>NC_142505.1:36200000-37611250 GCF_057876585.1 Rhinolophus sinicus
TAGTGAAATAAAACCCTTTTTTGAAGAGCTTTAGTTTTCAGATATTAAGGAACATAAATAGAAATTGTGTGATTGGTGTGGGTTCCTTGGAGGAATGTGACCTGTAGGCACATGCCACCACTGAAATCGTAGATGCCTCCTTGAAGCTCCTCCAACACTTTTGAAAATAGAAAAAAAAGGTGGAGTTGGGACCATATACAACTAAAAATAATCCACTGAGGTTTGTTGGGTGGGCATTTTAATCATTTCTCCATTGGGAACAATGTTCCTTTAATTGCTGCATGCTCATTTAGCAATTAGAACATGATACAGGTGGCAAATGCTACCTGCCTTTCTTGCTGTAGAAAACTGGTTGGCTGGGCATTAGAATAACCTGGTCAGCATTGAAATAGACCAGTGTCAGATGGCCCACCCTAGACTGATTAAATCAGAATTTCTGAGGGTTCAACATAGCAGACCTATGGTTTTAAAACCTTTTAGGTCATTCTAAAGAGCAATCTGTCAAGCACTGCTGTTGGAGGAAACAATGGCATAAGTAAATAAGGTCTATAGAGAGGGAGAAGACCAAAAGTTAAATAAATTTTCCTCCAGAATGGCCACCCACAAGCATCACTGGTGTTCCTTTCTCCAGTTCCCTGCTGCTTGAGATGCCACAGGGAGCAGGCACAACAGACCCAGTGCAGATCTGTTGAAAAACTGATTTGTGAGTGACTTGATGGGTGTTAAAATGGTCTGAAGATGGACCAAGCTAAGGGAGAATGAGGTGAATGGAATGAAGTTGGATAAAGGGTATCCAAATCCTCATAGGTTCAAAAGACATAATTCCACCTCAGTAAAATGTATTATCAGATTTCTGGTCATTTTAAAGTGAAATTATATCCATAGATCAAACCTTTTTTCATACAGTTAAAGCAGATATTACACCATTAGATAAGCTCGATGTCATTGATAACTTCCCAACAATAGTGTTTTAGAGTCGTGGCACCCCACAATAATTCAATATGTCTACTGTGTGCCAAAGAATGTTCTACTAGGGATACGGAAAAGAACTAGAAGAAAGGCAAACAGTCAAATTAAGGTGTCTGCAACCTTCAGTTGTCTGGAAGTTGAAGCCATTTCCCGATGACTGCAGGTTAGTGAGAGGGTGCCACGAGACGAGATGGTCGCTGTACGAGAATGGGAGGTCACTGATTTGATGATTATTACAGATACATGCAGTGCTTTATCCTTGTTACAGTACAAAGGACTTTGCCAATTTGGTTGTTTCATCACTTCTCCCAACATCCCCTGAATAAGGACATTTTAAAAATTATATATATATTCATATGTAACCAAATATGATTGGCATGACTCCTCCACCTTTTAAAAATAACTATATCTTGAGGTGCTTGGATATTTTATTTTGATATCTAGCAATTTTTTTAAATTGTTAAACTATGTAATAATTTTACTAACTAATTTACTTATAAATATACCTGCACTAGATTGTATCTGTATTTTCTTGCCAGTTATTCGTTGTTTGAGAGTTCAGTCTCCAGGCTGCAGGTTGGCCAGGGCTGGTACCTCTTCCTCCTTTCTCTATCTGATGGTTTCACCTGTCCAGCACTAGTGACTGCATGCAAGCAGGCTGAGATGCTGAAATGCAAATCAGGAAACTGTTCTCTGTTAGGTAGCCAGGCTGGCTAAAACAATTTGGCTTATTTGTGAATTTCCGTTGTCCATGCTGGCCTTTCCAGCTCCTCACAAAGATTAATCACTGACCCTCTCTTTTGTTCCTTATTTTCCAATAGACCTAAAGTGTCTAATCTTGGACCTAATTTTGGAGGTGCTGTAGCTGTATGAATGACTGGGAATCTGTCCGCAGTTGTTGTGTCTCGGGCACTGTGGGCCAAACTAAAGCAAGGCCCAGGGCAGAAGAGAATCTTCCCTCATTTCCCTGATCCTGGCGGCACCAAGCCTGGCAGGTTCCAATTGAGAAAATGAACAGCGAAGGAAGGTGCAAAACATGGGAGCGAGACTAGTCAGAAAGTTCTATTTTTTCCCCCCTCTACTGCAGTTTGTGCTTTGAAAGCCAGTCTTGAGGGGCAGCCGAACCCTCTGAGATGAAAACACATCATTTTGCCAGTGCTGGTGGTGGTAATGGGGGTGGAGGGAGGCAGGGAATTGATATTTTGGATCAGTAGGTCAGCTCCTTTCCTGCCCAGGTGTCTTTGGGAATCATCTCTTGTCAAAGGAAAGGAACAAATAAAAAGGGAGAAAGTAGGGGGTGGGGGAGGGAGAAACAGAAACAGAGAAAGGCCTTTGCTGAGCCCATGCCTTTGTGCACCGCATTCAAACTGATTTGTACCCTTTGTAGTCTTAATTATTTGTGAGAGCAGGATAACAGGAGTACCCAGCTCACCCATTATTTCCTGCATAAAAAAAGGCACACAGAAGCCGCTGATCATTTTTGAATTAGCAAACATGATACTAAAAAAAAAAAAGCATAAAAAAATTCATTAATACCATCAGGGATTAGGAGGCTGATTAAAGTGTAGCTGTTAGCGTATGCAAATGAGCGATAGGAATTTATCGGGGCCTGTGCAAGCTGTCTTGGAGCTGTAAAGCCCACGTATGTTTTTCAGCTGATTAAAATAGTTTTAAATTCTGGAAAATTTTTTTTTTTTTGAAGGAATTAAAAATAGAGACCATCATTTTTATTTTTCCTTTTGGCGAAATTTCTCTAAAGTGTGCTCCAACCATTCCACTTGACCACACTCTACCGTGCAGTCTCTTCTGTGAGTGATGAGGATGCTGCCTCCCAGTTAGAGGGCAAGCTGAGCTCTTTTCCATGGTTCCTTCTCTAGGAGTTTCCCAGAACTTTCACGGCAAGCCAGATGGATCCCTCAGCAACGGGCTACCGGGACTCTAGGTTCTCCCCCAGATGAACATCCTCCCCCCCAGGCTACAGGCAAATGGAAAGGTGTATATCATTGAAGCAGAGGGTATCAAGTGCTCCCATGCAGGGGAGGAGACTGCGTTTGCTCACTCCAGAGCTTGGTTATGTGAAGCAAGGGAGGGTAGCATGAGTCAGAAGGGCTGGGAGATCAGGACAGATCTATACTGATACAGGCACTTGATGAGAGTTGGCGGTGATGGTGACCTTTGGCCTCGAAGCAAAGGCATTGTGGAGAAAGGGAAGGAAAGAGGGACTTCCCCACTTTGGGTGCAATCCAAATCCCATTTTCAAGACTTTCTATTAGCACGTGAGAGTATTATTTTCATTTCTAGGACTACAGAGGACCACCCATTGATAAATGGTCTATGGCTACTCATCATAATTATTATTATTGTTTATTAAGCAATTACTATGTGCCAGGCAATGTTATAAACTCTTTTCACATTTAATCTCATTTGATTCCCCACCACAAATATAGGAGGTAAGGCTATGTGTCTCCTCAATATGGAAGAAAATAAATCCAGAATCTGACTGCTTAGCTTCTATACTGCTAGCCTGATTGTTCAAGCTACTATCTCCTCCAATTTGAATCCTGTCATATTTTTCCTAACCGTCTCCTTGCTTCTAGTCTTGCTCCTCCCACCTGTCCAGTCTCTTCTAAGGACAGCAAGCAGAGGGATGCTTTTATATTAGAGTCATATCATATCATCCCTCTGCTCAAAACCCTCAGCAACTCCCTTTTTCACTTGGAGTAAAGACCAAAGTCCTTTCAATGGTCCACACGGCTACACAGTCTGTCTTATTACATCTCTCACCTTATTTCCATTCCCTCTCACTTACTATACTCCAGCAGTCCTGGTTTCCTGGGGTTTCCCCAAAAGCTCCAGACACACTCCTATCTTGCTTTATTTTTTCTTTCTTCCATAATATAGGTTATAAAGTACTTATTTATTATGTTTATTGTCTATTGCACCCAGCTAGAATATGAACTCCCTGCAGGAAGGGAACTTTTGTCAATTTTATTCACCAATGTATCTCTACACTAGGCATTTATTATGAGCTCAATAATTGTTGATTTAAAGAGTCTCAAAGTAATTTGTGAAAATTCTCATAAACAATAAAAAAGTATGGTGAAAGCCCTAAGAGGACAGGAACTATGTCTGTCTTGGTTATCACCCTGTCTCTAGCACTTAGCCCACGGTAGGCAATAAATATTCATTGAGTAAATAAATAAATGGGACTAAACTTGGCACCAATGATTCTGTGCAAAAATGTCCATTTTCAGTTCTCATCATATATTTAAAATAAACAATCTTAGCCATTTATATTTAAAGGATGATTTTTTTAGGCCTAAATACTTATTTAATTTTTTTTTTTTAAGTTGGAAAAAACTCTATTTTGAGCCCACATCAGAACCATCTGGGCTCTCTTTAGGGTGAGTAGTCTCTAAGACTCAAGATTATTGAAGAGGCAAATTCAGAATATCTTCTAGTCCCATAACTGCCCTGCCACTTCCTGTGGGGCCCTGAGCCCCAGGCTCCAGGTTTTGAGAGGGGTACCCCTTGTTTTGCCAGATCCTAAGCCTGTCTTCCTGTTGTCTCTGGAGCTTCTATGTGAAGTCCAGGAAGAGGACTTTCCTGGCAGTGAGCCATGGCCAAGGAGTAAGCTGGCTGTCAGGTGGGAATAAACTAGAGTTTGTTATAACATCAAACAAAGGAGCTGATTTTTTGAGCCCAATAACAGGTATGGGGGTGAGGAATGGAAGAAACAGAGTGATTTTTAAGACAGCCTATGGCCTTAAGGAGTTTAAAATATAGTTAGTGTGTTCAGGCTGAGCCAGTATGGGATCTGGCCCAAGAAGAGGGAGCCAGTAAAGGTTTAGGAGGTGGCCTTTGAAGAAAGGGGTGGGGTAAAGCTTTCTATGTTGGGGAACCATTGCACAGAGGCAGGAACAGGGAGAGAAGAGCAACAGTGAGATGGTTACTTTGTTGGAGTGGAGACTGAAAATCAAATTAGAAAGGTAAAAGGAATTCCTTTTGTGGAGGCCTTGAATATTATGCTAAGTTTTTCTCGCTGTGCTCTGTAGGTAATAGGAAACTCCTGAGGCAGGGTCAGGACTAGGGTGAGGAAAGGGAGGCATCTGCCACAGCGCAAAACTTAAGGGGGTGCCAAAAAACTTAGTTATCAAGATACGTAATACCTTAATGCAGTATTTAAAAAATCAAATTGACAAACTACAGCCAGTTTTTTGTTAATAAAGTTTTATCAGGAGGGTTTGAGTTGGGGAATGACAGGGTGAAAGGCCCATTTTGGAAGACTGATCTGGCAGTGGAGAGCTCATCTAGGAAGCCCAGTGTGAGACCAAATCCTGCCTCTGCCTCAGTGGAAAGGGAGGGAAATGGGTGGCCCTAGGGCTGGGGCAGCAAGTGGACCAGAAAATGCCCCTCTTCCTGTCCCCAGCCCATCTTACTATTTTTCCCCATCATTCTGGCTTCTGCATTCTGCTGTCTGCTACTCCTAGAGATGCTGAGAATATCAGAATTGAGTGGGAGAGACAAGTATGTAAACAATTACCCAAATCAAAACAATATAAGGGCTGTAAAATAACTACCAAATGATGTGGAAAGATCAAACAATTTCAGCTGGAGTGGTTCTGGAGTATGGTGGCACCTAAAATGAGCCTTGCAGCACGATTTGATTTGATGAAGCATAAACAATGGGAAGACTGACAATGGGTTCAAATTCTAGCTCTATCGTTTATTAACTGTGGTACCTTGGGCAGGTCATTTGGCTTTTCTGAGCCTCATTTTCTATATCTGTAAAACAGGGATAATAATGACCCTTGCCTCACTGGGTTGTCATGAGGTTTACTTGGCATATTATATGTAAAGCCCCAGTTGATGATCGTTATTATTAATAGGATTTCACAGTGCAGTCACAGTATAGTTCATTTATCAAATAGAAGGTAGTCCCATGAATGAAGACAGCACTGGAAACTCTAGTTTTCTGGAATGAAGTGTAGCCAATGTCAAACAGCAGTAGGATTTGAGAAAAGTCAGAGTGATTTCTAATTTAGATTTTGCAATTTGACTAAATCAATGATTAATTGATTAATGCAATTAACCAATCATTACATACTTATTGAATACCTGTTATTTGTAAACTGGACACTGTGGGTGACCCAGAGAAATACAAGACCTGGTCTCTTTCCATAATGAGCCTAGAATCTGGTAGATGAGACTTGATATAAGGGACATCCATTGTTTTGCAGCTCGATATGCATTTATTTTTCTTTTAGTAATAGTATCCGTATTTTTCTGTGGGAAACCATCCTGTCCTCTTCTCTGTCGGACAGTTTGTATGGTGTTGGCACCAATTCCATTCCATGACCTAGGTAGACCTATGTCTCAGCTTCAGCCAATCAGAGCATTTCCTTTTCCTGGCCACTGTGATTAGATCGGGGATGGGCATGTGACCTAATCAGAGCAAATGAGACTCAATGAGACTTTTGTTAGACCTGCTATTTTTCCCACTTGACTTGAACCCAAAAGGGGGTAAGGCTAAAACTGTACTAAATATCTTGTTGCCCCAGAGAAAAGCCATTCAGAAAATGGAACCCAATTACAGAGCCAAGAGAAGGTAAGAGAGAAAAATACCCTAGTGACTGAGCCATTGACCCAAACCATATTCAAACTCAGAGTTTTAGGTTATTGGGTCAGTAAATTCCTTTCTTAATCTAATTTGAGTTCAGTTCTCTTCCCTGTGACTGAAGCAGAATTCTAACTGATTCCCTGAATATTAATTTATGAAGGGCAGATTACCAAAAAACAAACCATACTCCTCCCCTCCAAGAACAAAAACCTGATAAATAACACATAGAAATCTGTCATGGTTGGCTAATGAGCAGTGTGGATACAATAACAATTGTGAACAGAAAAAGGGGGAGGTCCCTACTTCAGGAATTGATAGCTTCAAGACCAGCTTTTCTCACTATATCTTCCTCTGCAGCTGCCATTGACCCTTGTTGTAGGCAGGCAGGCCTGCCACACAGCTTTGGGAGCCAAGTGGTTGGTCACATAAGCTCATGCCAGCTCTCAGATGTCCTTCCTTACCAACGGGAGGGACATTGATCCAGACTATCTAGAGTCATGGGCAATCCAAACATAATTAAATGCTGGCTTAAAATACAGTCTTATGCGGTGGTAAAACTTTTTAGAAGTTTTGCCTAGCATCCACCACTCTCAGACTGCTCTTCTCTGTATATGTCCCAATCTCAACTCCTGTCAGCATATGTTTTTCGACAGCCTCATGCATAACACTCCTAGTATTCATTGGCAGACTACACAGGAAGAACAAAAGGCCTTGCAAAATACATACTTCACTTATTTGACTAGCTCCCAATGAGAGGACTTCTGGTTCAATTTAGCACAAATACCTAAATTATTAACTCATACTGGGGATAAAATATAGCCATTGGCCTATTAAAAACTTAAACTTTACAAATTATCAATACATCACCTTGAGAAGCCTTATGAGGTGCCACCAGAACCCCATCTTTATTTTAAGATCCCTCACACACGTTTGTGTTAGTCGTCTCCCCCTTTTCAAATCAAAGATCATAGTGGTATTGAGTTTATTTAGCGAATCTTCCTTTCTTGCTTACACGCCTGGATGCTATCCGTTCGATACAATTTAGAGAACTAAACACCAGGAAAATATATTTCTCTATCCTTTTTATGGATCGTTTCTTGCTAGTGCCACTGATTTGCTGTGTTGGGTCAGAATGGCCAACTCTTTTGTTCACATTCTTGTCTCCTTTTAGGGGTTGTCTGCATTATACAAATTGCATGTCATTTTAGCAAGGGTATAAGTAGGTGTAGGAATGAAATTATTGGCTCAGGGAAGGGTATTGTATTGATGGTAAATACCTGTTCTGACAAATGGGATTCATTGTAACCAGTCAACACGTTGGTTACAACTGAGCTTAGCATCATACCAGCACCATACCAAAGTCTCTGAAAATTAAGTGAATTTTTGTTTATGGTAAACCTAATGTCTTTTTGTCAGTACTCACTCACCTATGGTGGGTGAATTTGTACCTAATTTTGGTCTTAAAATTTTGAGAGAAATTATAGTGAATATTTCAAGATATTTGACATCAATTCCTTTCCCTGTGTCAATACTTCCATTCTTGCTCCTGGTATACACTGGCTAAAAAAGACATGCAATTCATATGACGCAGACACTCTCTAAAAGGAGACAAAAAAGAGTGTGAACAGAGATTTAACTGTTCTAACCCAGCACAACTAACGAAGCCTGCTTTGCCTGAAATGAAGGCCGAGGCTCCCACATTCACCAGCCATGACAAATCGGAATGAGAGACCCTGTCTTTTGTGTCCAATTCTGTGGCATATATTAAGACCTAGCCATAAACCAGCACTGGTTTCTGTTCATGATGACACCATTATCATTTTTAAACTTATCATTTATTCATTAAAGCAATCCCAGAGCTTGTGGGATTGTTGACAGAACATAAATATAAACATAAAAGTAAATCATACAATCAAAGTCCTCTAGAGCTGCCTGGGACTTCAAGGTCAACTGGTCCAATCCCCTGTTGAAGTGTTGTAGCCATTAGATTCTTTAACTCTGTCCCATGCCTTCATTTCTAAAAATCTCCTTTAAGATGAAAGACTTTCATGAGAGGTTCACGAGGTCTTATTCTTTCATCTGGCCCAAGAGATAATATGACTTCTTCATTTCAGGCTGTGGGGCATTGCTCTCACACCCTCTGGTCTTCTCAGACCCAGGCTGAAGATGATGAGTTCTCCACAGCTCTTTCTATGTTGAGTTTTTTGATTCTATGGCCATTGACATCACCTGGCTGGACACCTTTTCCAAAACATCTATTCTTCTCTGTAATTGATATGTCGTAGTGTAATTGATATGTAGTAGTAGGCAAAATGATAGCAAATAACTGTATTGAATAGCAAGATGAAAATCCTCTCATACATATACACACATATGTGCGTGCACACACATACACACACGTCCTAATGTAAATACACATATACATACTCCTTCAATTTACGTGACCTTGCACTAGTAACAATTTCTTTGTGCTTCAATTATTTTCTATAAATTGATGGGTTGGAGTAGATGATATCTCTGAACTTTTCATAGATATCTGTCATAATCATATCTGTCCTGATCGGTGAAGACCAAATACTTACACTCTCAAAATGAATATAGAAAGCAATTGTACTTAGATATTCCCTGACAAAGTGAAACATTAGAGTAGGATGGAAGAAAATAAAACATTTGTTATAAATCTCTTCCCTGAATGAATTTGTCTGTGTAGATTATGAACCTGATTTTTACTCTTTTAGGAAACCTTACTTGAAATCCTTGGATACACTTCATTGGTAAAATAAAAGCTGTCAGTGAGTTGGATAGCATGTCAAGAAAAGATCTAGTTTAAGTATTTTAGAACTAGAAGCTTGATTTTAGTTCTTGTTGCCAATGTTATCTTTAATGCAATGCATTTCTCTTCACCCCTGTTTTTCCACCAGAAAACAGGGATCCCAAGCTATGTTACTGCAAAAGCCTATAAACCAAATGAGGTACTGGATTTGAATTCTACCACATAGTATCGTATAGAAATCTTTGGGGTAGGTCACAGTTTTTTTATGCACATATAGATTTTTGAACTGGATTACACCATCTTGAGAGTACCAGTTAAAGCTAGCCTTCCCCTCTGACCTTTACCCTAGAACATCGTAGGATTCAGTAAGTCTTGGTGAGTGGTTGATAGTATACCAGAAACTCATGGGCTAGGTCAAGGTATTCACCCTTTTCCCAATATCAACCTTAAAACCAACCAAACAACCAACCAACCAACCAACCAACCAACCAACCAAACACATTTCTAATAAGGAACTTAAATTTAATTTAATTTTTAATTTTTTCCCTTTTCTGTAATCAACCATCATGGTAAACAAATTTAATATTCCACTGATGTTTGGAGGGAAAAACAAGGGGAAACAAGGATAGATAACTTCCAGAGTGCTGTATATGAAATAGAAATGCCTGAGTAGCACTTATTCTCCATCAAATTCTAAGATGTAATTTTCTAGCTATTGATATTTTGTGACTATTAAAAAAAGAGTAAAGTTTGAGGCAAAAAATGAGGAATGAGGCTATGGAAGATGCTTACCACATTATTTTCATTGTTCAAAAAACCCAAATCCGCCTAAGCTAAAATGTCTTGTTGATGTCCCTAAAATATTCCATCTTTGGACAGAACCATTAACTATTTTTAAAAAGCCAATAATCAATAAGTCTTAATTTGTTGCACTGACATTTGTGCAGGTTTAATCTAGATGAAATTAATTAGAAAGAAAATGGTTTCTCAGCGATTGGTGAGAGGAAGGGAGTCCGTGGCAAGATAAGTTTGACCCTGTGTCGTGGAAACATTTTAATGAGGTTAAACCTCAGCATATTTGGATCTTGCTGCTTGTTGAGTGAGCACTGACATTTCTAATGGGCTACCAGAGGTTTCCAAAGTGGACCAATGACTTTGAAGACATTTTGTGGGTTACTGGAGTTCTAGGTGGATAGAGCTAGTAGTAAGATTGAATAAAATGTATATAATATGTAATGTAAACATTTGGAAGAAAGAATTGTGAAGAACAATCTTACCAAGAACACAGCAACCCTCTCTGTACATTTCTCAGCTGAGATTTTTAGTTTTTACCCTCTGTTAAATGAAGCGAAGTCAGATCTCACTTTGCTGGCACCAAAGGATACCATTCCTCTCAGAGGGGTCCTCTGCACCACCCTGCCCATCCATCCACTATGAATAACCTAGTTCTGAGAAGAGTGGGGAAGGGACATTCTTCCCAGAATCCTCAGGGGATACCACATGCTTTAATTGCTTTAGGAACCCTTTGTATTAATGAGACTAATGGAATTAGACAAGGAAAATACTAGCAAGACTTGATCAAATACATTGGATTTCCCCCTCCATGCATAATTAGGTTAAGAGGAGTGATTCAGAGACAACTCAAGGTTCAGGCTCATCATTAACCTAAGTCTCCAGGGGAGGCCATAAGGGCCTGGACACCAAAGTTTTCAGCATTCAGGTCGCATGTCATTTGGAAGAAATGCTCAGCAGCCCGCCAGGTCAGTTCTGCTCAGGCCCAGAGCATGCAGCGCTGTAGAGGAAGCTGAACGAGGGAGAGTCCCTGAACATAACATGACTGCTCTCTTTTGAATCATCTTTTTCAATGCGGGGCTCCTTTTTCCTCCTTGTGTGACCTTGCTTTCCCTCTTGGGCAGATTCAGAAGGATAATTCTGTTGGGGAAGGACTCTTCCAGAGTTTAGAAGAGGATAGCCGACAAGTGGACAAGAAGGAGATGAAAAGACTTAAAAAAGAGTCATGGCCAAAAACATGATTTTTCATGAAAGTACGTGTATCTAAGGTTTATGTAGAACCTTAGAATATAATAAGAGAGAAGAAATGATTGTGGGCACCAGCAGGTTGTGTGCTGCCTTTGTGTTCCTGTTTAGAGTGAGGAGAGCAAGCATTTGTTTTGCAATCACTATGTACCAGGTACTGTGCTAAGCATTTTACACGCACCATTTTCTTTAATGCTCACAGCAACCCCAGAAGACCCTTTCCAGAAAAGGAACTGAAGCACAGAGAGTTTAAGGAATGCACTAAAGGTCACACAGTTGACAAGTGGATGAAGCCAGTCTGAGTGCATTTTGCTCATCATTTACATCTGCGAGTAGTCGAAGCAGGCCTCACTGCTAGAGGACACCTCTTTATTGTAGAATATTAAATGGATGAAGGATGACTCTGGAGAGAGGATGGTAGATAAGATTGAGTAAGAAAGCTGGAAAGAAAAAGAGTCTATAAAGATAAAGGGAAATCAACATGGTGACACAACACAGTATTTCTACTGTGGGGACGGTCTGCATAACTAGAGTTATACAAGCGTGAGACTCTTCACAAAGAGGGTGAATCAGGTCCCTCTGATAAGACTCCTTCAGAGACACGTGGAACACGAGGCAGATACTGGGGTGACAGGAATCCAGATACCATCCCAGGAAAGAGGTGTGCCGTGTCTTGTAGGTTGTGGAAAGAGGTTAGGACAGTGACATATGCAACAAAATATGGTTCAATTAGAGATGGACTATCTTCTGGGACAATAACCCAGAATGTGATAAAATAGCCTATAAGACTCTGAAAACACATATCACCTTCTAATTCTGCTGATTTGCATGCCTTCATTCAAAAATATTAATTTAGCCCCCACTGCATGTCAGTTGCTGGGGAGACAAAAGTAAATAAGGCAGCCTTCAAGGTTGAAAAGATATATAACCAAAAATTGCAGTTGAGGGAAACCTGTGATTGATGCTGAAACAGAGGTATAGAAATGTCGAAGTTCAGATCCAGAGAAGGCAGAGGTCAGGTTCATGTAGGGTGGTGTTTGAAGCCCCTCAGAACATGTAATATTTATGAATGAAGAGAAGTACCAGGTAGAAGCAGGGAAGAGAGGAGGACATTTTGGAAAGAAGAAAGGAGAAATAGAGTCCTCTAGGCAGTTTGCAATTCTGGGTATGAAGCTGAAAGTCTTGGGCATAGAAGGAGAATTTTCTTCTTCCCTGTTGGTCTGTTTAAAAGAAAGGGGGCCATGGTCAGTGAAGAGTATAACATGGGTGGTTTTGAAGAGAAGGATTTATTTTCCCAATTAACTTAATAATAACCAAGGACACATTCGAAAACTGTTTGATTAAAGACCCACACGCTTATTATAGAGACTTTCAGCCTGAATAGGAGAGACAAATACGTTGAGAAGCTTGGGAATCTGGACACTTGGAAGGAGCACATGGATGAGCCATGAAGAAAAAGCATCATGGCTCAATGGAAGGAGTGTATGATGGAGAACTGGATGTAGGGTTTTGGTTCAGGATTTGCAATGAATTAGTTATGTGACCTTGGACAACTGACTTCTCTCTGTGGACCTGTTTCACTTCACTGTCTGTAAAATGATAAACTAGATGGCCACCAAGTTTCTTTGCTGTGACACATTCTAATTTTCTTTTATTCTAATTCTCTGGGAAACAGAAAAAGAATAACATGACCTTTCTAGGGTGTGGGCAAGAGGGTGAGCACACAATAAACAATAGCATAGCCTATGGAGCCTGGCACTATGCCTAATAAATTCATTGTTCAGTGAATTTATAAAGGAATTCATGTATTGCCTCAATTGGTAATGAGCCTCTTGTCCTTGGAAGTATTCTAGCAGAAGCTAGATTACTCCTGAAGACAAGTTGAAGAAGGGATTTAGAATTCAGAAGAAGCCTTCTCCTTTGACTTCGGTGGCTTTTCTGGAGCGTTTTTCTCCCATGTTTCAAATGAGAACTTAACATAAACGTTACTGTTGGAATTTTAAAACACTCTTCCATGTCTCCCTGTTTTTCTCTCTCCTTCTGTCATTGAGTCCTCTTTTCTCTCTTCCATCATCATTTTCTTGGTTTAAAAATTCTCAGGACTTTACAAGCTTTTCATCCTGTAATGCCCCTCAGCTCTCTTGGAACCAGTGGGGGTGTTGAGCTCTCCCAGAGAAGAGACTTAGCTTAAGGAAGAGCTGTTTGTTCCAGAAAACTACATTAGGACACCCAAGTGTGCTTCTCTCAATTAAGAGATGTGAAAGAGTCCCAGAAGTAGTGGGTTAGTGTGTGGACGCCACCAATACCAGATATCTGAAGAGGTTGCTTCTACCGCATTTCCTGGTTTTAGCAACACATTCTGTATCCTGGGTTGCCTTTAGTTTCAAAGGGTAATTTTGGAGTTTGTGCCTCTACATAGGGCACAGAAAGAATAGTTTCCATACACCTGTGTGGGGCTGTTGCATTATTCCACTGGCTTTATTTTCTTTCCTGGGCTTGCCTGGGTAATGTTCTTCCCTTACAAATTTCATCTCACTGCACTGTGCATTGAAACGATGCAGTTATGGAGCGCACAGGGAAAAAAATTATAATGCCATTAAAAGTTATCATAAATTTCAGATCAGCATCACTTCTAATCCGATACACAATTTTACTGCCTCTATAAAGTAGGTGATTTGCAGTGGTCTGAGGCGTCTCCTGGAGCGTTTTACTTCTTTTTAAATTAAACACACCAACTTTGTGCTGAATTCAGAGTGTGGACATAAAAAAGGGGGTAAAAAGGAGAGGGAAGGGACATCAGATGGGAATTGCAATTGAATCTTTATATATGCCATCTTGGCACTGTGGTACTAAATATAGTGCCAGGTAAATAGATGTGCTGAAATATTCAGAATAAAAAACAAATGTTCCAATAGCAGAAGCAGTGAGCCCCGAGAATGATTCCACAGTGGGTGTGCTTAAAATAATAAAATACTGTTGTTTAAGACTACTCAATCCTAGAAAACCCTATGTTGTAAAAAAATATGTAGTGCTGGTGTATGTGTAAGGAGCTATGTATGTTGAATGTGCATATATATAAACTCCTAGGAAATTAAATAGAAAATAAGGGGCTTGATTTTATTGGTTGGAAAGTTACACTGATTATTTCTTAGAGATATATTAACTCTTCCCGGAAGCTTAGAACAACAGAAGTTGTCATTTACTAAATGGCTACCGAGTATTCTGAAACATAATGTCCGCCACCGAGGCTGATTCATTAGCCCATGTAAAGATGTATATACTTATGTACCTGGAAAGAGATGGTACACACCCAAATTCTAGTACAGAAGTGAACACTTCACAAGATTTCTGGTTGAAAGGACTTAGTTGGATGGTGACATTGCTTCTCCTCCACATCCTACATGCAGTTGGTCATTCTTAGATACAAAAAAAAAAAAAAAAAATGTTGACTAGGGGTCTACTTTATGCAGTTCTCTGAGGTACATACTGAAAATACAAAACCAAAATCAAAACCAAACAAAATCCCCATAGGCCTACCCTCAAGAAGCTAGGCTGTGAGCTTAGAGGGGGGGTACTGTACAGGAAGTAAACTCATGATTGTAGTTGTTCACGTTCAATGCCAACACTCATTGGGACTGCACAGAGGAGAGGAAGCCACATGTCTGTCATGATAAAATGGAGTGACGTATCTTATATCTCTTTTAAAATAGGTCTAAGTTCTCCATTCCAAATATTCTCAGCAATTTTAATAGAACAGTCAACAATAATTACTAAACTAAATATATATTAAACTCTGGCTATTGTGTGTTATTCATTTCCATGCCCCTAGAGCTTAGCACAATTCCTGAAACAGTCAGAAAGGAACTGAATATATTTTGAATTAATGAAACTAGTGATACAAAGATGAATGATAACACCGATCATGCAGCACACTTTACATTTGAAATATGTTTTTACTTAAGTTATGTCATTTAATCCTTTATAATGAGGGAGGTATTATTTCAACTTTACATGAAGAAACAGGGTAAATGATTTACTCCTAAGTATGTATTGAGCAGGACTGAATCTAGATCATTTTGTTTCAGGTCCTTCCCTTGTTGTACACCAGCTGAGTTGTGTATGATCCAAATTCACATACCTTGCTGTAGATATGTCATGTGTTGCGATCCTGGGAGGGTTGTGACAACATGTTGTGTTGTCATGGCTGACTCCCAGCCTCTACAGTAGAACAAGAGGACCAGGACACAGTTGTCTCTTAATTGTGTGACTAATAATTGCTGCTATGATGTCTTATAGATTGACTATAATAGATCAGATGAACAGAAAGTTTGATCATGATGCAATGCTAGACTAAGGTAATAATGCATAACATTTATGGGACACTTCATACCTGTCAGCACGTTATACCTTCTTTCAGTCCTCACTACAACTGTATAAGACAGGTATGGTTATCGTACCTGCTTTACAGATGAAGAAATCAAGGCACAAGGAAATGAAGAAATTTGCCTAAGGATACATAAGTGAACATATTGGAGTCAGAATTCTAATCCAGTCTAACTTGAGAGCTTGCTGCCTGGAGAAAACAAGACATCATTTATTCATATAGTTTTTGTCGATGGAGATGGGTGCCCTCATTATTCCTGGAAATAGGGTGCTGTGCTAAGAGATAGTTGATGGAAGTGGAGCATGTCCTAACACAAGGAGTAGTTGTTATGTTGTGTGGGAATGAATGAATGATGTTGTTTCTAGGTATATATTATCACAAGAGAATGATGGATTGCTGATCTCACAAAGAACAATTATATACATTTGCATAATATTCTGTATTTTGAAAACAGGTTATATTTGTATAGTATTGTTGGCAAAGTTGAAGCTCCTGATGTGAAATACAATCTATTGTGAATTTGAAATATCTATTAACCAGCTAATTAATGCATTTAATGAGTCAATTATTGAACATTTATCAAGTGCCTACTAATGTGCTACTCACTCTGGTAGGTGTTCATTTTTCATAGTACTATTGTCTTTAATTAGGTCAGACCATCTTCCCTGAAACATACAGATGTTTAGCCTTTAAATGAAAAGAAATACCAAGGAATTGATGATTGCTCTTTACTCCCATGAGTATCGGATGATATTTAGTTTTGACCTGTAGCTAAGATTCTGTTTAAACACACACTGGAACTGGTTGAATTTGGGACAGATGTGAAGTCTTTCATCTTGCCTAGTTTTGGGAACTTTTGGAGGGGATGAAGCTTTGATGACAGAGTTTAGCTGGCCTCGGGGGAGGAAGAGCAGTTTCAGCTGTGGTACTGTGTTCTTGTCTGGTAACTCCTTAAAGCCTTTGAGGCATGCGCATTTGCCATCTTACTGAGAATGGCTGGGACACTCTGAAATCAGAAGCTTAAATAAAAGTACAAATGGCAGTGAGGAAAATAGGGCTAAGAAAAGAATATATTGTTAATTATTCATTCATTAATTTATTTATTAATTAAACAATAATTCATTGTGCTTTCTAATGATTACCTTAAAGAAGCTTTAAATAGTTTTCCGATACTTTGGTGAGATGATTCAACTGAACTTAGGGAATATAAGCTGACATTTTAGTATCCAGTTCAAATTAATAAAACTTCAGCAATAGATATGAACATTGCCTCATAATGGAGACCAGAAATTTTATTATATAAGAAATTCTGTGTAACAGATTGGATCAGCTAGGAAGGTGTTTGGTAGCAAGTAACAGAAAATGTGACTTATAATTTTTTCAACAAATGGATTTTAAAAATATATTTACATTTAATATAGGCAGATGTCTCAGATATCTGGAGCTAGGTGGCTGAAGGTTTTTGGGACAGTATTTCATAGAAAGCAGGTTTGGTGTGTGTGTTTCAATTTAGCTTTCTCATGGTGGCAAAATGAGTTAGAGCCTAGGTCCCATTCAATGATGGGAAAAGAGAGGTGGAAGCCAGCCACACTCTACTTTTTTGTAAAAAAGTCAAACATTTTCTGAGAAATCTCAGCAGACTTCAGTTTCATCTCATTTCCAAAGTTGTGTCACATGGCCACTTGTAGCTGCAAAGAATGCTGGGAAAATAAGCATTCATATATTCTAGTCTCTTTGTAGAGTCAAGGGAAAAAGGATTAGGAGTAGGTGTTGAGTCAATCAGGCCTCATAGATGCACTCACAAGCACTATTCCAAAAGGCGTTAACATATTATCTCTAATATTATGGAATGTGTCAAACACATCCAAAAGTAGAGACAGTAATATAATAAATTCCCGTGAACCCATCATCCATTTCACTAACTTATGGCTAATGTTCTCTCTCTCTCTCTCTCTCTCTCTCTCTCTCTCTCTCTCTATATATATATATATATATATATATATATATATATATATATATATATATATATATAATGTCTGGACATTGTAAAGCAAATCCTAGACATTGTATCATTTTTATCCATAAATATTTCAGTATATATCTCCAACAGTGAAGAACTATTTGAAAATAAAACACAACTATATCACCAGTATCACCCTAAAATTGAATTAATAAAAATTCCTTAATATTATCAAATATTTAGTTTGTTTTTATATTTTTCCAATTATCTCACCATTTTTATAGTTTGTTTGAACTATATAATGTTGCCTTTTCTCTATAGAACTAGCTATTAATTATTTTGTTCATGATTTTAGAAAACTTTTAAATTGGTTTATTTAATAATGGTGTTTTGTTTTTCTCATTATAGACAAATGCCTGTGCACTCAGGTATTTTGAAGTACTTGTAAAAGTCAGACATTTGTGGTAGCAGCCCTAGGTTTGACCACTTTATACAAGGAATCACACTCTACAGGGTCCACTGGATTTTGAATATTGCTTCCTAATGTCTAGCTTGAAGCTTTAGTTATTGGAAAGGATATATTTCTTTGGAGCAGCTCTGTGCATTAAAAAGCTCTAGACTATAAGCTATATCAAGTTTGAGGATAGCTTGCAGCATATGTTGAAGGTAGTAGCACAGATGCAATGCCCTTTCTAGATCCTGCTGAGGCTTGTAAGTTTGTTTATTCAAAATCAACAGTTAGGGACAGCCTTTCTAAATATGACTTGAAGTCCAGAAGCCATAAGTGAAGAGATTCATAAATATGAGTACATAAAAATAAAATACATATCTATAAAAAGAAAGAAAACCTCAAACATGAAAAAATTTAGAGACAAATTACAAATTAGGGAAAAATGTGCAACTAATGTCACAGACAAAGGGCAGTCATCAGGCAAGAGATGATGGTAGTTGAACTGGGGTGGTATGGTGGGGAGAGAAAGAAGTGAATTGACTTGGGGATACTGTAGAAGTGGAGTTCTGATGGATTGGAGTTAGGACATGAGGAAGGAAACAACTAACTCTAGGAAAATTGTTGGAAAATAGGTGATGTTCCAAAGAAGGAGAAAAAATATGTAAGAAGTAGTGGATTAACTATTCTATAAATGCCAGGAACATAAAACTTCTGACTTAGCCATAAGTGATGGCCTTGCTATCCTAGGTCATGGAGGAAGGTTTCTAACCAACAGGCAGTCTGTTGTGTAGGAAACAATAGTTCTGGAATTCGGATACCTGTGCAAGGATTCTGACTGCCATTTACTACCTGTGTGATCCTGGACTAACTTGCCAACTCAACCCCCTGAGATTCTGTTTTCATAGGTATAATGGGTCTAATAATACCTTGACCTGAATTTGTTCCAGAGTATTGATATAGACTTTTGTTATACTTCCTAATTATATAAAATTTATCTGGTGATCTATTTCAGCTAAAAACTTGGTAGAAAAAATGAGTACTATGTCTATACAATCAGGATTCTATGCCTTAAAATTACTGACTAAAAAGTTTCATTTTTTTCTCTATCTTTCAAAAAAGGAGGACTGCTTAGAATAGTCACATGTCAGGGAACTTACATGATGATATGTTTATATCTTTAATACCAATATTGATTATCTCAATGTCAGTGTTTTGTTAACTGGTAAAGACTAAGAAACCACCACTCTGGGAAATAGCAGACATCTCTCTTTTTGAAATAGCTGTATTGAGGTTTAACTTACATACAATAAACTGTGCATATTTCTTTTTTCTTTTTTTAATTAAAGTTTATTGGGGTGACAATTGTTAGTAAAGTTACACAGGTTTCAGGTGTATAATTCTGTAATACATCATCTATGTATCACATTGTGTGTTCACCACCCAGAGTCAGTTCTTCCATCACCATGTATTTGACCCCGTTTACCCTCTTCTAGAACCCCTCTCCCTTCTTACCCTCTGGTAACCACTAAACTATTGCCTATGTCTATGAGTTTTTGTTTCTTCATATGTTTGTCTTGTTCTTTTGTCGTTTTCAGTTTTATATACCACATATCAGTGAAATCATATGGTTCTCTACTTTTTCTGTCTGACTTATTTCACTTTTCATTATAATCTCAAGATCCATCCATGTTGTCGCAAATGGTACTATTTCATCTTTTCTTACAGCTGAATAATATTCCATTGTGTATATATACCACAACTTCTTTATCCATTCATCTATCGAAGGACACTTTGGTTTCCATATCTTGGTGACCGTAAATAAAGCTGCAATGAACATTGGAGCACATATGTCTTTATGGATAAAAATTTTTCAGATTTTTTGGGTAGATACCCAGGAGAGGGATTGCTGGGTCATATGGTAATTCTATTCTTAATTTTTTGAGTAAACTCCACACTGCCTTCTATAGCAGCTGCACCATTCTCACTAACAGTGTATGAGGGTTCCTTTTTCTCCACAGCCTCTCCAACACTTGTTACTATTTGTATTGTTGATAGCCATTCTAACTGGGGTGAGGTGATATCTCATTGTGGTTTTTATTTGCATTTCTCTGATGACTAGTGATGTTGAGCATTTTTTCATATGTCTATTGGCCATTTGTATGTCCTCTTTGGAGAAATGTCCCTTCAGGTCCTCTGCCCATTTTTTAATTGGATTGTTTGTTTTGTTTTTGCGTTGTATGAGTTTCTTATATATTTTGGATATTAGCCCCTTATCGGAGGCATTGTTTACAAAAATCTTCTCCCATTCCATTGGTTGCCTCTTTATTTTGTCGATGGTGTCTTTTGCTGTGCAGAAGCTTTGTAGTTTGATATAGTCCCACTCATTTATTTTAGCTTTTACTTCCCTTGCCTTTGAAGTCAAATTCATAAAACGCTCTTTGAACCCAAGATCCATAAGTTTAGTACCTATGTTTTCTTCTGTGCAGTTTATTATTTCAGGTCTTATGTTTAGGTCTTTGATAATTTGGTAAGCTATAATTTGATAAGATACATGCACACCCATGATACTATCACCACAATCAAAATAATGAATATATTCATCACCCCCATAAATTTCTTTCTACCTCTTTTAATTTCTGCATTTCACCCCTCACCATCTCACCCACTCCATTTCCAGTAAACCAATGATCTTTCTGTCCCTATAGATTAGTTGTATTATCTAGAATTTTATATAAATATAATTATATAGTATTTACTCAGTCTTGCTTTTTTTTGACTTAATATGATTATTTTGAGATCTGTCTATGCTGCTGCATGTATTACTAGTTCATTTCATTTTATTGCCAAGTAGTATTTCATTGTTGTATGAATATATCTGAATGTGTTTATCTATTCACCTTCCAATGGACATTTGGGTGGTTTCTAGTTTTAACTATTAAAGCTACTATGAACATTTATATACAGTATTTGAATGAACATGTGCCCCTTATTTCTTTTTGTAGATTCATATTGTCATCTGGTTTTCCTTTTGTGTAAAGAATCCCTTTCAACTTTTTATTTATTTTTATTTTATTTTATTTTTTTTATAATGCAAGTTTGTTGGTGATTAGTTCTTTCAGACTTTATCTCAAAAAATCAGTTTTCCCTGCTGGCCTGGTGGCTCAGGTGATTGGAGCTCCATGCTCCTAACTCTGAAGGCTGGTAGTTCGATTCCCACATGGGTGAGTGTGCTCTCAGCCACAAGGTTGCTGGTTCAATTCCTCGAGTCCCGCAAGGGATGATGGGCTCAGCCCCCTGCAACTAAGATTGAACACAGCACCTTGAGCTGAGCTGCCTCCCGGATGGCTCAGTTGGTTGGAGCATGGGCTCTCAACCACAAGGTTGCCAGTTCAATTCCTTGACTCCCGCAAGGGATGGTGGGCAGCGCCTCCTGCAACTAGCAATGACAACTGAACCTGGAGCTGAGCTGCACCCTCCACAACTAAGACTGGAAGGACAACTTGACTTGGAAAAAAGCCCTGGAAGTACATACTGTTTCCCAATTAAGTCCTGTTCCCCTTCCCCAATAAAATCTTAAAGAAAAAAAAAAATCAGTTTTCCCCTTGCAAATCTGCTTTCTTTTTGAAAGATATTTTCTTTGGGTATAGAATTCTAGGTTGAGGTTTTTTTTTCTTGTTTTTTTTCCAGTACTTTAAAGATTAATCTGCTGTCTTCTTGTATTGTTTCTGATAAGAAATCTGTCATCCTTATCTTTATTCATATGTACATGTCTTTTTAAACTCTGGCTGTTTTTATGGCTTCTCTTTATTATTGATTTTCAACAATTTGATTATGAAGTGACTTGGTAGTTTTCTTCATGTTTCTTGTATTTGGATTCATTGAGCTTTTGGGTTTGTGGGGTTATAGTTTTCATCAAATCTGAAAAATTTTCAACCATTATATATTTAAACATTTAGTTTTATCCCACCCCCACCTTTAGGGACTCTAATTACTTGTATAAATAAGCTCTCAGATGAAGCTCTGCTCTATTATTATTATTATTATTATTATTATTATTATTATTATTTTCTCTATATACGTCATTTGGGATAGTCTATTGCTATGTATTTAAATCTACAAATTTTTTCTTCTGTAATGTCTAATCTGTTAATCCCTTTGTGTGTGTGTGATCTCAGACATTGATCTTGAAACATCTGATTTGGTACTTTAAAAATTTTTTTCATGTCTCTACTTAAATGTTTGACAATATGGAATACAGTTATAATAACTGGTTTAATGTACTTGACTGCTAATTCTAGCATCTATGACCAATTTGAGTTGGTATAGATTTATTCATGTATCTCCTCATTTCAGTTCTTTTTCCCTGCTTTTCTTACATGCATGATAATTTTGATCTGATAACAGACATCACGTAATTTTCTTTGTTGGGTGCTGGATATATTCTTGAATTTTGTTCTGGGATTCAATTAAATATAGGCAAACAGTATGATCCTTTTATTTTTAAAATTTGTTAGGGAAAACTAGAGCAATTGGCCATATTTGTTTGGGTGTATTATTGGAGTCTTTAGTCTGTTCCATTGATCTATGTGTCTATCCCTTTACCAATTTATGTTGTCTTGAATTATGTACCTTAGTAGCAAATCTTAAAATTGGCCAGTATGAGTCCTCCAAATTTATTATTATTTTAAAAAATTGTTTTAGCTCTGCTAATTCCTTTGCCTTTATATATACATTTTAGAATCAGCTTGCCCATATCTGCAAAGACTACTACTGGGATTTTGATTGGTATTGTGTTAAATCTATAGATCAGTTTAGGGAAGATTTTATATCTTTACTATTTGAATCTTCTAATCCATAAATATGGTATGTCTCTCCATTTATTTTGGTCTTCTTTGATTCCTTCATTAGCACTACACTTTTTTTCCTCTCTTGAGACTCAGATGACATGAATATTAGACATTCTGTTATTGTCCTACAGGTCCTGAAGTTCTTTTCATTTTTTTCAATAATTTTTTCTCTTTGTTTTTCTGATTGGATGTGTCTGAGCAGTCACAGGTAGTCCAATTTAAGAAATAAGTGTTAGGCTTATTTTTTTAGAAAGAAATAAGTGTTAGGCTTAATTCACATTGGCTGCACTTACATTTTTATGGCCTTGATCTTGTCCTTAAAGTATTCTAATTTAAAATTGTAGGTTAGGTAAAAATCAAAGCCAAGTTCATAGACGACAGTTTGGAAATCATGGTCTCTGGTCTCTAGAGTGGGAACAGTGTGAAGGCAAAGAAATAATGGCCTGTTTGGCAAACAATGGAAATAGCAGAAGATAGAGAAGCTTTAGATAGTTTATTATCTTCAATACACTCTCCAAGCAGTTCGGGAGGGGTAGAGTGGGGGCAAGCTTAGCATGAACGAACAAATTAGTAAAATAATTATATGCTCCAGAGCTGTAAGTCCAGACTCAGAGAGCTACAGGAAGAATAGGCTTTGTGTGTTTGGGAGTCAGGGCAGAGTGTGGCTAGCTTATTTAGACTTGGAGAAATCTAAGTTGAACTTTGAAGAATGGAAAATATGATGTGTTTGAGCTAGTGTTTAAGGCTGTGTCAGCACCTCTGACAGACAAAGGGTTAATATCCTTAATCTATAAGGAACGCCTACCAATCAATAAGAAAAAGATAAGCCCAGCAATTGAAAAATGGGCAAAGGACATGAATAAATGACAAAAGAAGAAATACAAGTGGATAATAAATGTATGAAAAATGTCTAACCTCATCAGTATTCAGTGATAAGCAAATAAAAACAAGATACAATTTTCTGCCTACTCAATTGGGAAATAGTTTTAAAGTGGTTTAAATGGAAATATATAGTATTGGATAGAATGCAGAAGATGGGCACCCTCACACACTGCTTTTGGGAGGGCAAATTGATTCTATATTTCTGAAGATATATCTAGAAATACACACCAAAAACTTTAAAATGGTTTTAGACTTTTGATGAAATAATAATACCTCTGGGAATTTATTTTTAGGAAATAATTATAGATGCACACAAAGATCTATATACAAGGATGTTCTTTGCAATGTAATTTACAATACAAGAACAATAAAAAAGGAAAGCACCTAAATGTTCTATAGAGCGGAGATGGAATGGCACATACAGAGGGTGAATGCTAGGGAAACATTACAAGTCAGAGAATGTTTAATCACACAGGAAAATGCTAAAGGTTCATTGTAAAGATAGAAATTTGTGTAAAAAACATTAAAATACAGTATATATATTGTAAACCTAATTCTGTGACTAAAATAGATAACCTTAGAAATACTTTTAAAGGAAATATACTAGAAGATATTAACCGTAGATAACTGAATGGTAGGATTATGAGTGATTTATATTTTCATATGTATAAACATTTATTAATAAATATTAATCTATACTAATTTTCCATTATTTTTTCAAAGAACCATATTATAAATAAGAAAGAAAGGCATAAATGTTATTTAAAAATGTATATATACTGTCAAACATTATTTCAGTGGGAATAAGCAACAAGTAAAATAATTAACAACTTTTGTTGATAAAATAACTGCTCAAGTTAGTACTTGATTTTTCAACTGGTTGCTCACCTGTTGTGTTTATGTAGTTCAATAAATATTTGTCTTTGGGAGTTTTGAAGTTGCTGGTTAGAGCCAGCTAAGAAATTACGATGACATGTACTATGTTCTACAAATTCCTACTCAATCTTCAAGTTCAGGTAGAACCCTGTCTTTGTGAAGGTACTTTTCAAGTTCTTTTCTCTTCTATGCTATCTTTGAGTCAGTTTGCTCCACGTGGTTCTGAGTACTTTGTGTCATCTTTGAATTCAATGGCCTAGCAGGTACCCAGACATATAGCAGCTACCCAGACAATGCTGATTGGATAGTGAATGAATGAATAAATGAATATAGGGAAAGGGCTTTCATTAGCTAGTGTCTCAGCAAATGAAAATGTAATGCCCATAAAGGAAAGGTGGTGACTCAATTACACTGAGTCAACAGTGTAATTAAAGAGACATCAGACATTGGAATCATCCAGAGTTGGGGTTGAATACAGGCTTTACTACCTCAATGCTTTGTGATGTTGGGCAAGTCACTTATCTGATCTTAAGTTTCCTGATCTCTAAGATGTAAAATAGATATTATCTATTTCCCTTTGTAAAGACCAAAGGAGCTAATGAGTGCATATAGAAGGCTTAGTATAGTACCTGGTACAGAATTCCTATTCAATTATATAATTCAATTAATAGTAGCTAATAATGATAATCACAATAAATGATATCATAATTGATAAAATAGTCTGCTAAGTAAAACCCGCGATCAACTGGTTTAATGGGTTTCTTTCTTAAAGTGATTTGTTTCCTTTTTTTTATTTGCTTGTATTGATTTGGATATACAGTTGGCTCTCCAAATCTGTGGGTTTCGCATCCATAAAATTCAATCAAACTCTGAAAATATTTGAAAAATAAGCTACATTGTTGCTGACAGTTACTATGTATTTAGGTCTACAATGGCTGTGTCTGTACTGAGCATGTACAAACTTTTTTTCTTGACATTACTCCCTAAACAATACAGCATAACAACTATTTACATAGCATTTATATTGTATTAGGTATTATAAGTAATCTAGAGATGATTTAAAGTATGCAGGAGGATATGCATAGCTTATATACAAATACTATGCCATTTTATATAAGGGACTTGTTTATCGGCAGAGTTTGGTATCCACAGGGGTCTTGGAACCAATCCTCCTCGGAAACCGAGGGATGACTGTATATCTAACCCAAGGAGACATCAAAGAGAACCACCTCTCACTACCCCTTCCTCTACTTTTTTCCTCCAGAAAATTCCCCCTTTCTAAATATTTGAGCCTGAAAATCTGACTTAAGTAATTGACCTGATAGCTTGACCTCACACCCTGCTTTATACTAGTTTTGCTTTCAAAGTAGCTCAAAGGCTGTGGATGAAGCCCATCCTTTGCCCTGTGCTTCTTCCTCTTTCGTCTGAGCACTAGAAGCTGGTGAGCAGTGCCTCATCTCCTGCATGGCTTTGTGTTTGGCACATTTGGGAAAGAGGGCAGACCCCTGACCCCTTGGCTGGAACATGAAGACTTGGGTTCCCTCCTGCGGGAAGTCCACCAGCTGTTTTTAAGGAGACATTCTGTTTGACATTTGGAGAACTTGACCCTGTACTTTGGCCTCCTTCAGACTTAGCCTCAGAGAAATGTAATTCTGGGGGTTGTGAGTGTAGCAGGGCCCACTGCACAGTCTTTCTCTGAGACACTTCTTTCCTTTGTTTGAATTTCAAGGTTAGAAAAGTCAAGATTCAAGGATAACTATGAAAGGTCAGCTGGTAAATGTGTTCACAAGTAAAATAAAAAGAAAGCCAAATGAATGTTAAAGCCTATTTTTGAAGCAGAATAGAAATAGAGCTTTTGATCCTTTATCATGGAACCACAAAACATTTGAATGATCTACACTTGTCCGGCGCGTGCCTATATCCCTCTATGTGCTCACGTGTGTCCATATGCGCACACACAGACACGCATAGTTGGATTCACACACGCTTACTTTTCTCTAAAAGCTGTATTTCCCTCCCTGCGGATTTCTTTCTTTTCTTTTTTCTTCATCTCTCTCTATTTTTTGATATTTCAAAGCTGGCAGTTCAGGAAATGGCTGGAACTGCCACATCTCTGTTCTTGCTAAAGAAATCAATGCTAATCCTATTACTGGCAGTTATCACCTATCCCAGAACTCATAGCTAAAAGAAAAAAAACACACTGAGATGTCAAAGTAAGGGGGAAAAAAGGGCTGGGGAGGAGGGGGCGCCCTTCATTCACTTTCAAATAGTGATTGTTTTCTCTCTCTTCTTTTTGATCATCTTTTTTTTTTTCTTTTTGCACTTTTCCTCAACTTAGCAGAGAAACCAAATTACAAAATGCCTGTGCTCACACAACATTATGGGTCTGATTTAAAACCACATGAGTCAGAGTGTAGGCTCTAATTTAGATTTATCTGTCTATAACGCGCCTTGACAAAGCACTGATAAAGAATCTTTATCATGGCTTCCAGTTTTATTAATAACAATAATAATGACACATGCCATTTAATGGATACTGCAGGCACTGTGCTAGGTGTTTTCTGCAAATCATCTTATGAAATACAATAAGACTCTGAGGTAGGTGTGATAAGCATTCCCATATTAGAGATTTAGAGACCAAAACATAAGTTTTCCTCATTTGTGCAGAATGACCTAGGTAGGAAAAGGTGGAGTCTGGTTCTGCATCCAGTTGGTTACCCATATAGTACCCATATTCTTCCCATCGTCCTCTTCAACCTCCAGACTTCCTCAGCAGGGCAGCCTGGGAAGTGACCAGAAAACATTTAAAGTTGAGAATTTGCTATTTCTGAGCTTTCAGGAAGTTTTTCAGAAAGTCAAACCTGATGCTGTTGGAGTCCTTCCTCCTTACAGTGATGGCCACTCTGACATATGCATCTCTCATGTCTTCCTCTGATGCTGCATAACTAGGTGAACACAGCTATGTGTGCTTGCGAATCTTTACAAAATAGCAGAAGGGAGCTAACTCAACTGGGTTAATAAGCACCAGCATCCTTAGATTGACAATGTACATATGTATGCTCCGGGTCTGAGGATTACGCTTTGAGTAGCCGTGTTAGAGACGAACAGTGTGGATATGACCTAGAAGCTTATTAGAAGCGTCAAATTTCATACTCCACCCCAGAGCTACTGAATCAAAACCTGCATTTTTACAAGATCCCCAGGTGACTTGCATGTACATTTGAATTTTAGAAGCCCTGGTCCATGACACCCTCCATCCTGCTGAAGAAAATCTCCCTAATGTTAGAACCCTATCCTTTCCTCTGTGAGTCCTGCACCCAGAACAATGCTTGGTACACAGTGGGAGCTCAAAAAATGTCCAACAAATAAATGAACAAATGAACCACCTACTTTGTCAATTGATGGGAAAGAACAAGTCTCGTGGGCTATTCACATTCCAAACTGTGATATAGTTGGTCCAAAAGTGACTGAAGAAGTGCACGTACTTCATTCTATCACCAGGCTTACTTTCAGGCTCTTTGCTACTTGGTTCGCATCTGGTGTCCCTGAGATATTCGTTGCTTCAGGAGTCCATTAATCAATCCATTGATGTGTATTGAGTTGCCAGGAAATCTACTGAGCATGTGACCATGAGAAGGCAGGAATACTTTATGACATATGCAGAAAATGGCATTTACTTCTCCAGGGGAAAGGATATAAAGT
Source organism: Rhinolophus sinicus (assembly GCF_057876585.1). Lineage (NCBI taxonomy): Eukaryota > Metazoa > Chordata > Mammalia > Chiroptera > Rhinolophidae > Rhinolophus > Rhinolophus sinicus. Next base: position 36,228,502 of record NC_142505.1, read on the forward strand.
AACCTCCTTTCCAGGTTGTTAAATGTCTTGTGCCAATAGGAAGAATTGTTCTGGGATGAATTCCTGTTCCCCATGGACTATTTTCTCCCAAGATAAGAATGAATAATTATAATAAAATTTTGAGGAACTATACTGAATGTTTTACATGAATTATCCACTTCAATCCTAGTACACCCTATTGCCATTTTGCAAATACAGACACTGAAACCTAGGGAAGGAGTAAACGGCAAAACCAGAATCTGAACACAGGTTTTTCTGATTCTGAAGCTCATGTTCCTAACCACTGTCTAATTCTGATATTAGTCAAAGTTAGTAATATATTTCATATTATTCTTGGTTTCTCCTAATAGGAATAAAAATATCAATGTATAACAGGGGCAGAATGATCACGATATCAGTTCTTGCAATCTCCCCTTCTGCCTTCTGCTTCTGAGAAGAAAGGGTTTTCTTCTTTGTTGTACAGAATCCAGGTGAGAAATAAAGCAGAAGATCCTTTTAAATTAAAGAAACCAAAGATGCTGGAGGAAATACATAATAAGCTGAAAAAAATGGAAATTAGAGAAAGGAGAGAGAGAGAGAGAGAGAGAGAGAGAGAGAGAGAGAGAGAGAGAGAGAGAGAGAGATTGGTCACATGATATTAACGAGCATATTGAGGGTTGGGTGTTGAGAGTGGAAAAGAGAAACATTTGAGGGCAAGCTATGTTTTATATGGAGCACACTGAAAAGGTAGTCCTGGAGAGTGAAGTTTTAAGATTTTCTACTTTAAATAAATTGTACATCTTCCTTTCACATTTTTTTTGAGAAACGTAGTGAAATTTAAAATAGTTTATGAAGTACAAAGAATGAACCATATGGAACTGTGGGATTTTCTCAGGTTATATTCCTAATTATTTATTATGAATTCCCTGTGCTGATTAGATTGGCTAATATTTAACAGACATGTACTATAGGTGAGGTCTCTGTGAGCTCTGCTGGTAGTGCTAAAATATTTTATTCTCTTTTACATTTTATTTGTGTTCTGGAATTGCTTTAGTGCTAACATTTTAAATCTAATTTGTTTTATATTATAAAATTAAGAGTTGAAGTGCTAGAAAACAAAAAGGATACCCTCAGGACTTTGTACTTCAGTTTCTTCTGCCTAGCTGTCCTGATTTGAGATGCCCGCCACATCACTCGTACGTAATATAATAGAGAGAACTTTGTGCTAGGAGTCAAGGGTGGGAGAAAATGAGCCAGAACCTACAAGTCCAATCATTGTCACATTTTCTTGCACAGTCTGGAATTGCTGCCTTACTCAGGTCTCTTAATTTAAAAAACCAAATAAGAAAGAATTTATCATATCAGTGTTAAATGCATATGATTGCTTCCATGGGGGAAGATCTAATTCTCAGGACAGACAAGTAGGAAATGCTGTTAAGTGTGACAAGCCCAAAGGCCATGCTGATCGCTGTGATGCATTTGATTTAATCCTGAATGTTGGGGGACTTAGGAAGCTCAGCTTCAGCTCATGGCCCAAACTCTCCCAACAGCTTACGAAATTCTAATATGGTTAGCAACATTGGGTAATCTCATCTCAGTCAAGTGCACAGAGAAGACCCAGGCTGTTGTATCTTCACCATCCTAACAATAGTACCAGCTGGGATTTACGAACTTTCAAAATTGCTATTATGGACCATTCATTTAACCACCACCATCATCAAAACCAAAACAGAAATATGTAGTTCTTGAAGATAGATACTACTCAGTTCTTTATCTCTTACTTTTACTATCAAAACAGCTTCTTAACTGGTTTCCCTGTTTCTGGTCTTCTGCTGCCTCATCTTCCCAACCCAACTCTACCTTCTATACTAATAAGAGAGTGAAAATAACATGAAAACAATAACAACAAATCCTTTGTTTTAAAATTTCTTTGGCTTCCTATTGCCTGCAGGATAAAAGCCAAAATTTCTTAAATGGTATTAATGGGCCTTGTACTCTAAACCCAACTTTTCTTTTCTATTCGACAACAATAAACTATTGGCTGTGCTTTCTTGTAGGCAATGAATAACCTTACAAATTCTAAAGTAATGGAATGACATGATCAGACCTGGGTTTTAGATGGAGAACTCTGATGGACAAAGAAGGAAATAGATTGGGGAGGGCAAAGTAGAGACAGGCAGAGTACGCAGTTAAGGAGAAACTGCTAAGATAGCCCAGTTGAGAGGTATACAGGACTCTGTTTTCTATGGCTAGAAATGTATTTTTAAAAAATCTGGTTCAAGAAATTTGAGAGATTTGTATACTTTTTTTTGGTTGGATACCATGGGCATTAAGGCATGGATGTCTCCTGCCTAGCTTTGCAAAGGTAAGTCTGAACCAGCTTTATACAAGGATTTTAGCCCCTTCTCAACACTGTTAACAACCCTTGTAATATAGTAAAAGAGTACCATTCTAAGGAGTGACATGTGAAATGGTTCCCTAGTGTGACCTTTGCCTTTGAACTTGGAAGAGCCCTCCTATCTTTCCCTGTGAGATATTGACATCCTATGATACTTCACTCACTAGTACCAGAGGATGCAGACTTTATTAGACATCCTGATTCCAGTGGCAAAACTTATTTCCTCTACCTTAGCAAGAGGCTAGGTGAATGACAAAACTATGCAATTGTCCACATCAATCATAGGAAAGGAGACGAAGTGTTTTAATGCAAAAGGTATTTGAGGTTATTATAAGGTGACTCTGTTTAATAGATAATGAAATTGATGAGAACTGAAGCCATCTTGGAAAAGAGGAAGGAAAAAATAGTAACTAACCAGAACAACTTGATCCTATACCTCAACTGCTTAGCATCCTTAATTCCAATTGGTTTCTTTTTTGGTCAGCTGGATCAGTGCCATTGCCCATTATATGAAATTCAGGGAAAAGAAGTTCTTAGAAGAGGAACAGTTGGCTTTTGAACAAATTGAACTGAAGTGCCTCTAGGCTAGTGGTTCCAATGTATAGTCCTCAGAACAGAAGCATCAGCATTGCCTGGGAATATGGTAGAAATTCAAATTCTTGGGCTCCTGCCCAAGATCTAACTCTGGGGATGGAGCCCAGCAATCAGGGTTTTTACATGCCCTCCAGGTGATTCTGGGGGATGCTAAAAATTGAAACATTTCTCTAGAACATCCAAGTGGAGTTTGAACATCAGGTATTGTGTGAATGAGTCTGAATGGGAGAGGACAAGACTGGATATGCAGACTTGAGAGTCACCAGTATGTTGCCATTGACACGAGGTCTGCAGCCTCACTTAGAAAAATAGTATAGAATGAAAAGGGAGGGCTGAACAGTGAAGAGGAACCACTATGTCCATCTCTATAGAGTTCTATATTGACTTTTTTTACAGTGGGCATATATGTTTTTAAATTAGAATGCTCTTTTTAATGGAATTTTTCAAGGCAGCAAAGGAGGGAAAATGCAACAGGTGAAATCTTGAGGCAGAGGCAGGGTCAAGACAAAAAAATTTTTGGATGGGACTGACTGAAGCATTTTTATGCAGAGATGTTGTACATATTATTTAAACTTTACAACAATCCTGTAAAGTATTATTTTTCCCGTGATGAAACTGAGGCTCTGAGAGGGTAAGTCATTTATCTAAGATCACACATGGGTGGTGTCAGGATTTCACCTCAGTGTCTGACACCTCCCCTTGCTCCTTCCACAAAGCAGAGCTATTTATTATGTCTTGCTCAGCTCTTGGGACCTGAGGTAATTGTGACAATAATGACCCCCAGTGAACCACACCTGATTGTACCTGAGCATTTGTGAAGTCCCCTCCTTACACTGACTCTGTGTTTGGCCATGTGAACTGTTTTGGCCAATGGGATATTAGCAAGCATGATACAAGTTGAGGCTTGAAAAAGCATTCACCCAATGAAACTTGCCCCTCTCTCTTGCTGTTTTTAGAACCTAACTGCATATAAGGAACTCAGGGTAGCCACCTGGAGACACAGCTCAAGCACCATCCACCAGTCACTCGAGTGAGGCCTTCTCAGACTCCCAGTCTATTGCCCAATGGTGGCAGCCACCTGAGTGACTCCAGGTGAGGCCAGCATAACTACCCCACTGAGCCCACACAAATGTGGGCAAGTCATTGTTTTCAGTGATTAGGTCGGGGGATGCTTAGTTACAGCAATAAATATCCGATATATCTAGGCCCATTTCTGTGAGTGGGTAGAGGGCCACGAAAGTATGCCCCAATAAGAGTTTTGTTTCTTAGATACTCTTCCAGTAGGAGACAATTTTTCCTGTGATCTTTAAAATAGCCAATTCCACATTCTCAAGTGTTCTTCAAAAATTTTCAGGATTTCTCCTCAGCCTCCTAAGCTTTTCTAAATCCAGATGAATATGGGGAATTCAGACACGACTTTTCTGCATCTACGTTTCCTTCCAAAGGAAAGACTCAGTCAATTACAAAGTATGCCCAGAGTTTCTGGTTATAACTGCTTTATTAATGAAGGAAGAGTAAAAATAGATACTGTCTGTGGGCAGACGTGAAATTCTGATAAATCTTTCCCATTCAAAATACCTGAACTTATTCAATTAAAAATAATAAGCAGCCTTTCAAATGCACACTTGAGATTAAAATAAGCTAAAAGAAATAAATTAAAATTAGGTAAAAGAAAATTGCACAGGTCAAAATTAAGAAAACAAAACAAAAGAAAACCGGAGAAGTAGCTGGGTGCTGTGTGGGATCAAATCTGGATGCATAGGGAGGGGAGTAACAGCTGAAAGTCTTGCAAAGATGTGGGGCCTTTAAAATGCCACTGGCTTGGTCAAAGGGAAGACTAGAAAAAAGAAATCTTTCCATTTCCAAGGAAGACGGCAGGGAACTTGTTTATTTTGACCTATGCTCTAGGTTGGAAAAAGTCTCCCTAAGCCTTCATAACCACTAATAAACAAAGAATTGTTGTTTTAAGCCATCAAGTTTTGAGATAGGTTTTGGGTTCAAACTTATACATCCTACTTGGTCCAGGAAACCCTAAGTTGAGAAATTAGCTTCAAGTGGCCCTAGATTTATGTATAATTCTAAAATTGTAATGACACGTGGGATTACAATTGTGAAAGCATCAAGCAATATGTAAATAAATATAGTTTTCTTATCCCAGGAGACTGGGAATATAAAATTTTAATTTTATTTATTGGTTTTGAATCAGTTATTCAGCTTGCTTGTGTGACCCTCATCAAGGATCTAGTCCTCTCTGGGCTTTTGCTTCTTCATTAGGTAAAGGAGGGGTCATTTTCGCCCTAACTTTCCATGGTTCTATGATTCTATGAAATTATTACTTCATGAATATATGATATAGTACTGCAAGGTCTAGGGAATAGAAAATTAAGATCTTATCTAGGTCACTGTTTCTGATCAGCAAAGCCATTAGTGCTGGCTCATTTTCACTACCCTGAGGCTCTACCAACCTGAAACAGTTGAGTCCTGAAAGGACTCTGCTTTCTCATCTGATGTCTTTCAGTGTTTGGTTTGCACAGATCTCCCCACTATGGTATCCCTATGGATGGCTGTGTAGAAGGCGCTCCTGGGCTTTGGGGACCAGCAGCACCTGAGCTGACTTGGGGAGCCACATCCCCACGTAGTTTTCTCCAAGTGTACTCCATGTAGACACGAGTGGCATACAGGGTGCCCTCTCTGGGTGTGAAAGTTAGAGGACAGGGATGATAGCATAGGATGGAATTTGTTTTCAGGTTAAATTTGCTTTATTTTAGAATAAGTAGGTAACATGATGTTTGCTGCACTCAAATATAATTGAAAACAATGGATAGACATTTATCTCTGCCCACAAAGAGCTGACCTGGGAGACAGAAATCAAGTTCTAATGATATCCCTTGAACCCTTTTCCAGCCACACATGGACCTTTAGTTATTAAGCTAATAAATTCCCCTTTCACTAGTTTGTGTTTTCCATATTAACTGGTGGTTTGGATTTTCTGCCTCTTGCAACCTAGACAATTTTGAATGGTAACGGAAACTGTATCTTTCTGCAACTTCACTCCCCAATTCCTGCCACTGCCCTCAGCCTGACTCATCCTCGGTCTCCTTGGTTTCTTGATTGCTGAAAGTAACCCAGGGTAGCTTTCTGAATTTATTTGCTGCAGAGAAGTTTCTGTACCTGGTGAACAAAGAAGTGAAGTAGCATATCACATAACTTAGTAAAAGTATCACTCCTGCTCAAGGACTCCTTCCCTACAGAACCTAATTGCATGATGATGCAAGATGAGAGGAGACTAGATGCAGAAGATCAGCTAGAGCCCAAGAAACCAACAAGACAATTATTGTAGAGATGAAGGAGAGCTGGAAATCGTTATTAAAGATGAACTACAATCCACAAATGTGATTTCATTTAATCTCCCAATCACTTTGCTTTTATTCACACCTTGCAAATGAGACTCTGAGGGGTAACGACTTTGTCCAAAGTATTACTAATGGAGACTATCGTTAATGCAGATATGCCAGAATCTTGTGCTCCGGCTCTCACAATGCTACCATTTATAAGTGAAGTAAAGGGGAACTAGATTAGGCAGATGGTGGTTCCCAGAAGGGTGATAGTAAATAAAGGATATAAAAGCTGTTTCAAAGAAATGAAAGCATCTTCCCAAAATTTGCACTCAATCTCAGTATATTTTAGCCTTCCATGTTCATACAACATGGTGTGAGTGCCAACACCCAGGCTTTGGAACAGGAGATGTCTAGATTTCCATCTTTGCCACCCCTTATAACAGTGACTCTCTGGGGGAAATTATCTAGCTCTCTGAGTCTGTTTCTCCTCTGTCAGTTGTCTACCTCTTAGTTATGCAAAGATTGGAGATAATGCTCATAAAGCTCAAATACTGTGTACATCAGGTTATTTACTACACAAAACTATTTTAATATTATGTAACCCCCCAAATTATTAATGCTTAAATAGGATCCCCTCTGAGTAAATTTCAAATGTTTATATTACTCTGACCGGCCTCAGATCATCAGCCCTGACTTCGTGGAGCTACTTATCTTCAAGGAATCAGAGAAAGTACCTTCAACATGTTGACATAGGAAAGGTCAGAGATAGCATGTGAGGAGTTTCAAAGATAATCCTATCCTTCCCTTTCCTCTTCTAGACTGCTTTCAGCTGGTTTAGAGTAAGTTATATGTCTGGTTCCATTAAAGTATGTGGCATCATTTTAGACACTACAAATACAACACCAATTTTACTGCAACCTAATTGTGGAGTGACAAGAGATAAATCTGGAAGATACACATAGTATGAAATGGCCAAGTGTGCTTTACTTATATAAGAACCACGCATAGAGATACATTATGCTGAAAGTGAGGAGTAGCTGAAGTTGTAATTCATGCAGATTCATATATAAATAATACTGTGGACTCCTAGGGCATCTGAAACTTAATCAGTTGTCCATTAACATATTATAGGATAAATGTAGATCTGTAAGTATTGTATGTTGCTAAAACCAACTTTATTTTCATTTAAAATCCTGGCTAAATCTGTTGTATATCTTTGGACACTTTGTCAAGCTTTTGAATTGAGGATACATATAAGAAATACTGATTCAGGTCAATAAATAAAAGTGCAATATTCTGAAACTGTTAATGGAGCTTTAAAAAAGCCTACAAAATAACCCCAGCTTTGAAATCAAGGGACCATGATTACATTAAAATTAAGTACAGAAGCAAAAGATCACAATAAAAACAAAAATCCTATACTTTAAAAGAGCTCCAAATTCCAAACTGGAAACAGAAAATCATGATTGTCAACCAACATTTATTGAGTACTATAGCAGGTATGTTGAACTTTGAATAATTGAATTGCACATTTTAAAAATAATCTGTCTTTTATGACAGAAATCAGGCAGTTCCTGGCATAATTTGACAGCAGCATTCTGCCTTTTTCCTGTCAGCACGGTGTGAGGCAATGCAATTAAAATCAAACTGATTTGTTTTGACTGGTGAGATTTTCTCTTTCTCTCTTATATAGTATACATATTTATCCATATGTTAAGGTTTATTATTAAAGAAATATAATATTCATTTTAAGTAATTTATATTAGTAATGCCAATGGAGATACTTTTTGAGGATTGGACCCTGACTTTTTAGAAGTGCAATAACACTGAACATTCTGTCTGCTATTCCCTCTTACTCTCTGGAGCTTCTTTAATCCCCTCATCTCCCCCCCCCCCCCCCCCCCCCCCCGCCTTTTACCACCACCCTACCCCTCCCCCCTTCCCCCCCTCCCCCCGCACCCCACACACACCCAAAAGTAGCAACCCAGCTGTCCCAGACTACCAATGCCCTCTCCTGGCAGCAGCATGGCCATGTGGCCTTGCCTCTTACCCCTTGCTGTCTCTTCCAAGGCCAGAAGAACATCTTTCTTCTCCGGTTCACTGCTGACAATCTAGCCCCAGGCAATCTTTCCCTCACATACTGATATATTTTCTGTAATCATGAGCCATACTCATCCATCCCCACTACTTAAACATATGCATATTTCCCTCTTTTATTTTCTAATCATTGCACAATCATCTTAATGTTGACATTTCTCTCCTTTATCCATTTCTTCTTTCTTTTTATAGTTGGTTCAAAATCACCCCAAAAAGAAACTTACATCCAAGAAAAAGAAGCACAATTAGACACCAAAGAAAAATTTTACAGAAATTTAAGCTTTCAAAATTAACTCACATTTACCTTTAGACTCTTCTGAAGTCTATCTTTATATCTTCCTCTTACAAAATTTATTTTTCTTTAGGTCAGAATTCTCAGTGTAGTTTTCATTTGTATATTTCTTATTATGAGTAGGATTAAGCTATATATATATATATATATATATATATATATATATATATACACATATATACGTATATACGCATATATATATTATATATATATATATATATATATATATATATATATATATAATATATATATAAAATGGTTAAGAGTCATTTGATTCCTTTTCTGAGGACTATCTGTTCTTATCCTTTGCACATTTGTTGCTCATTAATTTCTGGGAGTATTTTATGTTTTAATGGTTTGGCTCTTATTTACAAGTATTTTGGTAAGCTAATTTTTCCATTTGTTGTCTTTTGGTTTTATAGTTGTTTTTTTCTATGCAGAAATTTCTTTTTATTTTGTGGAGTAAATTTTTTATTACTCTTTATTTAAGGTTTCTGGATTTTAAGTCATAGAAAGTCATTCTTACTTCAAGATAAATTATCTTAAATTATTCTTTTCTTCTAGTACCTTTAGATTTCACTTCTACATTTAAGTTTTTGACATATTTGGAATTTATCATAACATACAATGTGAGGTATAAATAAAACTTAATTTTTCTCTAGATGACTATCCAGTTAGTCAAATATCATTTATTGAATAACTTATCTTTCCATCCACTGAAATGCCACCTTTATCATACACTAAATTTCTCTGTATATTTGGATCTATTCTGGTATCTCTCTTCAGTTCCACTGGTTAGTCTGTTTATTCATACACCATGCTATATAGTTTTAATTACTGAGGTTTTATTATATGTTTTAACAAGTTTAGCACACTTTCCATTGCTCTGTTTGTTCAGAATTTTCCTGACTAGTCTTGATTACTTTTCCATAGGTATTTTAGAATCATCTGGCCTAATTTAAAAAATTGACAGATTTATTGAGATGACATTAAATTTGTAAGTGAAATTAGAGAAAATTGACATCTTTATGATGTTCAGCATTCCTATCCAAAAACATGTTATGTCTTTCAATTTGTTCAAATCATATTTTGTATCCTTCATAGTATTTTCATGTTTTCTTCATATAGGTCTTTCACCTTTCTCTTTAAGTGTATTGCTATATATTTACATTTTGTTGCTGTTAGTATTTTCTTTCATTATATCTTATAACTTGGTGTTGTGTTAAAAACTGTTGATTGCTATATATCATTTTGTATTCCACTATCTTAAAGAATTCTCTTGTTGTTTGCAGTAGTTTTTAAATCTAAAAACAAGTTCTTGGATTTTTGTCTCCCCCAAAATCATGTAATCTAAAAATAATAGGTTTAACTTCTTCCTTCCAAATTTTATAATTCTCTTCTATATAATTGCGTTGACCTCCAACACAACCTTAATTGTACAATTGTATCTTGAGTATAGTTTCAATAATGGTTCTAATAGTGGGCATCTCTGACTTTGTTTCTGAATATAAAGGGAATGACTTTTGTGTTGTGGTTCTCAACCTTGACTGCACATTTGAATGACTTAGGAGCCTTTAAACATCCCAATTTCCAGGCCTTACTCCAGACTGATTAATCAGGTTCTCTGGGAGATAGGACCAGGTATCACTAATTTAAACTGTTTAAAGTTTTCCAAATGATTTCATGTGCAGCGAGATTATGAACTAATGCTTTAGTGTTTTTCCCCTTTAAGCATGGTGTTTGCTTTTAGACTGAAATATATATATATATATATATATATATATATATATATATATATACATATCATATATATGAAATATATATATTTCATATATACATTTATATATATTATTTTAAATATATATAATTTAAAAAATATATACTTTATCATGTTAAAAAATTATCCATGTTTTATTGAGATTTTAAATTAAAAAATAATTCCTAAATTCTGTTAAATATAATTATGATTTCCTCCATAGAGTTATTAATATAATGAATTATAAGTCCAGTACCATTATATTAATATAATGAATTATATTAGTGGATTTCCTAATATTGACCTATCCTTGCATTTCTTGAATAAAACTTGCTGAGCATTATTCTTTTAATGCCTTACTTAAGATTGTATTAAAGACTTTCTACATTGTTATTCATAAGTGAGAGTGACATGCCATTTATCTGTATGTGGGAATCATTGATAGGTTTGGCATCAATGTTATACTCCCATTATACAAAGACTTTGGGACTTTACCTATAATTTAAAGTGACTTGGTTGGGTAGGTAGCACTTTGATGGATTTTACTTTTTCTTCTATAGAGTTCAGTTAGTTTAGATTTTCTGTTTCTATTGGGTACACATTGGTAAATTATATTTTCCTAAAAGTTAGCTATTTAATCCAGCCAGATTCTCTAATTCATTTTCAAAAGTTTTAACATTCTTTTTAATTTCTCTTGTTTTGCTATTTGTTTTCATTTTATGATTTCTTATTTCTGCAATTGTAATTTTCATCTTGATTAGATCAGCTAGTAATTTATCTAATTTTTAAAGCATATTTCATTCAAAAATCAGCTTTTGTATTTATTAGTACTTTTTTTTTTATTGTTTTCAAGCTCATTAATTCTTTGATCTTTTACTGCTCACTGTTTTCCTTTGGTTTATTTTGTTATTCTTTGTTCTCACAGTTTGAGACAGATTCTTAATTCACTTATTTTTCATCCTTCTTATTAATGTATTAAAAGCTATAAATTTGCCTCTGAACCCTGTTTGACCTGTTTACTGTAGGTTCTGAAATACAATGTTTTTATTGTCATTGTTTTCTAACAATTCTCCAGTTTGGATTTGTATTTCTTTTTTTGACTCAAGAGTTTATTACCAGAGAGTTTTAAAAGTTTCAGATAGAAGTGGTTTTTTGTTTTCCGATTCTGCTTTTTAATTTTCAGTTTATTGTGTAATGATCAGAGGATGTTTTCTATACCTTTCCTACTTTTTGGAAATTTGGGGGGTTTTCTTTATGCCTGAATACATATTTACATATATGAGTATATTCTGTGGATACTTGAAAATAAGGTGTAGTCTAGTTTCAAGGTGAGAGTTTGATATAGATTAATTATCTCTACCTTATTAATTATGCTAATTAGGTCTGTGTATTTTTCTTTTTATCTTCTTAATATGTTATAAACTGAAAAATCTGAATTAAAATTTCCTCCTACTAGTATATTTCTGAATATTGCTGTCTAGATATTAAATGTTTCATCTTCATTGTGAATTGAATCCTTCAGCATTATAAAGTGCCCCTTTTGCATGTTTAATGCTTTGCTGCCTGAATTCTACCTTGTCTGATAATAATATGAAGTTCTGTGTTATTCTTTTGTGTGCATTTATCTGGTACATGTTTACCAGTTCTTTTGTTTTCAGCTCTCTTGAATCACTTTGTTTCAGGAGTGCCTCCTGTACAGAGCTTGAAACTAGGTTTTGTTTTGTGATTCAATCTGAAGATATTTTTTTTAAATAAATGAGTAAAGTTTATCTACATTAATTGATATGAGATGTTTTGGTGTTACTTCTGTCATATTCTTCTTGTAATATTCCTTCATGGAGGCAATTTATTGACTTATTTATAATTTGTGGTGAAATTCTTGATTGTAATGGTAGATTAAAGATGGCTGCAAATTCTCTGACTCTCCTGTCAATCAGAAGTGGGATCTATGTCCCTTTGCCTTGAATCTGGGTGACCTCTGTCACTGCTTTGATTAACAGAACATGACAGAAGGGAAACTGTGCTAGTTTCAGTACTCAGGCTTTAAGAAACTAGAAGTTTCTATATCTTTTGTCTTGGAGCCTTGAGCTGTCAGGCAGAAGGCTGAGACTGCCATGCTGAAGAGGCTAGGTAGAGAGGCTTAGAGATCACATGGGGTGGAAATGTAACTCAGCTGAGCCCAGACATCATTGACAAGGTGTTAGGCATGTGAGTGAAGCCTTCTTGGACCTCCAGACTAACCAAGTCACCAGCTGAAAATTACCGAGTGACCCCAGTTGAAACCATATGTAGCAGAAGAATCACCTAGCTGAGTACTTCCTGAATTCCTGACCCATAAAAATATGAGATATAATAAATGGTTATTGTTTTACACAACTAAGTTTTAGGTAGTTTATCATATAGCAATGAATAACTGAAATATTCACAATTTTCTTCTGTTTTGGGGGGCATTTTTTTCTGTGTTCTTTGTGTGTTGCTAAGTTTTGCTTCTCTTTTCCATATTTCTTCTAATATCTTTCTCTTAATGCTATATCAATTCCCTTTTTTATCACTCACCATTGAAAGAGTTGGATTGTCCTGGAACAGCTGTGTTCCAGGAGTGGCGGATGTGCAGGGTGGGGAGGTGCCAAAGTTGCTTTCTAGGTTTCACAGCCCATAAGAGGCTCTTCTTTTCTGCCGCCAGAGACAAAGTGCTTCCCGAAAATACAAGGTCTGACAATTAAGTTTACAAACTAGTTGCAACGATGTTGCTAATCTTTTTTGATATCAGAAGGATTATTCATTATGAATTTGTACCAACTGGACAAACAGTTAACCAAGTTTACTATTTGGAAGTGCTGAAAATGCTGCGTGGAAAAGTTAGACGACTTGAACTTTTCGCCAACAATTCGTGGCTCTTGCATCACAACAATGCACCAGCTCACACAGCCCTGTCTGTGAGGGTTTTTAGCCTCACCTGATCTGGCCCCCAATGACTTCATTCTTTACCCGAAGATAAAGGAAATATTGAAAAGAAGACATTTTAATGACATTCAGGACATCAAGGATAATACGACGACAGCTCTGATGGCCATTCCAGAAAGAGTTTCAAAATTGCTTTGAAGGATGATTAGGCACTGGTATTGGTGCATAGCTTTCCAAGGGGATCACTTAGAAGGTGACCATAGTTACATTCAGCAATGAGGTATGTATCACTTTTTCTAGGATAAGTTCTCGAACTTAATTGTCCCACCTGATATGGCTTGCCTGTGTGATTTGTTGTACGTCTCTGAAGCAAATAAACTGAGGTTCACTTTGGCCTCTGCCCTACTCACCCTAATTTCTGTACTAATTTTTTGCAAATGAAGAATGTACATATTGATCTTCAGAGTAAGCCCTGCTTTTCTATGATTTTCAATAATTAAAAAGTGTGGCTTCCCCAATCAGTATTAGCATTTGTCTTTCTCCTTTCCCTCCCCTATACCTACTACTTTCCCACTTTGATCTTCCTTTTTTATATTGTGATTACCTTTTGGGGTTTTTTACCCCCCTCTAAATTTCCCATGCTGTATAATACTTGGGCAGTGGTAGGAGTTATTTTTTCTCAAGACTATTCTTTTTTCATTTTTCATCAGAATATTTTTCTTATCTGATTCCTTCTTCCCTTTCAATTTAATATTTTCCCTTCAGTATTTCTTATCTGTCTTTCATCTCTGCTTATATTCCCTATCTTGGCTTCTCTCTTCAATTTCTTTTTCATTCATTCTTCTTCCCTCAAAATCTCACCATACTCTTTCCAGCCACTCCCAGTGTCATCCAGTGTTTTTTCAAGTTTCTTTTCCATGAACTACATTTAATAGGAATTGCTTTTGCATGCTCAGACTGCTATAATAAAATAACATAGATTGGATGACTTAAACAACAGGAATTTATTTTTCACAAATCTGGAAGCTGTCCAAGATTAAGGTGCTGGCCAATTTGGTTCCTAGTAAGGACTCTCTTCCATTTACATGGTTCTAAGATTAAATCTACAAAACAAATTGTATTCAAAGGCGTACAACTTCTATTCTTGTTTTCCACCCAATTCCTTTCTCTCTTCTATACAAAACCATTTTAAAAAATTATGATTTAGACTTTCTGCTTTTTAAATATCAGCAAATGTATATTTACATTTTTTCCTCTTAGAGAAACAAAGCCATTACAAATACTCTTCTTCATCTTGTTTTTTTTTTTTTTTTCCACTTAACATATCTTGCAGATGTCTCTATAGTAGCTTATTAAGATATTACCCATTCCTTTTATGACTGCATGGTACTCCATTGCATGGCTTTATTCAATCAGTTTCTATTGATAGGCATTTGGGTTGTTTCCAATATTTTACTCTTTCAAATAATGTTACACATATGAAACTTGTACATGTATCTTTTTATTATTTTTGTCAGCATGGCCTTGAATATATCTTTTATTTTTGCCAGTGTTTCTTTATTTGGAAATTTTTTAAATAGTTCTTTTAGAGAGCATCTTGTAATGGTAAATTCTTTCATTTCACTTGTTTGAACATATATATATATATTTTGAACATTTATGTATATATTAATCTCAACATTTGCCTTTAAATGATAGTTTTGCTGGGCAAAGAATTTTAAGTTTATTTGTAAAGATACATGTGCTCCAGTGTTCATTGCATCTTTATTTACGGTGGCCAAGACATGGAAACAAACAAAGTGTCCTGCGATGGATGATTGGATAGAGAAGATGTGGTATATATACACAGTGGAATATTATTCTGCCATAAGAAAAGATGAAATAGTACCATTTGCGACAATGTGAATGGACCTTGAGGTTATTATGCCAAGCAAAACAGTCAGACAGAAAAAGTCAAGAACCATATGATTTCACTGAAATGTGGGATATAAAACTGAAAACAGCAAAGGAATAAGACAAACAAATGAAGAAACAAAAACTCATAGACACAGACAATAGGTTAGTGGTTACCAGAGGGTAAGAGGGGAGGGAGATGGTAGATGAGAGTAAGGGGGTCAAATATATGGTGATGGAAAGAGAACTGACTCTGGTGGTGAACACAAAATGTGATATATAGATGATGCATTACAGAATTATACACCTGAAATCTATGTAACTTGACTAACAGTTGTCACCCCAATAAACTTTAATTTAAAAAAAAAAGAATTGTAAGTTATTGGTTATTTTCTCTCAGCACATTGATAATAGTACTCCATTGGCCTCTGCTGGCTAGTGAGCAGTTTGCTCTTAAGATATATAACTATTCCTTTATAGATAACCTGCCTTTTCTGGTTGCTTTAAGATATTCTTTTAGTTTCAGATGTTTTATAATTTTACTAAGGAGTGCCTGGTATGAATATATTTTTATTTACCTTGTATGGCTTTTATTGTGATACTTAATCTGAAGGTTCTTATCTTTCATCAATTATGGAAAAAGTTCTTAGCCCTTTTTTATTATCGCATTTCTTCCACTCTACCTCCTTTACCCCACCACATTTTCTTTCTCATGCTCCTATAAGGTATATTTGTACTTTTTCATCCTAGTTTCTATGTCTCTGAATTTTTTTTCCCTTTTTAAAAAATTTCTTATAGTCTCTCAGTTCAGCAGTTTGGGGAATTTACTTAAATATTTATTCTTGTTCACATTTTAAAAACGTGCATTCATGTTCTTATTAAGTTTTTTGTGTGCAAAGTACTAATAATTATGTATATAATAGGATGTTTACTGGAATTTATGCTCTCCCTGAAATGGTCACCTAAGGATCAAAACTGAGGAAAAGGAGGCATTGAGTACCTCACCTTCTAAAGAGAGCCCCTTGCAACTGGGGTTTATTAAGGATAGCCTAACTGGCTCTGCTATCTCTAGAAAAACTCAAGAGCTTAACTACATAATCAGACCATGAAGGAGAGAAAGAAATAATGGGAACCACGAGTCACAAGGCTAGTAAAGAGTGTTCTTCTGCCCCTTAAAGACAGGTGGTAGGAGAAAGCACCAAGCAACCTTGGTATCTCATTCCCCAGTTAGGTAGCAGACTTGCTGATTTGCCTTTGTGCCTACCTGAGAGGCAGGTGAAGAGAAAGATGGCGGGGTAGAGCAGCATGGGAGTTCCAGGGAGAAGCGAGGAACTCTCTCCACTATTTGGCAGGTCAAATTCACTTGGTTCTAGTAGACACTGTGGAAAGTTGTCTTGAATAAATATTTTGCCAGATGCCACCTGAGAGGGAAGGCCACTGAGTGAGGAGATTGCAGTGGCAAGAGGCTGTGGGATGGACCTCCCAGGACAGAAGCTAAGATGAGTGTTGGAAGATATGGGTCACCGCCAGCTGCATTCCTAGAGAGGGTACAGCACCCCAGAGGGTATTCTGGAGAACAGAGTGGGTCCAGCTGTGCTTTGCCTTTCTGTTGCTTTTCAGAACCATTTGTTTCTTTGATCAGAGGCTTTAACGTTACTGTATTAGGGTAGGCCCCCTTTCTTGTTTTTTACTGTAAGTGAATACATTTAGTGCAATTTGCTGGTCTTCACTATTTTTTATTCATTTTGTTTGCTCTATTAATCTCAACACTGGCCTTTTAACCTCATTAGGCTGTGTTTTGACATACAGCTCCCTGGTGTTTGATGTGATTCATCATACTTCACACTAAAGTGAGTCTGCTTTAGTCCATCCAAAATTTGTTGCTGGCTTTCTTTTCTATTTCCAGGTGTCCTGTCACCACCTTCTCTTTCTGCATTGGCTTGAGCCCTCCTTTGCAGCTGCAGCCACTTTCTGTCTCGATGTTCCTCATGACCAGCCCTCACATACACTTTGTGCTCCAATGAAGGGGCCACTCATGCAATCAGGTGGGAAGAGATCGATTTTTCTGTAGTGATTTATACCCTCTGATAATTGAGCTATCATCAGTGACACTGCTGAGCATGCAAAATAAAGCAGCACCTCTAGTTACAGGGAGAGCTCAGCCTTGGATGCTTCTGAAAATGGTGACAGGACCATTGGATATCAAAATAAAATGTTAGCATTACCAGGGACCCCTGGGAAGCATATGTGACTTTAAAAGAAATGTTTTATATTCCAGAAAAATCCTGCTAATGAGAACTGAGTTTTAAAAGAAGTCATGGGTGAAGCCAAAGAGTTTTCCTGAACTTTAATATTAACCCCATATGCTTTGTGCTTCTTTCTATAAACAGAGCTGGTTAGGAAAGAAGATGTACTCTCCTCTCCCATGGTCTTACTACATACAAAAGTACAGATTCACGTCACCAACCATTGCAACACCACGAGGCACAAGTGGTTAGGAGTCTTGGACTTGACAATCAGAGAGGCTTGGGTTTGAACCTTGATATTGCTGCTTACTTGCTGTGTGACCTTGGAAAAGTCATTCACCCTTTTTGAGCTTTAATTTACTTATAATAATACCTATCTTACAGAGTTGTGGTGAGGATTAATATGAAAATCAATGCACAGAAACACTTGTCACCTGGCCTATAAACTCATATGGTTGGCTTCTCTTTGGACCATGAGAACAAAACTCACATTAGAATAAACTTGGATTTATACTTTTCTTCTTTTTGCTTTTGTTTTGTTTTGTTTTATTCCACTGACTAGAGAGAAAGTCATACAAATTAAATCGTTGGACAAGTGTGTCATGGCTGTACTTAATAAATATTGAAATTAGAAATTTAAACAGAAATTGTAAGAAGGCTGTCTTCTGTATAAACAGAGAATCATGGGAATAGATGGACCCTTTCATATTTTAACAGAGTCTCTAGGTCATGGGCCCTCTATTTATTGTCTTACCTTAGGCTGACCCCATTGGATGACAGCTCTAAGAATGATGATTTCTTTTTCCCCAGAGCAACTGAAGACAGAGGAGGAAAGAGTAAATCTTTAGATTAGAGTTTTTAAGGTTGGGGACTTTCTGCCCAGGTCTGTCTTCCTGGGTGGAGATATATGTAAAAGGTCAAGTAGTAGGCACATGAAACTTTGAGTTCCCTCTCCCCTCACTGGTAAAACCTGCCAACTCAGAACCTTGAGAACCTTACTGTCTTCCCCTTGCTTCCTGCAGTCAGCCTCTGATTGTGGTTTAGAATGGAGATATTGAAATGTAGAGCGTGGCTCTGGAGTAAAGACAGACCTGGACTTGATCCTGGTGTATGATCAGTGCCCTATAAATTGTGTCTATTATTATTTTTACTCCCATTCAGCTTTTGTACTTCAGTCACATTGATTCTTAATCTTTCTTTGAATGTTTTTGTGTAGAGGAGCCTTTACGTGATTAGCTTTGGATTCTTAGCTTTTATAGTCTGCATTTTGAATTCTGTCCATGTAGCCAACCTACCCATGCTAATTGCAGTATTCTCAATACAGAAGTCGTTTCTTAGATACAGAGTCTATTCCAGAGCATTCAGGGAGAATTGACAGGTGATTCTGAGATGGACTCCATTTTTCTTTCCAAATTTAGCTTTTTTTTCAAGCTGTTCCAGAATCTGTCAGTTTAAAGACCCTCACTTTAGTATCAGCGTTTATGTAATAATATCCTTCCCTTCTACATAGCCTCCAATTTGACCGGGAAATCTTATAGGAAGGGGTCAAAGGACCCTGATGCCTGGTTTTGAAAATGTACATATTAGTGCTTATCTTCTTTTCTTCTTGTTTGTTGATCAGAGCTTTGCCACCCAATAGTTAAAGACTCTGTTAGGATTTTTGATAGCTGTCATGTTGTTTCATTTTAGCATCTTCCTTTGGCTTCAGAAGATTCCTTTTCTCCCCCTTCTGCTGTGTTTTCTCGTAGTGGACATCCTCCTTTCCTGGTCATATCTTCAGTCATTCTTGCTTTGGGGTGAGCTATCACTACAAGCCCAGTAATAATTTGAAAGATAATGATAATAGTAGTAGGTAAGATTTACTGAGCAGTCACCCTGTATTAGACACTATAGTAACCACTTTATATATGTGAACACATTTAATATTCACAACTGCCCCATGAAATGGATATAATTATTATCACCATTTTACAGATGGGAAACTGCTGTAAGAGAGCTTCTGTATCTTGTACAGCTGCAGCGAGTAGCTGAGTTGGACCATAGGTCTGCCTGGACATTCAGGAGCTGACTGTGGAGAATTTCCTCTGTTGGCACCTCTAGTCTCTGGACACGAATGTCCAGGATCCTGGCTCCGTCAGTCACGAATAAGGCGCTCTTGTCGTCAGCAAGAGCACAATGTAAGAACATTTCCTACAAAATTTACAAAATGCTGGACTAATGTGTCATTTTTGCAAATCCCTTTAAAAGCAAGTCTGCCAGACAACCTTTATGACATTACCTTTGTACTCGGAAAAGAAATATTTTGCAGTGATAAAAAATAAATACTAAAATAAGGTCATCTCCCTCCTCGTAACACAGGGCTGAGAAGGTATTTTAGAGCTTGCTTTCCAAACAAAGGAAGTTGAATGAAAGAAGTCACTTCCATGTGAAAATCAGGTGAAAGTCAACTACATTGCTGCTCATAAAATTAAACAAACAAACAAACAAACAAACCCACAATGATTTCCCAGGGGAGTATCTTTACATGAAAACTAATTTCTAAGATTAAAAAAAAATAGACAAAATTCAGTCCAACAACAGGTAATTTTGAAAAGAGTCAATTTAGGAGCTACCCAGTACGTAGGAATTAGAAGAAAACAATTATTTTTTGGTAAATTCTAAAACTGACTTGTGTAGACATTACCTATGTGGGGAAAGGGGACCATTATTTGAAACATGCTGCTGCCAACCAAACAATAAAATGAAGAGAACAATAAACAAAGGAAACCTTTCCAAAGGCTCTCTTCATTTACATTCTGAGATTACTG
Source organism: Rhinolophus sinicus (assembly GCF_057876585.1). Classification (NCBI taxonomy): domain Eukaryota; kingdom Metazoa; phylum Chordata; class Mammalia; order Chiroptera; family Rhinolophidae; genus Rhinolophus; species Rhinolophus sinicus. The sequence goes on from NC_142505.1 coordinate 36,248,806, forward strand.
GCCTCATCTCTCTGCTGAAACAGCCTTGCGTTACTGGCCGTCCAAAAGCATAATCAGGTGCTAGTGGGAGCTTTTGCTCCAGCAAACTGTGTGAAGAATATTTGAATGCTGCCAAGACTATAGGTGCCTGTTTCAAGTTGTCATAGAATATGCTATAACGTGTCATAAATAAGGGAAGTATATTTATAAATCTGACATTAAAAATGTGTTCCTAAAATATCTCGTGGGTTCCCCAGCCATGTCAGCATAGAAATAATGTTTAGTATTTGTTTATTTTACTGGACCACCCCATGAACCTGGGGGAAACATGTTAGAAAAAAAATTATAGCTCCGCCAACTATTCTGGGAGATACACGAGCCCTCCATGTTTATCAGGTTGAGGGCACTGTATTTTGATGTCAATAAGCAATTTTTCCAGCCCGGTCTCCTGCCCGACCCTTTTAATCCATCAATATATTATTAGAGATAAAGTTGGTGGATGCCTGCTGCAGTTAGAAGATAAATGACATCTCTGAAGTCAGGCATTAAAGACTAGATTAAGGCCTTGTGACACCGTTTTCAGTGCTCATCTGTGCACTTCTGTTCAACCTATCACACTGAGTGACAAGAAAGAAAAATAATGAACTGGGCCAGGGGAAGAAGAAGGAAAAAAAAAAAGGCAGAAAAAGAGAGAGATTTTTTTCCTCCTAACACACAAACTACATCAGTTCATACTCGGGATTAGACTGCATTTAAAGAAAGGAAAAAAGAAAAGAAAATGGGGAATTGGGAAGGACAGGGAAGGGTCTGTTCTATAAAGATGAAAATAGGCAGGCAAAAGGGACATGAAAGCCGAGCATTCCATTTCTGCCTGGCCCACGTGGCTTTTGGTCCCCCCTCCCTGCCTCCCAGCCTCTCCCATGCAGATGTCTCCTCACATCCAGTAGCTCTAGGAATCTGCTCCATCCCCGAGTTGGGAGTGCTGACATAAATCTTGTTAGAGGCAGTGCTCAGTTCTAAATCTTGGTGAATTATGTCCTTCCATTCCTGCCAAAGGATTTCCTTCACACTGCTACCATTGGTCTGGTTGGAGGTATTAAAGATTTTTGTAACTCTCTACTGATAGTGATTTGAATATGACTCCTGAGTTGACAAATACAAATGTTGAATTTTTTCTGTGTGGAAACAGCAGCCACCAATTAATTGCAAGGTGCAAGCAAAAGGAAAGGGAGATGCAGACCAGGAGAGAGAGCATTAACCAGTAGAAAAGCCCCAAGTTTGTGGGCAGGGGACCTACAGTCTACTCTAAGTCTGATTATGCCATCGCTCTTGTTCTGAATCATTTATGTAGAAACAAAACCACCACCTCCCATGCCATGCCATGTGTGTGAGGGTAGAAGGAACATGACCTCTTTTGCTCCCAGTGCTTCAATGGTCCTCATTAGAATCTAAGCCACGAGACATTTATGTGCATCATGGTGAGGCACCATCCATGATGGAATACACAGGTCTTCACTGGTATTTGGTGACTGACTGAATGATAACTCTCAGGTACCTATCTCTTACCCCAACCTCTTTCCCAAACTGCTGTTGAACATCTCAGGTAAATTCTTCTACCATTATAAACATCCCCTCTTGCCAATTAAACACTTGGCTTTCTGGCCCTCGGCAAGCTTCTCCTGCAGGTCATCTCATCATCCAATATATTCCATCTCTTTCCAAGTCCTGGCCTTTTCTTTCCTTTCCCTCTTGCAAGTTCCTTGTTCCTTCCTCACCCCTTTGTTAAGTTCTCTAAGTTCAAGCCCTCTTTGTCCCAGGCTTCATCTCCTGATTCAATTTCCGTCCTTCAAATTCACCATACCAGTTATAACTAGATTGATCTTCCCCAAACTCTTCTTTGACCATGGCATTCTCTGCTTAAAATCTCCCACCATCTAAAAAAAGTTCAATTTCCTTATTATAGCCTTAAAAACCCTCAAAAATCTGATCCAGTTGGTTTTCAAGTCTCATCTTTCTCTCTTCCACCTCTAAACCCTAGTCTTCAGCAAAGCGGTTTGCATGCTTTCAGACATGGTTATCATTTACTCATCTCTACTTATTTGCTATCGTTCTCCCTTGTCTTGAAATTTCCTTCCTGAAATCTCCACCTGTCCCAATTCTGTACCTCCCTGGCTCACTCTCCTCCTTTTCCACATGGCTGTCATTGTCTTCCCTCAGATGCACAAGGTATCTCATTTTGGCAGATACCTACCATGCCTTCTCTAAGATACTGTACCTGATGTTGGCAGAACACGCTTAGTTATAAGTGACATAGCCTAGCTTGGTGCAGAAAGGCAACTGATTAGAAGGCTTGGTGATCATGGAAAAGGCAGGAGGCCTCTGTGTCTCTAGGAATCCAACCAGAAGATTGTCATATCCTTAGAACTCTTTGTTTTGCCTCTTCTTCTCTGTAAATGTTGAGTTCTTCTCTCCAGCTAATGGTAGGATTCTTCCACATCAATGGTGGGCTTGTAAGGTGGGTAAATTGTTGATAGCTCTAATCTCATATTTTTCCAGCAAGAGACAAACTGATACTTGGGCCCTTTGACTCCAAAGGGAAAAGTCCTGGGCAGGACATCTGATTAATCCAGCAGTTACCAGATGTCCATCCCTTGGCCAAGAATGTAAGCCTGAGGAGAGGGGAGGAAGGTAATATAATTTGGCCAGCCTGGGCACACACCCTACAATTTGGCCAGGGAGGTTATGGTTGGTTGCAGAAGTGGCCATGATCTTTCACTCCTCCCTGTGACTTTATGGCTCTTTCCATCAAGAGATGAAGTATATTTCCCCATCCCTTAAATATGGGCTGATCGTGAAACTTGCTTTGGTGTCAACAGATAGCGCAGAAGTGATGCTATACCTAGACCAAGATGCCAACCCACAAAGTCATGAACTATAATAATGGTTGTTGTTCTAAGCCATGAAGTTTTGAGATGTTTTATTGTGCAATAGATTTAATTGACACAAAGGTGGAATCTGTAATGACAGCTGCTCCCCTTGGAACCACGTAATTCAGAGTAGGAATATTTCCCAGAAGCAGGAACATTGTATTCTGAGGAGACAAAACCACAGAGGGTCAGGTACAGTCACTTCCAGGCACTTAACATGAAACTACTTTATTCTGTTTTCTCTACGACTAGACAGTGGACTCCTTAGGGCAGTGTCCAATATGGTTCATCTCCTCCAGTGACTAGCAGAGGCTAATCTTAGTAAAAAGAGCAACTAGATGGGATTTATTCTACCATAATTCTAATTTGTGAGGGCATAAGACCTAAAGATTTTATCACTGACTTACCATTAAGTCTTAGAACTCTAAGGATAGTCCTGAAAAAAATATTACACGTGCTACATAAAAATGCAAATTAGGTGCCATACCCCAGCAATAGTGCTGTTAAAATTCAGGATTAAACCACTTCATAGAAAGGAAATACTTCTAGCAGTGTTTGCAGTGCATTTTTTATCCATTCTCTCCACAGAAACTGAGCCTATTCATTGTCTAGCACAGATGAGACATCTATGACTACCATTCGTTAAGCATCCACTATGAGTCAAGATCTTAGTCCATTAGGACTGCTATAATAAAAATGCCATATACTGGATGGTTTAAGCAGCAAGTATTTATTTCTTACAGTTCTGGAGGCTTGGAAATCTAAGATCCAGATACCAGCAGATTTGGTGTCTGGTGAGTCCTCCTTCCTGATCCACGGGCAGCTGTCTTCTCATTTTATCCTCACCTGGCAGAAGGGGTGAGAGAGCTCTCTGAGGTCTCTTTTGTAAGGATACTAATCTTATTCATGAGGGTTCTACCTTTATGTTTTAATCACCTCCCAAAGGCCCTCCCTCCGAATATTGTCACAGTGGAGGTTAGGGTTTCAACATATAAATTTGGGGCAGGATGCACACATTCAGTCTACAGCAGCCAGGCAGTGATTGTCATTATATAAATATTTTCTTATTTAATTTTGTCCTCAAAATAGTCCTGTGAAGTGATTATTATTTTTGTTTTACAGGTGAAGAAATTGAGGCTCAGGGAAGTTAAGAATAATTGCTCAAGTTTCCACAGTCATGATTTGAACACAGGATTCTCCTATGCTATAGATTTTTCCATATTTGGGTAGTGTTACTAGGGGATAGAGCGTGACCTCCAAGTTGAGACAAAAATCTCTCTATATTGGTCTTGTTCTCACTTGTGGACCTATATGTTCACTGGTTTCTTCAACCTAGGTGTTTCTCTTTTTTTTTTTTTTTTTTTTTTTAACCTCTTCAAATATGTCTTAGAGGTAATTATTTCTTTTAGCTTATCATAGTCTCTAAAGCACAGGGACAATTGTCTGTTTAGAGTCATTCTCAGTCATGACTTGTCTATGAACTGTAAGTAATAGTTACCATTAGTGAAATGCTTGGGGAATTACATATAAAGATATTCAGATACACAGCTCCAATTCACTATCTTTCTGCATGTAGCTATTGCTGGCTGTGCAAGTTCAGGAGGTGATAGGAAGATACGGACTCTGCCTTCACTGACCTTAGAGACTGGAAGGAAAGACTGATGTGGACACAATGGCCTCTCAATGAAGGGTGTATGTGAATGCTAGGTGAACAAGTCCATATCCAAGGGGGTCACAGAGCAGGAGGAGATGACTTCCATCTCTAGGAATCAGGGTGTTTTTTACAGAAGAGATGGGCCTTGAACTGACTCTTGGAGGACAAATGGGAGTTAGAAAGGCAGAACTAGTGCAGCATTCTAGTTTAGTGCCCCTATTAAAAAATGCTTGCTAGTATGTCCCAGAGAGAGAGAGAGAGAGAGAGAGAAGGAGCATAGCATTGCCTTAGTCTTCATTACCATCAAGCACTGGATGAGGAGGGTTGATAAGGTGGGGATGAGGGTCACAGTAATGGAAGTATTACAGGCTCAGGGGATGGAAAATGGGGATCCTCCAAGATGTCGTGCGTCTCTGTTTCAATGACAGGAACTAGCCTCCCAGAGGGGCATTTTCTGGGAGGACACTGACACTGAGTCTATTTCAAGGTATTTTCTTCATTATAAGGAAAGAATATTTAATTCTGAAAGTGTAAAAGTAAGAGACCTATTGAGGGAAACATCTAGTTATAGGAGGTGAAACACAAAGTAATGAAGGCAAAGTTTAAGGAAACATATTTCATTAGACATGAGACAAATTTAAAATATTCTATAGAGAAATTACTACAAAACCTGCATATTTCTTTTAAAAATGTGGAAGGACTAAAGATAATCCCAATTTTAATTTGAAGACAAGGCAAATAGATTTTCAGTCAAGCCAAAGAGTATATGATTATAGTGGGTTGAATAGTATCTCCCCAAAATTCAAGTCCACGAGAACTTCAGAGTGTGACTGTTTTTGGAATAAGGGTCTTTGTAGATGTAATTATGGTAAAGTTCGAGATGAAATTATACCGGATCATGGTGGGCCCGAAATCCAAAGAGTGGTGTCCTTGGAAGAAGAGAGGAGAGGACACAGAAACAGAGAGAAGAGGAATAGCCCATGTGAACACATATGTAGAGGGTGGAGTTAAGCTGCCACAAATCAAGGAATGGCAGGGGCCCTGGAAACTGAAAGAGGCAAAGAAGAATCCTCCCCTAGATCCTTCAGAGAGATCATGGCCTGCTAACACCATGACAGTTTGCACTTAAGATCTCCAGAACTGTGAGAAAATAAACTTCTGTTGTTTTAAGCCACCCAATGTGTGGTAATTTGTCAGGGTAACCCTAAGAAATTCAGACAATGATTAACTTTCAGGTTTCGGGGAATGAGGGGATCTGGGCCAGGCAGGGCTTCCTAGAGGTCAGGCTGGAAAACAGAAGGGTTTTGGGAAGTGAAGAGGAGAAGAGGGGCTTTCTTGGCAAGGGGAGAAGTAGCCATAAAGGTATTAAGGTAGAAATGGGCAAGATGGGAGACTTCTGCATGAATGATTGCACTTTGTTTGATTTATACCTGGTGGACAACTCCTGGATTTCTTTCCTTTTGATACAGATATATCACTAGAAATAGTCTCATCTTTAGCAATTATAATAAGGAGAAGAGTTTTGGTTCCTATGTAGAACAAATATTAAAAGAGAACATTAGTGAAAAGGATCCTGAGGGTTGAGGTGGAGGTTTTGTTCCCAATAGGGGAACAAAATGAGGAAAGTTGTTAAAGCAGATTTTGATATATATGTGTGAAAAATATTTCCTGACATGACATGCAATGATATGTATAAACAAACTAGCTAACTAACAAAAAACAAGGGAGTAGTGAGAGCCAGAGAAAATCTGCATAACCTCTGGATTAGGTAAGAGGAAGTAGAGAAGAGAGATTGAATTAAAACTACTGTTAGAAGTGTGAGGGATATAAATGATAAACATCTACGTATTACTTTGTCTTGTGCACCTGAAACTAATAAAAAAGAAAAAAGAAAAAACAAACAAACAAAAAACTACTGTTAGAGGGACTGTTCCCTGCTCCAACCACCAGGTGGTGTCATCAGTTTATGACAGCTTGGTTGCCCCTCAGAATGGCGGAGATGAGGACAGTGTAAATGCCCGTGTGCATTCAGAAATGTGTAAGGCATAGGATACTTGCCGGCTATGTACTTCTAATTTAGCTGGGGTCTGTAAAATACAGATGTTTTCTAAACTATCTGACCTCCAATTTTACCAAAGTTAAAAATTGTTGTGCAATTTTCAACTGAGTAACGAATGAAAAATAAATAAGGAAAAGTAAGAGAAGGTTTATTAGATTTATAAGTTAACATGTATATTGTTCTACATTACTAAAAAGTCACACAGAATTTTAGGGTTGGAAAATCCTTAGTTTACTCATGTCTTATTTTCTGTATATTATCTTGGGTCCTCAGGTATAGATAATCCTGAGGCCCAGAAACTGTGTGTTATTCATTTCTCAGTCTTCAGCAAGCACAGAATACAGGTGCTTAATTAGTGTTTGTAGAATGAATAAATTCTATAGAACTCTGTAAATGAGACGAAGATTATAGTCAAATATTCTGTTCCTTATAATGATATGGTATGGCCAAAATAATTTTTATAAAGAGGTGGAATATAGAAACTTTTTTCAGTGGGAGAAGTCCTTGAGTTTCTATGGTAAACTTCTAGGATTTGGGCTTTTTCACAGCCTCCACACTGTGGGGCTTTCAATTGGCTTCTGGAAGTGCTCGTTCACAGCAAGTGCTCATTCTCTTTGCCTGGCCTGAAAGAGTGAATCCTTGATTTGTAAGCACACCTCTGAAATGGGAGTTCACTTTGCTGTCTATAGGCCTAAGAAGGGCCTCAATATTTTTGTGGAAAGAAGAATTGGAGGATGGGAAGAGGAACCTCAAATGAGGCTTTTGGTGGTAACTCCTGAGCTGCAAGTACCATCCTGTCCTGGCCCATTCCAGGATTAGTCCCAATGTTCACCAATCTCTGATGTTTTGAACCAAGAATAACTTACTGACGAGCTCAAGGTGGTCAGAATGGGTCTTGGTGAGGCCCATCATGGGGAGTAGAAATGAAAACTAAAATTTTGTGCTGGCTGTGATCACAACCAACAAATCCATATTCTGTAAATCATCCTCCATCATCCGATACTTTATGAGCCATGGCCACCATGACCCCCTGATAACATACTCATATGTGAGCCATTGTCCCAAACATGTATGCATACTTCAGTATGTCTAAACTAAAATAGAACATTAACCTACCCTCCAACTAGAAACATGGAGGGACAGTTTTTTTCCCTATAAGGGTCCAGATGGTGCTCATCTAAAAGAGTGGAGCTATAACCTAATGGAACACAACCCCATCCACTATGCCTGTCGAAATTCTTCCAGATTTTCAACTATTTAATTTCATGCATTCATGTCCCAGATACTCCATGATTATCTCACTCTGGAAGAAATGAGTTCTCAGTTGATCATGGAAGTCCTGCAGATCTTTCATGAACTGAGCTTGCCAGTGACATGGCCCCTATCCTAGATAACCCAAATCATCAGTACCTATGAGGCAGAGAGCCTGAATTAGGGCAGGACCATGCTCAACAGGGCAGATATAAGGTCCTTCAACATGAGCCATTTCACTGAACTGAGGTAAATTTAACAACCGGGACCAAGATTCCAGCAATAGAGGCCACTTCTGCACGATAGTGAAGGGCAGGAGAGATCTGCAGAGGGGCAATGGGAGCAAACCTAGCCAGTTCTTCCACAGGCAAAGACCTTTCTAGAAGCAGTGTGTTTGGGAGCTCAGACTTGTAAAATCAGATGCAGGATTAGGTCTCTGCAGGGAAGACAAAGCAAGAAGAAGCCATTCCGTTTCTCTAGGCCAAGGGGAGGCAGCTGGGCCCATCACTCTGCCTGGGGCAGGGCGCCCTTTTCCCTTTCTACTTGCAACTCCTGGGGGCCCTTAGAACACGGATGTGCATCTCAGTTTTTTCATCTGCATGATTGAGAACTCATAATGTTTACCTCATGGGTAGTAATACTAAGTAATTTTCATAAAGACTTATGAAACAAGACAGGTATGTCTAAAAATCACGTGATTTATTTTTACAACTCTTTATAGTGCAGATATGCCTGTGTGCCTATGCCCTCCACATAGTTTCTGACCATCTGTGAGCTTTATCTCCCTTTTCTGGCCATGGTGAGTTATCTCAAACACACCCTCAGATTCCCTAGCTGACATAGGGTCTCCTTCTCCTTCTAGTGCCTTCATCATCACTGTCTCCTTTTGAAGATTCTTTTTTCAACTCTCTCTTTTTCAAAAGATTACTTTGTCACAATTATTCAGGAAAGGGTTTTGCGCCTGTAGGAAATATTAATAGACTATTATGAGGTCCTACAACTAATTTTTCCACACATATCATCTGTCTTTGCATGGTTATTAAACTTCAACAATATTTCATGCAATGCTTCCCTGCTAAATTAATTTGGTTCCTTCTTTTCTGGCTTCTTCTTTTCTGTCCACAAGCTTTAAAATTAAATTGAATCTTCATAATTATAGCTTTTTGTTGTTCTCCTTCATATCTTTTTCTTTTTTTCAATTTCTCTATCAAAGGAGCAATAAAGACATAAAGAAGCAAAATTATAACTCTAAAAGACCCAAATGGTCTGGAGTTTGATGGGCTTGAGGTTGGGTACCTTTTAAGTAGGAGGAGAGAGGGTGAAGAATTCAGACCTGCCTGGAATGTAGATAAATTAGCTCTGATATATCCTGGGGCATTGGAAACAAATGAGAATTGTTCTCTCAATCATGAAACTTTCATGGTTGCTGTAATGTTCTTATTTGTATCAAGTGATACTTTTATGTTTTAAAAAGTATTCTCTTTATATTTACACACACACACACACACACACACACACACACACACACACACATTTTCACTCCTGATTAAATTTTCCCAAAGTTATATGTAGCCTCTCTTAAAATCCTTTCCTTAGGCACCAAGGAATGGTCACTTTTATATTACATATCTTGAAACTGGTAGATGAAGAGCTAAAACAACCGTAGTGCTTGGGGTTGACCCAGACAGGACACCAACCAAGGGACTAGTGGGAAGTGGAATCAGGAAGAAGCTCTGATAGGAGGTCCTGAAAGTCTGAGGTAAGAGCCAGTTAAAGTTCACTGGGGAAATCAGACACTCAAGCCCAAACACTGGGAAATGTAGGGAGAAGGGACTCTTAACCCCTTCCACCTTCCCCAGGCTTACTGCTTTACAAACTTTCCCAAAAGAAAAAATTGCCAACCTGATAGGTCAGATAGGTATATCTGATTGGGCTGTGTTTCCTGGTGGGTGGGGCTACTGTGCTTCAAAGGCCAGTGCCCATGCTCAGCCTTTCTTAAGATCAAAGGAGGGCCTCCTTAGGCAAGTGAGCCATCGCAGTGAGTCTACCCTGCAGCTAAACAACCGCTATGTAGGGGATCTAAGGTCCATTTTGGTGCTTGGTGCCTCTCTCTGTCCCCATTTCTCCAGTCAAAAACTTCTTTCTTCAACTAAACTTCACAAAAGAGACTTGCAGTTAGCAATGTTGGTGCTAGCTTACTTATTACTAAAGAAGTACTATGATTTCTGTTTTGTCCCTGTGGCAAGGGTGGAAAGGCAGGGCAGGATTTCGTTGTTCCTAGGACTCTGACCATCATGTCATACACAGCCAACATCTTACCTCTAATCCATAAAAGAGAGTCCAAACATAAATACAGAGTCAGGCAATATTCAGAGTCGGACAGAGATATGATCAGTGGGAGGTCAGATATAGGCCAAGAATGAGCATCCTGAACCACTGGTTTGAACATCAGTAGTTATTTGCTTTTCACAGTAATGGGCTGTGAGTTCTATGGTGTCGGATGTGTCAGTATGGGTTACGGTCCAGAAATACTTCTCCATGAAAAAAATGATTTATCACGCAAACAATAGTGTAATCAAATCTCAGACAAATGCTTAATTTACTTAACAAAATAAATTGACACAAGGACAAAAAAAACTCCCAGTTTTCCAACACACTAGCAAAGCAAGAATTACTCCCCTGTTCACAGAAGGAGAACCTAGAGATGATCTAGTCATCTAGTCCATTCTTCTCACACGATGAAGAAACTGAGTCCCTGAGGAGTTGGCTGGAATTAAGAAGTTGGGTCTCCCCAACTTCAAATAATATCCTTCTTTTCTTCTTCTTTACCTCCTTTAGTCTGCATTTAAACAATAACATTGTATTTCGTTCCTGAACCTCTAGAATTCAGAATTTTTACTAATTTAGCTTTGGCAATTCTGAATTAGTGAAATACTAACTAATGAAAATTACAATATCACACCCTAATGGGTTTGGCCAAAGAGGTGAGAGACTAGAGTTTTTAAGAAGTTGATTTGAATAATAATTTTAACATCTGGGGTTTCTTTTGTAATGCTTTACTTCTGAGGGAACAAGCAAAACTTCTACTCATCTATTAATAACAATCTTATTTGACATGCCTGTAAATTAGAAATGTATATAATTTCCCCATGTAAAAAAATGAACAAAATAGTTCTTAAAGCAGTTCTGTTATTCCCATGATGCTGGCCATTCTGCAGCGGATCACCAATAAGGCTGGCTCTGCAACCTCATTAGCCCAATGAAGGCTGTGATACGACTGCAAAGCACGGTGTTCAGGTAATTGATCCTCAGGGACAGAAGAAGGTGTGGCCCAACCATTGGGTCCACCTGGTGAATCCAGGCTATAAGTAAGGGTATCTAACTGAGAAGTAAAAGGTTCAGTGCAGAGATGGGGTGAGAGGGGGCCATCAATTACCAACACTTTTGTTAAACTCCATTGAACCCAAATCAGATGGATTTAAAAGCTCAATCGATTTCATGGGATGGATATGAATCAGATACCTCCTCTGGGCTGCGCAGGGGACTCACCTGGGACGACGACCCAGGCCCTACTCCCAGGTTGATTTCCCTCCTGCCACACCCATACCAGGCCCTAAGCAAGTTGGACTGTGAGGAGTGATATAGTAGGATTAAGTAATAATATTCTAGTCACCATTTATTGAATAATCGCTGTGTAACAGGCTTTTTTCTAAGTCTTTTAACTAGGTCGTTTTGTTTGACAAAGAGAAGTGTGGGGGAGGAGAGAGAAGATAACACACTCATTAGTTCATTTGTTCCTTCATTCACAAAAACATTCCCAGACCAGCTACTATCTTCTAAGCACTGTGCTAAGCACTGAAGATGTAAAGTGAGTAGGACAAAGTCAATCTTCTGTAGGAAAATGTGAATTATAAAATGCAATGCAAGGCTAAACACTTTGCAGTGTATAATTCTGATGGGAGGCTCTGGGAAGGAAGGGTCTGTATCGAAGAACTGCTGTGGCAGCATTAGTTCCTGTTTTCACAGGAGTGGTGAGGGTATAAATGGGTAAATGGGAAGCCCAGTGTCCTGTTAAGCGAAGAAATACCTCATGTGAGTCTTGGATGGGCTGCCTGCCAAGGGCTGCCTGTGAGGCATGCAGGGGAACCTGGAGGCTGAGCAAGTGGAAAGGGTGGTTATAGGGCAGGAAAGGTTCAAAATCCCCCAGTGGTTGTGAGTAACACATGTTCTATCTCTACTGTCTTCCTCACTCATTCATTCTCATCCCTTTTCTCTTTCTTCCCTTTGCCAGCCACCCACCTCTCTGCCACCAGCCTGAACTGTGTAAAGCTCAACTTCAGTCATACTAATAATAGCTAATACTTACAAAGCCCCTACTCTGTGCACCATTCTAAGCTCTTTATAGATGTATAAACTAATTTAATCTGTACAACCCTAAGAGGTAGGTACCCCATATTATTATCCCCATATTACAAATGTGGCAACTGAGACCCTGGGATGTGACTTGTCTCAGATCACAGTGTAAAGAGAAAGGAAGGGAGAAATTGAAATTCAGGGGACCTGGCTCCCGAGTCTGCCCTCTCAGCATCCAGGCCAGGTTTTGCTGCCTTGTGTGTCATCCTCCAGTTCAAACACATACCCCAGTTCTCATTACCAAGTAAATCCCAACTTTAGCTTGTAACTGACTCTCACTGCCCACTGTGATCAATCACTGTACTCTAGCAGGAAAACAGAATTACTTAACATCCTTTAACATTCATTAACACCCTGGGCTTCTTGCTTTGCTTTCCCCCCTCCACCTGGAAGGTCATTTCTTTTCCTTTCCAACTCCAAATCCTACCCATATTCAATGGCCAGCTGAAATTTCATGTGCCCTGTAAAGACTTCCTTGATTCCTGAGTTGAAAAGATGCTCTCCCTCGTCTGAACACTCATAATACTTTTTCAATTCACACAGATCTTTACACCTTATAGTACAGACAGTTGTGATACCTGATAATATATAACTAAGGTGCTGAAGTTTTATTTCCACTTCATTTGTAAGCTTCATGAGACCCTTTCCTCTCTGCTTCCCTGACTCCCACCCAAGCTCCCTTAATTGGTCTGCACTCAAATTCCACCCCCCAACCCCCAACTAACACTCACTATCATTTGGCCAGTGCCCATGACACAATGAACACCCATGGCTAACAGTAAGATGTGCTGTCTCGGTCAGGACTTTGCCTTTAACATCTGTGGTTTGGATGTCATTATCAGTGGTGGACCCTCTCATTTTCCAAAGTGTCACAGTGTGGAAAATCAATCACGGTTACTGTGCTAAAAGCTACTCTCTAGATAGGGCAGGGTAGCACTGCGGTTAAGAGCTTGGGCTCTGGAGCCTGACTCCCGAGGTTAGAAACCGAGATCTGCCACTTATTAGCTCTGTTAACCCTGAGCAAGTGTGCCTCAGAACCTTCTGTAAGTGGGTATAACAACAAGCCCTTGCTACATCTAGGTTATTAGGGGGATCAAGGGAGCTCATGCGGGAGGCTGGCCTGGTATGCAATAATAGAGCTCACCAATAGGGGGCCCATGTGTTCGGGTATCCACTAGTCCTTACCAAATGTTAATTGTCTTTGTTATAAATCTGTGTGTGACAGTTATGTTTAATATTGTAACCATGAAATTGAATTAAATGTTACATAAAGTGATGATAAGTGTGAAAAAGGAGAACTGTTATTTCTTTGAACATTAAATTAAATGCTTTGGACTCAATAAAGGTGAGTCACTAAAATAGATGTTGAATTAGATGTGGGGAAAACCACTATAAAAGATTGAGGGGAAAATAATAAATATCTAGAAAGTCTCTGCACTTAGATTGCTTCATCAGTGACTTTAAGTTCTTGCTGTACTTTATAGAGACTGAAACTGGAAATTGGGGGTGATTGATGCATTTCTTTGGGTATGGTTTGTACAAGACAGGGAAGGCAGAACTTTATTAGTGCATGTACATGAAAAGAAAAGACTTTGGCCCTACAACAAAATACTGGTGAATAAATGTACATTTGTGTGTTTTGGTTAATATAAAACATGTAATATATGTTTATGTAACTTTTTGAAAAAAAGCTTCATAGCTTTGGTGGACTTTCAGAAACCACTATCTCCCATCTGGAGAGTTTTAGATAAGAAGACGTCTCTGAACACTTTTTGTATTAATGAGTGAACAAATGCATAGGATTAGAGGGTGATTGTAGAAAATACCGTTAGCTCTGCTCATTTTCTTTCAGTCCTCACCTTTGCATGTCAAACCTGCTTACTAGGAATACCTAGCACTTTTCATCTGAGAGCTTTTATTTTTAGCTGTGGTAATCTCTCTGCTCACACACAGGGCAAGTCAGAAGTGAGTGTGGGAGAATCAATACCCCAGAAGTCAGCCCCTCCAATAACAGACAGGGACTTAGTAAATAAATGACTCAGCTTCCTCACCCCACTATTAAGATATCTCTGAGATGTATTCTATAGTCTCCCAGAAGTCCCCCCTTGCCCACAGTGGTAAATTACTGGATAATGCAGCTTCTACTGGCAGCCTCCCCTTCTCTGCCTCACTTCCTCACTTCCTCAGTGATGTTTCCTAAAATCATCTCCCAAATAAACTGCTTGCTCTTGAATTCTTGTCTCAGGGTCTACTTCAGGGGGAATGAAACTAAGACACAGGCCCAAGCCTCAGGACCTAGGCCTTCCACAGAGACCTTGTACAATAGATGATGTACAAACTTGATCAAACCAAAGAGCACAAATTTACTCAGTGCAAGTTAATAAACAACAACACTTGATTTAATAGAGATTGAAACAAAATATTTAGATTTTTAAGTCAACAAAATGTTACCATTTTAGTTGTTACCAGACCAGTTACCAGAATACTTAAAAAAAAAAAAAAAAAATTCCAGTTGTTTTCCTGTTACATGCATCCTTTGAGAAGGATGCTTCTGCATTAGGTTTCTGATGCAGACACAAGAAAGTCAGTAAACTGCTTTATTTCCAGTTGTCCTGTGTTCTGATCAAATAAGGGGGCTGTTCTCTAGGAGGTTCTGTATGGGTCTGCTCCCGCCTCAAGTTGGTTAAGAGGCAGGACGGTGGAGGAGGTCCCCAATAATGGGCCATACGTCTGTGGGTCAAAGAACCTTCTCTGAGGTTCAATAGCCTCTTCTGACAAAAGAGCCCAAGCCCTGAATGGTTCTGATGTTTATAACACTGTTTGAAAACCTCTCACTAATTCCTCTGCTCACCCCACCCTACCCTAAGCACATGGTTTAGACTGCATATTCCAGGATGAGCGTAAGGCCCTAGGCTCCACGCCAGGCCTGATGAGGTCTGTAGATTCATGCGAGCAGCAGCAGCTGCCTGGGAAGTTATCCAATGCGCCATCAAACCTCAACAACTGTCGTGGGATGGCTGTGCTGGCTGGGACTGCCCACTGCAGCCGGCGGGAGCTCAAACACTACCTGTGGTTAATCCCCAGAGCAGTAGTTCCGGCCCATGAAGAATAGGGGATATCCGGATTGGGCATGGAAAGGTGAACAAATATTGCCCAGTGTTCTGCCAATCGCCAGTCCCCTCATTCTGTTTTTCCCCCCACCCTTGGGCAAATTTGGTTTCCTGAAATTAATTATTCAACAGGAGGTGACAGCCGGTGTATAGCAGCACTGTTGGAACAGAGAATAAAGAGGCACATTGGACACAGCAGCTGCACCTCCCAGACCCTGAAATTTAAGATCTTTATAAATGATCTGTTAAAACTATAGTGACGATAAGCTTATGAATCATGATCTATATTAATCAGGGCTGCTGATATGGAAAGATTAATTGAAACGTGCAGTTCTACACAAATGATAAAGTGGTAACAATTTAATATCAGACAAGAAGAGTGAAGAAATTACACTCCAAGCTTCATGCATCATTACTATGGATATTAATATTTTACCCAGCGCAACAGCATCAGGAATCATAATGAAAATCCATAAGTGGTGCACAGACATGATTAAATACAACAGTCTTTAGGAGCTGTTTGGTGGCGGCAGTTGGGCCATATTTCACTCGCCGGCTGGTGATTCCAGTGATAGAGTCTAGACGAGAGTGATTAAAAATTGTTCCTCCTAAAGGCTGTTAACCTTTTACTACTAAAATGAATTTCTTTGATTTTTAAATTATGTCGTTCTCTTTGCTCTTTTCAAATCCAAACTTGATCCCAAACCTTGACACGATGCTGGGTCCTTACTGTAGTGACAATCAAAGCAAACTTTCTCAGCTATAGTCCACTGCCCTAAGGTGTGGTATTAGCCATCTCATGGAGAATGGAGGGTCATTGTCTTCCTTGGCCAGGGATGGCTGGAAAGAGTGAATGATAAATCATCAGGGGCCCTTGGGGGGGGGTGGGTTCCAAAGACTAGTAATTGATAAGGCTGACTCCTTCACCCAACCTTATCAGTGGAGATGGAGATGATTTCTTCAGAGATCCTGGTCTCACTGGTGTAATTACTACATTTGTTCAATTACTCATCCAACCAACCAACCAACAACATGCACCCACACCTGGGAAGTACAAAAATCGGCCCCAATATACATGTGTTCCAGGCTGAGGAGATAAAGACCCAAATCAGTGTGAAGTCTTTGAGAATGCAACCAGAGAGAGTCAAGAAGTTCTTCTTTGCAAGACTTTCTTCTACCCTGTGAAATTTTCACTCTCACATATAAATCGACAGACTCTCCAGACCCCTTTTATCTTGAGCTGAAACAGAGAGGTCAGTGTACATTTGCAGTAGTGAAATTCATTACCACCTCAGGTTTATAATTAGAAATGCAGTCTATTCTTTTAAGGACATTGCATCCAGTTCTTCAGTGTTCTGGTTTCTTAGGTCTCTAAAGTAGTGATTCTCAAATTTTAGTGTGTGCACAGTATCAACTGGGAGAGAGAGTTTTCCAAGATTCAAAATTTGTGCTGCTAACTACCTCATTACAAGGCTATTGAAGCCTGAAATATCTAACTAAACCAGAGTCCAAAAATTGTAAGGTTAATTTATTTCTCTACCAGAGCAAGATTTCCCTGTCCCTATGACTGGTCTCCCATCAAATCCCATCACAACATTCATCCTGAATTTGTTTTCTTTTTCATATATCTTCCCACATTTTTTCATTCACTCATTCATCATTCAATGAATATATTTTTGTGTGTGCATCTATCACACTGTTCTAGACCCTAAAGATACATGATATGGTTCCTGTCTCATGAAACTTTCATTCTAGTGAAAAATAACAAAAAGTAAACATGTAAGCAAATACATAAGATAATTTCAAGTACTAATGAATTCAATGAAAAATAAAATAGTCTGATATAGTAGATTGGGATATTGGAGGTTCATTTTAGCTAAGTGGTCAGGGTAGACTCCATTTCATCTATATTGTCAAATTTACGGGTATAGAGTTGTTCATAGTATTACCTTATTATTCTTTGACGTCTGTAAAGTCTGCAATTATATCCCCTATCCATTGCTGATATTAGTAATTTGTGTCATTTTTTCCTTTGGCAGTCTTGATAAAGTTTATGAATTTTATTAATCTTTTTGAAGAACTAGCTTTTTATTTCATTGATTTTTCTATTGCTTTCCTATGTTTTCAGTTTTTTTTTTACTAATTTCTGCTCTTATATATTTTTTCCCCTTCATTCTGCTCATTTTGGGTTTATTTGCTTTTAAATGTCTTTAAGTTTTTTCAGATGAGAGCTTAGGTTATTGATTGGTTTGAGACTTTCCCTATTTTTTTTCTAATGTATGCATTTAGTGCTATCAAATTTCCTCCCAGTACTGCTTAGCTGCATCCTACAACTATTGATATATTGTCTTTCATTTTCAATCAGTTCAGTGTATTTTTGTAGTTCCCTTGAAATATCCTCTTTGATTTATGGATTATTTAGAAGTGTGTTATTTAGTTTCCAACTATTTGAAGATTTTCCTATTTTCTTTCTGTTTTTGATTTCAAGTTTGAGTTCCTGTGGCAGAGAACACTCTCTGTATTGTTCCAAATCTTTTTAAATCTGTTGAGGTTTATATTGTGGCCCAGGATATGGTCTATCTTGGCTTATGTTCTGTAGGCACTTGAAAAGAATGTGTGTTTTCCTCTTGTTGGTGGAAAGTTCTATAAATATCAATTAGGATATATTGATTGATGGTGTTGTTGAGTTCTTCTGTACCCTTGCTCATTTTCTGTGTAGATGTTCTATCAATTGCTGAGAGGTTTTTGAAGTCTCTAAATATAAT
The DNA here is from genome assembly GCF_057876585.1 of Rhinolophus sinicus. Classification (NCBI taxonomy): domain Eukaryota; kingdom Metazoa; phylum Chordata; class Mammalia; order Chiroptera; family Rhinolophidae; genus Rhinolophus; species Rhinolophus sinicus. Next base: position 36,266,964 of record NC_142505.1, read on the forward strand.
TAATTGTAGGTTTATCTATTTCTTCTTGCATTTCTCAACTTTTGCTTCACATAATTTGACCCTGTTGTTTGGTACATACAGACTTAGGATTTCTATGTCTTCTTGGTGGATGCCTCTTTTATTATTGTATTATGTCCCTCTCTATGCCTGGTAATTTTATTTGCTCTGAAGTATATTTTATTTGATAATTTATCCATTCTTGATTTCCTTTGATTAATCTTTTCATGATATATCTTTTTATATCCTTTTACTCTCAATCTGCCTATATTATGATATTTGAAGTTCGTTTTTTGTAAACGGCATATTGATGGTTCATGTTTTTAAATCCACTCTGATGATCTGTCTTTTAATTGGTGTATTTAAACTATTTGCATTTGATGTAAGTATCAATAAGTTAGGTCTTAAATCTGCTGTTTTACTTTTTGTTTTGTGTCTGTTCTCTCTGTTTTTGTTTTTCTGCTTTCTTTTTCCTGAATTCTGTGGGCCAGTTTTTAAAATTCCACTTTCACTTATTAATAGTGTTCTTGAGTATATCTCTTTGTATAACTTTTTTTTCTGTTTTTCCCCCCTGGGTATTAGATTCTCTCTCTCTCACTAACTCTCTCCATTATGTGTGTGTGTGTGTGTGTGTGTGTGTGTGTGTGTGTTTATGTATATGTATTCACAGTTTACTGGTGTTGTCATGCTACCAGTTCAAGTGAAGTGATAATGTGACCTCACTTTACATCCCATTACTCTTCCCTGTTTATAAAATAATTGTCTTAAATATTTCTGCTATATATTTAGAACTATATCATTCAGTGTTACAATTTTTGCTTCAACCCTCAAACATTATTTAGAAACTTCTAGGACAGAAGAAAAGACTATTGTATTTATCTATAATTTTTCTTGTGTTCTTTCTTGTCTTCTGATACTTAAAATTTTTTTCTTTTTATCATTTCCTTTCTGTTTAGAGAACTTTGACAATTTCTCTAGGGTAGGTTTGGTGGTGACAAACTCTTAATTTTCCTTTCTTTGAGAATGTCTTGATTTTTCCTTTATTCCTGAAGTATATTTTCACTGGGTATAGGATTCTGGGTTGGCAGTTATTTTTTTTCAACATTTGAGAAGTATTCTGCTACTTTCTTTCAGCCTCATGGTTTCGGGTGAGAAATAGATAGTCATTCTAATTGTTTCCTTTGTTTAGGCAGTGTGTCTTTCTGACTGCTTTCAAGATTTTTTTCTTTGTCTTTTGTTTCATAAGTTTAATCATGATATGTCTTGGTATGGGCTTTTGGGGCTTATTTTGTTTGGAATTTACTTATCTTCCTGAATATATAGGTTTATGTCCTTTCGAAATTTGGAAAGGTTTCAGTTGTTATGTCTTCAAGTATTTTTTTTCCAACCTGGACCCTTTGCCCCTCCTGCTGGGACTTGGATGACACAAATGTTAAAACTTTTTTATAGTCCCACAGGTCCCTGAGGCTATTTCCTAACAGAGACTCATGAGACCCATATATTCATAACATCCAAACAAAAACACTATGGAAAACAATCAATTGTTACCAAGTAGAGTTTATTCCAGGCATGTAAGTCTGGGTTTTATTTGTGAAATTATTAATGAAGATCATTTTGTTAAGAAATTTAAAAAGAAAAAAAGAAAAACCAAACAACCAACTTTTTTTCTTTTTAAATTTCTTAACAAAATGATCTTCATTAATAATTTCACAAATAAAACCCAGACTTACATGCCTGGAATAAACTCTACTTGGTAACAATTGATTGTTTTCCATAGTGTTTTTGTTTGGATGTTATGAATATATGGGTCTCATGAGTCTCTGTTAGGAAATAGCCTCAGGGACCTGTGGGACTATAAAAAAGTTTTAACATTTGTGTCATCCAAGTCCCAGCAGGAGGGGCAAAGGGTCCAGGTTGGAAAAAAAAAATACGTGAAGACATAACAACTGAAACCTTTCCAAATTTCGAAAGGACATAAACCTATATATTCAGGAAGATAAGTAAATTCCAAACAAAATGTCCTTTGATAGATGAATGGATAAAGAAGTTGTGGTATATATACACAATGGAATACTATTCGGTGGTAAGAAAAGATGATACAGGAACATTTGTGACAACATGGATGGATCTTGAGAGTGTAATGCTGAGCGAAATAAGTCAGACAGAAAAAGCAGAGAACCATGTGATTTCACTGATATGTGGTATATAAACCAAAAACAACAAAAGAACAAGACAAACAAATGAAAAACAGAAACTGATAGACACAGACAATAGTTTAGTGGTTACCAGAGGGTAAGGGGGGTGGGGGATGGGGGTGGGAGATGAAGGTAAGGGGGATCAAATATATGGTGATGGAAGGAGAACTGACTCTGGGTGATGAACACACAATGGGATTTTTAGATGATGTAATACAGAATTGTACACCTGAAATCTATGTAATTTTACTAACAATTGTCACCCCAATAAATTTAAAGAAAAAAAGTGTGATCCTCCCAGTAGATGCCAAAAGGGACATTTGATAAAACTCAGCACACATTTAAAAAAATGATAAACAAAACCAATATAATACTCATATCAAGGTGACAATAGTAATATGTAGAAATTTTTTAATTTGAAAGGGTATATCTGACAGAAATATAATGCAAATATTATACTCAGTGGTGAATATTTACAAGCATTTCTTTAAGGTACGAACAAGAGAAGAGAGGATTATTATTACAACCTTTCAACATTATTTTGGAGGTACTATATAATGCAATAAGACATGAAAAATGGGAACAATTATTGGAAAAGTAAAGATGAAACTGTTATTATTTGGAAATAGAATGATTTTCTACCTAAAAACAAAAAGAACAAGACAAACTACATAAAAAAAATCTTAGAACTATTTAAAATAGTTCAGTAAGGCATCCAAATACAAAATCAACACTGAAAACCCAGCAACTTTATTTTAGGTTAACAATAACCACACACAAAAGTTAAAAAAAAATGCCATTCATAATAACAACAAAATATGAGCAATAGACCTAATGAGAAATGTATAAGACTCATATAAAAGAGGACAAAACTTTATTGAAAAACTTAAAGGAAATGCTGAATAGAGACATACCATGATTTGAAAGGAAAGACTTGAAATTGTAAGGATGGCAATTCTCCAAAAATTTAATTTGTAAATGCAAATAAATGTCAATCAAAAGCCCAAAATGATATTTCGTGAAACTTGAAAGGATGATTCTAAAGGTTGCCTCGCAGAGGAAATGCACATGAAGGAACCAAGAAATGAATTTTAAGGAGAACAATGAAGTTTTGCCTACCAGATATTAACACATTTTATAATGTCATAGCAACTTAAACATTTTGATGTTGGTACTCAAATAGACAAGTTAATAAAAGAATACAGCAACAAAACAAGACACAGTGTAATTAATAGCCTTTTCTACCCCTACTAACAACTTTATATTGAACTTGTCCCTACCCCTACTGTCAGCAGCAAGAAAGATGGAGTGATGCAAGCAGGATGAAATTGCTACAACCCCTGCCCAGTGCACACAGGCTATGGGGAGCATGTTGTGGCCCTTGAAGAAATGCTGGTAGGGAAAACAGATGAAGCAGCATATAAATTTGGAAATACTGACCAAGTCAGAGGGAAGATAGCAGGCATGTGCAGTATCCCAGACTTTTAAATACCACCCGAGTCCATCCACTTTAAATTCTTTCTTTGTTTACTGTCCAAACCAAATGTGTCCAGTACTTTCCTGGGGTGAAAGTGACTAAGCTATCATGGATATTTGTCCTTATTAGTGTTCATTTAATTTTTTAGTGGCCTTATTATAATTAGCATAGAGAAGGTTGCCTCTAATCAGAGAACCCACGAGTGGACATTTTCCCTAGATATTGTCTGCTTGCGGCTTAGTCTTCTGCGTTTGAAAGTACATGACAATATGTGATCTTCTCCCTCTTTATCTTATTTCTGTCTATCAACTATATCTAGATACCACACAACTATACCGAATGATTGAAAGCAACCCTGTCCAAAAAAATGTTTCCCCTTCTTGAAAGACTTTTCATCCAAATCCCATCATACACATTCCACTACATACTGCTATAATTTTTATTCAAATACAATAATAATCCTTCAATTTATCAGATCCCCTTCATAAGAGAAGTCAGTATATGATTAATATGTCATTTAAAAGTAGTAGAAAAAGGATAGACTGTTTATTAAGTGGTATTGGGACAATTGATCATTAATTTTTTTAAGTTAGATTACTCCCTCACACAATAATCAAAGTCAATTCGAGATGAACTAAAGAAATACATATCAAAAACAAAAAGTTAGGGGGAAACATTTTATAGTCTTTGAATGGTATGACATGAGAAAACATTTTTATAATCTTTGAGTGGTATAACACAGTGTTCCATTGCAGAAAATGGGGCCCGCACTAGTTTTTTTGTTTGTTTTGTTCTTGTTTGGTTTTTTAATGGGTTTTTTGTTTGTTTGTTTGTTTGTTTGTTTTAGCAGAAAAGGATTTCATGTAGAGAATCAGTTGCTTCCAAAATCTATGAAAGGGCTGGATAGGTGGGGTCTAAGTTGGTTCTTCTGGAACAACTCCCAGAACTGGTCCTCCAGGGAAAGTTCTACCTCTGTCACACTCAGGAAAATGGGGATTCAACTTCTGGAATGCACCATATGAGGTGTGACCCATAGTGAAGGAAACTGCCTTTAATGCTTCTGTAGGCAGAGGAATGCCTGTGCCTATCTACTGATACTCGTAAATGTAGTAACTAGACAGCCCAGATTCCAAATCTTCTATGAGGACACCTAATTGACAAAACCTAAATTGCTCCTAGAATTCAATTTGCAGAGGAGTTTTTTAAAAATGTAGTTTTTAGCTTCTACAATAAAGGAAGGCACACTAGAAAGAGGATGAAATGGTTAGTACATAGATATGGAAAGACTTCCTAAACAAATACCAAAGGAAAAGTAATGCTGAATGTTTTGATTGCCCACCCAAAAGCCATTGTGCCTTTCTTCTTTGCTGACTATAGAAGATATTGATAATAGTTTATTTTATATCCATTCTTCCCATTCCCTTTTTGTATAGAATATTAGCGTCAGCAGCCATGTTCTCAGTTAAAAGACTAATTTTCAACCTCCCTTGAAGCTAGAAGTAGACAATTCGGTGTTGATATTGTTCGGTGAAGCTTTTGGAAAAATCTTTTAAAAGGGCCTGACTCAGTAAGAAGTGGCACCATTTTCCTTTCTCTCCTTTCTTCCTGAGTGGAACATGGACATAAGGACTAGTGCTCCAGCAGCCATTCTGGATCATGGGGCAACCTTGTGAATAGAAGTCCGTTATTTTGAGGTCAGATTTTAGTTTGGTTTTCTGTTTCTTTCAACCAAAGACATTCTAATTGATATCTAACTCACATTTGACAAATATGACTACATTGAAATGCAGTCTTTAATATGCCATCATAAAACTCATAATTGTTGTCATTAATTGAACACTTCCAATGTGCCAGATAATGTGTTATGCACTTTCCATATATTATCTCATTTAATGCTCACAATGCTTCAGTGATTTACGTACTATTGTAATCCCTACTTTATGAGAGCAAACTAAGTCTTAGAAAGCTTAAGTGACTTTCCCAAGGTTATATAGCTAGTACATTATAGAATTAAGGTTTGAACCTATGCTGCCTAATTCCAGAGCAAAAAAAACACTCTTTTGTGACCTTCCCACTATAAAGATGTTGTAAATAATAATAAAACAAGTGATAAGCTTGGAGAAAATATTTCCCACGTTTATAACACATACAAGATTAATATCAATAATATCTAAAGAACAATAGGAAAAAGGCAAATTGCTGACAGAAAAATGGGCAAAGTATTTCACAGAACAATAAATACACATACCCAATGAAGACATGGAAAAAACTCAATATCATTAGTAATTCAGCAAGTAAATGCAATTTAAAGTAATAATGACATGGCAGCTTTTTAACTCTTCAGATTATCAAATTAAAAATATTTTTAATATCCAGTGTGCATATGGGTATAGACAAATAGCTACTGTGATATAATGTTGGTGAGAAGAAAAACTAGAAAAGCTTTTATTCTAGGAAAGAAAATGTGCAATGCACAGATGAAAAGGTAAACTTATAAATGTTTATGTTTTGTCCCAGCTATTCTGTTCCTGGGACTCTCTCCTACAGAAAGAAACCTATTTCAGCAACATGGATTTAGCATTATTTAAAATAGGTAAATTGAAAACAATATAAGTGACCTGTCAGTGGGGAGTGGTCAAGGAAGTGATGGCCCATCCAAAGTGAACTCGTTGGAGTTCTCCAGAGAAACAGAGCAAATGTAAATCTCTTTACATATAGATTTATTATAAGGAAGTGGCTTATGTGATTAAAGAGACTGACAAGTCCCAAGATTGCAGTCAGCAAGCTGGAGACCAAGGAATGCTGATGGTGTAGTTGTAGTCTGGAAGTCGGCAAGCCTGAGACACAGGAAAAGGAAGGAAGAAAATCAATGTCCCAGCTCAAAGGTAGTGGGACAGGTGGAGTTCCCTCTCACTCTGCCATCTTGTTCTATTCAAGCCCTCAATTGACTGGATGGGGCCCGCTCACACTGGGGACAACTAGCTGAAAGAATGCTGTTAACTGGCATTTGCATTTTCTAAGCAAGTGATACTTGATCTTCACAGAGATCTGCCTCCTTAGTCATCAACAATTTAATCCTGCCCATTTAGGTTTAGGGTAAATTATATTGTATTCTGAGATTTCTTTTTGAAATTGGTAACCCAAATAAAGTATTTTGGGTCATCTTGTGTAAAACTGAATACCTCCTGTAAATAGAACAATGCATTGATGACTGGCTCAAGAGTTATATAGACCAAGTGCCTTGCTGTGACAACCTTTGGGGAAAAAATAAATCTTTGTTATTGACAAACTGAATAATTTTCAACATTAACAACTCATATTTTCCATTAACTAGAAAATATTTCCATTTGATTGGATTTAACTGACATTTCTAGACCTCCCACCATGAGACATCCTAGTTCTCAAGGGTCTCAAGATGTCATGGAGGAGACAAACAGTCATCTAGAATTTCCATAGAGTGTTATGAGTGCTATGATGGAGACAACATGAATATTAGAAATGTCTTGACTTTTGTAATTCTAATAACAAAAATGTAAAGTGCTTTTGGGGAAAATATTCGTATTTATGTTTAACCTGTCCAATTTTACAGTTTGTGATTATTTCCGGGCCACTAAATTAGACAAGTGACGGGCAGGTGACCCAGAATAGGGGTTAGTGTTCACCATCATGACTTCCATAAATTCCACTGCAGAAAAGTTCTGGACAGATTCTGGGAATGAGACACTGACATCTGTCTCCCAGAATCAGGATGGTGTTGGGCACCCGAGCAGGCCAGTGGCATGTGAGGAAGGGCCATGATATCACCCCTAACCTGGGCTGGAGACACCACCTCCAGGGGGTGACCAGTGTGTTTGCAGTCTGGCAGTCCTCCACCTCCTCTGTCAGAGCACCCACCACACAAAGGTGTCGCTGCTTGTCCCTGGTCTGCCTTCCCTGCCAGACTGTGGCATTCCAAAGGACAGTGAACTTGTCCTGTTCATCTGTGGAGCCCCAGTGCCTGGCATAGCACCTGGTTCATGGTGAGCACTCAATAAATGTTTGTTGAAAGAAGAATGAACAAATGTCATAGGCAAAGTGTATAATCCAGGGATTGTAATCAACTCCAAGCTAATTCCTAGTCAATTCCTAGCAGTGGCTTATGGCCATATTAAACCCTGCATTAGAATGATTTATGAGGCCTGGTTTAACAGGATGACAATAACATACTCAATGAAGTAACAAATGAATTGTGTTTTAGGCATGGTCCATTCTCAAACTAGGAATTAATTTAATTAGTTTCTGTTTTTATCATTGATAATATCACATAGAAATATTTGAAGAGCTCAGCTTCATGCTCTTAAAATACTTAAAATTCAAGCAGCTTTTATTTTCTAAAGAATTTTAATTGAAGAACAACCCTTTCTTCAATTAAACTTTTAGCTTCAGTAAATGTGGTTTATGAATTTTCTCTCTGTTTTTAATTGCTGTAAACATTTGCTTAACATCTGGTTTTATAGCCACTTAAATAAAAGGGCTTTGCTGTAATAAAATGTGTATATTTGTCTTGAGTGAGCAACATCACTTTTTATGGGAGTGTATCTTGTACAATGCAATTAAAGGCTTCTATTGCATTGACTTTCAAAATGTACATAAAGTTATAATTCCAAAAGACAGCCACTGTAGAAAGATGTGAATAGATAAAAGTATATGAATTGAAAGATATCAAAATTATTTTCTCCTTGAAACCATGATGGTATTTCTATTATATTATTTGCAAATAGTCAAATATTTTTAGGAGAAAAGGTAATTTACAGAGTGGAATTCCCAAACCACATGCTCCTCCCTCATCTCCCCTCCTGTCTTATCCTTAACCTGTTTCATTCTCAGTCCTGCATCCACGGAAGGATATTATAGTCACAGTCACACGTGAGGATTAACTATTAGAAAACTGATACATTTTATTATTTTCCATTTCTGGTAACTTAGGTGAGGATTGACTGGTAAACTTAGAAAAAAAATTGTGAGTGGTATATTTTAGACAATATTTAGATATTGAAATATATGTCTATATGTACACATATGCACACATAATTGTCTACTTTCACACACACATTGAAAGCCATTTCCAGAAATCCTCCATTCTATAACCATTTATTGGGCTTATTGTCTCCTCCTGGTATTTATTATTCTTTTTACAGCTTCCTGTCATCTTAGTTAAGAGAGCACACATGTCAACAGTAAACTGACTTGGTTAAATTCCCATGAAACACAACTAAGGCTTCATCAGTAGGACTATAAACATTTAGCTGTTTGAAGAAAAAAAACCATACACCTGACCAAAGTGCTTGTTTTTTACCCGAGAGAAATAGTGAGTTAGAAAGGAGAGTGGTGAGACTCAGGTGGAAAGAAGAGTGATATTCTAAATGGAAGAATACATTTTAGAAACATTGCTTAGTTTACGTACATTTCTGTTATCCCCCTTCCAGGAAGGGGTTCTAGGGATTATTGTAAAGCAATTTAAAATCATCCTGAGGGTTCTCAGGGGTGATCTCAAGAATCTTTTCCCCCCAAACAATTTGCATGCATGTGAATAAAGATGGTGATCACTACCATTAATTGAGACAAGAGGAAAACAAGTTTGGCCATACTACGTTTTTCTTTTTGTTTTTAAATAGTTTTCTCAATCCCCTAAAACCCAAAGAGTATTTTCATTGTTGCCTCTCCAAAGCTCCTTTTGTTTCCTTTAGCTTGTGCTGCCTTTAGCCTGTTCCTGAAATTTATGCTATTGTCAGACATCTTAGATTAAAAATCTAGTAGTGTGGCTTGATACACTTAACTGTCTTTCTCTCGAGGTGTTCAACACCCTTATCAAGGGTCCATCTCTTCATTTGGTGATCTGTGTCTATGTAGATGTGTGCAAGTCACACACACACACAGAGCAGGACTTTACTTTGGTGCCACTTTGCATCATCACCCCTATTAAGATTATCTGAGTATTGGCATTGTGGGTAAAAAAAGATCTATTTCTTTTCCAAAGGGTGAGAAAAATGGGAGGGTGTCAGGGAGAGGGAAAAGAGAGAAAATAAAGTGTGTGTGTGTTTTGGATGGAGGGAGGGAGAAAAAGAGAGGGGGAATATGAGTGAGTGTGGAGGGAGGAGGGGAAATGAAAGGATATTATATATTTTTTTGTATCTGTCATTTCCCTGCTATCTCCCATATGACTTCTTAATCCATCAGAATGCTGGGAAGATAATGTTTTGGGCGAAATAACATGAGAGAGAGGATAGACTCCCAAGGACCAATATCTTTATTGCTCGGAGGATAAACGGATTATGTCAGCCATTTTCTGTTGCTGACAGCTTTTCTTATTAACCGATTTTATTTTTTAATCTTCCAGGGAAGAAATATGGTTTTATGTCACAATAAAACGCCGGTCACATCTAATTCTGCCCTCAAACAAACAGATTTCTGAAAGCCTTGCAGAGAAATTTGAAATAACTTTAAAGAGGGGGTTTTTGGATAAAGTCTTTATCCAGGGGCTTGTTCAACTGCAGTGTAAAAGGTTTAGAGAGAGAAGAGAGGAGAGGGGAGAGAGAGAAGAATAGAGGGAGGGAAGGAGAGAGAGAGGGAGGGAGGGAGGGAAGGAGGGAGGGAGAAGGGAAGAGAGAGAGAAGAAAAGAAGGGACAAGGAAGACCCACACTGCTGCTTTGCTTGGTGATCTCTTTTCAAAGATACTCCAGCATAGTCAAGAAACTGCAGTTTGGATGAAAGAGGCCTGGATGGGTGAAGAGAGGGACAATGGGCCTTGTTGGGGCTTTTGGTGTGGGAAGCTGCTTATACACACTCCTCTGAAACAGACACTTGTTTCCCAGTTGTTCTGGAACCATTAGTAGTTGATGGCATCTTTCAAGCATCATAAACAAATCAATGTGAGTTCTGTGAGGCATTTAAAGCTCAGAGGCAATTCTAGTCTTTTTTCCACGATTCCTTTGCTAGGAGATTTCAACCTGCTTGAGGATTTAGGTCCTGTGTTCCCCCCAAGAAAATCTTCTGTCAAACACCCCAGACAGCTTCAGACTTTGCTTGCTTCTGTCAGCCCACAGCAAGCACATAACCATTACTAATGTATATATATAAAAACCCTCTCGTTTCTTCTCTTCTGTGTGGCACAAAGCAATTTAGCCAGACAGGGCGCCTGCCCACCAGAGGCTTAGCCCAGAAATTGTCCTTAATTTGTGCCTCTCACTTCGTCCGGCGCCCTGCTCACTGCAACCCCAGTACCTTGATTGATAACAATGGCCGAGTCTCACATCGTGCCCTGCCTGCAAGTATTGGTGATTTAGAGCACTTTAAGAATCTGTTAAAAATAAATCGCTTGGTTTCTAAGGTGTTGTTTTGTATAAGAGAAACTGGCTTTTCAGAAAAAAAGTATTCTGAAACCTGGGGCAGTTTGGGACTGTAAAACTTGTCCCAAGGCAAGTCAGCCAAGCTAAGCATCTCTAGCCAGCTGTGAGGAAAGAGGAGGTTCGAGGAATAGATTGAGCCAAACATCTTACCTGGGGACAAAGAGTAGATTTTCCTGCCTCACTTTTTTTTTCTTTTTTCTTTTTTAACCTGAAGAAACAGAGAACTGGAAGAATGGAGAGAAAAAGGTCATTTGAGGTCTTTCCATCTTGTAATAAAACGAATGTATGCCAGGACTAAATCAGAGAGGCATGAGCAGTCTAGAGGCTGCTTTTACTTGAAATAAGCCTGAACTGCCAAAAGTGCTTTTGACTCTAAGCTGTGATTTTAAAAAATAGTTTTTTACTATGCATAGGTCTTAAGTGAACAGTTTTATTGACTTTGATGTTGTATATACCTGTGTGACTAACACTCCAACTGACACTTAGAACAGTCTCTATCAGCCCTGATCTAAACGGATGGTGTCCCTGTAGCTGCCACTGCGCCATCTGTGGAGATGTTTGCGCTGGCCCAGCAGCCAGCCCTGGTGAAGAGATGTTGGTGTACAGGTAGTGAGCAGGTTACTTGGCATGGTAACAATAACTATTACATTCTGCTTTTATGTTTATCAAGCACTTTCACATACATTATCTTAGCATAGTGTTCCAGATGACAAACATAATGATAGTAATATGAAGAACAACAGCAAAAATAACCACAAACACTGATTCACGTTTATTTTGTGTCAAGCACATATAGCATTACATTTAATCCTTTCAATAACACGTTAAGGTCTGTACATTTTATAGTTGAAGAAACAGAGGCAACGAGAGGTTAAGTAATTTGCCCAAGATCACACAAGTAAGTGTTAGAGCCTGAAAATTTGCCTCCAGAAACTGTGTTTTCAACTAAACACGCGAGGACTGGAAAGGGCAGATGATATATTAACAAAGGTCACATAGCCAATTCAATGGCAGATCTGGATCCTATAGTAGGATTTTTAAGCCTGCCTCAACCTACCCTTTCAGCTTCATTCTCACTCTGTGCCCCTACCCTGTACACCTACCAATCTATGCCTCAGCCCCAGAGCTAACTGGTCTCTGAGTTTGCCATTCCATTTTAGGCCTCTGTGCCTTTGAACGTGTTCTTTCCGTATCTACTATTGGGCAAATCTCACTCATCTTTCAAGGCTCAGCTCCATTCATAGCTCCTCAATGAATTCTCCTTGAACTTCTGGGTGTGGTTTGATTCCTTTTTGGCATCCCTTTACTACTCCTTTCATCTCACTGACTGTGTCCTTGTCTTTGCCAGTGACTATGAGCCCCTCAAGGGCAAAGGCTGCGTTTTTGCTTCCCCCTATTTCTGGTGCCTAGTACTGTATTTGCCTAGTTGAGTGGTTCTCATTAAACTACATTAAGACTTATATCTTCACTTTTTTTTTAATTTATTGGGGTGACAATTGTTAGTAAAATTACATAGATTTCAGGTGTACAATTCTGTATTACATCATCTATAAATCCCATTGTGTGTTCACCACCAGAGTCAGTTCTCCTTCCATCACCATATATTTGATCCAACTTTTAAAGGGGAAGAAGTGCTTGTGTCTATCTCAAACCTCCTGTTTATCATCACTTGAAATCAGTGAGACACCTACACCAAGTGGTGGTGGTCTGCCTAGCTTAGGAATTCTTTTTCTGAGAGATAAAAGTATTCTTTCAAAAAGTGTTAGAGTTGAAGATGGTGGAATAAATAAACTCTGTGCACACCTCCTCCCATAACCACACCAAAATTACAACTAAATTGTAGAACAATGACCCTTGAAAACCACCTGAAGACTAGCTGAACAGAAGTCCTACAATTAAGGATATAAAGAAGAAACCCCATCAAGACTGGTAGGAGGGGCAGAGATGAAAAATAGGCTGTTCCTACACTGATGCGTGGAAGTTAAGAATTGGGAGGGACATCTCGGCTGAGGAGGTCCTCATTGAAGAATGAGGGGGTCCCACATCAGGCTCCCCAGCCTCAAGCACCGGTGTCAGAAAGAGGAGTCCTCACAACATCTGGCTGTGAAAATCAGCAGGAACTCAGTACAGGTGAAACGGAGGGCTGCTATGGACTCAGACATCCTCTTAAATGGCCTGAGTACAGACTTACTCTAAACTCCAGAGAAGGGACCGTACCTTAAAAGTGTCAAGGACATATGGAGAGGAACTGAACTGTTTGGCTTCAAGATGAATGCTGGAGGGGCAGCTCTCTCCAGGACCAAAGTGCTGGCAGATGCCATTGTTCCTGTGTTGAGCCCTCCTCCCACAGCCTTCAGGTGCAGGTAGGCACCAAATCTGAACTCACCATTAACTTAGCTAACACGACTCTTTACCCACCCTGGAGAGTCTCTGACACCTCACCTTAACCAATTCACATGCCCGGCCCAAACATCTTTCAGAGGGTAACCCACAGAAGTGGCCAGCCAGGATCCATGCTGCGGACTTTCCTAAAACCCCTCAAAACTCCACAAACTCCAAACAAGAAGAGCTAGCCTCAGCATGCCCTGTACCTCTTGCTAAGTGGCCCCAAGCCTGGCACTAGTGGCATCTGGCCTCAGTTCACAGCATAACCACTTCCAGGCAAGGAGCACAGGCAGTACTAAACACAGATCATTTTGTAGCTTTATCTAGGTGGCCCTGGGCTGGACACAGGCAGCAGCTGACGTGAAGCAGAGCCCATCCCAAGAGGCCCCAGAACCAAATAGTGCCACAAATGACACCCAAAGGACTCAGCAGGCACCAGAGTCCTGCTAAAGCAAATCTCACTCTATAGGGTCAGCCCCTGCACAACAGCTTGTCTGCTGAAGTTATAGCCAATCCTCACAGCCAGTAAGTCTGAGGGTCAGTCCCACCCACTGATGTGCCAGCAGCAATCAAGGCTCAACTACAGCCACACAATCCACACAAGGGACACCCTGGAACACCCAGCTCAGGTGAACAGAGAGACTGTGCCACTGGGCCCCATAGGACACCTACTACATAAGACTACTCTGTCAAGACATGGACATGTAGCAAATCTACCTAATACATAGAAACAAACACAAGGAGACAGCCAAAATGTAGAAACAAAGAAACATGTCTTAAGTGAAAGAACAGGACTAAATTCCAGAGAAAGCAAACTGGAGGCAAGCAATCTACCAGATGCAGAGTGCAAAACACTGGTTATTAGCATGCTCAATGAACTTAGGGAAAGAATAGATGATCTCAGTGAGAAATTCATCAAAGCGATAGGAAACATAAAAAAAAGAAATAGAAAACATAAAAAAGGAAATAGAAATGAATAATACAATACCTGAAATGAATACATTAGATGAAATCAACAGCAGATTAGATGAGGCAGAGGGCTGAATCAGCAACTTGGAAGACAAGATAATGAAAATCACCCAATCAGAATAACAAAAAGAAAAATGAATTTTAAAAAATGAGGCTAGTATAAGAGGCCTCTGGGACAACATCAAGTGCAAAAATGTTCACATCATAGGGGTACCAGAAGGAGAGGAGAAGGGACAAGGGATTGAAAACCTACTTGAAGAGATAAAAGGAAATAGACATACAAACCCAGGAAGTGCGGAGTCCCAAACAAGATGAACAAAGAGGCCCACACCAAGACACATTGTAATTAAAATGCCAAAGGTTAAAGACAAACAGAAAATCTTAAAAGCAGCAAGAGAAAAGCAGTTACCTACAAGGGAACTCCCACAAGACTGTCAGATGATTTCTCAACAGAAACTTTATGGGCCAGAAGGGATTGGCATGAAATATTCAAAGTAATGAAGAGCAAGGACTTACTACAAAGATTACCCAGTAAAGCTATCATTTAAAATTGAAGGAGAGATAAAGAGCTCCCTAGACAAGAAAAAGCTGAAGTAGTTCATCACCACCAAACCAGTAATACTAGAAATGTTAAAGGGACTTCTTTAAGAAGAAGAAAAACAAATAAAAAATATGAATAAGGAAATATTGCAAAGAAAAATATTCTCACTGACAAAGTCAAACACATAACAAAAGCAGTGGATCACCCGGCACTAAAGCTAGCACAAAGGTTAAAAGGCAAAAGTAGGAAGATCATGTGCAATTACAACAGTAAATTATGGGATAAACACAAACACACACACACACAAATAAATAAAAATAATGACAAAAATATAAACGTGGATGGGGTAAGTAAAAATGATAGTGATTTTAGAATGTGTTCAAACTTAAGTGACCATCAACTCAAAATAGACCGTTATAAACATAGTTTGGTATATATGAAGTACATGGTAACCACAACCCAAAAATCTTCAAGAGAGATACAAGAAATAAAGAGAAGTTAATTCAAACACAACACTATAGAAAGGCATTCACATATAAGAGAAGAGAGCAAGAGAATAAAAGAATAGGGAAGAACTACAAAAACAATCAGAAAACAATAAAATGGCAATAACTGCATACCTGTCAATAATTACTTTAAATGTAAATAGATTAAATGCTTCAATCAAAACTTGAATAGGTAAAGCAGAATTGGTACATATATAAAATGGAATATTACTCAGCCATTAAAAAGAATGAAATCGTACCATTTGCAACAACATGAATGGACCCGGAAGGTATTATGCTAAGTGAAATAAGCTAGGCAGAGAAAGATAAATACTTATTTCACTTATATATGGAATCTAAAAAACAAAATAAGTGAACAAAAAAACCAGAAACAGACTCATAAATACAGAAAATAAACTGAAGTTTACTAGAGGAGGGAGTGGGGGTGGTGAAAAAGGTGAAGGGATTAAGAAGTGCAAATTTGTAGTTATGAAATAGTCACTGTGATGCAAAGTACAGCGTAGGGAATATAGTCAGTAATATTGTAATAACTATATATGGTGTCAGGTGGGTGCAAGACTTTTGGGGGGGATCACTTCATAAGTTATATAAATATCTAATCACTATGCTGTACACCTGAACCTAATATAATACATATTGAATGTCAACTGTAATTGGGAAAAAAAATTTTAAACCCAAAAAATGTTAGAGTTGCTAAGATTCCAAATCAGAAGTTACAAAAAATGTCTCAATGCAAGATGAGTTTTATTTACAATTCTACGACAAAAAGAATATGGTCACAACTGTTTGGCATCAATAAGGACTCAACCTTCTGCCAATGAGCCTCTACCCAGACTTTGCAAAGTGTGGTCATAACCTTCTTCCTAAAATGCTCCACACCATTATCCTGCTCTTCACTTTCACGTGTGCTTCTCCTGGGCGCTTTTAGCTCAGGATTTCATAACTGATGTCCTACATACACTGTTCTATAGGACATTAATAGGAAAAAGAGAGAGAGAGAGAGAGAGAGAGAGAGAGAGAGAGAGAGAGAGAGAGAGAGAGAGAGAGAGAAAGGGATAGATACAAGGTCAAACAATAAAATGTTTAAGTTCATTTCTTGAGAGCAATACTTCACAGAGCCTCTATTATGCAGTTTCATTCATTCACTTATTTATTAATATAGCGAACTCATTTTGTAGCAGCTACAATCAACATCTCCTATAATACTGTCCTTGTCTGTAGTTTGGTAAGCATTTTTCAGTTCTTAAGCACAAACATCCTTTACTCATTTTCCACCTCAAATTATATTTCTAATTGGTGCTTTCATATATACAACAATGTTGACCACAACCTGCATTAGGTTATGCCATCTCTGAAGATTGGAAACATTTAGACACTATTAGAAATGCCAATATAACCTGTGGTCCCTCATACACACCAATTGACTGGCAGGTGATGAAGGCTGGGTCCTTATGCTGACCTTCAAGGGGATCTGCTATGAAAATGGCTGACTTTTGACATAGACTATGATCCCATGGTGCAGAAGAAAAAGGTATCCCCACAGCAGCCAGGGGAGTTTTGTGTCTTTGATGCATTTAGAACAGGGAGAACTATTTGGGCTTTTTCCAAAGACTAAGATGCTGATGGTTGTCACTAGGTTCTCTTGTATTAGTCCCTCTAACTCAACAGTTCATGAAATGCATCATTGGTTGAGATCCCACTTGAAACCTATGTAACTTTACGAACCATTGTCACCCCAATAAGTTTTAATTTAAAGAGAAAGACAGAAAGAAAGAAAGAAAGAAAGAAAGAAAGAAAGAAAGAAAGAAAGAAAGAAAGAAAGAAAGACAGAGGGAAGATCCAAATAGCCTTATTTCACAGAGTTGTTGAGAGGACTGAATGAGATAATGCTTTGAAAGCAGCAAGCATAATGCTGGGCATGTAATAGGTATTCAATAAATGATGACACTTACTAAATCCACAATAACAATAGTAGTAATCACAACAAAGTTTGTGCACTGCATTATTTGGGTCATGCTGCATTTTGCCACTTTGCAGTTACTGTACATAATAAGCACATAGTAAAAAAAAAAATTTGAATGAATTAGTATTAGCTTACATGTCCTCTGATTTTATGGACCAGTTTGTTTCCATGTACTTATGGTGACAGGTTTTCTTTTTGTTTCTTGTGTAGCTCCTGGGATCTTAATGCACGGCTGTGTTAGTTTCCTAGGACTGCCATAACATATTACCATAAGTTGGCTGATTTAAAACAATGGAAATTTATTCTTTCACAGTTTTGGAGGCCAGAAATCCCAAATCAAGGTGTCAGCTGGGCCATGTTCTCTCTACAACCTGTAGGGGAGAATCCTTCCTTGTCACTTCCTTAATTTTTGAACCTTAGTTTTCCTTAGGTTTCCTTAGTTTCCAGCTGGCAGCTGCCTCATGTCAGTCTCTGCCTCTATGATTTCATGGCATTCTCCCTGTATGTCTCTGTCTTCACATGGATTTTTCCTTATTTTATAAAGGCAAAGTCATATTTGATTAGACCCCACGATAATGACCTCATCTTAACTTGATTGTATCTGCCAAATAAGGTCACATTCACAGGTACTGGGGTTAGGACTTGACCATCTCTTTTTGGGGGACACAAATCAACCCATAACAATTCCTACCTCTGGACTTCTTCAGTAAGTGAAATGATCAATGTCCCTGAGGTTGAAGCCATTGTTAATTAGGTTTTCTGTCACTAGCAGCAAATGCATTCCAAGTGATATAACCTGGGAAAGACTGGAGTCACAAGACTGCTCTTTGGACTCAGTCCAAACTAGCATAAGAATTAAGGTTAACCAGGCCTGAGACATGTGCCCACCTGTTACTGGTGCTGGAAGCAGGGGGACGCTGGAGGCAAAGTAGTGAGATGGATACCACCAGAACCATGCATGAGGGAAAGGAAGGATGGTTCTCCGAAGGGAAGGTGGGCAAGAGGATGTAATTACCTGAAGAGGGAGGAAAGGATGATTAGCAGACCAAAACAATGTGTACCACCTCTACAAATTAAATGTCTACCTGTGGGGGAATGGTGCTGCTTTCCATTGACTATTATCCAGCCATTAAAAGTGTGTTTAGGCACATCTCTGTAATAACATGTGAAAATGTTTACAATATTGGTAATAGAAAAGTACGTACAAGACTGTTTTCCAAATTTTCTTTAATAAAGATGGTACTTTAAGAAGAAAAGTTTTAAGACATTAGGTATAAGTAGACAAGTCAATATTGTGCTAGCTATTGTAAGAAGTAAATATGTTATTTTTGTTGGTATAACACTGAATGATTTATTTAGAACAAAGAATTGACACCAAAATTTATGCAAAGCTAAACTTGCAAGTGAGACATTTGGCATGTGAAAAGAAACTTACGGAAATGAAGAGATGTCAAGAGCAAGAGTTCTGACTGCTACAAAAGGTGTAAAGATAATAGGGGACTTCTTGGAAGACGGTGGATTAAAAACAGGTCCAAATTCCTCCTCCTGATTATTGTAACAGGAAAGCAGTAACATCATCTGATAAAAAGAAGATGAATAACCCTGTGTGTAAGCTTAGGAAACAATGAACAAATCTAAGTAAGTGCAGTGACCCTGACTCAATTAAACAATTCTGCAACACTAGCTGAAGAAGCTACCAGAGAGGCAGCACCAACTCCTGAAGGAGGCTTGAAAAAATTGATACGTTTAAAAGAAATAAACAATGATTGCTAAAAATGAAACGTTACAAAACTGAAGGACTGCAAAAAATGTGGAAATATTGCAAAGAGTAAAAAAGGGTCACCGGAAGCTAAATTCAAGGATGTCTAAATATCCCATGAATAGAGATGGAAAGCCATGTGCATAGAGGAAATTCATAAATCAAAGGGGCACTAGGTGATACTGGAAAGACCAGTCCTGTGGATATTAGAATCAGGGACATGGAGCAAACAACAAATTCATTACACGAAAGAAACTTCATCAGGCAAATTAGAAAGGTCCAGAGAGTTCCATTTAAGAATAGTCCTCAAGAAAAGATCCCTCTTTCTTTGAACCGTTAGAGCCAAAGACAAGTTACCAAGAAAAAAAATGAAAGAAATGGCAAGGTGACTCGTATGCTTATTCTGAGAGCTGACATCTAAAGGTGTAAAAACAGACATGGCTCTATTACTTCAACTCTCAGATTTTGAAGAAGAGAAGGACTTGGAAATGGTGTTTGTATTTGCATGCACTCAGGCAGGTGTATGCACCTGGTTTAAAAGCTCCGTTTAAAGCCAAAGGTAGAATTATTCAAATGTGGTTATCTCCCCACGTACTCCTTTAATGTCTTTTTTTGAGGGTTGAAGAATAGTGCTTCACATGTGAGCCCTAAATATAAGTGAAGTTTTGTACTACTTTTTCCCACATTGAGAAAGGAAAATGGTTCACGTAGCTGTGCTAGGTGAGGGTGGGTGTGGTGGTGCTGGGGCGATGGTTCTGGGAGGCTTCCTGCTTGTATTAGTTTCCTAAAATATCACCACAAACTGAGTGGCTTAAGCAACAGAAATTTATTTTCTCATAGCTCTGGAGGCTGGAAGTCTGAAATCAAGGTGACAGCAGGGCTATACTCTTTCTGAAGGCTCTTCCTTTCCTCTTCTAGTTTCTGGTGGTGGTCAACAATCGTTGGTATTCCTTGGCTTACGGCCCCATAACTCCAATCTCTGCTTCCATTTTCACATGACCATCTATCCTCTGTATGTGTGTGTCCACATTTCCGTCTTCTTATAAGCACACCAGTCATTGCATTAGGGTCCACCCTAATTCATTTTAACTTGAATCACATCTGCAAAGACCCTATTTCTAAATAATGTCACATTCATAGGTTCTGCGGGGGTAATTCATTAAGGGGAGGGCATTATTTATCTCAGTACACTGCTTTGAGGCATTTTAGAAGAATCTGAATTCTACCAACAATGGGAGCAACACCAGGGGTACTCCATGCCTCTGGTGCATGAAGGCATGAGCAACAGGAAAGGTGAGCAGTGAGGAAACTCCAATAGGAGAAGCTAGGATGGTCAAATGCATACTGTCTCCAACCCTGCTCACAGACAAGAATAGTTATGGAGGGGCAAATAGGGACTTACAATTACTCTGTGTTCCATTTCTTTTCACTCACTCAAGAACCTCAGTATGAACACTATCTTTTCAATCTCCTAAATCCTCAAATGCTTCCTCTCTCCAGGCATCCTTTGTATCAAGATATACTGTAAGAAAAACCGTGTGTGTGTGTGTGTGTGTGTGTGTGTGTGTGTGTATGCATGTGTGAGTGTACCGACATACTCAAAACTATAATGCAAGGATGTAGTTAAGAAGGCAGTCTCAAGAGATCCAAACTGGAATTATGGTTTTGGCATTTGCTTCTGTGACCTTGGGAAAATTACTTAACTGCTCTGGGCCTAGTGTCCTGGCTTTAAAAATGTGAGAACGGATAGGAACTCCCTCAAAGGGTTTTTTGAAGATTAGAGAAAAATTATAGAGTCGCCTAAAAAGATGTTGAAGAGAAGTTAATAAAATTCAAAACAAATTTCATATTTTTTAAAAATTAAATTTATTGGGGTGACAATAGTTAGTAAAATTATATAGGTTTTAAGTGTACAGTTCTATCATACATCATCTATTTATCACATTGTGTAATAAATAGCTACCCAAAGTCAGTTCTCCTTCAATCACCATATATTTGACCCCCTTTACTCTCTTCTACCATCCTCCCTCTCCCCTTACCTTCTGGTAACCACTAAACTGTTGTCTGTGTCTATGAGTTTTTGTTTCTTTATTTGTTCGTCTTGTTCCTTTCTTGCTTTCAGTTTTATACCCCACATATCAGTGAAGTCATATGCCTCTCGACTTTTTCTGTCTGACTTATTTAACTTAGCATAATAATCTCAAGATCCACCCATGTCATTGCAAATGGCAGTATTCCATCTTTTCTTATGGCAGAATAGTATTCCATTGTGTATACGAGGTCTGACAATTACATTCACGAACTCATTCTAGAAAAAGTGCTACATACCTCATTGCTGAATATCACTGTGGCCACCTTTGAAGCACTCCCCTTGGGAAGCTATGCACTAATGCCAGTGCCTAGTCCACCCTTCAAAGAAATTTTGGAACTCTTTTTCTGGAATGGCCATCAGAGCTGTCATCGTATTACCCTTGATGTCCTGAATGTCATCAAAATGTCTTCTTTTCAATATTTCCTTTATCTTCAGGTAAAGAAAGAAGTCATTGCAGGTCAGATCAGGTGAGTAGGGAGGGTGTTCCAATACAGTTATTTGTTTACTGGCTAAAAACTCCCTCACAGACAGTGTCGTGTGAGCTGGTGCATTGTCGTGATACAAGAGCCATAAATTGTTGGCAAAAAGTTCAAGTCATCTAACTTTTCCCTCATCCTTTTCAGCACTTCTAAATAGTAGACTTGGTTAACTGTTTTGTCCAGCTGGTACAAATTCATAATGAATAATCCCTTTAATATCAAAAAAGGTTAGCAACATCATTGCAACAAGTTTGCAAATTTAATTGTCAGACCTCCTATGACACTGAAAAAGGATTAACACTGCTAATTACACCAAGAACCTACATACACATTACTGAGAGAAAAACAGGCAATCCTCATGGTTTCCTCTGCCTTCAGTGTGCTGCCATATATCATATAGCTGACTCCCCTACTGTCAGATTGCAGCCCAAATGCTACCTTCTCTGATCAATC
The DNA here is from genome assembly GCF_057876585.1 of Rhinolophus sinicus. Classification (NCBI taxonomy): domain Eukaryota; kingdom Metazoa; phylum Chordata; class Mammalia; order Chiroptera; family Rhinolophidae; genus Rhinolophus; species Rhinolophus sinicus. The sequence goes on from NC_142505.1 coordinate 36,289,166, forward strand.
GATTTGAAGCAGCCAGTTAATCACTTCTATTATACTAATCCTATTTTTAACTGTTTGCATACCTCTTACCATAAGCTATCTTTCCTGTTTACTTTTTTTGTGTGTGATGTCTTCTATGCACCTTTCTTAAAATGTAAGTTTTACGAGGCCAGAAACATTGTCTTGTTTACCACTCTTTCTCCTACAGCTAGAATCTTCTACCTAGCTAAAACATCTTTCTAAAATATCTTTCTGATGGTGAAATGACTTTTTTCAGATATACAAAAGCTCAAAAAGGTTGTCAACAGCAAACTTGCATTATGAGAACTGTTGAAGTCTTTCAGGTGGAAAGAAAATGATGTCAATTAAAAATCTGAATCTACGCAAAGGAATAAAGAAATGGTAACTATCTGAGTAAATATATCTTTTTGTATTTAAATCTCTTTAAAAATAATTGATTTAAACAATAAAAAAATGAAGTGTGGGGAATATAAAATATGTAAAAGTAAAACACATGAAAACAACAGGACAAACTTGGGGAGGGAAAAAGGAACGTATACTTTCATAAGGTTTGTATGCTAACTGTGAAGTGGTGTAACATCATGTGAAGGTAGACTCCAGTAAGTTAAAGATGTATACTATAAACCCAAGTGGTTTTCAACTTAAATTTTGACTCCCTTCTTCCCTGAGGAATATTTGGCAATGTCTAAAGACTTCCTTGATTATCATGACTGAGGGAATACTACTGGCATCTAGTGGGTAGAGGCCAGCGATGATGTTAAATAGCCTACAATGCATGGGACAGCACCCACAAGGAATTTTCTGGTCCAAGGTCAATATGCCAAGGTTGAGAAACCCTTCCCTAAAACAACCCCTAAAAGAGGCCCAAAAAGAAAAAAATTGAACCATAAAAATATTCAATTAATTTTTAAAAGGCAGAAAGAGAAGAAAAGAAAGGTTAGAAGAACAGGTGGGAGAAATAAAAATAAATAGTTCAAAATAGGAAAAACTAATATATGGTGATAGAAATCAGAATAATGGTTACCTTTGGAGACATCAACTGATAGCTGCCAGGAAGGAGTCTACTAGGGGGCTGAAAATGTTTTATAGCTTGATCTGAATAATGAATCTGTATATGAATATGCCTACATATACTTAAGATTTTTGCACTTTACCATTTGTAAGTTATGCTTGAATAAAAATAAAAATAATAGAAAGTCTTAAATAAAAAATAGATTAAATCTTGTAGAATATAGGATAGCTAAATGTACTTGTAAGATATAAATAGCTAAAAGTATTAAGAAAAAGTTAAATGACAAAAGGACCAGTCTAGGAAAGGCAATATCTATTTATTAGGAATCCCATATAGAAAAACAAGATAAATATAAACAGGAGTAAATATCTAAAGAAATAATTAAAATAATGATATCTCAGAGTTGAAGAAAAACATGAATTTTCATTAAGAGTTACCTGAGTGTTGGAAATGATAACCACACATATCTGACTATATTTTAGGACATCAAGAAATAAAGACCCTGGAAGTTTTCAAACACAATACATCTTTATATTTATAATTTAGAGAATAATCTATAAAAATTATATTTCCATCAGTAACATTGGATTTACAAAGCAGTGAAGCAACATCTTTACACTCTGAGAAAAAAAAATGTTGAATCAGAATTGTATACCAAACTATAATTCATGCAAATTTTTAGAAAAAAAATTATATAATCCAGCAAAAGAAAGCAAGATATTAGGTCCAAGAAAATGGAACTAACCCAAGATAAATGTTTCAAAACAATGGGCATGCAATAGATCAGAAATCAACTGATTTAAATTACAATACTATAAACCCAAGTGGTTTTCAACCTGAACAATTTTGGAAGTCAGAAACCTCTAAAAATACTGTCTTCAAAATGGAAGACAAACACTATGATTAAGGCTCCAAAAAGATTGTCTTCAAAATTTAACAAACAGTCTGATTAAGAAACTAAAGGATTCTCGTAATATGTAGAAGTTATATCTCTTTTCTCAACAACAAAACAACAATAAAATTAAAACACTCAAATTAAATATTTTATGTTGGTTTTCAATTTTTAGAATCTATCAGAGGCAAAATTCAAACTACTGTTTTATTATTCTTATAATTTTAAAGTAATGGTAAAACAAGAAGAATTTAGGGGGAGAAGGGGGAATAGAGGTTTAGGGTGGTGTGGGAACATTAATTTCATCACCCAGCCTAAGGGGAATTAAGAGATACTGTCTAAAGTTGATAAAATAAGAAACATAATTTAATGCATATCTTTTAAAAGTTTTTCAAGTACAGGCAGTTTTCACTTTGCATTGTAGTTAGCCCCCCCACCCCACCCCCCAAAAATGACTGCAAACTGAAGTCATACAAAGTGATCTTAATTATCAATAGGAAAAAATCACATTTGTTCCATGACCTCTCAAAGTTTTTATCAAAATATTTAAAGCTCTTTTATTGTTGTTTATAACTGTACCATGAAATAAAAAATAGTAAAACAAATGTTTATTTAAACACTAATTTGAAACATAAGAAACATTGAGAATTAGTTTTATTTCTTTTTTAAAAACTGTCAAGAGAAGTTTAAATTGTGATTGCCTTCTTACAATATGAAGTGAGAATCTTCTATGTTTTGACAAATTGTCATACTCCTTTCTAAGTTTGAATCAGCTTTCAACATTTTATCCTTTTCACTTTTGATGTTATGAAATATCTCTGAGAATTTCTTTAGTGTGAAGTTTTTGCTGGGATCTCCTGGGACATCTTCATCCTTTTCATCAGATACACTCATTTATCTCCATAAGTTTGCTTTCATTAATTTTCTCTGGCAGCAAATCTAGAGTTTCTTGAATGGCAGCAGTGTCAATATTCCCATAGTCAGCTATTTCTTCTATAACTTTGTTTACATTTGATTTGAATTTCATTATCATTCTTTTGTTTCACTTTTGTCTTTGTTGGTTAATTCCTCTTTTAATTTTCCATTTTTGTAAAATGTCATGAGTTTATCATTGAAGTATGAGTAGGCAACAAAACTACGCACTTTGTTGTTTGTGTGTGAACAGTGCAGTGACCTATCAGATTTTGAGAGAAATGATGCACATTATGCCAATTACAGTTAACATACAATATAATGTTAGTTTCAGGTGTACAACATAGTGATTAGACATTTATATAACTTACACAGTGATCACCGCAATAAGTCTAGTACCCATCTGACAACATATACAGTCATTATAACATTATTGACTATATTCCCTATGTTGTACTTTACATCCTTGTGATTGTTTTTATAATCAGAAATTTGTACTTAATCCCCTCCCCTTTTTCACCCATCTCCCCAACTCCCCTACCATCTGGCGACCATCAGTTTTTTCTCTGTATCTATGAGTCTGTTTCTGTTTTGCTTGGTCTAATTTCTTGTCAGAAGAATATATTAACCATGGATTCCCTAGTGCCAGGACTTGTATCATTACATATTGTTGAGTTTTGTTTCATTCAATAAGTCTCAGGAAGGATAGAAAAAAGATCAAGAGTCAACAAAACATCTACGTACAGGCAACTTCTTCCTCTTTCACTTACTTGAATTCTCCTTTGTGCCCTTTATTTTGTTGAAATGGATTTAATTTTCAAATTATATCCTCAGGATTTGATTCTTTTGTGTTTCTATGGCACAATTTGACTAGTTGTAGAACAAAGGAATTGCTTGAGACAGGGGTTCTTGAGTCAGAATGCATATCACTTGGGGAATTTTCTAGATCTGTTGAATCTGAATTTCTCAAGGTAGAAGTTGGAAATCTCCATGTTTGACAAGTTCCCCATGTAAGTCTTAGGCAACCAGCCTATCACCTAAACTGACAGTTTTTTGGGAAACACTAGGTTGTGGTAATAGTTCTCTACTCTTAGAATTTCTGCAGGATGAGAACACTGAAAGTAGTTAGGGATGCCTTCACATTCCACTCATATTTTATTTTCTAGATAACTATAAATAATTTTTAAGAAATTAGACTCTGTTTAGGAGACATCAAGCCCACATTTCAAAAGGAATGCTGTTGAAGGAAGGTTTAATGAAACAGAATGCATATTTACAGAGGAAGTACTACAGCAGTCACAACCCTAGAGATTTACATATATTGTCTCTGTGATTTGAATTTCTAAAGTTTACCATCCTGTGAATACAGATATGGCAGAGTGGGTGTGGGAGGACATCAGGAAGAGAAGGGTCCTCCTGCCTCCACTCTAGGCTTCGTTGGGTCATCCACAGCCAAAAGCAGAACTGCAGGGACTGTCCTCACCACCTTCTAGACCAGCAAGGGAACAGACAACATCTCAACCCACCGACCCAGGCCATCCTCCCTATGGTCTGCTCCCCCAAAAATTCTCTGCACTGAAAAAACCCTTCTTCCTCCTTCTTTCCTGGCCAACCAAATGCAGAATGCCCCCCCAAACAGATTCTGTAGGAGGGGGTGTTACCATCAATCTAAAGGGACTGAGCCTGACCTCAGGCCATCTAGAACACTCTCTTTCATCCCATTTAACCCTACGAAGAGGTATGATTGTGCTCATTTTACAGAAGAGAAAACAGGATCAGAGAGGTCAGGAAACTTGCTCAAATTCACCAGCAGAGCAAGATTATAACCCAGGGAGAGCAGATTCCAAAATCCAATACTCATGCTATTTTTCCCCTCCTCCAAAAAGAGGTAGAAGCATGCTGAGGTTAAAAGTGATGAATAAGGGTCTTTCCTTTTAGCTTCAGCAGTACCTGGTCACTACTTATGATTATTTTCTTGTCATTGATTACTAGGACTCAAATTTCAACTTGCCTGCTCTGGTCTGAGAGGGAAAGTGTCTGGTTGAGCAGCTCCTGCTAAGTGACAGAACTCCAGTTTTTGTGCCTCTTTTCCTAAACAGAATCACCCTCAGGGCCTTCTGCCCCTGTTGGATGAGCTGCCTTAATTAATTTGTTTACAGTGCGACTTTCACCTGGAGTACCTACCGTGTTTCCCTGAAAATAAGACCTAGCCAGACAATCAGCTCTAATGCATCTTTTGGAGCAAAAATTAATATGAGACCCGGTATTGTATTGTATTGTATTGTATTGTATTGTATTGTATTGTATTGTATTGTATTGTATTGTATTGTATTGTATTGTATTGTATTGCATTGCATTGCATTGCATTGCATTGCATTGCATTGCATTGCATTGCATTGCATTGCATTGCATTGCATTGCATTGCATTGCATTGCATTGTATTATTATATTATATTATATATCCGGTCTTATATTGTATTATATAAGACCCGGTCTTACATTAATTTTTGCTCCAAAAGACGCATTAGAGCTGATTGTCCGGCTAGGTCTTATTTTTGGGGAAACACGGTAGCTTGCTCATCTTGGTTTCTTTAACCGACTTGAATTCAGTCTTCACTCTGCTGTTTCTGCGTAGTCCAAAAAAGAAAATGAAAGAGAAAGGACTTCTGCTGGCCTCGTCCTGGAATTCTGTCACAACCTTCACTTCCCATTCATATTTGGCTGTTGGGACTTGGCTTTATATAGGTCACCAGACTTTTTCTGACTTCCATCTGCTTACTTGCCTCTCTTACCACACAGTCATGAATTGGGTTCTTACTGCTTTGAGCTGTGTATGTTTCTGTTTCTGATTTCTGCTGCACTCCAGTGCTTACAGAGACCAAGTTTGATATTCTTCCTTGACCTTTGTAATAGCACAGACCAGAACATCACCAGAATTATCCTAAGCTTTGGAGTTCTCTGATGGCTATAAGATGAAAGGCGAGAACACCACCCCACCAGAAAGCAAATTCATAAATTTGGACTCTATTTGTACTTCTACTATAAGTCTATGAATAATGTTTGCCTTAAAAGGACTCCAGTTTTTTTTAAGCCAAGACTTCTACTAAATAAATGGTTATTCATTTAAATTTCTAGGTGTTCATATTTCCCAGGGAAGGATATATTAGGATAAGCTAGTTTATGTCGTAGTAACAAAAACAGCAAGAGCTTAGTCGTTCCTGATGAGTTCTTTTTCATGCTCATTCTATAGGTCCACTGCAGGTTGACTGGGGCCTCTGCACCATTTCTCCTCACTTCAGGGCCAATGCTGATGGAGTATCCACCATCTTGAATGTTGCGGGTCACGTCAGGAAAAGAGGGCTCTGGCAAATTGTGCCCTGTTGTTACAATTTTCTCCTGAAAGTGTGCTATGTCACTCCCACCCACATTTTATTACCCTTCCTTTCTTAAAGAAAGCCACATGGCTACAATTAACTTCAAGGGGTCAGTGTGGGGACAGAGTCCCAGAGAGCAGTTTCCAGGCTCATGGCCTCACGTGTAAAGTTACTGGCTCAGGTAGTAGATGGCCATCAGCTGTTACCAGTTAGCCCTTAGCCACTGATATAACTAGCATGGCTAAGCTAGCAAGCACAGATTGCAGTCAGCAAGTGGGATCAGTTGGCAGAGAAGCCGACGGCAAGTTGCGGATAGTGTGGCTCTTGCTTCCTATGTCTCCAACCCAGCCGCCAGTGAGGATACAGTGGTATGACTCCCCTATCTATGGCTCTGTTGGTGTTCCTTTTTGGCCTCACCATATCCTGCATTCTTATGTGGGGAGTGGGAGCAGAGACCCCGCATGATAGTCAGGGAAGTGCAATTCTATTGCATGCCTGGAACTGGAGAGACCAGAAATATTTGGTGAGAAGCATCAGTAACTACCACTAGGGGCTTGGTAAGAGCTAATACTCACAGACAATAGTACAAAGGTCTTAAATTTGTGAAAAAGTGAAAGTGATGATCTTTTTCAAGTTCGAAATAAATAGTAAACTCTGATTCAGTAAGCATCAAATTGTTCTTCATTACCTTTCACTTGTATGCTCCTCGAGAGTAGGGACTTTATCTAAATCTTTGGATTGACACAACATAGCCAGTGGCTTTGGAATCAGACAGAGTCAGTTCCATGACTTTTTTTTGTGTGTGAACCCATTATTTTTCTGGGAGAAAAAGTGGATCAATCCCACAGTTGTATCCAGAGAATAACAGCTTTTGTTTATTGAGTCCCCATGGAATCTAAGATTGGAACTCACATGTTTTGATAGAGACTGGCTAGTTGTTAATATAACTATTTTCTCTTGGACACACAGCCAGACTATATATACAGTTAGATGTGGTCATATGACTAATTTCTAGAATTGAAATTAGAATGGAAGTGATGTGTGCTATAGCCAGGCTGGACTATTATATCCTCTGTGCTCTTTCTCCTTCTGCAAACTTAATAGGCTAGCATTGGTGTCATTGGAAGCCATGTGTTGAGGATAAGAGGGCCACAAGATGGAGGGAATCCGGGTCCTTAAATCGTTGCTTGAATGAAATCACCTACCAATCAGGAACAGCCATTTTGAACTTTAATTGTGCAAAAAAGAAATTTATAACATGATTGAGCCATTATTCTTTTTGGTTTAATTATTACAGCTGTCAGCATTTCCTTAACAAATAAAGATGTCTTTGACACAATCTTGATGAATTGGTGAAGAGGCCCTCTGAGGAGAAAATTTGCATGTAGATTTTAGCAGAAGATTGTATTTTAAAAAAGGATGGTAGCAGAATAGGGCTAGAAGGAGAATAAAAGTTCTCTTCTAGATACTCAGACCCTGGCCCAACTCCACCCCTTGGGAGACAGCTCATGCTCTGGGGTGAGGGGTGGGATTCTTCTCACTTCTGTGCAAACAGAGAGATTTAGGCTTTCTGGAGAACCTCTATGCCTTACTGATGGCAAACTTAGGGCAGTGTGCAGGTAGATAACAGCCATGTCTTATGTGAGGCACTTGTGCCCTCACCATTTTCACTGTCACATGCTGGAAATCTCCACTATTAGAGTAGTTCCTTTGAGCTTTAGCAATGATTCCAGAAGATCCTGTTAAATTGCATTGTAAATTATCAAACAGCATAACTAATAACCCCCCAAAGCATGGTTTAATTAACCAGGCAATATCTATAATGTGGGAAAGCTGGTTACGAACTGGGAGGAGGCTGGACACAACACATCTGGGAACCTCAGTTTCAGTCCTGGACTGGCCGATTTGATACGTTACTTTGAACAAGTCCTTGGTGCTCCATTCTCCAACTTCCTTTTTTCATGCCTTTGTTTTCAAGACTCAACTCAAATGTCACTTTCTCCTAGAAGTCTCTCCTTGATCCCTGCCTGGGTTAAGTACCCTGGTAAATCACACCCCTCTTCCATGCTCTTACAGAGGAGAATTTCACTGTAGCACTGTAATTGTGTCTCCCTTACTGGACTGAATATTCTGAAGGGGAAGAAGTATGCCACTCACTGTTGAGTCCCCAGAACGTGGCCCAGGATCTATCATACCAAAGGTGTGTTAAATACATTAAAAACTTATTCTTCCGGGAGGTTTGTATCCCACATGAAGAAGAGGTCAGGGCAGTCTTCATCCCAAAAGACAGAATCTAAGTAGAAGAAGGAGGAGGAATTCCAAGCAGGGGGAACCGTGTGAGCAGGGCTGTGAACTGGTTCCAGAACAGCCTTTACAAGGGTTGTAAGTTCCCTGAATTTTGGGTGGTGTAGGCCAGAGGCCTTTCCTTGCAGACACTGGGGAGAGGCTGCTGGGAATTGGATCCTGCATTATTGTCTCCAGGAATGGCCTATCAGCTCCTGAGCTATCTGGCTGCTGTCTGTCCTCAGGAATGGGCTGTCATCAGTAATGCCAACATCTAGGGGATGAGATAAATAAATAAAGCTATATTAATATCAGCTCCATTAGAAACACAGGAAATAAATTAATGTTTGCCAAATGGGAAAAGAAAAAATCAATAGAGAAAGAAATATTATTTTTAATCTTCTGAGAAGGTTTTTATAAGCAACAGAAAGGGAAAAAAATAAAAACCATGAAAAAGAATCTGCCATCATCCTTTTAACCTTTATTTATTATCACTCATTCTACATCATGCCGAACTGCATGATAATTTAAAATTTCATTTTAATTTCAATGTATCATATAATTCAACCTAGCCTTTTATAGCATTTTTTTTTAACTGAAAACTTTTAAATGTCTCAAAAGGAAATACAACCAGGGGGAGGGAGGGTAAGAAGTCCTGTGACCTTCTAGAGTAGTCATTTAATTTCTGAGATTAAAAGGTCTGTGCAAAAATACGATAATACTAAAAGCAACAAACATGACCAATGCGAATGTTCCTTAATGGCGTGCTGAATTGTGTGGAGTGGCTGTGGCTGGGCTTCTCTCTGTGTCCTTCTGTGCTTTCATTCAAATTCAGATTATTTTAGATTCTGGGCAATTTGGGTTATTTTAGGAGAATATTTCTTTTTTCATTTCTACCACATTTGATCCATCTGAGACAGTGGCTTCCAGCTGGGACTTGTCCTTAGCTCTTACCTGAGAGATTTCTAGAGTTTCAGAAAATACCCATGTTAGCAGCTAGCATTTATTGAGCACATGCTCTGTGCCAAACACTTAATCAAGTATTATAAATGCATTTTGTTATTTAATTCTCACCACCCCAGGAGATAGGGATTATTACTGTCCACATTTTGCAGATAAGAATACTGAAGTTGAGAGAAGTAAACTGACAGAGGTCACATTGTTTGGGAGTAGTACAGATTTGAGCCCAAGCCCAGCAGATGCCAAAGGCTGTGCTTTTGGAAACATCAAAGAAAGCTTACTAGTGGGAGGAACCAGGGAGGTACTGGGCTTTCTTCTTCACCTTGCCCCATCCAGGCTCCTGCACTGGAGATACCCCTCTACCATAGCTCTGTTAGGAGAGGTACGTATCTTCTAAGCAAATAAATTAGAGTGAGAGGGAAGATGCTGTGTGGGACCCCTGCCTACACTATTAGGCTGGACATGTAATACAGTCAGTAAGACCTTCACTTTGCCTTGCATCCTCCTTCCTGGGCTCAGTGTCCTGGCCTTGGCCATGGTCTTATTATCCTATCGGCTAAGGGCAAATCTGAGTTGCAAGGGAAGAATGGCACTCAGACTCCAGATCTCTTCCCCCAACTTGAGAATATGGAAGACAAGGCTGCAGAAGTGAGCCAAGTCCTGTGGAACCTGTTTACAGCAGCTGAGAGCGATGGCTCTCACATGTGATTGCCACAATTTTTCTCCCTAATCATGCCTGAAAAATAAATTCCTTGTTTTTTAACCGAATTATTATTTTTAAAACTCCTGAACATTAATTTGCTTAATGCTGCTCTGTCACAGATGATGTGTTTCACCTGATGCTTTGGCACAAGAGATGGGCAGAAGGCACCTCATTTTTCTGTGTCAGGCTTCATCAGCAGGGATGTTTGTCAGGGGCTGCTTAAGTGACAGCCACAAAACACCTGATTGTGTACCTAGAATTACCTATTATGGCAGAGCAGCTCACACCTCTATCTGCCATCAGTGATTTGTATGTTTCAGCTGAAATGGGCACGAAACAAATCTGGAAGGATGTAGATATCCAAATTAGTTCTGTGACCAACCTCTCATAATGAAAACAGGACTCTGCTGAAAGTTTCAGTGTGGAAGTTCACTCAGGACATTTATTTGCTGTTTCTATTCTCTCCTCTGCCCAGGCATAAACTGTAAACACTTTGGGCTCAGTTAAATCCAGGGGAGGGGGCCTGATTCATGCATTGCAAATAAATTTCAATTAAAGAGGATTCATTTCTCTATTATTTATGAATCTAGCCCAAATTGGAGTTCTACCCTCAAGACCAGAAAAGAGAAATAGAGAAATTTAACATTTGCACAAAACTCAAACTGACATTCTTCCCGATTTAAATCCAAATTATTATCGCAACACAAACAATACATTAAAAGAATGCAGAATAAGAAAGGCAGCAAATGTATAGCTCTCCCACTTTCAGAAGCCTACTGTAATGAATGCAGTGCTTATTTTATTTTTTAATTTAATTTTTTGAACAGGTATTTTTATTTTTACAGATTTTAAAAATCAAAACAATAGATGTATGTACCTGAAGCAATAATAATTTCGGATACTTTACTTTTAATTTTGGAATAATTTTAGATTTATAGGGGAGTTACAAAGAAAGTACAGAGTTCCTATATACTGTTCACCCAGCTTCTCTTAACGTTAACATCTAATATAACCACAGTACATTTGTCAAAACTAAGAAATTAACATTGGTGCAATGCTATTGACTAAATACAGGCTTTATTCAGATTTCATCAGTGTTTTTCCACTAATATCCTTTTGTCTGTTTCAGGATCCCATCCAGAATATGACATGGCATTTGTTGTCGTGTCTCTTTAGTTTCCTCTGATCTGTGTTCTCAATGTTTTCTTGTTTCTCATGACCTTGACAGTTTTTAAGAAGACTGGTTAGATTTTTTGTAGGATGTCTCTCAACTGGGGTCTGCCTGATGTTTTCTCATGATTAAACTGGGGTTGCAAGTTTGGGGAAGAATATCACAGAGAGGAAGGGCCATTCTCATTGCATCGTGTTGGGGGGCACTGGTATATTAACACTGATCACTTGGTTAAGGTAGTGCCTGTTGTCTTTCAGGTTTCTCCTCTGTAAACTTATTATTTTCCCTTTTCATAGTCTATGCTTTGGACACTGGTCATTAAGTCCAGCCCCAACTTTAGGAGAAGAGACTATCTACACATATTACTTGGAATTCTTTTGTAAGAGAAATTTGTCCTTTATTCAATCATTTGTTTATATCAATATGCACTCATAGATACTTATTTTATTCTTTGGGTTATAATTCATCACTATTGCATAATAATTCATTGTTCCTCAAGCAAAGCAACAATTAAAGCTTATCATTCTAGCTTTGGTCACTGGGAGCTCTTTCTGGTTGACTTCTTGATCCTTTTGACATGCCCCCATCCTTTGCTTTTTCTTTTCTTTCTTCCCCCTAGACATACTGGGTGGACAAAACTAGGAAATATATGTATATAGACTAACCCATGTATATACACAAATCTATCTCTCTCCTTCTTTTAAAATAAACAAGAGTTTACACTGATAGCTCTGCCTCTAACCTAGGACACAGCATCTATTCCAGTCTTCCCTTCTGGATTATTTGTGCTTCCTTGCTCAGACAGTGAGAAAACGGACTCATTGTCTATAATGTATTTACTTATTTGTTCAATCCTAGCATACATGTAGTTTCATGATTGCTAACTTATACACCTATGAGAAATAAATTTATCAACTTGCATACAGTGTTTATGTATAATTCTTCTTGTCTCTAGCCTTAGTACCCAGCCCAGAAACTATTTTTCAAAGCTACTTAGGTCAGCTCATTTTTACTTCATCTCCTTCAGGGAGCTTGTGTAAAACACTGATCATACAGTTAGATTCATTTGTCTCAGTCTCCATTCTATCCTGGGAACCCCCAATATCCTGGCTTATTGTTTTTCAATAAACATACAGTGCCGTTCATGCTTTGTGATGTACAGTACTATGAATTTTGACAAATGTACCCACCACCTCAATATTTCCTCTCGTCTCTTCATTCATTACATCATCAGTGCTTGAAGTTTGCTTTCCAGAGCTGCCTTCATTTAAAAAAAAAGTGTATACTCACTTCTTGAGGGTTATCATGTCTTGAGCTTGGAGTAGAGACTAACCAAGGACTGTTGATATGTGGGCAGCAGCTGAGTGACATTGGGGTTAGTGACTGGCCAGGACCATCTTTGTACAGAACAGCATTCATTGTTACAGATAGTATCTCAGATCTGACTAGATGTCATGGACATTTGAGTAGGCCAACACGTCCAATTCATGAATGTCAAATCTACAAATCTTGATATAATTGTGGAGAATAATTTCCTAGAATTCAGGTGCAGCTTAGAAGGCTCAGAACACCCCGAAATTGTATGCAAAATCTTATATGAAGAAGAGGAAGCTTTTATTTTTGCTCAGGAGACAGTTGATAACTTTCCTTAGTTTCTCAAAAAAGTCTGTGTTCCAAAAGAGTTAATGACCGTTAGTGAATTGTACATATTTACATCCCATCCTGGTCCAGAAAAATTAAGATTATTTACAAAGATGTCCACAACAGAAAAGTTATAATAAATTAGGACCAAGAATTAAAAATGAGTATTGGTTCAGCTGATCTGACTGGTTGGGACCAAGGTTCCTTCCCTCTGACTTTGTCATATGTCTCTCTGGACCATTCATTATTCATAGTCATTGGGAGTGCTGGTGCTTCCAGAGATTCACTCAAGGTCTCTAAAGAGAAATGATGTTGGAAAGGTCCCAAGTCCCTGGGACATATCAAAGAGAGGAGAACTATGTGGAGATCCTTTCTCAGCAGCACATTTAGGAAATTGTATGTATATACAGGTATGGGTATATTTATGTGTACGTCCACTTGTAAGTGGGTGTATGACCATGTGTGAATGAGTTGTGTGAGCTCAAAAATATGAGTGAATATATAGAGTGATGTTCTCAAAACTAGATATGTGTATGAGCTTCATTATGTGTTTGCGTATGAGTGTGAGTATGCATATAGATACCAGTATGTATAGTCCAGAAATACACAGAACGTGGAGGAAGGGAGATGGCAAGGTCAAGGGCAAACATAATAAGCAAAGACAGGAGGGAAGAATTCTCTGGGAAGACTGGAGCATAATTTTAAAGTAGTGATGAGCATGAACACTATTTCAAGACATATTCAATGATCTAAACATATCTGTGAGTTCTGTGAGTGATAAAGACACAGGTACTGACAATACTACTGTAGTTTGTTGCCTACATTAGTAATAGAAGGAAACATTAAATGTTTTTCAGCTAGTGAAAATGAAGATGACAGTTTTCTTATTATAATTTATGAACCCTCTGAAATATATTCATAGACCCCATGAAAGTACCCATTGATCCTGTGTTGAAAATGCCTGATTGAGAGTCATGACTAACATTTTCAAGGGAAATATAGAATGGAGTGGAATGGAAAATATCACAAAATATCTCACATAGGAAGAAGTATTGTATTGAATATTTTGTTTTAACGACTCTGTGTGTGTGTGTGTGTGTGTGTGTGTGTGTGTGTGTGTGTGTGTGATGCTGGGTCATGCTATGGAAATAGGTAAAAATATAAGGTTGGTGCAAAAGTAATTGCAGTTTAAAAGGTTAAAAATAAAGGCAAAAACCGCAATTACTTTTGCACCAACATAGTTAGAAAAACATTGTACCAGGGGAATAAGTTTTTAATTAATCCTAAACCTCCTGGAATGTCAGGGAAGGATTTCAAGTTCAGGAGCCAACCTGACTAGAGTTCCGTTGCAGTAACCTTCCTCCAAAAGCTGTGAGAAGGATGGACCAGAATGGGGTGCAGTGGAGAGAGGGCAGCAGTTGGCAGGTCACCATGGAATCTGAGGAACAGGACCGCATCTGTGTGATGGTAAAAATGGAGGGAGAAGCATATTCTGGGGCTGTTGTGGAGGTAGAACCTAGGGATTTGGTGACTCATTGGATATGGGAGATGCTACAAAAGAAGGGTGTTGGTTTACTCCTGGGGTTCTGATTTGGATCTCCAGGTAGATGGGCATGCCCATCTGAGATAGAGCTCACAGAAGCAGGAGCAAGTCTGAGGGGGACTGAGTCTAGTTTTAGACACGCTGATTTTGGGTGCTGCAATTTGTGATGTTGCTTAACCTCTCTCTAGATCTCAGTTTCATCATTTCTGAAATGTGGCATTTTTATCTGAAAAGAGATATTTTTTGAGGCTTATAAATAGATTCTACCTCATGAAGGTATTTTACATGATTACATTAAATGAGGTTATGTATGTGAAAAGGACTTCCTAAACTTAATGTTAAAAAATCTTTCTACAAATAGGTAATAGGTATCTACTGTATAAGTAAAGCCTTATTTTCTTTGCAAGAGACAAAAACCCAAAGGAAACTGAATTGAGTGCAATGAAAACATAGCTCATTTAAATAGAACATGTAAGAATAGGTCTGGCTTCAGGTAAAGCTGAATTGAGGGATTCCTGATTTTGCTTCAGCTCTTAGCTGGAGTCTTCTCTCACACAAAGAGGCTTTCCCCTTGTGGGGTCAACTTGGTGGTAGCAGCTCCAGCCTCCCAAACTCCCAAGTTCCAGTCTAGGATAAGAAAGTCTCTCTTTCTCTTACTTCCAGCAAATGTATTGTTCTGATTAGATGAGTTGAGCTCACTTACCTCTCCCTGGACCAATCATGGTAGCCAAGGGAAAATGACTGACTACTTTTCTCAGGGTTGGAAACAGTGGATCACATCAGATCACTGTCCTGAAAGAGTTGGAGAAGAATGCACGAATGAATAATGGGGGCTATTGCCAAAAGAAAGTAAAATAGATACTGGGGAGGCAAATATCAAAAGTCTGGATGTCTACACCAGAGAAGATTATATCTTTAGTGTAAGGCTGAGTATAGAGAAGGTGTCTAGTGCACTTTTACTGGTCTCCTGTCCACAGATGAAAGCAGAAATACTCATAGAGCCCCGAAAAATCAGGCTGCTTTTAAAAGATTGACTAGGGTGAAAATTCAAAAGCCCTGTGGTTTCTACAAAGCGCTATTCAGGGAGTGAAGTAAGGATTTAACAGGTGGAGGTAACTAGAAGAATTTTAATTCTCTTCTAGATTATTTAACTGAGAGATTACCAGAATTCTGCATGTGTCAGACAAAAATCTGGAAAAATAGCCCGTTCATCCTCTCCCCAAAGCCTCTGCTCCAGGAACCTGTTCTGACTGAGATTTGTTTGGGCCAGGGCCCTGACGATAGGTGGGATGGGCTTTGAGAGGTAAGTTTGTGGTTGGCACTTTAGCTATGGGCCAATTGACCACCAATAAAATTTTAAGGTATACATAAAGTACTACGGTTGCCCACACACACACCTACAAGTGTATTTGCACATGTGTGCATATATATTCAGACACACACACGTGCACACACACACATGCACACACACCTCAAAAAGCAATTTTCCCCCCAGAGCATCAAGAAAGTTCCCCTTTCCACTTAAATGCTTTTCCAAATAGTCTTATTTTATTTTATTTTTTTTATTTATTTCTCTGCTATATCCTTTTCAATCTGGAAAGTGACTTGGCCTCTTTTCCCCCATCTATTTTCTCCCTTCCCGCTATTCACTTTAGGCATGAAACACAGAACTAGATTGAAAGCATTCAATGGCTATTCAATCGGAGAAGAAAAGAGCCCCTTGGAGCTTTATTAGATATGAAGATCCACAATAAAAATCAATTTCTGCCTCTTTATGCAGTTTAAATGACAAAGCACCCACCCATTCTGCAGCCATTGTGCCGGGGAAATGTAATTCAGTCCCCGAGCTGGGCCCAGAGCGCCGCGGACTCCCTGACCTGCACTGACAGATTCCAATATGATACAGACCTTCGGAGATAATGACAGCCACTTCATCTCACTGGAAGAAAAAAGTTATCTGATATCTTTGAGGGTTAAAAGGCTATGTGGGCAGCATTTTCAATAACCCACTAAATCAGCATCTTAAAAAATACCTAAGCTTTGTTCCTTAAAAAAAAAAAATTTGCCCCTACTCCTGACTCCATTTCTGAGTCCCAGCTGACATAGTCACAAGTGTCTCCTGCCAAAACTATTGAGCCTTCTTTGGCATAGAAGGATATCCTCCTAGATAATTAGTCCAAAGGGAAACAAAATGAGAGAAATATCTTTATTCCTCTAAGGAATACAGATCCTCAGGTTCCATGACATAAATGGGATGAAACCAGTAAAAACAACAACAACCAGGTCCCAAACCTGGTAACATTTTTAAGTGTTACTATAAAAACTTCACTAGAAATGAACACAGTCCCTTTAGTAGAAAGAAGTTTCTGTTTGAAGAAAGTCTGTGACTGAGTAGTTGCCAAGGGAACCACTGGAAGCACTGCAGTTGGTCATTCACTTCCATGGGTAGAAACTTGTCCTGATGGAAGGGGAAAAAGTTAAGAAATGAGATGTGTATTGAGATGTGTATTTCTGCTTTGGTTTATGATGATTTACTTGCAGGAAAACATGAAATGTGAAATCAGTTCTGTTGGTTCACACTCTGAGCCTAGGGAGGGACACACCTATGTATGTGAACTTCATTTTCTCACTATGACCAAGAAGGCAGAGTAAAAGAGGTGGTGGAAAGATATACTGCATCTGTTCTCTGGTCCCTGGGAAGGACTCAGAGGATGAAAGGGCTACAGGATGGTTAAACAAGGACCGTGGAAAGGACTTTTGGCTCTGAGTTGAGAAAAGAATAGTATATTACAAAACCACCGGGTAACAGTCTGTAAGTGACATACAAAATAAGAATGAGTCAGAACAATGATACATTGCTGGAGTAGCAGTGGGGAGTAGTGGGACTGGAGATTCTGGGTTCCAAGGGCCCTGTGTGACTTTTGGAAAGTTTCTCATTACCTGGGCCTGAGTTCTGTCGTTACTGAAGTATAAAGACTCTGCCAAATGATCCTTAAAGTCCCTTTTAGTGTCCTCATAATCTACAATTTGATCCCCAAATTACAAAGTTATTTGCTATATAGTTATTATCCTTTCATTTTAGATTTTAAAAATGCTTTGCAACCAACTGTTCTAATAAAACGTTCTTTAAAAAGTCAACTGGAAAAGTTCAATTTAGCTCCGCATCTGGGAAAACATGACACTACTGCTCAGGCCTAGTATGGCCAACAGGTTTTGTCCTGTGTGCCAACACTTATTGACAGGCAGTTGTTATCTGGAGCCATGCTGTCTGATAGAAATATGGGAGACATAAAGGTGAGCTACATATGTAATTTAAAAAAAATTGTGGTTAAAAAAACACTTAACGTAAAATTTTCCATCTTAACCATTTAAAATGTATAGTGCAGTGGTGTTAATTATATGCACCTTGTTATGCAGCAGCTTTCTATAACTTTTTCATCTTGAAAAACTGAAACTTATACCCATTAAACACTAATTTCCCCTTCCCCTACTTCCAGTTCTTGGCAACCTCTTTTCTACTTTCTGTTTCTATGATTTTGACTACTTTAGATACCTTCATATAGGTGGAATCAGATAGTATTTGTCCTTTTGTGACTGGCTTATTTCACTTAATATAATGTCCTCAAGGTTCATGAATATTGTAGCATATGACAGGGTTTTCTTCTTTTTTAAGGCTGTATGATATTCTATTGTGTGTGCATACCACATTTTCTTTATCCATTCATCCATCTATGAATATTTAGGTTGTTTCCATATCTTGGCTATTGTGAATAATGCTGCAATGAACATGAGTGTGAAAATATCTCTTCAGATCCTGCTTTCAATTCTTCTGAATATATATCCAGAAGTGGGAAAGTGGGATAGCTGGATCATATGGTAGTTCTATTTTTAATTTTTTGAGGAACCTCCATATTGTTTTCCATAGTGGCTGCACCATTTTACACTCCCACCAACAAGATTCCGATTTCTTCACATCATATACATATATATAGCATACATGTGTGTGTATGTGTGTGTGTGTGTATAATTTTTTTTTTACCACCGCCATCCTAACAGGTGTGAGGTGATATCTCATTGTGGTTTTGATTTGCATTTCTCTGATGACTAGGGAAGTTGAAAATCTGTGTATATGCTTGTTGGCCATTTGTATGCCTTCTTCAGAGACAAGCCCATTCAAATCCTTTGCCCATTTCTTAACTGGATTATTTGTTTTGTGGTTGTTGAGTTACAGTAGTTCTTTATATATTCTGGATATTCACTGTTTATCAAATATATGATTTGCAAATACTTTCTCCCAT
The DNA here is from genome assembly GCF_057876585.1 of Rhinolophus sinicus. Classification (NCBI taxonomy): domain Eukaryota; kingdom Metazoa; phylum Chordata; class Mammalia; order Chiroptera; family Rhinolophidae; genus Rhinolophus; species Rhinolophus sinicus. The sequence continues at coordinate 36,307,955 of NC_142505.1, forward strand.
TCCAACAGGTTGCCTTTTTACTCTGTTGTTTCCTTTGCTGTGCAGAAATTTTAAAGTCTGATATAGTCTCATTTGTCTATTTTTGCTTCTGTTGCCTGTGATTTTGCTGTTATATGGTATCCAAGAAATCACTGGCAAATCCAATGTCATAAAGCTCTCCCCATCTGTTTTATTCTAGATGTCTTACAGTTCCAGGTCTTATATTTAGGTCTTTAAAACATTCTGAGTTAATTTTGGTGTATGGTGTAAGGTAAGGGTCCAACTTCATTCTTTTGCATGTGGATATCCAGTTTTCCCAGCACCGTTTGTTAAAGAGACTGTCCTTTTTCCATTTTATAGCCTTGGCAGCTTTCTCAAAGATCATTTGACCATATACATGAGGGTTTATTTCTCATATGTAATTTAAGATTTTCTAGAAGTTATTATGTTTTTTAAAAAAAGAAAAATTGTGTCATTAATTATACTGTATATATACACACAGAGTAGTTCCCCTATCTGCAGGGTATATGTTCTAAGACCCCCAGTGGATGCCTGAAACTGTGGATGGTACTGAACCCTATACTGGGGGTGCCAAAAAATGTATACGCATGACTTATATTCATCTTTTGTTATCAGTATATATTGAATATTACAATTTTAGTATAGTTTTTTCTTTTCTTAAAATGTGTATACATAATTTTGGTGCCCTCGGTATATAATAAATTTTTCCTACATATAAATACCTATGATTAAGTTTAATTTGTAAATCAGGCACAGCAAGAGATGAGTAACAATAACTAATAATAAAAAGAACATTTATAAAAATATACTGTAACAAAAGTTATGTGACTGTGCCATTATTAAGTACAATAAAGGTTATTTGAACACATTTACTTCGATACCACAACAGTTGATCTGATATCTGAGCCACCTACTAAGTGACTAATGGGTGGGTAGCATAGCACGGATACACTAGACAAAGAGATGATTATGTCTTAGGTAGGATGGAAAGGGATGGCACAAGCTTTCCTTACACTACTCAGAACAGCGCGCAGATTAAAACTTATGAGTTGTTTATTTCTGGAATTTTTCATTTAATATTTCAGACCAAAGTTGACTGCAGGTAACTGAAACTGTTGAAAGTGAAACTATGGATATGGGGGGGACTACTGTGTATAGACAGAGGGTGCCAAAAAAAAATGTATACATATTTTAAGAAAGGAAAAAAACTGTATTAAAATTGTAATACTCAATATATACCGATAACAAAAGATGAATACAAGTCATGTGTATACATTTTTTTGGCAATTTCAGTATATGTGTGTGTGTGTGTGTGTGTGTGTGTGTGTGTGTGTGTATAATTTAACCCAATGTATCTGAAATCTTTAAGATATGAAGTTATTAATGAAACATTTTTTAACTAAGTCTTGAAACTCTGGTGTTTTACATTTAAGTACCTCTCAATTCAGACTAGCCACATTTCAAGTGCTTAATGACCACATGTAGCTAGTGGTTATCAAATTGAACAGCACATGCATGACTAGAGCTATGTGTTAAGACCTATGAGTTGTTTGATTAGCAATCTCTGCAATGACTAAACTTTTAGGAGTGCATCCATAAGCGTGCCACTCTGTATTTGACAGCTTGGCCTAGGTCAGAGCCAGGACTGTGACTAGGCTCCCATTTTACCCTAATTTCAAGTTTGGGTTTTTGTGCTGAGGTGACATCAGAAAGATCTTAGTTTTTGCTGGAAAAAAAAAAAAAATGGGTTTAGGGAGTTGGGGGATAGAAGTTTTCCTCAGTAGATATAACATCCTACTTTTGGAGGAAAGTTTCTCTGTATTAGAATAATCCATCCTAGGATCCAAAGTCCGTGTTTCTTCTCTGTGGTTTGACTTAGCAGGCTGCTTCATTGTGAGGACAGCTAGTGAACACTGCCCCAGACTTTAATTATATATTTGGAAATTCAAGTGGAATAAAAGCAAATTGTCTTAGGATGCAATCTTATTCTTGCTTACACCTCTAAGTGAATCACTGTGGCAAAAGAGCTTTAAAGGAATTAATTAGATTCTCTTTTTCAAAAAGGTACATTTTTAGTAACTAAAGCATCTTTCCAGTCATCCAAACCTTTATCTGAGTCTGTGGCCATATTATCTTTTCCTTTTTCAGAGGTCTCAGAGTTCATTTGTGCCCGTTTTATTGTAATACAGTACAGCTAGAACTATTTTTCAAAATATGAGTAGTCATTGTTATCTTCCTTGCTGGCTATCTCTTTAATCTCTTTGTCTTTGAGGAAAATCATGGCATAATCTTTGACATTTTAAAATTCATCTTTCCAAGTCCAGTTTACTAGAGATAATGGATATGGTTTGTCTTCAAGTTCAAGAAGGCCAAGTAAATGAGGCTGGAAGGGCAGCCAGGGTAATTTTTAGGGTCAGCCTTCCTAGGATTTTATACTATTTCTGGGTTAATTCTTTGGAGTTCAGTTCATATTGGGAATCATGGTATAAAGGTTAGAGCTACTGTGGCATTGATTCTTAATTTATGAAGTGGTTATTTCCTAGGGAAGTGACCTTCAGAATCTTTGGTTAATGACACACACGGTTTATTTCCTAAAAAATATTTCTTGGGTGGCTTTTCTAAAACCTCATGACTCTTGCTTCACTGAGGATATTACCTGACCATACTATACCCAATATAATGCAACTGAGGTAAGATATCAGCTAGCCCAGCTGATTTCATGGAGCAATGTGATTGGGGAAGAATACTTTGCCACATCTCAGGAGATCACAACTGACACTGGAAAGGACTCTCAACCTAAAGACTCCTGCTTCTACTTACCTCACAGGTTGTGAGGCTGAAGAGAGAAGACATGCTTGGTTAAGTGCTGAAGATAGAAATCCTATGTATTAATTCTATGACAGAAATTTAACTTTGGTTGGATTGTCATTTGGCCAGCTTCAGGAAATGAACTGTGGTTGGTTAAGCCAATGATTAACTTTGAGGTGGGCATGTGAACGAGTTCTGGACAAAGAACCATAAAGAAAAGTCTGAGGGGATTTCTAGAAAGATTTCCCTCCCCTATAAGAAGTGAAAGGCCACAAGGAGAAAGCCCCTGCTCCACATCCTGACTGGAGGCTCATATTAAACCAGTGGTCCTCAAACAGTTACATCAGAATCATTTGGAAATTTGTTAAAAATGTAAAGTCTCAAAAGTTAATATAGCAGGCCTGAGATTGCTTTCCTTAAGAGGTCTTACTTGCAAGGACCCAGTTGCTTCACCCATTTGGTGACCATTTTTACATATCTCTGGTTCTAGAGTCATGAAGCTCAAACTCACTGAACTGGGCCTCTCTGGAGGTATTTAAGAAAAAGCCGAGCTAGTAAGAGCCAGCAGAAGAAGGAACCAGGTGCAAGCTGGTAAGTAGAGCCTCAGCCCATCTCAGTCAGAGGCTCCCTCGTGGCCCTACTAGACCCTGCACTGGCCTGGACATAGGTAGATAGGAAATGGAAATTTCTCCTTTCTCTGCATGGGAAGCTACTTCACCTGCAGACAATACAGAGACTGGGATTTCCTCTTCTAAATAAATAAAACTTTCCATTTCTCTGTTCTGCCTGTGCCCTTTCTCTTTCCGCTGTTCCCATCTTAGAGGTGAGAGGGTGCAGAAGAGAAGAAGAGAACATTGTTTATTCCAGCCCTCCTGGCCTGATCAGAATATTAGCACTATCTGGACTAGAAGGAATTTGCATAACTCCCTCACTAGATCCTCATTCCCTCTTCCTCGCTTTAATTCTGGCCTTTAGAAGCTTTGCAGGGTTTTTAATTACAATCAAAAAAGGGCTTGTACAGTAGTTAAGTAAAATAAAATAACAATACTTAAAATTACAGTTGAGCCCCAAATGATCCGACAGTTTATTCTCTGCCTTAAAATAAAATAGCTTTCATCTTTTCCCCCTTACAACAGCCTCCTCGGCTTAGATAATGCATTTCGTTAGATTTATTTGCTCAGCCCCGAAAACTTGACACTAAGGGGATTATTTAGTTTTAGATTTGCTGTAGTCCATAGTAATAGCCAACAGGGAAAGGAATGAAGCAGCAATATTAGCAGGGCAATAGGAGGGGAGAGGGGATGGGGAGGGGGCTGTGCAGTCTGCAGCTAAGCAAAACTGCTTGCATAAACACCATTAAGAAGATTTAGACATCGTTTTCCTTATCATCAGCACTCCTGGAAGAAATAAAAAAAGAAAAAAAAGAAAAAAAGGAAAAGGGACAGGCCTTGACTTGCTGTGTATGCGTTTCCATTAAAGGTTCAATAGGAAATAAAACCAGCTGAGAATCCAAATGCAGTGATGCTACAGACCTATCCACGCTACCTCATCATGGTCCAAAAGAGACATTTGTTCCACATGTTACTGGAAGGAGCAGCTGGATAGAGAACAAAACAGGCTGTGTCGCCCCATCTGTGGCTGGGTATATGACACTATGGCTGCTGCCTGCATTGGCGCTGCACTCCCATTTATCACACCCGCATCTCTTCTTCACTTCCTCCTCCACACACACACTCATCCCGGGATAACATATTCCTGATTGCCCATGTTCTACCCAAATCACTAATGTTCACGTTACCAAAGACAAGGACTGGAGGAAAACAGGAGGAAACTGTGATGACAAGAAAAATAGCTTAGCCCTGTGTATGGTGGCAGGATTGAAAAGGTTATGTGAAAGAAAGAGAAAGGAGAGGGGGCCAAACAGGAGGAAGAGAAAGGGGAGGAGTCTGTGGTCAAATCTCCAGAGGGAAAGTAGGAAAACATCTCAGCAGCTGAAAGTGGTTTTAAAAAGACTTTCTGGAATCAAACAGGCTATTTCCAGAAGAATGTCTGTCAGTCTGTCTGATAAATTCTGTGCATAATTATGGCAATGGAAAAGTTCCAACTAGGCACTGCATGGCTCATAGAGTACCAAGAATAGTTAATAACTCTGCTGTGGGACTCCAAATAGTACATTTGGGATTTTAAACACTGTTCCATTTTCTAGATGTATCCTTGGCAAGGCATTCTTAAATGGTCAAAGGGTATGTGTGTATAAATCTACACGCAGACATAGAGGGTTATTGGTGTGAAGTATTTCTAATAATTACAAGGTTTGTAGTACAAATAAAAAAAAAACCTGATGGGTACTGAATGTTATTAGGAATATACACATCAACACGAGGAAGCATTTTCATTACCACACTTGTCCACAAAATATTGGCATCCCTGGGGCTCCACAATTTTTCTCTCCCTCCACTCACTGGATCACCCATTCTGTGGGTTCATTCTCCTAGGGGCCATACATTTCAGGGGCCATTGAGGAGTGTTCCCACAAAAGCTTCCAAACTTTATTGTTTTTCATAGAGGATATGGATTCTGAGTCCCATGGCAAATTAAGGGCAGCTGGTCGTACTCCTCCCACACCAAGCCTGAAGCAGCAGACACCACAGCCAAATCAGAGGAAGGAAGGGTTCCACGGGCCTCACTTGGTTAGCCAATGGAACAATAATAATAATAGAAACATGATTGCAGTTTATTGAGTTCATATTATGTTCCAGATTCTGTAATAAGAGCCACCATATACTCTCTCATTTCCTTACAGATGCAGACGTTGATGCGTGGAGGAGTAAGTAGGCACAGTCACGTAGGGAGTGACAGCCCTTTCTGTTTCCTAAGCCTGTGCTCCTAACAAGGACTGTTCTGCCCCAGTGAGAGGAGAGGCTGGTGTCTGCAGGACTGTTCATTCTCAGAGCCAAGTCGATTATCCACGGCAAGCTCTAGCCTGAATCTTTCTTAGGTTAATTAGGCTCTTGCAGGGATGAGAGAGTGGGAGTCAGAAATCTTAGATCTTAGACACTCATAACTGTAAGCTATGGGAGTGGGAGAGAGAGTTGTTTGGACAAGAGTGTGATTGTGACATAAATCCACATGTCCATAGGCCAGAGACTGGGACTGACCAGCCTAAGGGTCACCGTCATGCCCACCTATTCAACAGGAACCAGGAAGGTTTGCTTCATTCATTTGGGCATGCTGAATGGGCAGACTCCTGCTTGGGCTCTCAACCTCGGGGCACATCTACCAGGTGTCCAAAGTTTGGTATGGGAAACATGTAGTCAGTCACCTGCAGCTCCCAGGGTCCACAACCTCCATGCAACCCAGTGCCTCTTGGTCTCCTGGGACACCTGGCTCCACACTCTGAGCTCACTGGGGGTAGGACCTATTTCTGATTCAGCTTTGTATCCACATCACCTAGCATTTCTAGCAAGAACAAGAGCTCAGGAAACATCTGTTGAGTATCACTGTCCTTCACTTCACCCAGAGGCTGCTGGGAACATTTCTTTGTTCATTGCCAGACTGAGAAGCAGGACTCACAACCATTTCAGGTAGGCAACTAACTCTGCTGTCTTATTTTTTATTTTTTATTTTTTTGTAGTAAGAGAAATAACACATTACAACATTTAATAACCCCCTTGCCAGGAAGTTCTTCACATTAGCTGATGTCTCTCTCCTGTGGAACCCCAAACCTACTTCCACTATCTGAGCCCTGTAGAGATGGAGACTAATTAACGACACACCATTCCTTATGTAATAATTCTTTATCTGCTTGAAGGTTATTTACTGGTCTTCTAAAAATTGTCTTTCTATTGCCCTAGTCCCAGGGTGCTAGTATAATGTAATGATAGGGAAGTAAGGAGTGATACAAACCCTAACCTCCAGTTCTTTCTTGCCATGATTTTAATTACACGTCAAATGAGAGGATGGACAAGTAATGAGGGCTGAGGTCAATACCACTCTGAGATATCCCACAGTATAGAGTTGTTTCTGTGCAGCTGTTGCTCATGCTGACATTCTGCAAAGCCCACCCACCCCTACCCCTGAGCCCCAGAGTATACCCACCACGGGCAGGCCCTGGCCTTTTGGAGGGTCACTGCCATTAGCTAGAATCCTTGAGTTCCACACAAATATCTCAGATGCTTACATCCATGACCAAATTTGTAAGTCCTGATGCAAAATTGTGTGAGGCATATTCCAAGAGCTTTACGTATACCATCTCTTTTGATCTTCACAATTACTTATGAAGCAGGTTTTATTTTTATCCCCATTTTATAGAAAAGGGAATAAAAGGTAAGGATGGTCACTTAACTTGTCCCAAATTCTGCCCCTTAAATTTGGTAGAGCCAAGATCTGAGCCCCTACAGTCTGACTCCAGAGCCCGTGCTTACAACCCATCAACCTGATGCCACCAAGGCTTAGCACAGGGCTTGGCACCCAACAGGCACCCAATGAGTGTCTGGTGAATTTCAATGAGATGGGTGATATATTTTGTAGGATCTGGTTTTTCAAGAGGATCTTTCTTAACAAGTCTCAGCTTTGCTGTCTAAACGTTGTTCTGTCAGATAGTCATATAGTCAAAAGCAAAACTTCCAGAATTCAAGAGTAGTAGTGATGCAGGGAACATCAAATCCTTGAAGTCAAAGGATTTCTTATTGTGATGGGGAGGAATAAAGAGTCTGATTTAAGAGAGAGCATAGAGTAGTTTTTAAGGAGAGTAAATCTGGTGTATTTTAGTGATAAGTCACGTGATGAGCAAATAAATTAATTCACAAACATCCAATATCAACTCATCTGGAACGTAGGGAAAACGCAAGCAATGACCACTGATCTCAAACATTATAATATAATGTTTTATCATATCATTTTGTCATAGTGACAAAATGAATGCAGTAGAATTTTGGAAGAGGAAAGGTCGTAGAGCCATCTAGCCTTCCTGGCATGGGCCTCAAGGTGCTGCATGATCACAGTGCTGCCCACTTCTCCCCCTCACTCACTTGCTCCAACCACAATAGTCTTTCTCCTGTTCTTTGAATGTAATGAGTAGGTTCCGCCTGAGAGCCTACTGTATTAGCTGCTTCCTCTGTCTGGAAGGCTCTGTCCTGTGTTCTTAACATATCCCTTCATGTCACTCAGCTGTCAGCACCAATGTCTCCTCCTCAAAGAAGTCTTCCCTGAACTCTTAGGCCCAAGTAGACCTTCTACACACACACACACTCACACACTCACTCACACACGTGACCAGTTTTAGTTATTTCCTGTTGAAATTACCTGATCTTCTGTGACTACATGTTTATCATCTGTCTCCTCCACTGAATTTATACCCCTGGATGTATGCTGACTGTGTCCCCAGCACCTACATTAGTGCCTGACTAATGCAGGGATTGAATGATTTGATTGTTTTTTAATCAGTATTTTTTTGGGGGTATAATTTACACGCAAAGAAATTTACCTATTTTAAGTGTACAGTTCAGTGAGTTTTGACAAATCTGTACAGACATGTAACCATTACCACAATCATGATATGGAACTGTTCCATCATCCCAAACTTCCCTCATGCTCTTTTGCAGTCAGTCCTACTCTTCACCCCAGCTACTGGCTATCAGGGATCATATATTTGTGTGTGGTGTGTGTGTGGGGTGGGGGGGTATGTGTGTATAAAATTTTTCAATGTAATTTTGAAATATTTTAGTAGCTATCTTTATTAAATCAATGTTATTGGTTTTTTGTTTTGTTTTGTTTAAATTTATTAAATTTTGATATATGTATGCACCTATGAAACCATTACCACAAGCAAGATAGTGAACATATCTATCATTTCTAAAAGAGAAGAGTCCTCCTGTCTTTTTGTAATCACTCCCTCCCACACTTCCTCATCATTCCTGATTCCCAGGACTTATTGTACTGCTTTCAGTAATATGATTTGCATTTTCTATAGTTGTCAGTTTTATATAAATGGAATCACAAAGTATATGCTGTTTTGTTTTGTTTTTTTGGTCTGGCTTCTTTATTTCAGCATAATTAATTTGAGATTCACCTATGTTTTAGGTGTTTCAATAGCTCATTGCTTTTTGTGGCTGAGTAGTAGTCCACTGTATGGACATACCACAATTATTTATCCACTCTCCTCTTGATGAACATTTGGGTTGTTTCCAGTGTTGGGTTACTTCAGATATAGCAGCTATGTAAATTCATGTACAGGTCTTCAAAAGGCATATGTTTTCATTCTGTGTTAAAGAAGCCAACTAAAAAAGACAAAAAAGACAATCATACTGTATGATTACATTATACAAAATTCTAGAAAATGCAGAAAGCTAAAGCTAATCAATGGTTACCTGAGGCTAGATGTAGAGAGGACTGTGAGGGAGAGATTGTAAAGAGGTATATGGAAACTTTTAGGGATGATGGATATGTTTATTATCTTCATTGTGACAGTGATTTCACAGATATATATATGTATGTATATATATATATATATATATATATATATATACATATATGTATATATATAAAGTTATTATATATTACATTATATATTATTAAATTTGTAACTTTAATCATGTGCAGTTTATTGAATTTCAATTATACCACAGTAAAGCTATTAAAATATTGGTCACTCAAAAATAATTTTAAAACTGGTTTATCCATACAATGAAATTCTACTCAGCAATAACAAGGAAAAAAACTACTGACATGCAGAATAACATGAATGAATCTTAAAAGCATTATGCTGAATGAAAGAAACACAACACAAAAGACTACATAATATATTATTTCATTTACATGAAATGTTAGAAAAGGCAAAACCATAATAGCAAACATCTGCTTCCAACCAATAGGGAACAATAGATTTAGATTTACTCTCTTTCCTAAAACAAACAAACAAACAAACAAACAAATGAACAAAAACACAACAACACCAAAAACACAACAGAAAAATATATGAAATAGTTTCATAACTGATAAACAAAGCTTTTTGCACAATATATTTGAATCTTTATCAAGACAAATGTAGTTCCTTAATAAAGGCAATGATTTTCTAGCCACTCAGAACAAAAGTCAAAGTCTTTACAAAATCTTCCCAGGCCATACAAAATCTGTCACGTCCCCAGTGCCCCCACATTACTGCATTCACTTCATGCCAGCAATACTGACCTTGATGTTTTTTCTCAGATACTCCAAGCCCAATGTCACTTTGGATTTTTGCACTCTGGCTGGGAAGTCAGTACCACTGATAGATTCATGACTCATGCCATCACATCATTCAGGTCTCTGCTCAGACCTCACCGTCCTCACTCACCGTTCTACTTGAAATTAATTGCAACACCCTAACACTTAGCTCTCTTGAGTCATGTCTCCTGCTTAATAACTCTTCATAGCCTTATTATGATCTGCCACATTCTAGTATTTTACCTGTTTATTTTTTAGTTAGTCTCTGTGTCCCTCTCCTTGAATGTAAGCTCCATGGAGACAGAGCCTATTTTTTCTCTGTTTTCCTTACTGCTGTATTCTCAGTGCCTGGTACATAATAGGCACTCAGTAAATATGTACTGAATAAATGACTGAAACACACAAGCTAGGATAAATGAGCACATGAACAATATTTGTGACAAGGTATTGTTGAGAGAATTAAATAAGATAAATTGTAGGTAGTTCCCAGCAGGAAAACAAACTATAAACCATGTCATTAGTCTGCTTCTTGTCCTACTTGTAGTAAATAAAAATAAAAATAATAATAATAATAGCTAACGTGTATTAAACAACTGTCAGGAGCGCTATGTATTAACTCATTTAATTCTCACAATAATCTTATGAGATAGACTTATTACACTCATTGTACAGATGAGAAAACTGAAGCAGAGAGAATTAAGTTAATTTCCCAAGATTATAGAATACAGTAATTCGAACCCAGGAAATTTGGTTCCAGAGCCTATGTTTATGACCATTATGCAATCCTGTCTCTTGAAATCCTAAAATTGAACAATTTTCCTCCGTCTAAAGCTTTCTTTAGCTTTTCTATTAGAAAATATTGCAATTTAAACAGATAATATTCTCAAAGCTGAGTTTTTATACAAACTCTGAGTTTATTTTCCATTAATAACAGAAACCTGAGACAGTTTCTCTATCATTGGTAGCACATCTCACAGAATTATTCTGACAGTCATCTGGGTCAGAATGATCACTGTGATTCCTGTTCACAGTGACTGGGAAAGGCCCAGAGGTGCCAAGTGCCGTTCTTCTGCTTTCAAACAAGCCCTCAGAGCCCAGGTGACTATATTAAAGACACAGAAACATCTCTGCTGCTACCATAAGGATTTCCAGGATTGTGAGAATCCGCTTCCAGGTCTGCATGCTGCTTTTTTATTTTTTTCAGTAGTGCCAAGGACTGACTTTTTAAATAGCCAAGACTGCTTAGATACATAAATGCATTGACAAGAAGCTCCTTTAGTCTCAGCTGAAATACTGCTTCACCCAAGGTCAGGATTAATGTATGCTCCTGAACTGGCCTGAAGTGAAGAGACATGTAGACAGCTTTATTGGCCTGATTTTCATCCCTTTATAAAGTCAAGCACACAGAACCTCTACAGTGGACTTATCCTAGACTTCAACGGAAAGTCGGCATTTGAATTAGGGGTTTTGAACAGAATATGAAATGGGATTTACAGGCATCGTATTTAAGTTTACTGAGTATTTGCAACACAAGAGCCAACATGTAACAAAGTTAAATGTGAATAGAAAATAAAACCAGAGTAAAAATATATTTTGAATAGTGGAGTTTAAGGAATCTGGGGCTGACTTTATCTGACTGAACCATCTCCCTGTTATGATCCAGACTGGCAAATTTATCCCAGAGGCAGACATGCACATGAGAAGTCATTTCTTGATGAACTTAGATTGTTTCCTTCAGACGAGACCTCATATCTGGGTTACAAAACCACCACACTCACACCTCCCCAGAGATTCATTTTCAAGAATTCAGAATTCAGAATATTTTTCACTTTGATATAAATTTGTGTTTTCAAGCAAGAGCAAGACCCTCACATAGTACCTGCTCTGAAACTTGTCCTAGGAACAGTGAAACTCAGACGACTTGAAAGAACTGTTTTTAAGCTTCTGTGAGCGTCCCTGCTTACCATGTGACAAACCACTTGATTCAGTGCTAAAAAAAAAAAAAAAAAAAAAAGATTTTTGTCTGAGAAAAGAATAAGACTTGGAGCACCCTGTCACTGTGGGTGTAGGTAGAAGATGAAATAGAACAAAGTTGTGGAAATGTGTGGGACTTTTTAAGAACCTGGAAGCAAGTAGTGAAGAGATAAAGAAACTCCATGATGGAAACAGATAGGAGGCCAGATCCTTGTGTAAACCCAGACTGTGAACCCAAGATTTACCTTAGGGAAATTGTATGTGACAATCATTAGGGTTGTTTCCTTTGGGACTATTATAAGATTGTATTTCCTTAGCTAGTTGAAGTCAGTTGTGGCCATGGGATTTGCTTTGTTGAGTGAGACGAGAGCAGAAACTTTAAGAATCAGTGTGTGCTTCTGTTTTCAACCTGGCATGGTGAACAATAACATTTAAGATGTGGCTGCTCCCTAAACTGGGTCCCTGCCAATCTACAAGGGACAGGTAAAGTAAATGAAGAAAACTCTTTTTTCTTTTAAATCCCTGAGATTTGGAGGGATGTTTGTTATGGTGTATACCCTAACCTACCCTAATTGATACATCAGGAGAATCTAATGATTGAAATATTTAAACATGAAATATATTTGGAATTAAAATAGGCCTTGGAAAGAAGATATTCAGTAAGTTATTTCCCATTAAGAAAGGTATTTTTGGCCCACTCTTCTGAATGAAGTAAGTTGAAATAACATGGGGAATAATAATAATAAAAACAACAGAAAAACCTTCTAAATTAGACGAAAATTGGAAAGAGCCACAACTCTGAAGCAAAGCCACAAAAGTGGCTGCCAAATGTCTTAACAATTGGACATGGATAAAGGAAAATAAACACATGCTTCTCCAGGTCTCAGGCAGTACTCAGGGCTCTTTAAAAGAGGTGGCCCATCCCACAGAACCAACATATGCTCCCTTTTTTTGAAAAACCAACTCAGGTGTGCAGGTAGTCTGCAGTGGCACACCTGCATCCTGTCTGATTTTTGGTTGAGGTGCGGGCAGGACTGAACAAGGAATCACAGACACACTGCATTTGCAGGTAGTATGCTGAAAGAGCAGCTGGTGACTTTGACATTATGATGGCTGATATTGGTAGGCTGGAGAGATTAAATCAGTGATTCTCCAGCTATGATCCTAAAAGAAATGGCTTGCTTTGGGTTTCCTCCCTTTCACTTTCCCCTTCTGGAATGCACACTTGGCAGAGATCTCATTTGGGGCATACAGATGAAGAAGTCCCCTCAGGGTGGATAGAGCTGCAGAGGAAGAAACTGGGTTCTTGAATGACTTTGGGAAACAGCTGGACCACCAATTGGACTGCTGTGTAAAAGAGAACTAAACTTCTGTCTGGTGTAGGCCACTGTACTTTGGGGTCCCTTTTGTTACATCAGCTGAGCTTTTATCCTAGTTAAAATGATATCTGAAAGCTAGTCTTTTGAAAAGGCTATGAAATAGTTGAAACTGGGTATTGTAGTCAGGTAAATAGAAGCCAGCATAAAATTAGAAATAAGGGTGGGACAATAACCTCAAATAATGAAGGACCTCAATGACATATAGCATGTACTTTCTTTGACATTATGCAAATAAATAAGGTACCTGAATGAAATGATGGCTTTTCTATGAAAATATATATTTCCAAAATCTACCTCAAAGGAAGTGTATAACTGAAATGGTTTCAGAGGTGAATGCAATCAAATAATCAAGACAAATGAAACTCCAATACTGTGCAAACTGTTCTGAGCCATAAAGAGAGAAATAACTTTTCCAAATTCTGTCTGTAAAATGTGAATAATTTTGACAATAGAATTTGACCAAGATGGCGTAAAATAGAAAACTATGTATCAGTTTCCCAGAACATCATTATAAAAATCATAAATAAAATATTATTTGCCTATTTGCAAATACAACTCAGGAGCACAATAAAAGTGGAGTGTTCCACAACACAAGAATATTTTGCTACTAGGAAACATTTAAAAAGAATTATCTACATTAGTAGACAAAAGGAGAAAATTTGAGATGGTCAAAGGTGTTTTTTTTTAAAAAAAAAAAAACCAAAACATAACATACATTCCTGATCTAATATGTCTTACTTCAATAAAATTAATAGAAGGTTTCTTATTATAATTATCTATCTATCTATCTATCTATCTATCTATCTATCTATCTATCTATATAATTTTATATATAAATGGCATAGTTTATTTTGTATATACTGTAATGTGTTGTGGTTAATTTCACCAGATGCACTTCCGTTAAAGTAAGACACAAGAACAGGATGCCACCATAACACTTTTATTTAGCATTGCTCTTGCAGTTTAGCAAGAGAGGAAATAAGTGGTAACACACAGAACAAAGGAGGCAAAATAATTATTTTAGCATATGACATGCTTTTTAACCTGGCAAACCTAAGAGGATCAACTGAAAAATATTTTAAAGAAAAGAGAATTCCATAAGGTGTCTGGTTACAATATTAAACAAAAAAAAATAGCTTTTCAATGGACAAGCAAGCTCCTGACACTGATGGGAAAATATGTTATTTAAAATAGCAGCAAGAAATATAAAATACCAAAGAAAAACTTTAAGAAATGTGCCCTACTTACATGAGGAAACTTTCAAGTTTTGTTGAAAGACACAGATGGCTTGACTACATGAAAATACCTATTGTGCTCTTGCTTAGAAGAACTAGATATGATAAATGTTAATTATTTCTATATTAATCTATAATTTCAGTAAAAACTCAAGAGGATTTTTCTTTTAGACAAGAGTATTTCCAATTTCAAATGGAAAATAAATATTTGAGGATAGGCAAAACAAATCTATAAGAGAAGAATTATGAGGGGGCACTATACCAAATAGTAAAACATATGATAAACTTATGGTAATTAAAACAATCTGGTATTAGCACATAAATAAATAGACTACTGGAAAATAGAGTTCAGAAACAGATCCATGCTCATATGGGGATTTAATTTGTTAAATATGGCATTACCATTCGGTGGGAAAGTAATGGATAAATCAGCAAATGTGGTAACTGGGCTAACCATTTAGAAAAAAATAAACTTTGATCACTACGTTATTTGTTACATCAAGAATGAATTACTTGCGTCAAAAATTTAAACATAAAAAAATGAAATCATGGGTGTGGCCAGGTGGCTCAGGTGGTTGGAGCGCCCTGCACCTAAGGTCGAGGTCACGGTTCGATTCCCACATGGGCCAGTGAGCTGCGCCCTCTACAACTAAGATTGTGAACACCGACTCAACCTGGAGCTGGGCTGCCCTGAGCAGTGGGAAGACTGCATGAGCTGCGGTGGGCCATTGTGTGCAGCAGGAATGAGGGGCCAACAGCCAGCAAGAGATGCTGTGAGCCGCCATAAGCTGCTGTAGCAGCCGACCGCCAGCGGTCAACTGACTGCCTCAGCCGAGTGGAGCGCAAGGCTCATTATACCAACATGGGCCACGGAGGAGCCCTGTCCTACACAACTAGACTGACAAACAATGGCTTGAACCGGAGTTGGGGGTAGAGGGAAAAATGAAATCATGAAAATAATAATGAACAGGAGGAAATTTACTTGTAATACTGTGTAACCTCACTAATAATTATGAAAATATGCATTGAAATGAAACCAAAATATTAAATCTTCAGTATCTTTACTACTTTTCTGTCTAGTCTTTAAATTTCTTTTTTCTTCAAGCACCATTGCTTCTTGCATCATACACATTCCTTTTGGGTATAAGTTCCTTCTCCTGAAATACATCCTTTACTCATTCTTTTGGAGCGAGCCTGGGAGTAATAGATTCTCTACATCTTTTCTAAAATATTTCTTCAATTTGCCCTCATTATTGAATAATAATTTATCTGGATGTAATATAACTGCTTGAAATTATTCTCTTCTGCTCTTCAGGTTCTCGTTATTATAGAATGCTCATGACAGTCTGTTGGTTACATCCTTCAGGGATTTTGTCTTTATTCTTTGGTTGTTTTCTCTTTATGTACAGTGTTCTGTAATTTCACTTCATATATCTAAGTGAGGATTTCTTTGTATTTATACTGATTGACACTCACGGTATTTCTTCTATAAAAGAATGTATGTCTTTCATAAGTCTGGAAAAATTTCACTCTCGATTATGTCAAAGTATTGCCTCTTCTTATTCTCATTGTAATATTATTTTTAGACAGTGATGAGTCTACCTGTTGTATCCTATAAGCATTTAACTTCTTTCATGTTTCCCATCTCTTTTTGCCCCTTAGTGCTGAATTCTGGATAATTTCTTCATCTCTACCTTCTAGTTCTAATTTTCTCTTCAACTATGTCTAATTTATGTTCAACCTTCTATGGAGTTTCTAAATGTTATGTTCAGTCCTCTTTCAAATTTATCTTTTTTTCATAGCAACTTGTTATTTTTTAGAATGAGTCATTATTTTATATCTTTAATCATCTAAAACATACATTATTATTTTTCAGATTGTTCTGTTGTTTCAGATTCTTGGAGTTCTAATCATGTTATGTGCTATTTCTGCTGATTCTTATTTATCATAGATTATTTCCTCATGTTTTTAATTGTTTTAAATTGTAAACTCACTCATTATTGGGTTATAATCAGTTAGGTATTATCATAATAATGCTTCACAATAAATCATTTTAGAATTCAGGCCAAAGCAAACCTAATAATAGTTACTGTTAAGCATTTACTTTTGTTCACAGGTCTGTGGGTCATCTGGGGTTTGGCTGATCTGGGCTGGGCTCTTGCTAGGTTTGGCTCTGAGCCACAGTTTGGGTCCAGATTGTGCTTCAGGCTTAGCTATAGGTTGGGCACATGTCTATTCCATATCTGTTTATTTTGAGGTCAAAGCTGAAAATGGCAGAGCTACCCAAGAGATGGTCTCCTCGTGGTGATGGCAGAAATGAAATAGGACAAGCCTAGCTGGTCAAGTGTATTTAAAGCCTTTGCTTGATTCATGCCCATTAATAATCCATTGGCCAAAGCAAGTCACATGACAAAGTCTAACACCAATGAGGTGGAGAAATATATCCCGCCTCTAATTGAAAGAACTGCAAAGTCACATTGCAAAGGGGGTAGAAATAGGGAGAAGTAAAACAGTGAAAACAATAATGCAATCTACAACATGGTACCTTCTTTTTTATATGAGAAATCTATGTGGCCTGAATTATGGGAACTTTCCTCCACAGTAGTTTTGCATTTGCTTTTTTCAAGAGTCCCGGAGGACTAACTTCTACGTCAATTTCTAGTGTCAGTTTTTGGGGACAGAGTTCCAGAGAGCAGTTTCCAGGCTCTTGGCCTTACGTGAAAAGGTGCTGGCTCAGGTAGTAGATGGCCATCAGCTGTGACTAGTTGGCCATCAGCTGTAACCGGTTAGCCAATTAGCCACTGATATAACTTCCGTGGCTGCGTTGGTCAGTTGGTTGTTTGGCAGAGAAGCAGAAGGTGAATTACGCGTCGGGTGGCTACTGCTTCCTGTGTATCCAACCCAGTCGCCAGCGAGAATATAGTGGTATGACTCCCCTACCTATGGCTCCGTAGGTGTTCCTGTTGGACCGCACCATATGCTGCGTTCTTATGCGGGGAGTGGGGCCAGAGACCCTGCATGATACAGTTCCAAGAAAATGTTGACAGTGTAAATTCAGATCCCACAGCCTCATGAGGTTAAGCCCATCTATTGGAATTGTCATGTCTCTGATTGCCTGCATGAGCCCAAGTTGCGAGAAAGAAATCTTTATCATCTTCCTGTGCCAGTGGGTGGATTATTTTCCTGATTTCCTTGGGATACAGCCCTTCATGGATCCTGAACTTACGAGGAATTCCCTACCTGATACAGCACCTGAGTCTCATCTCATTGAGTCCCAAGTTTTAAGGTTCATAAGATCAACACCTTCTTCCCTCAACATAAGGTAAGCCAAATATAAATTCACCCACTAATCCCTCTCAAGTTTCTTCTTGGTTTCTTGCACTTAGATGTTTTTCTTCTTTATTGCAAATTCACTTATGCAATGAAGTGAATATTTTATCCATCATTTCTTGATGTTTATCATGGGAAGGTTTTCAATGAATTTAAATTGCTACTGATTATAAGATGCATTGTTATTTTTTGTACCACCACATGGATGGTATGGTAATAATAGTGCTGCCAGTTAAACTACAACACAAAGTTACCTTACTGCTTATGATTTTTTATGTTTAGAATTATTTAGAGATAGAATTTTACCATCTCTCACTCATGTGCATACATTAAGATGAAAATATAAGTAAAATAAATCCAGTCAAGGTAGTTGTGGGGACAGAGCCAGGAGTACCATTTCCAGGCTCTCAGCCTCACGTGGAAAGGTGCTGGCTTGGGTAGTAAATGGCCATCAACTGTGATCAGATGGCCATTAGCTGTGGCTAGTCGGCCATCAGCTGTAACCAGTGAGCCATAGGCCACTAATATAACTGCCGTGGCTATGCTAGCAGCAAATGGAGGGCTAGCAAGAAGATGGTGGCTGAGCTAGCAACGGCGGATTCCAGTTAGCAAGTGGGGTTGGTTGGCAGACAGAGAAGCAGACGGCAGATTGCAGATCATGTGGATCCTACTTCTTGCATCTCGCCCGGTCGCAAGAGAGACTAGGGTGCAGGAAGACCCCTTATTGGGGTACTGGAGGTTGTTTGCTCTGTGTCTCCAACCCAGCCGCCAGCGAGAATATAGTGGTATGACTTCCCTATCTATGGCTCCGTGGGTGTTCCTTTTTGGCCTCACCATATCCTGTGTTCTTATGTGGGGAGCGGGAGCTTATGTGGGGAGCAGGAGCTGAGACCCCACATGACACCCTGCATAACACATGGCGCAGCGAGCACGTACAGCACAGGCCAGAATCCCCAAAGGGGTAATGGAGCAGTTTATACGTATGAAAGCTCAGTTTCTCGAGCAGGGTATGGTGTCTGCCAAAACTCTCCAAAAGGTAATGGAGCAGTTTATATGTATGAACACTCAGTCTCAGGAAGACCAGGAGGAGCAGCTGCCGGAGACCACCCTGTAGGGGTAGAGGGTGGGGACAGAGTCCCAGAGAGTAGTTTCCAGGCTCTTGGCCTCACGTGGACAGGTGCTGGCTCGGGTAGTAGATGGCCATCAGCTGTGACTAGTTGGCCATCAGCTGTTATCGGTTAGCCATTAGCCACTGATATAACTGCTGTGGCTGAGCTAACAAGTGCGGATTGCAGTTAGCTCAGCGGACTGCAGTTGGCAAGTGAGGTTGGTTGGCAGAAAAGCGGGCGGCAGGTTGTGGATAGTCTGGCTCCTGCTTCCTGTGTCTCTAACCGAGCCGCCAGCGAGAATATAGTGGCATGACTGCCCTATCTATGGCTCCGTGGGTGTTCCTTTTTGGCCTCACCATGTCCTGTGTTCTTATGCAGGAAGCAGGACTAGAGACCCCCGCATGACATCCTGCATGACAGTAGTCTTAAAACTGCTTTATACTCAGAGTCTGATACTTCTAAATTACATAATTATTGACACATAATTATTGACATTTGTGTTTTTATTTAAGCCGTTATTTTCTTTTATTAATAGAGTTGATGATTCAACTGTTTTTAGAAAGCACTGCGTTATTACTTCATTTTTTATTCTAAATTGCTTGTGTCTGCTCTGCGAATTTTGATGCTGATGCTTTCTTGATCTTACCACAGTGTGTTTTCAGATGACAGCAAGGACTTATTGTCCTTCCTTAAATGGTCCTTAAACCTTTGCTGATTAGAATAATAAGGGGCTACAGTTATCAAGTTCTATCATTAAGAATATTCACCAGGTTTGCACATATGCAGGCAATGTGAACACTATTATTTTCAGATGACAATGTTAAAATGTGAAAAATAAGTTGCTTAGAATCAACGAAATATGGTAATATGTACTTTTTCTATAACTAGAAGTTGGTACCACTTTTTAATAAAAACAAGATAAGCCAAAAAAAATAAGTGCCGATCAAGGAAACATGCACCTATGTACACAAAAAACAAATGTGAAATTATATACCAGTGATGACAATAGATGACGTTTGTTTGGTACTTAGACTCTTGCCAGACACCATGCTAAGCATTTTACATATGCTACCTCACTTAATCCTCAAACAATCCTATTTAACACACAATCCTATTCAAATGATCACTTAATCCTCACACAATCAAAATTGGAACCACTACCATTTGCATGTGTAATGAAAATCTAACATCCGTCTATTTCTAACTGATCTAAGCTTTATGACTTCTCACCCGCTGACTAGAGGTCTGAATGGGTGGTTGGAGACAAATTCAACTTGCCATTTATCAGAATCTCAGTCTCTTACCTAGTGAAGGGCCTTGCACTTTGGAGGGACTCAATAAATATCAAAGGTTGAATGAATGTTGGCAAGATGTAATAATAGTCCAAGTAACTTATCATGAGTTGAGTGTGTGATATATACAAGGCACTATGCTAGGTGCTTTATGTAAACATTTCCCTTAATCTTCACAACAAACCGTTTGCAAGGTAGGCATTTGAAAAAATAAACTGAGCCTCAGAAAGTCTAAGTGACATGAAAGTTCATACAACCAGTAAATGAAAGAACTATATTTGAATCACATTCAAAAACAGTTTGTTCACTACCTTCCAATAACCTCAAACAGGCAGTGGAATTAGAAGGGAGATGCCCTGCTCTGGAGGTTTAAGATTACCTGGGGAGCCTGCATTTTGCAGGTTAGAATATAAGTCACTGAGTTTGAGTTCTCAGGCACCTCTGAGAAGGTTCTAGGGACAAATGAGGATGACTCTTGCTGAGTCATCACTAGACTGTTTATGTGCCTCTCAGGTACAAAAATGGCTTGGCAGAATTTCCATTTCTCTTCTTAAACCTCTGACTCATCTGCCTATCATAACCTAACCTATAATTGAATTAGCTCTTAACAAAATGACATACATTTTGAATCTGTCTTGCATGTAGCTTCAGAAATTATTCCTTGACAATTTTTCTGGGTCAAATAACATTTTGTGTCAGGTGATTAATCAGTGAGAAATTCTGATGTCATTCATTTTACTTTGTGTGTACGTCCCAGAAAAGGGAGAACTGGGATAGAAATGAATGTGATGTAGAAACATATATTAGCTTAGGTTTATAAGGTTGTAGTAACACATCTTTAAATCCAGTTCAAATCATTTCACCTCCAATAAACCTCAGCTTCCCTTACTTCTCCTTTCTTCAAAGTCCCGTAGCACTTTGCTTGTAGTTCAGTACTTAGTCTACTTTCTGTTAAAATTATATATATGCCCATTTCTGCCTAAATCATAAGTTCCTTACATGTAGAGACCCCTTCTTACTTTTCTTTGGGTCTCTCATGACACCCAGCACCACTCTTTGTATATGTAATTTGCTCAACAATATTAGTTGATGTGTCCAAATATGTTCAATATTGAACATTAACTCCTATTTCAATTTTGTTTTCTCTATCATGACCTATTATTACAGTTAGCTTTTTATAATAATAGCCTGAAAACATTCCATTCTTTCAGTTTCTATTTTTTAAATCAATACTAAAACAAATCCCAGAACTTGCCATCCTTCTGAATACACCAATAGTTGCTTTGCCCTTTTTAGTTGCATTGAACTCAATCAACCTAACCCTTCACAAAGCCCAGTGGTGAGAGGTGAGCAGAGTTTGGTGAAATCGTGGGAACTGTTGATGTATAAATGTTCCAAATCACTGATATGAGCTTTCTCTTTCTCACTGTGATTTCTGGAAATTCCTTGCCTTATCAGCCCTTGGCACAGTGTGTCACATAGCAGGCACTCAATTAATATTTAATGCATTGAGTTGAATTACTCTAGTTCTTGGACCCATTTACCAGACTCCAAACGAGCATACCCTGGGAAGCTCTATGATAAAGGGTAAATTACTCAGCAAGTAGCCAGAGAGAGTTCTTAATTTGTAACCAAACCCATGCCAAATGTAGAGTCTAAGAAGTCTTCTTCAAACCACATATTGCCTTGGTTCTGTTCTGCTACAACTTAAATCCATGTTTTCCACAAGTTGTGGAATTCCTTCTACATCCAAATGATGTTCAAGCATTTTAAAAACAAAACAAAAAGTTAGGTAACTGAAAAGATTTCTTGGTATTTATTTGGTTTCTAAATAATTACTGAAATTGATTTTTTTTAAAAAAACTTCAAACAATATATTTGGAAATGATTATGGCCAAGTAGGTTGGGTAGATTTGCCCAATGGGTCTAGATGCCCTCAGTGAAAAATGAAACAGCAGTGTACACCTGAAGAATGCAGTCACTTCTAAATCAATTTTTTTTTTTTTTCACTAGCACATTCTCTGTGAGGCTCCTACCTGGCTGCTGACTTCACATACTTTAAGGGTAGTCATGGGCAATATTAGACTTGTTTCTTTAGACCAAGGGTTAAAACAGGAATCAAATTGGTGGGAGTTACAGAGATACATATTTTGGCTTAATAGTTCACAAAATATTTAATTATTGCAAGTTATATAATTACCAAAAATTTAATTATGTTCATAGACTTTTTTCTAATGTAAATGTAGAACTTTTTGTAGGAAGAGGGAAAATATGAAAAAAGAAAGTAACTCACAGTGCTATCAAACAGAAATAAATCACTTATTTTTGTGGCTCTCATATATGTACTGTTTTTAAAAAAGTATTTTCTCTCATCAGAATAATCTTGAAATGGATTGAGCTGTAAGGGAAGTCAGGGTACCCCATTTTGGAGGTGAGCAAACCGTAGCTGACCTCTGTTAGGTGGGGAGTTGGACACAGCCCTTCTAAACCTATGGGCTTTGGACCTCTGGGGGTCTTATGGTCATCAACATAGGAGCTCTCGCATATTGAGCCCTGAAATGAACCAGCACTCCCGATGCTGTAACCCACCTGACAGCCCTTTGACCAGGCACTACGTTATTTTGATTTTATTGATGAGGAACTGAGATTTAGGGGAATGAGGTAACTTACTTGCCCCATTCCACGGAGGGGAAGGAAAAAAAACAACAACTCTGTCCTCCCACAATTGTGCAGATTGCACCTTTTGCTCTGAAAAAGTCTGCGATGGAGAGAGAAGTGGCGCTGGGGTAGCGCATGTGAACGCCCAGATCCATGTGTCTGAGTGTCCTGAGAATCCGCAGTGGCAGGGCCGGCCGAGCATCTTGCCGGTTCAGGTTCGCTCAGTCCCGCAGGGCTTCCGGAACCCGGGACAGAGCCTGAGCTTTCCTGGAGCAGGGCAGGGGCCTGATTCCCAGCCCTCTCCCAGAAACATCCCTTAGGAGAAAGACCTCAGGCAGCCTCTAGTCCTTCCCAAAGGTGAGAGTACTCCTGGCCACTCAAAGCCACAGAGCTTCCCAGGCCAGGCGCCCACGTGCCTGGCAGTTCCGAGCTGTGAGTCGGTCGCATTTTCCGGCTCACATCACAGCAGAGAGCAGACAGACCTGGGAATGGTTATCGGCCAAGAGCTGCAGGCGAACAGCTAATCCAGTCCTGGAAGGGGGCACTGGTAGTTAAGCCCTTTAATGGCCTCAGTCCTATGATAATTAGCCCTGGCCTGGAGCTAGCGTACAGCGAGCCCCTCTAACCTGAAACGGAGCCTCATCCACTGCTCTGCTCTAATCCCTTGCACAATGAAAGCCGAACTAATTCACTGGGTAAACACCCTCTCCAGTTACTTACAAGCTGTCTTATTTCAGCCCCTAACCAAATAGAAAAGCGGCCAGTGACTGGAGAGAAAATCAAATATTTAAGAACTCATTTTGCCTGAAACCCCCCCTGGGATGCTTGCCTATCACGCGTGGGATCACTTTATGTTGCTTCTGTTATGACAGGCGGCTACTTTGCAATGGAAACAACAGCTATTCGGGAGGGATTTCCCTAGCATTGTCTTTTTCTGGTCTCTTGCTAGTTGAACCAAATAGCCTATGAGCATGGGACCAGACACATAGTAGGTGGTTAACAAACACCAATTTCTGCTGTTATCTGAGAATGCGGTTCACTAGTCTAGACCACTGGTCCTCAAACTCCAGCGTGCATCAGAATCATCTGGGAGGTTATTAAAACTCTAATTGCTGGGCTCTGCATCCAGTTTCTGATTCAGTAGATGAGACCAGATACTTTACATTTCTAACAAGTTCCCCAGGATAGTAAATATTTTAAGCTTTGTGAGTCAAAAGATTTGTCCCAACCACTCAACTCTGCTATTGTAGTGCAGAAGCAGCTACAGACAATATTTAAATGAATGAGCATGGCACTCAAATGTGAATATCATGTAATTTTCATGTTATGAAAGATTCTAACAGTAGACTTTTTTTTTTTTTTTTGCAAACATTTAAAAATGTAAATCCATTCTTAGCTTCTAAGCCATACACAACCATGTGGTGGGCCAGATTTGGCTCTTGGACCATTGTTTGCTGACTCATATCTTAGAATGATTATGATTAGCTAATACGTGATTATTGCAGAGACAATGGCTTGAGCCTGGAAACAGGAGATGGACCTGTGAATTAAATTGTGAGCCTCCAAAATTCACATGTTGAAGCCCTAAATATGACTGTATTTGGAGATAGGGCTTTTAGGAGATAATTAAGCTTGCATGACATCATAAGGGGGGGAGTCCTACTCTGATAGGGTTAGTAGATTTTCAAAATTTATTTTTCAATTACAGTTGACATACAATATTATAGTAGTTTCAGGTGTACAACATAGTGACTAGACATTTATGTACCTTATGAAGTGATCACCTGGGTTAAGTCTAGTACTCATCTGACAGCATACATAGTTATTACACTATTATTGACTATATTCTCTATGCTATACTTTACATACTCATGACTTTTTATAACTAGCAACTTACACTTCTTAATCCCTTTCACCTTTTTTACCCATCCTCCCATCTGTCAACCATCAACCTGTTTTCTGTATCTATGAGTTTGTTTTTGTTTTGTTTGTTCATTTATTTTGTTGTTTAGATCCTACATATAAGTGAAATCATGTGGTATTTGTCTTTCTCCGTCTGACTTATTTCATTTAGCATAATACCGTCTAGGTCCATTAGGGTTGGTGGCTTTATATGAAGAGGATAAGGCTGAGATAAGGCCCTGTAAGCACACAATGAGAAAGTAGCTATCTGCAAGCCAGGAAGAGAGTTTTCCCTAAAAGCTGACAAAGATGGCACCCTGATTTTAGACTTCAGAGGATAATTTTCTGTTATTTAGACCACCCAGTCTATGGTATTTTGTTATGGCAATCCATATAGATGGAAATAATTTCATTTTAGAAAATTTCTTCTATACTTTTAAACCTGTTTCACAAACATTAAAGAGTGGTCTCCTATATGCCAGGCACTGTGCTGGGCATTGGGCATACAGAGTAGAAGAAAAATTAGATCTGTTTCCACTCTCCTGAATTCTATGTGTGCGGCAGTAGGTGCCAGCTCTGCGCAGAGCTCAAAGGCTGTGTGATATGCACATTTACAGTCCAGGTAGCAGTTTTCATGAGGACACAGAGTTGCCAAAATTAATCAGCTGACTACATTTATGAAACATACACCATGTGCACAGTCCTATTCTAAGCCCAGTGGAGAGAGACTGAGAAAAACAGAGAAGACTCATTCCTGGGCATGACTGCTAGTAATTGCATTTTTCTCAGTGTTAAGCACCTTGCCTTTAAGAAACAGGAGCAGCAACATCCTGAACTTTCAGTAGAGGGTGACATTATTATAGGAAAGCCGAAGCTTTGTTCAGGAAACCAAGATGAAAGCCACATCTCACATTCTAGAGCAGGACATAAGAACTGTTCTTGGAAAAGTGGTAAGATTTAAAGTATCTATCTATATTCCTGTGCTTGAGGCAAGAAGGTAACCCCATTAAATGCTGACCATGTTTGTACTGTTTTAACCTGGAAAATCAGAAGAGCAGCATTGGAACATTAGTCAGATGTTTCACAAATTTAGCAAAAGGGTTAGAAGGACTTTGGTAACCACAGGAATTACCACACACAGGAGTCATTGTCTTTCAAAAGCAAGCCATTTGCACAAAAAGAATCAATTGTTTCCAAAGGTGTTTTCCGTGGTGGCTTTTGCAATCTTTGGGATTATATTGCAGTTGTTAAACTTCTTCTGGGCCTGCTCTCGATTTGATTTGGGATTCCTTAAGAATAGGGACAAGAAGCTGGACACAGATATGATCTTCAATGGATAGTCATACATCAATCAATATTTACTGAGCTCACTGGGGCAGGACACTTATGCACACCCTAGATGTAGATTGCCTAGAGGCAAATGAGACCACGCCTGCCCTCCAGTGTTTTACAGTCTAATGCTCGAGATAGGCAGGCAGACAAACATGGGTAGGTGTCAGTGGCATAGTATCAACCTGGAATTGATATATATTTATCACAGAATACTGAGAACCATGGAAAGAACATAGTTTTTTAATTTGGCTGACCTTGGTTAGAATCCTGGCTACTTCCTCGCTTTGTGAGCTGGTGCAAATTATTTAACCTCTCTGATCCTCCGTTGTGGCATCCATCAGATGGAAGAGAATTGTCCAAAGTCACAGGATAGTTATAAGGATTAAATAATAAACTCTAACCAGGGTGTAATCCTGCCAAGAACTCTCTGGGAACCCGATAAATGATGATTCTGACTCTTTCAAATAAGTGTCAATGTTATTTGTATACATTATTTATTTTACCTGAGCTCTATGTAATTGCCCTCAGGTGTTCAGAAATGCAAGTTTATTGTGGACTATGCTGTAGGAAATCGGGGTATATCTTGTAGCGTATCCAAGAACTTGGTATTATGTTCAGTCTTTGCTTGACTTTTCAGAAAGCTATGCATTAGGATGTGGGCCTACATGAGTCCAGTAGAGATGGAAGATACACTGCTCCAAACCAGGGAGGGGCTCAATCAGGAGGTGGCAGGTCTCCTTTGTCAACAGAGGGTAGATCCTGGAGTCAAAGGGTCAGGAAGTCTGCAGTGGCTACCAACACTCAGTCCTCTCACCCCAGTTGGGCATCTGATGGGTATGGATGACCCTAGGTCCAACAGGGCAGAAGTAGAGGGGTGGAAGAGGAAAGGAATCCCACTAAGGGAGAGTTACAGGATGCAATGCCACTTAATGACAGTAGGAGCTCACATGCCAGAGGGCCAGGCAGGGTCTACAGGTGCCATTACAGGGCATATCAGGGCCATTAACAGTCAGAACCAGGACAGAGAAGAGTAGACAGGCTGATAGCATGTAGCTACTTCAAGCCAGCCTTCAACATGTCACCAGTGACGCCCTCTGCGAGCCTGTGGCTCTTGCCATTGTACCGTCAGCTTTCCCATACCCACCTGATGCTAGAATGTCCATTGCAACCTACATTTATTCTGGGCTTCCCAGCTTCAATTTCTGCCCTTGTTCTGAGACTTTCTTCACTTCACAATTTGACTTTTCTTAATTTTAGTGTCTGATTTGGGTTGCCTGCTTTGAAACTCTACTCTGCTTAAACTTCCATCTAAGTCTTTAAGTCTGGGGTCTTGACCCTAGGGGCCTGGGCTGGTCTGGACTAGGGTTACCTGGCCCTAGTTGTGGGCATGGAACCAATGGTAACCTGAGAGACTATGCCTGGGGTGAAATTTAAAATGAAAACAAAGCCCATAATCCACCCATGGGAAGGGACTAACCAAGAGGCGAGGGGGCAGGCAGAGTATATTTTTATGGCAGCCCTCAATCCTGGGAAAGGAAGAAATGTGATAATCACCAAGCTTGGACACACCCATAGCCCCAGGTTCTCTGACTAGTTAACTGTGCCAGGATGGATTTAAACAGGACAGAATCACCATTCCACTTCAGGCACCTCAAATAAGCCGTGAGAACCTGCATTCTTGGGCTGGGTTCTGGGGTTGTGATGCTTTTCCTGTAGCTATAGCTGGGCTCCAGCCTGAGCCGCTGCTGTCAATGGAATCAGCTCTTAACCTCCAGGAGGGGGCATTCTGAGGGCTCCCATTGGTGGGTGATAACATCTGAGACTCTCCTTGTTCACTGGATCATGCGGTTCCATTTTTGGGGCCCACTGTTTGAAACCGCACATTTGAATACTTGAATACATAGAACATTTGTCAAAGAAGTAGCATATGGGGATACAAGGAGCTGTCCTTCTGTTTATGAGTTTCTACCTTCATGTCACAACTCTCAAGCGTTGTGGGTACCACTTTCATCAGAGGGCAATTGTGTAAGGTAGTGGAGGCTTTTCCAAATCTCTGATTGTCCGCATCCTCAACTGTGAATTGGATTACATCATTCTTGAGTCAGAGGGGCAGGAATAATTGTGGGGGGTCTATACTGCTGAATCCTTATTAGATGCCTTCAGGGTACAAGAAGAACACTGGGGTCACACTTTAGCAGTAACAGGGAATCCTGAAAGTCATGGTCACCAGTTGACTTAGGACTGTCACTCCTGCCTTTGGATTCTGTACATCTCATGACCAGATAGCACAGATGAACAGGCAAGTTACAATGACTGCTAAATCTTGGTCACATTGGTGAGCTTTTACATGTGTCACCAGACTCCACTGGATCTCAAAGGGAGGCAGGGTCAGTGTTAAGGGGAGGGCATGGGGGTTGCCGAACATAATCCCGCCACACCGACCCGCAGTTTGGGCCCTAATTTCTGTTGATTCCCAATTTTAGATGTATGACTCATTATTTCCCAGAGTCTCAGTTTCTTCCTCTATGAGAGAGATGGAGCTGATGAGATTGACCTGCGTGTTAGGATTGTGCTGAGGGTCGAGTAAGATAATGGATGGAGAGGAGTCTTGTAGTGTAGCACACACATGCAAGGTATTATATTTAAGTGCTTAATAACTAATTTTACATAAAGATAACAATGTTATTTGATACTTAAGTTTTCTTAACATATTCCAGATTTCTGTGTTAGACAAGTTAATCCTCAATTCTATGTTAATCTACTTTGTCAGCCAAAGAGAAAATCTTGGTCTCCTCAGGAAATTTAGTGAACAATGAAACAGTTATAAAAGCACAGTTTGGATATTTCAAGTTCAAAGTCTTGTCTAAAGTATTAACTTCTTATACAGAGCTTAAATCAGGTCTAATCATACAAAATCTCAGATGTTGTGGAGACATTTTGTTTTCAGTTTACAATATAGCAATGATAGGCTTTGGGGAAAAATAACTCTATTATTAATAGAAATGCAAAGTTATATTATACATAATTCTGATCTTCTGAGCCTTTTTCATGCACACATTTATATTTGTCCATTTATCTACTTTTGAGTCCATTAGATGGTTCTCACCTAATATTCTTCTGAGTGGGCACCAAGCCAGAGGCCCATCAGATCAGAAAAGACTCCCTTCCTAGGAGCCCAAAGCTAACAGCCCCTTTCCTGATGAGGATGGTCCAGAAAACTCTAAATGCTGGAGGATCAGTGAGTAGCCCTTGGCAATGACTCGAAAACAATTATCACCTCAGGAAGAGGTACAAGACATGGAGCACAAGTGCCCCAGTGCTGAACCTTCTGAGGGTTCATCCATCCCACCCCCAGGAGATTGGAAAGAACCATGAACTTGGAGAACACAGACTACACTTGAGTGCTGTCCTGCCACTTTATAGCTGGGTGACCACAGGCAGATCTCTTAACTCCTCTGGGAGTCCAAGTAATTTCTCTGTAAAGTGCTAATAAAAACTGTCCCATTTTCTTCACAAGGGTTATTGTAAGGACAACACATGGGAAACAGCTTTTAAAATTATAATATGCAAAGGACTTGTTGGCACCAATTCCAGCTCAGTGAGTGTGGGGACAGAGTCCCAGAGAGCAGTTGCCAGGCTCTCGGCGTCATGTGGAAAGGTGCTGGCTCGGGTAGTAGATGGCTATCAGTTGTAACTAGTTGGCCATCAGCTGTTACCAGTTAGCCATTAGACACTGCTACAACTGCTGTGGCTAAGCTAGCAAGCGCGGATTGCAGTTAGCAAGTGAGGTCGGTTGGGAGAGAAGCGGACTGCAGGTTGCGGATAGTATGGCTCCTGCTTCCCGTGCCTCCAACCCAGCCGCCAGCAAGACTATAGTGGTATGACTCCCCTATCTATGGCTCCGTGGGTGTTCCTTTTCGGCCTCACCATATCCTGCATTCTTATGCAGGAAGCGGGACCAGAGACCCCACATGACACCCGGCATGTCAGTGGGGATCCTTGCTTTGCCTTCTCTGGGGCCAGTGCCTATGATATTATATTATTATTCCCATATTATTGTGATGATTTCTAAACACTAGGAGGTCTCTATCCCTAAATCTATTTTCTCTAAAAATGAAGGAAATTATTTTAGCTCCACTATTTTATAGGGCAATTAGGATGGTTACAATAAGATATCAGCTGTGAACCATCTGTCAACTGTAGGGCCATCTACACATTAGATTCAGAGGCAAGGGCCCTTACTCAACAGGACTTTACAGGCACTGTGTGGTACCAGGATCTGCACAGCTGGCTGTAGCTGGATGCAGCCAAGAATGGCCCAGAACAGCAGCTACTGTCCTATCTCAGGAAATCATCAAACCCCCAACCATCAGAGCCTGATTCTCCATCAGAAGTGAGTCATCAGGCTGGGGTAGGCCAGATCCTGGGGACCACTTTGAGACCATAGGATGGACAGGGGAAGGGCAAAACCCTTTATAATGCTTGGAGAAATTGCACTGTTGCTATTATTACAATGCCTTCTCTGTTGTGAAACCAATGGGAAGAGGCACACATTGAAATTGTGATGCAGTCAGTCTGGGCTGGAGCTCAAGTGTCATCTGAAAAAAGATGCACAAAATCAGTTCTCTGAAGCCAATGCGAGCTGCCTATAGCACACCACTCACTGGCCCAGGAGCCTCAAAAAGAGTCCCTCAGTAAGTAATATAAAGCATTTGACCAGTATGTGGCATTAGGGGAAACTAAAGGTAGGCAGCCATGGCTACCCAGGCCAAGACAGGCATCAGTGAGTTCTACATGGGGCCATTGGGAAGGCATGGTATTTAGAGTCTGAAGACAAGCAGTGAGACGGGACATAGACATCCACATCCTGATGCCAGAGAGCCCCCACCTCAAGGACTGGGTATGATAGAATTGGGCATGGGGTAGGCACGGGGAAGGAAGCTCCGACAAAGATCCAGGCACCATGGAACCAGGTTAGGGCCCTTGGGTGTGAGACGAGCATTCAGAAACAGTAAACAATGTTAGAGCTACAGTCCTGGAACCTGGATTCTGGGCTAAAATACAAACAGCAAGTCCCAAAAGACGGTGAAATCTAGGAGACTGCTGGAGCCTGAGAGGTGAAGGGACAAGACAGGCCTGAGCCTTGGGTGGAAATGTTGAAACAGAGCTGGGAGGATAATTCAGCCAAGGATGGGCTTTTAAGCAATACTTACTTCTGGAGAAACGGTCACACAGCGTGAGCCTGGGCTGCTGTAGCAGGGGCAGGTCCGACAGTGGCTAGATGGTCAGGATAACAATGGGCAGCGAGGCTAAGTAGGTTTAGTTAAGTTAGACTTATCACAGAGAGGGCTAGGCAGGGTCTCCCCTGGGCCCAACTCAGTGCCAAAAAGGACTCCCTGGGGTCTGAGGGTTTTTGTGTCTATGATGGAGCTCCGGCCTTGCCTACAGGGAGCTTCCTCTAGGGATCTTTGACCTGGGGTAGCTGAAGATGCTCTGAGTCTCCTGGGAGAGATGATCCTCCTCGTCCAGCCAGAAGCCTGTAGTTTCCAGAGCTTAGGGTCCAAGGCTTGTTCCTCAGGGCCAGGATCTCTGTCTATGGCCAATGGCTTATTATTCCTAATATCCCTTCTACCCTTCTAACTTCATAGCAAACTCCATTTTTGTTGGGGCTGATGGTATGCTGGCTTAAAAACAAAACAAAACCATTCACATTTCCAAGTTCTTTGATGGATAGGCATGGCCATGTGATGTTCTGGTAAATGAGGTGTAAAGTATAAGCTGAAGTTAATCAGGGGAAGATTCCATGAGCCCTGGAAGCTGCCGAGGCTTCTAGGCCAGTGCCTTAAAAGTGGGATGGACTGATTCCCTGGGCAGGTACCTTCTTACATGCCCCTCTTTACCCCTTAACCTTTTCCTTCCATGTTCTCCTGTTTCCTTTACTCCTCCTTCTTTCATCCTGTCTGTAATTCTGATGTGATTGCCAGAGCTACAGTAAAAATTTTGCAGCCATGAGGCAACCCTGAGGCTAGAAACCATGTTCTGAGGATTGCAGAGCGTCAGCAAGAACAGTCCTAGATGCCAACCTCCAGAGTTTACATGAGAGACTGAATCCTTATCTTAAGTCACTGTAGTTGAGCAGCTGTTCTTTGCAGTTGAACCTAATCCTGACTTGTGCACATATCTTCCCTCTGGACCATTTATGGTAGGGGTTGGAGGTTGAGTAGAGGGAGGAAGGGTCTGTTGCATTTAGTCCCCATGGATGGATGACATGGTTTTCAGTGAGGACTTTCCTATCTCAGTTGTCCTCTCCAGCTGGGAGACAGGGAGAAGGAGGACTGTCTAGAGAACCAGTGTAAAACAAACAGAAGCAAAAAACAAACAAAAACAAAAACAGGAAAAAAAAAAAACAGTGTAAAACAAACAGTGGCAGCTCCATCCAGAACTCGCCACCTACCTGCTGCCCATCCGTCTCTCGGTTTGCCCAGGGAAGTCCGCTGACAGGCAACACCGACCTGAGCTCCCATGGAAACTGATGAACTGTCCCACTCTGAAGGAAGTCTGACAAAGTCTTTTTCTCCAAGACTCCAAAGTCTGTGTGACATAGTGAGTCTCTTGATATTACGTATGCATTGAGGAGGGTGAACCTGGCTGATTTGTTTAAATTAAGAACTCCTGGTCTGGAAAGTATGAGCCTCGGAGGGCCTGATAGTTCCTGGTCATATCCCTAGATCTGGGTCTTTTCAACGTTTGGAAATTTAGTTCTCTGACCGTCAATTTTCCTGCTAGTTCCCTAAGAGGAAAAGTCCTGCTTTTGCGGGTTGAGGGATGGGGGCAGGAAGGGAATACAGTAGACATGCTAAAGCAAAAGCCTTCCTCAAACTTTCTGCGGGCACTAGGTGACATGATTACAGATAGGTGCACACTTGAAGAACACATTCATCCTCCTCTTTACTACTGAGTTAACATAATTAATCATGTGTAACATGTATGTGCTGTAAATTATGTTTTACTGTCCAGGCGAGTATGTATTACTTTTCAGCAGCACAGCAAACCCCTTCCGGTCCTCGCAAGTCTTCACGTTTTCTTCCTCCCTTTCCCCACCTTGATCTCCCAAGCCCCCACGTCTGCTAAAGGCCCATTAAAGAAATCATTTCCCACCCTGCCCCCAACAACACCACACACCTGGTAATAAATAATGTGATCATTGCCTAACAGGCACTCGGAAGAGCCCTGTGATAAATAAGGAGACTTCTCATCTCTCCACAGGCTCTGCAGCGAGGGCTGGCAGAGGAGAGTTCTCTATTAAAGAACTCACATAGCCACAGGCAAATTCTCTTACTGCATCTCCTTGTGGAGACCTTTTCTTAAAAGCTGAGATTGCTCTGATGGTTCAAGGTGCTATTGAGCTCTAACCGGGGACAATTACAAGACTCCAGTCACAGCATCTGAGACGATGCTTGTGTCTGATAAGGTTGCTGGAGAATAATGCAAAGGAGAGAGGCCCGATAATGGGTTGCTGAAAGGATGGGATGAGGCATCTTTACCCAGAGCCTGAAGACAGAAGCAGCAGCTGTTGCGGGGAAGGCCTCCCCCATCCCACCCCCAAATTCTTTTCCATTTTTATTGCATTAAAAAAAAACACTCTCTAAACATGCACTTCAGAAATGATTTTATTTTCCTAGCTCCAAGCTAGTAATACTCCCCACCAACTGATTTTTTTTATCATGAGAGGTTTTGAGAATAATTCTGCTTTTCTCATTCAGTCCGTCCATCCCCCCCCCCCCCCCCCCCCCCCGTTTTCTATTGAGAAAACCAGAGAGGGAACAATTGCATTTGTACCTTCTTTTTCTCTGGTTATTTGGTTGTTTCATAGAATTTTCTACCTTACCTTATTTTTGGTTTTCAAAGCCTGTTAAAAAAAAAAAGAAAAGAAATAAAGAAAAACCTACAGCAATTCTTTCGTGGCATTTTCTTTTTCTTTTTTCATTTTCCTGCCTGTGGTCTGTTGTCTTTGGGATCTCTCTCTCTCTCTCTCTCTCTCTCTCTCTCTCTCTCTCTCTCTCTCTCTCTCTCTTCCTCTCTGTTAAAATTTGATGAAAGCAAATTTTCAGATTCATTAAATTTAGAAATTTAGGTCATTTCAGCAACCACAATTTCAAAGACAAAAGATGTGAATTCAGTCCAAAGACAGGTTATTTTAAAGCAACCTGGAGACAGACAACAGGGAGCAGAGATATGGGAGGGATTTTACTAGTTTGCCTTTCTCAGTGTGTCCAGAAGCCTAGATTTCCCACCTGGGCAAGGCAGAACCAGAATAGGTGCTGTGGAATGGTTCGGGGCCTGTGACAACACAATTGTAATTCCCCCATTTTTTTTCTTTTTCATCTTTGGGCTCCAGGAGATGTAGCATAGGTAAGGCCTAAGAACTCTGAACTTCTCCTTCCGTGTCTCTATTTTTATGCCCTGGCTCCCCATCTCATCCACTGGTTTATATTTTCCCACTGTTTCTAACATTCCTAAGGAGTCTGAACTCTTCCAAAATAAGCCCTGTGTCTGTGTCCTTTCTCACATTGGTGACAGGGACTCAGCTTTCATATGCACCAAAGGAAAGACACAAATCAGCATGTTTAAAACAA
Source organism: Rhinolophus sinicus (assembly GCF_057876585.1). Taxonomy (NCBI): domain Eukaryota; kingdom Metazoa; phylum Chordata; class Mammalia; order Chiroptera; family Rhinolophidae; genus Rhinolophus; species Rhinolophus sinicus. Next base: position 36,342,813 of record NC_142505.1, read on the forward strand.
CAGAATTTATTAGCATGTTTGGGTGGAAAGATTTGTAAAGAATACTTTACTTGTAAGTCAATTAACTATTTGGGACCTTAAGTAGTTAATACTAACATTAAAAGATAAGATTTATAAATCCAATGACATTTCTAGGTTTTTAATAAAGATAAATGAATTGCTGTTTATCAAAGAACTTATTTTTAAAGAGCCATGTGTCCTTAGGACTAGAAAACCCCAGGAATTCCGTAATGATCATCTCAGAATGCCCAAACCCAGTGCATTAAACAGACTCTATAACCCCTGTTTTGTTCCTCGAGGGTCTTTAGAGCAAGTCTTCAGAATGAAAGCCAATATTAGGACTAGACAGTGGTGAGGCCTGTATTATTAAAGGAAGACTGAGCAGCTGCTTTTCCCATGGAGACATTTTCTGTGCGTTCCTGAAGAACTTTTGAATACCAATATCACCCTCTCTCCACGCAGTCCCTAAGTGAAGAGGGTTTCTCAGAGTTGTACAACTTCCATCCAAAGAGCCATGGCTCTTTTCAAAGTGTGCATGTGCTAAAAGCCCTCACTGATTCAAGAGTTTAGTGGTAGAGAAGTCTCTCATGTCTTTAAAAAAAAAAAAAAAAAAAAAAAAAAAAAGCAAGCAGGAAAAAATAATTCTCAGTTTTCTAGAGTTCTAAAACTTATTTTTTAAATTAAATATTTTAAGCTGAGGATTTTCAAATCAGCTATTATCTTTTCAGAGTTTCATTATAGTTTTTAAAAAATCATAATTACTTGAGGTAGGGGAGAGTAGGGTGTCTACTTTATTCCTAATGGAAACTATACATATAGATGAAGTGTCTATATAAAAAATGGGAGCTGCGATTATATTAATACTGTCTAACTGATATTCAATAACTCACCCTTCTATTTCCTATTGTCCATATTTAAATACTTCAAAAAGAATTCTAATCAAGTGGAAATTAATAGGGGAGGAAAGACTGGGTCTGGCAGGAGAAGGTTCTAATCCCACTATCTCTTAATATTTCAAAGTCTCTTTTATTTTCTTAATAAAAGAGTGAGAGAAAGAGAAGGAGAGAAAGAAAAGGGAATTAATCCAGTGCTCTGAACTGTCCTCTCATCATAATGCTTTAAATAAATTCTAAGAAAATACTACACATGAGAAGGCTATTTCTGGCCAATGGACAGGCTTTACTTTTGCTTCTCAACTTTTTTTCCATCTTTCTTCCTTCCCTTTATTCTACCTGTCTTCTCTCCCCTCTTTTCTCTATTCCGAGATCTTCAAAATCCAGTGATGAGAGCTAGTATATTTAAAGTCCAAGCTCCTAACATAATCTGGCCACACATCTCCCCCTTTCTTCCTCACTCCATCACCTGGGGGCACTGCTCCCTTCCACACATCCTGTATTTCTGGATTTGCTTTTCCCTCATGTCTGCTACCTCTACTTTTTCCTTTTCCCTCAAATCCTATTTATTCTTCAAGTCCCAGCTTCTCTATGAAAGCATCTTTATATAGCTTCTTTAAAATTACAGCAATAACGAAATATTTTAACTGTAAATATTTATTGAGCATTTCCAGTATGCTAGGCAATTTATTTACATTTAATCCTCTCAGTAATCCCTAGAAGATTATCCCAAGCTCATGGGTGGTCTGGGACTAGGAAAAGGTTAAATCAATGGTCAAAGTGATGACTCATAAGCGCGAGAGCCAGAGGTAGGGTTCTAACATCTGCTTCCTCTCTTGTCCCTGAACTGTGAACACATTTAAAGTCAAACCCACACAGTTTAATAATGTAAAGTTTTGTAATTTTTTTCATAGGACAACATTATTTTCTTAAGCAAATTGATACATTTTTGTGAAGAGGACAACCATATCGTATATTTTTTTGTATCTCCCTAGGATCTCATTTGGAATAGGTACACAGTAGGTTCTGAGTGCCTACTTCATGATAAAGGTCTGGATTTCCCTATGAACTTGATCATTTTCACTGTGTAAACCCAATTTATGTCTTCTAGAGATACACATTATACTGCTTTTCCTCAAAATTGAACTACATGAGGTTTTTCTGGTCAAGATGGCAGAGTAGGTAAATGCTGTGCTCACCTCCTCTCAGGACCACATCAATTACAACTAAACAGAACAACCATTACTGAGAATCACCTGAAGTCTAACTGAACTGAGGCTCTACAACTATGGACATAAAAAAGAAACCACCTCAAGACTGGTAGGAGGGCAGAGATGAGGAACGGGCTGGTCCCACACCTGTGTGTGAATCTTAAAAATCAGGAGGGATATTTCAGTTGCAGAGGTCCCTCCTGGAAAAGCGAGGGGTCTCAGACCAAGGTTTCAGAGCTGAGAAGAGAAGTCCCCATAATTTCTGGCTATGAAAACCAGCAGAGATTGTGGCTGAGTGAGACGAAGGGTGGCTGTACTCTCAGGCGCATCCCTTAAAGTGATCACACATGGACTTACTCACTGATGGACTCACGCTCTCTGAGCTCCAGTGCTGGGACAGCAGCTCAAAAGGTGCCAGGGACATACGGGGAGGAACTCAATTGTCTAGCTTAAGCATGAGATATATATATATATCAGGGGAGGAGTGAAAGATGGAAAGATGGATTGGGAAAAGAAGCACCTAAGCTACAACTAAGAAAACATATTAGAGAATGATGTAGATTGGGTACTATCTTGGGAACACCCACTAGCTACATTAAGTTACCCTAACCAGGACAAGTCTGACTACAAGATTGTACTACAGGAGTTAAAGCCAATGGGAGAGTATGAAAGCCTAGGTCAGAGGACCAAAAAACAAAACAAAACAAAAAATTTAAACCAATTTAACTGACTTAATATGACTGAATCTCCAACTTTTTAAATGGGCAAATGGAGGAAGTTGATGGATTTAATCATGGCTGAAAAAAATCACTGTGTAAATATTATAGGTATCTAAAATACTAGATAACTTATTCTGCTATATATTTTTTTCAATTTTCAAGTCATTTAGTTATTGGACAGACACAGTCATAGAAGAAACTCTGAAAATTTAATTTAGTGAAATGTAATATTTTTTACAAAGCAAAAGAAATCTAGAAGGAAATGAACATATAAAATATATAGCCCGGTACATCACTAAGGCAGAACTGTATGTAACACATTTTTGGTGTATATCATGAAAAACCGCTTTATAAAGATTGAATTCAGAATTGCTTGCATTCTCTCCTTTTTCTTTTTCTTTCTTTCCCTTTCTTGCCCTTTGGCCATTGTTTCTGCCTCTGGACCTGATGCCTGTACTCCAGCCACATTTCCTTGGCCTTGTTCTAGCCTGCCTTCTCCCTGACAAATAGTTTTATGAAAATTCAGTCAATGAAATTGCTCTGTTGAATAATTTGCTCTGTTGAAATTGTTCATGTGTGTTTTGTGAGCCAATTATCTCATTCAAGAGGTGGCTCATGAAATTGACACCTAGACGGGGCTTCAGAGTCCCATCTAGTCAGGGCAACCCTTCATTTTGCACCTGGGTAAGTCAAAGTCTAAGGAACAAAGGAGACTCACCCAATGCCTTACAACAGAAAGAAATGCCTCCTGACTTCTATCAGTATCCATTTTTTAATATCTATTTTCATTTCTACACACAAGTTGGAAGCATGAATATAGAAGAGGTTTGGTGTCAGATAGGTACTAGATTTATCAAGGCAATTACTTCATAAATTATAAAAATATCTAATCACTGTGTTGCACACCTGAAACTAATGTAATTATTGTATGCCAACTGTAATTGAAAAGTACAAAAATTACTTAAAAAAAGATTCAGTTGAAACAAATATCTTTTATATTATTTATTTATAGCCACATAACAACTTGCCTTAAAGCTTAGTAGCTTAAAATAATAAATATGTATTGCTCATAATTTCTGTTTGTCAGGAATTGAAGAGCAGCTTAAGTGGGTATTCTTGGCTCAGGGTCTCTCATCTTGCATCAAGATATTGGCTGGGGCTGCAGTCTTTTGAAAGTTTCACTGGAACTAGAATTTGCTTCCAACATGACTCATTCACATGGCTGTTGGCAGGAGGCCTGAGTTCCTCAGACATAGGCCCCTATGTAGGGCTGTCACATCTCATGACATGGAAACTTGCTCTGCCAGAGCAAATGATCTAAGAGCAAGGTGGAAGCCACAGTGCTCTTAAAGACCTAGCCTTGGAAGCCACATGCCATCACTTCTCTTACATTCTATTTGTTATAGAAGTCAATCCTATTAACTGCAGGAGGGCCCTACCCAGGAGTGTGAATGTTGGCATTTGGGAATTATTTGGGGGTTCATCATGGAGGCTAGGTACCACTTCTCTTACATTCTATTTGTTATAGAAGTCAATCCTATTAACTGCAGGAGGGCCCTACCCAGGAGTGTGAATGTTGGCATTTGGGAATTATTTGGGGGTTCATCATGGAGGCTAGGTACCACAATTCCTTTGAATCAAAACTAGATATTCCTTAATTGTTTAGAGACATAATCTGGTGCTTACCAAGTGTCATTATCAAGAAATTCTACCTATGTTCTCTCTAATCAGTTTTGCTCTCTTTTAGTGTTTCAAGCGGCTTTTCCATTTACCACCATACGTGATTGTTACAACAGTCCTTGAATCTAAAAAGTAGGATTAGAATTTTTGCTTGAGAAATGAAAAAGCAGAGGCACACAGAGATTAAGTAATTTGCTTAAACCCAGGCAATGGCGGAGCTGAGGGTTACAATACTCTTTACTGAAGTTCATATAATTTGATGATATCACTCTGTACCATTTCTTGGTTATCTTTCTTCCTCCTGATCATTACTCATCATTCAGTAAATACTTCTTCAGCTCATGGTTCAAATTGTTCCTCTCTATCTTATCTGACAGCATCGTAGATGACTTCACTGTCTCAGTAGATGAACATAGGCATGATGCTGGACTCTCAATTCCTTGGCCTTCACATCTCCAATGATCTTCTTCTCTACACCCTACTTACCCACATCCATGATCACTCCATAGACTGTCATACTGCTCTACTTCCAAATTCACTATTTCAAGCATCTGGCTTTCTGACCACAATCTCCTCTCCTTTCACCACCATTTGTGATGGTTAACTTTAGGTATCAATTTGGCTAGGCTACGGTGCCTAGTTGTTTGGTCAAGCACCAGTCTAGATCTTGTCATAAAAGCGTTTTTAAGGTGTGATTAACACTTAAATGAGTAGACATTGAGTAAAGCAGATTACCCTCTATAATGTGGGTGCGCCTCATCCAATCAGTGGAAGGCCTTGAGAGCAAGACTCAGGTACCAAGGAAGGAAGGAAGGAAAAAAGAAATAAAGGAAAAGAAAGAAGAATACATTAGGGCTCCTGCACTTAAAGAACTGTCAGATTAGTAGAGACAACAAACCAATGCAATAGTCTTTGAGGTACAGTGTTAAAGGTGTGTACAGAGGAAAGCAGGATGGTCACAAAAGAGGTAATTTCCATGGATAGGGAGGCAGTTGGGAGTGGTCAAGAAAGCTTTTATAACCTGGCACCTTGCAAGTAGTGGTCTCTACTAAAGAGTGAGTCTTCTCATTGTGAGGACAAAAAAACTAGATGGGGAGTCAAGGGAATTTTAGTCCCAAAACTATCACTGAGAAGCCATGCAACTTTGATCCATGCACTTTACCAACTTGGCGCCTGAGTTGTCTCAACTAGAACAAGTACATTGGACTATGTGATCTCAACATTCCTCTGTATTTCATGATTTAAGACTCCATATTTAAAATCTTCTCTGCTGCTATTTATTCTAACAGGCCTCAGTAATCTCAAGCAGCTTACAATTATGGCTTTGGGGGTCAAAAAGAAACCCCACATTTATTTACACTATTATGGTTGTGGCATTTGTGCTTTAACTATTCAAATCAATATTTTCATGATTATGCTGGCATTTGAATTATGCTTCTGACATAGAATAAATCAAGTAGTATTCTTTCTACATTGTTATTATCAGCACTCCCATTTTACAGATGAAAAAACTAAGAGAGAATGAAAAGGTTGTATAATCTAACTTGATGAGTAAAAATAGGTTTTAGATAAAAATCGTGCTTTCGAGTACCTGATTCCAAAGCCAGGGTTCAGGCTGGGGATGCAGGTCTTTATCACCTGGAGGACAGAAAGCTGTAATTTTCCTTCCTTGGGGATTTCTTTGAAAATCAGCTCAATGCAATAATTCCTGCAGAATGTAAGAGTACAACTTTTCTTTGACACAATCTCTGGGGAACTGATCAAGCCTTTCTCACTAATGGCACTGGTCCTTTTGGGAAAAGAGTCTGAAGTCAGTTATTTCATTCTGTAACAAGAATGAAATAGTCATTCTGATGACTAGTTTAAATCTTTCCCTCTTGAATGGGGACAAAATATTCTGTCATCTGGTTTCTCCTTCTGAAGCACATTTTATCTAAAAACTAGAGTCAATTGAAAATTTTGTTCTTTAAAATATTTCCTAAGTCTTGAGCTCCAGAATCAGGACTCATAAAGTTTTTGTTTTGTTTTGTTTTGTTTATGTTGAAGATAGAGAAACTAAACAATGACTTAAGTCTAATTTGGGGCTTAGAGAACAGTTTTCCCATTCATAGCATTTGCCTTGACCTCAATGCTGAGGCTAAGACTAAAACAAAATTGTTTTTCACAGCTTCTAGGTCTAGTTCTAGTTGCATCTTCTTTTGGCTCAGGAACTGCTCCAGGTCCTTCATCCTTTGAACCACTGTCTCCTTTGAACCTTCTCTGTGTTCAGCAGCCCCAAGTCTCCACCTTTTCACCTGGATTTCAAATTTCTGGATAAATTATTTTGTATTTGTGAATGCATTTTTATTTGTTTCTCACAGTGAAACTACTTTATATATTTTTTTTATTATTATTAAATTTATTGGGGTGACAATTGTTAGTAAAATTACATAGATTTCAGGTGTACAATTCTGTATTACATCATCTATAAATCCCATTGTGTGTTCACCACCCAGAGTCAGTTCTCCTTCCATCACCATATATTCGATCCCCCTTACCCTCATCTCCCACCCCCCACCCACCACCCCCCTTACCATCTGGTAACCACTAAACTATTGTCTGTGTCTATGAGTTTCTGTTTCTCATTTGTTTGTCTTGTTCTTTTGTTGTTTTTGGTTTATATACCACATATCAGTGAAATCACATGGTTCTCTGCTTTTTCTGTCTGACTTATTTCGCTCAGCATTACACTCTCAAGATCCATCCATGTTGTCACAAATGTTCCTATATCATCTTTTCTTACCGCCGAATAGTATTCCATTGTGTATATATACCACAACTTCTTTATCCATTCATCTATCGAAGGACATTTTGGTTGTTTCCATGTCTTGGCCACCGTAAACAAAGCTGCAATGAACATTGGAGCACACGTGTCTTTATCTCTAAATGTTTTCAGATTTTTTGGGTAGATACCCAGGAGAGGGATTGCTGGGTCATATGGTAATTCTATTCGTAATTTTTTGAGGAACCTCCACACTGCCTTCCATAACGGCTGCACCAGTCTGCATTCCCACCAACAGTGTATGAGGGTTCCCTTTTCTCCACAGCCTCTCCAACATTTGTTACTATTTGTCTTGTTGATGATAGCCATTCTGACTGGGGTGAGGTGATATCTCATTGTGGTTTTGATTTGCATTTCTCTGATGACTAGTGATGTTGAGCATTTTTTCATATGTCTATTTGCCATTTGTATGTCCTCTTTGGAGAAATGTCTCTTCAAGTCCTCTGCCCATTTTTCAATTGGGTTGTTTGTTTTTTTGTTGTTGAGTTGCATGAGTTCCTTGTATATTCTGGATATTAGGCCCTTATCGGAGGCACTGTTTGCAAAAATCTTCTCCCATTCAGTTAGTGGCCTCTTTATTTTGTCGATGGTTTCTTTTGCTGTGCAGAAGCTTTTAAGTTTCATATAGTCCCATTCATTTATTTTAGCTTTTACTTCCATTGCCTTTGGAGTCAAATTCATAAAATGCTCTTTGAACCCAAGGTCCATAAGTTTAGTACCTATGTTTTCTTCTATGCAGTTTATTGTGTCAGGTCTTATGCTTAAGTCTTTGATCCATTTTGAATTAACTTTGGTACATGGTGACAAATAGCAGTCCAGTTTCATTCTTTTGCATGTGGCTATCCAATTCTCCCAGCACCATTTATTGAAGAGGCTGTCTTTGCTCCATTGTATGTTTTTAGCTTCTTTGTCAAAAATTATCTGTCCATATTTATGTGGTTTTATTTCTGGGTTTTCAATTCTATTCCATTGGTCTATGTGTCTGTTTTTCTGACAATACCATGCTGTTTTGATTATTGTAGCCCTGTAGTACAAGCCAAAGTCAGGAAGTGTGATACCTCCATTATTGTTCTTTTTTCTTAAGATTGCTTTGGCTATTCGGGGTCTTTTGTGGTTTCAAACAAATCTGATGATTTTTTGTTCTATTTCCTTAAAATATGCCATTGGGATTTTGATGGGGATTGCATTGAATCTGTATATTGCTTTGGGTAATATGGCCATTTTTAACTATGTTGATTCTTCCAATCCATGAGCACGGAATGTCTTTCCATTTCTTTGTGTCTTCTTCAATTTCTTTCAAAAATGTCTTATAGCTTTCAGCATATAGGTCTTTCACGTCCTTGGTTAAGTTTATTCCTATGTATTTTATTCTTTTTGCTGCAATTGCAAAAGGAATTGTTTTTTGTATTTCTTTTTCTGAGATTTCATTGTTAGTATATAGGAAGGCAATGAACTTTTGTACGTTGATTTGTAGCCAGCAACTTTACTGTATTCGTTGATTGTTTCTAATAGCTTTTTGGTGGAGTCTTTAGGGTTTTCTATATATAGCATCATGTCATCTGAAAAGAGTGATAATTTAACTTCTTCGTTCCCAATTTGGATGCCTTTTATTTCTTTCTCTTGCCTGATTGCTCTGGCAAGGACTTCCAACACTATGTTGAAAAGCAGAGGTGATAGGGGACAGCCCTGTCGTGTTCCTGAACGTAGAGCAAATGGCTTCAGTTTTTCACCATTAATTATGAGATTAGCAGAGGGCTTGTCATATATGGCCTTTATTATGTTAAGGTATTTTCCTTCTATACCTATTTTATTAAGTGTTTTAATCATAAATGGATGTTGTATCTTGTCAAATGCTTTTTCTGCATCAATTGATATAATCATATGATTTTTGTCCTTTATTTTGTTTTTGTGATGTATCACATTGATGGATTTGCGGATGTTGAACCATCCTTGTGCCCCAGGGATGAACCCCACTTGGTCATGATGAATAATCTTTTTAATGCATTGTTGTATTCGATTTGCTAGAATTTTATTTAGGATTTTTGCATCGGTATTCATCAGAGATATTGGTCTGTATTTTTCTTTTTTTGTGCTGTCCTTACCAGGTTTTGGTATCAGGGTAATGTTGGCCTCATAAAATGAGTTAGGGAGTACTGTCTCTTCTTCAATTTTTTGGAAGAGTTTGAGCAGGATTGGTATTAGATCCTCTTTGAAGGTTTGGTAGAATTCACTAGTGAAGCCATCTGGTCCTGGACTTTTGCTTTTGGGAAGGTTTTGGATGACTGATTCAATTTCGTTACTGGTGATCGGTCTGTTTAGATTTTCCAGTTCTTCATGGTTCAGCCTTGGAAGGCTATATGTTTCTAAGAACTTGTCCATTTCTTCCAGGTTATTGAATTTGGTGGCATATAGTCCTTCATAGTATTCTTGGATGATCCTTTGTATTTCTGTGGTGTCCGTGATAACTTCCCCTTTTTCGTTTCTGATTTTGTTAATTAGTGTCTTCTCTCTTTTTATCTTAGTAAGTCTAGCCAAGGGTTTGTCAATTTTGTTAATCTTTTCAAAGAACCAGCTCTTTGTCACATTAATTTTTTCTATTGTCTTTTTGCTCTCTATTTCATTTAGTTCTGCTCTAATTTTTGTTATTTCCTTTCTTCTGCTGACCTTGGGTTTTACTTGTTCTCCTTTTTCTAGTTCTTTAAGGTGTAACATGAGGTTATTTATTTGGGAGTTTTCTTGTTTCTTGAGATAGGCCTGTAATGAGATAAATTTCCCTCTTAAAACTGCTTTCGCTGCATCCCAAAAATTTTGGTAGGATGTATTTTCATTTTCACTTGTTTCTATGTATCTTTTGATCTCTCCTCTAACTTCTTCTTTGACCCAGTCGTTCTTTAAAAGTATGTTGTTTAATCTCCATGTATTTGTGTCTAGTCCCTCTTTCTTTTTGTAGTTGATATCCAATTTCAAAGCCTTGTGATCAGAGAATATGCTTGGTATGATTTCAGTCTTCTTAAATTTGTTGAGACTGATTTTATGTCCCAATATATGGTCTATCCTTGAGAATGTTCCGTGTACACTAGAAAAAAATGTATAGTCTGTTGTTTTAGGATGAAGTGCTCTATAAATGTCAATTATGTCCATTTCATCTAAGGTGTCATTTAGGGCTGCTATTTCATTATTTATTTTCTGTTTGGATGATCTATCCATAGCTGTCAATGATATATTTAAGTCCCCTAGTATAATTGTGTTTTGGTCAATTTCTCCCTTTAGTTCTGTTATTAGTTGCTTGGTATATTTCAGTGCTCCCTGATTGAGGGCATAAATATTTTGACTGTTATGTCTTCTTGTTGTACAGTCCCCTTCACCATTATGAAATGTCCATCTTTGTCTCTTGTTATCTTTTTCACCTTGAAGTCTGTTTCATCTGATATCCTTATGGCTGCACCTGATTTTCTCTGGGTACCATTTGCTTGGAGTGTCAATTTCCACCCTTTCACTTTGAGTCTATGCTTGTCCTTGTAGCTGAGATGTGTCTCTTGGAGACCGCATATAGTTGGGTTTAGTTTTTTGATCCAATCTGCTACTCTGTGCCTTTTTATCGGTGAGTTCAGTCCATTTACATTTAGGGTGATTATTGATATGTGAGGATTTCTTGTCATTCTATCTTTAGTTTTCTGGTAAGGCTGTGTCTCCATTGTTTCTTTGCCTTTTTGTTGTTGTCTATTATTTCTGTGTGGTGGTATTTTATGATGTTTCCCTCTGTTTCTTCTTTTATTACAGTATATATTTCAGTTCTGGATTTTTTTTTTTTGAGTGGTTACCCTTAAGTTTATGTAAAAGAAAGTTTGATATTTAGAGTATTCCATTTTCTTCAGCATGCTTACTTTCTCCATTCCCGTATTCCGGTTCAGGCCTTTACTCTCCCCCTTTTTGAGTTTTGGTTGCCACAAATTGTCCCTGTTGATGGTGGTTGAATAGCCTCCTTTAGTATTTCTTGTAGTGCAGGTCGTGTATTAGAAAATTCCCTCAGCTTCTGTATGTCTGGAAAGGTCTTTATTCCTCCTTCATATCTAAAGGATATCTTTGCTGGATATATTATTCTTGGCTCATGATTTCTCTCTTTCAATAGTTTGAATATTTGGTTCCACTCCCTCCTGGCTTGTAGAGTTTCTGCTGAAAAATCTGATGATACTCTAATGGGCTTTCCTTTGTAAGTTACCGTCTTCTTTTCCCTGGCTGCCTTGAGGATTCTTTCTTTGTTGTTGATTTTAGACAGCTTCAATACAATGTGCCTTGAAGAAGGCCTGTTGGGATTGAGGTAACTAGGTGTTCTATTTGCTTCTTGGATTCGAGGGTCCAGTTCTGTCCACAAGTTCAGAAAGTTCTCATTGACAATTTGTTTGAATATATTCTCTGTTCCCTTCTCTCTTTCTTCTCCTTCTGGTATGCCCATTATTCTTATATTGCTCTTTCTGATGGAGTCAGAAAGTTCTTGTAGAGTTCTTTCATTTCTTTTAAGTCTCAAGTCTCTTTCTTCTTCCATCTGTGTAATTTCCAGGTTTCTATCTTCGATGTCACTGATTTTTTTCCTCCATCGGGTCAACTCTACTACCTAAGCTGGTTATTTCATTCTTAATTTCTTCTATTGAGTTCTTAATCTCCAGAAATTCTATTTGGTTCTTTTTTAAAATTTAAATCTCTTTTGTAAAATGCTCATGCTGTTCTTTGATTGAGTTTCTGAGTTCATTTAACTGCCTATCTGTGTTTTCTTGTATCTCGTTGAGTTTTTTCAGAACTGCAATCTTGAATTCTCTGTCATTTAAGTCACATATTTCTGTATCTTTAAGTGCCTTTTCTGGAGATTTTTTCACTTTCTTTCTGAGCTATCTTGTTGCCTTGGTTATTCATGGCAATTACTGATTTATTATTTATCTTCCTAAACATCTACAGGAGTGGCTTCTGCAACAGATTTCTTTTGTTTTCCAGTACTTGTTGGTAGAATGTTTTATTTTCTCTGACTGCAGCTTTTTTTTTTCTCTCACACGGTAGTGCTATGTTTGCTCTGCACTATTCCAGCTTCTCACACAATGGGGGATTCCCTGGGAGATGGGATTCTCCTCTGTAAATAGTTCACCTGGGTCACAGGGCGCAGTCCGTGTGGGTATGCGGAGAGCTTTTGAAGTTCCAAAGCTCTTCCTGCACCAGATTCAGAGCCCGTGTATTTCAGCAGTTCTGTTTACTCCTGCAGGGATCTGCCCAGATAGGTGGGGCCAGGGGCGGGGTGAGTTGTGAGAGGTGGCCCAGAGCAATGGCGGCGACCACCACAGCCTGTCCTGCTTCCATAGCTCCCTCCCTTTGCCGGAACTAGTTGGGCTGTGAATCTGTGTCTGTGGTCCACAGTTCTAGGAACAGCAAATATTGTGTTCTTTTGATCTGACACTGCTACTGTTCCACTTCTAGCACCAGGCAGGTGGGGGTGGGGAGAGCTCTGGGAGTGTAGGGAGGGGGCGGTTAGTCTCAGTGCCTAAGGCTTCCATTCTCTGCTTGGCAGTGAGGGCTTAAACCACCATTTTCAGCCTTCTTCCCTCAGTCTTTTCTCTGAGGTCTCTGCCATGAGCGTTGGGTTCAGCCGTGTTATATGCTGCCCCCTCAGCCCGGTGGGCCATAAGCAGAGCCCTAGCAGTCCGAGTTCTTCCCTCTCTCACAGCAGCGATAGTTCTGGGATGCAGCGAGCTCGGAGCACTGAGCTAGGTCTGCGTCCTGCGCGGGCACAGCTCTGTCTTCGCACTTCTCCCTTCCCTCCTCCCCCGCTCATGTGATTCGCCCACCTTTAGGTGAATTCAGTAGTGGGCCTCTTCGTCTTGCCTGTCTGCTGTGCAGGGAGTCCTTTGTGGAGTTATTGTTGTTCGATTAGTTGTAAATTCCAGGGAAGCTTTACAGAGGCTCACGTCACGCTGCCATTTTGATTGATAATCTTATTTTTGTAATATTTACTTCATTTTCTTTTACTCTTGAATATGCTAGAACTTCTGAAAGAATATTTATTTTAATGGGAATGGGTTTAATATTATACTGTAAAAGTGAAGGTGGTGCCATGTTTCCCTGAAAATAAGACCTAGACAGACAGTCAACTCTAATGCGTTTTTTGGAGCAAAAATTAATATAAGACCCAGTCTTCTTTTACTATAAGGCCCAGACTTTTATAATATACTATAATAATGTAATATAATATAATATTATAATGTAATATAATACTGGGTCGTTGATATTAATTTTTGCTCCAAAAGATGCATTAGAGCTGATAGTCTGGCTAGGTCTTATTTTCGGGGAAACAGGGTGTTAGTTTTTGGTAAATAATTTTTATTATATTTAAGGAATTTCCTTATATCCTAGGTTTAGTTATAGTTTTTACTAAGAATAGATGATAAATTTTTATCAATTAATTTTTGAAATTTAATAAGATTATCATACCATTTTTCTCCTTTATTTATTTGTTAATCAATTACATTCATAAATATAACATACAGGATCACCTTTGCATTCCTAGAATAAACCCTACTTCATCATAATATATTATTCTCTTTATATACTGCTAGACTCTCATAGGTAATATTTTACATAATGTTTTTATATTTGTTTTGAGACAAATGAGATTGGTCTTTGGTATGTTTATTTTTCCCTCTATCATTTTATAATGTTTTTGTGCTGAGATTATATTCATCTTTTAAAGTAAATTGTAATAGCTCTCCTTCTCTAACTGGTTCAGAAAACATTTCTTCAGAATGTTATGCAGGCAGTGTATATTCTGAATTTTCATATTTATGCAAATATTTTTCATTCACCTTGATAGGTTAATGATATCTTGGCTAGGGATATAATCCCTGGGTTGCAGTCATTTTCTCTCATGATCTACAGATATTATATACTTATCTCTGTCTTCCAGTCTGATCCACTCTGATCCTTTTTCCATTGTAAGAAATTTGCTGTTTGGAAGCTTTCAATATTTCTCATTACAGTGGTACCTTGGTTTTCGAATGTAATCCGTTCCGGAAGACCGTTCGAGTTCTGAAACATTCGAAAACCAAGGCACGGTTTCCCCATAGAAAGTAATGCAAAATGGATTAATCCATTCCAGACCTTTAAAATCATCCCCTAAAACTGCAAATTTACCATGAATTTTTCTATCTAATGATACCATAGATCCATAAGATTTACGGCATTTGTAAACTGAAATGTTCGTCAACGGAGACGTTCAAAAACCAAGGTATCACTGTATTCCTGAAGTTCAGGACTTTTTCCAGAATGTGCCTAAGTGTATCCTTTCTCATCAATCCTGCCAGAAACTTGGATGTATGGATTCAGTTTATGGTTATAGTCTGTCTTCAGCTCAGGGATTTTCCCCCATTATTTATTTAATTATTGCTTTTCCATGTGTTCTTTTTTCTTTTTCTGTAACTCTTAATATTTTCATTTTAGGACTTCTGGTTCTGTACTCTGAGTCCTTATTTTTATCCTCTCTGTATTTTTGTTCTGTGTGAGATATTCCTTCTACTCGATCTTCTAGGCTACTCATTTGGGTATCAATAGTGACCGTACTCCCAATTCAGTTCATCTTACTACTTTTAATTAATATCTTATTTCTAAAAATTTATTTCACTGCTGTAAATTGCTGTATATTTTCTGTGCAGGTGTTACTTGACTCATCCAGTAATTCTGTTTAACTATGTTTAACTATGACTTCTTGTTTTGGATTTCTGGCTTTTAAAAAATATCCCCCTGTCTACTGAGACTACCTAAATGTATTGTTAGTTTTCATGTTTTTGTCTTTGGATCTCAGATTCCACTGGTGACTTTAAGTTACGGCAGTCTCAAAGACTGATGGACTTGGGGTATATCATAAAGCAAGTGGTTAGTCTCTGGTTGAAGTACCAAGATGGAGCCTTTCTTCTTTCTGATCAACTCAGCTCAAATATAAGAGTTCTTCAGCTTCAGGGAGCTCTCAGCCATCTTTACCATGGAGATGGGTAGGTCCTTCCAGAAATACATAAGCTAATGTTCCCCTTCCCTGAGAAGATATACAGACTTCTAAGGATCACAGCTCTTTTCTGATCCTCAACACATGACTCCCTCATCACTAGTTCTCAGGCTCTTATTAAGCCTACAGAAAAAAAGACCTACTCATGTACTCCAATTGGCCTGGTAGAACATATCTACTAGTCTCCATCTATCTTCTGGAGAAAACTGGTGGACAAATTGGAGTTAGGAAAAGTGACAAGTCAAAATTATCTACAGACATAACCTTTAACAATTACTTCTCAGTTCCATGTACAACTAACAAACACACCAGACCATTCCTTTATGCTCAGTTTGTTCCAATGGAACATCACATTCCCAGAGCAGCAGGCCTTAACTTCTCAGTACCGACCTGTTCTGGGAGATATATCAGACAAAAAAATTATCTTTCTAGATAACATTATTCTTTATTATTAATCACTGCCCTGATAATGATGACAAATAGGTTTAATTTTCTTTGTCAACTCCAGTTCATTAATCTGCCAATAAATATTTACTGAACACAAAGACAGTTCCAGGTGCTGTCCTAGGAACCAAAGATACACCAGTGAACCTGAATCCTTTAGTAATTTCTATGGGGAAGCTTGTATTAAAGTTAAGACCAAATGTGAGCTGAGAAATAGAGTGCTGAAGGTAATTAATAGCATCTGGCATAGGCAGAGAATTTGAACATGATAGCTTGAGTGTCAAGTATTTGTTATCCGTGCCTTATAATAACACTTATTTTATCTCTGGGTTGGAGTAGAATATATCTTCCTATTTAACTTTGAGACTTTCTTTTTGTGACTTGCTGAAATTTTTCTGACTTTGGGATATCTAACAAATTTTATATTAAATCTGGATCTACAGACCTTCTAGTCTCCTTCATAGTGGTTGCTACATGTCTTATCTTTTCAGTCCTACAACTGTAATAGCACTTCTCTAGAGGATTTTAGCCTTTTTTCCTTAAGCACAACTTGGCAGAAGCTATAAAGGACAATATATTATAGATTTTTGGCAATACCAGTTGCTAGAAGTGTCATTTTAAAATTTAAAAAGGAGGAATTTCCTGTTCTTAAAAAAGAAAGCACTACTCTCCCATTAAGTATTTTGAGTCATTATTGCTGCTGAACTGGAGAGTGTCTCCTTAAATTTTATGTCCTAGGCATTTCACTTGTCTCACCTTAGTCCAAAGCCTGTCTAATTGTCATTCTTCCTTTGTAAGTGTTCTTTTCTCTCTGGCTGTATTAAAGATCCTCTCGTCTGCTGTAGTTTCACTGTAATGTGTCTATACATAGATTTATTTTTATGTATTCTGAATATCATAATTCTTGTTTCTCATCAATGCAACAAAATTCTCATCTATTATTTCTTTAAATGTTGCTTTTTCTCCATTAGCTCAGTTCTCCTTCTGAGACTCTGATTTAATGTGTGTTACTTCATCTGTTTGCCTCTCTTCATGGCATTCTATATAATTTTTTTCAGATTCATCTTCCAATTCATCAATTCTTTATCCAACTATGTCTAATTGACCTTTTAAGCAATTCATTAATTTGTTTTTAGCCTCAATTATTATATTTCTATTTCTGCAGGCTCTATTTGGTTCTCTTTAAAACCTGTCTCCTTCTTGGTCTTTTCTTTGATAGTCATAGGTTAAATTTCCTCTTTCACTTCTTTAAATATTTATGCATGTTTATTTTACATTTTAGGCCTGATAATTAGGAAATCTGGTCTTTGTGGTCTCATTTTGCTATTTGTGGATCAAGTAAGGAATCTTTCACTCATGGTGCCTTGTTTTCCCCTAAGAGTTTTATTTATTTATTTATTTTAACTACTTGTTTGTATTTAATGAATTCTCTATGGAGAGTTATTTAAGGTTTGAGTTTAAGATGTGTTCTTTGACAGAGTGTCTTGAAACATTACTAACCAGAGAGTACTTTCAATTAAATGCTTATTTTGGATTTTGGGGGGTTCACATGTGTAATATAAATGGGCCAATTTGTGCTTTAAAATCCCCGAGGAAGACATAATTTTCTTTTCCTTTAGAACTAGAGACAAAGTTTCCTCTATGTCTCCCTTTGTAGGGCAAGTACTTCCTTCCTCCCAAATTGTCTTTTCCTTAAGGCCATTCTTTGGGAAACAGATTGAAGCAGAGAGTTCTGACTCCCCACCTGTATTGACCTTAAACTTTGTCTCTGTTCCCAGATTAGACCTTGAAAATTAAATCTCTAATTTGTCTGGAATAAGCAGATATCCCAGGGTCGCCATTGGCTCATTGCCCGCTTACCTTTCTGAGTTATTGTTTCATTATTATTTTTAGCCTTAAGTATTTTCCTTCCATTTCTACCAGCTTAGCTATGGATTAAGCCTACATATATTTAAACATTTTATTTAGCATTTTCACATAGTTTGCATGAGAGGGGTTTTCTGAATATTTTAGTTCACTATATAACCAGAAATAGATGTTTCCATCATGTTTATATCTATTTTCACTTGTTCAGATTTCACATTTGTATACCGTTGATTCACTTACACATATTTATGGATAGCCAGGTCTGTTAGATTAAAGCCCTTTCAAAAGAAATCAGCTTCCTTTCTGCCCCTACCCACACCCTTCTCCTTTTCACTGCCAACTGAAATCTATTAATTAAAGTGAATCTAAACGGAAAATAGCTATGTCTTCTATCAGAGATGTAAATGCTTATAAAATACCTTATGCTAGGAATGAAAAGAAAAGTGAGTGCATCTTTATATTTAAAATCTTTTCTCTTTTCCAGCTCTGGTTCTACCCTAATGTTGGTAAAGGGACAGATCACATCCTGGTAAATCAGAATAGCCAAAGATGGAATTTGAATACTTAAGAAAAAATCATTATCATTTCAGCACACAACATGTATCTATTCAGTAGACAGTTGCTAAGCACCAGGGATAACAGAGCAAATGAGGCCCACCCAACCCCTGAGATGACACTGAACATGTTCCGTGTGAAATACTAACATAGGCACAAACAAAATCAATCCATGTTGGGCCCTATCATGCTGTAGCACCACCAAATTTAACTCCTGGGGGTTCTTCCCTTTATTTCTTTTCTTTCCCTTTCCTAATAAGCAACCTTGACAGTGAAAAATCTGGGAGGAACCTTAACTGTCCCTGTAGCTGAAAGATGAAATAAAGTATACACAATAGCCAAGAAAACTCAGCAAATCCCCCAGTTTTGCCCTTTTGAAGAGAAATTGCTTTCTCCTAAAGAAAGAGGAATTTTAAGTTATATTCATTAAAAATGGCTGGCTGACACAGTTTGTATTTTTTAGAAAGTCCGTCTGTTTAATATAATGTACTATTCAATTTAAAAGAAGTGGTCCCTTATTAAAGATGCGATTTATTCTTAGATAAATCACTGATTTATAGCTCACTGGGGTATATATTTAATACTGTCAAAAAATGAAAGGACACCCCAAACTATCTGCAGTGCCACAGCTACTCGTTCTGAAAAGGATCTAAGGCAGCTGAGACCCCTGGGTGTTAAATGTAATCTTTGCCTGGGATAAAAGCACAGAGAATTGCTGATCTTTATAAAAAGATCTGTTTCTACCTACCGCCTTCTTCCTCTCACTTCTACCACAGTGCAGTTCATCGTCAGAAAGCTCAGAACTGAAAATTAAGGGGGGAAATGTGTTTGTGTTTGTGTCACTTAAAAAAATCTGCAGCCAGACAGGACTCTTTTTTAATGCTTGCTAGAGAAAAGTTCATCACTAAAACAAATATAGCTTCTTGATGGTAATGGATAAATTTGACTAGAGAAATAATGGAAAACCTATAGAAAAACAGGAAATATGTTTCCCCAATCTTAGGCTGTTATCATCAATTGAATGCTATGTAGTACTGGCTGCCAAAAATAACTACATAAAAAACTCATGTAGCACCAATTCCCAATTCTTAGAGTCAGAACTTAAGCCTTTATTTTCACTCTGAGATTTCATCCACTTTTATCTGTATAGATTTGATGTTGATGACTTTTAGATCTACAACTTATATCCTGACCTCTTACCTTCACAATACACCCCCATTTGGAGGCCTCTTAATACTTTCTACTTCAGTACTTAACTGTCACACCAAATTCAATGGGACCAAAATACAGACTTACTCCATTTTCTTTCAAATTGAATTACATTCCAACTTTACCATTTTACTCAAGGCCACCAGAATCCTTTTGGTCTCCCAGTTGAGAAAATTTTCAGACATCCTTCACTTTAATCTTTCCCTTCATCTATAACTAATTCGTCACAAAATTATACCATTCCTTTTCTGAAATGCCCCTCAGATGTACCCCTTACTCTCGAGCACCCTAGCCCAAGATGGCACCACCTCAGGCCTCAATTTAAAAAGCTGTTTTGCAGAGCTCCCTGGCTCCATCCATTCCAGTCCCCCTGCCTCTTCCAGTTCATCCTTCTGAGTTTAACCCCAACAACCACATTAAGGAGCTCCTGCCTTCTTGCTTGAACATTATATCCTGCTTTCTCCATCATCACACCCATTCTCACCTCTGCCTTTTTGCTCATTTTGCTGTCCTTCCTGGGAATGTCTGCCTTTCCTTTTCCCAGTATCTGCGTACCCAAATCCAGCTCATCCTTCAAATCCACAAGTGTAAATTTAGTTAAAAATAAATTTCATTTATCATGTATTTTAAAATGCAACAATTAATTGACAGGATGAACAAATTGACAGGATGAACAAATCCAGTGTTCCCCTCTCACACACAACCAGTATATTTAAATATTGTAAAAGCATCAGCCTCCCTCAGAGGCTGGGCAGAGCCATAGCTTTATTTTAACTGAATACTATCTTCCTCTAAAGATGATTCAATTATGTCTATTACAAACTTCCTCTCTGTTATTATATTTATGCCAGATATAACAGAATGACCCTATTTTACAGTATATAATGACTGCAGTTTTTCATAGACCTTACCATACAACATGAGACAAATGTTGGCTTCCATCTTCTAGGCTCTGGCAGAACGTCACAGGCAGTCTTATCCGCAGAGCTAGGGGCCCCACCATTTTCAGTGTCCCTTTGTCTCCCCATAGTCTCTCGTGAAATGGGAGCATCATCTTCTGGCCTAATGAGGCCTGAACACTGGATGATATGATATGCTTTATGATATGATAAAGGATGCATTCTGAGTCACTCAGAGACAGAAGAACTTATTTTCCCAAAAGCTATCCCCCTCATTCTGTCATAAAACCCTCTGATGGGCAGCTGGCATGAACATCTCTTACCACAGAGATATGAAGCAAATTCGGATTTGGAGAAACCTCATGGGTGCCTGTACCTATGCTGAGAATCTCTGCTGTGTAGTCCCAGAATTTCAACAGTATACTCTGAGGGTCCCCAGAAACCTAAACAAGAAGTCTAAACTCAAAAGAGGCTAATTTTTTTTTTTATGTCATCTGCTGGAAATCATGGAGGATACAGTCTTGAAAACTGTAATAGCTTCCCATGCTTGCTATAGTGTTTTATACAAACTGGGGAAAAATTAAAAGATGTTATATATATTTGAGCTCAGCAGCTTGTAATTTCATTTCAAACAAAAACGTAAACTCTAATAAATATATTTTGAATAACTGGCTGAATAAATAAATTTAGGATTATAAGTATAATTTTATGAGTACATCAAGTTTTATGCATATAGAACTTGTAATATATACCATTCATAAATTAGCAATCTGACTTTAGTGCTATAAAATAGTATAGTAATAGTTGTTAATTATGTTTCCACTTGAAACAAATAATTTTCAATCTTTTTGTTATGGGCTATGGAAGTTCTGGAAAATGTTTCTCTCCAAATGAAAGGTGTCTTCGGTTCGGGACTTCAGCTCTTTACCATGTAGGACACTCATGCCTGGGAAACATAGGGTAGTGGTTGAAGTAAACATGCATAAGCATTATTAGTCAAAGTCAGAATCAAGGTTAGAGCAGGCTAATTTTGTTGTGCCCCAACCCTCCCAACTTGACACAAAACCCATGCTCTTTACCACTATCTTCTATAAGAACAGTACCTCTACAAGTATATTGTGCTTCTGATCATTTTGATGAAAATTCCCAGAACATGGTTGCATAGTACGTGGCATTTCCCTGGAAAAATCCCCTTTGCAAATGTCTTTGCTGGGGGTTGGTGGGGAAGGGGACATATCCTATGTCCTCTCTTTCTTGTCCCTCATCTATCTCATGGTCTGGCCTCAGTTATCCCTGTCTCCTTCCTCCTAGATTTCTCAATTCCCATCTCATTTAGTCTTACCCCATGCAGAGCAATGTAACTGCCTTAACTTCTCTGCCTCTGAACTTGCATCCTCCAGTGTTGAGGTCATTTAGCTTATAAAGGGCCGTCCTATTACCAGGAAGCGCCCCAGCCCACGATGCAGGGGGATTAGAAATAATTTTAAATGGTTTTCTTTTTATCCTTATAAACCTCCTTTATCATATCTGTCAGAAGCTGCAAATGGACAAAGGGTCAGTTTAGATGGCTTCAGCTTCCCATAGGAGACCACACCTGTGCAGGTGGCATGGTGGCTGCCTTTTCTGGCTGGATCACCTACTGAGAAGGGAAGAGCAAACAGTGGGTGGAACAAAGCCTGTATGAGGGGAAAGAGGGGGCGTAGAAGGCAGACTAAGAGGAAAAAAAAATGCATTCAATCTTTTCAAATACTTAAAAGTGGCAGATGCAAAGAAAAGGCACTGCTCCTGTGATGGTTCTGATAAGAAATGTAGAAAAGCCATTACTTAGAGGTGAGAAGCAAGGTGATGCAACTTGGAGAGCACAGGTGGTCCCACAGTGAGACCAGCAGGAGCCTGGGCTGGCTGGCAGAACTCAGAGGGGCAGGAAAGGAAGCTCCCACAGCCCCCACTCTGCGCCTGAGCCTGGTGTGGGGAGTTTGGAACTCTGGCAGCCCCAGGGAGCCTTTCCTAGGCCACTCTTTTACCACATCTCATACTGGTCTCAGGAGCAGCTTCTAGATGAGAAATCAAAAGACAAATTCAGGCAACTAAACCAGGTGGGGATTTCACAACATCTAGCCCTCTGTGCTGGTGAGTTAGCTGCTCTTAGTTGGCTTTTGGAGATGGACATCTCAGTTAGACTCTAATTAATTAATGTTCAGTTGGTGTAAGTCCCTGTGCTGATGGTGTACTGGAGGCAAAGGTAAATAATTGACTTTCAGGAATTATTTCACACCAGGTATTAATTATTTCCACCTATTTCAGGTGGTTTCTGACCTTTTATTATTTTAACCATGACACTTATCACTTAGGAGAATATTTTGGAATCTCATGCTTCCTCAGAAATGTTTTAAGTAAGCAGATCAATTAAGACTAAAGAAACATATAATAAACACATGTGAGGAGAACCAGACATGGTCTTTGCCTTAGGAAATGTGCACTGGGTTGAAGGACAGTTATTTTCAAGGCAGACTGACAAGGCGAATAGAAGTTCCATGGAACACTAAGGTCAGGCTTTATGGGAGAGGGGGCATTTCAGAAAGGAATGGGTGTTGATAAGAGGGAGCAGAGGAAAAGCAGGCCAGGCAGAGGAGACAACATGTACTGGGGGTGCCAAAAATATGCATACAAGTGGACACTTTGGCCAACGTTGCTCAAACAGTAGTTTGCCGTCATCAGAAATGTCTGGACACCGATGGTAACCACTTTGAGCACCTCTTGTAATTGCAGAAGTCAAATGTGACTTGTGTTCATCTTTTGTTATTGGTATATATTGAGTATTACAATTTTAATACAGTTTTCTCCTTTCTTAAAATGTGTATACATTTTTTTTGGCACCCTCTGTATATAGCTCCTGAGCTGGACAAGAGTTTGGCTAGTTTGAGAAACTGAGAGCAGACAGGTGCTGCCAGAGCACAGAGATCAGAAGGAGGGTGGCAGGCAGTGACGCTGCCTTGGCAATGACTGAAGGAGACTGCTATGAGAACCATAGGATGGGCATGGTGATCGCTTACAGGAGAGAGGAAAGTGAGACTGCATTCTTCACCTGGACAGCAGGGGCTGCCTTGTCTGTTTCTTGTGTACTGCACCCAACTCCTCGATTATGTATTTTAGAAAACACTTTTTTTGTGGGATCAGTTACTGGTTAACTGGTTACTGGTCAACTATACTGACCAGTTGCTGGTTACTGGTCAAATGAATTGGTCAGCTGATTAGTTTGGTTGTGATGGCAACCACTCCAATGCTGATTTTCTTATAAATTCATATCCATTCCTTCACTTATGTATCCATTCGAGACTTATTAAGAAGAGTCACCATCATATCCTTATTTAATCATTTCAGCTGCACTTAAAACTTGTTTCAGTGTCGTTGTATAACCATCTCTCTATACATGGTATTATTCATATTTGGTCAAATCTAAAAACATCCCCATCAAAAGCTAAGAAGCAAAAGCTTGGTTAGGAATGAAACCTCCATTCATAAAATAGTTTCAGCAGGACAATCTGGGGATCCTTATCGTGGTCTAAGTGGTAACAACTCTCCAGGAATATCCTCTGTCAATACGCAACATTGTTTATTTGAGAAAAGTGACTCAACATCAAAAGATATTCCATGTACTAGATTATTAAATAGAGCAAATGGTATTAAAGAGCCAATGCCTGGGTGGAGTCAGAGGAGGAAATGAGTTGGCTGGTGAGGAGTAAAGGCAAAAAAGCATTGCCTTATAGAGAAATTCATACAAGCCCGGGAACTTTCCCTATGCAAAATTCTGGTAAATAGCTTGTATGGCATAGTCTTCATATTTGGTGAGTAACGACATAAAGAGAACTTGACCGAGACCTAAGTAGAAATGGCACAAAGGGGAAGGGGGGCAAAATAAAAGAATAAAAGCAAAAACAAAGAAAAATTATTCAATAAAATTTTGCCACAGCATAGGATAAAAAATGGTGACTAGCATGTTGGCAGGAATTAAATTCTTAAAGAGACCAGATGCTCTATAAAACAATGGCACAAAATGAAATACAAGGGCTCAGGGAAGAAATTGAATGTGATTGTTAGAGCTTGGGAATAAAGAGAAAGGAAAAAAACCAAACCCAGCTGGCTAGAGTAGGAGGGCTATCAAGGAAGAGCTAAATGAGGAAGAGAGAGAAGCCCCATTGGCGCCTCTTCATCAGAAGTGGCAACTTTGAGAGCTCTAAAGCCAATAGCATAGAATAGAGGAAAGCATCTGAACCAGGAGTGGCTGTAGGAGACAGGTCATTATTTTGGTATTTAAAAAAGAAATCTGAAATTGGAATTATTTACTCTGAGACTAACATTATTAATATACAACTATGCATTTATTTCAAAAATCTTATGCTAAGCAAAACTCTACTGAAAGATTACACTGTATTTGAATTTCAAATCAAACAAAGGAACATTCATTTAAAAAGTGTTCTTTTACATGTTCATATTCCTTGAAAGGTAAAATAATATGACAATCAACAAGAAAAAAGCTTTGATTGCAAGAAAATTCTTATTCTAGTTCAAAGATTTTCAAAATAAGTGAGATATAAATGTGACAGTACTGAAACTGATTCAGGTAACTCTAATCAAAAGACTTTCTCTGTGTTATATGAAATAAAAACAACACAAAAGACAAACCATAAATGCTTTCTTGAAAACAACAACTATAGCTCTTTGATTGATTAAAAACAACTGCAGCCAGAGTTTCACTACTGTCTAGAATGTAGAAAGTTAAATCGTGTGTCCTCCCACGCTATCAGCTCAAAAGAGCCAGATAAACCACAAAATCATAGCTTTTCTTTAAAGCAACAGAGCTGAGATCTCAGGGCAACAAGTAGGCAGAAATTCAAATAAAAATGGGCCCATTCAAGGAGAAACAGACATGAGCGCTGGCTAATCTGTCAGAGTATGGGAGAAAGGAAGGCCAAGAACCATTCAAGAGGGTAAAAAGGATACAGGTAAAGACCAAGTGTAAACTAGTGCGAGAGTCAGAGTATAGAATCCCTATGAACTTTAAATGGAGATCACACTCCCTCACAAGCTATTCTCCACAGTCCGCCATTAGGTCTTGCAAAAAAAAAAAATGAGGATGAGGAAGATCCAAGATGGGAGAGAGCTTCCCTCCATGGTACAGGCCTGGAAAAGGGGGAGTGACTGCTACGGCAAGACGCACAGGAAGCCCTACCTAAACCCTTCCTACTGCCTTAAGTTGAAAATCCATTGTAGCTAAGGGGAGAATAAAAGAATAAACCTGTTTACGCATGAGAAGGAGCAGTCAAGAGTTCTGGTGATTATGAATAAAGCTGCCATAAACATTTGTGTACATGGTTTTGCGTGAACGTAAGTTTTCCTTTCTCTTTGGTAAATACCTACTAGTAGGTGACTGGATTATATGTAAGAGTATGTTTAACTTGTCAAGGAACTGCCAAATTGTTTTCCAAAGTGGTTGAACCATTTTGTTTTCTCACCACAATGGATGCAAGTTCCAATTGCTGCATACCCTCTATAGCACTTGATATTGTCAGGGTTTTTGTTGTTGTTTTAATTTTAGGCATTCTAATAGATTTGTGGTGGTATCTAACTGTGGTTTTATTTTGCATTTCCCTAATAACTAATGTTGCTGAGTATCTTTTTGATGGGTTAATTTTCCATTTATATTTCTTCTTCGGTGAATTAACTGTTCATATCTTTGCCCCATTTTTAAATTGGGTTGGTTGTTTTCTTATTAGTTTGAAAGTTCTTTATATACATATTATTGATACAAGTTATTTATCAGATAACATGTTTTACAAATGTTTTTTCCAAGTCTATGGCTTGTCTTTTCATGTTCTTACCGGTAATAGTGTCTTTTAAAGAGCAGACATTTGAAAGTTTTGATGAAGTCCAGCTTATCATTTTTAATCTTTGGATCATGCTTTTGTGTGGCTCTCTAAGAAATCTTTGCCTAACTCCAGTTCACTAAGATTTTCTGCTATGTCTTCTCTTAGATGTTTTATAACTTTAGGTTTTACACTTAATTCTATTATTCGTTACTTGTTAATTTTTATAAATGGTGGGATCAACGTGATCAATGTTGTGTTTGGTTTTTTTGCATATCGAAATTGAATTTCTTCCAGCACCATTTGTTGAAAAGACTATATTTTCCCCCATTGAACTGCAATTGCATCTTTTTCTGATGTCATTTAAACTGTTCCTAAATACAGAAAAAGACGAACTTCCAATTTCCAAATTAATTTTATGAAGCTATCATAGCACTGATGGCATAACCAACTAATACAGCCCTCAAAACATCCCACAGACCAATTTCACTTAATACTGATACAAAACTCCTACGATTCTTCATATAGGGTTATTTTAGAAATGCAAAGACAGCTCAATATTCGGATATCTGAAAATATCATTCACTATATTAACTGATCAAAAGAGAAAAAATCCCACCAGAAATAAATCATTCCAACTGACTTTAAAACATCACAATGTGTCTGTTCATTCCTTTTGGAATATCCCCTAATTATAAAAGGAACTGTCAATAATTTTAAACTTTTTAAAACTAATCATATTCAGGGGAATACTGTTAGTAATGTTACTCTCTGACTATTGTGTGTTTAGTGTGGTATAAGGAAAATGAATAATTATATTTGTATTTTTAAGAACAGAGATTTCAATGTAGAAAAAAGGAGGTACAGATGTAAGATCAATGAAATTAAGTAAAAAACCTGTAGTCCTGACTTTGAATTAGAAGCATCAATATGAATTCATGATGTATTTTATTTTTTAAAAAAATTTACCATCTTCATCCACTGAAAAGACATAGAAATAATAAGCAAGCCAAAAGCAATAAGCACCCATAGCACTCAAATCATGGTCTGTAAATACTTCAAGGCTCCTTGGATAAATGACAGATTCAAATCTAGGGCAGGATATGTCAAAAATGATCCTAGAACAACTTGTCATACTCAAAGTCATGAAGTTATCAAACACTACAAAAGTTGTATTTAAAGGGTTCAGGAACCCCCTTGAATAAGCTCCCACTAACCAAATATGGGGAAATGTATGTATGCATCAATAAGGATAATAACGACAATGGATTTGGAACACATGTGTGTGTTCATAATGATAAGTTCATAACAATACTAAAAGAAACATTGGTCATTATTGGAGCATGCTAAGGAGTCACTTCATATTTTTGAAACCAGTCAGTAAAAGGAAAGAATCAAGCACCTCTCCTGTCTTTCCTTCTGAACTATACCGCAGGGAGTCCTAGCAGTTGAGCGGAAACTTCTTGTTAGCTGCATGGATTCCAGCTAGTAAAGGAAGAAGTCAAAACAGAGTATCACTCTTTGGAATGCTTTATGAATTAATGGATCTAGAAAATAATCATCCATGGTTGCTAATATCTCCTAAAGGGAGAAACCAGACAGTATGTACTCCAGCTGTAGTACCCAACACAATCTATGGATTACAAAATAATCCATGTTATTGTTTAATTATTGTTATTATTGTTAATTTTTTAGGTAAGATAATAGCGTTGTGGTTATGTTTACTTTTTTAAAATGATTGCTCAACATGGAAATCTTTGCAGATAAAATAATACGATATCTGGATTTGATTAAAAATAATTTGAGGAGAGGAAGAGGGTTATGTAGGGTCTAGATGAAATGCCATTTTCCGTGAGTTGATAATTATTGAAGCTAGTTGATGGGTAAGTGGGGATTAATTAAACTATTCTATTAGTGTATATATTTGAAATAGTTAGTTTAAAAACAATAATTTAACCAGGCACTATAAAAAAGATTAAAATACCATATAAGCATTAATAGCAGCTGAGAAAGCATTTATAAAATTTATAATCCATTCATAATATTTTAAAACTTTGATATAATACTAGATGAATCCTTCATTAACTTTATTAGAAATATGCATTTATGTATTTATATAGTCAACCTAAAAGCAAACCTTATTCTTAATGAATAAACACTTAAACACATTAAAGAAACAAGACAGGGATGTCCTTTATCATCACCATTATTTAATATTGTTCTGGAAGTATTAGCCAGTATAATTAGGTAAGAAAAAACTTTTAATATAAAAATTGGAAAGGAAAAGATAAAAAGGTCATTATTTGCAGATATCCTTTTTACCTAAAAAAAAAAGTAAGACTCTGCAGTAAAACTATTACAAATAATTTAAAATTTGAGTGAAGTAGCTGGACAGAAAATTAGTACCCAGAAATCAAAAGTCATGATGTATACAAAATATAACCAGTCAGAAGATCCTGAGTTAAAAGGGACTCGTTTACCACAGAATTTAAAAAATAAAATATACCTAGGGATAAAATAGGAAAAAATTAAATGCTACCAAGGGATACAAAAAAGATTTAAATAGAAAGATATATAGTAGCTCCCCCCTGTCCCTTATCTATGAGGAAGACATTCCAAGGCCCCCAGTGGGTGCCTGAAATAGCAGATAGTACTGAACCCTATATATACTGTTTTTTCTTATATAGACATATCTATGATAAAATGTATAAGTTAGGCACAATAGGAGATTAACAATAACTAACAGTAAAATAGAACAATTATATAGCATCCTACAATAAAAGTCATATGAATATAGACTCTCTCTCTCAGAATACCTTGTTCTTATTGTACTGTACTAACCCTTCTTCTTGTGATGAAGTGAGATAATAAAATTCCTTATTAAGTTGAGAACTTTCATCTTTTCGCTTACAGAAAGCACTTTATAGCTTCTCTTTGGTATATCTGAATTGTCAGCATCATTACTCTCATGCTTTGGGGCCATTATTAAGTAAAATAAGTGTTACTTGAACACAAGCACTGTGATACTGCGACAGTCGATCTGATATCTGAGATGGCTACTAAGTGACTAACAGGCAGGTAGAGTATACAGCATGGAGATGCTAGACAAAGGGATTATTCACATCTCAGTCGGAACAGAGTGGGACTTGTGAGATTTCATCACACTACTCAGAATTCTGTGCAATTTAAAACTTATACATTGTTTATTTCTGGAATTTTTCATTTAATATTTTTGGACTGTGGTTGTCTGTGTGTAACTGAAACCATGGAAAGCGAAACCACGGATGGAGGGGACTACTGTACCATATTCTTGGTTAGAAAAACTCAAAAATTATAACATCACTTCTCTCAAAGTTAATCTTGAATATAATGTATATCAATAAAAATGCCAATACAATTTTTTTCTGGGAGTAGACAAACTGCCTCTAAAGTTCATATGAATAATTAAATAAGAATAGACTGCCCCAAAATCTTAAGAAATGTTACTATCACAACCAAGTATGTAAATATATTATAATTACAATAATTAAAACATACTGGTGCATCTAGAAAGGACTCAAATACGCACAGAAATTTAGTATTTAATAACATGGCATTTCCAACTAGTGAGAGAAGTTTGGATTATTCAGTAAACGGGGTTAGAATAGTTGGGAAGCCCAATTAAAAAATTAGTTTGTTTTCTACCTCACATTTTTTTTACCAAAATTAATTCTAGATGAAGGAAATCTTAAGCGTGAGAATGAAACCATAAAAATACACAATAATAATATGGGAGAATTAATTGTTAACCTAACTTATTTACTGTGGTGGGGAAGAACTTTTCAGATATGACACAAAGCCCAGAATCCATAAAATAAAAGACTGATAAATCCAACCATATAAAAATAAAAAATTTCTGCAAGGGAGGAAACAAAATCAAAAGACAAATGACAAATTGGGAAATATCTGCTATCAACTCACTGAAAAAAAAATCCCTTAATACATGAAAGACTCCTATAATTCAATAAGAAAGACAATAGTAATGAAAGTTTTTTAAATGGGCAAATGATATAAACAGCTCATAGAAAAGGAGGTACAAACGGCTCTTAAATGTGTGAAAAGAGGCACAACCTCACTCATCACAAGGGAAATCCAAAGTACCATTTTTTTCCTTATCTGATTGGTAGATATTTAAAAGTTTAATAGGTCATTGTGCTAATGAGTCTCTAGTGGGAGAATAGTTGTTCCTTGTGAGAGTAAAAATTGATTCAATCCATATGGAGGACAATTTGATAACACTGATTAATAATACAAATGAATTGATCCAGAAATTCTAATTCTGGAGATTTATTCTCCAAATACCTTGCAAACATACATCTACAAAGTGTGGCATGCACTAGGTAATCATTGTAATGTTGTTTAAATAGCAAAAAACTGAAAGCAATCCAGAATCTTATAGCATAGTGGGTTTTTGTTTTTGCTTTTGTTTTGTTCTGTTTTGTTAGTATCTGGTTTCTTTTGTTTAACATTATTTTTGTGATTCATCCATGTTGTTGCATATTGTACTATCATTCTTATGTAGTGTTCCATTGTGTGACTGTACCATTCATCCATGTTGGTATGCTGTCATTGTTTCTAGCTTTTGGCTATTCAGAGTGCTGCTCTAAATGTCCTTGTACACCTCTGGGTGAACAACTGTGCACATTTATGCTTGGTTTACACCTAGGAATGGAAGTTTCTGGGTCATGTGGTATGTGAATATTTTTAGTAGATATTACTAAATCGTTTTCCAAAATGACTGTACCATATCCTCACAATCGTTTTGTATGACCAATCTCGTATTTTAACCATTCTGCTGAGTTAGTACAAAGCTATTGAATTGTAATTCTAATTTGTATTTCTTTGAGGCTGAATGAGGTTAAGTACCTTTTTAATAAAATACATGTTTAGGATTTTTGCCCATTTTTTATTGGGTTGTCTGAATTTTTATTATTCATTTGTAGCAGTTTGTTTTGTATCCTGCATATGAACCCTTTGTCAAGTATACCTAGTGCAAATATCTTCTCTAACTCTATGGCTTGCTTTTTCACTCTTTTAATTAGTACCTTATATAGACAGTTAATTATATTTTAATGAATTGAAATGCTCTGAAAAATGACAATTTATGAATAATTGCATGCACAATCATTGTCCTAAAAATAAATTGCTAATTGAGTAAAATACTAATTTACAGGAATATAGTTTATACAACTTTCTTTCTATGTATATGTAGGTAGATTTCTTTTTATTGCTATTATCTCCATAAAACAAAACCAAAAGACCCTCTTTGTAAGCTAGACTTTAAAAAAGGAAAAATATAAAAAGCAACTAAAATTCATTTAAACAATTCAACCATTATTTATTTACTTAAACTAGTTTATTGGTATATGATTGACATATAAAAGCTGTACATACTTAATGTATACAACTTGATGAATTTGGAAATAAGTATACATCCATGAAACCATCACCACAATGTATGCCATAAGAGCACACATCGCTTCGAAAAATTTCCACCCGCCCTCTTTATTTATTATTTGGTGTTGTGTGATAAGAACACTTAAGACCACCCCTTTAGCACATTTTTAAGTATATAGTACAGTACTGTTAACTATAGGCTCTATGCTATAAAGTAGATCTCTAGGACTTATCTTGTATAACTGAAACTTTGTACCCTTTGACTAATATCCTCTGTTTTCCATCAATTATATTTATTGACTACCTACTGTTTTCAGGTACAAACAAGTCTCTGTTGTCATGGAGAGTATATTCTCATCGAGAAAAATATAAAATATGTACATAAATAATTAGAAACAAAAAATGTTAAATAATGAAAGATATTGTCAAGAGAATGAGAAGCCACACAGTGGTAGAACATATTTGCAAAACACATCTGATAAAGGACTGTTATCCAAAATACACAAAGAACCCCTACAGCTGAACAATAACAAAATGAACAACCTGATGAAATAAATGGGTATAAAACGTGGACACCTCACCAAAGAAAATATACTTCGGCAAATACAGATGGCAAATAAGCATATGAAAACATGTTCAAAGTCACATATCATCAGAGAATTGTAAATTAAAATAATGAGATACCATTACACAACTTTTAGAAGGGCAAAATATCCAAAACACTAACAATGCCAAATGCTGATGAGGTTGTGAAATAATAGGAACTCTCATTCATTGCTGGTGGGAATGCAAAATTGTTTAGCCACTTTGGAAGACAGTTTGGCAGTTTCTTACAAAACTAAGTATACACTTATCATACAATCAAGCAATTGCACTCTTTGGTACTTACCCAAATGAATTAAAAACTTATGCCCACACAAAAACCTGCACATGAATGTTTATAACAGTTTTATTCATAATTGTCAAAATTTAGAAGCAATCAAAATGTCCTTCAGCAAGTGGATGAATAAACTGGTACATCCAGACAATGGAATATTATTTAGTGCTAAAAAAAGAAATGATCAAGTCACAAAAAGACATGGGGGAACCTTAAATGCATATTACTAAGTGAAAGAAGCCAATCTGAAAAGGCTACATACTGTATGATTCCAACTATGTGACATTATGGAAATGGCAAAACTGTGCAGACAGTAGAAAGATCAGTGGTTGCTAGGAGTTTAGGAGGAAAGAGGGTTGAATAGACAGAGCACAGAGGATTTTTATGGCTATGAAACTATTCTGTATTATACTATAATGGTGGATACATGACATTATACATTTGTTAAAACCCGTAGAATGTACAACACCACAAGTGAACTGTAATATAAAACTATGGACTTTGCTTGATAATGATGTGTCAATACTGGCTCATTGATTGTAACACATGTACCACTCTGGCTCACGATGCTGACCGTGGGGAGGCTGTATGTGTGTGTGGAGGGTTTACGGGAACCCTCAATTTTACTCTGAACCTAAAACTATTCTAAAAGTAAATTCTATGACAAAAATACGTTCGGTGATGACTATACAAAGAAATAATCAGAATAATAAGATAGGGTGTGCATTAGAGAGGGTGGGCTACTTGAGAAATGTGGTCATGGAATTCTCTCTGAGGAAGTGATGTTTAATCTGAGATCAGAATGACAAAGAGTGGGCCATGTGGAAATGAGGGTAAGGATTGTCCAGCCCAAGGCAAGAACTGTAGCAGAAACCTTGAGTCAGGAACAAGCTTTCCTTCAGAGAACAGAAGACTTGAGTGTCTGGAACATAATGTTAGGGGTGAAAAATGAGACAGGGAGGTGGCAGGCGTCAGGTCATATAGAGCCTTATGGGCCAGGGTAAAAGCATTAATTTTATTTTGAGTCATTGTGGAGGAAGAGAGTAAACAGGAGGGGAAAAGAGTGGATGGATGCTTGAATTTTCCTGTAGACTTTCTACTTCCTTCCTAAGCACAAGTTCTGGCAAATTCCAGGTTGATCCCAACTAAGCTTAGGTTTTGTCTTTACAATTTTTTTTTTTTTTTTTAAGCTGGAATTCTGCCCCTTCCATTTCAGGAATTCTGGACTCTTTGCTCAAACACTGCCTTTGATCATCTGCCTGTAGTGTCTTCTCCCTGAATCTGACTCTCAAGAGAAACTGGAGAAGGAAAGGATTATTGGTGTCATTCTTCTCATTATAACAACTCATCTTTGCACACTTCTTGAGAATTCACAACAGGTTTGCATTCACTATTTTATTTTTAATTGCAATAAGGACTTTGATGTTTATCAACTACCTTAATGTTTATTTAAAAAGTTATATTATCTAGTTCTTTAAAAACAAACTAAACATGTTGAATAATAAATCTGGAAAACACACACAAAAAAGTATAAAGAAAAAAGTGGAAATAATTTGTAAATATCATGAATCATAGATAAGCCATTTTCCACTCTTTTTCTTAACATATCAGATGGGTTACTTTCCTACAACATTCTAGGAACTTTATTTTATTAAATCAAGATGATAATTTATACCCCACTTTATAGGCTGTTTTTCAGTTAAAATATCTTACATATCATACCACTCAGGTAATTCTCACAAAGACTCAGAGTGAGTGGTGCTATCTTTGTTTCATAGATGAGGAATCTGATATTCTAAAAATGTGAAAAATGTCCCATGGTCCCAGGGGAGAGCTGCGTTTGCAGTCTTGGTGTTCTATCAGTTTAGGTCTCCAGCCATTATGTCATAGATGACACCATACTTTCACCACAAAAAAACCACATTTATTGCTCATTCTCTATCCTTTTCATATGAAAATCCCATCATATTTTTTTCCTTTGCCCCTAACTCCTCAATGGCTCTCCATTTCTTTCAAAGTGAAAGTCAAAATGCCTGCAATCTGGCCCCCCACGGCCTCTCTGACTCATACCTCTCATCTCCCCCTTCCCTAATTCACCCTGCTCAGACTCCTTGCTATTCCCCAACACACCGGGCAGGTAGCCAGCTTAGAGTTTTATACTTGCTGTTTCCTTTATCAGAATGTCTTTCCTCCAGATATCCACATGGCTCTCGCCTTCATTTTCTTCAAGTCTCAGCTCAGATGTCACACTGTCTGTGGAGCCCCACCCTGACCATTCCATATAGTAAACCTTTACCTAAAACCACCCGACATCTCTTATCCCTATTGCCCTGCTTTGATTTCTCCTTGGCATTTATTACCACATAACATGCTCGTAGTTACTTATTTCTTTCTTTCTAATTTCTCTTCCCCCCCCCCCCCCCCACTCTAGTCTCAAAGTCCCTATGGCAGGAAATTGTTTTGTTTGTTGCAATGAACTACAAACAGTGCCTGGAATAGAGTGGGTCCTCAATACACTTTTAGTTGGACGAATGGGTATAGGCCAGATTAACTGCTCAGTGATTTATATACATTCTCTTTCTCCTTCTCTCTGAGTCCCTCTAAGAGACATGGTATTTCCAAATTCAAACATACATATTTATGATAACAATTAAACCAATTTATTTCCAAGGAGTGATGTTTAAGGACTCAAAATTAAAAGTCCACTTTAACTTCAGGGTCCACAAGAATCACTTTGACTCTTTTTCTACTTGTTTCACCATGAAACATCTGCAAAGATGGTTGTTCTAGCACTGTATGAGGACTGACAATTAAGTTCACGAACTCATCCTAGAAAAAGTGCTGCATACCTCATTGCTGAATATCACTATGGTCACCTTTGAAGTACTCCCCTTGGGAAGCCTACACACTGATGCCAGCACCTAGTCCACCCTTCAAAGCAAGTTTGGAACTCTTTCTGGAATGGCCATTGGAACTGTCATCGTATTACCCTTGATGTCCTAAATGCCATCAAAATGTCTTCCTTTCAATATTTCCTTTATCTACAGGTAAAGAAAGAAGTCACTGGGAGCCAGATTAGGTGAATAGAGATGGTGTTTCAATACAGTTAGTATTTTACTGGCTAAAACTCCCTCACAGACAGTGCCATGTGAGCTGGTGCATTGTCATGATACAAGAGCCATGAATTGTTGGCGAAAAGTTCAGGTCATTTTTGTCTAACTTTTTCATGCAGCCTTTTCAGCACTTCCAAATAGTAAATGTGGTTAACTGTTTTGTCCAGTTGGTACAAATTCATAATGAATAACCCCTCTGATATCAAAAAAGGCTAGTAACAGTATTGTAACAGTTCTCGAACTTAATTGTCAGACCTCGTACATACCTACAGTGCACACTATTTACCAAATAAATTTAAAAGAAACTCAACCTCCTAGTTCAAACACTCATTATTTTAAAAATACGATAATCTAATTGAGTCAACCTCCAGAGAGCCAATCACCAAAAAATTAATTGCTTGACTAAATTCACCCTTATTTTCAAAGCAGTTGTGTGAGGGTGCTTATGTGTGAGTGTTAGTGTAAAACCAGCAAGTATGAGATACAAAAAACATTTTTTATGTCATTAATAGATAGGGAGAATGGCACTTCAGTTATATCCACTGAATAAAAGTGCTACTTTGGATAGCTCTAAGTTGTCTAACAAGCATTTACTAGACATCTCCTCTCTGCACATAGTCCAAGCTTGTTTCCTGAGCTCTCAGAACTGACAATCTAGTTGGGAGAGAAGGTGTATGCCTATGTAGGTTAGCATATGAGATTACATAACAAACAAACTGTATTGTCTTCCTTTCATCTCAGCCTCAACTTCTGGCTCCAGGTTGACCGACCTGCCCTCCTGATTGTATGCTGAATAAAGTCTCCGACTTGTAAGGGGTTAAGTGCAAACAGCACTGCCCTGCTTCTCTCCTAATCCACTTTAGGACATAGAGGTGCTAGAAGGGAGTGTCTCATTTGTGCAGATGGCTTCATTCAAATAGCTCTTCATTAAGACTGACTTGGCCACCGTAAACAAAGCTGCAATGAACATTGGAGCACACGTGTCTTTATCTCTAAATGTTTTCAGATTTTTTGGGTAGATACCCAGGAGAGGGATTGCTGGGTCATATGGCAATTCTATTCGTAATTTTTTGAGGAACCTCCACACTGCCTTCCATAACGGCTGCACCAGTCTGCATTCCCACCCAAAATGTCCTTCGATAGATGAATGGATAAAGAAGTTGTGATATATATACACAATGGAATACTATTCGGCGGTAAGACAAGATGATATAGAAACATTTGTGACAACATGGATGGATCTTGAGAGAGTAATGCTGAGCGAAATAAGTCAGACAGAAAAAGCAGAGAACAATATGATTTCACTGATATGTGGTATATAAACCAAAACAACAAAAGAACAAGACAAACAAATGAGAAACAGAAACTCATAGACACAGACAATAGTTTAGTGGTTACCAGAGGGTAAGGGGGTTGGGGAGTGGGAGATGAGGGTAAGGGGGATCAAATATATGGTGATGGAAGGAGAACTGACTCTGGGTGATGAACACACAATGGGATTTATAGATGATGTAATACAGAATTGTACACCTGAAATCTATGTAATTTTACTAACAATTGTCACCCCAATAAATTTAATAAAATATATATTTAAAAAAAAAGACTGACTTGGGCCCGGAGCAGAAGTTCGGTTTTCTCTCATCCTGTGACTAGGGCCACTCGTCATCATAGTCTCCAAGGCGTTATAGTGCTCACCTTCTGGGTAAATTTACACAAGATTGATGAACACTTCACTTGCATGTTATTGAATTTGATGTATGAGTTT
The DNA here is from genome assembly GCF_057876585.1 of Rhinolophus sinicus. Lineage (NCBI taxonomy): Eukaryota > Metazoa > Chordata > Mammalia > Chiroptera > Rhinolophidae > Rhinolophus > Rhinolophus sinicus. Next base: position 36,380,200 of record NC_142505.1, read on the forward strand.
TAAATCATACAGCTCATGGCACTTAGTCAACAAAATACTAAAATGCCTCTTTTTTATAATGATTTGGATGATGTTGCTGAAGTTGCCTAAATTATTGAGACTATAAACCAATTTATTAAATTTAGTGAAAAGTTTCCATATTAAGTAAGATGACTCTTTTTTATGCAAAACCTCCTTATGAAAGGTTAAATAACTTTCTCATCATTCTTTCGATGTCTAAGATAAATGGTCTTAGGTTGTCAGCTAGATGATATTTAAGTCAGTACTCTACCAAAATTAAAAGTAGCCTATGAGAAGAGGAAGAAAGAGACAGAGGAAATGGGGTTGAACAAAATAAATGCCACATTCATATTTATATGTGTGTGTTTAGACTCCCAACTAGACTGTAAGTGATCACAAAATGATTGGTTTCTTCACCGTCTTCATACTGTCTGACTCATTGCATAGTATGATGGCATTTAAACAATGAACTACTGGAGATGCACAGCCCAGTACAGAAACATTGACCTTTGGAAAAATTGTGACAAGACAATGGTATATCTTCAGCCCTTGCCTGTAGTTATTTCTTCCATTCTAACCTTTCTAATACCACTTCATCCTTATAAACATTTTAATATTTTCAAGGGTCAAGGATCCCTTCTCTCAGAGAAAAAGAAAACATTCATGGAATACCTACCATGTCCAGGTATTGTACAAGGCACTAGGCTTCCATAAAGAATAAGGAAAATTGATCTTGCTGGAAGAGATAAGACGCATCATATATAGAATATATACATGTATGCGTGTTTAAAAAGCTATTGAAACACAGTGAAATAATTTATTGATATGATTCTGACAGGTCCATTTTTATTTTAAAAAAATTTAAAAGCCATCTAAAAAGGGTATTAATTAAGCCAATGTTTGAGACCAGATTATAGAAGGTATTAAATAGCACCTGAGGAAGTAGATGATTACACTATGAGCAAAGGAAAGACATAGAATGTTTTGGCAACAACAAATGAAAACCAAGATTTCAGAAGAATAATCTGGAACTGATGTAAAGGATAAACTGAATTAGAGAAAAATCAGAAGTAAAAATGCCAGTTAGGAAGCTACTATTTTTCAAAACTGGCATAAAAATAAATAGAAAATCTGAACAGACACATTTCTATTAATGAAATAAATTTTATCATGAAATTTTGTATCTTCTTCTGCTTCTCAACATGATAGATTAATTGGTACAGGACATGCCCTCTTGCAGTGAAAAACCAGACAAAATATACATAAATTATTTCATACTATGCATATAAGTAGAACAGGATTCTGCTCCCTAAGAGAAAAAATATGTGATCTTGACTTTGGTTTCTTTGTTGAACACCAAAGGTATTCAGACTCCAGAAAGATCACCGATATATGTATGTACATGTATTTCCGAGCCTTCATCTCTGATGGGACCCAGAAGCTCTAATACTTCAGAAGTGATGAATATACCTACAAACCTAGCACATAGATCTTGGTTTCTAAATACCATTCTCCAGTATAATGAACCACATGTTCTTGGAGAAGCAGTTAATTCCAACATCAGGGCAAGGAAAATACAAGATGAGCCTGGAACATTTTATTGAATCAAAGGGTAATACTCAAAAAATAATTGGGACATGGGACCGGCCCGGTGGTTCAGGCGGTTAGAGCTCTATGCTCCTAACTCCGCAGGCCGCCAGTTCGATTCCCACATGGGCCAGTGGGCTCTCAACCACAAGGTTGCCAGTTCAATTCCTCGAGTCCCACAAGGGATGGTGGGCAGCGCCCCCTGCAACTAAGATTGAACACGGCACCCTGAGCTGAGCTGCTGCTGAGTACCCAGATGGCTCAGTTGGTTGGAGCACGTACTTTCAACCACAAGGTTGCCCGTTGGACTCCTGCAAGGGATGGTGGGCTGTGTCCCCTGCAACTAGAAAAAATGGCAACTGGACCTGGAGCTGAGCTGCGCCCTCCACAACTAAGACTGAAAGGACAACAACTTGACTTGGAAAAAAGGCCTAGAAGTACACACTGTTCCCCAATAAAGTCCTGTTCCCCTTCCCCAATAAAATCTTTAAAAAATAAATAAATAAAAAATAATTGGGACATGCTGAAAGGATATAGGGGCCATTTTGAAGGAGTCCCCACTGGCCAAATCTGAGTATCAGGATAAATATTGGCAGTAATGGATTATAACTTATTGAATAGAATAAGAATCTATGAATTATGATATAAATAAATTCACACATAAAAAATAAGAGAGAGAAGGAAAAATTCTTCTTTTCTCAATAGAATTCCAACTCATGATTATATAATGAATGATGAATTAGGAAATCATCAATGGATAGTAAGGGTAATGGGTGAAAGTTTGATGAGGATAAAATACTTGTACAATTTCCAAATATCTCCCCATAAATCACATATTATTTACAAAGGAGAAATGGTAATTTTAAGTAGAGAAACCTGGGAGACCAATCTGAACAGTGTGATGAAGGCTAACATCACCAATATTGGCACAAATTAAAATCATGTGTTTCCTAAGGAAACATACCATACACCTAAACTGAGGGATACTCTAAAAAATACCTGTACTCTTCAAAAAAAAAATAATGAAATCAAAGTCAGAGAACAAAGAAAATCCAAGGGACTGTTCAATATTAAAAAATCTTAAAAGATAATGATAAATGTCTTGACATTTGTGGACTAAAGGACATTTTGGTATAACTGATTAAATTTGAATATGAACTATGGATTATATAACAGTGTTGTATCCGTGTTAGATTTCCTGATTTTAATAACTGTTCTGTAGTTATATAAAATAATTTTCTTGTTCCAAGCATAAAAAGAGAAAAACACCATACCAATGGTGAAGACCCGTTATTTTGTTGTTGTTGCTATTATTAACCCAATGTGATTTCAGGACAATGTTCCACCACGCTATGGCCTTTAGACAATCCTGACATTTCAAAGACCTTAGATTGAGATATGTGGAGCATAAAACTTACTATTAACTTTTAAAAATTCTTGAGGATAATAAAAATAATGTTACAGATCAGCCTGAATTTACATTTTAATTCTTCTAAACATCAATCCTGGACATATTCAAAAAAGTCTAAGCTATGAGAATTAGACTGGAAATCGGCTAACAGTTCAGCTATAGGGGAAAGAAAAGCTTTGTAATAAGGGGGCATCCCCATATTAAGTCCCATTTGAAAGCAAGAGACAGAGAAAAGAGATGCATTACAATATGTTCTCTTAATAGCTTTTGTGTACTATCCACAACCACTACCCACCTCTACCCCCATCCTCCTGCTCAACATACAGGTTCCATTTGGGAATGGACCACAGTCATTTATTGTGTATGTTTTTGTTTTTAATCTGAGCAGCTAGTGAATATTATTATATGCATTTTAAAGCCACACACCCTGGCAAGAGTTAACAAGAATTCCAGATACTATCAAATATATTTAAACATGATGCTTGAGTGGTCTTTGCAGCTGGTAGGTTATACATAAAATATGTTCAGCTAGTGATAGTGTCCTTATCTAAAGACAGAAGCTAGCAAAATTTCATCCTGTGTGCTCGTCAGATTGTTCCCTTGGACAGATGGCAGAAGACTCCTGATGACAAGTGTGAGATGCTATCTGAGTGTCATGGCAGTGGTTTTCTCATTGCCCTGGACAGAGTTCCCTGGCTACTCTCTTCATTTGAAGCGTGCAAATGAGTAGATGTGGATAGCAGAATGTGTGATCAATAAACTCCTGTAATTAGAATCTTTCTGAAAAGATGAGTCTCTCTATGAAAGAACCTCCATTAATGCCTGGTTTCCCTGCCTAAACAAGGGCTCACATTTTTTCACTTTCTTGTGTATTTTTCCCAAGTGACAGTAAACTGACAACACAAATGACCAATTTTTAAAGTGCTTCCCACCTTGCTCTGAACGAGGACTTTAGTTCTGTGACTCGTGGAACCAGCTAGGAGCTCACTGGGGAAATCCAAACCCAACAACTTCCTCAGTACACTGTCTGCTTTTATCTTATCTCATCTCCCTGCTGCTAAAAGGCACTGCTATTCAGTGCACAGGAACCTATGCATCCGCAATACAGAAGCTCCTCCCTTAAACCCCTACACTGTACCATTCTCATAGCCATACGTACAGGCTCCCTCTTTTAACCACAGGTCAAGGTTGCACATGCCCTTCAAAGTCATCCCTGTCTAGGCCTTCCCACTCACCCTAGTCCCTGAATAAATAGTAAATGTATTCTCCCAATGCACTTTTGCATTTATATACTTCTACAATCGCGCGCACACACACATACACACACATACACACACACACACACACACACACACACACACACACTTATATAGTGGTAAAATACACATCATATAAAATTTACCTAACCATTCTTAAGTGCACTGTTCAGTACTGTTAAATACATTCATATTCTTGTACATCCAATCTCCAGAACTCCTTCCATCTTGCAAAAAATGAAACACTATACCCGTTAAACAAAAACTCCCCATCTCCATCCCCAACCTCTGGCAACTACTATTCTATTTTCTGTCTCTATCAATATGACTACCCTAGGGACCTCATATAAGTGGAATTATGCAGTATTGGTTTTTTGTGACTGGCTTATTTCATTTAGTATAATGTCCTCAAGGTTCATCCATGTTGCGGCATGTGTCAACATTTCCTTTAAGGATAAATAATATTCCATTATATGTATATACCATATTTTGTTTATCCATTCATCTGTCGATGAACACTTGGTTGCTTCCACCTTTTTGGCTATTGTGAATAATGCTGTCAGGAACATGAGTGTACAAAAAGCTCTTCAAGACCCTGCTTTTAATTCTTTTGGGTATATATTCAAAAGTAGAATTGCTAGATCATATGCAAATTCTACTTTTAATTTTTTGAGAAACTACCATGCTGTTTTCCATAGTGGCTGTTCCACTTTACGTTCCCACTAACAGTGCATAGGAGTCCCAATTTATCTACATCTTCACCAAAACTTATTTTTCTATTTAAAAAAATTTTTTGATAGCAGTTGTATTAGCTTCCTAGGGTTGCTATAACAGAATACCACAGACTGGGTGGCTTATGCAACAGAAATTTACTTTTCTCACAATTCTGGAGACTAGAAGTCCATATGAAAGTATCAGCAGATTTGGTTTCTCCTGAGGCCTCTCTGCTTGGCTTGCAGATGTCTGTCTTCTCACTGTGTCCTCAGATGGCTCTTTCTCTGTGCATGCACATCTCTGGTGTCTCTTCCTCTTCTTATAAGGACACTAGTTCTATTGGATTAGTGTCTCACCCTTATGACCTCATTTAACCTTAATTATCTTATTAATGACCCTATCTCCAAATACAATCACATTTAAGATACTGTGGATTAGGACTTCACATATGAATTTGGGGGTGTGAGGGGTACACCATAACAGTAGCCATTTTAACAGGTGTAAGATAATATCTCATTGTGGTTTTGAGTTGCATTTCCTAATGATTAGTAATGTGAGCATCTTTTTGTGTGCTTATTGGACATTCGTACATCCTTTTAGGACAAATGTCTATTCAAATCCTTTGCCCATATTTTAATTAGGTTATTTGTGTGACTTTTCTTTGTTGTTGTTGTGTTATAGGAATTCTTTATATATTCTGGGTATTAACCCCTTATCAGATATATGATTTTTCAATTATTTTCTCTCATTCCATGGGTTATCTTTTCACTCTGTTGATTGTGTGCTTATATATATTAAAAATTCTTTTAGTTTGCAAGTGTTTTTAAGAGTAGAATCCAGAAGCCACTCTTTAACTGATATTTAATATTGTTTACACATTGAATAATTTGTCTTAAAATTCATGACATTGATAATGCTGCAACTACTTGAGAAAAGTATCTAAAATCATGAAGAACTTATAAACCTATTTTTCTTATATTTTTCCTTTTTTCCAGAGTGACTACCTTCCTGATATGTTCAAATTGTATTACTTACTACTATCACCATGTAACCACGTGTTTCTCCAAATACATCTATGGCCTTGAAGACATCAATAGCTCCCTTGATAATCCCCTGACTTCTTTCTAAGCCTGAGAGGAAAGGTATTAATAGCTTAAAAATTGTATTTGCTAAAAAAAAAAAAAAAAAAAAAAAAAGAAAGAAAAAGAAAAAGGAAAAAAGAATAGGAGATTACTCGTGAAATTAATCCAGTTGACAATGTACTTGGCTAATAATAATGTTGATGGGCTACATCAAAAGGGAAATAATATAGGGCTCAACCTCAAGAATGGTGGAGTAGGGGCCTCCAAAATTCCACTCCTCCATAAAAGCAATGAGAACACTGGCAAAAAACTGTTAAAATCAACTTTTTCAGAACTCTGAAAATGAACTAAAGGCTTGCAACAATCTGAAGAATGTTAGTTCAAGAAAAATGACTGAATCTCTGCAAGAATAGAAATCCTTGTGGCATTTTAACTACTCACATGTCCCTCTCCCCAGCTCTATGGTAGCTACAAAAACCAACAGCCTCACAGATATATAATAGCAGCTATGAGAACCAGCAGCCTAACAGTTGTTAGGAAAGGGAGACACAAACTGGTGTGGACCTCTCTGAAAGTCTTGTCCCCACAGAGAATTATCACCATGTGGCCTGTCTAGCTGCTTGTTGAAAATTCCCATTCTCGGGGCTTATCTTCATTTTCCTTCAGTCAGAGATCACTCTGGTATGGTGTCAAATGGGGTGATTATCGGGGTGATTACTTTGTAAGTCATATAAATGTCTAATCACTACGTTGTATACCAGAAGCTAATATAATATTTTATATCAACAGTAATTAAAAAATAAAATTAATTAAAAAATTAAAACAAAATACTTACTATGTGAACAGTCCTACCGACAGAGCATTTGACAAAAGCAAACAGTTGGAATTGTTTAATATCACAGCTGCCTAAGGCTGTAACATGCATGCACAGGGCTGTCTGCATGTACAGGACTGTGTGCAAGCAAGGAAAAATCTGAGGCCCTGAACTCTCACCTCTGGTGACCCTGAAGCTCTGCACAAATTCTAGCTCCATTGGAGCACTGAAAGGATGCCCAACACATACAAAGAACCCCTTAACAATGGCTAAGAGACTTATTGACTCAAGGTATCTAAGGAAATCTCTGTCCAATTATTGCCTGACAACGAAGCAAACTGATGGCCATAATAAAAAACACAGACTTTCAGACTAAGTCCAGGAAAGTCACCAAACAAAGCAACAACAATAAATAGTAACAACAATAAATCCTGAGTAGGAGGAGAGTCTGATTTTCAGAGTTGACACATATTATTTAAAATGTCCAGTTTTCCACAAAACTTGTACAAGACCTACAACAAACATGGAAACCTAAACACTGAGGGTGGGAGTGGGGGAGAAGGAATCAATAGAAACTATCTCTAAAGAAGACCAGAAGTTGAATTTACTAGACAAAGATTTAACATTAGCTATCACATGTTCAAAAACCTAAAGGAAATCATGTCTAAACAATTAAAGACTGTAAAAGACTCACGTTTCACCAAATAAAGAATACCAATGAGACAGCAATTATTTGAAGAATAAGAGGAAGAGGAAGAGAAGGGGAAAGAATTAAGAATTCTGAACTTGAGAAGTATAACTGAAATTTAAAAATTAATTAGAGGGGCTCAATAGCAGATTTGAGCAAACAGAATAAAAAATTAGCAAACTTGAAAACAGGTCAGCTGAGAATATCCAATATGGGTGATAGAAAAAAAAAGAATGAAGTAAAATGAACAGACACCTGGGACACCATGAAGCATGCCAACATACACAAAATTGGAGTCTCAGAAAGAGAGAAGAAAGAGAAGGGCATAAAAAATATATATTTGAAGAAATTATTGCATAAAACTTCCCAAATTTAATAGAAAATATTAACCTGCACATCTAGAAAGCTCAACATACTTCAAATAGGATAAATTCAAAGATATCCATATCTAGACATATCATAGTAAAATTGTCGAAAGCTAAAGACACAAAGAATCTTGAAAGCAGCAAGTGGAAAGTGACTTAGCACACATAAGGGATTCTCAATAAAATTAACAGCTGATTTCTCATCAAAAACATAGAGACCAGAAGTCAGTGGGATAACATTTTCAAAGTGAAAGAAAAAAAAAACTGTCAACCAAAACTGTACATTCAGCAAAACTATTCTTCAAAAGTTAAAGAGAAATTAAGACATTCCCAGAAAAACAAAAGTGGACAAAACCCATCACTAGCAGAAATTGACAAACTAATCCTAAAACTCATAAAGAAATGTTAGAGACCCAGAACAGCTAAAACAACTTTGACAAAGTAGAACAAAGTTGGAGGAGTCATACGTTTCAATTAAAAAAAAAAAAAAGTCACCTATTACTACAATGTCACTTATTAGAATGGCCAAAATCCCAAACACTGACACTAGCACTAATGCTGAATGATGGGGAGAATGTGTAGCAATAGGAACTCTCATTCATTGTTGGTGGGAATGCAAAATGATACACAACTTTGGAATACAGTTTGGCAGTTTCTTAGAAAAATAAACTTACTCTACGATCCAGCAGTTGTGCTCCTTGGTATTCACCCAAGGAGTTCAAAAGTTATGTTCACAGAAAATCTGCACACAGAAGTTTATAGTAACTTTATTTATAATTGTCAAGATTTGGAAGCCCCCAAGATGTCCTTCAGTAAATGAATGAATAAATAAACAGTGGTACATCCAGACCATGGAATATTATTCAGGACTACAAAGAAATGAGCTATCAAGCCATGAAAATTTAAATGCACATTACTAAGTGAAGAAGCCATTCTGAAAAGGCTAAGTACTGTTTGATTCCAATTATATGACATTCTGGAAAAGGCAAAACTATGGAGGACAGTAAAAAGATCAGTGGATGCCAGGAGTTGGAGGGTGGCAAGGGATGAATAGGAGGAGCACAGAGGATTTTTTGGGCAACAAACACACTCAGTACAATGCCATAATGGTGGATATATGTTATTATACATTTCTCTAAACCCATAGAATGTACAACACCAACAGTGAGCCATAATGCAAACTATGGACTTTGGGTGATAATGATGTGTCAATGTGAGTTCATCAGTTGTAACAAATGTACCACTCTGGTGGGGAAAATTGATAATGGAGAAAGCTATGCTTGTGTGGGGGCTGGGAGTATATGGGAAATATCTGTACCTTCCTTTCAATTTTGATGTCAACCTAAAACTGCTCTAAAAAGTAGCCTTAATATAAGAGAGAGAGAGAGAGAGAGAGAGAGAGAGAGAGAGAGAGAGAGAGAGAGAGAGAGAAAACAAATACAAAAGAAAACATAAAATAACATTAAACTTTGAAGTGCCAAAACAAAAAAACTTACTGCAAAGCTACAGTAGGATAGTGTGGTATTACTGGCATAACTATAGAAATATAGACCCGTGGAATTCAATTGAGAGTCCAGAAATGAACACTACATTCATAATCAACTGATTTTGAAAAAGGATGTTAAGATAATTCAATGAGGAAAAAAAATGTTCTTTCTGCAAATGTTACCAGGACAACTGAATCTAATGCAAAAGAATAAAGTTGATCTCCTACCTTATAACGTACACAAAAATTAATTCAAAATGGATCAGAGGCCCTAACATAAGAGCTAAAACTATAAAACACTTAGAAGAAAACAGAAATAAACCATTATGACCTTGGATTAGGTAATAGTTTCTTAGATAGGACACTAAAAGCAGAAGCATCCAAAGAAAAATATAGATAAATTGGACTCCATCAAAATAAAAAAATATTTGTGCTTCAAAGGACATCATTATGAAAGTGAAAAGACACATTAAAGAACAGGAGAAAATTTTTGGAAGCCATATATCAGATAAAAAACTTGTATCCAGAATATACAAAGAAATCTTACAGGAAAAAGACAACTCAATTTTTAAAATAGGCAAAGGATTTGAATAGAATTTCTCCAAAAAAGATATACTAATGGTCAAAAAGCACATGAAAAAAAGTGTTTAGCATCATTAATAATTGAGGAAATGAAAATGAAAATCACAATAACATACTACTTCCCAATCACTAGGATGGCTATAACAAAATTTATAGATACTAACAATTGTTGTCAAGAATGTGGAGAAATTTGAACACTGTACATTGTTGGTGGGAATGTAAAATGGTATGGCTGCTTTGAAAAATAGTGTGGCAATTCCTCAAAGAATTAAACATAAAGTTACCATATGACTCAGCAATTCTACTTCTCAATATGTATCCAAGAGAATGAAAACATATGTCCACAGAAAAACTTGTACATGAATGTTCATAGCAGCACTATTATAACATCAAAAAATAGAAATAAAATGTCCATTAATTGATGAATTGATAAACAAAATTTGGTATATCTATACAAAGAAATGTTATTCAGCCATAGTTTTGATACTTGATACAATGTGGATGAACTTTGAAAACAATGAAAAATGAAAGAAGCCAGACACAAAAGACCACATATTTTGTTTCCATTTATATGAAAAGTCCAAAAGAGGCAAATCTATAGAGACAGAAAGTAGGTTGATTGTTGTCAGAGGCAGGAGGAGGGGAAAATGGGAATGACTACTAATGGGTAGGGGATTTCATTTTGGGGTGATGAAAACACACTGGAATTAGATAGTGGTGATTAATGCACAACTTTGTGAATATTCTAAAAACCACTGAATTGCACACTTTAAAAAGGGAATTTAATGGTATATGAATTATATCTCAACATAGCTATTTTTTAAAAAAGGAAATTATACAGCAGGGCACAAGCATGGGCTTTATGACATATGAAGAAGTATCAATACTGATGTCTGCAAAATGATCTCTCCAATTCTACCATCTGCTGTTTGTGATCAGACATTGCTTTCTAGTTATTCTCTGATTGCACCTCAAGAAACATTTTCCAACCTTATCTCCTGCTAAGTTTATGTGGACTATTTAACCAACATTTGGGTAAACCTGGCCTTTGTTCTTCTAACATCACATTTAATAGAGCCTGTGTGCAAGACATAGGACTCTTCCTCATATTGTAGAGTAGATTAGAATTTGGTGGCTAATTTAGAACCTGCTAGGAATAAGGTTGCTTCCGATAACTGTCCAAGGGCCACACCAAAGAGGGACTCTATTTCCAGACAGTGTGTTTCTTTGTTACCATCCTTCAGCTATACTTTGTGGTATGATCAAAGTTTAGAATATCTCACATTTTAAAAGCACAGTCCTTTATATCCCCAAGCTCTAGACCTCTTTAGTGCTTGGTTTCCTTCTAGGCTCATTGCCAGATAGTGTTCTCCATAATAGCCAGGTGGGCCATTGTGGTGCCTGTTCCATCATAGACCACTTATAGACTTAAAAGCATCTTTGTGACATTGTCATCAGTTAAATGCAGTCTCTCCTTAGGCTCTGTGGGAAAAATTAATGACGCGCCGATATACCCACAGTGATTCTAGTTATAGACACTAAATCTGCACATAATATTCCCATGAGACTCTGAGAGGATCAGACAGTTGCCTGACAGAGCAGATCATTTCCAATGGAATAAAACAGGTTTGTACTCTGCACTGCATCACCACCTCTGTAAAAATTTTACCATTATGACTTGAAGTCATAGTTGCCTCAGCACCATGCAAACATCTCCATCCATCCTCCACCCAACACTCCACAAATTGGCAAAAGCTTATGTACAGATAATATTATTTTATCACCATGAACAGAAAAGTAGTCCGTAGACTGTTGCCCTTGCTTTCAATCTATTACCAGAAAAGAGTAACAAGATCAATTATTCCAAAATTAAAGTCATTGATTTGGGTAAATATTTTTCATGTTCTAAGTGGTCTGTAACTAAAATGAATAAGCAAAAAACCTCTATCAAGGATTGGTTCCAGACCTAGTGGTTTAATTTAACATCTTCGTAAATGATTTTGTAACCTGTTAGAGCAAATGTTTTTGCTGCCAGCTTATCTTGGATAGTTGACCTGGAAATACATTGTTTAAAGTTAGGGGTGCTTTACAGTCTGAGGCTGCATTCATTAACCTGCACTTAGAGACATTCACAAGCCAAACTGGTGTGGCCATTCTCATCTGCTCACCCAAATATTGATTTTGATCTCAAATTCCTTTCTGTGTAAAGACTTGTCTCCACTAATAGACATTTCGTGAGGAGGAGAATTGGTTTTCTTTTTAGTTGAGGTGCCAGTAGAGTTCCTCCACAGTCATGATTGAACATAAACTCTTGTTCAGTTGATTGTTAAAACATGGGGCCCTACATTTAACTGGCCACATAGAATATCCGCAGGCCAGTTATTTGTCAGGGAGGATACTGTTGAAACCATTACTGCTCAATACTTATTGGAAGCTTGAGTCATGCTGATAACTATTCTTACCAAATGATGTGTTGCTATTTTTGCAGTAATCCTACATTGGCAAACACACTAGGAAATTAAAAGGTAAAATATGTTAAATTTCCTATAAGACTATTATTGATAATGTTATCAGGACCAAAAGGAGAAAGTTTGAATCTCTGAAGAAATTTTTGTGGTTTTTCTTAAGCAACTGGTTGAATTCTACCTCAAAGACATTCTAAGCCATGCAGTTGATCCTCCTTCCTTCTTCATATTGGCCCCGAGGAAATTCTGAGGCAGCTTTATAGCATGCTCCAGTACTCAACACTTATGATGCATGAACTCATTCTGGCTACATCTTGTTTTTCTACCCTTATTTTATGTTGCCCATATATTCTCACTGACTGGTGTTTTGTTTTTCATCTTTGTATTTTTGCAAGCTGCTTTAACTACATCTCGCAAAGAGGATGGATATAAATAAATACATTTCTGTAATAGTGCTATGTGAAGGATAGTTCTACAAAGCAGTAGGATAAAAATCTTACCAGAAAAAGGGACTTCTGTAGAATCTCTGTGGGTAGAAATTCCATTCTCACTTAATTAAAAAGTCATAACAGGGATATGTTACAGCCCACCTGACCAGGAAACCGAGATAGAAATGTTAATTGAGATTGTGGAAGCTGTGAAATTAGGCCAGGTAGTAATAATGGGAGTCTTTAATTACTCAATCATAGATTGGCAAAATGCCTCACTGGGACAAGGGTTGGAAGTGAGATTTTTAGATAAGAGAAATTACTGCTTCCCAGGAAAGGTAAAGAAGGAGCCTGTGCGGCAGGAAAATATACCAGACTGAGTTCTGACAGTGAATGGGAATTGGTCTGCAAGGTGATGCAAAATCATTAACAGTGACCACCATACAATTTAATTCCATAGCCTTGTGGGCAAATTAAAATCCACCATATGTCTATTTAATATTAGAAAGTGTCCTATGACAAAAATGAAAGAATTTAAAAACTCAATAACAAACAAGAACGAAACCAAAAGAATATTTTCAAAGCAATTTATCAGCAATCCAGGAAAACATCCAGAAGATTATAATAATCCTAGTGGCTAGTTGACTGAGTCAAAATGTAACTTCTGGGAGCAGGGGAAGGGAGATGTTTTCATAAAGCAGAAAAAGAACAAAGGAAAGAAAACATGTAAACCCACAAAATATGACAGATTAGGAATAGCTTCAAAATTAGATAAACCAAAAGGAAAAAAAAAATGTGATGCATCTTAAAGCGGTTTCCAGGAGTGGGAAGAGATACTTTAAATCTATCAAAGGAATAAAAACAACTTGAGAAACAATGGAATCTCTTTGAAGTAATGGCACTGAAGTTGAACAAAAGGAGAAAGAGATAGCAAATGGCTAAATATAGTATTTGTCTCAATTTTCAGAGATCTTTTCTTCTAAAATATCCCTTAAAATCCAGATTAGAATTAAGACTTCTGCAGATAGTCATCACGAAGCAGAATAATAAGCTTAATTCCCAAAATAAATGTAGATAATCTGGAGGATTGGGGGGTGAGAAATTTAAAGAAGAAATAGATCAATTTTTAGTTATAGTGTGTACCTATAGTGTCATTATAGATGGCCTCAGTCCTAGAAATATTATGACTAATTTCTTTGTCTGACAAGGCAGGGGAACTATAATTAAATGTAGACTCATTGGATCCTTTCTTTTTTCTTTTTTTAAGAAGGGAGGAGAATATGGTTTATGAATAGACAAATTAATATACTGCCATTTTTGGTGTCAGATATGTATGTCAGTAATAGACACATATGTTAAAAGTGGTTAACCAAGAATATATATTTTTAACTGAATTAAGATTGGGGGAAAGGACTACAAGGAGACTATTTTAGGCAGAAATGTGAAAACACTGTGTGTCATGGATTGTTTGCAGGCCTAGTGGTTTAAGTTAGCAATTTTATAAATGATTTGAGAGAGGCAGTGCACAGTAAAGTCTCTATAAATTCTGATTATTAAAGAGACATCTGATGAAGAAAGATTCTATAAGTATTTTTGGGTATATAAGTAGACAGAAAAATGCTAGATGAACAATATCTGTAGACATAAATAAGCCAATTTCCCTAACAAAGAAGAGCTCCAATTTAAGAAATATTCCAAATAAAATAACATTGTTCTTAATTCCAAATAAAATAACACTCTTAACTTTGCACCAAATTTTTTCCTTCTAACTCATCTGCCCACCGAGGCAGTTAGTTCACAAGGAGCAGAGTCAATTTTGCAGCACAAAATGAAGTCTCAGGGCTGCTGAGTCTGAAAAGTTGGCCCAGTTTAGGGCACAGTTTGTTTCAACAGAAGCAGCATAGTGCATAGTTGGGTAGTATTCAGCCTTTTCAAATCATGCTCACACCCAGTATTCCACTGTATCCTGAAACCAGTCAGTGAGCTGTTGTTCACTTCCTTCACAGATTAGGAAACTGAGGGTTGCAAGCACAGCGGTGGGCTACCTGGCTCACCTCCACTAGTAGATGTGTCTGCAGTGCGAGCTCATGCCTCTGCCAGGCACCCTCCCTACAAATGCTAAGATGAGCATGCACCCCCTTGGAAACTTGAAAAAGGAGACTTCAGAACAAATAAAAAAGAATACAGATCACACAACAGGTAACAAACTTAGAAGATTCATTCCCCAAGAAGCAGCGCTGAGAGAAAATGGAACTAAAGGGGGTTGGGACACTGTAAGAGAAGGGGATATTTCAGGTTAACATTTGGGGGGCCCATCTTCCCCTACTCTAAATCCCATGTGAAGCTGCTCCTGCTAAATGAGTCCAAAACTGAAGTTGGTTCTCTGGCCTTGAACATCTCACTTCTTTCAGAAGCCCATTTCAGCCCTTGAGGTCTAGACTGCTCTGTTGACTGACTTCCACCATCCAGCACCACAATCTCCTGAGTATGGCCTTGCCCTGTCCCTTGACTGGGCTCTAGTTCTTCTGACACCAGAGAATCCCCAACCTGCCCTCCAGACACCACCAACTCTGACCCGCAGAGCCCAGGCCTGCTGCCACCATTGATTCACTTTGCCTGTCTTCTTGGCTGCCTCCCAGATCCTCACCTCAGGTACTGTCTCTGGCCTTTGTTCTGCACTGTTCTCCTGTGGGCAGAGGAGAGGCAGCCACTGAATGACTTCATTTCAACAGACTGTAGGAAATGAAGGTTTTGCAACCGTTTATCAACCTGAAATAGAAGCTACCAATCAATTCAGAGTCTGTAATCCCCCCGATTGCATCTCTTTAGGGGTTTTTTTAAGTGAAGTGATTTGAAGGTGGTCTCTTTGATGCAGTTACCTGGGATAAATTGCAGAGCCCTGGTTTGAAGAAGTAGGACTGTGAAGGATTCGGCACTCCTGTCACATGCTGAAGGAGATATGGCATACACCAAAACCTTTATTCTGGGTCTGCCTTTTTCTCCATCCTGTAAAGAAACTACTAAATATCCTGGTTCTGAAATGGTTTTGCTTAGTGTCCTATATAAGAGACAATGATTGTTCAAAAAGGAGCTTTCAAGAGGAAGAAAAGGAAATAAATGAGCACTTTATACTGCTGAATTATGAGGAGGTAGGTAAGGAAGTTTTTACATTAAGTACATACTATGTTTCCCCAAAAATCAGACCTAGCTGGACAATCAGCTCTAATGCGTTTTTTGGAGCAAAAATTGATATAAGACCCGGTCTTATTTTACTATGAGACCGGGTCTATAATATAATATAATATAATATAATATAATATAATATAATATAATATAATATAATTAATATAATATAATGTAATATAATATAACATAATACTGGGTCTTATATTAATTTTTGCTCCAAAAGACACATTAGAGCTGACTGTCTGGCTAGGTCTTATTTTCAGGGAAACACAGTAGGAGACCCTGAAACAATAAATGGCATTATATTCTAACTTCATCTATGAAGAAGGGCTGAAAGTAAAGTTTTCTTTTTTGAGCTGAATAAGTACTTTGTTAAATAATGATAAATAATAGGGATGGTGGGACATGTACCTAATGCCCAAGTAAGAGAAACCTAATTTTAAGAATATTATGAAGGGACCACAAAAATGATCTGATGCAGTATCTCCCCAGGGCAGTGTGGTAAAGTGTATAAGAATATGGACTCTGGGGGTAGGAAGCCTTCGTAAGTCTGATACTTACTAGTTATGTGACCTGGGACAAGATATTAAAGTCTCTGATCTTCATTTTCTCATTTATATGACAGTCCCAATCTCACAGAGTAGAATGAGTAATATTGAAAAGAATCATAAATAAATAAATGCAGAAAACTTACTACCTCACAAAGTATCCAGACCCCTTTCTTTGCCTTACATTCAGCAGAAATTAGCCTCCTTACAAAATTCCATGTATTGGCCTAGTTTGGCAATATAAAGTATTCACTTTTCCACATGACAATCCTTTAATATTAAAAGACATATTATTTTCTGGTCAAGGTGGCCAAGAGTAGGTAAACACTGTGCTTACCTTCTCTCATAATCACATCAAAATTACAACTTAAAACCAACAATTATTGAGAATCACCTGAAGTCTAGCTGAACCGAAACCCTACAACTAAGGACATACAGAAGAAGCCAACTCGTGACTGGTAGGAGGGGTAGAGATGAGTAACAAGCTAGTCCCACATCTGCATGTAACCATTAAAAATTGGGAGGGATAGCTCAACTGCAGAGTTTCCCCAGAGGAGCAAGGGGTCCCAGCCCCACACAAGGCTGACAGCCCAGGGTTTCAGTGCTGGGAGAGAAGTCCCTATAACTTTTGGTTGTGAAAACCAGCAGAGATTGTGACTGAGTGAGACAAGGGCAGCTGCAGTCCCAGGAGCTCCTCTTAAAGGGGCTGCACACAGACTTACTTGCTGATGGACTCACATGCTCTGAGCTCCAGAACTGGGGCAACAGCTCAAAAGGTGCTAGGGACATATGGGGAGAAACCGAATTGTCTCGCTTCAGGGTGAGGGCTAGAGGGGCAGCTTTATCCTGGATGGAGGAGCTGGTGGAAGCCATTATTTCTTCGTTGGGCCCTTCCCATTCTCGGCATGCAGATACAGGCAGCAGCCATATCTGAGTTTCCATGAACCTGGCTAACAGCATTCATTCTCTCCACCCTAGTGATTCTGAGACTCCATCCCACCCAACTTGTGGGCCCACCCAAGCCGAGGAGTGGGTTGGAGGTGGGTGAAAAGGGTGAAGGGATTAAGAAGTACCCTTACGGTCAATTAGTTGTGTCCCCAAAATGTGTGCAGTGAAAATATTTGTTGCGAAATTGCTTGCAGCAAAGATGTTTATGGCAAACATGCTTACAGTGAAAACACCTAGATCCAGTTCTAAGATCCTATATCTAATATTTTTTAAGTTTTAAAACTTTATAATAAATGTGATATTTATTATATGGATAAAATTTATCTATAACTTGAAATATGGTGCCTTTAGAAAAATAACAAAACCTGAAATCTTATATAAAATCATACTAGTGATAGATTAATGATCTAATTATTTTTATTAGAAAAGTACTAGAAGAAAATATAAAAGGATTTTTTTTAGCTTCTAGGATTAAGACGTTCTTATGGATATGAAGAAAATTCTAGAAACCTAAAGGAAAAATAAAGAGATCTGACCACATAAAAACCAAAGTTTCTACATATAAAAAGGTAAACATAAGTAGCAGAGGAGAAAACAATATATGAAATGCATGTAGCAAAACAAGAATTACTGTTGATAACACATTTAAAAATTCCTATAAGTCAATATGAAAATAATCAATCTATTAAAAATGATCATCCAACTCAGACAGAAACATAAATATCTAGAGAAAACATAAGCTATAGCTTTGAACAGGCACTTAACCTAAGAAGATTGACAGATGGCAAATAGGTATGAAAAAGATTCTTAGGATCATTAGTCATTAAGAAAATGAAGATTCAAACCATAATGAGATAACACTTCAGGTACCTATTAGAACGTCTATATTAAAAATACTGGTCATACCAAGTATTGGCAGTGATGTGGAGCTACTGGAATACTCTTACACTGCTGGTGGAAATATGAAATGGTACAAAAGTTTTGGAAAAAGGTTTGGCAGTGTGTTAAGACATTAAACATATACCTACCACATGACCCATCATTTCACTCCTAGGAAATGAAAGCACATGTCCACACAAAGACTTGTACATAAAAATTTATAGCAGCTTAATTTGTAATGTCTCCATACTGGAAACTATGCAAATGTTCTTCAAGGTGAATGGACAAATTGTGGTATATTCATATAGTGCATTATTACTCAGCATTAAAAAGGAATGAACTATTGAGACATAAAGCAGCATAAATAATCTTAAAATAGTCTGAATGGAAAAGCCAACCCCTCCTCCAAAAAAGAGTACATAGTGTATTTTTATATTTATGTAAAGTTCTAGAAACTGCAAACTAATATACAATAACAGGAAGCAGAGCAGTTTGGGCCTGAGGTTGGAGCTAAAGGAAGGGAAAGGAGTGTGAAGGGATTACAAAGGGTAAAAAAAAAATTTGGGAAGTAATATGTTCTTTATCTTAATTGTGGTGATAGTTTCATAGATTTATAAATAAATGTCAAAACTCATCAAATTGTACAATTTAAATATATGCAGTATATTGTAGGTCAATTATATCTCAATAAAGCTCTAAAAAGTAAAAGGAGAGCGAGAAAGATGACACCAACTTGCAATGCATGGTTCTGAATCCTGAACCAGAAAATAAAATTGGTGTAAAGGGCATCATTATGACAATTGGTAAAATTATGAATTAGATCATATTATTATGATTTAGATAATAGTGTTGTATCAACATTAAATTTTATAATTTACAAAGTGTACTACAGCTATCTAAGAGAAGATACGTGTCCTTAAGAAATGCATACTGAAGAATTTGGGAAGGAAAGGGGTGTGATGATTGCAACTTATTCTCAAATGGTTCTGAAAAAATAATAGCATAATAATATTATATCTGTATAGTATATATGGAAAGAGAAAAGTGGCAAAGTGTTCAGGTATGATGGATCTGTAGAAACTCTTTGTAGTATTCTGATATATCTGTATGGTTGAAATTATTTCAAAATAACAACATGTTAGCACGCATGTCTATGAAAAAGATATTGCAACACTTGTTTTTATGACCCAAAGTTAATATGACCTAAGTGGACATCTTTAAGTAAAGTCTTAAATTATGTACACACATATTAATAAGTATCTTGCAGCCTTTGAAAAACATAAGGTGTATCTCATTCATTCCTGACATGAAAGTTCTTCAAGATAGATTGTTAAGGGGACTTCCAGTCAAGATGGCAGAGTAGACAAATGCTGTGCTCACCTCTTCCCATGATCACATAAAAACTACAACTACATTATAGAACAACCATCCTAAGAACCACCTGAAGACTAGCTGAACAGAACTCCTATAACTAAGGATATACAGAAGAAGCCACATTGAGACTGCTAGGAGGGACAGAAACATGAATTGGGCTTGTCCCACACCCACATATGGTGGTTAAGAATTAAGAGGGATATCTTGGCTGTGGAGGACCCTCTGAGGAGTGAAGGCTCCCAGGCCCACACCAGGCTCCCCAGCCCAAAGCACCAGTGCCAGGTAGAGGAGACCCCACAACAGCTGGCTGTAAGAATCAGCAGGGACTCAGTCCAGGTGAGATGGAGGGCTGCTGTATACCTAGGCATCCTCTTAAAGGGAACAAGCACAGACTCACTCACTCACAAACATTCGCCCTAATCTCCAGAAAAGGGACAGCAACTCAAAAAGCCCCAGAAACATAGAGGGAGGAACTGAATTGTCTGGCTTCAAGGAGGTCTGGAGAGGCAGCTCTCTCTGGGACTGAAGTGCAGGCAGATGTCATTGTTCCTGTGTTGAGCCCTCCTCTCACAGCCTGCAGGTACAGGTGGACACCAAATCTGAGCTCTCCATTAACCAGGCTAACATGACTTTCACCCCACCCTGATGATTCTCTAAGACCCCCACCTATCCTGAAATACTTTCAGGGGCTAATCCACACAAGCTGCCAGCCTGGGCTCATGCTGCAGACTTTCCCAAAACCTCTCAAAGGTGCATAAGGCCCCAAAAAGCAGTGTGCCCTGTACTTCTTGCTAAGTGGCCCTAAGCCTGGCCCTAGTGGCAGCCAGTTTTAGTTCACAGCATAACCTCTCCTAGGCTCCTCCACGCCCAGCACAAGCAGTTACCAACTGCAGATCACTCTGTAGCTCCTACTGGGTGGCCCTGGGCCACACAGTCAGTAGCTGACCTTGGCCTATACCAGAGCCCTCCAAAGAGGTCGCAGAACCAACACATCTGATGGCTGGCTTCAGACCACACCAGAGTACCACCAAATTAGTGCCACAAATGACACACCCAAAGGGTGGACTCAGGAGACACCAGAGCCCTACTAAAGCAAATCCCACTCTGTGGGGTCAGCCCCTGCCCAACAGCTTGTTCACTGCACTCCTGGCCAGTCTTCGCAGCCAGTCAGCAGATGTGGAACTCACAGATGTGAAAAGCCGCCTGTATGTAGAAATCTGTGGGCTTTTTTCTAGGAAATGATGTTATATTAGGGATGGAGATGAGAGATTTGGTAAAATAAAACTTTTTTTACTGTACTTTGAATTATTTTTCAATCGGGGTGTGTGTGTGTGTGTGTGTACTTACAAACAAAATTTCTCTTTCTCTGTCATATGTGAACATTGCACTAGCAACCCTAAATAATGCATGTTGCTCAAAATTTGTTAGGGATTAAAAGGTAAGGCCCATTCTGAGTTTTGTTCTCTGTGGTGCTTTTTGATAGGGTTCTGCTCCTATTTCTAATTCATCCTTATATTGGGTGCTTTTATTATTGTTGTACTTATCTCCCAGAATACAAATCCATCAAAGGTTCTAGGAGAAGCCTTTGTAATCCTTTCCACTACTTGTCCCTATTTTCCTCACTGCAGCTGTAAAGGATGTTAGGAAGAGGCTCAGTTTAGACCCTGCAGGCCCCAACTCAGGCCATAAGACTACAACCCTAACTGAGAGAAATAATTGTCACTGTCAAATTCAAGTGAAAATTCATCTTCTCTTCTCTTGCAGGAAATACATGGAAGCAACTACACACATTTTATAGCCTTTTCCATGTTTTCTTTTTTTTAAATCTCACAAGAGTGTTCAAAAAATGTTCCTTTCATTTATCATTGCTTTGTGTTTCCTGATTAAAATGAAGAGAAATTCACATGAAAATAATGCCAACTAATTACAGATATGAAGCATTCAAATGCGTCTCCATTATCTTCTAGGAGCCCTTAGAATGAGGTGACAGACATTCAGGACAGTGGGCGGAGTTGGCAACTGTAGGACTGCCTTCTCTTCTTGTAAGCAAACAGGAGAGCTGGCTACTATTACAATTCTACTTCAAAAACTGCTGGTTTCCAAATCTGCCAATTGCCCACTACAAACAGACACATTTCCCAGAAGGCCTCCATTGCCTATTTCACTCTCTATGTTTTGGAAATTTCATAACAATATTAGTCTCCACCTTACCTAACTATGTAGCAGTCAAATTACAGTCAAATTCCTATAAATACCTCAAGAGTATTTTGGAGTATCTACAACATTCAGTTGCCACCAGTGAGAGAAGCAGGAGAAAGAAGGAAGACAAATACAGGAAATTTCAATACTTATTCTTTTTGACTTCCCAGAGGTAGAGAAAGACTGGTTGCAAGAACTAGAGAAATACATGTAATTAAGTGCTCTAAGACACACTTCTACCTCCTTTCTCCCTTCTCCCCACCTCTTTTCCTCTCCCTCCCTCATTCCTCACTGCTTTCCCCTACCTCAGAAAGTAATCTCATCCTTTCGTCACATATTATTGAAATCCTAGTTCTTAAAAAAACTCTCATTTTTGCCCAGACTGAGAGCATGTCATTTGGAAGTGATGTGCAAGGCAAGAGATAACCAGGTAGAACTCAGCGATTCGCCACAGAAAATGGTTCCATGTTTGGCCGTAATGCTATCAGAGTCTGTCCCTCAATAGCTCTTTACTGCTCTGAGCTCAGAATCTGCTGATTCAAGACTTTGCCTGCGTGGGGAGGTGTGAGGGTGGCAGAGAAAGGGAAGCCTCGCAGTGCAGAAGGAGTTAGGAAGAAATATTAATAGTCCTTCCAGAACACATAAGAAGTCAGATTTTTTTTAATAGAAATAGTGCCCCCTCCCCTTCTCTTCCTCTCTCTCTTTCTACCTCATTGCATGTCTTCATTTCATGCTATGGTCGTGTTGATTGGGAGGGAAGAATCTTCTCAGCTAGCTGCTTAGTACCAAGCAGATGCACTCCAATTGAAAATGGTTAGCAGCTAGGGGTTAGCCAAATACAGGCAGCAGACATGATAAAGGTAAGTATGGATGTTTGGGTGGTACGGTAATGGAAATTCAAAAAAATGAAAGACTTCAAATCACCCAAAAAAAAGCACATTGGTGCACACATATATTTCCATTTGTACAGGTTCCAGAGAGAATCAACACACTCCCCAAATGAGGTGACAGAATAGAAACATCAGGGAATAAGTTAGATAAGTTTCCATTTCTTTAATAACTTTTCTTCCAGTTCCAGTAATTTCACACAAATTCAGAGAGAGATAGCAAACTTTCATTGTCTTTGAACCAAAAGAATTTTAAATGGTTATATTTTCATTTATCAATGATTCTCTTGCTTTAGTGGTGGCTCCTAAACTTTCCTTTTATTTGCATCCAAAAGTATTTTAAATTCATAGAGTAAGTTGTCATTTTTCACAAATGCTTTATTTTAGTAATAGCTTTCTAACTTTTCCTTATGCTTGAATCATGGACTTTTAGCATCACAGACATATTTAAGTCCTGGTTTATCAATAGTGCTCTTGAGAGTATAGAGCCAGCTCCATCAGAGTGAGATTATAAATTCACAAATTATATTTATGTTTCCACATATTTTAAAGTGTCTCATTTCATATAAGGAAACCAGACTCCTCAGATACTTTTCTGTGATGATGTCCTCAATCAAAAGAAGGCATTAATTAAGGAAACTGATAAGGAGATTTGCAGGTCAAAGTGAACATAAAGGAGTAAGCTGTTAATGTTTACATTTTTATTAATTTCTGCAGACATTAGCTGATCCTAACTATTTAATCATGCAAATAATTTATTTAATATGCAGGGGAAGTGAGATGGGGAAGGGCAGAGCCTAGTCTGCATTGCTTCCCCCATCTAAGAAATCCACCTGATCTTAATGCTGATCAGCTTTTCCAACTGATTCTTAGCTTTACTTTATATCCAGCCATGCCAACACTTAGTAGCCTCCAGTACTCTTTTTTTTCCTTACAGCCTCAAACCTAACACCCAGCCCCGCCTATGTTTAAGCTCCCTCAGCACATGCATATATATTCACACCATGGCTAATGATAAGTTACATATATATATATAGGAACCAGAATTATGTCTGTGAATGAGAAAAACTATAAGCATCTTTACACTTTAACTCCTGAAAATACTCATGTATTCTGAGGTGTGATCTTCACCGTCTATTACTGCTAGGCAGTGACGATTATTTGAAGTAAGGTGCTTAAATTTATATTTACGTGTGAATGGCACAGAATTTGTATTTCTTATCTGGGTTCCTGCTCCAGGTAATTTTCACAAAATCTGAAGTATATGTGTGATCTTACTTAAGCTAATAAATCAAAAAGTAATACTAACGATAAGAGACTAATTTGTGAGTACACCTTTTTCTATCTACAATTATTAATCGATTTTCAAAATTATTGATTCCTAATAATTTCAGTATTAAATAATTTATTTTATTTCAACCATTTCACTCTTGGGTCAGCTATTTTAACATGGCCCTCAGACACCCCAGAGTCCCAGATTTCCTACAATATACCCCTTTTTGTTTTTCTAACATAGAAAAAAGTGAACATAAAAACTTCTAAAACACTCAAAATTACTGGTATTATCATTATCATTGCAGTATTTTAAAAAAAAACTATAAAGAAAAGATGAGTGTATTCAAATTTTTCATGGATTAAGGCCAGAACAAAAATAATGGTTTGGACATAAACTCATAGAGCAAGTCAGACAGGCCATATTTTGAAGATGTAATGGAGGCAACAACTAGAAATCCAGTCAGAATAAGTTTAGCTGTGTTGAAGACAGCAGTGGGAAATGGTACAGAGAATAACTGGAGAGCTATTAGAGCTCAAGCCAAGATTTTCTCAGGACAATGGAGAGCTCCTTCTGTACCCCGTTTATATTAATAACCACCAGTAGCTGTGCTATGGCTATCTTTTTCATAAGTGGCTGGGGGATAAGATAATCAAACCCATATGCTAGAAACTCCTAAATGACTAAGACCCTCGACCAAGAGTTTCCAATGTTGTCAATCTCTGAGACTCATCAAAAGAATTTCACCATCACTATCACCACCACCACCATCATAGTTGACATTTATTCCAGATATTTTACTTATTTTATTCAATCCTCACACAGTAGTATTATTTTTAAGATGAGGAAACTGAGGCTTTTAGAGGGGTTTGTAATATCCAACAGGTCACGTAACTGAGACATATGGAGGCGGGAAAGCCCGTGCTCATTATCATTAAGCTACGTGACTCCAAATCCTGTGGCTCTCTAGACAGAGCTTTGTCCTCAAGAGGTCTAATATTCCAAGTTAGACCCCTGACACCAATATTCATGTCTATTTCTTCATTCACCGTCATGACCTTTCAGTTCCCTTACCTCCGTTTCACATGCAGCTTCTGCTCGAATCAGCTCCTCTGTATCTCTGCACACATATGTGCCCCACCAATATGGGCACATCTCTTTCTATACTCCATCCTCTAGTTATTAAATTAGTGTTATCTCTGACCTCAGCTTTCTCACCTTTCCTACATCCTCATTCCCACCAAACCTCTCTGTCTACCTCCTCCTTCCTGGGTCCCTCCCTGTTCTCCACTCATCTGACTTATCATCAGTTCATCAGACTTCACCAACTTCATGAGCCCCCTTCTAGCAACACTTAGTCTTCACTCTTGGGTCAGCTATTTTAACATGGCCCTCAGACACCCCAGAGCCCCAGATTTCCTCCCTCACAAAGCACAGTTCACAGTACTGCTCTACATGATGCTGCTGGATACAGACAGACCAAGTCCACTTAAATTTACGTAAGATGAAATCAAATACCAGCCACTCTCTTTTAATATATGAGAATGATGCTTGGCTTGAAAAACTTTTCTCATCTCTTCATTTTCCCCTACTTCCTAAAATTAATGTTATAAGCCCCTTTTGTTTTCCTGGGCCCATATTTCAGGACTCTAAGAGCATAAAGGACCCCAATCCCACTTACAGACTCTCCAAGTTGCACTAAGTTACCCATTGTTTTCATCCCTCAACATTTATTCTTTTATCTTTCCTTGATTTTTAAGATAAACAAATTGTCTTTTTACTATTTGTTTTACTAATTGTCTTTTTGTTTACTAATTGCCCTTTTATTTATTGTTTCCACTGTGAAATCTGTGCTCTGCAGCTCAAATAGTCTCTCCCCTCAGGAACCTTGTTCCCAAATTAACCTCAATCATTATTGGCAGCCTCTTTTTGCAGGTTCCTTTTCTTCAAAGACACACAGGTTTCCTCCATCTTGGAGAACTCTGCTTTCTCTGTCTGTGCTCACTCTTCTAAAGACCTCCCTCCTCTCCCGTTTCATTCTCTAGCATAGTTTTTGAGTGAATGATTCTCTACAATTTGATTTCTATGCCCACCAATCTCCAGAAATGGCTTATTTCTCCTCTAATGACTCTAACAAAACACAGTCCTTTCTCAAATTCGGTGGCCTTTTCTCTGTCATCATTTTCCTTGATCTTTTTCATATAAAGTATTTTGTTTTCCACTGAGTTTTTCTTATAGTCCCTTCCCCTAGCTCTCCATTATGCTGCATTACTTTGTTTTCCTTCTATTTCTTTAGCAGTCCTCTATTTCCTTTACTGGTCCTTCTTCATCTCCATACTCACTTATTTCCCTATGCATGGGTCTTCAATGACTACAATCTTTTCCTGTGTTAATTAACTCCTACCATTACAATTGTGCAGATAAAATAAATCCTCCTCTTCCCTCAACAGTGCACCCGACACTAGTACCATTGCCCCTATGACTGTAGGACATCTCCTTAGATATTCTCCACCAAACTCAAATCAGTATATAAAACCACTCTTTCTCACAATAGTACACACATAAAAACACTCACACATATCATGAGTTACCATTCCTCAACACCATTTCCTGTTATCAAGTATTGTTGATTCTACCTTTAAAAAATGACTCTCATATCAATCCCTCCTCCCTATTCCCAGACTAGCTCACGCCATCAGCTTGTTGTGATGTAACATCGTCTTAACTGAATTCTCTCACTTCTGTCCTCTCTGATGTATCCTATATTCCTGCCCAGCTCAACCTTTCCTTTGTAAAATAGTTTATTTTATTATGGAATTAATTCACTTTTTAGAAATTTAGAAAATAATGATATAACAAAACAACAAATACCACTTATAAGCCTATCATCAGATATAACTACTGTTAATAGTTTGATATATAACCTTCCAGGGTTTTTAATACATACCTTTTTAATTTTTTACAAAATGGTATCATATGCTATTTTAAAACTTAAATATGTATCATGAATAATTTCAATGTCAACCAGAGCCCTTCTCATCATCACATCATTTTAATAGCAGCAAAGCATCTCCTCATGTGGATGGGATATATTTACTTAATCATTCCCCTTTTTCTGAATATTCAATTTGTTTTCAAGTGCTTAAATTTTATAAACAGTACTGTGATAAGCATCCTTAAAGTTAAATCTTTGTGTACATTTACAACTTTTATTTAAGTACAATTGCTGAGTCAAAGTGTATGAGTATTTTTAAGGCTTTTGACATAAACTGCAAAATTGCCCTTCAGGAAGGTTATAACAATTTGGAATTCAACTAGCATTCTATGAAAGATGCCTACTTTCTTGTACCTTATGCACACTGGGTTACATTTTAAAAAATATAGGTCAACCTGGTTAGTGAAATGGTAAATTGAAGTTGAATCTCTTTTCATATATTTGTTAACCATTTGCAGTCAAACCTACGGGGTAAAAAAAACCCAGTGTGTGCTTACTGCATGTCATGTGGGAAGGAAGAAAGGAGAGTAGAGAGAAAGCTAGAAAGCTAAATTAGTGCTATAGTCCTCCTGGCAGAGTCTCAGGACCCTCTAATCCCCCTCATCTCTTAACTCATAGAATATTTAAATCCTTTCCATTAGCTATCTCCCCGCTCCCTGCCTCCTTGCTAACCCAACTAAATAATAATATCTAATATTTGGAGGTGAAATATAGAGAGGCAGCACATGTGTACTGTTTCTTCATTCCTTTTATTAGCTTCAAAGCACCCTTTAAAACGTGCCATTTCAATGAGAGTTATACAGCTGTCAGCTGGCCGTCTCCTCTCGCTTTCGCACAACAAGAGTGAGATCTTCAGCAATACGCTCATTATAGAACTCCACTCCAACTAAACAACTTGGATACACTATGAAGTTCACTGAGCAGGTTTGACTGATATGGAAATGTATTTGCCTTTGATCCCAGCAAAATATGTTTGTTGGAAATTTGGGATCTGTCAGAAAGAGAGGTGGATTTAAATAAAGGTGAGGTGAGGTGGAAAGATATGTCTTGGGGAAGACAGAGAAGAATTATCAGGTGGAGACATGAGAGAGGCCTGAAAACACTGGAAAAAAAGAATAGTCATCATTATCACCCAAAGTATTTTTACTCACTTCATCCTTTATAAAGCATATTATTCTACACATAATCAACTTTGGATGGGTTTCTTATTATAATTGAAGGCTTAAATTCTACTTTCTCCTTTGGTGTTAGATTAGGGGAGTTTTTAATCCTCTCTCCCAGGGGTTGCCAAAAATGATCTGGGATTTGAAATATGACACAGCACATTGACAGAGCTGTGGAAGGAGAGTTGAAACAATTTTTCGTTTCTGAAATCTGTGATACTGACTCACTTCTTTCATTTGTAATTTCACTTAACTAAAAGGAAAAAGTAGATCTCATAAATTCTCTAAAATGTTTAGGTATGCTTCCATTGGGAAACCTGAGCTGGGCTTTTCAATTCTAGAATTTCAAGCTTAGAACGAAAGTGGCCTTAGAATGAACATGGCCCTGTATTCTCATTCTATGCTTAAGGTAACATAACTCTCAAGATGTTAGGATGCATTCAGGCTCCTTCTGCAACCAGGTGGAGGAGTGAAAACTAGAATACTAGCTCCTGAATCTGTGTCTAGTGCTGTTCAGGACACAACAAGTTTCCTGGTATAACATTCTAGGGAGGCTTCTTTCCTTTATGGTTATGAGGCTGGAAAATGAAGCAGAAATAAACTCCATCGAATCAGGGACAGATTCTTCTATAAAAGGGCTTCCCTTTTCTCCCTTCCACCAGATTCTCACCAAGCTCATCAATCCCTTCGTCACTCCATTCAGACTTGACCTGAATGTGTTCAGTTTGTAAATTCAAAATCTGGAATCAGAGTGACATTTCACTTTGAAGACTATTATTTAATTATCTTCATAACTCTACTTGTAATAACTAAATTTTCTGTAGCAATTTTTAGCTTATATGTGGTTAATCCTTAATGATAATTTGACAGTTAAACTGACACATTTATAAAGACGCTGTAATTAATTTTAATGCACAGCTCATTTTTTCTAATTTAACACTTACATTGATCTCATTATATATGTTAGATTAAAGATATTAATGCTCCACTTGAGCAAAACATATATTTTAAGTCTCACGTTGCTTGAAGAAAGTAGGGAAATTTGACAACATAAAATTACATGTTTCAAAATTTCTAAACATGAAATTTATATAAATTCTCATCCTCCAACTATATTTATTACACTTAATGCAAAATAAAATCAGAGACTCAAAGCCTAACAAAAATTCATTTCAGTCCTCAGACTAAGAACAAGGTCTTGTGGGTCTCAACCCAATTCTCTCTCCTCCCTGTCACACACTTCTGCAGCTTTACTGTGATTATACAGCAGCTTCCCTAAAAATTATCACATAGTGAAATACACATCATTGAGGGTGTGGACTGATGGATGTGGGGCAAGCATCAAGAAGAGCAAGAGAGGTCTGAAATAGAAGCTTCGGAGAGAAGAAGCAATAAACATTATTAAGAACTAAGTCAGAGTCCAAGGGCAAGATAGCACAGAGGGCTGATGTCATCATTAAAATGTCATCCTAAGATTCCAGGACGGTGAGAATCACTAGAAGGAAACTCACCTGCTTATTTTCCCTGACCTCCTTCTTGTTCCCACTGCATAAGGAGCCCTCCTAGTTACTGCCATTCCCACCTTCTGCAGCTGTTTCTTCTGTACATATTTTTGAAGTATGCTTTCATTTTCAACATGATATTGTGAGCCCTGCATCTTTCAGGAAATCTCTCACAATTCCTAATGTACCAAAGGATCTTCTTACTTTTTCCAATATGGTTATTAGAAGATATTCTATTGACATGTCATTTTAATACAAAAATGTGTTCTCAGACAAGAATTGCCAAACATTTGGTAAAACCCAATACCATGAGAGCCAGTAGCCTCAACAAATGGAGAATTTGTCACCTAAGACAAATTCTCTATAATTAATAGAACTAGTAGAGAAGAATGGTAGATTAACTTCAACTAATTTCCTCAAAGACATGTGAAAAAATATAGCGCACACACACACACACACACACTCATACACACATGAGTATTTATGTGAAATAATCAATCAGAGGCCATAGATATTAAAAATTAGATTGTTGAAGAAATTCAATAGATGCTCTACAAAGCAAAATGCACTTGGAAGAACAATGATTAATGAGCTGAAGTTTAACTGGAGGAATCTTACCAGAATACAGCAAAAATAAATAAAGATATAAGTATATAAAAGTAAAATGAAGAAACAGGGCCAAAAGATCCAAAAGTTTCACCATCTAATTAAAAAGAGTTCAGGAAAATAAAATAAAGAGAATATAGGATGGTAAATACATGAATGTTTAAATTTCAAAAAAGTTGTAAAAAAATGACAGAAACCCACTTTCGAAGGGATTCGAAGGGCTTAGCAAGTATCAAGTGCAATAAACATTAAACACATGCACACACACGTGCACATACACACCTACTATTCACATCTTGGTGAAACTTCAAAACACCAAGATAAAAGAGAAGATGTTAAACCCTTTTATGGAAAAATTAAACAGATTACTTACAAAAGAACAAGAATAAAAGAATCAGCAGAGCATACTGGTTAAGAGCTGGAGTGCATGGATTTGAATCCTCATTCTATTGCAAGCTAAGTGACTTTAGACAAGCTATTTATCCCTTGGTTCTTCATTTTCTTCATTTCTAAATTGGATAACAATAATATCTCGCTCATAGGGTAGTAGTTAAAGGGATAAATGAGTTAATATTTAGAAAGCACGTAGAAAAAATATGACACATAGTATATTCTATGTAATTGCTTGTTAAATAAAATTAAAATCAGACTTCTCATCAGTAATAATGGATGGAGAGAGACAATAAATCAATATCTTCAAGGTTCTGAAGAAAAATCCTTTTGAATGCTATTCCCATCCAAACTATCATTAATGTGTAAAGAAAAACTAAATATATCTTCAGAAAGTTAAGAACCCCCAAAATGTACTATATAGGACTCTTTCTGATGGAAAGTTCCCTGGCAGGAAGGATATACTATAACAGCGTAGGACTTGAAACAGATCTCCTATTTCAATGTCTCCATCATACAGATAAGAAAGCTAGGACCCAAAGTGGTCCAATACTTTTATAATAATCATGTAGTTATTAAATGTAAGAGTCAGGGTTGAATCCAGATGTCTGGACTGTGGGCTAGCAATTTTTTCTCACCTTTCTGTAGCAGGAATTCATATATAAATAGGTCTGTTCAGGTTTCAAGTTTCTTCCATGAGAGTGAAATCCAATGTTGTAGATTGTAAAAATAACAAACTCTACATGGATTTGAAAATTTTTAAAAAGTTATGCTCGGGTCTTATATTTAGGTCTTTCATCCATTTTCACTTAATTTTTTGTGTAAACCCTAAACTGAATCACGAAGAACTGGAAAATCTAAATAGACCAATCGACAGCAAGGAAATTGAAACTATCATCAAAAAACAAACAAAAAGTGAAAGTCCAGGACCAGATGGCTCTACTAGTGAATTCTACCAAACATTCAAAGATGATTTAATACCTGTCCTTCTCAAACTCTTCCAAAAAATTGAAAAAGGGACAATATTTCCTAACTCACTTTATGAGGCCAACATTACCCTGATACCAAAAGTTGGTAAGACTAACACACACACAAAAAGAAAACTACAGACAAATATCTCTGATGAATGCAGATGAAAAAATATCCTAAACAAAATACCAGCAAATCAAATAGAACAATACATTTAAAAGATTATGCATAACAATCAAGTGGGGTTCATTCCAGGGACACAATATATGCAAATCAATCAATGTGATACACCACATGAACAAAATAAAAATCACATGATCATATTAATCGATGCAGAAAAAGCTTTTGGTAAGACACAACATTGATTTATGATTAAAACACTTAATAAAATGAGTATAGGAGGAATATAGAAGGAAAACACGTCAACATAATAAAGGCTGTATATAACAAACCCTCAGCTAATATACTTAATGGTGAAAAAGTGAAAGCTTTTCCTCTAAGATCAGGAAGAAGGAAAGGATGCTCCTTCTCACCACTATTGTTCAACACAGTATCAGAAGTCCTTGCCAGAGCAATCAGGCAAGAGAAAAAAATAAAAGGCATCCAAATTGGGAATGAAGAAGTCAAACTGTCACTTTCTGCAGACAATATGATTGTTTATATGGAAAACCCTAAAGACTCCACCAAAAAACTATCAGAAACAATAAACAAATACAGTAAAGTTGCAGGATATAAAATCAATGCATAAAAATCCATTGTACTCCTATGTACTAACAATGTAATTTTAGAGAAAGAAGGAAAAAGGAAATTCCTTTTGCAATTGCAACAAAAAGAATAAAATACCTAGGAATAAACAAAGAATGTGAAGGACCAATGCAGTGAAAGCTGTAAGACATTATTAAAAGAAATTGAAGAAAGTCAAAGAAATGAAAAGATATTCCATGTTCATGGATTGGATTAATTAACATAGTTAAAATGGCCATATTACCCAAAGCAATATACAGATTTAACGTAATCACCATCAAAATCCCAATGGCATTTTTTAAAGAAATAGAACAAAAATCAACAGATTTGTATGGAATCACAAAAGATCCTGAATACCCAAAACAATCCTGAGGACAAAAGAACAAGGCTGGAGGCATCACACTCCCTGACTTCAAAATTAAACTATAAAGTGACAATAACCAAAGCAACATGGTATTGGCAGAAAAACAGACACACAGACCAATGGAACAGAACTGAGAACCCAGAAATAAACCCTTATATATATATGGGCAGGTAATTTTTGACAAAGGAGCCAAAAGCATACACTAGAGAAAAGAAAACCTCTTCAATAAATGGTGCTGAGAAAATTGAAAAGCCACATGCAAAAGAATGAAACTGGACTGCTGGCTGTCACCATACATCAAAATTAGCTCAACATGGATCAAAGACCTAAATATAAGACCTGAAACAATAAATTGCACATGAGAAAACACAGATACTAAACTTATGGACCTTAGTCTTGGAGAAGATTTTATAAATTCGACCTCAAAGGCAAGGGAAGTAAAAGCAAAAATAAATGAATGGGACTATATCAAACTAAAAGGTTCTGGATGGCAAAAGAAACCATCAACAAAATGAAGAGGCAACCAACCAAATGGGAGAAGAAATTTGCAAACAACACCTCCAATAAGGGACTAATGTCCAAAATATATTAAAAAAAAACCACATACAACAAGAAAAAAACAAGCAATCCAATTAAAAAATGGGCAAAGGACCTGAACTGACACTTCTCCCAAAAAGACATACAAATGGGCAACAGACACATGAAAAGATGCTCAACTTCACTTGCTTTTATAAGGTAAAGCAAACCAAAACCATAATGAGATACCACCTCACACCTGTTATAATGGCCATTATGAACAAGACAAGTAATAACAAGTGTTGCAGAGGCTGTGGAGAAAAAGGAACCCTCATACACTGCTGGTGGGAATGTGAATTGTTAAAGCCAATATAGAAAACTGTATGGAGGCTCCTCAAAAAATTAAGAATACAATTACCATAGACCCAGCAATCCCTCTTCTGAGTATATACCAAAAAAATATGAAAACATTTATCCATAAAGATATATGTACCCCTGTGTTCATAGCAACATTATTCACAGTGACCGAGACAAGGTAACAACCAAAGTGTCCTTTAATAGATGATTGGATAAAGACGATGTGGTACATATATACAATGGAATATGACTCAGCCATGAGATGGAATACTACCATTTGTGACAACACGGATGGATCTTGAGATTATCGTGTTAAGCAAAAGATGTCAGACAGAAAAAGTCGAGAACCATATGATTTCACTCATATGTGGGATATAAAACTGAAAGCAACAAATGAACAAGACAAACAAACAAACAAAAACTCATAGACACAGACAACAGTTTAGTCGTTACCAGAGATAAAGGCAAGAGGAGAGAAGGTAGAAAAAGGTAAAGAGGGTCAAATACTCATATATGGTGACAGAAGGAGATTTGACTCTGGGTGGTAAACACACAATGCAATATACAGAATTGTACTTTTGAACCCTATATAATTTTATTAACCAATGTCACTGCAATAAATTTAATAAAATATTCTAAAGTTATGGTCAGTGATAAAGTAGAAATCTAGTCAAGAAAACATTTATTGTCAACCTCAATGACATCAATAGCTCCATTTTCCTATATACCAGGGAGTGTATAAATATAGTATTTGCACTAAGAAGTTAGGGTATTCATTGTGTAATGTGTTTAAATGAGCCAAGTTGCTCCTCCAAACTCTGATAATTAGTCTTAGGGAAACTTGACTAGTATTATTGTTGTAATTATTGTTGCTTTATTTGTTTTACTATTTATATTGAAGGTTTATTTACTATAAGCAATTTACTTCAAATATCTAGCCTCAGTTTTCTCAGCTACAAATTGGGTATACCAATACTTGCTTTGCAGGACTTCTGTGTGGATTTAATGATTTAACGTAATACAGGAAAATGAAAAGAGGAGTGCCTGCCCGAGGGTGGAGAGCAGCCAAATATCCATTCCCTCCTCATTCTCTGTGCCCATGCATAAAACAACTCCTTTCCCAAGAAAAAGATTTCTTATTTTCTCCATTCTTTCCTGCTTCCATTCTCTTTATTTTTTGCTGCTGGAATGTGGAATTTTGTAGGCATTAATAAAAATATGTTATTTAGAGATATTTAAGGTCCTAATCCTTTTTCTTACCTCAGTTTTCAAAATATCTAGGTGATCTTTGAAGATAAAAGGAAGCAAATTGGAGATATGAGCTGAGATTCACATGTATAGAAATAAGAAGTAAATTAAGACAGTGAAGTCTGTTTTAATATTAATATTTTGAGTTCCAGATAAACGTGAAAGTGTCTAGGAGCTTTAATATGTTCTCCTCATCTCACATTATAAACTGCTTCAAGATTGTTCAGAATAAAGAATCTCCACTCCCAACACAGATATGAGACTGCTTATTCAATATTCATATGAGAAATTCATGTGGGACACCCTGACTGCAGCATCCACGTAGAAAAGTCACTGGGAAGTGTCTGCCTGAGGGAGATCATCTCTCAATGGCACAAATGTCCATCGAATTAATGAACACTCTTTGCTTTAGAACCAAAGAGAAATCCCAGCTTGAAATTTTGTTATAAAAGAGAATGGTTATTGGGTGTTTCTTCTGTACCTGCATGGATGTGACGCATTTTAAGGAAAAATTTTACCTTAAAATGTTCACCTATACTTTATGCAAGGATTTACTACTGTGTTTCTCTTAAAGCAAGCTCCCTTGGGCATCTAAAAATGTTCATTCATCCACAAAAATCACTTTCCTAGTCCTATTCACTTTATTTACAAGAGTCGTCCTAAACAGAATTGGTTGTAGACTGGAGGGTACATGCAAATCTATGATATAAGCTTGTCTGAATTTGAGGGTTTAAAAAATGAGAAAGAGAGACAGGTTTTGTCCAACACTGAATACGTATTCTCACTATGTATAGGAACATGTCAGCACAGAGCTTGCCCCTATTCTTTCCTTTGTACCCTGAACTAACTGGTCCTCTACTGCTCCCATGAAAATGCAAGAGGCGTGAGGAAAAGAGGCTAACTGTGGCTGCTTAGTATCTATTTTCTTACCTTTAAAAGTGACATTAAGATGTTTTCACTTATCTCTCCACTTAAAAATCTCCCCCAAATACCAAGGAGAAAAAAATAAACAAGCAAACAAACTATTTTCATTGATACTTGAAGTAGAACATATAGAGAGTGAAAAAGCAGATTATCTACAAAGAATAAAGCAAAAGAACCCATGGGCCTTCTCAACAAGCAATTGAATGAATATGGTTTTCAACATAGAATTCTATACTCAGACAAAATATCAATCAAAAGTGAAGATAGAATAAGTATATTTACATACCTGCAAAGTATCAAATTTTTACCTTTCATGAACCCTTTCTGGATATATCCTAACAATGTGAAGGAAAGATATGTGACCCTGGAAACATAGTTTCTAATATAAGAGCATGGATATCCATGATGATAGTACAGCAATGGTTAGGATGTACAACAGGACTATAGAGGAATCATCCAGTCCAGGATGAGCTGGAAAACAGAGGATTTCCGGTGGAATGCCTCAGAGCAAAGAGATGATCTAAGCATTTTCACCATACAGAAAGGTAGATCATTGGACAGTTGAAAAGTGTTGGAAAAACACAGCCATAGAATCAAAGGAAAACAGGCAAATGAAAAAGAAGACAATAATTAATTCCAAGAAAACCCAGAAGTCATACAAGAAAGAAAATGTTTATTCTACATACGAAAATACACTATAATATATAATATACTATAATACCCTGCCATCCAAAGCAAGAAAGAATATTTTCACTGTTATAATAATAAAAACACTAAATAGGTATTTAACTGAAAATTGTGGTCCATATACGCAAGGAAGAAAATGAGTGGGTGATGGAAATCGTTGAGAGTACTAAAACCTTCATCTACTGTAATACAAACTCAATGTGTAACATAACAAAATAAGGACTATCTATAGATATGTGGATTAAATACCATAAAAAGGTGCTAGAAATTTTAAAAGTGTTTCTTTTTTACAGGCTAGAGGAGGAAGGTGGAAGAGATGGCCAGGTGACTGCTATTTTTTGTTATAAGACTTTTAGCACTATTTGACTATTTAATGTAATATACTGATAAACATAAAGTTTGGGTGACAAACACTTCTTTTGCTCTTTTTTTTAATATATTGACTTTTCAGATTACCAATGAAATGCAGGCTCGCTGAAGAAGATTTGGAAAATACATAATAATTTAGAAAAGGAAATTAAACACTATCCAGCTAGTGTCATCTGCTGCTAGCCATTCTTTATTCCTATGTATATTATTTTATGCAACAGAAGCCATTCTCTGAATATAACTTATATCTATTTAAGCTTGACATGATGTAATCAGGGATTTTCATACCGTTAAACATTTTTCATAAACATTTTTATTAGCTGCATAATAGTCCATCTGATATGATATAACTCTTGCCATATTTTTGGACCTTTTTTTTAAAGATGTCCCAGTAATGAATAATGCTATTTTTAAGTATATTACATATCTTTTGTGGGGGGGGCACCATTTACCCCACTGTAGGGAGTTCAGGTATTGACTTACAGGCAGTGGGGAGTCCCAGAGGCTTTAAGTAAGAAGAGACGCAGGCAAATTTCTTTCATAGTAAGACACCTCAGTAACAGCTATAATAGGAAGGATGGAGAGAAAGGGACAGACAGAAATATTTAGAAGTTAGGCTCAATAGGACTTGATTGCTTAGATGTGATTGAATAAAAGGATGATCTATGATACTTTCCACATTTCTGGTTTAGGTGAATTTGATGATTATAAAGAGACACCAGAATAGAGAAGTGCTTGGAAAAAGATAATTCTTCTGTTTTTGACATGTTGATTTTGATGGCCTCTTATGTAGCCTAGGGGAGAGATCCAATGGGCTGGGCTAGAGATAC
Organism: Rhinolophus sinicus; assembly: GCF_057876585.1. NCBI lineage: Eukaryota > Metazoa > Chordata > Mammalia > Chiroptera > Rhinolophidae > Rhinolophus > Rhinolophus sinicus. The sequence continues at coordinate 36,418,036 of NC_142505.1, forward strand.
TGATTTAGGAATTATCACTGAATAAGTGACGCTAAAAGCTGATGAGTTTTCAACAGTATATTCAGGAGCTGAGACTATAAGGTACATTGTTTAGCCTCAGAAAAGGACTGGAAAATGTAAGCCAAGTATCAAAAAATACAGAGTTCAAGTCAAAGAGGCCAGGAAACTAGACCAGATGCTTAGACCTCTAAGCAGACTGACATGGTGGACATTGGAGAATGGACAGAGGCCTGGTAGGATCCAGTGGCCAGGCTGCTCCTGGTATACCAGACAAGGGAAGTAAAGGTAGCACAACCACATCTATGCTCCATGTGCCCATGGAACAAAGTATGGACCAGGCCTGAGCCAATGGTGATTGTTGTAAAGTCCCTATGTTTAGAGCTTCAGCATTATTTGTATAAAACCACATACTACTGTATGGTAATATGAGCCTGGAGTCCATAAGAGAGAGATAAGCCACATTCTAGACAATAAGGGATGACTTGTAGAGGAAGAGAGAAAACTAGCTTCTGGCTGGGTAGATAACTGGAACTAATAACCAGAGGATCCAGTAGGAATTATGGTTCTTTTTTCTGATATGTTCTCCCACCATGTGTGCCAATGTTCCTTGTGTGTGAAGACAGACCAAATATCATCTAAGAGGTATTTCCTAAAAGGATTATAGAAGTCACAGTGCAATGCAATTTCCTGCCAAGATAGATACTCTTCTGAGCTTGTATACGAGAACCCCTACCATCACTCCAAACATAGATATACCTGATAAAAATTTTTGTTAAAAGAAAAAAAAAACTTTAAAATACATATCCACGCTCAAAAGAAAGAGAGAAATGGAAATTTCAACTGATCATAAATGACGAGAAAATAAAAGTTCATACTCACTTTTGGGTCTGGTTTGAGGCCTACCTGTGGAAGACAGGTTAGACCAGAGGCCTCAAGAAAGAGCTGTCCTCCTTCAACAGAGACATTCTTCCCATGATCCCAGGATTCTGCCCTAAGCAAGTTGCCTCTTAGAAGTATGGCCCACAACAGCTCAGTCATGTATCACCTAATTTTTCATTTATAACCAAATTCCACCAGACCTATGAGGAAAACAATAGCATGCATGAAAGAAACCCAAGATGACAACTGGTCCCAGAGGAAGCAGAAACAATTCAGAAAGCAGTAAAGGGCTTTAAATCGCAGTTTTTTGAGAGAGATTTGAGAAGCTGCTGTGGCTGCAGAGTAAGTTTAGGCTGCTGTATTGAAGAAGCAATAGGAAACAAGAAAGAAATTTTGGAAATTAAAATATAGAACAGCTGGAAGGCAAAAACGAAAAACCAAAAACTTCTGCAAAATAGAACAAAAAGACAGAAATTGAAAGAAAGTATGAGGGAAAAGTCAGGGGAGGCTATTTTTATAGTTTGTATTGTACAATATCTGATATATACAAAAGCATATACGTAGCATAGATGTAAATTACAATAATCAAATGAATACCAGTGAGCCTACCACCCAACTCAAGAATCAAAGCTCTACTAAACACTTAAATACGAATTAACACCAATCCTTCTCGAACTCTTCCTAAAAAATCAATAAGGAGGGAATACTCTCAAACTTATTTTATGAGGCCAGCATTACCCTCATACTAAAAATCAGAAAAGACTACTACTAGAAAACTACAGGCCAATATCCCTGATGAATACAAATGCAAAAATTCTCAATAAAATACTACCATGTTTCCCTGAAAATAAGACCTAGTTGGACCATCAGCTCTTATGCATCTTTTGGAGCAAAAATTAATTTAAGAACCGGTATTATATTATATTATATTATATTATATTATATTATATTATATTATATTATATTATAAGACCCGGTCTTATATTAAGACCCAGTCTTATTTTAATATAAGGTCTTATTTTAATATAAGACCGGATCTTATATTAATTTTTGCTCCAAAAGACGCATTAGAGCTGATGGTCCGGCTAGGTCTTATTTTCAGGAAAACATGGTACCAAAAGCCATCCATTGATTCAGTGCAATCCCTATCAAGATTTGTGTTTATCAAGTGAAGTAAGTCAGACAGAGAAAGACAAATACTGTATGATCTCATTTATATTGGAACCTTTAAAAAAACTCATAATAAAAGGGATTAGACTTGTGTTTATCAGAGGTGAAGGGTGGGGAAGAGAATGAATTGAAGGAAGGCAGTCAAAAGGTACAAATTTCCAGTTATAAAATAAATAAGTACTACATATGTAATGTACAACATGCTGACTATAGCTAACACTGTTGTATTATATAGAAGAATGTTAAGAGAGTAAATCCTGAGTTCTCATCACAAGGAGAAATAGTTTTCTTTTTTTCTTTCTTTTCTTTTTATATATGAGATAATGGATGTTAGCTGAACATACTGTGGTAATCATTTCACAATACATATAGTCAAACCATCACGCTGTACACCTTAAATTTATACAGTGATGTATGTGAATTATTCCCTTCCAAAAAAAAAACAACTGAAAAAAAAACAAAAAACAGAGCATTACCAATCTGCTTACTCCCCCAAGTTCCCATCTCCTGCCTCCCAACAAGAGGTAAGTGCAGTTGTGAATTTTCTGTTAATTATGACCTTGTGTTTGAAATTCTATTTTTTTGCACATATGACTGTGTCCTTAAACAATACTTTTACTTTTTGAACATAATAAAAATGGCATCATACTGAAAGATTGATAGAGAGGGATAAACAGACATAAGGCAAGACTGGCATTGTTGGACTTACTAATTTTTCCTTTTCAATAAAGGTAAATTTTCACTTCATTTTCTTAATTTGCATTTCTATAATGTTGAGTGATGTTGAGTATCTTTCAATATATGTATCATTTATGTCTCCTGTTCCATAAAATCCTGTTTATGTGATTTGCTCATTTTTCTATTGGGTTTGGGCTTACTAATCTTTTTGATTTGTAAGAGTTCTTTACATATTCTAGAAAAAGACACTTTGTCAATAATATGTTATGTGAATATCTTTTCCAAGTTTAGGGCTAATCTTTTCACTTTATTGATAGTGTATTATGATGAACAAACGCTCTCAAATTGAAAATGATCAAATTTATCAATTTTTTAAATTAGCATTTCCTCTATCTTGAGGTTAAAAAATATCTCCTGCATTTCTGATAAAAATTTTAAAGTTTTGTCATTACATTTATATCTAATCCATCAGAAACTTAAATGTGTGTGTGTGTGTGTCTAGTGTAATTTAGAGGTCTAATTCCATGTTTTCCCATATTCTTATTATATATCACAACATCAGTTATTAAATAGCTCTCCTCTCTCCACTGATTTGCAACATGAGTGTATTAGATTCTTAAGCTGCCATAACAAATTACCAAAAAATTGGTAGCTTAAAACAACAGAAATATATTGTCTCATGGTTCTGGAAGCTAGAAATTTGAAATCAAGGTATCAACAGGGTTGGTTCCTTCTGGAAGCTCTGAGGGAGAAATCATCCTTTGCCTCTCTCCTACCTTCTGGTCCTTTGTGTTCTTGGCTTGTACATGCATCACTCCAGTTTCTGCCTCCATCTTCACATCACCTTCTTTATTGTATCTGTATCCTCTCCTCTTCTTGTAAGGACACCAGTATTGAATTTAGGGTCCATTCTAATTCCAGGATGATTCCATCTCTAGATCCTTAACTAATTACATCTGCAAAGACCCTATTTCCAAATAAAGTCACATTCTGAGATCCCAAGTAGACATGAATTTTAGAGGCGACACTAGTCAACCTACTATAATGGTTAAATATCAAGTTTCCATATAATGAAGTTCTAGGCCCTTTATTCCATTCCATTCACCTGTTTTTCTATCCTTCAACCAATACCATACTGCCTTCATTGCAAATGCTTTAACATTTTTATAATAATTATTGACATCTGAAAAGCCAGTCCCCCCTTTCCTTCTTCTAAAATGTCTTGGCTATTGTTGGGGCTTTGCTCATCTATATAAATTTAAGCATCAACTTTTCAAATTCCTTTTTAAAATTCTGTTAGTATTTTTTACTGAAATTTCACTGAATCTATGAAAACTTAGGGTGAAAACTGGCATCTTTACATTATTAGTTCCTCTATTTCACAAATATGAGATATCTTTTCCTTAATGTCTTTCCATAAAGTATTTTGTTTTTTTTTCATAGAGTTCTTTTGCATCTTTTGTCAGTAAGCTTTTTAGTTTGGAATAAATTTAGAATCACAGAAAAGTAAAAAGGATAATACAAAGGGTTTGGATTTGCCCCTCATACCATTTTCCCTAATGTTAGTATCTTACATACATCTTTTGTTACATTTATTCCTGGGTAATTTATATATTGTATTGCTGTTATAAGTGGTGAAATATACAATATCAATACAGGTGGTTTAGCAACCGTATAATAGGAGTCCCCAAAAATGAAAACAGAGAAAACAAAAGGGAGGAAATTATCAAATAATACATTTTTTAAAAGCTGAAGAGACAACAGTCTTTAAATTGAAAGTGCTAAGCAAGATGAATGAAAAGTAGAATCGCACCTACATCCTTCCTTGTGAAATTTCAGAATGCCAACGGAAAGAGAAGACCTTAAAAGCAATGTAAGACTGTTTGCTGTAAAATGTGTTCTCCTGGAAAGCAGCTTCTACATGTAACTCAGAGTCTTCTGAAAACATGATCTCTTTTTATGCCCTCTGTAGTTCTGAAGTGTTCTCGTGTAGGTCTTGCATATTTCCTGCCAAGTTTAATCCTATGTGGTTTATATTTTTGTTGCTATTGTAAATTAAATTTTTATTCATATTTTCTGGTTATCATTGGTGAAGGAAAGCTATTGATTTTTTGTTTCCATTAATTCATATACTGGTCATTACTAAACATATTATTTAAAAAGATTTTTAGTTGAATCTATAGTGTTCTCCTATTAGATAATTACATAATCTGCAAACAATAATTTTATATTTCTTGTCTCTTTTGTTTTCCCTTTTCTTATTCCTCCAGCTGGGACATTCAAACATTTTATAATAATAGCAATGACAGTAAGTGTCCCTGTCATTATTCTTTGCCTGTAGTACTGAACTCTTAAGATAACACGTGGCTATCTTAAGCTTTTGGTTTCAGAGTCTCTATCATCTTACAGAAGAAACGTATGAAGTTTAACATGTCTTTTCCATTAATTGAGATGGTCTACTTTAACCTTTTAATTTGATGAATTTAATAAAACTATTCCAACTATTGAGTCAACTTTACATTCCTAGTATAAATCCTACTTACTTAAGGTATGCTACTGACTGAATTATGTCCTCCTCAAATTCACGTATTGAAGCCCTAACCCCCAATATGGTGGAATTTGGAGATGGGGCCTTTGGGAGCTATTTAGTTTTAGATGAGATAATGAGGTTGGGTTTTCATGATGGGATTAGTGACCTTATGAGAAGAAATACCAGAGAGCTTGCTCTGTTTGTCCCCTTGCCACGTGAGGACATACCAAGAAGATGGCCATCCATGACAGAGATCTCTCACCAGAAACAGACCAGGCCAGCCCCTTGATCTTGGACTTCGAGCCTCTAGAACTTGGAAAATAAAATTCTGTCGTTTAAGCCACCCAGTCTATGGTATTTTGTTATGGCAGCCTGAGCTGAGCTAAGACAGAACTCCTTCTGCCTGACTGCCTCAAGCTGGGACATCAGTCTCTTCTCGCCATAGGACACTAATAGAAACATTGGCTTTTCATGAGTCTCAAGCCTGCTGGCCTTCACACTGCAACTTAACACCATTGGCTCTTCTGGTTCTCAGGCCTTCGGACTCGGCCTGGAACTACACCATCAGCTTTCCTTGGTCTCCAGCTTGCTGACTGCAGTTCTTGGAATTTGTCAAATTCCCTGATTACATGAGCCAATCTCTTAGGATAAATCTTTTTGTGTGTGTGTGTATGTTCTATTGGTCCTGTTTCTTTGGAGAACTCTGACTAATACAAGATGTATTGCCCTTTCAATACATTCCTGAATTTATTTGTCAGTGGTTTATTTATACACTGTTAACTGCTATTGTTCTGCAGTTTTTGTATAGATGCATACTACTTTAGCATAAAGCTTTGGCATCGGGTTCATGTTAATCTTATAAAATTAATTGGAAATTTCACCCTTTTTTTCTTTGCTTGGGGCAGTTTAAATAGCAAAGAAAGCAGTATATGTTTCTTGCAAGTCAGCTGAAATATTCTTTAAAAAGCATCTGAGTCTACCATGCTTGTTAGGAATAATTCTGTGACAGTTTTAAACTTATTATTATTTTTATTATTAACTTCTTCCAGAGTTATTTTTCCACTCAGATTTTCACCTTTTTGAGTTGATTTTGTTAATTTTTCAAAATTTCCCCAGGAAATCATCCATTCCATCTAGTATGTGTTTTAGGATCAAGTTGTACATTGTGTTTTCTTTAAAAAAAATTTAATCTCATCTTTTTACATTGTGATATTCCTTAACATTGTGGTTATGTGAACTCTATTTTCTCTCTATCACAGGTTTGTATATCTGGTTGTATCTATATAACTGGTTGAGTTTATATAAACTAATATTTTAAATAAAACTAATTTCTGCCTTTTTGCTATTTTTAATGGTAGTATTTTTTAAAATACCACTATTTTTGCCCTCATTTGTCTTCCAATTAATTTGTTAGGCCTAATTTCTATAATTGAAAACTAATATTACTTTCAAATTTTCCCATGATCTAAAGCATTTCTGGTTCTATTTAGGCCTGTGGGTTTACCTTAGGTTCAGATTTGGTCATGTCCCATAGATTTTAATTTGCAATCTTCTCATTGTTCCCAATTCCCAAATATGCTGCATAGAATTAAGTTTAGAAAAGTTGGAAAATGCTTGAGAAATCCTGGGGCAAGAAAATTAAAATATTATGATACCTGTTTGGAAGGGGAATGGGGCCGGGAGTTGAGAGATGGGTCAGGGAAAAAAGGTGAAAAGAATATAAATCACCATATCAATTTTGCTACCAATAATTGTTTGGTAGATGGGTAAATGTTTTGTCCATACTTTAGATCATGATTTTTAATCACTTCTTACTCCATAGCAACACTTCTTTTCAGGCTATATAGTGTCTGGTTTGAGAATCTTCATGAATTGGCCTAAGAATCCTTTCCTGTTGCCTTCTTATTTGAAGGGGATAGAAAACCCCCTTTGGATCACAAACTCACTCAAAACTTTTTAGATACTGCTTTATCATTTTCTGGCATTTAGTATTTCGGATGAAAAGTCCAATGACAATAAAATTTTATTTTCCCCTTTAGGTATTATTTTTCTGACTCTATATTACAGGGTGTATTTTTATTCTTCCTATTTTAAAAATTTCACCAGAACTTTTGAATTTCAATAAGACAGACTTCAAATTATTCCCTTTTCATAAACATAATGTTCTCTCTAATCTCATAGGAATTTAAAATAAAGGTTTTCTTATATTTATACTTATGTCTTAGTACTAGTCAATATCAATTGTACTTTTGCTCTGGCCCCCTATTTCTATGATTATAGGTCTTTTCATAACGTTGATAACATTTTATTGCCCATTCTCACAGAAAAGGAAAATTTATGTTTGTCCAATATTATGAGTGCAAATGATCTTTGTCACAGTTTCAGAGGAACCTGTTTCTGTTATTTTAGTCTCAGAGACTGTGAACATTTTTATTTTCTGGAGTTTCATTATAGAACATGAAGAAATAGTTGGTCATAAAAGGTATGGCAAGAGCCACTTTTCCAGTGGTTTCTTTTCCAGGTGGTATGAGTGGCCACCCAAAAACTCATGGATGTGCTCTGCCCCTTCTCCAAGTGGCATGGCTGCAGTACTCAGGACTCTACTGGCTCCTGCAGAAATCGACTGGCATTGCTTACCATGTCATCCATGCTAGCTGGTGTCTAGGGATGAGTCCCGCTGTCAGTAGCTTAGAAAATATCCTCATTCATTTATGAAATGCTTCATGAGTACACATGATGTAGAAGTGACTGGGCTAGATATTGGGATAGAGCAGTAATGAAGAGACATACCTACCAGCCCTTTCAATAGAGAAGACAGACATTGAACAAGTATTTATTCAATCATTTTTAATAATATTTTTAAATTCTGGAGCTTACAAGGGAGTTCTTGGATGAGGACATAAATTTTGGAGTCATTAAGTTATAGGGTAATTAAGGTTATGGGAGTGGATATTATTGTCTAAGTAGAGAGTATAAAATGAAAAAAATAAGAGGGGCTAGCACCAAGTTTTAAGGAATTCTAACTCTTAAAAGTCTGGTGGAGAAGAATAAATTAGAAACTAAGAAGGACTAGTCAGAGAAGTAACAGAAAACGTTTGAAATATATTTCAACTAAATGGAATGCCTGAGTTGGACACTGTCATTTGCTTTCTTGATTCCTATTCCCTACTTATTTCCTCGTTAACAAAGCTTAGCTTGGTTTGGGGTAGCCATGTTCCCAGTCTCACTTTCTCAATCTCCTTTGCGTATAGGAGTAGCCATTAGACAGCTCTAGCCAAGACAATGAAGTTCCCTGTGTGTTTTTAGAAAAGCTTTTTGATTCTGATTTTTAAAAAGAGGGAAAGGGGTTTCAGATGCAGTTGTTCCTGCTCATTGTCCTTCTCTCTTCTACCTGTTTTGAAGACAGACTAGCTTTCTGGATCTTCAGCAACAACCTTGCCACCATGAGGTAATATGCATGGAAATAAGTCTACTCATTAAAACTATGAAGGTTCAGATATGTTCACAATGGGATTACTTACCAGCATGACAAATGCCAACAGCCACCCACCTCCAGGTTTATTGTTAGATGAGAAGATTAAAGTTATTTTTGTTTTAGCCATCGTAATGAGCTTTTCTATATCTGCAGTTGAACACACTTTTAATTAATAAAATTGTCATCTTAAACTTAAAATGGCTTCTCTACTATAAATATAATTATATTTGATTTTGCAAAAGTAGAAAAAATAAAGTCTACGTAATCTGAAATATTTTTCTATGAATTGCTCAGTTCATAATAAAAAATAAAAGAATAGCAGAAAACAAAACAAAACAAAAACAGTCCTCCTGTTTTCATCTGATTTTCTCTCATCATGAAGAAGAAAACTAATTTTTTTTTCCAGTTTTTTTTTTACCAAATGTCCAAAACTCAGTCTCCATTCAATAATTGAATGTGCATTGCCCATAGAGGGTGAAACTAAGGAAAAGTTTTCTGAAAAGGGAGATCACAGAGAGGGAGGAGCTCAGAAAATTGACTCCTTGAAGTTGTTTATAAAATCCTGAGCTTACCCATGAGTGATGTATGTATTGATTTGACCCTAAACAGCATAACTGGACTTTGATGACAGACTTACAGAATAGTTGCCATCCAGACCCCAGGCTGGCCACTGGGTAGCACACACAGGACAGATCTGAAGAGTACAAAGGCTTTTTAAATTGAACTGACGTTGGAACTACTCCCATAGAAGGCAAACCTGAAGATGTGGCCTCAATTTAACAGAGTCACTTGCCGGCTAAGACAAAAATATCAATATTCTCCACATGCTTTAAACAAGATGATGAATTTCAAAATATACTATTAAAATGTCCAGAATACATGAGAAGAATGAGGGAAATCTTAACTTACATGGAAAAAAAATCAGGACACCAATGTAAGATGACACAGAGATTGAAATTATCTGACCATGATTATTATAAAAATGCACTAAGATTTCCACTTCTGGAAAGATGGAGTAGATGTACTTCTCCCCATTCCCCACACTAAGTATAGCCAAACACCCTGAACATTATATAAAATAACCTTAAGTAGACTAAAATATGCAGAAAACAAATAAAATTGGCCAGGGACCTTGGGACCTAAGGTGGTAAGTTCCTTGGGTTTTCCTTTGCCTCATATACCCCACTGGGTATTAGAGACGTCAACAACCTGGAAATGCCAATGGGCACAGACAAAAACCAACAACAATGACAACAAAACCCTGCTCTCTTTAGCCAAAGGACCAGGAACACCTACAGCTAACTTCATACTTAATGATAAATGACTGAATACTTTTCCCCCAAATCAGAAATAAGGCAAGGATGTCTGTTCTCCTCACACTACTATACAACATGGAACACCTAGACAGAGCAATAAAGCAAGAACAGGAAAGGAAGAAATAAAACTCCCTATTTGCAGATGACATGAATGTTTACATAGAATATCACACGCACAAAAAAGAAAAAATATACAAAAAAATATCTAAATTTAGTAAGTGTGCATTCAGGAAGGTGACAGGATGCAAAAATCAATTGTATTTCTATATGCCAGAAATGAACATGTGAAAACCAAAATTGAAAATACAATACAATTCATAATCACTCAGAATAAAAGGAAATTCTTAAGTGTAAATCTGAAAAAAAAAAAAAAAAAAAAAGTACATGGCTTGTATGTTGATAAAAGAAATGAAAGATTTAAATAAATGCAGAGACAGACCCTGTTCATGAATTAGAAGATTCAACATACTCATAGTAAGGACACCAATCCTCCCCAAATGATACACAGTTTTAATGCAATTCCCAGCAAAATACCAGCCAGATTCTTTTGTAGTATAGACAAGATTATTCTAAAATTCATATGGAAAAGGAACTAGAATAGTTAAAACAGTTTTGAAGAAGAATAAAGTGGAAGGAACCACTCTATCCAATTTCAAGACTTTTTATGTAGTTACAATAATCAAGATTGGTGTTGGGAGAGACAGACACATAGCTCAATGGGATCTGCTACTTGCTACAACCAGTGTTGGAGACGGTCTTCAGGGGGATCTGAGACCAAAATCAATGATACCCTAGTCTCCTGCTATTCCTTGGCAGCAAACTCTGTATACTCTAGCCCAGCTTTCTTAATGTACCATCTGCACTACGATCACCAGGCTTTAAGCAGAAATCTTCTGCCACTGACATTTGTATCCCTTTATTGAAGAAATGTTTATGAACAACTTGCTCATTCCTGGTGGTGACAGAGGAGCCTCCAGTCTTGGAGCCTATCAACTGGACCTGCCCAGGGGCAAGGCCAAGAACACCAGGTCTCAGTGAGGGTCTCTGACTTGGCCTACTCCTGCTGAGCCTCCCTTATAACCTACATGAGGTGATTCCCCAGGTCAGCTGGTCCAGGTGCTAGGTGAATCTAAACAATGCAAACTGATGAATAAAGTTGCTCAGGAAATAATAATGGAATCCATGTGTCATAGCACATAGCGTGTATGTGAGTGGTTAGCTACTTGTGTGCGTTTCCTATTGCTGATATAACAAATTACCACAAACTTAGTGGCTTAACATAACACAAATTTATAATCTTATAATTGTGGAGGTTCGAAAGTTTTAAATGAGTCTCACTGGGCTGAAAACAAGGTGTCAGCAGGGCTGCATTCTCTCTGGAGAGTCTAAGAACGAACCCATTTCCTTGCCTTTTCCAGTGTCCAGAGACCTGCATTCCTTGGCTTGTGGCCTCTTCCTCCATCTTTAAAGCCAGCATCCATAGCATCTTCAAATTTCTCTCTGTCTCTGACACTATCTTATCTCCATCTTTCATTTATAAGGAACTTTGTGATTGCATTGGGCCCATCCAGGTAATCAAGGATCATCTTCCCATCTCAAGGTCAGCCAATAAGCAACTTTAATTCCATTTATATCCTAAAATTCTCTCTTGCCAGTCACAAGTTCTGAGGAGTAGGATGTGAACATATTGGGGGGAACCATTATTCTGCCTACCACACTACTGATGAAATTATTTCGATAAATTTGCTCCACAGTTACATAATACTATTTTCAAGACCTTCCAAAAATCTGTGCATATCTCTTCAGGTGTCATGTTCTTGTACTTTCCTCATCTACACCCCTCAGCACTCAAAAGCAGTGGTGCTTAAAGTGTGGTATCCAAACCAGCATCATCAGCATCACAATGGAACTTGTTACCCACCCCAGAACTACAAATTCAGAAATTCTGGGGGTGGGGCCCAGCAATCTGTGTTTTAACAAGCCCTCAGGGTGATTTTGATGCACACACATGTTTGAGAATCACTTGGCTGGGGACCATTATGTGTGGAAGCTTCTTACACTGAACTATAATTCTAAAATCCTGAGGTGCCAAAAAAATGTATACACATGACTTGTATTCATCTTTTGTTGTTGGTGTATATTATTACAATTTTAATACAGTTTTTTCCCTTTTTAAAATGTGTATACTTTTTTTGGCACCTTCTGTATATTGCTTTCAAACTGGAATTGTCTTTACTATCTACCGTACAAACAAGTTCTGGCATTGTGGAAACTCCACTCTAATATCCAGGAAGAAATGGAACAAAACAACGCACACATACCTCAAAGAAAAAGTCACCAAAATTTTAACAGTTAGTGCTTTCTGGGTGGTAGAATAATTGATTTCCCCCCCACTGGGCTTTATTATGTTTCCAAATATTTTATATTAAACATATATTATTTTACAGTGGATAAAGAAATAGATTGCAAAATGGAAGGAACAATTTGTAGTCAAAATACAAACATTCAAGAAAATACCAAACTCCTCTTCAGCCATATCAATAGCCAGGCCTATCGAACAGTAATATTAATTTGGCTCATTCTTTTTTCATCCCTGAAGCGTCTCAGCTTTTTATTTGATCATTGTGCGCAATAGCCATGGTCTTAACAGGTCAGTATAAAGCAGGACAAGTCATTTTAGAAGAGTGAAAACATCTAGAGATCCTGAGGACAGAAGCCAAACCTCCCTAATGCAGCCAGTCTGAGATGGGGTGGCCAAGTCACACAAGTCGTCACCTTTTCTCAGGACGCTGATAAGCCCAGGACCAACAAACTCCCCTCAGTCCCACTCAGTCTAGCAACACGCTTCACCCCCTACCCCAGATTTTTTTTTCTAAAGCAGACAATGTGGTATTGTGATTAGATATAAACTGAAAGTGTATTTTCTGCCCTTCAGTAATTACACTGCCTTATGGTAGCATTATTCAGTGTGAAGCCTTATTATGCTGCAGAATGAAATTCTGTATAATTTTCTTCTCCAATGCACAAATGGAAATCATATTTTGGTCTGAGTTGGGAAGAAAGGCTCAGTTATCACTTGTGAGCGTGGTGTTATTTTCCCCAGAATTAAAAAATCCATCTGGGTGTCCGACCTCGCTCACCCCGCTGCCTCTCCATTCAGCCTTTTGTATGCAGATGAACCTTATCAATTTCCACCGCCTCAAAAGCCCGCACCCAGCTTGGTGCCTCCCCCTGGTCTGCGAGGCTTTAATGGAAATGCATGAGGCTTTTTTTTTCTTTGATGTCTGTGCAATATACGCATTTGGATAAAAACCTGTGCTTTTATTTAGGGGGAGGGGAAGGGGGTTCAAATCAAAGTTAAAGTCTCTACCCTATCGCGCCTGGCTGGCGATTAGCGGAGGAGAGAAAGGAACAGCAAATCCAACACAGAAGCTATGAAACTGGGGTTATTCAGATTATTGACTAACAAATAAAGGGGCATGGGATGTCACATTTGTATTCTAAGGGTTTTCATCCCGCCACAGGCCTCATCAACAACTTAGTGGAGTGCGGCTAAATCCCCTGTGTTAACACGCGGGGCTCCGGGGGCTGCGTGTGATTAATGCATTAATTGCAGCTCCCTCAGGCCTAGCGCTGGCTGCGTCAGTAATTCACTTAAGGCCAGTTGGCCCTTTAGTTATTCTACAATCTAATGTAAACAACTCGCAAATAACACCACTCAGCCGTTCACCCAGATCCGATGCTGTTTCCCAGGCTATTAGCAACTTCCAATGAATGATTCATCCGCCAGTGACAAAGCCTGGCCACGGAATTGTGTGACACCGCCAGGACTACAGGCGTAGATCAAAACAGCCTGGCTTTCACCCCACGAAGAGACAGACTCCTGCGCCGCTCAGAAATGCAGCTTTGCCAGGCCAGGTATACACAGCACATAGTAAACGGTTGTTTAAAAAATGCCTACAGCCCTTTCTCTTCACCAAGGTAAATCATTTAGGAAGAAGGAGAAAAAACAAGCAAACACACATTTTGTTTGGCTCTAAGTATCACCATCTCATTACATTTGTGACAGACAAGTTTGACTCTGTTGACGGAGATTTTATATTGTGACCTAATGATGCAATTCATGTGAGCCTTGAGTTGAGAGTCAAGAATGTGATGACCTTCCCTAAGCTAGGGACAGCTGGGTTGTATGAAAGAGTGAGCAGCTTAGCTGCTCTGACTCTGAAGTAGAGATATTTGTTTTGTTTGCCTAACGAGATTGTTATAAGGATTTTAAAGTAATAATAAATAAACTTGTAAGTTTTCAAAACTTACTAATAATGTAAGTACTAATCAAATGAAGAATTAAGGCTCTTACTGATTAATATGCTAAAATAATAAATCTTTGTTTTCGCAGCACTTTAAATTTTACAAAGAGTAGTCATATACATGAGTATTTATAGAGAATTTCAACTGTACAGAACTGGCACAACAAGGATTAACCTACTTTTTAGATCTGAATGATCAGGTTTAAGGAAAGAAGCAGAAACCTCAGGGTTAAACTGTTTACCCCTTGCTGGACTCATCTAACTTCTGCCTGAAGAGGAAACAACTGCTTCAACAATCAACAAGGTTGTTGAACAAGATATCTTTGGCTATCTCTAATTTGAAGAAAGTTTTCCTTAGAGGGGCATCTCCACTGGTTCCTCCACTCATTCTTTGTATGGGATCCCAGAAAACAAATCTTTCTCCAAGTCAGGAAGACACTTGACCCCACAAATGAGAGAATCAAGTCTTGGAGAGGGCTCTGGAAATCAGATCCTAGCTCAGCAATCAATCAAAACCATTGCATTCTTCCCCCTTTTTTTCTTTTTAAAATTTAAACGTAAACACACAGTCAAAAAGAAAAAAGTCCAAACAGAACTCATGGTATAAACTGACAGTATATATTTGCACTACCCCACCCCACTCCACCCAAATAGTCCATTTTCATTGCCCAAAAGTAACCTCTATTAACCATTTCTTGAGTAACCTTCTGGCAATTTGAATGCAATTCATAAATTTACAAGGATACACAAACACAAAGTTGGATAACTGTGCATAGTTTTCTGCAGCATTTTTGCTGACCAATATCTAGAACATCTGAACAATATAGCACATGTAATATACAAAGGTGTTTACTGGAAAAGTATTTGTAATAGAATTTTGTGTCTAAATTCATATGTGAGATTGGCCAATAGTTTTCTTGCACTGTTTTTGTAGGTTGTTACTGGGTTTGCTAGCCTCATAAAATGATTGGATAGGTTCTCTCCATCTCTTTTTCCTTCCCTATGTTTTGGAACAGTTTATATATGATATGAAAGTTCTCTGTTCTTTCAAAATTTGTAAAACTCATCCCTAACACTGCTTCGACCTACTGCCCTTTTTATAAGTAATTGTTTTATTACTCTTTCAACTTCTTCTATGATTATCGTCTAGTCAGTTTTTCTATTTCCTAAGCAAATTTTTATTTTATGTTTTCCTTTCCTAAGCATTTAAAAATTTTGTCTGTATTTTTACTATATTCGTATAAAGTCATGCTTTATAATTTTATTTCCTATATGTCTGTAATCACATCCCTTTTAAATTTATGTTGTTTACCTATGCCTTCTCTCTTCTTTCATTAATTGGGTAGAGGGAAAATTATTTTTCCTCCCCTATGGTACTTGCCAAATATTTGTATATTTTAGTAATCTTTTCAAAGAACCAGCTTCTGGTTGTATTCATCAACTCTGTTTTTGATTTTGTAATTTAACAATTTCTTTTTATTTTTACTAATTCTTTTTTCTTAATTTATTTGGGATCATTCTATTTTATTTTTTTTCTAGATTCTTAAGTTGAAATCTTAGTTAATTGATTTTCATACTTCTTGTATTCTAGTAAATACATGTAATGCCATGCATTCTCTTCTGTCTCTGTCTAACCCACAGACTTTGATAGTTGTGTTCTTAATTTTGTGCATTTCCAGAGTTGGTAATGACCATTTTTTTTATTTCCTTTTCAGCTACAAAATTATTCACAAGCATGATTTTTAATTTCCAGGGACAAAACTTTCCTTTGATTGTTAATTTATGTTTCTATTGCCTTGTGATCCATAAATATAAGTCATATGATTTTTGCTTTCTGGAATTTATTGAGATTTCTTGTGTAACCTAAAACATGGTCAATTTTCGTGAAAAACCTGTTTGTGTTTAAAAATAACGTTTTCTCTGTTAGAATAAATCAAGATTTTTAATTATGTCATTTTATTTTCCTACATCCTTCAATTCATTTTACTTCATTTTTCTGCCACATCTAGTAATTGAATGCAGTAAGTTAAGGTTTCTCACTATGATTATGAATTTATTGATTGATTCTTGTGTTTCTGTTTGGCTTTGCTTTGTTGTAAGGTAACTAGTGTCTCTAATGACCTAGCCCCCAATTCCTATCAGATGTATTGGAACATGTGCCATATGTCTTAATTTTTCTTTCACACTTTGCTTTCTAGGAGAATTTCTAGGTTGGTCTTGTAGCTTACTCTCCTGCTCTTCAATTGTTTCCATTCTGCTATTCAAACTGTTAATTTTTATTTCACAAACCAAAATTTTAATTTCCAAATCTCTAATTGATTATTATGTATGCAATATCCCCTATGACTCTCTAATGATTTTAATTAAGCTTATTCTAATGCCTCATTCTTTTTGCTTTTAATTAGCCCAACTTCCTGGTATCAGTTCATCCACTTGTTGAGCCCGGTGCCTCACTTGCATAGTTTTGGCTTTCCTCATATATTTGTTGAATCTTGTTTGTGTGCTCATGTCTATATTTCTGATTCCCATTAGACTACAGATGAAAGCCTGCCTCCAGAGGTTGTTGGAAAGGCATGGAACATGAGCTGGACAGTGTAAGCCCATAGCTGGCTCCCTGAATATCAGAGCCTCTATGGTAGCACCAACCTCCTGAGGCACTGTCCTTCATCTCTGAGCAAAAGCCCACCTTCCCCATCTGTGGCTTGTTGACTGCTTTGACAGAGGAGAGAGGGGTGGGAGTTGAAGACATTTCTCCTGCCAGGTGAGACTCCCACTCTGCTCCCCAGCAGCCAAACTCTCCTTTGTAGCAATGCTCTTCTGCAGACATTTCCTGCTTCTGTCTGATTTCAACTGCCTTTCGTCTCTCTGAGATTCCCTACAGTTTTGGATGCATCGGTGACACCTCTTATTTTCCACTCTTGTAATGGATTCCCCCCCCCCCCCAAGAACTATATCCCTTTTCTATGCTTTCCACAGATTTGGGAGTGAGAGATGAGTCCGCAGTGTGTGCTTAGCTGGCCTCTTGATCTACTCTCCGACAATTAATTTTGAATGGCTTATTGACTGTTTGCTGTGAAATGGACACCTTCCCTAAACAATACTTACATGTCTTTGAAACAAAGGCAAAAAGATGGGTTTGGGGATTGATGCTGGATGAAGTGTGGGAAGAATGAACTCTTATGGTTGTTGGATATTAATTCTTAGGGAAAGTATTTGCATATACCAGAATACTAGTGTTTAAAAAAAAAGTTGAACACCAGATGATTGGTATTCATTTCTGTTCTCTGGTGACTGCTGTAGGAGGAGCCACAGAGGGCTGGGCGTCATGGGCTATTCTAGGAAACAGCTGCGTCTATTTGAATAAGAGGGAAGGGAGGGCCCATCTATTTACAGGTCAACAGTAGCCTCCATATCTGATGCCTTGTGGAACTAATTCCTAATTGGGGCAGTGTTTGTCAACA
The DNA here is from genome assembly GCF_057876585.1 of Rhinolophus sinicus. Classification (NCBI taxonomy): domain Eukaryota; kingdom Metazoa; phylum Chordata; class Mammalia; order Chiroptera; family Rhinolophidae; genus Rhinolophus; species Rhinolophus sinicus. The sequence goes on from NC_142505.1 coordinate 36,435,852, forward strand.
CTGACAGGACCCTAATACACTGTAATCGCTCCAGCCACAAGCTCTGATAGAGATCTTAATCTCCACACTGTCCCCTTCAGAGGCAGCAAGCCTGCTGCCCACCCCCTCCTTCCCCATTCTTGGCTCTGTCTCTCTCTCTTTCTCTCAATCCCTTTTCTCTCCACTCTCACCCTTTTTTGTACCACTTTTGTATTTCTCTATTACCACTGCCCTTTGTCTCTCTTTCACAGCCTGGTTCAGTCCTTCTTTCATCCTTTGTAGGGTCTTGGGTCTCCCTCTTCATCCTTCTGTCTGTCGTGTTCCTTTTTCTCTCTCATAAACACCCATCAAATTTAAATCCTCAAGAGTTCCCAGGGAGTTTAGGCCGCATTTAATCTTAATATGTGGATAGTTATTTGTTCAATGTCCACAATCTCTGAAATCATTAAGAAAGTTAAATTACACTTTGGCAAATTTTCGCAAATAGAAACAGAGGGTTAAGATAAATGTTTGTGGCAAAGAAAGAGTGACTTTTTTTCTTGGTGTCTATATTTTGCTAATTTGGCAAAATAATTGTCTCACCTTAGCTAGAATCCTGGTTGGTAGGTAATATCTGCAGTACAATCTGAACCAGGCCTAGGAGCAACATGTTTACATAGAGCCAAACAAGCAGCAGGAACCAGTGAATCAGGATGAAGCCCTTCTGTTAAGTACCTGTGCCGGGAGACCACATGGGTAATGTCCCAGTTCCAAGAAGATCTGGAGAGACCTGGGTAGAAAGCAGTGGCCAAGCAGGTACCCTTTCCTTCCCTTTCATTCAGTTTTCAATTGTGCCTCCAAAATAGCTGGTTGCCATTTGAATCACATTGTTGGTGCTGAGTCTAATGCATCATCACTTCCTCTCTCTTATCCTTCAAACTCCTCCTCGGAAATGTTCTCACCCTTAGGGTCTCAATTCAAACGTTTTACCTCTTCAGAGAGGTAAAATCCTGACCACTCTAAACAGAGTATTAGTAGCTCTTCACACATCGGTTACTCTCTATCGTAACCTGTTTATTTTCTCCATAGCACTTATTACAAACTGCAATTATTTATTTATTTCCCTCCAGGATCATAAGCTTCATGAAGGTAGGGGATGTCTCTTTACTTGCCCATGATGTCCCCATTATAGTGCTTGGCACATAGTAGATCTTCCATACACATTTGTCGAATGAAATAATCGATGAATGAAGGAATGAATGAAATACAGAGCACAGAATGGGGAGACCATCCTCTAATCTCTCTCCTTCCTAACACTAGTGATCATAATTTCATTGCCTTAATTTCCTCTCTTCTCAAAGATTCTTAGTGACCAATATAAACAAATCCAATCTTCTGATTTTCTCCTTTGAGTCCTAAATTTTTGTCCCAATCTCTCTAGCCAGCCTCGTTGATATATTTCTTAAAATTTCCTTTGGCGAACCCTCTACTGGGACTCATGCTCTCTCCTACATGCCTTGCACAGTCTCACCTTTGCTCAAACTGTTCTTCTCCCAGGATGTCAGCATGCTGAGAGCAAGCCATGCTTTGTCCTTCTCTGTATCACTAAACCCAGAGCAGACTTTCCAAAACCCCTCTGTGTTCTGGTTATTGGCACCAATTCTTGTCTCATTCTTTAGAGCTGGCTCTCCACCCATATTATCACAGTCTTCAGAGAAGAATGCCCTCTTGTCACCTATGGGGACTACAGGTGTCATGGAATTGAACTTACAATCAAGTCAGCCTCATACCCAGTTCCACTAAAAACTGCCTCTGCATTAGTGAAACCTCTGGGTTTTCTTAGGGCCAGGCTACAGGAAGGAATTTCTGACCTGAAGCTGAAGAGATGTCTGAAGAGTTAAGAAAAATGTATGAGGAGATGGAGGCCGTGGGAGGGAAGAATGGGAATCACTGAAAAGGAAGAAAAAAGACATAAAGGAGATTCTAGAAGTGGAGGAGACATAAGCAGATCCCCCAAAGCCAGGGTCTAGTGGTGGGAATTGGCGAGCCAAGGAGGCAAGCAAAAGCCACTGAGGGCTGAGTCAGTAGGGAGTGGGCCTGAGAGTGGGACTGCGGCCTCTGGCAAGTGCCTGTGGCCAACTGAGGCCTCGTCAGAGGTAAGCCAGGAGTGAGGAATTCTTCCCCCTTTCTGCTGTCTCCCCCTCTCTTTATTCCTCTGTCTTCCTCCATTCCCTCCTCTTCCTTTTATCCCCTCTCCTCTCCCTCCTCCTCCTCTTTCTCTTCCCTCTGGTTGTCTCACACTAAGCCCCCTCTTTCTTGTTCATACTAATATTGTTTCCCCGCTTTTGTGCACTTTCTTCTTCATACACTTCCTCTCCTCAGAGAGGTGAAACTCCCCAAATGGTGTGAAGTTGAAGGCACATCATCAAACCCCTACGGAACTCCCACCTCCTTTGAATGGATACAGTCCACGCTCTGCTTCTGAGAAATCCCCACAAGGCCCCCAACAAAGTAAGTCCTAAAAGTCCAGCACTCCCCGCAGTGTCAGCTATCTCACACTTTTTGTTTTTCCTTTTCCCAGTAGCTCCTACAGTCTTTCTGCATCTGTCCCAGCCATGGATACGCTTACCTGTGATTTATTGATGATAATCATAGAAAAGCCATTTGTAATCAAACGTTAAACAAAGACATTCTCTCGCTGAGAGGGAGTGATAACGCACCATTTAGTAATTTTTGTGCAGCTGGTAATTTGGAAAATGAATGATAATTTCTGAGCCTTGAAAAACTACATTGACAATGCCTGGTGTTATTCACCTAGTGAATAAAGACACCTTCCTCTCCATGTCTTGTGATAAATTTCTTTTATTAGGGCTACTTACGCGGGACTTTATCTTAATGGTCTCTTATATGGAGCAGTTGTGCTTAGGCCGTTAGGCTGTTTTTCATCACGTCTTAAGCACAGGGCTCAGAGAAAATAAATAGCAATAGTGGTTCCAGGCAGCTCAGCTGCTGTAGAAATTAGGCCCTGAAGCTAACTGGTTTACCCAATCACAACTCACTGGAAATGGACAGAGAGTGTTTGCCCTTCTCTCTCCCGTATGGGCCCTTCCTAAGTGACTCTTACCTTCCCTTCTTGATCTACACTCCCTAATTAGTTCCCCTATTTGCACTTTTCCCCATGTTAACTCAGTATTTCTTTCAGTGTGGAAGGAAGTTGTAGTACATCGAGTAACTAAATAGACATTATGTTGTCCTGTACAGGTTCTCTGCAACCTGCGTCCACCAAAGAGAAATCCTGGTAGGTGGTCAGGGGAATCTGGGGAGGAAGAACAGCCACCCACTCTACACTGCCACCAACATGGCCTATGACAGCCACACTAATGTCCCATCAGTGATTTGCTTCAGCTACAGGTTATATAGCTCACTGCCTTCTGAGACCCATCTGAGGCCCGGCTGACTCTTAGTGCTGTTCCTCTGAGTACTATTCGTCTGAGTGCTGTACCTGACCGAGGTAGGCTGCTTCAGGGTGCCGTTCACAAACTCAGGGCCTCTCTACAGGCATTGCAGCCTGTCTCCACCAGGAGGTCCCTAGGTTCTGTCACCCTGGGGTCTCAGAAGGCAGTGAGCTATATAACCTGTAGCTGAAGCAAATCACTGATGGGACATTAGTGTGGCTATCATAGGACATGTTTAAATGTCAAAAGATGTCAAAGAATACTCATGAATCCTGTCCTTAGGTGATTTCCCCTTTCCCATAGTCCCCCAGTCCTTAACCCTGTCTCCAACCACCGCCATCAGTTCTCACCTACAACTATCACAGACCTCAGAAAAGGCTGTCAGTCATTCTCTGGGGAACAGAGAGAGGAATAGAGGGAGGCTATCTTTGTAAACCAGTGGCACATCTAAAAGTCCGTAAGACATTGCAACTTGTCTTACTATCCTAAAAAAGTGTCTCCTTCTCAGCCTTGAAGTGAACTACAAAGAGCTCTCTTTCATTGCTTTAACCTAGGACACACACAGCTCCAGGAGGGAGGGGGGATAAATATTAACAGCTGACATTTAACTCATATTTACTATACGCTAGGCATTGTGCCAAAAGCTTTGCATTGATTACCTCATTTAACCTTCATAAATCCTTAGTTTGTAGGTATTGTTATTTTCTTTCTAGCTTTATTGAGATATAATTGACATATAACACTGTGTAAGATTAAGGTGTACAATGGGATGACTTGATACATGTATTTATAATGAAATACTTTCGGTACTAATATTGTATTTGATTTTTACTGTTGGAGAAAAGAAAGACAAGGGGGCGTAAGCTACTTGCCCAGAGCCACGAAACTGGAAAGTCCTGGAGTTGGAGTTGGAACCCAGGCGATCCGACCTCAAACCCCTTACTCCTTTCCTCGCTGCTCTCCTGACAATAATAATCCCTTCCAGCCATACTCTTGAGTGGTCTGAAAGGGGAGAATATACACCCTCTTCCACCACAGGTGGGTAAAGAGAGATGGTGTGTCTGAGTCCATTCCACTCCTCCCCACACACCAGGCAGCTTATAGCCCTAGGAGAGCCCCTCCCTGGAATTCCATGCCATCATACATCCGAGACGCAGGGTGGATTTCCAAGCACCCTCAATGGGCAGCTGACACTCATTCATCTTCCTGAGGAGATGGACCAACCCCTGCTTAGAACTGATTATCATCTATTTCTCAGTAATACCCTTCTACTTATCAAGAAAGTACTGGTCATGTCCTATGGGTTCAAATACCACTCTCTCTAAACATAGTTCAACCGAAGGGAGCCTGCCATCCAACTCAAGGAGTCTCTGCCTCCCCCACCTCAAAGAGTGACAGTCCCATCACTGCCCTCTACTCTCTGTCCATCTCTCCTATATTTGGCCACGGGGTTGCTTTTTGGTCCCATTTGGATGTGGTCTGAAATTTCTGTCTTGGGTTTCAGAAGCAGTGTCCCATCCCATAGGAGGGCAAATTCCCTCCCACTGGTTCCTGAGTGGAGAAACTACTGTGATGTACCCCCCTACTTCTTACCTTGACAGATCCCCACCCCACCCCATCCAGTCTCTGGCTGTCTTATAAACTAGCACAGATCCTAACCAGACTACTTCCAAATAATGGATCTCTTTTCAGTGTCAAGAAACTGCAAACCCCATAGCTCTCTCTGATCTGTTGTTCCTGCTGCAGAACCACTGTATCACATGTCTTTTCTCTCTTGCAGTGTTGTATTGAACTGTGGATTTAAAAAAGAGATTCTTTCTATGGAAAGTAATCTTGCAGGGTGATCTGATCATAAATTCCTAACCGGGCAGGTCATGGTGGGTAGTCACATCCCAGGCATATAACTTCTAGTGAAAGGTTTTCAGCAAGCCCTGTTTATTGTTTTTGTGCGTCTAGGTTAACACAGCTTCGAAATAAACCATAACCACCCTTAAGAGAGCACATAATCTTAACTATTTTGTAATTCCATCTTTTGCTTTCTCCTATCCTCATATCATCTTCCTTATGTTCCCTCCTTAACCTCAAATGCATAAAAAACAAACAAACAAACAAACAAAAACCTTCAAACTTATTCTCTGAAGCATTTATCTCAGTCTGTTGGGCTCTTGCTTCCAGGTGTATCCTCTATTTGGCTCAAATAAATGTTTATAAAAATTCTCTACAGGTTTGGATGTTTCTTACACCAACAGACTACCGGAGTACCAAGCCATCCTTCAGCTTATTGACCTGTTTCCCCTTCTGCCTCCTTGTCTGCCCCAAATCAGAGGTCAGCGGGCAGCCAGGACTCTTGCTGAAACACCAAGAAAACAGGGACCACATAAAGGTGGCATTCTTACTGTTATTACAACCATAAATATGAATCCCATGTGTTATCCCTATGGCCTTTACTGGTCTGGGTGCAGAATTTTAAATATTCTTATTAATGGTCTATTAAATCTCTTGATTCATTTATAAATCATTTTGGGAATAATAGGTAATTTCTTAACATGAACTAGGAATGACCTATCGTGCTCCACCACATTCAGAGCTCTCTTCAGGATTCCTATTTGAAACAAACAGAAAGACAGACAGACGAATATCCTCAGACAAAAGGAAAACAAGCAGCATCAAAAAAAAAAGCAAATAAAACAATATGGTTGTCTCACTCAGTGTTAATCTCTGAATGAATTATGTCTCAGAACAAATACCCAATCCAGACTATGATAGTAGTAAATCCTTTCAGTTGGTCACAAAGGCTCAGAGAGATGATGATAGGGTATAACTTTCCTACCTAAGCCTGATACACTCAAGATACTCACGTTAAAATTGAGAGAGAGAGATGGGGGAAGTTGAGGGAAGAGAAAACATGTAAACATGTTTGTTTGTTTTTTAATTGTGGGTGTAGGTACTGGCATACAATGCTGATTAGAATCAAATAGATAAGAAACTGGCTAATTTCTTGAAAGCGCTGTGTTTATTTCCCCATTCTCCCAAATGTGCCTGGACCAAAATATTGAGGGTTGCTAAAGACCTAAATCAACCACTTCCAATATTCTATGGGAAGGAAGTGGGCTGAGAATGCTGCTGAAATGCTGAGGAGGACAGGAACACATATTCTTCAATGCCCACTTCAAATGTAGCCAAGGAAGATAGGGGAAAGGAAGAACCTTAGACAACAATGGATGGGGAGCTCCTCCCCTAGCAGAGAACCAGGAACATCCCTCACCCCCAGGAGTCTGGTTCCACGCAGCATCTACCAACAAGATGTCAGGATTGCTATAGACATGTGTCTGCGCTGTCTCCCAATTTTACCCCTACTGAATGACAGTTATATTTTGGTTGTCCTATTTGTGTTCCATCATTGTTAATTGGGCATAGAAGGGTACATATTTCTTTTTAGCTCATAGGTCTCTGAATGAAGAGGCATATTTTAAAGCAACTCATAAAATGTAATAGTTTGTTTTTACCTTAATGCTAGAAGCATCCTTTATCTAATAGCTCAGTGATTATTGTATTGAACATACAGAGAAGGAAATAAAATCCCAGGCCACTACTTGGCCCAGCAAAGTTTGACATTTATAATAGTAATAATATGAGCAGTGTTCATTACTTATTGTTTTAGAGTCACTCTATGGACAGAGCACAGAAGACTTGCTTGTGATTGCAGGACGAAATGTAAACATTAGCAAATTTAACAATGAAAAAGAAAAAGTGAGCTGATGGAAGGCGGTAGAATTGGGTAGAAAATGTGAAAGAAATGTAGGGTTACTATTATCCGTATTTTCAATAAAGTTGGTAGTAGAGAGAAACTATCACCTGTTGACAGGACACGATATGACAGTTTATTACACTATTTAAACTAATAATACATGAACAGATAATAAAATTATAAACTGTTGGGTATAGTGAAGGGAGAAATTGTGTATGTGATCCAAATCTTTTACTTATAGTCAAAAATCCATATATTTTAAATATAGAAATCAAGAAATTAAAATGTAAAAGAAAAAATTAAAAGAAGAAATTGTTTTAAAAAACTGAGTTGGCAATTAATATTAGAAATAAGGAAAAAGTACTACATATCTCATTGCTGAATATCACTACAATCACCTTCAAAGTACTCCCCTTGGGAAGCTATGCACTGATGCCAGTACCTAATCCACCCTTCAAAGCAATTTTGGAACTCTTTTTCTGTAATGGTCATCAGAGCTGTCATTGTATTACCCTTGATGTCCTGAATGTCTTCAAAATGTCTCCCTTTCAATATTTCCTTTATTTTCGGGTAAAGACAGAGTCATTGGGGGCCAGATCAGGTTAGTACGGAGGGTGTTCCAATACAGTTATTTGTTTACTGGCTAAAAACTCCCTCACAGACAGTGCAGTGTGAGCTGGTGCATTGTCGTGATGCAAGAGCCATGAATTGTTGGCGAAAAGTTCAGGTCTCTAACTTTTTCACACAGCCTTTCAGCACTTCCAAATAGTAACCTTGGTTAACTGTTTGTCCAGTTGGTACAAATTCATAATGAATAATCCCTCTGATATCAAAAAAAATTAGCAACATCATTGCAATATAGTTTGCGAATGAATTGTCAGACCAGAAGATACAAAGTATCTTCTACTTTGTGACATATCTTTTCAGTCTTACAATGTCTTTTGGTGAACAGAAGTTCTTAATTTATTGAAACCCAACTTATCAATCTATTTGTATGGTTACCACTTTTTGTGTCCTATTTTGGAATTTTGGTCAACTCCAAGGTCATGAGGATACTTTTACAAATAGTCTTCGGAAGCTTTACTGCCTAACCTTTCATATTTAGGGCTATAATGCATCTGGAATGTCTCTTTTTAAATTTTTTTTCTTTTTACTGAATCCCAACAGGCTTCTTCTGGGGGGAAAATCCCAAGACGGGTGGCAGACAGACCATAAGGGAGAGAAGATGTGTCCGCTACCAGCTTGCCTACAGCTGCTGCATGGACAGTCCAGGCTCAGCCAATCAGATGATCCTGTCTGAGCTGAGCTGACAGCGAGTGCCACAAAGACACAAGGAGAATCATAGAGAGTTCATTGAGGCCCTGAGGCAGCCCAAGGTCCAGAATAACAGGGGTGAGTTTCTGGAGGAGGGCAATCCAATGGCCAGAACTAGCTGCCTATTAACAGTGGTGCCAGAATGGTGTCATTAGTGGACTCACTAGTGTGGCCTTGGTTGCGAAGTTTTCCAGTGTAGTTCCCCAGCCTTCCTGTAGATTTTGTGATCTACCCCTTATCCTTCCAATAAATTCCCTTTCTTTGCTTAAGTTAGCTCGGGTTTTATTTGACATCAAGAACTCTGCCTGGTAAAAGCAACAAATTTAAAACGCCACAAAATGTCATAGTAAAGAAAACTACATGCCCACTGGAAGCTTAAGAGTTATACATATCCTTATTCACTGGGATTAAAGTATTTCTCAACTTGTCCTTAAGTTTCTCTGTGGCTAGAGACAGCGAATGGGAAGCCTGTCCGAGGGTTGGCAGAGGCTATAGCACAGTGCTGACAAAGACCTCTGCAGCACTAGTTTATGGGCTTCTACCCACGTGTGAGACAGTGGCTAATTTGGAACAGAAAACCGCATTCGTGACCCCATCCCCAGCCATCCAGGGAATGCTGCAGACATTCTGCTGCATCTATTCTCCCTGAAGAGAAAACCAGTAAAATAAAATTCCTTAAATGACAAACTACATTAAAAAATTAACAGAAAATTCTAAATGGTGTGGAAATTATGTCTTAATTAGAAGGCCATTTTTAAACTTCTCTTTATAAGACTTTGGAGCATTAATATCAAGCAGTAGGAGGTGAAGAACCTTGTGAGGGAAGGAAATACCCCTGGAGTTGTGGTATTTTTTTTTTTTCTTTTTGCTAAGGGATTCTCTGCAGCCTGAGATGCGATGTAGGTAAAACTCCAAACTTTGTAAATGCCATATTGTTTCCCCCCACTTCCCTAAACCATTACTCTAAATATATTGACCTCATAATACCAGTGTTTTCCTGGAACCTCTTCTGAAAACCTTCTGTCCCCTCCCCAGATCTATCTATATGCTTCAGTCCCCTCACACATACCCTCAGGTAAAGCCCCTCCCCCTCCGCTCTCTCTCCTCTATATTCCTGTGGCATCCTGGGCTAAGTCCTGCACAGCACTGATGACACTATTCTATAATCATCAGTTTACTGTATGTCCCATCCATAAATTTCTTGAGTGGGGATCACATGTTGTTAAATTCTGTGGCCTCAGACCAAATGAATACACAAATAAATGAAGCAATTCAACCAGCTCAAACGTGAGCCTTAATTAAGGTGATCAAATAATTTGTTCTAACGGTGACCCTATTGAGAGTGAAAGGTGTCACTCATTGGACAGATCACTGGAACAATATGCATTATCCAGGACTGGTCTGAACAATCAAGGACAGATGGTCACCCTAGCTTTAGCCCATCTTACCCAGTCTGGTTTTCCCTCCTCTGCCATTGTACAATGGGAGGGAATCACTAACACTATCCTAGGTTGTTTCTGCAAAATGAAGGTTGTGTCCATATCTTTGATACTGAGCACTCTGGGTAGTGAGGTAGGAGTGACATTGGATTAGAGGTCAGAATCAGAGATGATGATTGAAGAGGCATTCTTATTTATGTAGGGGGGGAAATGAAGCCACAGAAAAGGATGAGATCCAAAAGACAGGGTGTTGGCTGAGATGTCAGAGGCTTAAATTCAGAGACCTGGACACAGGACATACTTAGAAGGAAGAAGAAGGGGTTGAGTGGAGGGCTCATTACATCATTTCACATATGTTATCGCATTTCATCCTCACACTACAAGGCACTGTTAGATAGGGAGTAATGTTATTCCTACTTTATGGATGAGCAAAATGGAAGCACAAAGCTGATGTGGCTGCTTCCTAGCTCATAAAGTGGCAGAGCAAGTATTCAAACCCAGTTTGGCTTGACACTAAATCCCATGATCTTAACGAGGATAGGAATGCAAGAAGGGAGAAAAAGGGTTCGGAAGAAGGGAGTGTTCATCACTGTCAAATGCTCCAAGAATATTTTGGAGAACATGTCCTCTGAATAATTCAAGGACAATAAAGAACTGGAAAGCATTGCATTTGACAACTGGAAAATTAGTCATGACCTTTCAATGCTCATATGACAGGAGATTCACAGAATGACTTAATGGGGAGCAAGAAGAGACAATAATTCAATTAAAGACAATTACAGGGTTATACCTTCATAAAGCATTATGTATTTATAAATATATTTATACATTATAGATATCTGTATATATATTGATATATACATATATGTACATATGTGGTACATATATGTATATATGTGTGTATACATATATGTGTACATATGTGTGTATATGTACACATATATACAGATATCTACAATGTTTATGTATATAACATATATACATATATAACATATATACAGATATCTATCTATCTATCTATCTATCTATCTATATATAATTCTTAAGCTAAATTAACTAGCCTCATGGTAGGATTTTGTTGAACACTTCTTGGATAATACTTCTGTCAGGAAACATTTTAAAAACTGAATTATAATATGAAATCAAGGGTCCCCAGAAGATGCACTATTGAACAGATGCACCTTTTGAGATAGAGAACACTTACATTACTGTCTGGCACTTAGCAACAGAGAAATCAAGGAAGGGATAATTACTCTATGAATTTGGTGATGGGTCCCAAACAAGCAGAAATGGAAGACCTTAAATATAGTCCCAGTAACAATGAGTGAGAGGAAATTGACAGAAACCAACTCTTACTAAGATAACACATGGCCAGAATCAATAAAAGGGCAGCAGGAATTAAACAACTAAGCTGATAAAGGACAGATCACCAAGGAGTCTGGGTTTTGAAAGATCTCTAGGGAATGTAGCATATTGAAAGGTACTGGATGGATCTGTTTTTCTTAGAAATAAATAATTCACCTTATTTAGTACACAGCTCTCTATAAACCCACTACTGCTATCTCCACTCCCACCAACTAGGCCTAGGCCAACAAGATCTTTTTTATATAGTATTTATCAATTTGCTGTTTATATAATGTTTTTAGGTAAAACACTGTACTGCAGGTCCTGCCCAAGAATGTTAATAATTAGAAAAGATATTGGAGGGAGGAGGAAGGGGAATAAAGGAATATGGGAAAGTAAAGCAGGTAAACTTCTCTAACTTTCCTATTTTATTTAGCCAAAGGGTGGATTTGATGGATACAACTTGCCTTGGGTCTTATTGGGGCCACCAATATCATTTTATATGAAACTTTATAAAAATCTTCATATAAATATCTAGCATTTGTGAACACCTCCTGTCCCCAAGCACGTTCACACGAGCTACCATGGTACTACCACTAATAACAGCAAACACATATAGTACTTACTACGTGCTGGGCCCTGTCCTAAATGGTTTATATTATATTAACTCACTCTATCCTCCCAATAACCCCATAATTGTCTCCATCTCACAGATGAGGAAACTGAGACACAGAGAGGTTAAATTATTTGCCGAACATCACACAGATAGTAAATCTTGAGCTTGGAAATTCAAACCAAGCATTCAAACCAAGCCTTTGCTCTATATTATGATTAAGGTATGGTCCAGAAACAATTCTGTTCTTTTTGTACGACTTCCCTCAAACACCCCATATTAGATCTTCCTTCCCAGCCTCTGGGTAACATCACAGGAAGATTTCACAGTCTGCTATTCATTTTCATCTATTAAAATTCTCACTTTCCAATACTGGAAAGCCTAGTGAAACTAAACGTTAATGCATCCTTCCTGATGGACGTGTACGGCATGTGTAGTGTTGGGAAAATCAAACTTCTTGGGAAAAATCAAACCTGAATGAGATCAAGCCTCTTGATCTAACTACCAGTTTATAGAGAAATGTACTAAATGGCACTATGGGAATGCACAGGAAAATTCAGAATGTGAGACGCTGTATGGAACATATGACTCAGTTTCTTTAAGAGAAAAATGTAAAGAAAGGGAAAAAAAAGGATGGGAAATCAAAACTGAAAACATCTTAAAAGTCTATTATGTTGCAACAATTATGTATAGTGCCAGGTGGGTACTAGACACATGAGGGGAATCACTGAATAAATTATATAAGTGCCTAACCATTATGCCGTATATCTGAAACTAATATAAAATAATTTTGAATGTCAACTGTAACTGAAAATAAACAAACACATTTTTAAAAAGGAAAAAAAAAAGACTATCATGGATTGAATTATGTCCCCACCCCAAAAAAGGTATGTTGAAGCCCTAACCCCTGGTACCTGTGAATGAGACCTTATTTGGAAATAGGGTCTTTGCAATATAATTAAGTTACGATGAGGTCATTATGGTGGGCTCCTAATCCAATATGACTGTGTCTTTACAAGAAGAGAAGCAAAAAGACAGAGACATATGGAGGGAGGACAACCATATGAAGATGGAGGTAGAGACTGAATTTAAGTTGCACCTGGGGCGACCAGAAGCTGGAAGAGGCAAAGAAGGATCCTCCCTTACAGGCTGTGGAATGAGCAGGGCCCTGCGAGCATCTTGAATTGGTATTTCTAACCTCAGAATTGTGAGACAATAAATTTCTGTTGTTTAAGCCACCCAGTTGGTGGTACTCTGTTACAGCAGAACTAGGAAACTGATACATATAAAGACCAAGAAACCAAATACAATATATGGACTTTGGATGCTAATTCAAACAAACTCACTATAAAAAAATTATAAGACATGAGGAAATTTAAACACTGACTAGAAATTTGATGTTATTAAGGAATTGTCAAGTATTTAGGTGTAAAAATGATATTGTAGTAATGTTTACATAAAGAGTTCTTGTATCTTAGACATACTTGAAAACTTTATAAGATAAAATGGTATGATGTCTAGGATTTGCTTCAAAATAGTACAAGAGATGACGAGTGGTTAGGATTATAAACAAAACCAAATTGACCACAAATTGATAATTATTGAAGCTAGGTGATAAGTTCTTGAGAGTTTATTATACGCTTCGTTCTACTTTTGCGTATGTTTGAAATTTTCCACAATTAAAAGTAAAAAGTCAAGTCCAATTTAAATAAAATCTTTAATGCATTTTAAATGATGTTGTTTCATTTATATCTTTTCTTCTACCTCCCTGCCCCCAAATGCAAGCTCAGGTCTAAGCTCTGTATTCATATATATATATATATATATATATATATATATATATATATATATATATGTATATGTATATGTATATGTATATGTATATGTATATGTATATGTATATACATATATACATATTTTGATCCAACCCCTCTACCTTCTAACCTCCCTGGGTCAGATCAGGAATTAGAGGAAAAGTAGGCAAATACCTTTCTAACTTAGGTAGGACTGTTGGTAAATCTCCTTTGGTTGTTACAGAAGGAGATTTGTGAATACAGAAGCTCAAATCCTGTCTCTCTTTTTCACAGAGGGCCCAGCGCACGGGTGAGGACTGTGCCACTGTCTCATTTCCTGATGAAGATGATGTCTTTTTAGCTGACCTCTTGCAAACTAAGCTCTTGCTTCAGTTATGAAGTCCTAGGGTGTTCAGTCAACTCCCTGTTCAGAAAATAGCTCTCTTGCAGTGGTCTTTTCAAGACGATGCTTGCCTGGCCACCTCCCAAGGCATCCTGGTAGCCCATAAAGAAGATCACTAACCCTTGGCCACTGAGTGAAGTGAAAGTCACTCACTCAGCTGTCCTCTGTCCAGCCAGTCTTCCCTTTCATTTCTCTGGCCAGCAGTTTCCAGGCCCTTTGAACTTCAGGTGACATATGAGGGTCTCCCAAGAACTCTCTGAAGCCATACTCTGCCGGTAGCACAGGGAGTGGAATGAGGGTCTCCCCTTCTCTTCAGCACCCCCAATCTTTCTAAGTAATTCTTTTGGTTTGTTCCTCATTTGGCTAAGGTTGGAGAAAAACACTCCTGACGCTCCCCTCTCTATCCTCTCTGCCTACAAATTTCAATCCAAGATTCTTCCTCAAGACTCCCTCTAAGCTTCTATTTTTATCGGCTGTTGGAGGAAATGGTGACGACATCAGTTTGGCCACCTCTTAGCAGCAAGCCTTCTCAGATCTTTTAAAATATATCACCCATTTCCCCCATCTTTGTCAACCATTCAACATCCTGCCACTCTCACTTTCAATCCTCATCACACCCTGAAAGGTATTTTTCACAGGTAAGTAAACATACTAAGAGACTTGTCCAAGATCACTCCATTTCCAAGGATGAAACTTGGACTTGAACCTGAGATGCCTGACTTCCAACCTGGTACACTTTGCACTATTCCTCAAAATATTCTGGCTCACAAATTAAATCAATCAAAAAGCATTTTATTTTTTATTCTCAAGATAAAATATTGGACACACCCCCAACAAGCTGCGTAGGACTGCTGTGAGTCCTGTCGCCAGAGAGATATAGTACCCAGAGTTCAACTGTCCAATTACTGGAACGAAAACAAACAAACAAAATAGTATCTGCCAAAGAACACAGCAGCAGATTAAGGGCAGTCATTTCTGCTATTTTCACAACATCTGTATGAGCAAGATATTGAGAATATTAACCTTCATTCTATAAACCTCTATCTGGAAATTTGCCTCATTTTTGTCCTAGCTGTCTTGCTCTGCCTTCATAAACATGTCTGGTTACATGTCAGAGAGATATTCTAAAACTAAAGGAAGCACTCTCAGGGGACAAGGCGGTTATGATCCCCATGTTTTCATTACAACAGCCCATTTCTTGGCCCACAAGAGATTCACAGATCTTGACCCCCAAACTCTGTAATGCTGATCACTGCCACAGCTGTCATCACCCAGCCATCCCAGACCACTCCTGTCAGTCTCCCACCTTTAGACTTCCAAACCAAACACAATATCTTTTACCCCAAACTGCGGCCATTATGTCCTTTCTAAGTAAATGGCACACAAAACTGGCTACATAATTTGTAGGGCCTGGTACAAAATGAAAATGCAAGGCCCTTATTCAAAAACTGTTAGGAATTTCAAGATAGCAATAGCAGAACATTAAACCAAGTACAGGAGGGCCTGTGTGACTTTAATTATGACCTTCACCTGTTCTGTGGTGGGAGTTTATTGTCTGCTCATCAGTCGCCCTCACTCTATTGTGGGTAACTCGAAGTCAGAGAATGTGCCCAAGTAAGCTTGCAATCTGGATTGAATGAATAAATAAAAAGAGCAAGAGCGTCATGTGTCTTCTAGAATGCCAACACCTCAAGCTCACTCTGCCTTTGGAGAAGAAGGAGCAGAGCAACCCACCTGGAAGTTTGCCGGGATGAGGGCCTATAGAGGTACATGAAGCATGGCCATGGAGCTGGTCCTGGGCAACACTGTCCACCAGTCACTCAAGCCAGAAACCAAACCTTCTCACCTCCTCCCTCCCCACTCCCCCACTCTCACTCTCACACATGTAATAAACGACCATATTTTGTCAATTCTAGCTCCTTAAAGGTATTTAAATCTGGCTCCTTCTTTCTGTCCTCACTGCCACCACCACACTTCAGGCCTGAATCATTTTTTACTTAGTGTATTAGTTAGGGTAAGAGGCTGAGCTCTGTCATAGACAGGCTCAACAATGGTATGGTCAGAATTTAAAACCAGATTTGTCTCACTCCACAGCACAGGTCTTTAACCTATACCAGTATTTTCTAAGATGTTGAACAAGTTCTTAGAAGTAGGAATACAAGAGTTTATTGGTGGTCGCTGGTTAGCTCGATTGGTGCTCTTATCAACAAGGTTGCCAGTTCAATCCCCACATGGGCCACTGTGAGCTACACCCTCCACAACTAGATTCAAACAACTACTTGACTTGGAGCTGATGGATCCTGGAAAAAACACACTTAAATAATGTTTAAAAAAATAAGGGAAAGAGAAACCCGTAGGGAAAGAGTTTATTATTCAAGGCTCATTTGGATGCAAGTGATAAAAACTCAACTTAAAAAAAAAAAGAGTGGGAGGAATTTATTGGTTGCCATTAACTGAAGAGTCCAAAGAATAACTATTTTCAGGCACAGCTAGGTACAGAAACAATGTATTCAGGGATCCAACTCTTGACTCTGCTTTTCTTTGTTTGTTGGTTTTGTTCCTTCCCTTTGCAAATGGATTTCTTCAGGCAGCAATGAAAGATGAAATACAAGCAGCTCTGGCTCATATGATCCTTTAGCCTCCAAAATCTGGTCATCAGCTTTGCACACTTGGATATTTGATCTGACCAGGGACAGGAGATGATGGGCTTCAGGGAAGTCAAGTATGACAATGACATGACCCTCACAGAGTCACTAGGATGTTGGTACCTTAATTTACAGTAGGCATTTCAGATCAAGACTCCCATTCTGGAGGTACAAGGTACAGGCCATGTTCACTTCTCTGACTGAGCAGTGGTCCCTGAAGCTTCCTGGTAAGGCTGCATGGGCTTTCCCGGTAGACACCCCCATCCCTGGCAGGTTAGCAGGCGGGCTGCTTTGCTCCTTCCATTCTCTGAAGGCAGCATGAACTCGCAATATCAAAAACATGTGACACTCCCACTCATTTGTTCATTCATTCAACCTTTATGGAAAGCCTACTGTATAAGGCATATTCTCTGCCCACAACTTGCTCATGGTGCAGTGGGGGAAACTGATGAGGAAACAATAAACTCCAATACAGAGCAGTTGAAGGTCTTTAAGTACAAGATACAGTGGGGAATGCTCAATGTGATGAGGTTCTGGGTTGTTCTAATATTTACCACACTGAGCTGTATATCACCATATGTTCATCTGTCTGTTCCCTTATGAGAACGTGAGCTTTCTGAGGGAAGGGACCATATCCTATTTCTCTCTGTATCCATAGCATCTACTACTCAGTATGGACTTAGTAAATACTAGATCCAAATAAATGGGAGAAAGGCTGTAAGATGGAAAGATTCTTGTCAACATTTCTTAAATACCCACTAAGTCCAACACTCGGAGATGGTTGTGGGGGAAACACAAGGATGATTAACTTCTGGTTCTTATAGGGAGAGGGTCCAGGGGAGTGGATTCTTGGGAAGTCAGATGAGACTTCTTAAGAACTGGATCTTTATGTCTAAAGACCAAAAGTTCCCTCCTACTAACTCCTAGAAGAGTGGAGCCTGAGCCAGTAAACTCATTACCCTTCTCTGCCCTGCAACTGAATAGACAAATAACTCTTTAGTTAGTCATTATGTTCTAATCAGAGTAATTTCCATACAGAGAGTGGATTGAGTTTGTTCTCCAAGTGTAACATTTGTGAAATTCAACCACAATTCCACTTATTAATAGTCATTAGTGGCCTATAAATAAAGCACAGTCTTTTAGATAGGGAAACCAAGCTATGAGCTTGTTTGAAATGTAAACAAGATATTCATGAATTTGCTAATTGTAATTCTGTGCTTGGCCTTTGGCCAACCTTCATTCTCTGGAAGTGGCCACTGATTGAAATGTTGTATGTTGTCTGATGATGAGTCCTGGGGGGTCAGAATCTAAGATTTGTGCGTTTATATTCCAGAAGTTTGGAATATTCTTTCACTCATTTACTCACATATTTACTGAGTCCTTGTAGTGTTGGGTCTGTGTTATCCAAATATCTAAATATGAATACAGCACAGTTCCAGCCAGGTGAATCTATAAATTCTGATGTTACATGTGGACCCAGACATTAGCAATGCCCGGCATGACCGTGAGAATGGCCCAGGGAGTTCTACAGGATGAGAGGTGGAGGGTAAAGAGGAAGACTTCCTGAAGGAGGTGACATCTGAGAAGGATGGATGGAAACGTGAGATAGATGGGTTTTATTGATAGGATTAGAAGTGCGAAGAGAGGAAAGATGTTCTAAATGGAGGAAAAGTTGACATCAACAGTGTAAAGCATAAAAATTGAACACTAAAATATTCCAATTTAAAACTGGGCAGATTTTTACATAAATGTCCGTATTTCTAACTTCTCTTGCAAAGTCAGGAGATCCAACAGCACTATACCCACCCCATTCTTTCTGGCAACAATAAGCTGAGTGTGAGTTTCAAAATTTCCCATAGATATTTATCTTTGAGATTCAAGAACAGGAGAACTTGGAATTCCTGGGAATTCTCAGAAATCCCCCCCCCCCCAAATCATAAACTATTCTTAAAATATCTTCAAAATTCTCCATAATCATTATTATTGCAGATATTTTAAAACATTTTGTCTAATAAGTAATAAATATTAAACTTAGCAGTATTTACAAATAAATGTAAGCCATAGTAAACAATGGGAAAAACCAGGGAAAATCACTGATAGCATTCAAATAGATTAGCTAGCAAGCTTACTAACACTACAGAGTCATATGTCAAAATTGCCAACCTAAGGACTGACTTTGCTTCCAAACATGTTCTTTTTTGAAACATTATTCATATAATTTATATTAAATATACTATTAGTATAAATTTAATATTTATGTTATTTGCAAAATTGACTCACTGTAAGCAGAAGCCCAGGCCACAATAGCACACCTAAAATATGGTGACAAGCTATAAGCAAGACCGATTGATTAAATGATAAATATTAATTAGATCTTGGTCAGTTCTCTCCTACATGTTCCTGTCCTGGTTCCCTGAAAAGTCAACCTTAACCTTTGATTTCACATGTCAGCATTTCCTGCTCGTTTTCAACTTGACATCAGTGGATGCCTTTGAACCAGTTATGTCTTCCTATACCACATACTTTAGGAAGATAAATCTGGTGCCAGAATGTAAGACGGCCTCAGAGGCCATAAACTCTAGGCAGGAGGCTCTTGAAGGAGGAGATGAGACCTTGAAACAGGTGCAGGCGGTAGATGTAGAAAGGAAGTGATGTATACCAGGTACATTGTGCGGGAGGGTGGACAACACTTGGCCCCTCATTGGAAGGTAGTGCTAAGAGGATAGACTCTGAGGTTTTTAAATCTACCAGGTCTGAGCCATCCAGCTGGTCCAACAATAAGGACGTAAGGTAGAGTGCCAAAGCCACAGCAGAATACAGGTCCATTTGTCCAGCGTCCCACTGAGGCATGTTCACAGGCAGAGGCATGAGCAAGATGTCCTGACATCATCCATGTCCTTGCCCCTTTATAAAACTCTCAACTTTCAATCAACTCCAGCTTCACATCTGCCACCCATAGGAAAGGAGATAAACTTTGTTTCAAAAAAAGGTTTTCAAAAATTGCTCAAAATGTTTTCTTTTTCTTACTACGGTCTCTGTTCCAACCAGGTGGAAAGATAAGATTCTCTTCCCACTGTAAGGAGTTGCCTTGTCTAGATTTTTGTATAAAACTTCAACCAGCATGTTGTCCTCCAGACCAGATCACCAGGTACCCTGCTTCCCGCCAGGCTGCCCCACATCAATCACGCCCTCTCTGAGCATCCCTCTCCCTCCCCAGCCCTGAGTAATTCCAGTCCTCCCCACAGCCCAAACTGCAGCTGCCCATTACCTGGGAGAGTTAATAAGAAATTCACCTTCCCTCCCTGGCACAAATGAATTCCAGTCAGTTCATTCTCACAGGAAATAAATTTTAAAATGGAAATTAAAGAAAACAATTGCTAGGAAAGGTAATAACGTGTTGCCCCTGAATTCTGCCTCTGAGAGGAATTTATTACCATTCCCAAGATTGCAGCGGGCTCAGAGAACCCCCTGTGGACACCAGGGCTTTGCAGTGTTGGGACGGGCAGGCTCTCCAGTCCCTTCACTGTTGTCCCATCAGGCTGTTAAATGGGCCTCAGAACCACATCTCTACCCCTCAAAATGCATGGGCTACACTCACTTCAGAATTCTGTGGTCTGGAGTCACTATGCCTTCGTCCCCACACCAATCAAGACACTGTGTGCTTAACACAGTGATTAGAGATAGGCTTGAGGGGGATACAGCCTCTTGCATTTACTACCTGTGTGACCTTGGGCAAATTACTTAAACTCTCTAAGCTTTGGTTTCTTATCTGTTAAATAGGATGAAAAAAGGAAAAAAAGAAAAAAACTTTTCTCGTAGGATTACTGTGAAAGCAAGTAAATTAATGCTTGCAAAGACCATGCCTCACAGATCATAAGTCCTCAATAAATGTCAGCTTTTATTATTATCCAACTTTTTAAAGGTCTTCAGGGGTGAGATAGATATTTTACAACCTAAACTAGATCCTATGTGATTTATTGTTTAGAA
Source organism: Rhinolophus sinicus (assembly GCF_057876585.1). Taxonomy (NCBI): domain Eukaryota; kingdom Metazoa; phylum Chordata; class Mammalia; order Chiroptera; family Rhinolophidae; genus Rhinolophus; species Rhinolophus sinicus. Next base: position 36,456,551 of record NC_142505.1, read on the forward strand.
GTGTATATTCTGTTTAAACATTTAATGTGTTTCTTTAAAAGGCATTTTATCTTTAACAAAAACTTAGAGTTAGAAATCTGAGTCAGGAGTTGGTAACAAAATTGAATAGAGCTGTTCATTGAATAGTTTAGATCGCATTGGCCAGAAAAATCACAAAATTCTGGATTGAAAGTTTACTATAGGTGGTTCGAGGCTACATACATGCAAATGTGCAGGCAGAACGCTTCTTTTTTGCTGGAGGAGAAAACCAGGCATGCTACTGTGGACCCTAAAAAAGAAGATACCTACCTACTAAGCAGGGACTCCTAGTGGCTAACTGGGCTCAAATTTTAAAAAAAGAAAAAGAAAACCAGAGCCTAGCAGCCATTTCTACGCAGGGTCCTCTTATGTAAACTGCACTTCAGAAAGAAGCCTACACTAAGCTGCCTGCCACCTGCACTGAGCTGCCTGCCACCTGCACTGAGCTGCCTGCCTGCACTGTGTTACTGCCATCTGAGCCAGCCCTTATAAAAGAGTTCTTGGAATAGTATTTCAACCAATAGGATTGAGGCTTTCCCTGTCTAGTTGAAGCTGTGCAGCTATATCCCCATCAGCATCTTTATGGACCAATCAGAGCAGGTCCATTCTGACCAATGAAGACAGTGCTTTTGGACTAAACTGTGCGGATTTGGAGTTCTCATTTGCATAAATAGGGATCAGTCAGAGACCAGGAGCTAGGACTTCTGCCTGTATAAGTCAGTTCCCCTCTGGCTCAGAGAGTGCACTTTCCCTTTCACCAAAGACTGAAGACTGTGCTTCCCAGTTGGAGACGAAACACCAAAGATGGAATACCAAAGATGTCTCACCGAAGCAGAGTGGAGCAGACCCATGCAGTGCAGAGTGGAGGGAACCAGAGCAGTTGGAGCAGAGCCCGATCAGGTCCTGGCCCCAGGGCTACCTCGAAGCCATGCTGCTTCGCAACTGAGTTGTAACACTATTGTTTAACAACTCCATGCTGTATCACAATTGAGCTATTTGCACTGAATAAAGTTTTCCTCTTCACTGCACCCCAAATTGGGGATTCCTGTTGGTGTTGAATTGGAGCCAATGACCATCAGTTGACATTCCTCATTTTTTTAAAAAAAGACAAAAACTATAGTAAAACAACTAGCTGGGAGTACTAAGAAGACAACCTAACTCCTACTCATATAAGCAGGTAACTAAAAAATATTGAAATGGTAGGAAGACTCTTATAAGGAATTTAGATGTTAAACTTCCCCTGTGTTCCACAATGCCAGGCCTGTGAATGTTTTTATTCTCTTATGAAGTTTCCTCGTGAATCAAGGTTGCTTTCACTTAACCTTGGGAGAAAGGATCAGAGTTAGTTTTAGGACAAAGGTTTAAATAAAAGCTAGATAAAAACCTTGAAGTTTGACATTCTTGTATCTCCACCTTGTGAAGGAATGCTATGCAGGCACTAAAAATGATGGCAGATCTGTTGGTGGGGATGTACATACAAATTATCTGGCAGGCAATTCAACAATGTTTATTTTAAATTCTTATAAATTTGGACATCCTTTGATAAAAGAATTCCATCTCCATTACTTAATTTTAAGGAAATAATCTTGACAGTGTAAAAAGACAGAAGTATAATGATATTGAGATGTTTATCAGTGTGTGTTTATAATAGTGAAAATTGTCTTCTAGTTAGATAATGAACATTAAAACATATTATGAACTGTTCAGTTCTCTCAGATGTGCTTTTATTGCTATTATTTGCTAAATGTTCTCCAGTCATGTATTACCTCTTTGTTTGAGTTTCCTCATTTCTACCAAGTGCCAAACAAGGAGGCATTTTAACACAGTGGTTAAGAGCTCAAGCTGTGGGGTCAGATGGCCATGGGTTTGAATCTCGCCTTTACTTTTTATGCTAAATTATCTTGTGCATGTTCCTTAACTTTTCGATTTCTTCACCTGCAAAATGCGAATGATAATAATACCTAACGAGGTTATTATAAAGATTAAATGAGTTAATCTAATATCAATTACATAAATTAGGGCCTAATGTTTAGTATGCTCTCAATAAAGGTTAACTATCGTCAATAGAGCCCATATTTCTGGCATCATCATACCACATACATTTGGACTTTTAAGTCCCATGAGCCTTCAATTAACAGTCAAATCACTTGTAAAAATCATCAGGAACATGAGCCAGATGGACCTGTCACCTTTAACTACAACCCTAATGATTCTTCAGTGCTTAAAGTGATTATTTAGAATTGGTGATACTTAACAGGAAATCAAATGTGACACCCCCCTCCCTCACCACCACCCCCAATATGGAGTTCAACCTTCAGAACAACTTCAGGTATTCCTCAGACCAAAAGACGCAAGCCTGGGGTCTACAAAGCACGGACAGCCAAGGGACAGAGTGCTCAACCTGCCTCTTCTAGGAACCTTCTGCTGGACCAAATTCTGGAAATAAGTAATCCTTTTGAGCAGGGACCTGAAGGTAGAAGACCCAGCCAGAATCCATCCTGCCATTTAGCCCGTGCTGTTTTTAAATTTTTCTAAACAGATTGTCAACAATTAGTTGGTAGGCTCCAAATGAAAACTTCAGGCTTCTCTTAAAACAGCACAAGAGTTGACCACATTGGACCCACGTTCCCACAGGCATCATTGCCTGGAAGCTGGATAACAACTGCCCCCTTCAGGCAGGGCATGGGATCTCCAGTTGGCCAGTCTCCATTCCACTTACTTCACTCATCTCTGTGTTCCTGCCTGGCCTTGTGGGCACTTGGTTTTCTGACTCTGCTCCACTGCTCCATAGTGTGTGTGCGCGTGTGTGTGCGCACGCGCCAGCCTGTGTGGGAGGGGGCGCGGGGGGGAGGGTGTGGGCTGGAGGATATTTGCTGGGACTCTCTTGGGATTCAGGAATGTTTTAAAAGACGGAGGCAGGCTTTAGCAACACCAACGGAAGTGCTTTTAGGTAAGCAGGATGTTTGGGGCTGTAGTGTTTCTGAACACTATTTACAGGCTATGTCTGTTTGGGCCAGGTCATAGGAAGCCCCACAAGGCTGGTTAAAAGTTACAGAATTCTTGTACTGTTCCCTGTCAGCAAAGTGCTGAGACAACAAACTTAACCTCTCTGTCCAGCATGAGCCTATCAGCCATGGTTATTAAATCCCACAAAAGGGAGAAGAGGAGAAGTGAATAGGGCTGAAAGAAAAAGCACTTTCCCCATTTGGATAGCTGTGCAGAACAGGAGCTGCTGGAGAAAGGCAGGGAGTGTAATTGCTGGCCTGAAAGAAAAAGAAAAACTATAAAAGGAAAGAAAGAAAGGGGGGAAAATTGATAATGAACAATTTATCCTCACAGCTAACAGTTAATTAATTCTGAAAATATCTGTCAGGCTAATAGAAGTGGGGTGGGGGGGAGGGCTATGCCACATACACAATTAATAAAATAATAATAACAAAAAAGGAAAGAAAAAAAGATTTTTTAAAGGTGTTACTATCTTCTTACAGGCTGGGCCCTTGGCTTCCCAATGTCATTTTCAACACAATTTTTTTCCCCTCCGTCTCTTTTCAGAAATTGTTCTCATGAATGATTTATATATGTCTAGTTATCTGGAGTGATTTCTATGGACCCCGGCGCATTGCTGCATAATTGTTAATTTTAACGCCATAATAGCTTCAGATGGAGGAAGAGATTAGGCATTTATTGCACAATTAAATGAAACATACTTGAGAATCACAAAGGGTTCCGTAATTATTTCAGACCATTAATAAAATGGGCATTAAATTATATGGGACACAAAAGGGAAAGGAAATAGATTTTCATTACAGCAATAGAAGCTGAGAGTAGTAATAGATCCTTGTTGAATTATCTTTCTCTCTCTCTCTCTGAAATTAATTGTTGCCCAGCTTATTTCAAAGCAAAATAAAGGAGGGAAAAAAAGTGTTTTAAAGAACCTCTGATGAAAGGGCTTTGTTTGATGGGGACAATAGCCAGTGATACACTCCAAAAAACAAGGTAATCTTTGATTCTGACTCCCTGCCTTTGGTTCCGAAGACTTTAAAGGCAGTTTTGCAGCAAAATTGGGTTTCCCCACCCCTCCCCAACTCCTAGCACACGAGGATTCAGGTGGGATATGGGAGGGTGGGGAGGTCAAGGAAGGTGGGTCACTGGCTTCTCTCCAAACTGCTCCTGATGGGAATATTAGGACCATTGCACACAATCCCACACAGTTTGACATTAAGACCATCCAGCTTGAACTTATTGAAAGGGAATAAAAATGGAAGGAAACTCATTTAATTAATTGTGTAATTCATTCAACATGCACTTATCTCCAAAACAACACTATGAGGTAGGTACTATTGTTCTCATCCCCATTTTATAAGGCCCCACAGCCACTAAGTGGGGGCAGTCAGGATTTTAAAACAAAGAAAACAGTGTCCCTGTCCTAAAATTACGTTTGTTCTGGTGGATGAAGACAGATAAGCACACAGAAAAGTTTGATACCATGTCATTTACTGCTGGACATGTGAGCTACACCCAGACACCAACACATCTCTACTGTTGCAGTTGCAGAAAACACTTCCTCTTCTTTTCCTCCCCTTTACCAATGTCATATCTTCCCAACAGAATTCAACAGAAAGGAAATATTGGGGGCCCGTGAGCAGAATCCCTGCCCAACATTCGATGGCAATAATGACAAGATGACAAGAGGGAGCCAGGGTCCCTGGAGTGACCAGATCCTCTTGACCCTCCCTTCATCTACATAGGCTGCCTCCGCTAAGAAGTAATGACCATGAGGAAGCCAATGTGGCCACTACTTTAAACCAGAGGCACTGGAGCAAAGAATAAAGCTTAAAAAATCACTAGCTTAAAAGCTGCATCAGGCCTCAAGCAACAAAGAAGCTCCTGCCTGGGATGTTGTGCTATCCCCTCTGAAATCGGGTGGCGCTGAACCTCAGAGTCCAAGACCACAGTCTGAACTTCTTTGTCCTTACTCTGCTGCCAAGCTTTGCAGGGAAGGCTGCCCACCTCACCCACACCAGTAATTTATTCCGAAAGCTTCAATTCTTGCGGCCCAGACCATATTTTATAGCACTTAGCAGGAGTCTCAGTTTGTAGATCAGATCCAAGAGCTCCATGACTCCACCAGCAAAAGAGAAAGCTTGGCAATGGGACGCAGGCATTGGGAGAATAGAGCAAACTGTGCTTTAAGATAACTGTGCTTCCCCAGAAGTAGAAGGGACAGCCCAGAACCGGAGGCCAGGATCTGCAGATGCTCCAGAAAACCACCCAGATATAAGTGTGATACAAAAGGTCAAGTTAGGAAAGACACACACCAACTTAGATGACTGAGAGTCATATGAGCATAAGACCTATAAATTTCTCTTATCTGCAAGGTGAGCCACTCAAAAGCTATTACTTCATCTGCCAAGTCTTCCACAATTTGTTTATTAACAAGAATTCTACCTTTTCTATTAAAAAAATAATCTTCAAGCAAGTTGTAATAAAACTGAATTCCAAGAGAGACAAGGAGATAACATGAGAATACTTCCAGATCCAAATGGGTCATATAGAAGGGACTTAAGAAAACAGAGGTAGGAGTGGCCGGTTAGCTCAGTTGGTTAGAACATGGTGCTGGTAGCACCAAGGTTGACAGTTTGATCCCCACCTGGGCCACTATGAGCTGCACCCTTCTTTAAAAAAAAAAAAAAGAAAGAAAAAGAAAGAAAGAAGACAGAGGTAAATACCAATTTTACCAATAGACAATTTTTATGAAATCATGGAGAACAGGAAAGTTGTCAAGAGATTAAAGATGGACGTATATGGTCTCAATTTTGACTAAAAAAAAGAGATTCTGGAAACTGTAAATCAGTGATTTTGAAATTATTTAATCTACATACAAAAATTATAGATTGTTATTTAGTTTCAACAAAGAAAATATTAAGAAGATATGGTTTATTAAATGAAAAAATCTAAAGCAAGAGACTTTCCTTTTGACAGCCTAGCAGACTAGAAATTCCAAGATGCCTTCTCATTGTAATATGACTAGATCCTGAATATGTTACAGTAAACGTATATTTAAACATAACTGAGCTCAAAATAAGGAGAAATTCCTTCCAAAAAAAAATAATACAAACTAAAATTAAAAAACAAACAAACAAAACAGAAACAAAACTGTGATAACCAAGAGCAAAATCTTGTGAAGTCCAAAGAGAAAATGCCAATTCAGGAATTAAAGTTTTGGGGGTTAACTACCATGCAAGGAAATGGAAGAATAAATCTTAGGGTCAAGAAAAATGTGGGAAATATGCCCAAGATCCTCACATCATGCCAAAAACTCTTGAAAGGAATGGTACCATTGGTGAAATAAGGGGTAAAATTATCAATCTGCCAGCAAAGGGAGGCTGGAAGAACTCTGCTTGATCTGATGGTTCTGGGTAGAAAAGAACAGCAGCAGCAGCAACAGCAATAATCACAGTAATTATACCAATCTCCCCAGAAAATCTGCTACCCTAAGGCCTCTTACACTTAGATCTGGAATTTAAATTTATAATACTCATAGCAATCCACTCTAGAAATTAAAGTAATTCAAGATTAATAAAACCGGGTACTTCCGGAAAAATGGCGGCGTGAGGTGAGACTCTGTAAAGCTCCCCTGGAATTTACAACGAATCGAACAACAAAAACTCCACAAAGGACTCCCTGCACAGCACACAGGCAACACGAAGAGGCCCACTACCGACTGAAATCACCTACAGGTGGGAGATTCGCGCCAGTGGAGGGAGGAGGGAAGAGAGAAGTGCGCGGAGACAGAGACCCGCGGGCGCAGGACGTAGACCTAGCTCAGTGCGCCGAGCTCGCTGCTTCCCGGAACTACCGCAGCTGCGGGAGATCGGACTGCTAGGGCTCCGCCAGTGCTCCACAGGGCTGAGGGGACAGCATATAACACGGCTGAACCCAACGCTCACGGCAGAGACCTCGGAGAAAAGACTGAGGGAAAAAGGCTGAAAACGGTGGTTTAAGCCCGCACTGCCGAGCAGAGAACGGAGCCTTAGGCACTGAGACTAGCCGCCCCCTCCCTCCCCTCCCAGAGCTCGCCCCGCCCCCACCTGCCCGGTGCTAAAAGCGAAACAGTAGCAGTGTCAGATCAAAACAACAGAAAATTTGCTGTTTTGAGAACTGTGGACTGCAAACACAATTTCACAGCCCAACTAGTTCCAGCAAAGGGGAGAGAGCTGTGGAAGCAGGACCGGCTGTGGTGGTGGTTGCCGCCATTGCTCTGGGCCACCTCTCACAACTCACCCCGCCTCTGACCCCACCTATCTGGGCGGATCCCTGCAGGAGTAAACAGAACTGCTGAAACCTACGGGCTCTGAATCAGGAGCTGGAAGAGCTTTGGAACATCAAAAGCTCTCCGCATACCCACCGGGACACTGCGCCCTGTGACCTAGACGAACTATTAACAGAGGAGAAGCCCGTCTCCCAGGGAATCCCCCCATTGCGTGAGAAGTTGGAATAGTGCAGAGAAAACATAGCACTACTGTGTGGGAGAAGGAAAATAAGTTGCAGTTGGAGAAATAATGAAACATTCTACCAACAAGTACTGGCAAACAAAAGAAAGACCGCTTTCTATCAACCTGTTGCAGAAGCCACTCCGGTAGATGTCTAGGAAGAGAAATAGTAAACCAGTAATCGCCATGAATAACCAAGGCAACAAGATAACTCAGAAAGAAAGTGAAAAATCTCCAGAGAAGGCACTTAAAGATACAGAAATATGTGACTTAAATGACAGAGAATTCAAGATTGCAGTTCTGAAAAAACTCAACGAGATACAAGAAAACACAGATAGGCAGTTAAAGGAACTCAGAAACTCAATCAAAGAACAGCATGAGCATTTTACGAAAGAGATTGAAATCTTAAAAAAGAACCAAATAGAATTTCTGGAGATTAAGAACTCAATAGAAGAAATTAAGAATGAAATAACCAGCTTAGGTAGTAGAGTTGACCAGATGGAGGAAAGAGTCAGTGACATCGAAGATAGAAACCTGGAAATGACACAGAGAGAAGAAGAAAGAGACTTGAGACTTAAAAGAAATGAAAGAACTCTACAAGAACTTTCTGACTCCATCAGAAAGAGCAATATAAGAATAATGGGCATACCAGAAGGAGAAGAAAGAGAGAAGGGAACAGAGAATATATTCAAACAAATTGTCGATGAGAACTTCCCAAATTTGTGGACAGAACTGGACCCTCGAATCCAAGAAGCAAATAGAACACCTAGTTACCTCAATCCCAACAGGCCTTCTCCAAGGCACATTGTATTGAAGCTGTCTAAAATCAATGACAAAGAAAGAATCCTCAAGGCAGCCAGGGAAAAGAAGACGGTAACTTACAAAGGAAAGCCCATTAGATTATCATCAGATTTTTCAGCAGAATCTCTACAAGCCAGGAGGGAGTGGAACCAAATATTCAAACTATTGAAAGAGAGAAATCATGAGCCAAGAATAATATATCCAGCAAAGATATCCTTTAGATATGAAGGAGGAATAAAGACCTTTCCAGACATACAGAAGCTGAGGGAATTTTCTAATACACGACCTACACTACAAGAAATACTAAAGGAAGCTATTCGACCACCATCAACAGGGACAATTTGTGGCAACCAAAACTCAAAAAGGGGGAGAGTAAAGGCCTGAACCGGAATATGGGAATGGAGAAAGTAAGCGTGCTGAAGATAATGGAATACTCTAAATATCAAACTTTCTTTTACATAAACTTAAGGGTAACCACTCAAAAAAAATCCAGAACTGAAATATATACTGAAATAAGAGAAGAAACAGAGGGAAACATCATAGAATACCACCACACAGAAATAATAGACAACAACAAAAAGGCAAAGAAACAATGGAGACACAGCCTTACCAGAAAACTAAAGATAGAATGACAGGAAATCCTCACATATCAATAATCACCCTAAATGTAAATGGACTGAACTCACCAATAAAAAGGCACAGAGTAGCAGATTGGATCAAAAAACTAAACCCAACCATATGCTGTCTCCAAGAGACACATCTCAGCTACAAGGACAAGCATAGACTCAAAGTGAAAGGGTGGAAATTGACACTCCAAGCAAATGGTACCAAGAGAAAATCAGGTGTAGCCATAATGATATCAGATGAAACAGACTTCAAGGTGAAAAAGATAACAAGAGATAAAGATGGACATTTCATAATGGTGAAGGGGACTGTACAACAAGAAGACATAACAGTCATCAATATTTATGCCCCCAATCAGGGAGCACCAAAATACACCAAGCAACTACTAACAGAACTAAAGGGAGAAATTGACCAAAACACAATTATACTAGGGGACTTAAATACATCATTGACAGCTATGGATAGATCATCCAAACAGAAAATAAATAACGAAATAGTAGCCCTAAATGACACATTAGATGAAATGGACATAATTGACATTTATAGAGCACTTCATCCTAAAACATCAGACTATACATTCTTTTCTGGTGTACACGGAACATTCTCAAGGATAGACCATATATTGGGACATAAAATCAGTCTCAACAAATTTAAGAAGATTGAAATCATACCATGCATATTCTCTGATCACAAGGCTTTGAAATTGGATATCAACTGTAAAAAGAAAGCGGGAAAAAACACAAATAAATGGAGATTAAACAACAGACTTTTAAAGAAGGACTGGGTCAAAGAAGAAATTAGAGGAGAGATCAAAAGATACATAGAAACAAATGACAATGAAAATACATCCTACCAAAATTTTTGGGATGCAGCGAAAGCAGTTTTAAGAGGGAAATTTATCTCATTACAGGCCTATCTCAAGAAACAAGAAAACTCCCAAATAAATAACCTCATGTTACACCTTAAAGAACTAGAAAAAGAAGAACAAGTAAAACCCAAGGTCAGCAGAAGAAAGGAAATAATAAAAATTAAAGCAGAAATAAATGAAATAGAGAACAAAAAGACAATAGAAAAAATTAATGTGACAAAGAGCTGGTTCTTTGAAAAGATTAACAAAATTGACAAACCCTTGGCTAGACTTACTAAGATAAAAAGAGAGAAGACACTGATTAACAAAATCAGAAACGTAAAAGGGGAAGTTATCACGGACACCACAGAAATACAAAGGATCATCCAAGAATACTATGAAGGACTATATGCCACCAAATTCAACAACCTAGAAGAAATGGACAAGTTCTTAGAAACATATAGCCTTCCAAGGCTGAACCATGAAGAACTGGAAAATCTAAACAGACCGATCACCAGTAACGAAATTGAATCAGTCATCCAAAACCTTCCCAAAAGCAAAAGTCCGGGACCAGATGGCTTCACTAGTGAATTCTACCAAACCTTCAAAGAGGATCTAATACCAATTCTGCACAAACTCTTCCAAAAAATTGAAGAAGAGACAGTACTCCCTAACTCATTTTATGAGGCCAACATTACCCTGATACCAAAACCTGGTAAGGACAGCACAAAAAAAGAAAACTACAGACCAATATCTCTAATGAATACCGATGCAAAAATCCTAAATAAAATTCTAGCAAATCGAATACAACAATGCATTAAAAAGATTATTCATCACGACCAAGTGGGGTTCATCCCCGGGGCACAAGGATGGTTCAACATACGCAAATCCATCAATGTGATACATCACATAAACAAAATAAAGGACAAAAATCATATGATTATATCAATTGATGCAGAAAAAGCATTTGACATGATACAACATCCATTTATGATTAAAACACTTAATAAAATGGGTATAGAAGGAAAATACCTTAACATAATAAAGGCCATATATGACAAGCCCTCTGCTAATCTCATAATTAATGGAGAAAAGCTGAAGCCCTTTGCTCTACGTTCAGGAACACGACAGGGATGTCCCCTATCACCTCTGCTTTTCAACATAGTGTTGGAAGTCCTTGCCAGAGCAATCAGGCAAGAGAAAGAAATAAAAGGCATCCAAATTGGGAATGAAGAAGTTAAATTATCACTCTTTGCAGATGACATGATGCTATATATAGAAAACCCTAAAGACTCCACCAAAAAGCTATTAGAAACAATCAACGAATACAGTAAAGTTGCCGGCTACAAAATCAACGCACAAAAGTCCATTGCCTTCCTATATACTAACAATGAAATCTCAGAAAAAGAAATACAAAAAACAATTCCTTTTGCAATTGCAGCAAATAGAATAAAATACCTAGGAATAAACTTAACCAAGGATGTGAAAGACCTATATGCTGAAAACTATAAGACATTTTTGAAAGAAATTGAAGAAGACACAAAGAAATGGAAAGACATTCCGTGCTCATGGATTGGAAGAATCAACATAGTTAAAATGGCCATATTACCCAAAGCAATATACAGATTCAATGCAATCCCCATCAAAATCCCAATGGCATATTTTAAAGAAATAGAACAAAAAATCATCAGATTTGTTTGGAACCACAAAAGACCCCGAATAGCCAAAGCAATCTTAAGAAAAAAGAACTATAATGGAGGTATCACACTTCCTGACTTTGGCCTGTACTACAGGGCTACAATAATCAAAACAGCATGGTATTGGCAGAAAAACAGACACATAGACCAATGGAATAGAATTGAGAACCCAGAAATAAAACCACATAAATATGGACAGATAATTTTTGACAAAGAAGCTAAAAACATACAATGGAGCAAAGACAGCCTCTTCAATAAATGGTGCTGGGAGAATTGGATAGCCACGTGCAAAAGAATGAAACTGGACTGCTATTTGTCACCATGTACCAAAGTTAATTCAAAATGGATCAAAGACTTAAGCATAAGACCTGACACAATAAACTGCATAGAAGAAAACATAGGTACTAAACTTATGGACCTTGGGTTCAAAGAGCATTTTATGAACTTGACTCCAAAGGCAATGGAAGTAAAAGCTAAAATAAACGAATGGGACTATATGAAACTTAAAAGCTTCTGCACAGCAAAAGAAACCATTGCCAAAATAAAGAGGCCACCAACTGAATGGGAGAAGATTTTTGCAAACAGTGCCTCCGATAAGGGGCTAGTATCCAGAATATACAAGGAACTCATGCAACTCAACAACAAAAAAACAAACAACCCAATTGAAAAATGGGCAGAGGACTTGAAGAGACATTTCTCCAAAGAGGACATACAAATGGCAAATAAACATATGAAAAAATGCTCAACATCACTAATCATCAGAGAAATGCAAATCAAAACCACAATGAGATATCACCTCACCCCAGTCAGAATGGCTATCATCAACAAGACAAATAGTAACAAATGTTGGAGAGGTTGTGGAGAAAAAGGAACCCTCATACACTGTTGGTGGGAATGCAGACTGGTGCAGCCATTATGGAAGGCAGTGTGGAGGTTCCTCAAAGAATTACGAATAGAATTGCCGTATGACCCAGCAATCCCTCTCCTGGGTATTTACCCAAAAAATCTGAAAACATTTAGAGATAAAGACACGTGTGCTCCAATGTTCATTGCAGCTTTGTTTACGGTGGCCAAGACATGGAAACAACCAAAATGTCCTTCGATAGATGAATGGATAAAGAAGTTGTGGTACATATACACAATGGAATACTATTCGGCAGTGAGAAAAGATGATATTTGTGACAACATGGATGGATCTTGAGAGAGTAATGCTGAGCGAAACAAGTCAGACAGAAAAAGCAGAGAACCATGTGATTTCACTGATATGTGGTATATAAACCAAAAACAACAAAAGAACAAGACAAACAAATGAGAAACAGAAACTCATAGACACGGACAATAGTTTAGTGGTTGCCAGAGGGTAAGGGGGGTGGGGGGGGAGGTGAGGGTAAGGGGGATCGAATATATGGTGATGGAAGAACTGACTCTGGGTGATGAACATACAATGGGATTTATAGATGATGTAATTCAGAATTGTACACCCGAAATCTATGTAATTTTACTAACAATTGTCACCCCAATAAATTTAATTTAAAAAAAAAAAAAAAAAAAAGATTAATAAAACCCTGTGGCACCTGATAAAAATAAAAGGAAACATTCTCTAACTCCTCAGGGTTCATGCAGATTAAGTTGGACCAAACATGAACTCATCATTTAAAAAAAAAAAAAAAAAAATTACACAAGGAAATAAGTCACCATGAGGGAAATTCAGCAGAACTAACAAACCACATATGTAAACATTCTGCTCCCACAGGATCTTCAATTATTGAAATTTTGAATACACATAAATTATCTTGTATGAAATGTTTAAAAAAAGGAGATAGAAATCTTAAATGATCAAAGAACAAGAAATTATTTTTAAAAGATTTGATAAAAGAGTCAAATAAGACATTGAAATTTGAATATAATCAATTTTTAAAACTCACTGGATGGATTATAAAGCAGATTAGCTGGAAAGAAAATGAATTAGAAGATGGAACTAAAGAAATTACCCAAATTGCAGCACACAGAAACAAAGGAAGTAGAATTTACGAAAAAGAGGTTAACAGATATGGAAGAGAGAACATGTTTAACCAGAGTTCCAGAATGAGAAGAGAATGGAGAAGAGAAAAAAAAAGACATGAATTTCCCAGACCTATTGTATAACATGAATCTATAGATACAGGAAGCCCAACAAATACCATATAAATAAAAAGTTCATTCTTGGACTGAAATTACAAAGCACCGAAGATAAAGAAAAGATCTTTAAAGCAGCAATAGAAGAGAGATCACCTTCAAAAGAATGACAGACAAATAGCATATTCCTAAATATCAACAATTAACCCAGAAAGCAGTGAAACCAAACTTTCAATGTGTTCAGAAAAAAATATTTTTCAATCTAGAAATGAATAACCAGAAAGACTATTCCAAACATGAAGACCAAATAAAGACATTTTCAAATAAAGACATTTTGAAAAGACATTTTCAGATCCATGTCTAAGTATGGATTTTTTTTATTTGTATGACTTAGTATATGTTGGATTGCCTGTGTCTGTGGATTATGTCTAATTTTCTTTCAGTGAAGGTGATCTGCCATTTTTCTGTGGTTGCTTTTAAAATTTTCTCTGTATCTTTGATGTTTTGTAATTTCACTAGGAAGTGAGGTAGAAAGGAAGATCTGATCTGTAAGAAGAAATGCTGAGTGAATAATTACTTAATATGTAAATAAACCTTAAAAATTAACTCTATGAAATGATGATGTTTAATTTGTGAGGTTGAGAAAAAAAACACAAAACATAGTCAAATATTTAACATTAATAGCAAACATGTCAGAAGTAGGTGAATAGAGTTATTGTTCTAAATACCAAGAGGACAGTATAGACTAGAAATGGAGTATTTAACTTTCAAACCAGTGGGGAGGACAAGAAAGAGGAGATGAGGAAGGCTTTGATTGATCCAAAAGAAGGGAAGGAAGGAAGAAAGAAAAAAGGATGGGAAAGAAATTGGGGGGAAAAGAAAAAACTAAATAATATAGCAGAAATTGTCAAGAATTATGAAAAGTCTGAGATTTTCCCCTACTTGATTTAGCCTACCACAATTTTATGGATTCTGGTAGAAAACACACAACTCATGGATCAAAGACCAAAAATGATTTATTGCTCATAGCAGTAGCAGTAGCCAGTGTATTAACATTTTTGTGTCTATTCTTCACACCACAATTCCCAGAGCATAACACAAAGATAGCCAGGTGACACTTGCACAAGAAGTGGGTTGTGTTACAGGAGAGGAACCTTGAGCATAGGAAACCTAGATCTTTTATGGATAGTAAACATTCTTGCTTTTGGTTCTGAAGGGAGATACCATCTTTATTTCCCAAGGCTTTAAGTAAAACTGCCCTCTGCTCCAAAAGAGACACTATCTCTGTCTTCTGAGGCTATTCACTACACAAACATCATTGAAAAGATAGTTAAGAACAAAAGGCACTCAGGATCTCTCTTGCAAGACGTGCATAAACTGATGTAGAATTATCTCCTAGCATAAATAAGTCCAAATATATTAGTAACCACAATAAATAAATTTATTAATTAAATACAGGGATTATCACATTAACTAGAAAATAAAAACTCTACCAGTATTACTATTTTTTATTAGTTTCAGGTGTACAAAACAATGTAATAGTTAGACATTTATACCCCTCACAAAGAGATAACTTCCCTTTCCCAATCTACTACTCCTCTGACATCGTATATCGCTGTTACAGTTCCACTACTCTGTTCCTTATGCTGTACTCCACATCCTGTGACTATATATATGTAAAATTATAGCTGACATTCATTATTATTCAGCTTCAGCTTCAGGTGTACACTGCAATGATCAGGTACCTACACTGTCCATGAAGTGGTCTCCCTAATAAGACAAGTGTCCATCAAATACTCTACAAAATCTTTGCAACATTATTGATTATATTCCCCAAACTGTCTTTCGTATCCCTGTGGCAATTTTGTGGTTACTGATTGTGCTTTCTAATTCCCTCACCTTCTCCCTCATCCCCACCCATCTCCCATCTAGCAACCCTCAGTTTTTTCTCTATATATCTGAGACTGTTTCTGATCAGTTTGTTCATTTATTCTATTGTTTAGATTCCACATATAAGTGAGATCATATGTCTACCAGAATTATTTACAAGAGAAAAAACACAATACATATGGCTCAAAACAGCTGAAAGTATAAGGATGAGAAAGGGCATTACAAGAAAATTCAAAACAAAAGTAAGCCAGAGTAGTTATAGTAATATCAAATGAAATAGACAAAAAAATTTACTAGGATCATATGTATATCACTACATAATGATGACAGGTTCAAAGATATAACAATTCTGGCTATATATACACCTAGCAAAATATGCTCATATTATATAAATCAGAAACTGACAGAAATATAAAAAGAAATTGACAAATACACTATACTATCATAGGTGACAATTTTGTTACACACTTATTGATTAAAGACAGGTCAAACAGATTAAAACATCTGTAAATACATAAAAGATACAAACTACACAATTAACAAAATTAACATTAGACATATAAAGAACCCTACACTCAATAATTAGAATACCAATTCTTTTCAGTAACATGGAATATTTAAATATTGACTGAATACTAGGCAACAAAATGTCTCAAAAAATTTCAAAAATTGATATCATTTAACCACAGTGTTTGCCACAATGCAATTAAATTAGAAATCAACAACAAAAGACATTTTACCAAAAGAAAGTACACTTGGAAATGTAAAAAGATTCCTATAACTAACTCGATAAAAAAATTACAATGGAAAAGTGAAAACATTTATAACTGAATAATATTGTAAAAACTACACATCAAACTTGTGAGATGAAGCTAAAAGGTTAGAATTTAAGAAATTTTATAAAGAACAGATGAATCCAAAGAGAAATAAGTCCAAAGAGAAATGATACAATAAAGATAGGAGCAGAAATAATGAAACAAACAAAAATATAATATAGAAAATGAACAAAGCCAAAAAATGTTCTTTGAAAATACTAATACAAAACAAATTTGTGGTTAAAATTAATCTAGGTTGGGGAAAGAGAAGGAAAGCACAAATATTCAATTTTAGTAATAAGAAGGAGACACAACAGAATCTGCAGACATTTAAAATAATGAGAATATACCATTGAAATCTTAACACCAATAAATTTGTAAGCATAGCTAAAATATACACATTTTTCAAAATTATAACTTTCAAGAAACAGTTTCCAAAACAACCAGAAAGTCTGACTTGACTTTATAATTATTCTATTGAAGAAACTGAATCAATAGTTTAAAATCTTCCCACAAATAAAACATCAGACCTGATGCTTTTATAGTTCACTCCTACCAACCATCTAAGGAACAGATCAATTATACAAATTCTTCCAGAAACTGGAAAAAGAAGAAATAGTTCCTACTTCATTCTGTGAGATTATTGTAACATTGATAGTAAAACGAAGCAAGGAAAACAAAAACCAAAAAAAGAAAAGAAAAAAGAAAAATTAGAGAGAGAAACTAGGGATAAATCCAATAAAAGATGTGTAAAATTTGTGTATAGATAATTGTAAAATTGTATTTAAAAGCATTCATGGAGAATAAAATATATGGAGAGATATACTATGTTCACAAACAGGAAGATTAAATGTAAAGATTCCAGCTCTCACAAAATTGATCTACAGATTCAATTAAATTTCAAACCAAGTCCCAAGAAAGTTCTTTCTAGAACTTGACAGTCTCGTTCTAAAAGTTATATTGAAGAGCAAATGTTCACAACAAATGTGGCTAAGGCATTTCTAAAAGCAAAGTAAAACGACTTGCTCTATCAGATTTCAAGATTCTAAAATAAGAATTATTGAAAGGGCATGGCATTGGTTCAGATACAGCCAAACAGGCAAATAGAACAAAAAAGAGAGCTCAAAAACAGACCAATGCATACCTGGAAACTTGGCATATGATTAAGATGGCCATGAGAATCACTAGAAAAAGGAAGTACTAGTTAGTAAAATTCAATCCCTTACTACACACACACAAAACTCAAATTAAAGATGAAAAACAAAACTTTTAGAAAAAGTACAGAGAAAAGATATGACTTCCTTTTTAGTTGAGGAAGGTCAGCCAAAGCCATGATTTGCCATTAACCATCTGTATGTCTGTCTACTATCTACCCTATTGCATGTCTATAAGAATTCCAGAGAATAGAAGATGGATATAGATTTCAGACTTCTGTCTGCCTATCTGGCCTTGAAAACCACGGAGTAAAAGGTCTTGATAGACTGGCATTCTAAAAAAGACAGTATTTGCCTTGAGTCACCATCAAAACCTGTTAAGAACATTTCTCAGTCTGGTCTATGTATCAGAATTTGGCTTTGTGAGAGGTCTTGTCTCCTACGCTCTACCTGCAAAAGGCTGCTGATTTCTTGAGTCAGAAATTAGTATCAACGTGATCTTAGGGTCAAACCCACTGTCAGCCAGGTCTGTTGGTAACCTGTGTTACCTCCTGGAAGAACTTTGACTTATACATTCTCATTCTTGCATTTATCTTTCTAAATGTTATCACTTTAGCAAGGACAATTTTGAATTGCAGTGGCAACCAGAGCTATTCATTGGAGAGATTCTGTGACAGACATGAGAGTGAGGTGCTCAGATCTTCCTTGAAGAGAGAACTGCCGAGAGGCATGCAGTCAGCTGACCTGTCCACTTTGAGGACCCACCATATTTATGTCAAGGCCACGCCTTCCCTAGGTAGCTTCTAGGCAGTAACTTAGCACTGCAGGGGTACTGGATCTGGGAAATTCCTGCCACCATCGGACTGCCCTAACAGGCAATCTTTGCTATGGGACTCGCCCGTTGCCTGGCTGACATATTTCTAGAGTTGTACTATAGGCTGATGCTCTTTATCCCCGATTTCCCCACCTTTCCTCCCTCCTTTCACAGTTATCAAACTCACACTATCTGTTCCTGCTCGTCCCTCACCCTCTAAGAAAGTTTCCCCCAATAAATATTTTTTACTTCTAATTCACTTGTGCTGTCTGCTTCTCGGAAGACCAGAAATGAAATGGGTGCCTTAGAACAAAAAGGGAAGAAACCCCATGAGGAAATTCTCTGCTGTGGCTGACTAAAAGACATATCTCTTTAATATGAAAGATCACTCTCCTTTGGGAATTAATAAGTATCAGATATTATTCATATGGTTCTCAAGAAATTATCAAGGTCTTGAGTTGTTTAAACCAGCTGTAGCTTCACTCTAAAAACATCTAAGCCAGATAAACGTACCCAATATAAATTAGGAAAGAAACAGATTACAAAGTTTCTTAAAACCTATTGGAGCCGCTCTGTTCCTATTGACTTTTAGGGGGGAAATGATATTAAATATTCACATCAATTTGAAAAAAACCTCAAGAGTTCACCAAAGGAAAAAAGTTAACTACTAATATTTAGTATATTTTGGCTCTTCAAAGGAAAAATTTCTATTTCTAGTATAGCTCTGGAAAATAATAAAAAGTTTACCTGTAAATTAAGCTAATGGCCTTGATTACTAGGTTACAAGATAAGAACGAGAGGTATGCAGAGCTTTTGAACATGATATAAATATCAGGGGATCATTTCATAAATTATATAAATGTCTAACCATTCGCTATGCTGTACACCTAAAACCAATAACATAATATTGAATGTCAACTATAATTGAAAAATAAAAATAATTGAAAAGGTAATAGAAAGGAATTTAACATTTAAAAAACAGAATCATTAAAATCTGGTTTATAAATTCAAATATATTTGAATTATATTAGAAAAAGTAACAGCCTCATCAAGATGCTTTGGGCAAATTAGACTAATAACTTTAATTTAAAACTAACTTCATGTGTCTGTTTTTAACCACCTTATAAAAATAATGTAAGTACAATACCTAGATTGTACAAGATACAGTTTATTTTCCCATGATTAAAATTTTCTATATTGGTTTTATAAGTCAAAATTAGCATTGCTTCCATAAATTAAGATTACAAAAATGTGTCTAAATGAAGTTGAAACTATAGATGTCTTTTAAAAGTATTATGCTAGTGAAATTTTTTCATCTTATGTGTGAACTCAAACTTATAATTTTCGAAATCTTGGTTAATTTTAAAATCTTGAATTGATACTAATTTTTTAACTGATAAATAATGTTTGAATACATGAACAACATAATTTTCACTTAACTATATTCTTTTGTCTATGTAATAGACATTAGTTAACATGTCAAAGGAAGATGCACAAATATATTTGAGTTTTTTTAATATTCATGTTCATTTTGGAAGAAATGTAAAAGAATGTGTATACTCTATGGAGAGGTATATTCAAGCTAATGGATGTGTTTTTGTTTATGAAGAAAAAGGAGAGAATAATTTTGCCTGAAAAAAGAATTGGCTGGTTATACACAAAGCATGAAAGATCACAGAAACGAACTTTATTTGCCTGAGTTTCAAATATATATAAATAATAAGCTTTAAGGGATAAGTAAAATGTGTAAAATTATTGAAAAAATATGTTAAATGTAATGGATTTATAAATAAGAAAGAAAGGACTAGGAACTTTGTTTACTGCAAATCATTAGAAAGATGACTGAACTTTCCTTGTGTTGAAATGATTTATAATATGTGCTTTGGTATCTGGTAAATCCAATATTTGGTCCCTCTCAGAAACAGTTTACTGAAGATTTTTTCTCAATACGGACCACACTTTCCTACTTCTTTGCATTTCCATAATTTTGGTTGAAAACTGGACATTGTAAGTAAGATATTGTAGCAACTCTGAATTTGGTCGAGTTTAGAAATTGTTGGATTTTTTTCCATTAATCAGTTAACATGTCTGGACTCAAATGGCAAACTGTACCCCAACTCTGCACTATAGTTGATATACCTTTGTTCAATTTCTATGGCTTCCTGCTATTGCTTTTTTAGCCTGGAGTCTTTGAGACTGCCTCTGAAACTCTGTAATTTGGAATATCAGAGAAAAATCAGCAAGCTCCCTTGCATCAAACTCAAAGTTTACTGAGAAAAACAAAAAAGTAAGCAGACAATATCAATATAATGTGACTAATTGTATGATAAAAATATGCACATATTTTTATCATACAAGCAGTGTAAAGCAGAAAGCAATTAACTCTCAGCACAACCAATAATTCAGAAAGACTTCATAAAAGAGGTGACTTCTTGATTGGGTTTTGAAAGATAGTGATTTACAGGTGGATGTAGAAAGAGAACAATTCAGGTAGAGGAATGTGTAAGGGTAGATGAGTATGATATACCATGACATGTTCTAAGAATTACAGACCACTTGATGTAGCTGGAGCAAAAGACATTAGGGAGAATAAAGATGGGAATGTAAGCAGGATGTAGATCATAAATAGCCTATACACCAAGTTAACGGGTAAATAAATGATCCTAGTGAGGATACTAATGAGCCATTGAATGGTTTTAAGCTATGTGAAGGGTGGAATAGGGCAATCCACGTAGGAGACAATGGCACAGTCTAGAATGGTAGTTGTGAAAGTAAGTGAACAGCAATGAAAGGTAAAACAGGAGGCAAAAAAATAGATGGAGCTTGGGGAGAGGCGTGAAGCATGATACTAAAGATCTTTGCTCTAACCAAGTAGAGTATAGTGTCATTATCCAATATAAAAAATGCAGGAAGAACAGAGGTTTGAAGCAGGGAGGAGAGCAGATGGTGTGTTTAGCTTTTGATGTGCTGAGGTCCAAGTGCTGGGACAAATCAGAAGGGAAGTCTGACAGGCAGCTGCATATACAGTTACCTGCATGCCCTGGAAACGAAGTGTGTGAGTAAGAGTTCCTGAAGAAAATACACAAGTTGAGAAAAGAGGTGGTCTGAGAACAACACCTAGTGGATGCTGAAATTTAAAGTGTGAGCCAAAAAGGTGATTGACAAGAGAGGAAGAAGGAGTTGATGGCAATAGACACAGTGGAGGTAGTCACAGTACTAGTGGGATCTTCCCCTACAGACACCAATCCTGCTGCAAGCTTGAGAAGGGCTGGCCCCACCAGCATCTTTTCCACACCTATTATTGGCCCCTCTGACTCTTGCTCCTAATACAGACTATATGTCAGACCTCTGCCCTTACTAATTAATTAGAAAATTCCTAATAGATACATTATCCCCAGAAGTGTTATATAGTCTTGCTAGAGACTTTTGTCCAGTTGTAAATCAATTGCACTTCTTTAAGCTTCGCAAAACAGTCCCCTGGTAACTTCACTCCATCCATCAAATGTCATCCATGAGGTACTCGTGATGAAGACCTGCAGAGTCTCAGGGTCAGGCTCATTAGCCAGAGCTTCTTTCAGACTAATTCTCTATGGACTTCCCTTAATATTAGGTTGGTGCAAAAGTAATTGCTGTTTAAAAGGTTAAAAATAATTGCAAAAACCACAATTACTTTTGCACCAACCGAATAGCTTTCACCGGAGGGGCTTGCAGCCCTGGGCCCAGAAAACGGTGATAGTATGTCCTGGAGAGGATTGACCAACTAGAATCCCCTGCATTTCTCAGGAACCAGAAAATGGAGGGATGTTCCTACCCTAAGTAACACATTAGTATATACAGTTACCTGCATACACACAAAGCAACATGGGAAATACACTTAAAGAGAGAAGGTACAGAACAGACTGGGTATGGATTTAGACACATGTTCTTGAAGGATTCAGAATTCACTTATACCAGTAATTAAAATTACATGACTCTCCAAACCAAAAAGAAATATATGTTTTCTAAGAGAAAAATGAGTTACTAGGTAACAATGAAAGATTAAATGTTGAGCCATATTATATTTCTCAAATTCTAGAAGAAACAGTCAAAACTTATAACCAAGCAGGAGGATTTCAGTAAATATCTGAATAATCCTGAACTGGAGACAGAATAGACTTTGAAGTAGGAACAACAGAGCAGTTGAGAAGAGGGTAGAGGAGAGGCTAGAGACAGTGTTGTATAGAATGAAAGTGGTGTATGGAATGAAATATGGAGTTTTAGAGAGACTTGCAGCTTTTATAAAAATTGAGGATCTCTAAGGGCGGAGAAGATCTCCCCCACCCCACTGTATGGAGGTATAATTGACAAAATTGCATGTATTTACAATGTTATGATTTTTCATATATATATATATATTGCAAAATGATTACCACAATCAAGTTAATTAGCACATCCACTGCCTCACCTTTTTTTTTTTTTTTTTTTGGTGAGAACACTTAATATCTATAGTCAGCAAATTTCAGGTATACAATATTGTTAACTCTAGTCATCATGCTGTACATTAGGTTCATAAAGCACAATTCATTTACCTCTTCCTAAGCTTTCTATATAGTGATATCACAAATTTTGGCTTATTATGTTTATATTAATATTATACATAGTTAAGAAATGTATTGTTAGTTTTCTTTTTTTGCAATTGTCTTTTTTTTCCTACTGCTTAGTTTTCTATGTACCATCACTAATTCATCTCAGTAGACTCAGACCCAGAATTCCAGCAGTAGTTCTCTTGCCCATCTCTCCTGAAGCCTTCTGTTTTGTTTTTTGCTTTGTTTTGTTTTGTTTTAAGGAGGGTGCAGCTCACAGTGGCCCATGCAGGAATCAAATCTTGGAGTTATTAGCACTATGTTCTAACCAACTGAGCTAACCAACCACCATTTTTTTGTTTTGTTGTGTTTTGTTTTTTAGCTGCAGGAGTAGAAAACAACACAGTGATTACATATTTACACGCCTCACAAAGTGATAACCCCAAAAAGTCTACTACCCATCTGACACCATACATAGTTATTACAATACCATTGACTATATTCCCTAAGCTGTACTTTACATCCCATGGATATATATATATTTTTTTAAGTTATAGTTGACATTCAATATTATTTTATATTAGCTTCAGGTGTATAGTGCAGTGGTTAGGCATTTATATAATTTATGAAGTGATCCCCCAATAAATCTAGTACCCAACTGACACTATAGATTTACAACATTATTGACTATATTCCCCATACTGTATTTCACATCCCCGTGACTATTTTGTAACTACCAATTTTACTTCCTAATCGCATCAATTTTCTCACTCATCCTCCCAATGCCCCTCCCATCTAGCAACCATCAGTTTATTCTCTGCATCTATGAATCTATTTCTGTTTTGTTTGTTCATTTATTCTGTTCTTTAGATTCCACATATGGTATAAGTGAGACCATATGGTATTTGTCTTTCTTGATCTGACTTATTTCACTTAGCATATATCCTCTAGGTCCATCCATGTTGTTGCAAATGATAAGATTTCATTCTTTTTAATGGAAGAGTAATACTCCACTGTATGTATGTATGTATATATATATATATATCTCACAATTTCTTTATCCAATCGTTTATTGATGGGCATTTTGGTTGTTTCCATATCATGGCTATTGTGAATAGCACTGATATAAACATAGGGATGCATATATCTTTTTGAATTAGTGTTTTGAATTTCTTTGGATAAATAACCAGGAGAGGAATTTTTAGATCATAAGGTAGTAGTTTTATTTTCAGTTTTTTGAGGAATCTCCATACTGTTTTCCATAGTGGCTGCACCAAATTGCAATCCCACCAACAGTGCATAAGGGCTCCCTTTTCCCCACATCCTCACCAACACTTGCTGTTTGTTGATTTATTGATATGGCCATTCTGACAGGTATGAGGTGATATCACATCATGGGTTTTATTTGCATTTCTCTGATGATTAGTGACATTGACCATCTTTTCATATGTCTATTGGCCATCTGTATGTCCTCTTTGGAGAAATATCTATTCAAGTCCTCTCCCCTTTTTAAAATTAGATTGTTTGGGGTTTTTTTGGTATTGAGTTGCATGAATATATATATATGTGTATACACACACACACATATGTATATGTATATACACATATATACATATATATACACATATATATATAAAATTTTGGATATTAACCCCTATCGAATGTATCATTGGCAAATATCTTCTCCCATTCAGTAGGATGTCTTTTTGTTTTGTTGAAGCTTTCCTTTGCTATGAAAAAACTTTTCAGTTTGATGTAGTCCAGTTTATTTTTTTCTTTTGTTTCCCTTTCCTGAGGAGCTATATCAGTAAAAATATTATTAAGGATAATGTCTGAGAGTTTACTTCCTATATTTTCTTCTAGGAGTTTTATGGTTTCAGTCTTATATTTAAGTTTTTAATCCATTCTGAGTTTACTCTTGCATATGGCATAAGAGGTTAGTACAGTTTCATTTTTGCATGTATCTCTCCCATTTTCCCAGCACCATTTATCGAATAGACTGTCTTTACCCAATATATATATTCTTGCTTTCTTTGTCATAAATTACATGACCATATAGGCATGGATTGATTTCTGGGCTCTCTATTCTGTTCCATTGATCTATGTGTCTGTTTTTATGCCAATACCATGCTGTTTTGATTACTATAGCCTTGTAGCATAATTTGATATCAGATAGCACGACACCTCTAGCTTTGTTTTTCTTTCTCAGGATTGCCATGGGTATTTAGGAGTCTATTTGGTATCTTTTATGGTTCCGTATAAATTTTAGTATTATTTGTTCTAGTTCTAGTCCTGTGAAAAATGCCTTTGGTATTTTGATAGGGATTGCATTGAATTTATATATACAATATAAATCTTTGAATATATATTGGGTAGTATGGACATTTTAACTATATTAATTCTTCCTACCAGTGAGCATGGTACATGTTTCCATTTATTTGTATCTTTTTATTTTCTTTCTTTAATGTCACAATTTTCTGAGGACAGATCTTTAACGTCCTTGGTTAAATTTATTCATATATTTTTTTTTTTACACAATTGTAAATGGGATTTTCTTAATTTCTCTTTCTGGTAGTTTTTTATTGGTGTATAAAAATGCAACCAATTTCTGAATATTAATTTTGTATCCTGTTACTTTACTAAATTCATTTATCAGTTCTAGTAGGTTTTTGGTGGAATCTTCAAGGTTCCCTATATATAGTATCATGTCATCTACAAATAATGACAGTTTTACTTCTTCCTTTCCAATTTGGATGCCTTTTATTTCTTTTTTCTCATCTGATTGCTGTGGCTAGGACTTCCAGTACTATGGTGAATAAAAGTGGTGAAAGAAGCATCCTTGTCTAGTTCCTGATCTTAAGAAGAATGCTTTTACCTTTTCCCCACTGAGTATGGTATTAGGTGTGGGTTTGTCATGTAAGGCCTTTATTGTGTTGAGATACGTTCCCTCTATTTTGCATACCAGGAATGAATCCCACTTGCTTATGGTGCATGATCTCTTTAATGTATTGCTCAATTCAGTTTACTAATATTTTGTTGAGGATTTTTGCGTCTATGTTCATTAGGGATATAGGCCTATAGTTTTCTTTTTTTTTGTAATGTCTTTGGTTTTGGAATCAGGGTGATGGTGGCCTCCTAAAATGAGTTTAGGAGACTTCCCTGCTCTTGAATTTGTAGAATAGTTTGAGAAGAATAGGTGTTAATTCTTTTTTGAATGTTTGGTAAAATTCACTTATGAAGCCATCTGGTTCAGGACTTTTCCTTTGTTGGGAGCTTGTTAATTACTGATTCAATTTCATTAGTAGTAATTTGTCTGTTTAGATCTTCTGTTTCTTCTTGATTAAGCCTTGGAAGATTGTATGCTTCTAGGAATTTATCCATTTCAATTTGTTGGTGTATAGTTGCTCATAGTATTTTCTTAAATTCTTTTGTATTTCTGTGGTGTCCATTGTTACTTCTTCTCTTTCATTTCTGATTTTATTTATTTGGGTCCTCTCTCTTTTTTCTTGAGGAGTCTGGTTAAAGGTTTGTCAATTTTGTCTATCTTTTCAAAAAACAGCTATTGGTTTTATTGATCTTTTTTATAACCTCTATTTTATTTCATCTCTGATCTTTATTATTTCCTTCCTGGTACTCACTTTGGGCCGTTTGCTGTTCTTTTTCCAGGTACAACTTTTATCTAACCTGCCATCTTAGACCTTCTTCAGCCCTCTGCTTTGTTGTTGATGTTGTTGTTGTTTTGGGGGGGGTTTGTTTGCTTGTTTTTGCGTAATCTGAGCTATTTGCTCTCTATACCTGCCACCCAACCATCATCATGGGACCATCATCCTGAATATTTATTTCACTTCTCTCCTAGTTTAGATTCAAACTTTCCTGCATCTCATATCTTTGACTTTCTTAGTCCCATCTCTCGTTTTGGAAGAGCCAGTCCTCTAGTGGCTTGCTTGAAATGGTGCCTTGAAATGAAAGGTAAATTAAGAACTAAATACCGGAAAAAAAAAATTGTTCTACTCTCACACTTATGAAAAATTGGCTAAGTATGGGAATTTAGATTGGAAAACATTTTGCTCTACTGTTTTTTAGCTCACATTGTTGCTGTTGAGAAATCATAATCCTTCTCATTTGTGATCCTTTTTATAGGACCCATTTAGCCTCTCCAGAAGTTTTTAAGACACTTTGTCTTCAGGGTTTTGAAATTGATAATACAACTTTGTATAATCCCATATTTCTTTTCCTTCACTAAAATGGGCTCTCAAAGGACCGTTTCAACCTGGAAACTTAGGCCCTGTGGTCATAGGAAATTTTGATTCATTTCTTTGATCATTTCCTCATCTCTGATTTTTCTGTTCTCTTTCTGAAGAGGCTTTTCTTTGAATATTGGATACCTTAGCCTGCTTCTCTAATTTTCTTATCTTTTCTTCTATTTCTTTTCTATTTGCTATCCTTCATGAATTTGTGCTACTATTTTATCTTCTAAATCCTCTATTGAATTTTTCATTCCACTTTCACATTTAATTTCCAAGAAACTTTTTCTCTCTGAATGGTACCTTATTATAAGCTTTCTGTCCTTTTCTGTTCTGGTATCATGAACACAGTATCTTCCTTATCTCTCTGACGATATTTAGCCACATGGTTTTATTAGTCAGTTTCCTTTGGCTCACTCTGCATTGTCTCTGTGCCTTACACTTCCATTTTTCTATTTCTTTATGTTGATCTTCATATTTCACATGAAAGGTTTTCCTCAAATACCTGGTGATCCTTGGCTATATTCTCAGATTCAAGAGTAAGACAGTGAGATGCTGATAGGAAGCCCTGTGTGAGGGGGCTGTGCTCGTCCAGGGACAAGAGAACTCCCACTTTTCAATATCTATGCATCTTTTTTCCTAGGCAGGTTGTTCTCTTCTAGTCTCTGGCTGGGGTAGAAAATCCTGGCTTCCAATGTTCTTGGAGTTGGTGTCAGAGGCGTGGAGCCTTAGGGACTAATACAATCTTCTCCCTTCCTCTATCATATACCTGAAGTCCCAATGTCCAGAGCCCTGAAACCTTCCATTTTCTATCCCGTGGGGCTGCAGATGTAAAACCTTTCCATCTTTGCAGAAAGTTCTACTGGATAGTGCTGTTGTAAACCATCAAAAGCACTTTAAAAATATTCAGAAGGAGAGGTGAGAGGTGCTACCATTGTTTATTACTTATTAAAATGTCTCTCGTTACTAAAATGTTTCTCTCTCTCTCCATATACCATGTTTCCCCCAAAATAAGACCTAGCCAGACCATCAGCTGTAATGCATCTTTTGGAGCAAAAATTAATATGATCCGGTGTTATATTATATACAATATAATATAATATAATACAATACAATATGATATAATACCGGGTCTTACATTAACTTTTGCTCCAAAAGACACATTAGAGCTGATTGTCTGGCTAGGTCTTATTTTCAGGGAAACAGCGTATATGGGGGGAGGGGAGGGAGAGAACGAGACATGTTTATATACATACATATATACACAGAGACATGTATGCACACACATTCTAAATTCTAATAACATATTTGAAAATCACTTTTTATTTCACAAAGAATTTTCCCACCCATACTATTATTTTATCTCCACAGGAACCTATGGTCACACAAGATTAATTATGTTCAGGGTGATGTGGCCAGCAAAATAGGTAGTAGTATCTCATTTCACAATTGAGAAAACTAAACCCCAGACAGGTTAAGTGACCTGTCCATGGTCATAGAGCTAGAAGTTGGAGGGGTCAAGATTTGAGCAAAGGTTTTCTAATTCCAAATGCAAATCTTAGTTTAATATGTCACAAATTCATACCATTTATTCACACACTTATTCACCAACATTTATTAAGTACCTATTATGAGCCAGCCACTGCAAATTCTAGAATACCAAGACTAATAAAACATAATCCTATTCTCAAGGAACTCACAGTATAGCATATAAGACAGACAAGTAAAACTGGCAGTAACAATCCCCAGTGACATGAACCACAGAGCGGAAGTGGGAGATGCTACAGGAACACATAGGAGCAGCACCTAGCCCAGTGGGAGTCGGGGTGGGGAGGAAGGGATCAGAAGAAACTTTCTGGAGAAAACATCTAAGCTGAGCACAGAAGGGAGAACAGATGTTGGTGAGGTGAAGATAAGGGTGAAGAGTATCCTGGAAAACAAAATAGCATGTTCCAGTGACTAGAGGCAGAGAAATATGCAGGACAGATTCACGGAATTTGAATTACCAAGTCAGATTTTCTCATGTACTCTGATTTATTTCTTTCCCTCATCTCATTGTTCTCTTTCATTTCCTAGTATGTTTAATCCACACGGCAAATTTTCTTTTTCCTAATTTCTCCCAAATGCATATCCCCTGCTCCACGGTCTCCAAGTTGCCCAACTCATGATCCCTCTATTGCTTCTGCTGCCTCCATTCTTTTCAACCCCTGAATTCTCGGTGTTGACATAGATTTCTGGCATTCTCCTCCTCTTACTCTTTGCCAGATGATCTCGAAAGTCTTCTCCAAATATATACACAAATATTTGTGGATATACATAATTACACTACCCAGATCATGGACTAGTGCACTGTATGCCTTTGTTATTCCAATCAGCAATTATTTATTGAGTGCCCATCATGCCATAGGCACTGTTCTAGGCACAAAATATCATCCCAGATTTCTTGGAGTATACATTCTAGTTGGGAAGCACACAATAAGGGAAGAAGTAAACATATATCCAGGAAATTATGTGTATTTACATATATGTATGCACATTAGTACATAAATGAGATATCATACATGATTCTAAACTTGCTATTTTTCACTCTACTGTATATTAAGCGCATCTTTCTTCATCAATACATATATATCTATGTGGTCTTTTTTAACCCCTAAGGGGACCTTGAGCCGTATGAAGAGGCAGCCTTATTCTTCCTTCATTGTATCAGTTTCTGGCAGAAGGCTTAGACCCCCAATTCCACACCACACATCATTGCTTGGCTCCTCTTTGAACACAGATGACATCGTGAGACACTTATAGAGTGCTCTCTCTCAGATAGTCCAGCTTTGTTTGTCTGTGGTGGGTGGGGGTGCACCTAGCAATGGGCAGGTGTACCCTCTATCTTTGGTCCCTAACCCACAGAAATCAGGAGGACCATAATATCTTAGACTAACTGTTAGCCACATCCAAGCAAGTCCACACTCATGTTTCCAGCCAAGGATCACAGTATAGTCCGTGCTTGTCCTTTCAACTCCCTCTCTCTGGATATATCATGAAGACATTTTAATTTTCCTACTGAGTTAAACAATGTTTCTTTGTTGTTTGTAAACTAATTCAAACAATTAAAAATAAGCTTCTTTTGTTTTTCCAAAATGATCAATAATTAAGGTTTATAACCTCCAGCCATCCCCAGACTGCACTTCATATGACACGTGCTCCAGGAGGCAAACATTCACTTTGCTATCAGACTGAGCCAAATCCCCATTAAAGAATCCAGCACCTACAGGCTTGGTGACCTAGGGCAGATTCCTCTATGGTTATTCTCCCACATCTGATCTACCTTCTAGATACTCTAAATTACCAGCTTCCTGAACATGCCTTACTTCTTCTCACACATAAATCTTTATACATTGTTGGTCCATCTATCTAAAATGACAACAATAATGGCCATCATTTATTGTGCATCTGCTATGTGCCAATCCGTATGTCAGCCACTTTATAAACATTGTCTCACTTGATCCTCAGAAAAACCCTTGAGATAAAATTATGGACTATTTCTTATAACCCAAGAATGAATCCATTTTCTTTTTCTATACTTTTATTAAGATATAATTTACA
This sequence comes from Rhinolophus sinicus, assembly GCF_057876585.1. Classification (NCBI taxonomy): domain Eukaryota; kingdom Metazoa; phylum Chordata; class Mammalia; order Chiroptera; family Rhinolophidae; genus Rhinolophus; species Rhinolophus sinicus. Next base: position 36,487,225 of record NC_142505.1, read on the forward strand.
TACCATGAAATTCACTCATTTTAAGTGTGCAATCTGATTACTTTTAGTAAATTTACAGAGTTCAGCAACCATCACTACAATTGTAGAACATTTCCATTACCCCAATAAAAGATCCTTCACACCTATTTGTCATCACTCCTTATTTCCAAACTCAACCCCAGAGATTATTTTCAGTCTCTGTAGATTCTTCCTGTATAATTCATATAAATGAAATCATACAATATGTGGTCTTTTATGTCTGGCTTCTTTCATTTAACATAATGTTTTTGAGGTTCACTCACATTGGCAAAAGCATCAAAACTCTATTCCTTATTACTTCTGAATAGGAGTTCATTCTAGGGATATGCCACATTTTATTTATCTATTCTCTGGCTGATAGACATTTAGGTTATTTCCAGTGTTTTGTGAATAACGCTGCATACATGTCTTTTTGTAAACACATGATAGTTAAAATTACTGCTCCCAACTCTACACTCTCTTACAATAAAATAACACTTTCACATCCTTTGCCATGTAAGCTTGCGGTGTCTCTCCCTGTGAGCAGAGAATACTGCCTCCCATTAATATTGGGCTTGGTCATATGAGTTATTTTGACCAATGGATTATCAGCAGAAGTAATGGTATGACTGTTCCAAGATGAGGTGCTAAGTAGCATGACAAGTGTCCACTCACCCCTTTTAAGTTTCTGCCATCTCCCATGAGAACATGCCCCCATTTATGAACTTGTGGTTCATAAATGAAAAGACATATGGAAAAGATCTGAACCCAATCCCCAGTGTCTGACATTTAACCCAACTAAACTCAGCTGAGTCCAGCATTGGCTCTGCCAGTTGCAGACCTATGAGTGAGAAAATTATGTGCTAATTGTTTTAAGCCACTGACTTTTGAGAATGGTTTGTTATGCAACATTATTTCAGCAACAGCTGACTAATACATCTAACTACTTTCCCAGTCCTAATCCAAATTATAGTTACCTGTCCTTACACCACACAATATCTATCTACTTATCTATCTACCTATCTATCTATCTATCTATCTATCTATCTATCTATCTATCTATGATATTTAACAAGACTTCACATATAATTTATTAAAATATCATTTGCGTCCATCTCTGTGATAATTTCATGACAAATATGAAATTCCAAGGGGCTGTCTTTTATACTACAGAAGTTTCTTAAAATGTTTTTGGTATATACAACTTTTTCCTGGCCATAAAAAAACACTGAGCATTATCTTATGAACAAAATAAACTCTCACTTTTATTTTCTCCTCTCTCTCTTCTCTTTTCTATAGTCTATGTTCCTTTATAATTTTAATAACCTCTTTTACATCAAATCTCTCTGGATCCTCACAATAACCAAGTTTTATTCCCAATTTATAGATTAATTTATGGGAGAGTATGTGACCAACCCAAGGTCACACAACTAGTAAGGAGACTTAGAAGGTTCATGCCTAGGTCTGACCATAGGTCCAAGACATTATTCATACACCATGGACCTTTTGTCATCTCTCACCTACATCTTTGTTATGCACATATTTTGGCTTTTCTGCTCTACCAGGCAGTCCATCTTTCAGTGAGATTATAAACTTCTGCTCTTCCTGTTTCCTTTCCTATAAATCTAATTTTGTCTCCATATTATTGGGCAGCTAACTTTCAATGTATTCTTCTATATTAACACTCACAGACTGAGTGTTGACATGTTTTCTCTTCTCCATACCCTTGCTTTAGACTCATGGTGTTTTTATTACACAAAATCTGATTCTAGTTATGTTTTTATATCCAGATGTTTTGATGTGAAATAGTCCGTGAGACTTCTCTACTTGACCAAATTATTCTATTTCCTGTAGCCTCTACAAACCCTTTTTAATAACCTCATCTACCCCTCCATCAATTTCTATTTTATGGGTATGGCTCTCCTTTGACATTTCTTTGTGTATAATGTTCTTGGGTCTTTATAGGTTTTCAGCCTTAGTCCTTTCCTTTTCCTTTTCCCCGACACTTCCTTTTCAAAGACTAACACTTGTAACATTTTGTGTCCCTGTGTATGAATTATTTCAAAAAAAAATAAACTCCTCCATCCTGTATATGCTGTCTTGGTTATTTGTTTGAGAATTCAAGGAGTTCACAACTCCTGATATAAGTTTAAATTGACAAAATCTGGGTCAGTAGAGAGAGGATAATAAAGTCACTCTTTCCTTCCACTTATAACACTCTTCAGAATGAATTAAAAATTATGTGTTGAATGTTAAGAGTCAAAGAAGCTAGGAAGATGGCAAAAAATGGTAAGAAGCACTCTTTTGAACATTACAGAAGCTTTCTTAGCACCGTAGGAAAAAATGGGAAAAGTCGATGGTTGACTTGACGATATTTAAGGCAACAATCAGCATTAATTCCTATTGACCTTTCTGCAGCTTTTATTCATCTATCCATTCAACATATATCTGTTGATGTACTAGTATAATTTAGCAACATCAAAGTACCAAGCCCATACATTAGCAGTCAATAAATATCCAGAGAACAGGATTGAATTGCTTATGCAATGGGAATGCAGAAAAAATGAAGATAGTATGGTCTCTTAGGCTTACAATCTGGAGGATTCAGAAGAGGCTTAATATTTACTACAGAATGTATTAGGTACTGGAAGATTTTAACCTAATCTCCCATTTGATCCTAATAGCTCATACTTCAAAGATAAGAAAATTGGAAAGTAAATCACTTGGGAATGCATTAGGCAAAATAACAGTACACCCAATCAACAATGGCCTTAATGTAGGAATTTATTTTTTGATATAACATGAAGGTAGCTGAATTGCTGGAGATGACAAAATAGGCTAAAATATCAGGATCTACATTTCTGTGTTTCTTTTGATCTTTCTTTTCTTCCTGTAGCTTCATGGTCTGCTGTAGCTCCACATATCACATTCACATTAAGATATGAATAATGTGAAAAGAAGACTGGTGCTAGGAATTTCTATCCCATTTAAGAGTAGATAAAAAGCAGATTTAACATCATCTAAATGCTTCCTATGCATTATCTTATTTAATTATCTTCTTTTTAGAGTACATCTTTTAGAAGTTCTTTTGGTGAGGATCTGTGGTAGTAAAATATCTGAGTCCTTACTGTCTGAAATTTTACTCATTGAACATGTGCACTTGAATTACAGCTGGGCTGGGTATAAAAACAAGTTCAAAATTATTTTCTATCAGTGTTTTAAAGATACTTCTCTACTGCTAGAGGGGCGGGGGGGGATAAGGGGAAGGCGAGAGGTTTTGAAAAATAGTCGGTAACCACAAGATGGTCATGGGGGTTTGAAAATTAATTTGGGGAATGTACAGAGGGATAGTGGATGGGGGGAGGGGGGTTCACACAGTGTGAGGGATATAAATGATAAACGTCTAAGTTTTGCTTTGTCTTGTGCACCTGAAACTAATAAAAAAAAATAAAAAAATAAAAAAAAAAAGAAAAAGAAAACTAATTTGCCAGGAAGAAAAAAGAAAAAAAAAGATACTTCTCTACTGTCTTCTTGAATTCAGTTTGTTGAATAGAAGTCTGGTGTCATTCAGATTATAGTTAGTATGCCTTTTATAATTGTTATCTTTTAATTTTTCTATTTTTCCTTAATGTTCTGAAGTTTCATACAACGCCTCTAAGTATAGGTTTATTTTTATTTATACTGTTCTGCACTTGATGGGCTCCATAAATTTGAAAAATTGTGACCATCTTGGGGATAAGTCGGGATAATTTGTGACAACAAAGCCATAAAAAGGTAGGGGATAAAAGGGAAAGGAGGTAAGGTGCATGCAGAAGAAAAAGGACTAATGTATATATGAAACTTTATTTTACATAAACTTAATGGTAACCACTCAAAAAAATCCAGAACTGAGGCACATATCACACAAAAAAAGAAGAAACAAGAAAAAATCATAGACTACCACTAAACTAAAATAGACAGACAGAAACACAAAGGCAAAGAAACAATGGAGACATGGAGCTATGAGAAAACACAGGATAAAATGGCTATAGAAAATCCTCATATATCAATAATCACCCAAAACGTAAATGGACTGAACTTACTAATAAAATGACACAGAGTAGCAAATTGGATCAAAAAACACAACACAACCATATGCTGCCTTCAAGAGACACATCTCAGCTTCAAGGATAAATAAAGACTCAAAGTGAAAGGGAGAAAAAAATGATACTCCATGTAAAGGGCATCCAGAGAAAAGTGGGTTTAGCCATACTTATATGTGATGCAATAGACTTCAAGATAAAAATGGTAACAAGAAACAAAGATGGATATTTCATGATGATAAAGAGGACAATACATCAAGAAGACATAACACTTATCAATATATATGCTCCCAATCAGGGAGCACCTAAATACATAAAGCAATTACTAACAGAACTAAACACAGAACTAAAGGAAGAAACTGACAAAAACACAATTATAGTAGGAAACTTAAATATGCCATTGACATCTATGGACAGATCATCCAAACAAAAAATCAATAAGGAAATACAGCAGCCATAAATGACAAATGAGACCAAATGAACATAATTGACATTTATAAAGCAGAAGATTGTACATTCTTCTCTAGTGCGCATGGAACATTCTAAAGGATAGACCATATATTGGGACATAAAACTAGCCTCAACAAATTTAAGAAGATTGAAATCATACCCCATATATTCTCTGACCACAATGCTTTGAAATTGGAGAGCAACTGCAAAAAGAAAGTGGGGGAATAAACACAAAATGGAGATTACACAACATGCTACTGAAGAAGAACTGGGTTGAAGAAATAAATGGAGAGATTAAAGATACATAGTAACAAATGAGAATGAAAATACAACGTATTAAAATTTGGAGGATGTAGCCAAAGTGGTAATAAGAGGGAAGTTTATATCATTACAGGCGTTTCTCAAGAAACAAGAAAAATCCCAAATAAACAATCTAACATTATATCTTAAAGAACTAAGAAAAGAAGAACAAATAAAACCCAAAGTCAGCAGAAGGAAGGAAATAATAAAAATTAGAGCAGAATTAAATGAAACAAAAAGACAGCAGAAAAAATTAATGCAACAAAGAGCTGGTTCTTTGAAAAACAGATTAAAACTGACAAACCCCTGGCTAGACTCACTAAGGAGAAAAGAGAAAAGACACAAATGAACAGTATCAGAATTGAAAGAGAAGTTATAACAGATACAACAGAAATACAAAGGAACATACAAGAATACTATGAAAGACTATGCCACTAAATTCAATAACCTACCGTGTTTCCCCAAAAATAAGGCCTAGCCAGACAATCAGCTCTAATGCATCTTTTGGAGCAAAAATTAGTATAAGACCTGATATTATATGATATTGTATGATATTTATGATATTATATATGATGTGATATGATATGATATGATATGATATATGATATGATATGATATGATATGATATGATATGATATGATATAAGACCTGGTCATATATTATAGTAAAATAAGACCGGGTCTTATATTAATTTTTGCTCCAAAAGACGCATTAGAGCTGATTATCTGGCTAGGTCTTATTTTAAGGGAAACACAGTAGAAGAAATGGGCAAGTTCTTAGAAATATACGACCTTCCTAGGCTGAATCACGAAGGACTGGAAAATCTAAATAAACTGATCAACAGCAAGGAAATTGAAATAATCATCAAAAACCTCCCAAAAGCAAAGGTCCAGGACCAAACGGCTTTACTAGTGAATTCCACCAAACATCAAAGATGATTTAATATCTATCCTTCCCGAACTCTTCCAAAACATTGAAGAAGAGACAATACTGCCTAACTCATTTTATGAGACCAACATTACTCTGATACCAACACTTCATAAGGATAACACACACACACACAAACAAGACTAATATTTCTGATGAATACAGATGCAAAAGTCCAAAACAAAATACTAGTGAATCAAATAAAACAATACATTAAAAAGATTATGCATCATGATCAAGTGGGCTTCATTCCAGGGATGCAAGGATGGTTCAACATATGCAAATTGAACGTGATAAACCACATAAACAAAATAAAGGATAAAAATCATATGACCATATCAATAGATGCAGAAAATGCATTTGACAATATACAACATCCATTTATGATTAAAATGCTTAACAAAATGGGAATAGAAGGAAAGTACCTCAACGTAACAAAGGCCATTTAAAACAAAACGTCATCTAATATCATACTTAATGGTGAAAAACTGAGAGCTTTTCCTCTCAGATCAGGAACAAGACAAGGATGCCCCCTCTCACCACTGTTATTCAACAAGCGCAGAGTTTACCTACTCTGCAATCCTGCCCAGAAGTCCTCCTCATCCTTAAAAGTATACAAGTCCTTTGTTAGGAAACGACAGTAGGTAGTAGCTGTTTTTAGATTTAACGTATTTAGCAAAATAAAAAGTTATTAAAGTTATGTCTTTTAATTTTGGGGTGATATGTTTCTTGTGCTTTGTTGGCAATTACACTGCTCCACATGTGGGAACCACTGCCCTTGAGCACATTGAGAGCCCAGTCAAGAGTTTCATGTTAGGTTGCAAGAAGATGAGAATGGGGGAGAAAAAGAAATAGAAATGACATAGAGGGTGTGAACATGAAAAAGAGTCCAATGAAGATTCTCAGTGCAAATTTGAAATATAATTTCTATTAAGACAGTGTGTTTTAGGTAAGTTAGTTATCCAAAAATAATAATGATACAGCTGTGGTGCCTATTTCAGGGCAGCTATCATGGTCCAACTCCCTTAGTGTTGGTTCTGGTATACTGTCCTGAGAAGATCCATCCTCACTGGCTTGAGGGCAAGAAGCCAGCTCTTATGAGTCACTAGAGACTTCTGAAAATATGCAGAAATATTATTAGGATGAGGGTTACAAAGTTAATTGCTCCTGTTTTAAGCACATAATTTTAGGTTTATTATAAAATAATATTTTGAAAGTTTCCTATCATTCTGCGGCCTAATAAGTGCCGGTTACTAATTATAAAATCACTTTTTTTTTGCCTGGTAAAGAGTTTATCCAAAATGGCGAGATATATCTTTTGAAATCATAGGATAAGAAGCTGCTGGGTTCAAGCTGTCAAAGTTTCATAAGCCACATCTATCGATGATACTAAAATACTTCATATATAAATGAGGTTTGATTACAAGACAATCGGATTGATTTATATGTATCATTGATGAAATCTTTCTCATTTCTCTATAGTAATATTTAAAAGACAGAAAGTAGAACATAGTAACTTTGGAATCAAACTGGTTTAAATTTCTCAAACTTAGGCAAGTCACTTAAACTTTCTGAGCCTCAACACAGTATTGGAAGTCCTCGCCAGAGCAATCAGGCAAGACAAAGAAATAAAAGGCATCCAAATTGGGAATGAAGAAGCCAAATTGTCACTTTTATGCAGACGACATGATTCTTTATATAGAAAACCCTAAAGACTCCACCAAAACACTATTAGAAACAATAAACAAATACAGTAAAGTGGCAGAACACAAAATCAATGTACAAAAGTCCATTTCATTCTTATGTACTAACGATGAAATCTCAGACAAAGAAATGAAAAAAAAATCCTTTTGCAATTGCAACAAAAAGAATAAAATACCTAGGAATAAATTTAACAAAGGATGTGAAGGACCTATACACTAAAACTACAGTACATTATCAAAAGAAATTGAAGAAAACACAAAGAAATGGAAAGATATCTTGTGTTCATGGATTGGAGCAATCAACGTGGTTAAAGTAGCACCATTACACAAAGAAATATACAGATTTAATGCAATCCCCATCAAAATCCCAATGGCATTTCTTAAAGAAATAGAACAAAAATATCATCAGGTTTGTATGAAATCACAAAAAACCCCAAATAGACAAAGCAATCCTGAGAAAAAAGAACAAGGCTGGCTCCCTGACTTCAAATTAAACTATAAAGTGACAATAATCAAAACAACATGGTATTAGCAGAAAAACAGACACATAGACAGACCAACGGAATGGAACTGAGAACCCAGAAATAAATCCACTCATATATAGGCAAATAATTTTCGACAAAGGAACCAAAAGCATACACTGGAGAAAACAAAGCCTCTTCAATAAATGGTGCTGGGAAAATTGGAAAGCCATGTGCATAAGAAAGACATTGGACTGCTGTCACCATACCCCCAAATTAACTCAAAAATAGATCATAGACCTAAATATAAGACATGAAGCAATAAGAAGACATAGGTACTAAACTCAAGGACCTTGGTCTTAGAAAGGATTTTATGAATTTGACCTCAAAGGCAAAGGAAGTAAAAGCAAAAATAAATGAATGTGACTATATCAAACTAAAAAGTTTTTGCATGGCAAAAACAACAAAACCATGAACACAAAACAAACAGACACTCAACTGAATGGGAGAAGGTATTTGCAAACAATGCCACCATAAGGGGCTATTATACAAAATATATAAAGAACTCATACAACTCAACAGCAACAAAAGACCAAACAATCCAATTTTTTTAAATGGGCAGAAGACTTGAACAGACACTTCTCCCAAGAAGACATACAAATCATACAAATAGCCAACAGATATATGAAAAGAGGCTCAACTTCACTAACTACTAGGGAAATGCATGTCAAAACCACAATGAGATACCACCTCCCACCTGTTAGAATGGCTACTATCAACAAGACAAGTAATAACAAATGTTGGAGAGGTTGTGGAGAAAAAGGAACTCTCATATACTGCTGATGGGGATGTAAATTGTTACAGCCATAATGGAAAACAGTATGAAGGTTCTTAAAAAAATTAAGACTAGAATTACCATATGACCCAGGAATCCCTTTCCTTAAATGTTTCCAAAAAATCTGAAAACATTTATCTGTAAAGATATATGTACCCCAATGTTTGTTGCAGCATTATTCATGGTGGCCAAGACATGGAAACAACCAAAGTGTGTTTCGATAGATGATTGGATAAAGAAAATATGATACATATATACAATGAAATATTACTCAGCCATAAGAAAAGATGAATTACTGCCATTTGCGACAACACGGATGAGTCTTGAGAGTATCATATTAAGCAAAATACGTCAGAAAAAGTCAAAAAGCATATTATTTCACTCATGTGGGATATAACACTGAAAGCAACAAACGAACAAGACAAGCAAAAACTCGTAGACACAGACAACAGTTTAGTAGTTATCAGAGGGTAAGAGGGGAGAGGGGAGGTAGAAAATGGTTACGGGGGTCAAATATATGGTGATGGAAGGAGATTTGACTTTGGGTGGTGAACACACAATGGAATATATAGATTGATGTATTATAGAATTGTACACTTGAAACCTATATAATTTTATTAACCAATGTCACCCCAATAAATTTAATTTTTAAAAAAGGAAGAAACCTTGTATCTATTTTTAACCTAGAGTTCCCTAAAAGAATTGGGGTTCAGGGCTTTTATTTGTTATAACAGTAACATCTAATGGATGCCAGTGTCTATATACTTTGGAAAACCTGGGCTAAGCACCAGATCTGCCATTCATTCCATTTTCACCCAATTTGGAGATCTTCTTAGTTCTATTAGTCAGTCCATATGGTGACAACAGAGCAAAATTTCTTCCAGGTAGAATTATAAGGTCTCAATATAATCTGAAGAACAACTAGCTAGTGCTTTTCAGATACTGCATTTTCACTCATGAACCACATTAGTATCATGTGTCATGTAGCATCATGTGGCATCTTATACATGACATAACTACTCTTGGACTTTGACAGCAGAAGTGTAAACTTCTCATGCAGCACCAACCATGATGCTTTGCACGTATTAGATCTCAGAACACATTCATTGAATTGGGTGTAACTGACTTGAATTTTCCACCATGAACAGGTCACTCCTCATCTTTGGCGCTAGTTCTACACTAAGCAATTACACAGGCTCCCTCTCGTCCTTCCCATAAGAGCTCATTAAATTCAACAGCCAATTACTGAGTGGCTATCAAGAGCCAAGCTCTGCTTCATGCAGTGTCCACTCTGCCCTCTTCTGGATAAGACCTCCCACTCCCACTGGCAAAGGTAGCCTGGCAGTGCCCTTGCTAATTCCTTCTTATTTCTTTACCTTGAATATTTTCCAAGCCCTTGGAGGAGCAGAAAGGAAGAAGGAGAAAATAAGAACTAAAAGAGGAAGTGTGCAATAGGTTTGAAAGATATGCTAGAACAGTTGTTCCTAACTCTTTAGTGGATGCAGACCTCTTTCTAACATCCAAATATTTCACAGACGTCAGCATGATTGGGGATACGCTTTGACTACCTGTTAACTGAGAAAATGTAGAACAAAAATTTACACTGAATTCAGCAACGATTTGAAACAAAATGCTTTCAATGTCAAGATCCAGAAATCCAGACTCAACTGGGCTTTAACAATATGGATGGATGGATGGATGGATGGATGGATGGATGGATGGATGGATGGATGGATGGATGGATGGATGGATATATATATATATATATATATATATATATATATATATATATATATATATATATATATATATCATTGACCCGGGGTCTTCTCATCCCGCCACTCAGTAGCCTCACTTTGGATCTTGTTCCCAGACTGTCAGCATAACAACTGTGGCACTCCAGGTGTCACATTCAGACACACATCAGAAAGGTAAAAAAGTCCATCTCTCCCCATAGTTCTCCCTTTTGGAAAGCACATAGTCCCCAGAAACCACCTGAAAACTTTCTCCAAAAGTTTCATTGGCCTAAATATATACACATGCCCACCCTTAGACCAATTGTGAGCAGAGAGTAAGATTAGACTAAAATAAATCAGGTTCACTCTTGGAGCTGGGAGTGGGGTCGGCTTCCCCCAGGCACTTAGCTGCAAGGGGAAAGGGTGGATACCTGTGGTGGGGGGAGAGAAAGGGGGAATCAGGGTTCTATCTTGAAGAAGAAGGGAAGAATACATGTCGGGCAAGCAAACAATAGTGCCTACCACATCTTTTTAAATTAATTTGGAATTCATGAGCATACATTTGAAAAATGAGTGAATAAATATGTGTAGTAGTAGTCTATATTCATCTACAATCAAATGGATTTATGGACTGTGTCTTGTTAAAATACTTTCAGCTGCAAATTCCATAATATTCAACTAAAATTGGTCTAAACCATTGTAGTTTACCTTTTTTATATAGCAAGTATCCGAGGTAGATTATTCCAGGGTTTGTTCAGTGGCTCACCAACATGAGCACTCTGGATCAGCTTCTGAGCAATTCTCTTGACTTTCTCCTCATAGTCACAAGGTGGTTGCTGTTGCTCCACACACCTCATCCCCACAGGACAAAAGGAAGGAAAGGGAAGAGTGGGAAGGGGAGGGGAAGTAGGTGGAGGAGATAGGAAAGGATGGCAATTCTCTTTAAAAGATTCTCTTAGTCTAGTCTTTTCTGAATGAAGAACCTGTGACAAAGACTTGTGTGCAGGTAGGTGGTTAGAGAATATGATTCCCTAAAAAAGAATAGGAGTTTAGGATATGGACAGTGAAATAAAAATCGAGGGAAAGGCAATGTAGGATGCATTATTTATGTGGCCACCACTATGGGAAACTGGTGCTCACATACATTGGGACTTTCTGAGGAGCTTATGAAATGAATCTCATAATTGTCCACCCAAGAAACAAAGGAGAAACAATTTCTCACCTGTGACCTCCCAGTAGTTAAGGTTTGCCTCACAGGCATTAAGGTCCCCCACACCTCCAGGTTCTGCTTGCATGAGGGCAGAGACCAGGTTCTGTTGGATTTCCAGGTTGCGTGTCAGAGAAAGCACAGAAAAGGAAGTGAGAACTACACTGTGTGGGTACAAGTGAGGCCCCCCTCAGACTGCACCTGCAGATAGGCACTGACTTGCACAGAGCTGATCGCCCCAGCAGAGGGGCCCGGGCAATTCTAAACTGGTGCACCAGAGGTGCCCAATGCAGGTTCTCTTTACATTCGGAAGAAAAATCATTCCACAAAGTCCTCAACAGACACCCATTGTGTGATGTCTCATGGTTTCATTGTCCATGACTGGGTGTCATGCCCACCCATAAATACAAAGGAGGCTGTAAATGAGTGTATTTGCCATTTTTAGCCTCTAGAATAAAAAGTGGGCTTTGCCAGCAAGACCCAGAGGGGGAGATATGTGTTTCTTGATTCATGTAAGGTATTCTTATGAACTCCTGTTTAAAATTCTGTGCCCAAGAAAAGAGAGAAGAGAAAAAACAACAACAAAAAGAAAGCCAAGACGACATATCAGAGGCCCCCGCTTGTCCCATAGCATCATCTCTTCTTCCATAGTAACAGAGTATTTGGGACAGCACTTGTCTGCCCAAAACAAAGATTGCAATTCCCAGCCTCCTTGACAGCCAGGTTGGTCACGTGACTCAGGTCCGGACAATGAAATGGAGCAGATGTAATGTGTGTAACTTCAAGATGAGAGTGAGGCCATGTGGAGACATGGTGAGGAAGAGGAATAATGGAGAAGTGATAACATTTTATTCTGCTCCTATTTTGTTCCAAACCGGGGATGCTGCTTAGATGATTTTTTTTTTTGGACCCTCACATCAACCTGTGAGGAAGGCATTATTACCTCTGTTTTCTAGTTTAGGAAACCGAAGCTTAAGTAGACTTTTGAAATTTACTTTAAAGACAGAGGGATCACGTAACCTTTAAAGACAAGGTTATTTTCTTTAGTAACTGTCCCTGTGTTTCAGCATGTTTCCCCCTTCCCTCCACTCTCACAAGTGTCCTGAGGGTCTTTTCCTCTCCCCAGCCACTCCCATAGTTGTGAGAGTCACTCACTTGGGAAGCAACAAAGACCAAGTGCCTCAAAGCAAAAGTCAGAGAATTGGGGTGCTTTTTTGCCTAGGGAGGTTTTTCTACTACCTGAACCAAGGATCCAGCAGGAGAAATGAGAGGAGGAGGAAGCCTGGGGCAACTGAGACATATGGGAAGGGGACATGCAGTTCTATTGGGAGGAAGATTGGTGGACACTTTGTACCTTCCTGACCAGGGAGCTAAGAGTGAGCTGCAACCTGCTCAATGTCACCAACCTGAGGACACTGCCAGGTCCTCCATGCCCCAGCTGACTTGGCATCTACATAAAATTTACCATCTAACAATCCCAACACTTTGGGATGCAGATGGGCAGAAGGGAAAGGCTCTCCCTCAGCAATGGAAGATTGGGAAAAACCAATTAGATATTTCCCTGAGCCAGGAGAGCAGTGGATATCTCATTGATGTTATGAAAGGCACTTTAAAACAGGCATGACATGTGGAGTGTGAAGTCTGGTTTTAAAATAGAAATGTGGTTATGTGCATTAGTTGGAAGCAAAGGGAGCTCTTGTCGGTTCAGGCATGGAGTGACAAAAGCTAAAAATGTGAAAAGAAAAGGGGGGATGAATGTGCAGGTATTAAAAAGAAAGATTAGACAAGGGTCGGTGGTTGGTGGCATATGACAGAAGAAGGAAAATGAAACGCCCATGAAAACCCCAATAGTCCCAGCCCCAGTGAATAAAGCCACTACAGGCAGAAATAAACAAGAAAGAAGAGGGAGGAGTTGGCATGGAAGGAAAGATAACTTCTGCTTTGGACAGAAGGAATCACAAGCTATACCCAGACTCCTACATGGAAATGCCCACCAAGCACGGAAGCAGGACTGAAACTTGGTGAAGAGGTCAGAGCAGAAGACAGGTCTGAATCCATTCAGCAGATATCTGTTGAGCTATTAGATACAAGACCTTGAAGTGTCCTGGGTACAAGATTAACCAGATTGTTCTTAGCTAGAAGCTCATCTGAACTCAGCTAGTATGTTTTCAGTACATGACTGGGCTCTCCCAGACAGAAAGTGAAAAAGGAAGAGGCAAAGGGCTGAGGTCAGTGCCTATTGGACAAAAAAGTTTAGAGGATGGACAGCAGCTCCAACTGCTTTAAATGGTGAAGGGAAAGCAGGGCCAAGCAAAGGTCATACATCTGCAATTAGGAGAAACTGGCTGCCTTTGCAAGTTCCCTTTTCGTAATTCATGGGAGCAGGGAACAGAATACAGGGCCTTCAGGACCAGAGGTACAGGAAAGACATGGTGCCAAAGGCATGGGCTTGCCACCCTAGAAATCTGGAGCAGTACCTACTATTCCGAGATCATTAGAGGGAGAAACTCAGCACAACTCCTATTTCTCCTGGAATGCAAAAGCAAGGCAGATTCTGTTAAGGGAAGAGGGACGCTGGAATGGTACATTGAGGGAGCAGCACAGTTGGCTTATCTTTTGTCCCAGAAAAAAATAGAACACATCCCTAAGTAGAAGGGATGACCTTTTTGTGGAGGTGTGTTAATATCTCCCTAGAACAGGAAGAAGATAAAGGAACAATGCAGTGGTAGAGGGAACTTTGGAGAAAAGGAAGGGTACCCCTTCCTCTGAGACTGGGAGGCAAGGAAAAGATGGAAAAGAAATAGCCAGGTTTGAACATGGAGAGATGCTAAGAGAGACCTGAGAGGGGAAATGGCTATAGTCTGATGGATCTTTGTGCAGCCCCACTGAATGGGAGTGTGGTCGGAACAATAGATGAATAGAGGGACTGCTAAGCAGCCACGCAGCAGCAACAGGACAGGCAAAATCAACGCACTCATAAGACTCAGGACAGGACCTAAGAAGCTACACTGCGTGTGGAGGGGAGGGGGGGGTAGGTCTCCAGACCCTCAGTCACATTGGGGCTAGCTAGCATCGTGTTTCCCAGCAGCTGTAAAGGGAGTGCAGTATTTACTGTTCCAAGAACATTACGGGGAGAAACTCAGCCCGGCTCATTCCTATTCCTCCTGGATTGCAAAACTGAGGGGTCATTTATACAACAAGCAGAAGCCAACCCAAATAAACTGCTCAGTAACAATAGTCACAATTTTACTACATTAAAGTATGTGAAAATAGAGTTTAGCTGAACAGAAAATCCATAAAAAGAAGATTCAGATGTGCATACCAAAAGACCTTCAACCTCTACATGTAAAAGCTTAGCCGTCGTTGTATAAATCAGCTAAGTCCAATTCTAGACAAAATCTGAGCTGGTGGAGAAGGGAGGCTTTGCTATCACATAGGAAGCTTTTGACTGTACCCACAGAAAACCTAACCAGAAAGGACTTAAACTAAAATAAGGAAAATGAGTTCTCTCACATATCAAGAAGTTTCAAGGTTGAGTTCCAAAGCTGGTAATTCTGCAACTCTACAAACTCATCAAGAAACTAGATTCTCCCCCTTTTACCACTCCCCATCCTCGTCTTACTGACAACGTGTTTTCTTTGGCCATTCCCTTCATGGTCCCAAGGAGGCTGCCCTAGTTCCAATGGTGAGGTGGTAACACACAGACAACATCCCAAAACAGGAAAGCTGGGAATCATTTCCTCTTGTGCAACTCTTTTGAAGAGCAAGGAAACCTTGGAAAACTTTTCCCAGAATCCCACTCCAGAGCAGACTTCTGTTCATTGACTAGACTGGGTCACATGCCCACCTTTAAACCAATCACTGGCAGGTAGATGGAGAGTCCTTTATTGGTTTAATCAAGCAATTCCTGGCACCGGATATTGAAAGAAATCAAGGTCTGAGTAACAAAGAACAGGGGAAATGACCTCTAGCTGGGTAGTCAGCATTGTCTGTCACAAGTCAGAGACTCATGAAAGGATGGCTCACAGATGAGGTGGGGATTCTGTGCCACCAACCAGGACCACAAAAAAACTTCAAGGTATCTGACCTAGTTACTCAGCTCAAGTCCATATTCACATGTCCAATGACTATGCTCTATGTTTAGTCATCTTTAAACAAATATTTCAGCACGGCAGTCTGGTAGAATAGGATTAGAGAGACCAATGTACCAATCCTAGCCCAGTAACAGGCATCTATATATGTGACCCTGGCCACGCCATTCCAAGGTGGCTTCTTTCTCTCATAATCTTGTGTCTATTGTGAGGATTAATAAACAAAGAATCTCAGTGTGTAATAAGCAGTGTGAAATACAAGAATTGAGATTATCTTTTAAATGATAATCCAAGGATTATAAATAAACTGCCCTGATTTATAGTGAAGACTAATCATTGCTAAAATTATCCTACTGAATGTAGCTCTTGAACATCGTTTGATAAGGGGATCAATCCACTCTAGCATAGTAAGTTCAAATCTAAAAATATTTTTAGCAAAGAACTGCTGCAAGATATATTTGGTTAAAACCATAATAGCAGACGAAAATAAATCCTCATCAGCAGACTGGACATTCTGCTTTCTGATATAAGTAAGAATTTAGAGGAATTTGTTGAAATAAATGTTGCATTAACAGAGACATTGCAAATGCTTACCCAGAATAAATAGGGACAGTAAAGAAGTACAGGGTAACTTCCAATTTCTTCCCATTTCCGTCCATCTATATAACACTTTCATACTGAACTTCATGCAGTCCAATTTTGAATCTTTCACTCCTCATCTCCAAAACATACTATTTTTGTTGCCCATCTAATAGATTGTCAGCCTTTCATTCTGGCATTCAATGCCATAGATATCTGGTCCACCTTATCTTCCACCTTCTCCTAGTTTACACTGAGTCATTCATCCCATCTCTACCTGCCCCAATGCACACACCTCTCCCCCTGAACTGCCTCCTTCTTTCCCCTCAGCCTGTACAATTCTTCCCATCCTTTCATTAAGGAAAGAGGGTCAAGGCCCCTACTGAAGGGACCTTCTGTTAAGATGTAGACCTCAAGGATCCACGCTGTCCTCCTCTGCCTTGTGCCATGCTTAGGGTCCATCCAAGTTCACACTAGGTCATTCTGAGGGGAATTGGGATAGCAAGATAAGGACTCTTGAGTCACACAACGTGAGTTCAAATCCTGGATACAGCACTTACTAGCTCTTTGACTTGTGACAAGTTCTATATAAATTTTTTGGGCCTCAGTTTCCTTATCTTCAAAATGGGGGTAATAAAAGATTTCTCCACCTGGGTTTATTGAGTATTAAATAAAACAATGCCTATAGAGAGTTTTTGCATAACACCTGGAACATGGCATAAGAAAAGTTCAGTGATTGTTTGCTGCTACCTGCTATAATTGTCTGCATTCAAATTGCTTTCTGAATCTGTCTTGCCTCACTGGTTCAACTGCAACACCTTTGGACAATGACATGCAAGGACAGATCCCTTCCTCTGCTCAACTCCTCCATCAAATCCTGTTGGACCCTTCAACACCTAGGCTGGGGAAACTGCTAAGTTTGGGTCATGACTGAACTTCCCCTCTCGCCACTACTAACTCACAGGGGAATCAGAGATGCCAGAGATATTCAAGATGGTGGAGCAGATACACACTGTGCCTGCTACCTTCCATGAACACATTAAAATTACAACTAAATTATATTACAATCAACCTGAAGAACCATCTGAGGTCTGGCTGAACAGAAGTTTTCTAACTAACGTTATAAAGAAGAAGCCATGTCGAGACTGGTGCAAGGAGTGGAAACGCGAACGGGCCGGCCGCAGACCTCTGTGTGGTAATTGAGAACAAGGAGGAATATCTCGGCCACAGAGATTCCCCCCGGAAGAGAGAGGGACCCCAGCCCCACACCAGCCTCAGCAGCCCAGAGTACTGGTGCCAGGAAGAAGAGCCTCCACAACATCTGGCTGTGGAAAACAGTGGGGATTCCAACCATCCAGGTGGGACAGAAGGCTGCAGGAAACCCAGATATCCTCTTAAAGAGCCAATGCAAAGACTCTCTCACTCGCAGGCACTCACCTTGGGCTCCAGCGAAGGCAGAGTAACTCAGGGGGCATCAGAGGTATACCAAGATGTCATGCAGGGTGAAAGGAGGGTTCTCTAGTCCGGCTCCCCACATAAGAACGCAGGACACGGTGACACGGTGAGGCCAAACAGGATCATCCACGGAGCCATAGATAGGGGAGTCATACCACTATAGTCTCGCTGGCAGGTGGGTTGGAGACACAGGAAGCAGGATCCACACTATCCGCAACCTGCCGTCCAATTCTCTCTGCCAACCAACCTCACTTGCTAACTGCAATCCACTGTGCTAGCTGTAATCCGCTCTTGCTAGCTCAGCCACCACCTTCTTGCTAGCTCCCATCTTTCTGCTAGCGTAGCCACGGCAGTTATATTAGTGGCCAATGGCTCACTGGTTACAGCTGACGGCCAACTAGCCACAGCTGATGGCCATCCAATCACAGTTGATGGCCATTTACTACCTGAGCCAGCACCTTTCCCCGTGAGGCTGAGAACCTGGAAACTACACTCCTGGCTCTGTCCCCACACAGGAGCAGACTGAGGTGTGTGGTTTTAGAGTGAAGGGTGGAGGACAATTGCCATTTTCCCTGTAAGAAGGCCTCCTCCTGTACAGGCCAGCACCATCTTTCCTGTGTTGAGCCCACCTTCACAGGCCAAATCTGAATCTGATTGGCCTGGTGAGCTCTGCTGCTCCACTCTGCTGACTCATTGGGACCCCACCCCATCTAACACACCTAATACCTGAGGCAATTTCTCCCTGAGCAGCCAGCCCCACCTGCACTGCATTCTTTCTTTAAGAACTATCAGAGCCTGCAGGACCCTGGCAGGTGGCAGCGGAACCACGGCGTGCTCTGAGAATTTGCTAAGTAGCTCCAGGCTCAGTACTGGCACCAAAACAGACTCTACATTAACCTGTTGACCATAAATCTTCCCTAAGTGATTAACAATTCCCTAAGACCCTGCCTCACCCAACTTATCTACCACATGGGCTTTGTCAGGGTCTGAACCTTAAAGAAGCTGGCAGGAGGCAGCAGGCCTTGGGGTGTCCTGGGTTTTTGTGGAGCTATCCCAGGCATGGTACTGGTAACAACCATTCTCGGTTCATAGCGTGGTCTCTCCCACGCACCTCCAGGGTTAGCACAGGCAGCAAACAACCATGGATTGGTTTGTAGCTCCTACCAGGTAGTCCTGGCTGGTCACAGGCAGTGGGTGACCTGGGCCTACACTGGAGCCCCTCCCAAGAGGCCCCAGAACCTCAGGCTCCTCAAGTCATTACATCCCCATGACTATTTTGTTTAACTACCAGTTAGTACTTCTGTACAAAGTACAAACTGGGGACGTAAAGTAAAGCACATGGAATATAGTCAATCATATAGTAATAACTGTGTATAATGCAGAGTGAGTACTAGACTCGTCAGGGGGATCATTTCTTAAATTATACAAATGCCTAACCACTGTGCCATACATCTGAAATTAATATAAAATAATATTGAATGTCAACTGTGATTGAAAAACTTAAAGGGGGAAAAGGCGAAGGGGTCCAAATTTTGAGGTATAAAACAAATAAGACATGAGATGTAATATACAGCATAAGGAATATAGTCAGTAATATTGTGATAGCATGTTACAGTGTCAGATAGTTGCTGGACTTATCATGGTCACTTCTTTAGGTATATAAATGTTGAATTACTATGGTGTACCCCTGAAACTAATGTAATATTGTATGTTAGCTGTATTTTAATAAAAAAAAAATCTTTAAAAAATTATCATTTAATTAATTATTTTTTAAAAAGAATCAGAGATGCCAGTTCTCCAGAACTCTAGTTCAGGGCTGTTCCAGATACAACTCTTCCCCTGTATGTTTTCAAAGAGTGTTCTAATAAAAGTAGAAAAGCATGTGTTACTTCTCAGAGGGCAGAACTGCCACAGAGCAGTATGAGGGCACTGGCCCCGCGAAGGCAACAGAGAAAGAATGCCAAGAGGTAAGACAGAGAGAAGCTCAGAAAGTTCAAGGTAGGGTACTAGAGCCAAGCAGAGGAGCAAAAGAGGGCAAGACATTCTTGCAACTCAAAAACACTAAAGATGAAACCTGAGAGGGGACGACACAAAACAAAAACTGGAACTCCAACACAGGAATATTCTGGGTGAAAATGAAGGGAAACCTCAGGCACCAAGCAGAGAAGCAACCATCTCATATCAGAACAGTGGGACTTAAAGAGACTCATGTTGAGGACTACCATTGTCTTCAACCTGATAAAAATACTGGAAGTTACTCTCCAACAAAACATAGGAGTAAACAAAAACAGGGGGAAGATGTGAGAAATAGAAAATAGGAAAGTCAACCCAAAAGGAAAGGACCTCCAGAAAGGAAACTCCAAGAAAGAGATGAGAATAGTAGACTACCTGACATGGCTGACCTTGTGGGAAATTGTGAGAGTGTATGGGAAGGTTGAGAATCAGTGATAGTTACAAAGCAAACTAAGTAAGTGGGAAATAGGGCAAGTAGCTGAAAGTAAGAAATGGAAATAGTCATAGAAGACTACAATGCTCAACTGTCAATATTTGCATAGGTATAATGATGTAAACACTGCCAATTTAACCAAAAAAGCTGTAATAGAACTACTACATTGGGAGGGTGGAAGAGGGGAAGCAGAAGAGGTGGGCGCAGGGTCAGAGAAATAACTCTTCATCTATTGAGCCAATAGATAACAGTCTGTACATTCTTTAGAAATATGGAGATGTGAAGAGATTCTAAAAGAATGGAAAATGATTATCTCTGAAGGGAAGCGCTTTGGAGGAAGTGAAGTGTAGGAATGTCCTGTGACAGGAGACTTACCAGGCTTTAGTATTATCTGACTTTTTAAACTGTATGAATGTATTATTTCAGCAAAAATAAAATTTAAATAACAGAAAAAGGTCAAATTGATCAGCATATTCTAAATCAATGCACTGGCTTCTCATCAATTGATTTCTAATTAGTTTTTCATTTACAGATATTTTCACAGTTTTTTTCATTGTTTTTTTTTGGGGGGGGTTGTTTTGTCTTTTCGCTTTTTTTATTATTTCACTCTTTTTCTTTAACTGGGAGGGTTATTTTTTCCTTTCTTTTTACCTTTTGATCCTCTGGCAACCACCAATCTGTTGTCTGAGTTTGGTTTTTGTTTTGTTTTGTTTTTCAGGTCCCACATATAAGAGAGATTATACAGTATTTATCTTTCTCTGTCTGACTTAGCATAATGCCCTCAAGGTCCATCTCTGATCTTGCAAATGGCAAGATTGCATTCTTTTTTTTATGGCTGAATAATATTCCTCTGTGTGTGTGTGTGTGTGTGTGTGTGTGTGTGTGTGTGTGTGTATAACAGTTTCTTTACCTATTCATCCATCTATGGACACTTAGGTTGCTTCCATATCATGGCTATTATAAACAATGCTGCAACAAACATGGAGATAGATATACAGTATATCTTTTTGAGCTAGTGTTTTTATTACCTTCAGATATATACCCAGATGTGGAATTGCTATATCATATAATAGTTCTATTTTTAATTTTTTGAGGAAACTCCATATTGTTTTCTGTAGTGGCTGAACCAATTTACATTCCTACCAACAGTGCACAAGGGTTCCCTTTTCTCCACATTCTCACCAACACTTGCTATTTCTTGTCATTTTGATAACAGCCATTCTAATAGGTGTGAGGTGATATTTCATTGTGGGTTTGATTTGCATTCACCTGATAATTAATGATGTTGAGCATCTTTTCATATACCTATTGTCTATCTGTATGTTTTCTTTGGAAAAATGTCTATTCAGATTTTCTGCCCATTTTTTAATCGGATTGTTTGTTTGTTTGTTTATATTGAATTGTATGTGTACTTTATATATTTTGGATATTGGCCCCTTATCAAATATACTCGTATGATTTGCAAATATTTTCTCCCAGTGGGTTTTCTCTTCAGTGGGTTTTCACTTTGTTGATGGTTTCCTTTGCTGTGCAGAAAATTTTTAGTATGATGTAGTCCCAGTTATTGATTTTTACTTTTGTTGCTTTTGGTGTCAAAAAATTATCACCAAGACCTATGTAAAGGAACTTACCCACTATGTTTTCTTCTGGGAGTTTTATGGTTTCAGGTCTTATGTTCAAGTCTTTAATCCATTTTGAGTTAATTTTCGTATATGATGCAAAATAGTGGTCGAGTTTCATTCTTTTTTGCGTGGCTATCCGGTTTTCCCAACACCATTTACTGAAGAGATTGCCCTTTCCCCTGGTATCACATTTTATATCACTACAGGTATCAGGATCAGGACTAGCTAAAGAGCAGACAGAGAGTGAAGCGATATCATTTCAGGGGTGCCTCAAGGGACTCCCTGCCCAACAGTATTTGCAACTCTGCCTATAATTACCCCATCATGGTCCCACTGACCTGGGTCTTCAGCAGTCCTCTTCTAAAACCCAGCTCCTCAAGTCCTTTATTAGCACCTTATTAATTAGTAAGCACCTTAGCTTGGATTCAACTGCCAGAAGTTAATAGGACATAGTTTAGGGATGAGAAAGGTGAGGGACAGGATAGTGTTAAAGAAACTGGGGAACGGGCAACAGCCAGCCCCAACAGGGCTAAATGTGTGCTAGCAGAGGGGAGTGACAGAATTTAAAATAAAATGGGGTTCTCTGCACAAATATGCCAAGAGCTAGCTGTGGTTGTATCCAGAAGAAATAGCATCAGTGAGGGTAACAGAGTGGTGTTTCGCTGCCTACAAAGCTCTTCCCAGTGTGTTATCCAGCTGGAGCCTGTGGTCAGAAGCCCCTAGCACAGCCCCCAGTGATCTCTCCTGCCATTCTCACTCTTGTGTAGTCCCCTCCCATGTTTCTGTCTTAGTCCCTCTCAGATCATTTGCACAGTGGGAATCAAGCTACCACACTGTGACCATTCTTTAGGGAGAAACCCATGGGTGAGAAACTGAGGCCTCCTGCCAACAGCCACGTGAGTCAGTCTGGAAACAGAGCCTCTAGCTCAATTAAGCCTTCATGTGACTGTAGCCCCCACAACATTTTGATTGCACTCTCATAAGAGATCCTGAATCAGAACCATGCAGCTAAGCTGCTCCTGGATTCTTGACCCTCAGAAACCATAGGAGATTTAAAAAAAAAAAAAAATGTTTCTTATTTTAACTCACTAAGTTTTAGGGTAATTTGTTACACTGAGGCCAAGATAAGTCAAGTAATTTGCCCAAGGTCTCACAAGGTCTCACAGTAATTACCGTGTTTCCCCAAAAATAAGACCTAGCCAGACAATCAGCTGTAATGAATCTTTTGGAGCAAACATTAGTATAAAACCCGGTATATTATATCATATTATGTATATTACATTATTATATTATATTATATTATATTATATTATATTATATTATATTATATTATATTATATTATATTATACCTGGTCTTATATTATAGTAAAATAAGACCAGGTCTTATATTAATTTTTGCTCCAAAAGACGCATTACAGCTGATTGTCCGGCTAGTTCTTATTTTCGGGGAAACATGGTAGAAGCCCTATGTCTTGAACTCCACTGTTAGGGTTCTTTCTATTTAACCATCAACTCACTCAACAACTATTTCAATGACTTTCTCATTAAATAAAATGTTAAGGTTGTTGGTCTTCAGAACATGGAAAAACGATGCTTTAAAGAAACACCAGGTACATGAAAATAAGTATGCTTAATGTAGCACATTTTGCAGCTGCTGAGTGCCCTAATATTTCCTGCTATTTAGGTTGTGGGCAAAAGCAGGTGCCACAAAAAGAGGAAGTGTTTTTCTGATCCTTGATTGGGGCTTGTTGCCAGAGTTTGGTCTTATCCTCTGCAGTGCATAATTTCTGATAAAATTGGCAAGAGAATGTATGCTCCAATAACTTGGCCGATTGCATTAGCAAACACAGAGCCTTAAAGAGTATTATTCATGATAAAAGCTGACCAAGGATTCTTACATTAGAAGAATGGAGGTGGGGGAGCCCTAATGCATGTGAAAAACCTGAACACAATAAAACCCAAGGCAGAGGCATACAATGTTGACATTCTTTTGGCTTTTATTCTTAGAAACAAAATATGTCTTTCCTGTTCTTATAATCACTGGGATTTTTTTTCAAGCCTAAGAAACCTCATTCGCTCATATATTTCTCAGTTGGAGATATTGAAGATGCCTATATGTAGACTCAGTTTCTCCAAAAAGGGCCAATTTAGAGGCCTGGGGCTCTCAACAGGGAAGTATGAGAACTCCACTTGGTGGGAAGTGGTAAGAGTAAGTCAGGGACACATCAAGCTGCTAATATTTATTGCATATCAATGGACATGTTTTCAGAATCATGAACAGCTGTGACCATCTCTCATTTTATTCCTTGGCTTCCTAGAGGTAAAGGAAAGAGTCCAAAGCATTCAGTAGGTATGGCCTTAATCCTTAAGGGATGGTCAAACAGCTGACCCTAGGGCCAATAAAAATCTGTCCATTTATAAAGTTTCTGGCCCATAATTGAAAGTCTTTCACAAGTAGAGTATCCAGTAACCAATATTTTTTGTGTGTGGTTGCTGGCACTGTTGTTAAATAATTATGGGATGTCTCATGCCAGTGACTTCCCAGCACATGTGAATAAAACTTAAACTCCTTATGGAATCTACAAGGCCCTAGATAATCTGAGCCCTGCGGACCTCATCCAGCCTTTTCCTTATATTTTCCCCAGGGTCATGGCAAAGTTTCAGCCACATTGGCTCCTTAAATCTTTCAGGTTCCCTCAGTTAGTCTCATCTCCAGCATTTACTGCTTCTCCTACTTTACCATCCCCACTTCCTTCATAAGGATGTCTGCTGTTGGGTTCAGGGCCCTGACCAATGCAAAGTAAACACTCTCCTTACCTCAGCTCCTGTCTTATCACCCTGATTCACTGTTAACCACTTATCACTATCAGAAATTAACTCCTTATTTATTTAATGATAACATATTATAATATAATCTGACCATTTATTAAACGGTTTCACACTGTTCTAAAGGCTTTCCTCATAGTAACTCATTTAGTCCTGATAATAACTATTTATGACCATTACAGACAAGGAAACCAGGACACGGACAGGTTAAGTACCTTGCCTGAAGTGATGCAACTACTTGGTGGTAGAGCCAGGAATCACCGCAGGAATTTGTTTCTTGTTTTTTGTCTGTCCCCTATTGGGCTATGAGCACTATGGGAGAGGGACTTTTGCAGATGTTGTTCACTGCTGTATGCCAACACCCAGCACAGGGTCTGTCTGGCACATAGTAGGTGCTCAATAAATAGGCATGTAATTGATTAATGAATAAAATTTCAAAGCCCTGCTTCATCCCTTCCATTTTCTGGGAGATGTGTGTAGGTGTTAGACAATCATCTGTTAACTTGCAGCACATCGGTGATCACGTGATCTGTGCTTCAAACAGACCCCCAGCTACTCAAGTTAAAGCAGTTTGAACTATCAAAAAGACTCCTTACCTGGGCGTGCTCTGGTTGTTGAGACAGAAGTGTCCTTCAGCCCAGCCAAGCAGCTCTGCCGGCTCTGCGTAGCAAAGGCACTCTGTTGCAGGCGCTCCAGGCATTTGTCCTGGGACAGGGGTTTTGTGGTTTCTCATTTTTTCTTGCCGGAAGCCGAGCCCTCCTGTGTGATCTGTATGAGGGCCCCGTGAGTTTTCCAAATTTCAAAACATTCCTGGTGGACTGGACTGGGTTCTGGAAAGAAGATTTTAGGGCACTCTCTAGAGGTGGGATATACAAGTTCTCTGAATTTGAAAATAGACAGAAAACTGGAAAAAAAGGAAGAAGCAGGGTTGCCAAATATTAAGATATTTTGGTAATAAGAAAAATTAAAAGTTTATGATTTAGCCAAAGTGCAGTATTTCCCAAGATCATTTGATCTTTCTCAATGTTGGCTCCTGGATTGTAAACGCTCGGCGGTGGGCTGGGTTAACGCTCCTGTAGCTGAACACCTCCGTGTGCCTCGCGCTCCCACTCCCTGCAGACAGCTGGAGCCCAGGCTAAGCGGAGCCTCCCTCAAACCGGCACCTGGAACTTCGCTCAGCTCCTCTCCGGAATCCCGGAGGGTCCGCAGTGAGCCGGCAGGACTCTAGTCCCGCGAGCGCACAGCACCTTGGCCCGTCAGGACGCAGGCGACTCTCTTGGCCTCTCCAGAAAACCCACCTGGCGCGAGCCTCGTGGCAAGGTCCCATCTTCCCCTCCACCTCCTCAACCACATTCTCAAAGCCACGGTCTGCGCATCTTCCTCTCGGCGCTCGCTGTCGCTCAGTCCGGAAGGCTTCCGAGCCGAGACTTTCTGCCCACGAGAGAGAAGCGGATGGTGCATGGAGGGCGGGCAGGTGGATGCCGGCCTGGAGGCCCCGGAATTCAGCGCTTGGCTCTACTAGGCTACGTCTGGGGTCTTGTCCCCGCAGCTACAAAGCGGGGAATGGCCTGGTGGAAAAGTTTAAGCCTGGGCACAGGGAAACTATGGAGCGTCTTTTTTGCGCTCGGAATTGTACTGACACTGGGCGCTCAAAGATGAACAACATGCAGCCACCGCCTTGGAGGAGCTCGAAGTTTGGTGGACTGCAAGGGCTGCGACAGGATTCCACACGAGGCTGGGGCAAAGGGCATGAGATGGAGAAGGTGTGCGAGTGAGAGCATAGAAGGCGGTCTTAGCCCAACTCGGGAATTAAAGAAGGTTCCATAGAGGAGGTGAAGCCTTGAGAAAACTTGAGTTACGCACAGGAGTTGGACGGAAGGAGAGAGGAGAAGCTCCCCACAAAGCCCGGGAGCCAAAGAGAGGAACCCGAATCTTGGACCTTGCTGGGGCGCCGAGGGATAGGGGGCGGGGCGAGATGGGGTAGGGTCGTGACCTCCGAGGTCGTGACATCTCCTTCACTTCCACAGGAACCGCGACTGTTCTCTGTCAGAATCTCTGATATTCAGGGGTCCAGACGTTAGATTAGGCTTAGGCGGGGCACGCTGAGTGCCTTGAGTAACTGCTCTGCGTAAAGACGCGCGTACTGCGGCTGTCCGCGGATTCTCTAGGCAAACACCGATGCAGAAAGGCCACATCCCAGGGACGTCTCCAGACCTGGAGATTGGCCTGGTGGCCTGAAGCCTGAGCTTCGGATAGAAAAGGAGACGCGTTTAGGCGACTTTGTCTTAAGGCTTTTTCCAGCGGTGACCAAAGCTGCTCGTTCTCCCCAGGGGACACCTCTCCTGTACGTGTGCCCTGAGGTCTAGGCCTGGCGGAGAGGCAGAGCTCAGAGGGACGCGCAGCGCAAAAGAAAGGAGAGGCTAGAGACAGTACCAGGCCAGGCCCCGGGATCACGCGAACTCCTGCGAGGGGGCCAGCTCTAAGGAGTCCTTAATAAACCCGTGGGCAACCAGCACTGTGTAAGGGGTGTACGCGGCTGCGCGGTTAGCCTAGGAAACGCCAAGATGCCAGGCAGGGAGCTACCTCGCAGCTCAAGAGTTCAAGTCCCAAGGCCAAAAAACGCAGGGGGATACTGGCATCCGCAAGGGTCAGTGCAGCCTGACCCAGGCACACTGGGGCTCCAGAACCCTGGGAGGTCAGTAGGTGCCCTGCCCACAGATTGCCACCCCATTATTTTGAGCCCTTTCTACGAATACGCACCAGCCTCTTTGGACTGAAAACTAGGGCTGAGCGCGAGTTGTTTAGAGGGGAGTGCGGGCAGTAGGAGGAGTAAGAACATGAGGAACTAAAGGGGGGTGGGGTGCGCCTGCCCGGAGTTGCTTCAGGGCAAGCGAAATGAGTTGACCTGGAAGCTGGGAAGAGAGAAAGGGGTCTACAACCCTGTGCCAGATCCCCTCCTCAAGCAGTTTCCAAGAGGTTGGTTTGCACTAACCCAAACCTCTGTGTATGGGTTTGGTGTCCCCTGAGGGTTCCAGTGTGAGAGTTTGGCGGGTCCCGGACGATGCTGTACCTCTCTGCAGATTTGAGCATTTCTGTCCTACCCCAAGCTGTTGAGATCTCCCGGTGGAACTCGAATCTCCTGACCTCTGATTCCTAGCGGGCTCTGAAAGCAGCGCTCAGTCCGCAGGCTAGTTCCACGTGAGTATGTGTTGCCGGCGACTCTTGGCAACCCTCCCCGGACTGGACTGAAAAGCGCTTCTACTTTCTGGTACCCCAAGCTAGATGAAACTTTCAGAGAAAACAGAGGTAGAGGGCAGGACGAGACCAAGCCTGGGGCTGAGGAGAATGTAAAGACCGTGCACGTGCTGGAGAGCCCAAGCCGAGGTGGCACCCTTGGTGCTAAGTGTATGCTCAAAGAGGCCAGGTCTCAGACCAGAGCCTAAGTAAATCAAGAACAAGCATGAGAATCAGTCTTCCAGTTCGGTTTATCTGCATGGCAGGTTTGGCTGACTACAATAGTCTCGTTGAGAGTTCCGCGTTTGGCTGCAGCACCATCAAATCCGCAGAAGTGGCGCTGCGTGGGGTGGAAAAAAATTAGGCGTTTTCAAATCCTATACACCTGGTGTCACTACTTCCCACTGGAGTCGCTTTTTGCAAATCATTTAGCCTTTCTCAGCCTCAGTTTCCCAATCTGTAAAATGGGCATAGTGCCCACCTCTCTGAAGAGCTTGCTAAGGGTGAGATGCCACGCATCTTTCTAATTGTAGGAAAGAAAAGCAAAATCTTCACCTCAAACTTGATACACTATCAGCTAAAACAAGACTCTCTCCCTGCCTTGTAGTTTTCTGCCTGGATCTCCACCACCCCCACACCCTCCAAGCCCGCAGAGCGGTGCGCATTTCTGGTCGGTCCTCCCGAGAGAGGCTGGTGCAAAAGCCAATAAGCCTGGAACACACGCAGGTCCTGCTGGGCCTGGGACAATAGTTTCCATTTAATAAATATTTCCCCCAAGGGCATTTCACATTGGGCAGGCAATTATTCAAACGAAACAGGCGCGCAGGTTAGCTCTGCGGGTTATTTCGTCCTCTTTACCCGAAGAATACTCATCTGACGCAAGAAACGAGTCTCGCATTCTCGCCGGGTGGGAAGAGGCGCCCAGGGACAAACCGACCCTGGGTGCGAATACAGCCTGAATACAGACTCTGCCCTAGGGTCGCTGCAGAAGGGGCAACAGGAAAGCCCTCACGCCCCGGCGCGCGCCTGTGGGCCTCCAAGCTGCCCTTGCGTTAGGGCAGATGTGGAGGGAAAGTTGGAGGTTTAAAAACACTAAATTATATAAATAGGAATCGTGCTGGAAACCCCATCCCCGCCCCTTCACGAAAGTGAAGAGCAGATCACAGTGTTCAAGGCTCACCAACCCTCACCACCAGAGGTTTGAAACCTCTGCACTGCGGGACGCAAGGCCTTTCGGCTACGGCTTGGAACGCACGGCGGAGCTAGCCCGGCGCCCAGCGTTCCGCCCAGGCGTCGCATTCTGGGGCACGAGTAGAGGCGGAGCCCAGGGGCGTCCCATGAGGACGCTGCCCAAGGACCGCCAAGAGTACGGCGCTAAAAGTTTATTTCGCTTTTTAACCTGAGTTTGACATATTCTTTCTCTATTCCAAGGATCTTTGACAAGAGGGGAAAGTGCTGTCTTTGCATTTTGTGGCGAGGCTGTCCTATTTATCAACACGTGCTCTCGGCTCGCTCCCGTTCCTGCCCCCTCCCCGGGTCTTTGTATTCGAAGCCTTGATTCTCCTTTGCACAACCGGGAGAGGAAACAGGCATGAAGAGTTTTATTTGTTGACAGTGCCAGAAACAATGTGCAATCCAAGACCCCAGTCCTGAGCTGGCCGCTCAGCGCGCCTCCGGATCTCAGTCTCTCCTTCACACCTCTCCCCGCCCCCAGCAGTCGCGCTCCCCAAGCCTCCACCCGCGCGTGGGCAGGTGCGCCTCCTCGCCTTCTCTGTTGCTGATTGGCGCCCAGGTTGGGGAGTCACCGCCCAGCGCTTATGTCAGAGTGCGTGCTGTCCCGGCCCACCTCGCCTTTGAACTTCGCCGCTTTTGGCTCTCGTTCACCAGCCACCCCGCATTCTCAGCCAGGTACTGCGTTAAGCAAGGCAGCTACGGGAAAGCCACGGGAGGGGGGAGGGAGCTACGGTTGTGGACACAGGAGAGAAGAGAACCAGAGAAGCGAAGGTGGAGAGAGGGAAAAGGAGGAGCTTCCTGCCCTCGCCAGCAAATTACCTGGCCACTTAATCCCAGAGACTCTGGTACTTGGGCCCCAGCCTCTGGTGCTGGCAGCCCTCGGGCCGGCCGCCCTCTCCTACCCCGCCCTTCCTGCCCCCACTCGCCCCCCGGGGCCTGCCTGGGTGCCGAGACTGGCATGATCAGCTGAACTTTGCGGGGTTAGTGCTTTTCTCTGGCTTCCCTCAGCGGTACGGAGGCGAGGGGAGCTCAGAGCCCCGGCTCAGGACGGACAGACAAGCAGACAGACAACCGCTCCCAGGCTGTCCTGCAGAGCCTCTGCACTCCCCACCCCCACCCTCCTAGCCTCCGGGACCATGTCCAAACCTTCAGACCACATCAAGCGACCCATGAACGCCTTCATGGTATGGTCCCGAGGCCAGCGGCGCAAGATGGCCCAGGAAAACCCCAAGATGCACAACTCAGAGATCAGCAAACGCCTAGGCGCCGAATGGAAGCTTCTGTCTGAGGCAGAGAAGCGGCCGTACATCGACGAGGCCAAGAGGCTACGTGCCCAGCACATGAAGGAGCACCCCGACTACAAGTACCGGCCACGGCGCAAGCCCAAGAACCTGCTCAAGAAGGACAGGTATGTCTTCCCCCTGCCCTACCTGGGCGACACGGACCCGCTCAAGGCGGCCGGCCTGCCTGTCGGGGCCTCCGACGGCCTCCTGAGCGCGCCCGAAAAAGCTCGGGCCTTCTTGCCGCCCGCCTCTGCGCCCTACTCCCTGCTGGACCCCGCGCAGTTTAGCTCGAGCGCCATCCAGAAGATGGGTGAAGTGCCCCACACCTTGGCCACCGGCGCACTGCCCTACGCGTCCACCCTGGGCTACCAGAACGGCGCCTTCGGCAGCCTCAGCTGCCCCAGCCAGCACACGCACACGCACCCGTCCCCCACCAACCCGGGCTACGTGGTGCCCTGTAACTGTACCGCCTGGTCTGCCTCCACCCTGCAGCCCCCCGTCGCCTACATCCTCTTCCCGGGCATGACCAAGACTGGCATAGATCCTTATTCGTCAGCCCACGCCACGGCCATGTAACACCCATCCCGGCCCGCCAGACCTGGAGGGCGGCCTGGAAGCGGGGTCTGCACCCTGTCCTCTGCGCCTAGCCTGGGCCTGCAGACGCCTCGGGGCCAGCCCTGCCTGCCGCCCCCTACCTTACCCCAGACTCTGCATCTCTCTTCCAGGGGGATGATAGGGGCGTCCTACCGGACCCAAGGCGCAGACAGGTGCCAGAAACTTGCGAACGTTATGACAGCTATACAGTTGCCCCTACCCCAACTGTCCCAAAACAAATCTCCGACTGTACCCCCTTTGGACAAAAACAAAAACAAAAAACTAGGCAGTTTGCTTTATTTATGTCCCCTCCTCTCTCCTCTGATGGGCTTTGGACTCCAGAACTCCCACACTCTGGTATTATATCTAGAATATGCTTTTTTTTTTCTTTTGCACCCTGAAGGAAAGAGTTAGCTCTGTGTTTTGCCATCAGACACAGCTAGGTGCCATTTGCTCCTCATGTGTGGGGGAGAGGCTTAAAAGTTTAAAACTACAGAAAGGGAAACATTTCTATTTAAAATCATGCTATGATAGTGTTTGCTTCTTTAAAGGTAAAACAAAGGACCCACATGGTTATTTACTTTGTATAAAGCAGTGCTCCTAGAGACCTAAGTTTACTTTTAGACAGAATGTCGGGTTATGAAGTCAGGAAGTAGAAAGTGAACAAAATTTAAAAGAATAAAAACATCCTAAATGGTCATAAATGTTTTGACGATGTCTTGGAAATGTACCTAGAAGGATTTCATCTCCTTACTCTGTTCATTTGTTGAACAAAGACGTTTCGAATAAAGACAATCTGTCATTGCAAAAAGTAACCTTTGATGTGCCTAAAATCTGAAGCCAGGAGGCCAGGGCCGCGGGGCGGAGGCGTTGGGTCGCTGGGAGGCTGAGAGTGCATAGAGTGACTCTAGCAGTGGTGGCAGGTGGCTGGCCTGCGTTGGCCGAGCCTGGTGGCCTTTGGGCTGGATGCAAAGGGGCCCAGAGTCTGGGATTTGTCCTGATTGCACCCTCCGAAACCGCTTTTTGCCTTTAGAGGCTGGACAAAGGTATCCGTCCCTGGTACGTCACTCCGTCCCTGTGTTCTTCACAAAGTGGTCAGACCACTTTAAGGAGAGGATGAGCTAAGACAAAACCAGAGGTCTGGATGCATTCTCTTTTTAAAAAGAGAGAGAGAGAGAGAGAGAGAGAGAGAGAGAGAGAGAGAGAGAGAGAGAGAGAGAGAGAGAGAGAAAAGAAAAAAAAAAAAAAACTCCAAAGGAATGGACAGAAGCGCGAGTCTACTGGGAACAAGTTGCGAGTGGAGCATCCTGTCCTGCGATGGGTGTTTAAGTTCAATGCGTGGGGGAAGACTGGTGGAATCGATTTTATTTTTAAACAGGTGTTTGGGACTGGATGCTGGTTTTTAAGTTAAAAAATAAAAGTCTAAGAAACGCAGTGGGAGACTTTTTACTAAAACCCTGTGTGAGCAAAGTGAAAAAGAAGTCGATAGTGACACGGCTTGGGCAACGAGTTTTTAAAAATGAGTAACTCAGAGCCCTTGGTGTTTAACAAACAAGGAAAAGAACCTCCCCCCTTCCCCCGCCCCCAATGGGTGAATGTTAGCTTGAAGATTGCTGTTTTTCGTGGAAAGGACCTTCTGATGCCTTCCAGTACAACTCTTTGAAACTTATTCTCAAAATCGAAGTGTTACCCCCAAACCCCCGTCTCCTCCCCCCAAAGCCGTGCTCACGCGTGTTTTCCATAGGTCGGGTGCTTTTCCCACTGGCTTTGCTATGGTGTGGGATGGGGGTGGGGGGCAGCCTAGCGGCTGGTCTGCTTTCTGCTGCTGCTGAGGGATTTGTGCGCCTGCCTCTGCCGTTTCCAAAGGAGTCGGTGGCTGGAAGTGCACTAGAAATGTTGTCAACAGACCCTAAAGCCAAAACCCACGGATTAGCATATTGTCCTCAAAACAATTAGAAGTGTTTGAGGTGTTATTTGGAGCCTATTCATCCGAGCCCCTTTGTCAAAGGGGGGGTTTTCATTATTAAAAAAAAAAAAGTTAGCAGTTGTCCATCTGGCTGAGCTGAATAGCAAAGTGATCCGTGTTGTATATGCTTTTCTCATTAAGAGCTCTTTTGAGACCGATGTTAGAATTAAATGGTATAACACAATTAACATACACGGGCGCTGAATAGGAGGGGACGCCTATAAATAATAGATAGATAAATAAATGAGCGATCAGGCGAAGGTAAACAAAGGCGGGCTGGGGGACGTGTGCGGGGAGACCGGGCGGGCTGCGCCACGCTTACTTAGCATCACAAAACCCTCTTACAAATCGAGACAATTAGGAAGTGACTTGCCTCTGGTGGCCGTCGGGTCTGGAGGCACCGGGCGCTTAGGGAAGGCCCCTCCTCCCGCCCCCTAGGAAGCCCAGGAGGCTAAGGGCGGAGGCGCCAAGGTTTTGCTGTCTGATATAACCCCAACTGACAGTCCTGTCAGCAGCTCTGATCTCCCTCATAGCTCAGTGTCCCTTAACATCTCCTAAGATGAAGCTTACAGGGGTCTGGGTGTCTCCCCGCAGAGCTCGGCGCTCCAGCGCCCGGGGTGCACAGAGTGCCTCAGCCCGGAAGGAACCCCGAGCGTTCGGCCCCACCAAAGCTCCCAACCGACACCGAGATGGGCTTAGGCTGGGAAGGGGCACCAGGTGGGTCCGAGTGGGGAAGGCTTCAGGAGGTGGCGGACTGGGAAACTGAAACCAGGGTTCCACATTGCGCCTGACTCGAAAGGGAGCTCCAGGAAACTGGGGTGCGCTGTAGCGGGGAGGCGCTTGTGCACAGCGGCTGGGCGACTGAGACTTCTTTATAGCCGGCAGAGAGCAAGGGACCCAGCACAAATTTCGGGACCTAACGCCACGGATCTAGATCGGGCCGTTTCTGCTTGGCACACCTCGTCTCCTTCCTTCCCAGTCTGGCTATGTCCGGCTGTCTGCCCTCCTTAGGCCTGGCCCCATTCTGGGCCCCGAAGGGCCTCAGCCCAGCCTCCCCGCGCCCTGGGGCCGCAGAGCCTCTGCCGAGGTGTGCGGCCGGGACTCGCCCTAACAAACAGCCCAAATCCTGCTCGTCACGCCGCTGACAGGGGCCTATTACTGACTTTGAAGTCAAGCGCAGACAAAAAGAAATCCCCTGGGGTGTGTGGAGGGGTTAGGGGGGAAGCCGTCCCTGTCAAACCTGTTTGCTCACAACTGTCTCTTTCTTTCAAGAAAATCATTAAAGCAAACCTGTAGGGAGAGGAGCGCCCCGCCCGCCCGGAGTCAGGAAAGCGGATTCTCCCGAGCGCGCGTCGCGCAACCCAGAGCAGCCAAGAGTCTCCTTCGACAGACTTGGCATGTTCGGGAGATGGCGAACTCCCGTAGCGCGCGGGGCGCGGGGGACTTTGCAGGAGGAGATTCCGTCCACCCCTCTGCGCT
The DNA here is from genome assembly GCF_057876585.1 of Rhinolophus sinicus. NCBI lineage: Eukaryota > Metazoa > Chordata > Mammalia > Chiroptera > Rhinolophidae > Rhinolophus > Rhinolophus sinicus. The sequence continues at coordinate 36,521,732 of NC_142505.1, forward strand.
TTGCTCCAGTCCCGCAGCCCAGGGGTCCGGGACTTCTGTCCGAAGCCTGGGCCGCCCTCGAGCAGTGGAGCCAGAGGGTGCGATTGTTTCCATGGGACAAAAATTTTTGACCCAATGCGTGCCGCGCTCGTTCCCGCCTCTCCTCTCCTGGGTGCTTCCCAGGACCGCAGAGACTTGACCAGCATCGTGCTCCGGCTGGCAGCCGGCGGCTCTGCGGCGGCAGTGGCAGAATTGTTTGGGTTTTAGGTTTTCGTTCTTAACCTTGGCAACCATTGGCTCAGAGGCACACTGGCCACATCCGGGAGATGCGATCGTTGGCCCCCTTGCGCCCCTGTCCTTTGGTGGTGAGCCTCTGTAGCCTTTCATGCTCTTCCCCAGCTTTGGATGCGACCCCCAAAACTTTTGATTCCCTTCCAGTTTCTGAGTTTTCCCATTTAAATATCAATTTCCTTAGAACCGCTAACTTCATAGTTTGGAAAGACCAGTTACTTAGGGTAAATCATACTGAGGTGCGAGCGATTGACATCTGAGACAGCCTTAACATTTGCATTTTAAAATAGGATCTAGATAACCTTCAGGAATCTCCAGTCATCTAAAGCAGGGTGATATTTCAGTCACGGTAGGACCTAGGCGACTTTTATTACATCGTGCTATTTAAGGAAGCGTCTCCCGCTCGGGCAGCTTCTCCGGAGAGATCCGAGAAGACTTCCAGGGCCCGAAAAACTTGGCAAGCGGATGTGCCAGGACCGCCCTGGAGGACTCTCATTTCTTTCGGTTCCTCCCCAACTCAGGCCTGTTCAACCCGACAGTGAATTTCAAGTCATTTGAATATCACGTAATTCACAAGAGTCGTGTTAAGAACTCTCATCTCCTTTTTTTGCTGAGTGTATATCAGTGTGAGAGAGGAAGAAAGACAGGCAGAAGGGGCCCATACATTTGGGTGCTGGAGATGCCTGGGTGGGTAGTTCTCGCCTCCGCCGAGAGGCGCGCCCTCATAGCCTCTGGCCCTGCCTTGGCCTTGGAGACCCTCGCAGACCCAGCTGTTGGAGTACTACCCGGGCTCGTTTCTTTCTTGGCGCTATGCGGATGGGCCATGTCCTGGAACCAGACGCGTTGGCACTGGGCTACTGCAGAGTAACTAAGAAAATAATGAACGTGGGGGCGCACGGGGGCCACTAAAAATGAGGATTTTTAGAACCAGAGAATCGAGGTCGCCACTTGCATAACCCCGGCTGCGCCCTCCTGGGGCCCGCGCGGCCTGGTAGTGTTGGCTCTGGCACTGGGAAAGGGACGGACTGAAGGCGAAAAGAGGGAGCCTCGACACCCCCTCCTCGCCCAGCCTCCAGCCCTGTGTCCAGCTGAGCCGTCACCCACTGAATCCTGGCCAGACCCTAGGGCCAGGTCGTGGGAGTCCTGCTCTCAGGAAGCAGGAAGGGCCACGGGTCGGGACCTTTTTAGGCGCCTTCCCAGATGCTCCGTCCTCTCCGCTTGAATCCCTGTTCTGGGTATCCCCGTCGGCCCCCAAAAGGCCCAGAAAGTTTGGCTGGAGTTGGGGAAGGGAGCGGGTGCCCAGGCCCGACACAGACCGAAAAGATTCCGCAAGTTTTCTCCTTCCTGCAAAGTGGAGGAGTTACGCCACTCTGGCGACCAGTGGCGATTTCCAAACTTTTTCATTTTTGAGTCGGAAAGAGAAGCAGTTCATTCGGGGTCTGTGACTTCGGGGCTGGGATAAAAGGGACTTCAGAAAAACTTTGCCAGCCGGCGGGGTCGCACTCGGCCAAAAGCTGGAAGAAGACGGAAAACCAGAGCGGATGGACGCCTGCGGGGCGACCCTCCGTTCTAGGACGCCGGGACCCACTTCGGCCACCAGGCCGCAGCGCCGCCTGCAGCTCCCTGCTCGAGAGCTCAACCTCTCCTGGGTGCCTCTGGGCTGGGCGGTACCTCTGAGCCCCAGGCTCTGCGGGCGCTAGAGCGGCGTTGAAAATGAGGAAAGGTGGGTGTGTGGCGCGTGCTGGGTTCTGCTGGAGCGGTGGGCGCGGAGCACCCACCTAGCTGGTAGAGAACAGAGGGCTGGGAGTTGCGAGAGTCGCTGAGCGGCTCCCAGCTTCCTGCAGCAGGGCCAAGTCCGGGTGGGCTCTTCTGACGCCCCGCCCGGGGACCGAGGGAGGAGGGAAGAGGAGGGCGGGAGACAGCGGCCCAGGCGCAAGTCGCCGGTCCCCGTTCGCCCGGCACCCCCCGTGGCGCGGCGAGTCAATGGGATTTGCACACTCGAGGTGTAACAGCATTACTGCATTAATTACCATTTCCATTTCACGTCCAGATTGTTTACTTATCTGCGGGAAACATATGTCGGGAGAAGTTCACATTCCGGATTCTGCTCCGCTGCCCAAGGTGCAATTCCAGGGAGGCGGCGAGGGGGAGGGGAGGGCTTCAGATTTTTTATTACACCCTCTAGCCTTATCTGCCGCTGTAAATTACGAGGATCCTCCATTGAGCGGCATATGGAGATTATATACTTTTTTTGAATATCGTTTCCCAAAGCCTGCAGATTTTCACTTTGAAATGAAACAATCCTCCGCCGGCTCCCCGGGGTCTGGGCGCCTGCTGCGCTCCCCCGCGCGGCCCCGGGAACCCTTTCTGCAAGGGCCGGCGCGCACCCAAATCCCCAGTGCCGCGCCCAGTGTCCAAGTGGAGTCCTGTTTCCTAGGGTCTGAAATAATCTATTGGGAAAAACCACCCATCCGAAGTATTTGAGAACCAAGGCCGCGCCCCCTCTCTGTTTTCTGCACCTCACCCCCGGACTTCTGCGCGGTTTGCCTTTCTTTTTCATTTTAGATACCCGCATAGACGCGAGCCCACTTCTGCCCTCTTCCTACGCTGGGATACTCCAAACCCGCTGCGAGGGTTTGAGGTGTCCACAGCTGCTCACAGCAGCCAGTGTCGCCCTCACGCACCTCAAAGCTTCCCAAACGCATTGGTCTTGGGACAGCCAATTCTGGCTTCTTTGTTTGGGGGGCGGTGGAGGTGGAGGGGAATGTGCTCCCGCTGTACCGCTTATTGTGAACCCCGAACGGAAATGCAACATGGAAGGCAATTGCCCCCCTGCTCCGGGATAAGCAGGACACACTAGGGCAGCGCGGACCGAATCCCATCTCTCTTATCTCTCTGAGACTCCTTTCAGGCTGAGATCAGAGAGGGAGAGAAAAGGAAGAGGGAATCATTGTTCTTTTCTCTCTCTCGCTCTGTCTTTTTTTTTTTTTTTTCATTTAATACACCAAGCCACCCGTTCAGGTCATTTATATGCTTAATTTAGTGATAAAAGTCAATAAGCAGAATCACAGGAGTCTCCCCTCTTTTCTATTTCTTTTGACCACATTTTCCCACAGTAATTGGGAAAAAGAAAAAATGCACGTGTTCCTGTTTTGTTTTTTTGTTTTTTGCCGTTCAGTGCTTTGTCTGCAATGCAATTAAAATAGGTGTGCTTTTGTAATGTAGTTTGTTTGCTTTTTTAAGGATGTAAAGAAAAATATGCCTTTTATGTGATTATTTTTCATCTGTTTGTGTTCGGTTTGCAGGATTACACACGCTCCATATATAGACACCCACTCTCAAAAAAAAAAATTCGGAAATTTCCTTGAAATGCCTGTTTTTATGATTGTAAATATCCCGTGGGAAACCTATTGTAATGTTACAGCAGAAACAATTAAATGGACCAAAGCAATGCAATTAAGGCAGAGGAAAAATAGGAAACATGGGGACATAAACAGATTCTTTTCCATTAAGTATTGTTTTGGGATTTCTAATATTTTCAAGACCTATAAGAAAATTGTAAGGTGTCACTTCTCTCTTCTGGATCTATCTGTAATTGAATCTAGGTCACTATTCTAAAGCAAGAAAAGTCTGCTTCCCACTTTCCTACATCAGGCTGAAATTTGGGGGAGGGACAAGGGTCTTGCAATTTCATTTAAAATGTAATGGTGGATGAACTGATAAGCAAATAGGGAAAAAAGAGTCTGCTTAAAAGAAAAAAAAAAAGGCATGGTTTTAATATGCTCCAGATGGGGGGAAAATGATTTACATGAGAGTTTATTTCCTCTTTGCTGATATGAAAGAATTACAGATACAAAACCCACTGATCTATAGAATAAAAAAAGAAAAGAAATGTTATTTTCCTGTAAAGGTGTCAGTTCATTTATATTCATTTAACCATCCATCCATCAATTCACTTTCTCACTCCTTGCACATTCTCTCTGGCTCTGTTAAACCTTCTTCTACCTATATACTTTGCTAGAATATGCAATGAAGTTTTTTCTTTAAAATAATGTGAGATTGAGATGCAATAGGGAAAGCTAGAGAAAGAAGGAAGATTTTGTTGTTTTTAAGTATCCCTGATAATTTAACATTATGATTTTAGAGCAAAATTTTAACCATATTCATCTTCATTCTTGCTTCAGTTTGAGCACATGCAGCATGCCTAAAAGATTATATGCAGAGGATATACAATTATTTTTCTGTAAAATATGCATGCAATAAAAAGACATTTATCAGTTGAAAACCCTCCGGTAACCTAGAAATGTACCAAAGGATGAATCCTTATGTTGGGTCAATAATCAATAATGGATTGTTTCATTAAAATAGAGGTTATGGGTAAGAACAAGTTCACATTTCCCAGATGATTTTCTGTTTGGTCGAGGTATGAGCTACATCAACTCTTTTGTGTTAAAAGTTGCAGGTCTAAATAATTGTGTACTAAAATTTGCTTGTATCGATTAAGAAAAGAGAGGTGCTGTCAGTTGGGGGCGTCCAAGTGGAGAAGATTACTTAAGAATAGGTTTTACTTTTCTTGAAATAAAAGATAATAACCAGCATGACACACTTTTTCCATATCCACCCCAATACAAGGGTGAGGTAGTGTCAGCCCCTATCTTAATGTCACCTCAATGGATGATTGGAGATCTACAGACCTAAGTAAGAACAAGATCAACCATAAGCATCTGATGATAGTTTCCACAAGTAAGAAAAACAGAAAATGTATTCCCACAGGATGATGCTTCTCCAAACTGAAGACTAATTCTTTTTCCTTTTCTATTCTTTCTCCTCCCTTTCCTTCTCCTCCTTGTGTTTAGTTTTTCTTTATAAAACGTGAACACTATTGTCAGATCAGAAATTTCCCTTACAGGTCTTCATAAATTATCAGAATCATTCTTTGTCATGTGGGTTTCTTCCTGGTCTCACTTCCTTCCACTGTGATAATGCATTATCCTACTCGATTTTTAATTAAACAAACGGGGTATGAGACAAAAGGAGTCACCGTTTGGTAAGAAGTTGAAATGCCTCATATATATTTCTTACCTCAAACTCTACAGACTCATTTGGAATGAGTATGATATAACTCAGATGGATGAGAGGACTACTTTGAAAACATTTTAGAATTTCTCTTTATCATTGTCTCTTACCTTCTGGGTTCTTTCGAATGTTTGTCATACACCTAATAAGAAGGATCTGTTTGCTTTGAGTTATCTTTGAGAATAGAACTCAGAAGAAAAAAAGCCGAAGGCCTGAAGGTGTGTCATCTATAGAAGAGGTGAGCTGAATTTTTCTCTGTCAAAATATACTTTTTTCAATGAGCCATTTGCATATTTGTGTAAATAGGTTACACCCTGAGCTAATGTGAGCACCATGTGTAAGTACAAATGACTCCCTATCAGCTGCTGTGGCAGCTCCAGCTGACACGTGGAGTTCAGACCCACCTTGTTACCACAGACTTGGTGAAACTCAAAGTATCACACAGCTATAGCAATATTTATGGTGAACATATAAGGGTAGAGAGGATTTGAATCAGATAGGCGGTCAATTTACTGTCAAATTAACAACCTTAACTCCTTTGCGGATTGTTGAAGATGCTCCAGCATTTCTTGAAAACATATTTTACAAAAAAATAGGTGAAATGAGTGATAATGAAGATGGGTTTGGATTTTTTTACTTTAAGAAGAGAAATTCTAACGGCAAATCTAAAGCCAAGTCTTGTGATTAGGTCTCTCTCTGCCACAGCCCTGTACTTCTGCAGGTGGCCTCTTTTGGAGCTCTCTTAGCACATCAAGACTGCACATCTCTTTGGGTGCAGCCTCTTGCTCTCTCATGTCAACTCTCAGAGGACATTCTACAGGGACATTTTGTTCTTGTCCTCCATTTTCTAAAAAATGGAACCAGAACTTAGATTATCTCCACTGTCCACCAATGTGTAATGCGATGGACATCTGAGTCATTAAACACACTGAGAGAAGGAGTCCCTGCCCCTTTATGAGGTAACCTGGAGGCAAAAAGGTAAATTTGATTTGTGACAGACTGTTGCCAAAAAGAAAATTACTATTACGATTTCACCCTTCTTAGTTGGGGAAGGCTTAAAAGTAGGATAACCTCAGAAAGAAAACAATTCTTTGGATTGAGACCAAAAGGGATATGTATTAATTTCTGTCTTCTGGTTATCCTCTGAATTTCAACTAGAGGTCAAAACAGCATTCATTTCGTTAATAAAGGGGAAACGAGTTGAAAAGACCTTGATTCATGAACCCTTATGGTTAAACTTTCTTACTTTTCTGAATGGCAGCTAATCACCACTACCCAGGGGAACCCAGACCCCTTATGCTAAAGTTCCACACCACTATCAATGAAACGCGGTGGGAAAAGGATGATGAAGGGAGAGGCTGATTAATCATAAAGTCCTAATAATTGGATATTAGTCCCCTACTGATGGTATCAAGCTCACTCATATACTTGTTCTACTGATAAGGAGGGCAGCATCAAAAGCTCTGACTGTCTTACTAGGAGAAATCCATGATACTGAAAGACACAAAATCAAGATTATGATCAGATGAACCTGGAAAACTCCCAGAGCCCAGTGGGAGCTGTTGTCTGTCATAGAAGCCAAAGTCTAGGTACCAAGCCTCAGACCATTCATTTAATGAAGTCCCTGGCTTAGCTGCAGAAAAAAGAAGTTAGGGAACTTGTATTTTACCCCAAAGAGCATTGACTGTGCCTGGCTTGGAAGACGCAAATGGGTAAGATTTTGATCTCTTTGAAATTAGTGACTGAGAGGAAAGCCAGCATTTAGGTACCATATCAGCTAGTGAATTAAATGAGATTGCTTTTTCTTTCAGTAAAATGTGTTTTAGGGATATGTATTAATTGATTGTATTTTTTTTCCAGGAAGACTTGCCTCCATCTTCTCTGGGGATATATACTCCGTTTGCAATAAGAGAAAGCCACAATTGTTTATTAGATGGACGTTAATTGAGCACTCTGTCCAAAGAAGCATGTGAGGTGCCTCAGGTATTCCATCTTGTTAAATTCTCCTCAAAGGACCAGGAAGTACGTACTGTTATGACCCCATTTCACGTTGGAGGAAATTGGGGCTCAGAGACTTTGAGTGACTCACCAAGGGCTCAAGGCCCTCACAATAGAACATCATACTCATGCTCACTGTCTGCCCACTACTATCTAGAAAGTGAAGAACTCACTGGAGGGGGTAAAGGAGGAGGCACAGGACCCACAGAACTCCCAGCTGGGGATGAGACCAAGGATGAGGAGAAAATGGTTTCAGGGTAAGGGGGAGGAGCTGTAACACTTTCCCTTTCTCAGGTGGATGCATAAAATATGTGGACTCTAAACCGCCCAGCATCTCCTCTGGAGGGAGCCTTCCACAGGAAGGCCCGTAACTCTGGATGGAGCCCTCTTACTAGCTGGGCCCACACTGCTTCAAACTTATTGGCCCAAGTCACACTGGCTGCTTCTAAGTCTTGCATATACAGTCAGGGACCAGGATATCACCAAGCTAAGCCGGAGTCATCACAGATATGAGGGTCACAGTCACAGACACAGATTTCCTGCAGAGCCAAGCAGATGAGCCCCCAGCCCTTTTCAGACTCATTTCATGATGCTTATTCCATAAGGCCCCCTATGCCAGGAAGCTTAGCAATTGAAGGTATAGTGTGTTGGAAAGGGAAAGAAGAAATATTTTCCCAAATCCTGTTTCTCATTCTCCTGCCCCTAGTCAGGTTTAGTAAATCTGTTACCCGTACCGTCTCCCTGAATTCCTCAGCCAGATTCTTTAAATCTGCTCAGCCTCTGTGTCTTTGCCTTAGGATGTGAACAATGGTTTTTGCTGCTCATCTTGCATTGAGCACTTGTGTACCAACCATTGTAATAGCAAGTGGCTTTGCATTCCTTGCTAATAATAGTTTGTATCTGTCACATCTTTCTGGGAAGATCAAAGCTTGCCATAAGAAAAGTTACTGAACACAATATTTATGTTTAAGGCAATATCCAATGTCAGAACATTCCAAAGCCTCTCAGTTGCCCAGTCCCTCCTTTGAGCACAACTTTTACGTAACTGCTCAAAAATATGTTCTTTTACTCCTTCCTCTTCTAGCATTAGAATCGCACCCTCAGTTGGAATACAAATGATTCCTAACAAGTCACATTTAAAAATAATAATAATAGTGAGGGGGTGGCCGGTCAGCTCAGTTAGTTAGAGTGTGGTGCTAATAACACCAAGGTTGCCGGTTCGATACCCGCATGGGTCACTGTGAACTGAGCCCTCCTTAAAAAAAAAAAAAAAAAAGAATGTATGAAGTCAGAGGAAGGGGTCCATGCGTGGAGATACTAAGACTTTTATTTGTGAACTGCAATTGATGACATGATCACTTGGGCAAATTACAGTTTTATATCTCAGGACAGCAAACCAGTGCATGTGTGTGTTAGGCAAGTTTCTCAATAATGTTGACAGAAAGCCCTGATGGAGGCTGGGAGGGCAGAGGAGAGGGGATGCCAAGGAGAAAAATAAAAGAGAAGACTGAATGCTGGCCCTGGTCCCTTGCCCTTTGATAAGGGACAGAAGGTTAGAGCTGGTCAAATTTTTTTCATTCAAGTATCACCTTCACAATTTGGGTCACATCTGAGAAGGCAGGGTTCTTTGGAAAAGACAATAATTTGGGGAAAAACAGAAGGCAGCAGGAAAAGAGGAAGCCAAGATATGAGATGGACGGACTCTATAAAATAAGCCATAGGCATGAGTCTACAGGAGCTGAGCAGGGCTGCTGAGGACAGGACACTCTGGACGTCACTCATTCATAGCGTCACCAGGAGTCAGAGGTGACTCAATAGCATGTAACACACAAACTTTATATTTTTCTTTATGTTGACTCATTTCTTTCACTTTAGCCTCATTTTACATGAATCATGAGTTTGTTGTGGTAGTTGAAATTTAAAATTTTTCCTTGTAACATCATACTATCTCGAAGTCACACTCTTTGGGAAACACTGATATAAAGTGCTCACTTTACCATGGAGGAAAATGAAGAAAGAAAAGAGGAGTAAAGGGATTTGTCAAAAGTCATGCAGCCCGACAGCAGGAAAGGTTAGTCTGTAGCCCAAGTCTTAGCTGTTGGCCCACACCCTTTCCTTCTATTTCTCTCATTTTTCTCAGAGGCTAAAAGAAAGCAGTAGGCAATCAGCACCTTTTCTTGTGGGAGGAGGGCATGAAGATTTACCAGGTTCTCTCATAATGTTTTAATGCTTTCTTGGTAGTGCCTTATCTCCTTATTCAGAATGTCTTCAGTCTGTTAATTATATTGTACAAAACCTAGCACATTTCCATGGGAATTGGGGGGAGTAGGGAGTCGAGGGGATTTATGGGAAGGAAGGTCTGAATGGGGTTTGAAAGCCACATCCTCTAAGGTTAGCTGGGCAGGAAGTGGTAAAAATGGAAGAAAAAGGCCACTAACCATAGGCAGGCCAGGCGTGGCCATTCCCCAGTATCTCTGTGCCTTGTAAAGAGGCAGAAAGTGAATGCAGTCTCCTGAGTCGGCAGGGGTCCCAGCGCTGGCACACCACCCCACCTGCCTGACTTCTCAGGGTATGTTTTACCTTGTGGCCCTAGAGGGCTGAAATCTTAATCTGTGGCCTCGCCAAGTCTGAGATTGTTTCCAAAATCATGTAGCTTGTATCCTTATGTTTGTCACTCTCAGCACAGATTCCAAAGCAGCCTTCAGGAAAAGTTCAAAAAACAAACAAAGAAAAGCCAGTGAAGCGGGTTAGCCCATGGAAGGAAAAAAGCAATCTGCAAATCAAATATTTTGCTTCAGTATGGTACTGGTTTTCGTTGTGTATTCTATGGTAGGGTCTGACATCTTCTCACATACTACGTTTTTCCTTTCGCCACATTTCTCATTTGGAACTGCTTTGTCACTCTAAACCACCTGTGGTGCTCCACTGCTGTAATGAATGTGTGAGTGCAAGGCCTCCCAGCTTACCCCACTTCATATAGTTACCTCACTCTCAAGCAGTCTTCACGACACCCTCTCTGTAGCTATTTTCTCAATTTTACACAAGAAACTGGAGCATTGTGAAGTTAAATGACTTGTCTACAGTCACAAAGCCAATAGGAAGAGGATCCAAAACTCAGGTCTTTTCCGTCCCAATTTGGGGCTCTTGCTATCACCCTATCCATCGACCTGCATCCTCGGCATCTCTTTCTTTCAAGTACTTGGGTCCTTCATCACGCTTCCCTCTGCAGCGATAACTCATTTATTAGGTCTCTTCTACCTTGCATTTGTTTTGCCTTTTGGGTCTTTTCCAGGCATCAGATTGTCATTTTGGTTAATCACTTGGGTGTTAGAGTCAAATCCTCGAGACCTGAATCCTAGCTCTGCTGCTTGCTAGCTGTGAGGATTCTCTGTGCCTCACTTTCCTCATCTGCAAAATCGACATAGAAGTAATGCCATCTTCACAGGATTGTTTTGAGGACATTATGGTTGCAAAGTGCTTAGTACTATGCCACACACTTAATAAGTGGTGGCTATAATTTTGGATTTATTACTTATTTTCTTCCACTTTAAAAAAAATCCATTTTCCATATACTGGGGGTGCCAAAAAAATGTATACACATGACTTGTATTCATCTTTTGTTATCAGTATATATTGAGTATTATAATTTTAATACAGTTTTTTCCTTTCTTAAAATGTGTATACATTTTTTTGGCTCCCTCTGTATTTTTATGATGAATGAGAATATCAGCTGAGGGTCTGTTTTGTCTACCTCTTTAAAGTGATGTCATACCTTTTCTTTACAGAATGACACAAAGAGCATCCCCAGCCTTTTCCCTCTTCCCATGTGGCTACAGTTTGCCCCTCATTATACATGTTATTTCTTTTCTTTATAAGCACAGTTCGGAGCAAAAACACTGTCTACAAAGTTTTAAATTGACAAATCTTGTTTCCTCCCAGTTGTATTAAAAAGAAAAAAAATCTCTCCTGTTTCAGAAACATTGGCCTCTTTGGTAGCTGGGAGTTGGAAATGGCAAGGAGGATTTCAGTGGGTTTCTTAGCGCCAAGGTCAGAGCTAACATTACCCATCTCCTCCTGCTCCCACATCCAGCATCTGCCTGCCCCCTGTCTTCATCACAGTCCTTTTATGTCACGACAGCCCTGAGGGCCCCGCCCCTTCTTTCTGTGCTCTCAGTCTTCTTTCCCAGAGCCAGCCTCTGGGGACCTGACCCATCCATGCTTTTCTCTCCCTTGGTCTCACTGTGGTCTCCCTTCTCTCTCTACCTCTTATTCCAGTTTCCTCCTCTTCCCTTCCCTCTTACACTGTCATTCATTCAACCCATAGTCATGGAGTGCTAGTCACATTTAAGCACTTTGGGGCACTAAGGATTGAGAGGGAAACAAGGCCATCCCCTGGAGACTATTGTCTTCCCTTTAGTGACGTGGATGAATATAATTCCTGTTCTGAAATCACTTATGTTTTTTTAAGCTCTGTCTAGTTTTCGGCCACTTACGACCTGTATATTACAGACTATTTACTATACCTTTCAGAGTTGGTTTACTCATCAGTTAAAAAGTGTATTAAAATAGCAATCCCTACACCATGCCACAGATGTGTTATAAGGATTAAATCAGTTCACTTGTGGGGTGCTCAGCTGAGTGCCTGGCACATACTAAATGCTCAGGAAATGTGCCAATTGTCATTAAACTGTATTATTAAACTTTATCAATGTGGCAGGAACCAATGGGGTGGGCTACTTTATGAATTCAGACATTTTTATTTCTCTTTTTTCTTTCCTATGAAATTTAAGCAGGAAAGCCATATATATATATATATATATATATATATATATATATATATATATATATGTATGAATATATGTATGTGTGTGTGTGTGTGTGTATTTAAAGTCAGTTATCTAGTAATTGCTTATACAACCTAGAGTCTCTTGATAATCTCTTCGTGTTTATGTATAGACCAAATAAAATGTCATAATAAACCAAAGGAGAGGGGTTAGTTCACAACAGGGTCAGCAGTTTCAATCCAGATAGAATGGAGAACAAATGTACAAGAACTTACTAAATTCTAAAGCTGTGGTATGTGAGAAACCTTTGAGAGCTTTGAGGTCAACCTCAAATTTTCATGTAAAAACAAGGACCAGGGAGGCCAAGGTGCCATGGTCAAGGTCACACAGGGAGGCATGGCGGAGCAAGGTCTTTTGATGCCTACAGCTATGTGGGCCCTACTTCACTATACTGCCAGGACACTGGATGAAAAAAGGAAAAATGTAGTCCATTGTTTTGAGCCTTTTGATACCGAATAATTTTTTTGTGTCTGTACATATATGTAGGCCTCTGATGAAATGGTCTATGAGCTTTTGTGATGGACAAGCAGATGTAAATGCATATAATAATGAGCACTCTTACTACTGATACCTCAGAATAATATCTGCCTGCATATAGGCTACCTACTCTGTGCCAAGGACGTTGTGTTCATCCTCTCATTTCATCCTCATGCCCACTCTTCAGAGTAGATGTTATTCTGCCCTGAGGAAATTGAGGCTCAAGGAGGCTAAATATGCCCACAGTCCTAACAGATACCGGATGATACTGAGATCTGTGTGTCTTCAAGGAACATGTGCTTTTCCCAGAGACGTGCTGCTTAATTTCTGCTCAGACTGACTTCTCAGGAAAATGATTAAAAAAAAATGAGGTACAAAGTATGGAGGAAAAAGGACCAGAGGGAGAGAGAGGATAAAGACATTCTGGAGAACCGACACAAGTCTTCCTGGAAGAAGTAAGTTCGTAAAGCACTGAGGGAAAGTGTGTGGGGGGGAGGGGGAAGATGAGGGGAGCGTGACAACAAAAACAAAAAGTCTTGCTTACAAGTGGGTTTTTCCATACTCAGTTTTTGTGCCAAATAATTGTTAAAAGGTTTGCTTTCTTTAAGACTATAAAGTAAGGCAAGGCTGGCTTTATCACTCAGCATAATTTCTGCCATTCATGTGACATTCTTTGAAAGACAAAAGCATGGTTGCTGAGGGTCGAGGGTGGGGAGAAGATGTGGCTAAGAAAAGGGTCAGCCGCAGGACATGTCAAGTGATGGCCCTGTTCTGTATTTTGACTGTTAGCAGTGGTCTAGCCAATCGGTACACATGTTAACATTCGGAACTGTACATCAAAAAGGCAAGGGTACTGCATGTTCCTACTGAAAAGAATACCAAAGTATCTAGTTAAATCGGCCCACTCTTTGGTCTGTCATCCCCGGTGCCTCTCACTGTACAGCCTGATGTCCAGCTGATGTTGCTATGGTACTGGTTGAGGGCCAGGGGCCTGTCCACATAAGTCCAGGCTCCAACTCTTCCACAGGCTCCACCCTTCCATCTGAGCAGTTGGAACAGGAGTGGGTGGGAGTGAGAGTGAGGGGGGAATCACAGTTAGGTGGGAATGTGCATCTTATTAACAAGGTATATTTTTTGTAAGAGGCTTTTATCACCACAGAGTATGGATGACATTTCCCCTTAACCTGTTACTTTCTGCAACTAAATATAGGTAAAGAGATTCTCTCAAACAGGATGTTACTCTAAAGTAGCATGAAACCCTCTTGCAACTATAATAGCAACTGCTTCGTTTACTGAATGCCTGCTCAAAGTATCGGGGAATTTTATCTCTCTGCATTGTTTCATATCTTCCTCACAATTATCCTTAAAAGAAGGAAATTAACGCTCCTAGAGGTTAATCCTTGACAGAGCTGCGGTTTTCATCTTGGTCTCAGACTCCAGGAGCTGGTGTCGTTCCTCTGAGCTCCAAGGGCCACTTCAGCTGGGGTTGCCCTGTCCTACTGAGGAGCCAGCCCTGCCCCACCTCTTCTCCTCCTCAATCCCACCACTGGTCACCCCATTTTCCACTCTGCCCACTTGTTCTCACCACACCCCAAATCTGATCCCACTCTCACCCCTCCCCTTAAATGGTTTGTCCCTGCTTTGAATCCATCTACTCCCAGCCCTCCCATCATCCTTCACCCTGTGCTCTGGGAACCACCTCCATTCGCTTGGAAACGGGGAAGAAACACAGGAAGTTGGAAGATGAGCTGCTGGTTCTCCACATAGTCATCCACACTTGTCCTTACAAACCTTGTATAAATGGTGGGCTGGTTTTATAGGCTGTTGGCTTGGAATCAGAGACTGATATTCTCTCTGTTTTTCTTCGTAGATATGAGTGTTGGAGGGAGCCGCAGCGTTAATTGTCCAACCTCTAGGGATCACAGAGATGTTGTGGGCTGACCTGGGAATCCAGTCATCACTGAGATCTGTGGTACTTGACCTGTGTGCATCAGCAACTGGGAACTTGTTAGAAATGCAAATTCTCAGGCCCCAGCCCAGACTTACTGAATCAGAAATTCTGGGGGTGGGGCCCAGTACTCTGGGTTTTAACAAGGCCTGCAGGTGACTCTAAAGCATGCAAGAGTTTGAGATCTACTGATCTAGACCAGTGCTTCCCAAACTGTAATGTACATAAAGATCACCTAGGGTTGCCAGAATTAGCAAATGAAAATACAAGTATACGTATGGGACATACTTATACTAAAAAACTTTTCACTGTTTATCTGAAATTAAAGTGTAACTGGGCCTCCTGTTAATCTGGCAAGTCTGAGTATCATTTTAAAGTGCAGCCTCTGATTCACTAGGTCTGAGGTGAAGCCTGGGATTCTGCATTTCTAACAAGTTCCCAGGTGATGCCAGACCTGCCAAACCACACTGATAGCAAGGGTCTAGAGTGACTTGTTAAATACAGAACCCTAGACCCTCCTTCAACTTACTAAATCAGAATATCTAAGGGAAACATTGACTGGGAATATTGGAACCAAGGGACTGTGTGTTCTGAGTCACAAACATCCCATTTACAAACTTCGGGGAGACATTGTATAAGTTCAGATCTTACACATACATGTAACGCCACACACACGTTAGTGGAGATGAGCCAAGAGTGGGGTGGTTCTGCTGAGAAGCAGGGAGCGGAAGGGATGCTGGGTGAGGTCGATGGGGAACTTACTAAGGGAGTGGAGGACGCAGGAAATTGGAGGCTAGGTGCCCCTGAGGGGAAGGAACCAAACTCAGGGCTGCTCATCCCCCAGGCTCACCAAACCCAATCACATTTTCTCAGTGTGGAAAATGCTAGCAGGTACATTTATTGAATCCTCTTGTATTGAGAACTCTATTATATCTCATTTCAGTTGATTCTCAAACAATGCTTTAAGTTTGAAACTCTTTCCCCCATTTAGTAGATGAACAACCCAAGGCTCAGAAAGCCTGAGTAACTTGCCGAAGGTCATACAGCCGACAAGTCCTGAGGGCAGGATTTCAACACAGGTCAGCTCCCAAAGCCCCTCTCCACTGCATGTCTCATTCTATTGTTTGTATGGAAGGTTCTGAAGCACATGATGGTTCCAGACCTGGCCACTGCCTTCTACAATGGCAGCCCCTCATTTCTTTCTTCATGGCATCTGCTTTCAGCATCCTGCCAGTTGGGCCTCCCATTCCATCAGACAATGACCCAGAGCCTCACCTGCACAGACCCAGCCTGCTCAGTGACTCACCTACTGGCTTGTTTCTCTCCAGGGGTGTGCCCTGCATGGTGGGAGCTCCTGGAGACCACCTGACCCCCCACTTCATTAGGCCCATTAACTTCCTCCTTTTGCTGCAGTAGGATTGGTCATGTATTTATTCCTGATTCATTTTTTTTCCCCTTTGATCTTTCAGAACAGCCACTTCAATTTAGGTTTCTACCAGGACATGATGAAATTCCAAACATGTTCTCAACTCCATCCCAGGTTTCAAGGTGCATTAGTTTAAAGAATTCCTCTCCATGTGAGCAAATGATATTGGTCTGAGCGATGCCGGACAGTTGGAGGTCCCAGACTCACCATGGGTAAGATGTTAGAATTTCAAACTCTTAATCCTATTGATTCCTCATCCTTTTGATCTTCCCAGCACTTGTCAGAAGAACTAAATTTGTGTAATTTGGAGGGGAGGGGGTTGATTGGCTCTGGTTTTATGATGACCTATTTGTGTCATTTAATTAATAAGAAAAGCAAGAGCCAGCTGCCGAACCACTTAAGGACATCCTTGCAGTTTCCACTGCTCCAAAACCCAGGCAATTATGTAGGTTTTAGAAAAGTGACTGAATCAGATCATCAGCCTGAGATGGATTTTGTTTTGCCTTTAAGCAAGCCCCAGTCATTCTTTGTCAAGTCCACGAATGAATAGAATAACCGAGAAACACACAGCCCTTTTCAAGGACAGGAAAGAGGAAGAAAAGTAATATTTCCTGAGTGTTTAGGTTGTGCCAGGAACTTAACTCACTTAATCCTCTCAATAGCTTTAGGTCGGAGATCTTATTATCCCCATTTTACAGATTAGAGAGTCTAGCCTCAGAGGTTAAGAAACATGCCCTAAGTTCAAACAGCCAGAAAATGACAAGCCTGGGATGAGAACTCAAATCTGTCTGATTTCAAAGTCATTGTGTTTTCACGCTACAGAGGTTGGAGAATTTCCTAACACATACTGAAAAATAAGAAAACTCGTTTGTCTTATTGTTGCTGTGTTTTTTAATGAATACAACACGTGTTGTTTAAAAGTACTGGGTTCTCACTCAACCAGATATCTATCCTCACTCAAAGCTCTACTGGTAAGTGGCAAATATATACAGATCAGTGGAATATAATGTAGGAAGCTGAGAATCAGCCCAACAGAAATCAGTGGGGGACGTAATAGAATATTTAATAAATGGTGTTAGAGCAACTGACTTTTCATGTTAAAATAAATATAAAGTTAAATTCTTACCTTACCTTTACTGGAGTTTATACATAAAAACAAACTCCAGATGACTTAAGTCTAAAGATTAAAACAAAACAAGAATTTTCTAAATAATCTTTAAAACAATTATATAGGAAAAAAGTATATAGGAGAATATCTTTGTGATCATAGGGCAGGGAAGACACAAAAAAATAGAAATAATGGGAAAGATTGATAAAGGTGGCTATTAAAAAATTTAATATTTTTTGTAGAACAAAAGGCCTCACTTACAAAGTTAAAAGATCAGAAGCAGCCTGAAGAAGATATTGTCAAGATGTATAACAGTCAAAATTAGCATTGAGAATGTTTTAAAAGACCAAACAACAAAAAAATTCCTACAAATCAATATGTCAAGACTGACAACGAAGTAAATAAATGGGCCAAGATTCT
This sequence comes from Rhinolophus sinicus, assembly GCF_057876585.1. Lineage (NCBI taxonomy): Eukaryota > Metazoa > Chordata > Mammalia > Chiroptera > Rhinolophidae > Rhinolophus > Rhinolophus sinicus. Next base: position 36,539,299 of record NC_142505.1, read on the forward strand.
AGAACAAGAAGTTCAAAGAGGTTCAACCTCACAAGGATAAAAGCAACGAAAATAATACAATTGGCAAAACTTAAGTAATGTATGATTAAGTGTGAGAATATGGGCCAGCGGTAAGTTCCACATATTACTGGTATTAGTGTAAATTTGTACAGCCATTATAGAATCCGTTTTGGTAACATCAAGTTAAAATTGACAATGTGCATAACCACTCAGAAATCCACTTGCACACATGGATCCCAGAGAAACTGTCAGGCAATCGCAGGTTCAGCTGTGTGGCCACGTGCAGCTTCACAGGGCTCTGTTCTCAGGAGGACCTTGTGCTTGGTTTAATGTTTGGCTTTCACCATCTTCAAATTGTTAATAGTTTTATTTTTGAAATTGTGCTTTTAAGTGAAGTTCGATGGGAAAATGGAGCATGTCATGAGCAGAGGAAATGGGTACAATGTGCATACCTCCCGATTCACATATAACACTCAAGCTGCCCCAAGAGCACAGAATTCTGGTGGACCCATGATGCATGGGAGTTCAGCGGGACCGAATGAGAACAGGGTAAGCATGCGATGTCTAGGACTGAATAAGCAGGGAGCTGACAGCCCCCAGAGGCCACGCGTCCTATCGGAACCAGAACTTGCTTTAAGTACAGAAAGAAGGCATGAACCACCAAGGCACATGAGCAACCAATGCAGCTTACTGTATCCTTTTTACTCACGTTACTCCCCCATATTAATGAACCAGTTAGGATGAAAATGATTATACAGAAGGAAAGGGAAAGATAGAGCAACTCATTTCCTTTTCCTTTCAATCTTTTCTTACTTATTAGTAAGCTGAAGGCAAAGAATGTGGGTAGAAGGTGCATGAATCAAGAAGTAAAATAAAAGCAGTTGAGTTAGTTTTGTGTAGTGTTTCTACTGTTCTGGTAAGAATGAAATACACATGCATATAAGAGCTACAAATTGCAAGTTATATAATTTCAGTGATTCCCCATATGAGTTAAATATGCTAATATTTGCATTTAAAACTGGCATTACATGATATAACAATGAAAGGAAAAATTCATGATAATAATTTACATTTTTAATTTTTCTTAGCACAACATTAGGATGGCAAATAAAAAACCCCATGACAAGTCAAGAGAGAAAAAGAGAGAGAAAAAAAAAGAGAGAGAAACCATGGAAGAAAGGAAAAAGCTTTATATTTTAGTACCTTTAACAGCACTTTTTTTCTATGTTTTGAACAGGGTTGGAGGAAAGCTCTGCCTTCTCCTCTTGCACTGGGCACACAAGTTATATAACCAGTGTAGTTTCATATGGAAACACGAACAAGACTGTCCATTTTAGCATAGTCGTAAATATTTTTAAAATGGAAATAATTTAATGTCCAGAATAGGGAAATGGATAGATTATGGTATAGTCCATACGATGGAATAAACATGTTAATTAACCAAGCCCACAGGTACCTGGGTAGAGATCAAAAACAACATTGAGAAAAAGTTAAACCTGAAAAGCATTACATAAGGTATGACAGCATGCATCTATACCCACAAAATTCATTATTTATGGATGCATTTTTTAAATACAAAAATAGTAAAGTATTGACCAGGAGTACACCAGGCGTACACCAAGTTCATGACAGTGATTTTATTTAATGAGGGAGAGAGAAAATGGGACCAGGAAGAAAAAAATGGAGGACGCTAAAATTATTTTAAATCTTTTATTTCTTAAAAAAAATTACAACAAAATGTTAACTTCATTAAACTGAGTGCTGGAAACATGGGTTTGGTATATTGTTCTTAGAGCTCTCAATCTTTGTTTAACTTTTAAAAAATCACCCTAATTTAAATAAGATAGACCAGCCATGTCTTCCCCTATTCTACCATTTCAAAAGCAATTTCCAAAGAGAAAAAAAAGAAATTTTGTGAGAATGCAGAGTACAGCCTTCTTTGAACAAGATGCTAAAATATGATTCTACTTATTTATCAATATGGGAAAGACAGCAGAGAAGCCTAGAGTAAATCTCTGGTGTTTGTAAGCAGAGGTTATGCACAGACCATTAGCTAATCATCTGGCTGGCACAGGAAGACACAGCACACATCTAATTTCCAGAGTGATGCTGGTTATTTTTTGTTTTGTTTTGTTTTTAACCCCTTGAATCAGCTTTCAGTTTTTTCATGCGCATGACTTTTATATGCTGAATTTGCTAATAAGAAGTCAGACTTTTGGAATTTTCTGTTGCCTTCTGGAGGATGATTACATTCTTGGCCTTGGACTAGACCAGAACACAGTGGTGATTTACTAATACGTGCAGCTCCTGAGTCCTGGCTCCTACACAGAGCTGTAATAGCTCTTTAAATTCTGAAGACTTGAGTTCCAATTCATTCACCATAAGCACAATAAAGAAGGAAATTATGTTGGTTACAGAATCATGATATAGTCCATTTGTGTATAAAACCATTGCAATAAAAGGAAAAGAAAGTTATGCTAGGAAAGTGATGTCTTTTTTACTTTTATTTTTTAATTACCTTCCTTTCTAGGTGCTAGGCTTGTTACTGGGAACTTGGCTGCTGCTGGAGGCCTGGCCCCCTGGGAGCCATAGGGTGGTGATAATAGTCCCTGGAAGGTAACCCTTTCAACTTCAGCCCAATATCCTTCTGTCTTCTGGCCCCTGTCCCCCAACCTCCATCGTACCGCCTAGTCCACTCCCCTATGAGCAAACCAGACACAGGTAAGAAGCAGGGAGACTTCATGCCACTTTTCATTGAAATAGCACTTAATTTACAACCTTTACCTCTATCACTTTTCTACTCAAACCTCAAAACGTGACAAGGATTAAACATGACCATCATCTAGAGGACAATTCAAAATGTAAGTATCTCTTAGGTTGAGAGTGGGAAGAAAAATAAAAGTCTCTACATAAAATTTAGATGGCATTTAAAATTATTTTAATAACTTGCCAGCAATTCCCTTTTCATTCAAATTGGTTACAAAGACAGAATTGATCTTTTCCAGATCATTTATAGTATTATTCTAACTTACAAAGCAAATAATTCACAAAACAATTAAGGCTTCTCTCACTGATGTTTGTAGACAACCACAACTGACTAGAATTTTCTTCATACTAACTGTTCAGCCAGTGGAGGGGGCATGGCAACAGTAGGATTCTAGTAAATAAAGCTGTAGGCTCCATTTTGGGTTTCAAGGTGAAAAACTGATGTTGAAAAGAGCTTGCTGAATCAGGGGCAGCTCTTCCTGTCCTGCTTTGACAATGATGGCTATGTGGTTAGGAATCTGGAACTTATCAGCTTATATTATACTGTATCTGCACAAAAATCAATATACAATTAACTGTCAATTACTTGGACTCCTGAAGAGAAGAACTGACAAAAAAAACACACAAAAAAACCCTTCCCAGGGAACTTATAACCCTACCCATAAATCATCAATATTTGTCTTTGGAATACGTGATATGATTTCTATTTTGACCAATTTGCCTCCTTAATTGTGTATGATTTAGACTAACATGAAACTTTACTGGCAGTTTGTGCAGATAACAAAGGGAGGAAAGAAAGAAGTCAGTTAGATGATAGCAGGAGGGCAGTCAGTCATGGGGACATCACATTTTCCCTAAGTAATCTCTCAGGTTGTTAGTCTGCAAAGTGCATGCTGCTTTGTAATGAGGTAAGACTTGATGTTCCTTTGCTTATTTATGGGATCTTTTGATCCACTAACTCAAATCAGTGCCAGGTGGGGGTGGGAGATAGAGAAGCAGTTTTGATTTCTTTGTTTCCATTTTGCAGATTGTGCTCAGCAATAAGAGAGAGATCTTAGAGACCATGAGAGTCCATGAGACCATGTGCCCAATCACTTGGAAGCCGAGTCCACTGGGCATGGATGTTTTAACACCAACCTTACGTCTTCAGCAAAGCAAAAGTGTATTGACTGGGCACACAGATGCTGATTACAGGACTTGCTCTAGGGACAGATATACTCTGAATCTACTTGCTACCCCTGAACCTACTGGGCACTGGGTAGAGAAGTGCCGAGTACTGCTTGGAGTACAGGAGAGAAGCCCCATTGCTCCTTGGCATAGCCCTGGCCGAGCAGCACAGGGTCTGTGCTCCTTGTCTTATTGCAGGTCATTGCTTTTCACTATACTTCCTGAACTTAGCATTTTAAAAATGTTGTTAAATGATGTTTATATTTATTGTTAGTGCTGCTTAATGTTTCACCTAGTAGCTAGGTATACCATAATCTGTCTAATTACTAATCATATACAGTATTGTATTTAACATTTACTTTTTCCAAATTTTTCGATTTAGAGATAATACTGCAAAGAGTATTTTTCTTATGGCTCCTTTTCTTTTCTGTTGAATGATATTTTAGAATATTTCTCATTCGTGTTCTTACCAGGTTAAAGTCTAGAAACATTTTAAGGTCTTTTGCCTATTGTTTTTATAAAAGGATATTCCAATGTACACCGTCAGTAATGAGTGCTATTGTTTTAAATTTTGTTTATTCTAACTTTATATAATACATTTCTTAAAAAGTGCTTTCCTCATTTTTAATTTTGATCTTCTCAAAATTCCAGCCCTAGCCTCCAGGGCCTACACTGTCAGGTTATCTGAACCAACTCTCCTCTGTTCCTACATGGATTAGAGCCCACAGGAGAGAAAGACAGTTGCTGGTTTTCCCTGGTAATCCATCGCACTTCATCAAAAGGGACTAGAATTCTCCTTTCCTAAGATAAAAGCAGGGCTCTTCCTGTGGAAAATAGAATCAGTATGGTCTGATTTAAGGTTGCTGAAAACTATCTTCCTGTTGACAAATCCTTATGCTCTGGAGGTACCCAGAGGTAATAAGGCTGGAGGAGGTGAGGAAAAAGGATCCACAGCCACCAAGGACACCTTGGCCTTTAAAAAATAAATTTCCCAGCATAACACAGAAGCACGTGCACACACCAACATACATACCCCTGAGCTTTCCCAAGTGTTGAAGCATTGCATCCAGAGCCCTAAAAGCTGACAGGGATCAATTTAGACTGAGAAATTAAAAAGAAGCCGCCATATCCAGAGATACTGTAATCATCCAAAGTGGTAATAGTATAGATAACTGCCGTGAATATTTATTAACGAATATTTATTAGTGTATAGCTTTGCCTTGAAATTTCTTCCTAAAAGAAATCCTTGATTCCAGTTTGCTTTCTTTGCAAATAATAATAGGATAAGCCATAAAAATATTTTAAAAGTTCAAAAATTTCACCTGCCTCTTCCTCAAGAAGTGACCAGAACCTAGTTGTATAAAATTAAAGTATTTCTACAAACGCATTCCTTGAATTCGAGCTGACCAAGATTTCTACTTCCTGAGCTTTCTCCATTCTCTATGCAACCGTCTTCATTCCTGTGTCTTCTGTCCTTTGGCTTCACCAGTATCCAAAACATTCCCGTAATTCAGGCTCCGCAGCAGTTGCCCAATGCGCTCCAACACGGCTTCATTAACGTGCCATGGCAACAGTGCCATCTTGTGGACACTTGGAATGCTGCGAGTTATTCCCAAAGTAAAGTTGCGTTTTCCCAACTATAGGCGCAAATGAGAGTTGGTCTTAGTGCTCTTTCACTTCTAGACTGATAGGGCTTCCAGGTGACTGAAGATGTCAGCAGAGTTTGGGGTAGACAATTTGTAGTTCCTACCAGTCAGGTCCCTTGGGATCTTGAATAAACGTTGGGAACTTATTGTGAGAGTTGTTTGAAAACTGTGTTTACAAGATGCATTATTCATACGTGTATTAGACTTCATAGAAAAAAATGTTCCAATAAGACATTAATGTGGTAACATTGTACCATGGGTGAGCTGACATGCTGTGTGACTTGATTTACCCTTGTAAAACCATCAGTCTACTGGACATGGGGTCTTCAGACAGAGTAGGCTCTGTGATTTACCTCTTTAAACGAGAAATATTCCTACCGCAGAAACTCACCAACATTTTTTTGAACTTTGTGGAATTAGATTTTCCAGTTGCAATATGTATTAGAGTTTGGGATAGAAAACACAGAGTTCTAGTGATGCAAGCAAATAAACAAACAAAAAAACCAAAGATATTTGGGGGAATGTTTGAATCAGCACAGAAATGATGTAATTTAGAAAATATGTTAATAATAAAATAATTTTCTGGCGACAAAAACATTTTCTTTAAAAAGCTTATAAACTTTCTCTTTGATGAACCTCCTTCTTATATGGTTCGGCTAAATACTAGACTGCCTGTTATTATCCCTTGGGAAGAAGAAAACCGTGCATCTAAATTACTCCTAAAGAAGCTGTTTGTTCTACCAAGATGTGATGTCTTCGCAGTGCTGTCACTATCAGAAAATAATCTCTGATTCTGTCTTCTCGGTGTGGATTCTCCACCAGTAAAACTCTATTTTGAAATGCAAATAAGCTCTTCTCACAAGGAGCTTGTAAAAATCAAAGCATCTCACAAGAAAAAATATAATTGTTGCATAATTAAGTATCTAAACAGAAAGGCTGTGCTGATATTTTAATTTTGTTTCATTGCAATGAAGTATATTCAATAATGAGGCAAGATAGGACAAGATGTTAGGGACAAAAGGAGCTAATAGCACCAAAGGGGGATGCCCCTGAACCCAGAGCCTGGCAGAAAACAGAACGGACTTCCTGGAATGATCATAATGCCTAAGAAAAATAAACACTACTTAGGGAGCCCTCTTTACTCACTGGTTAAATTAGATTAACCAGAACCCAACAAACTATAGCTGGAAGCCTGAACTGCTTGTAGAAGAAATATATGAAAATCAGTCTTCAAAAAGAGACTAATTATATCTTGGGATCAACATGAATTTAGTCTAATTCCTTCAACCTTCATTTTCTCTACAGAATGGTACTTTCATTGTTGTTGTTTGTTTTGTTTTAGTGTTGGTAACGACCACCCTGCAGCACTATAGGATCCTGAATCATCAAAGAAAGATCAAATTCTGTTCCATGAGGACAGTTACTAGACAATATAATGGGTCTGTGTGTTACAGAATGATGTTTGACAAATGTGGAAGTGACAAGGGTTAGCTGATCCACCTGAATTAATCAGAAACTTTAATTAAACAGAACCCTAATTCTGATAGCATTCCATTATGATGATGAAGGAGGAGGAGGAGAATAATTACTCTGGCTCCCTCCCAACCCATCCCTACTTTATTGAGAAATCACCCTGTGTTCAATGTACCTGTATTGTGGCAGGATAGCTGAGCACCAAAGTTAGGTGGCAATGCTGCTAGCCCGAACTTTTGATTGCCTTCTTCAGTCTTCCAGTATGGAATATATTGTATTGACATAGAAGTTGTCCCTTCTAAGACACCTTGAAATAATTTTTTCAATTACATGTTGATACCAAGAATATTCTTTTCAAGAAAATTCCTTATACAATTGGGGGCTAGAGTGTAAATATGATCTCCTAATAATACTGTAGCAACCCACCATTTACTGATCACCTGCTAAGTCATAGATGTCTTATAGGCACTATCTCTCATTTTTAAGGCACTTCTGCTGGATTGGCAGTATTATCTTCCCTGTCCAGGAGGGAGCAACTTCAGGGAGGCTAAGTAAGGTCGCGTGGCCAATAGGGCACAGGCAGGATTCGAGGCCTCATGGTTTGTGCATTGCTGAATTTTAATAGAAGAACTGTCAGGGTTTTTTTTAGTAGGAAAGTCTATTTTCTCTCTCTTTTTAGCTCAGTGATAAACAGTATGAAGGGTGGATGTGTCTGTATTGGACACTAACTAAACCGAGATCGTAGCTCCTTTTCTCAGCATTTCTATTGTTTCCTTCTGTTCTGGATTCTTTCTTTCTTCCTTCAAAGAGATAAAGGTTATTCTTCTATTTAAAACAACACAACCTCCCCTTATTTTTGCTGTCAATTCTACCTACCAGTCTAAATGTGTCTTTATTTCCAGCTAAACGTATCAGATGAGTATCCTAATTGCCCTATTTCCATTTTTCTTTCACTCTCCTGACCAAATGTATCTCTATTTCCCATCACAGGATTGAAGCTGCTCTCTTCAGACTCACCCATGACATCTGTACTCCAACTCCACGGCCCTTTTCCATTCCCGACTTTCCAAAATTCTCTGCAGGATCTGACACAGTTAACTACACCCAGCATCACCTCCTGCCAGTATAAATGCTAGCGGCTGACACATGTGGAACAGTGAATTTGTGGTAGGCTGTAGATTGAGTACTTTACGCACATTGTCTCATTTAATCCTCACAACTCTATGAAGCTGGTCCTGTTATAAGTCCCCATTTTACAGATGAGGAAACTGAGTCTCAGGGAGGTGAAGTAACTTGTCCAATATTACAGAAGCAAGTATGTGGCAAAGACAGATATTATGCTATCTTCAACAAATATTACTGAGTCTTAATATTAAGGTTGATGCAAAAATAATTGCGGTTTAAAAGGTTAAAAATAAATGCAAAAACCGCAATTACTTTTGCACCAACCTAATATTTGCTGGGCACAGAGCTAAGTTCCTTATAGTTGTTATCTAATTATTTTGTGTTACATCCTCTCCTTTTATACCTAACCCTGAGCCTACTACAATGTCAAGTTTGTAATCTTATGCCTGAAATAAACTCTCTCTCCCCTTGACTCCTTCAAATTTTAAACTCACTGATTTTTAAAGTTTTACTTGTATCAAATAGTTACTGATGTATAGGACATGGTGGCAGGTTCTAAGCACAGGAAGGTGAGCAAAGCTGTCTACTTGGAGCCAGCTGTGCAGTGGGAAGATGGAGGGACAGACTGGTACACACTGTTGCCTGAGTCAATCAGTGGCCCACTAAGAACACACCCTCTGCCCGTCTGTGAGATTTTAAGTAAAGTGACACAACAGTCCTCCTGCCCCCTACTCCTCACTCCAGATTCCCCTTTCTGGAGACTTTGGGCTGCTCTCCAAAGCCAAGCTCTCAAATAACCCCCAGCATCTGCCCATGTTGCCATTTCAGTGATGGACTCTAGGAACCAGGTAAACTCTGGTCATTGACCTTACTGAGGCAGGAGACAGCCCTGACCTCCCCTCCCCCCAGCCCCAGGGGCCAGCCCCGAGGCACGTGTCCGAGCTCCCCCTCCCTCCTGATTATGCCTGGACCTATGTGTTTGACTAACAGCCAACCCAAAACAAATAGTCTCCTCCACTTCTCCCTAACGGTCCTTGGTACCAGTCATCTCTGAAGCAAAACTATGAGCTTCTTACCAGTTAATAAGAAACACACCTTTCTTTTGTTCTTTCACTGTACTCAGCTTTGGGCTAAGTATGTAAAGGCATGCACTAAATACACCTGTTGAGTAAATTGCTCCTCTCCATACCTAGAGGAAATGAATGGGATTTACTCACTAAAACCCAAGTCTCTTGAGCCGGAAAGCAAGGAAACTTTCAGAGAAAAACAGGGTTATGTCAAAAATACAGGTATCAGCTTGAAGGGTCTCCTACTGGTCCAAGCTGAGGCAATGTAAGCACCAAATACATAATTGTAAATTCAATACATAAAAAAAATCCAGAAGTCTATAATGATATTCAAAAAAAGAAAAAGCAAAAAAAAAAAAAAGTGATTTATCATCATCAGAAGAGGCTATTACATCAACTCCTTACGTGTAAAATTTGTAATTAATTAAAAAGAACTAGGCATTATCCTGCTTTTCAAATGGGAGCTGTGTTCCAGGGTAACCAACTAGCCCCAGCTGATGAGAGAACATTTTTCTTTACAGTAAAACCCCAGCTAATAATAGACTTAAGAATTAGAAAATCACGATTTTGCAACCCTTCATAAGAGAAATGATGCAGGTGTGAATCATCAGTGGATGCTAAAAGCATAAGGGAATAGTTGTCTGGTGCTAAAATGTCACCCCATAGATTACAAAGGGTAACTTTACAAAGGAGGACTCAGGGCCCTATCTTAGCAACAGTAGCAGTCTGACTACTGGACAGTATGCACCTTCTGTAACAAAGCAATATGAAGTGCAATAGCAACTATGACACATTCTTGCCAAAACTACTTAGATTGAGTCTAATCAAGCCTTTTGTTCTTACTTTTCATTTACAAGAAATACAGGGACTAGAGGAACAAATGAAATGATATCACAAGGGACCAAAAGCCCATAAGGTGGTATATTTTAGAGGACAGCTGTCCTAGTCTCAACAACTTATTGTTCAGGAAAACAAAGGGAGGAGGTTGTTGTACATTAAAGGAGGCTTAGGCATAACAGTGATGCAATGTGTGATTCTTGATCGGAATCTGGTTTGGATAAAACATTTTGGAGACAGTTGGGGACTTGGCATTACATGATGTGTCAGGTATCATTGTTAATTGTGTTACGGATAACGGATTTGTGGTGATGTCGGATGAGTTTGCTACTAATCATAACTTGCTATTTTCATTTCTTTAAATCTTGCTCTAATTGAATTATAATTTAAGGTTTAGTGTTTTATTGTTCTAGTAAAATAAAATTGAGGAAGGTGATTAAATCATTAAATTGTACACATTTCTTGTCAATGTAGTCTACCGTTGGGGGATTAAGTGACAAAATATTTTCCTTTTCAGGCTTTGGGGACTTGGCTGTTGGATTAGCAAATTGAATATCATTCAGAATCATCTCACAGGTCAAGGTTATTGCCTTGTGGCACCAACATTTATTGAACCACCTGACTTCTTCCAAAGCCTTTGAGAAACTTTATAAGGGAGAAATGACACTGATATAAGCCTAGATCTTTTTACTATAGTCTTAGTCTCAATGACTCTCTTTCTTTACCTTTTTATTCCATAAATACTTACTGAACATCTGCAACATGCCAGGCACTGGTGAATATGATGTTGAACAAAACACATGTGGCCCCTCAAATAGTGTATAATTATAGTCTATTATTCAAAACAGCACACAAATAAATGTGAAGTTACAACTGTCATAAGTGGTATGAACGAACACAGACTGGTGCAGCCACTATGGAAGACAGTGTGGAGGTTCCTTCAAAAATTAAGAATAGAATTATCATATGACCCAGCAATCCCTCTCCTGGGTATCTACCCAAAAAATCTGAAAACATTTATTTGTAAAGATATATGTGCTCCAGTGTTCATTGCAGCATTATTTATGGTGGCCAAGACATGGAAACAACACAAGTGTCCTTCAATAGATGATTGGATAAAGAAGTTGTGGTATATATACACAATGGAATACTATCCTGCCATAAGAAAAGATGAAATAGTACCATTTGCAACAACATGACATGGATGGATATTGAGATTATGCTGAGCAAAGTAAGTCAGACAGAAAAAGTCGAGAATCATATGATTTCACTGATATGTGGTATATAAGACTGAAAACAACAAAAGAACAAGACAAACAAATGAAGAAACAAAGACTCATCAACACAGACAATAGTTTAGTGCTTACCAGAGGGGATTGGGGAGGGGTAATAGATGAGGGTAAAGGGGATCAAACATATATGGTGATGGAAAGAGAACTGACTCTGGGTGGTGAACACACAATGTGATATATAGATTATGTATTACAGAATTGTACACCTGAAATCTATGTAACTTTACTAACAATTGTCACCCCAATAAACTTTAATTAAAAAAAATAATAAGTGGTATGAAGAAGAGGTACCTGATGCTTTGGGAGTTCATAACAGGATGATGTAATTTTTAAAGAAGGCATCAGATTTTTCTTCTTTAACTCTTCCAATTGCATATTAAAGTAGATGTGGGTAACATTTCCATTTTCCAGAAGGGGAAATCGAGGCTCAGGACCTTACAGTTATAATTGGTCCCCAAACCTAGTACATATTGGGGTCAAAAGTCAATCTCAGGGGAGGTATCTTTGAGGAAGTAACATTTTAGTTGAGGACTAAAAGATAAGACTTTGCTATTGAGTGAGGTGGGGTATGTGGAGAAAGAATTCTAAATAAAGGGAATAGCAAGGGTCAAGTTTCTGTTGCAGAAGGAAGTATCAGAGATATTCAGGAGATAATTTGATAGGACTTGATGATGAGTTAGCTGTGGACAATGAGAAATGGAGCCTAGTATGTCTCCTAGGTTCCTGGTTGCAGGATTGGATGGATGGTGTTGGTGCCACTCACTGGGATGGGGAACACTGGAAGAGGAAGACGTTGGGAGAAAGGATGAGAAATAATGGATTCTGTTTGGACAAGTAGAATTTGAGGCCCTTTTAAACATTCAAGAACACATCTAGAATAGGGTCTGGAACATAATAGGCTCTGGAAAACTATTCATTAATGAGTGAAACTATAATGAAAAAGAAGTTGGATATATGAATATCTGGATCTCAAAGGACAGGTATGGCTGAAGATACAAATTTATGAATCACTGGCCTATAAGTAGTTTTTAAAGATGTGGATATTGGAGAAAATGCCTTAAAATGGAATATAATAGGATGAGAAGAGGACTGAGTACTTGAGGAATTCCAAAACTTATGGCTTGGTCAAATAGGTAAAACCTACCAAGGAGACAGATGAATGGATGGAAAGATTGGATGAAAACAGGAGGGTGATGAGTCACGGAGGCCAGGTGAAAAATATGTTTCAAGAAAGAGGCAATAGACATATATTGGCACATGAAAAAGAGGTGATGAAAGAGTTTTAATGAAAATATTATTTGCAAAGAGGTGAGCAATGTTAAGGAAAACCAACAAGGGATATTGAAGCACCTCAGGGCCAGCAGCAGGTCGATCTTACTACCTCTAGGCCAGAAAGGGGATGGGGAGAGAAGGGTTACCTAAATTTAGGAGAGCTGTGACTGTCTCAGTGGGCTGTTCAACAATTGCCAAACTAGCCTGGTGGGGGAAGAGCCAGGGGAACAAATACCCTGACTTTTCTCTCCACCCTTCTTCTGATCTCCTGCTTGGACTTTCATTGGCCAAACCTAACTGTTAGCCAGAAGATATTACAGCCAGAAAACCTATTGCTATAATCTTTAGAAGGCAGACTGAGGTGTGTGGCTTCGAAGCAAGGGCTGGAGGATAGTTGCCAGTTTCCCCGTGAGGGTGCCTACTCCCATGAAGCCAGCAGGCTGGCACCATATTTCCTGAGTTAAGCCCTCCCCCACAGGCAAAATCTGAATCTGATTGGCCTGGTGAGCTCTGCTGCTCCAACCTGCTGACTCATTGGGACCCCACCCCACCCAACTCACCCAACACCTGAGGCACTTTCTCCCAGAGCAGCCAGCCCTGCCCACATTGCACTCTTTCTTGAAAAACTATCAGAGACTGCAGCACACACTGAGGCCATCTGTGCTCAGATGGCCTCGGTGTGTGCTCTGATACTTTTGCTGAGTGGCTCCAGGCTCAGCACTGGCACAAAACTGGAGTCTACATTAATCTGTTGACCACAATTCTTCCCACTCTAGTGACTCCCTAAGACTCTGCCTCACCCAATTTGTGTACTGCATGAGGCTTTATCAGGGGTTGAACCTTAAGGGGACTGGCAGGTAGCAGCAGGCCTCAGGGTTTCCTGGCTTTTTGTGGAATTACCTCAGGCCTCGTACTGGTGGCAGCCACCCTCAGTTCATAATGTGGCCTCTCCCACGTACCTCCATGGTTAGCACAGGCAGTAAACAACCACGGATTGCTTTGTAGCTCCTACCAGCTTGTACCCAGCCAGTGACAGGCAGTGGGTGACTGGGGCCTGTACTAAAGCCCCTCATAAGAGTCCCCAGAACCAACATACTTGGAGGTTGGCTTCAGACCACAGCAGAGCACCACCCAATTAGACCCACAAGTGGCACACCCAAAGGGCGGTCTCAACAAGCACCAGAGCCCACTGGGTGAATCCCATTCAGTGGGTAAGCCCGCCTCATAGCAGCCCATAAGCTGTGGACATGGCCAAACTCCACAGCCAATCAGCCCGAGGGTCAATTCCACCCACTGATGTGCCAATAGCAATCAAGACTTAACTATGACAGGAGGGCACATAAAATCCACACAGGGCCACTGCTGAAGCACCCGGAGCAGGTGACCAATGAGACTGTGCCAGACATCCACAGGGAACCTACTACATAAGGCTACCCAGCCAAGACTGGGAGACCTAGCAGATCTATCTAATACATAGAAACAAACAGAAAGTGGCAGCCAAAATAAGAAAACAAAGAAATACATCCCAAATGAAAGAACAGGAGAAAACTCCAGAAACAGAACTAAGTGAAATGGAAACAAGCAACCTATCACATGCAGAGTTCAAAACACTGGTTATAAAGATGCTCAAGGAATTTAGTGAGAATTTCAACAAAGAGACAACAAGCATAAAAAAGGACATAAAAACCATAAAAAAGAACAAGTCAGAAGTGAAGAATACAATAACTGAAATGAAGAATGCACTAGAAGGAATCACCAGCAGACTAGATGAAGCAGAGGATCAAATCAGCCATTTGGAAAACAAGGAGCAGAAAACACCCAATCAGAACAGCAAAAAGAATCTCCCCTGCCAACCGCCCCCCCCAAAAAAAAAATGGAGGATAGTTTAAGAGAGCTCTGGGACAACATTAAGTGTAACAACATTCACATCATAGGGGTACTAGAAGGAGAAGAGAGAAGGCAAAAGACTGAGAACCTATTTGAAGAAGTAATGACTGAAAACCTTCCTAACCTGGCTAAGAAATAGACACACAATTCCAGGAAGCACATAGGGTCCCAAACAAGATGAACCCAAACAGGCCCACACCAAGACACATTATAATTAGATGGCAAAGTTTAAAAACAAAGAGAGAATCCTAAAAGCAGCAAGACAAAGGCAACTAGTAATTTATAAGAGAGCTCTCATAAGATTGTCAGCTGAGTTTTCAACAGAAGTTTGCAGGCCAGAATGGATTGGCACAAAATATACAATGTGATGAAAAGCAAGGCCCTACAACCAAGGGTACTTTACCCAGCAAGGCTATCATTTAAAATCGAAGGACAGAAAAAGAACTTCCCAGACAAGAAAAAGCTAAAGGAGTTCATCACCACCAAAACCTGTATTACAAGGAAAGCTAGACAGACTTTTTTAAGATGGGGAAAAAAAAGATTAAAATTGTGAATAATAAAATGGCAATAGCTACGTGTCTATCAATAATTACTTTCCATATAAATGGATTAAATGCTCCAATCAAAAGACATAAGAGGGCTGAATTGTTAATAAAACAAAACCATTACATATACTGCCTACAAGAGAATCACTTCAGATAGCAAGACACACAGAGACAAAAAGTAAAAGATATTTCATGAAAATGGAAATGAAAAAAATAAAAAATCTGGGGTAGCAATACTTGTACCAGACAAAATAGACTTTAAGACAAAACCTATAATAAGAAAAAAAAGGACTCAGTGATCCCATTTCTGGGTATTTATCCAAAGAAACCCAAATGCTACTTCAAGGGGACCTGTACATCTATATATGTTCATTGCAGCATTGTTTACAATGGCCAAGATGTGGAGGCAGCCTGGGTTTCCATCAATGGAAGAATGGATAAAGAGGTGGTGCTACATATACAGAGGGTGCCAAAAAAATGTATACACATTTTAAGAAAGGAAAAAACTGTATTAAAATTGTAATACAATGAATGATGCTAGCATTCATTTGATTAATGCTTTTTCTTTTTTTTAATTGGGGAATATTGGGGAACAGTGTGTTTTTTCCAGGACCCATCATCTCTAAGTCAGGTAGTTGTTTTCCATCTAGTTGTGGAGGGTGCAGCTCACTGGCCCATGTGGGAATCAAACTGGCGACCTTGGTGTTATGAGCTCTGCGCTCTAACCACCGAACCAACCAGCCACCCAGATTAACGCCATCTTTTGAGCAAATGTCATACTACACATTGCTACCATAATTCAATTCAACTTTGAAAAGTAATACATAGATAACATCTCTTAAAGTGTGTACATTTTTTGGCACCCCTGGGATACATTGGAATGTTGCTTGGCCATGGAAGGAAATGGGTTCTTGCCATCTGTGTCAGCATGGATGGACCTGGAAGGTATTGTACTGAGTGGAGTGTCAGACAAAGAAATACAGATGTAATGTGATTTTGCTTATATATGGAATCTAAAGAACAGAATAAACAAACAACAACAACAACAACAAAAAAACCTCCTATATAAAGAAAACATTTTAATAATTGCCAGATAGGAGGGGAGTTGGGGGTGTGGGTGAAAAAAGGGAAGGGATTAAGAAGTACAAATTGGTTATTACAAAGTAGTTCTGGTGATGTGGGAAATAGCATAAGGAATATAGTCAATAATATTGTAATAACTATGTATGGTTTCAGATGGGTATTCAATTTGTTGGGATGATAAATGGGAGGGTTGGGGCTAGAGTGAAAAAGGTGAAGGGATTAAGAATTACAAATCTGTAGTTATAAAATAGTCATGGGGATGAAAGTAAAGCATAGGGAATATAGTCAATGATATGGTAATAACTATGTGTAGTGCCAGGTGGGTACTAAATTAGTCAGAGGGATCACTTCTTAAATTGTATAAATGTCTAAACACTATGCTGTGCACCTGAAATTAATATAAAATAACACTGAATGTCAAGTGTAATTTAAAAATTAAAAAAGGGGGGAAAAGGTGAAGGGGAATAAGAGGTCCAAATTTCCAGGTATAAAACAAGTAAGTCATGGGGATGTAACGTACAGCATAAGGAATACAGTCAATAATATTGTGATAGCACGTTACGGTGTCAGATGCTTCCTGGATTTATCCTGGTGGTTAGTCTTTTAGGTATATGAATGTTGAATAAGTACCCCTGAAACTAATATGATATTGTATGTTACCTATATTTTTAATAAAAAATCTTTTTTAAAAAAGAACTTTAAATATAAAGAAATTATTGAACTTAAAAAAAAAAAAAAAGAAAAGGAGAAGACAGCACCCTGGAGCGAGGTGGAAAGGATGAAGAATGGATCTGGAGCAGCAAACAGAGACAGTCCAATGCAAGTAAGCAGTGAATGGCTGTTGCTGAGAGGGCAAGTAACGTAATGACTGAAAAGCATCCACTGGAAGACATAGAGGTCCTAGTTAACTTAGAGGGAGCTGTTGGGTAGAGAGCTGTTGTGGAAGTCAGAACAGTGGATTAGAGAGTGAATGGCAGGTGAGGAAATGAAGAGATTTCACAAGTTTGGCTGAGAATGGGGAAGAGAAAAGAGAGCCACAGCTGGAGGGTGATGTGCAAATGAGAGAGATGGTGTGGATAATATTTCAAAGAGTTCATTGATGTGTTCCCTTCCACTCCCACCTGCTTGCACTCAATAAATTTCCCCTCATACCCGGAGGGACTTTCCATTATCCCAGCCAACCCAGTTAGACAAGAATCATACACTCTTTTGAGACAAGGGGTCCCTATGAAACCAGATAGACAATGGCAGCAAATTATGGCTCTTAAGTTCAAAACTGACTTGTCTGGGTATAAGACAGAAGACTCAGATGCATACTTGCAGAACCAGTTTATCCTACTCCCAACTGCTGAGATGAAAGACCCTCTGAGCTGCTTTATCTGCACTTACCCCCCTCACACCATGAGCTGGGTCTGATTGACCCCCTTTAGAGATAAAAAATTAGAGAAGTGTCATCCTCATGCTAAGGTGAGACCCAGGGAGGTGGCAAGCCTCCTAGAATAGTCTCCCAGGCCATCCTGGTACAGCAGCTGAGTAGTGGAAGGATTTCAGTTACATTGAGAGCTCACAGAACGTCATCCTGCTTTATTACATTAATGACATTATGCTAACTGAACCCCTGCTAAGTAGACCTCAGAAGCAGCAAAACCCCGAGATTCCTTGGCATCTCTGATTATCAACATGAACCTCAGGACCAGCTGTAAAAACAGGGACTATAAAAACTTTGCTTTACGTTAATTAATTGTTTCTCCTCTCCCATCACCCAACACCACCAATACATGAAGAATATTGGCAGTGACTAATATTTTAGTTTTCAGGAGGGAGTGTGACCAAATTGACATCACTCCCCAATAATATGGTTTCTGAAGGGACCTCAGTTCTTATTGAAGACATAGAATTTGTGAAGATTAAATGAGTTAATTATGCAGCAATTAGCATAGGGTGTGGTACTTGGTAAATGCTCCATCAGTGGTGGTGGCTGTTTTTAGAATTAATATGCATCAGAAGCAAAATGATCCTTCATTTATCTGGCAACACTGGGAAGTAAGATGTTCCATGTAAATGAATTTTTCTAGAATTTAATGCCACCTTGTCTAGTATTTGTTTTTAAACTGAGGTATAACACACATAAAGTAAGTGCAAAAAACCTTAAATTAATGTCTCAATAATTTTTGATATAACCACCATCTAGATTCAGATAGAAAACATGTCCAGAAATGCCCTCACAGAAATGCCTACAACTTTTTGATTTTCAACATTTTTATGACTAAATTTCTGAAAAGTTTGACATGCTTTTTTGTCTTCAGGAAGGGAGGACCAGAAACATAACTTAACCGTGTCTTGCTGGCTATTGTCAAGGGGTGATATAATTTGCTGTCTTCTTCTCTTCCTTTTCTTCTGTATCTCTTTTAGATACAAAAATATAACGTGAGGTAGGATAAGTTTGGTTAAGCTTTCCATCTCTTTTCTAGCTAATATCAGGCCTCTTTTTTTAAAGGTCCACACCTTCTTAATAAAGGTTGCTTTGAATTTGTTGTAGAGCCATATATAAGTTACTGATAACTGTATATTACATAAGAGTCATATTGCAAATATCAAAGGCAAGTCAAAGGCAAGTAAAGCCCAATGAAGGATTTGTTGATGGCAAGACCTTAGGACAGCTGTTTCAGGGGTTAAAAGGGATTTTGTTTGTTTTTGACAATTTTTTCCTCTTCCTTGAATTTCACATACTTTGGACCTGAAGTAGGGTATTCTTACACGTTGATTTATTTATTCTTATAGCATCCTTTCAAGACTGGTAGTAATTTGATTCTTTCTTATAGATGAGGAATGAGGCACGGTACATAAAGGCTGGTCTCACACCAGGGCAACATTCGTAGTCCAAGGTCTTTATTCTCCCAGCTGGGCACTTTAAGTTTCAGAAATATCTCTTTTCACTTCTTTAGGAACCAAGTAAATTTGAGAGTTGACAATTATCTGAACAGCCAGCTAATCCCAGTAATTATTTCCTTAGGGTGGACTATGGTCCGATAGAGACACTCCAGATGACTGCTTGATCTTGACTCACTTCCTTCTGTTTGGTCATGGCTAATTCTAGAGTTCAGATCACATCAGAAAATGAGTTACTGGAGTGTGCTGGATATACTCTGTATGTAGCACAAATTCATGGTTGAGTGCCAATTGTTCACATTTAACCCCCAAGACCTTTTGTGAAGATTTAGCCCAGCAGATTCACTTGATTCTTAAACAGAAACTGAACGAGTAAAGGATTATTGAGACTAATGTTGGAAGTGTGTGGATCTCACATCCATCCATCCATCCATCCATCCATCCATCCATCCATCCACCCACCCACTAACAGCTTACCATCTGTTGCCAGGTGTTAGGCACTGAGCTGCTACCTCTGAATGAATGTACTTTCTTGGCTTGGTTTCATTTCTCTTTTCTCGGAGACCCATCATCTCCTCGCAGTGTGGACCCAGTTTAATCTTGGCTTGGAAATAAGCTCATTTTTCTCCTCACTTACAGAGAGGATTCTCCACAAGAGAGAGGCAGTGTTGTTCGTAGGCCGTGGGGGAAAGATCATTGCACTGCTTGAGATGGCTTTTCTTCCCTCTGCAGACTCTGAGAGTCCCACTTGGACTCCAGAGTCCCATTGAGAGCATGACAGCAATGTTTATGTGCAATTCTAATGCTGGTTTTAGCAGCATAAGTGCTTTTTAATGCATAGCATTATAGCGAGTGGGCCCTATTCTCTCAGCCTCTGAATAGCTGTCTAGAGGGGCGTAATTCCCAGCTCTGCCTCCAAGCACAGTTATTTACAAGCTCAGTTACACGTTCCCGTCAAGTGTGGTGAAAGCCAGGATGGAGATGGGCTGAGTTTAAAGCAATTTGGCAAGTCTTTATTCCCTACATAATCACTCAGGTCCCTCAGGCGCTCCTGACCAGAGCTTGCTGTTCACATATGTCAAAGGCAGCCTGGGAATTTCAGGAGAACTGCTGCAGAAGTAGAATTTCTTCCTTCTGCCTCTTTCCCTCTGAGGTTCCCCACCCCCCAACCTCTCAGCTGCCCTTTAGAGCTCCACTTAAATTTAGATTCCCAACCCAAATCTGTCCACTGCTCTCTGTCGCCACAGCTTCAACATGTCCCAAATTCTGTAAGAGTCTCCAAATTAAACTTCTCGTCCCACTTTTGCCTCCCCATTCCATCCCTTGCCTCAATCCAACCTTCACCCTGAAACCAGACTGATTTTTTTAAAGTGTAAATCAGATCCTATCATTTCTCTGCTGAAAACTCTCCAAAGACTTCCCATCAAACTCAGAATAAAATCTACGTCATATGCGTACTTCATATACCTTATCATATGCTCCCCCTCTTTTGCTCCCTACAATATGGTCACACTGGCCTCCTGACTATTCCTCCAACACACCAAGTTTATTCCTACCTCAGGACCTTTGCATGTTCTGTGACCTCTGCCTTTCCCATGGCTGCCTCTTTCTTGCTCAGGTCTGAATTCAAACCTCACTGCTTTAAAGAGGCTTTCCGTGAATAAATAGTCCAAATAATCATTCCTTCTTCCCAGTTACTCTCTAGCCCATTATCCTTTATTTTCCTCAAAACACTCAACATTATAGAAAAGCTTATTTTCTTTTATTGTTTATGTGTTTTTCTATTTACCCCACTAGAATATAAAATCTATGAGAGCAAGAACGTTGACTATCATGATTACTATGGCCTGGCAAGTAGCCAGTCCTATGTAAGTGCCGACTGAATGAATGAACTTTCTCAACAAGGTATGAATTGACAGATGCTGTTCTGGTGTAATTGATATTCCTATTACTACTGTTGTGTCTGTGGCTGGTGTTTTTTCTATAGAGTCACCTTAGGACAAATGAAATTGCGTCAGCATCGTTTATTTTTCTTTCATTTTCCCCTTTACAATGTTATTTGTTTCTTTTTAATCACACACACAGGCCCAAAGTTTAAAGTATTATCTAGAACAGCAGACCTCTTCTCCATCTGTTTCTTCCCCCTTCCCACAGGCAATTACTTTCTCCTGTTTTAGCTGATTATCTTAAGGTTTCCCTGTATGTTTCTAAATAACAAATTTCTATGGCTAATTCATGATTTTTCTGTTTTAGGCATTATTTATAGACTTACTTTCCTCTCATAAAAATGAGGATTTATTGACCTTTTTCTATGAGAGATGGGGATTCAGGTGTCTTTCCTACTTTCTTGTCAACTGTACACATGCACCTTTCTCATCCATGAAGCTCCCAGTAGAGTTAATCTTAGTTTTGGTTAGATTAATATTCTGTGTTGATATATATTATTACAACCATTTAAACACTATTAAAGCTAAGCCATATAGTAAAATATGAATATTTTTCCTTTCCTGCACAACCTCTGGTCACCAAGTATGTGCCCAGGTGTTCCTGTCCAAGATCCATTTGTATCCACAGGAATCTTCACCAGAGAACTAGAGATTTCTCCTCCAACTTCAGAATTGTGACCCAGCTTGGAGAGTCTTTTTGGAAAACATTAACAGAAAACCCTGCTTAAGTCAGTTTCCTATGCCTTAATATGTTGACTCATTCAAATCATTGAAACCTGATAAATTGGATGTGATCTTTTGGAAATGCATCTGATTGGCTGTCTCATGTATTCATCACACAGCTTCCCTCTCTGGGGAACTCTTCTCTGTGGCAGCCAGTTGTTAACAGACACTGATAGTTGGCTGACAATAGCTGTAGCTTCCAGTGCACAGTTTCATGGGTGGTTCCAGGGTTGGCTAATGTATGTTCTTCAGTAGGAAGCTCTGAGGTATGTATGTTTTGGAAACGGGACCATTTGATCATTTGTTTCCCACTAAAGTTAAACAGAACATAATCTAGAATAACTATTTGCCCATCCCTTGTGTTATGCACTGCATTATGCCCCCCTCCCATTCATACACTGAAACCTTAACTCCCAATGTACTCGGAGAGAGAGGATTTAAAGAAGTAATTAAGGTTCAGAGGGGACCTAATCCCATAGGACTGGTGTTCTTACAAGAAGAGGAAGAGATAGCAGGGGGTGTGCACACAGAGAAAAGGCCATGAAAGGACACAGAGAAGATGGCCATCTATAAGACGAGGAGAAAGGCTTCAGGAGAAACCAAACCTACCAGCACATTGATCTTGGACATCCAGCCTCCAGAACGGTAAGAAAAGAATTTTCTGTTGTTTAAGCCACACAGTCTGTGGTATTTTGTTAATGGTAGCCAAAGCTAACTGATGCACCTTGTGATGTCCGTGGTGTTTTGGAGCCAAGAAGGGCTCACTCTGGCAGAGAGGAGCATCTCTTCCAGCCCAATATGCTCAGCCCTTGCAACTTCTCAGGCCGCCCCAGCCCTTTTGGGGCCATACTGGGTGTATGCACATACTGGCTGGAATTTAAAATCCCTTTCTTATTGACCTATATGCTGTTCAACTGCTTTTTCTACAAAGGTGAAAGTATTTCACTTTTAGGATTCATCTTGATTCTTACGGATTTATATGCTGAGTCACTTGAAGTTGAAGGAAACCAGAATATTTGTGACTTCATGCCTCCACCCAGGTTGGAATTTACAGCATTCTAAAGGCTTTTCGTGGTCTTTGTAAAATTTTAAAACTGTTAAATTTTAACTTTAACAATTCAGGTTGTAGGTGGAAAGAGACACCCTATATGTATTCTCGTAATGAGCAATGAATTTTCTTCTGAAATGGATAGAAGCTCATTTCTGCCTGGTGCAGTTTCATCTTTTCTAAGGAAGCCATTTTTCATTTGTCATAGGATTTAACAATTTTTTTAATTGTCTGTATTTGTATTGCATAGCTGTCTGAATCACAAATACATCGGCTCCTAAATGCTATTTACATACTGTTTTTCTCATGCCT
Organism: Rhinolophus sinicus; assembly: GCF_057876585.1. Taxonomy (NCBI): domain Eukaryota; kingdom Metazoa; phylum Chordata; class Mammalia; order Chiroptera; family Rhinolophidae; genus Rhinolophus; species Rhinolophus sinicus. The sequence continues at coordinate 36,562,377 of NC_142505.1, forward strand.
CAGCTTGAGCTCCTTTTTATTATTTTCTTTATTTTTCATCAATCTAATACATGCACATGTTTTTTAAAATTGCATTCAAAGAAAACCATGGTTCTTTATCGTAGCCCTTTCCATCTCCATTCCTGCTCCCCAGAGGCCAGCATTTTAAACTTTTTAAAGCTATTTCTTCTACTGGTACTTGTACAGTTCCAGATAATGTGATTCTACTACCATTTCTTGATTTATCCACTGTTGACATTATCTATTGATTACAATGTTAAAATTAATGGATATTTAACTCTCTTGGGCTGTCCCCTCCTCACTGGTCTACATCCTCCTAATATAGTTATTTCACTATTTTTGTTAAATCCATAATCAGTAGTTTGCATCATTATGACACAGTAAATGTGTTCTCTGCAAAGCAAAGGAGGCACCGTGACTACATTTTCTCTCTTTATAGGTTGTTTGTTTCTCCTGGTGTCTCTTGCTGCCTTTCTAATTTCCTGCTGTCCTTCTGGCATTACCATACACTAATGATTTTCAAATGCTTTATCATAATGGCAATTGTATTGAGTCCCCTTTTTCTTTTTTGTTTTTTTAAATTAGTTTCAGGTATACAAAACAACGTAATAATTAGATATTTACACCCCTCGTAAAGTGATAACCCCCCAATCTACTACCCCTCTGACATCGTACGCAGCTGTTACAATACCATTGACTCTATTCCCTATGCTGTACTTTACATCCTGTGACTATACATGTATGTGTGTGTGTATATATATATTCTCATATATACATATATATGTATATTTAATTATAGTTGATATTCAATATTATTCTACTTCAGCTTCAGGTGTATAGCGCAGTGGTCAGACATCTTCACAGTCTATGAAGTGATCCTCCTGATAAGTCCAGCGCCCACCTGACACCCTACATAATCTTTACAACATTACTGATTATATTCCCCATACTGTATTTCATATCCCCATGACTATTTTGTGACTACCAGTTGGTACTTTCTAATCCCTGCACCTTCTCCCCCATCCCCACTCCCCTCCCCTTTTCCTTGAAGGCCCCCTACCCAGGGCCTTCCCTTTGTCTGCACCAGTGACTGTCTGGTCCTGTCGCATAGTGCTGTCCTGGAATGCTCCTCCACTGCTCTGCTGGGTTGACTCTACTGCTTCCTAAATCCAGTTACTTCTTCCCTCTTATTTCATACCTGGCTCTACCCAAGCACATCCTAAGACAAGAAGTTGTCTGTATCTTTGCATGAATGAAAATGTCTTCTTTTTCTCCTTGTGTTTTATTAATAGTTTGGGTGAAAGTAGAATTCTAGATTGAAAATTATTTTCCCTCACAATTGTGAAGACACTGCACCCTGCCTTCTAGGGTACGGTAACACTGTTGGGAAGTTTGATGCTATTCTGGTTCTCATTCATTTGTAGATGTTCTTTTTCTTTCTGCTATGAGAGCTTTTAAGATTGTCTTTTATCCTGGGGGTCTGAAATTTCATAACCAAAGGCCTTGATGTAAGCCATTTCACCATTTGGGGAATTTAGTGGCATTTTAGATAAGAGTCTTTACCTCTATCCTTCATCTCTGAAACGTTTTCTTGTATTTTAAAAATAATTTTATCTCCTTCATTCTCTCTAAATTCCCTTTCAGAATGATGGATCAAATGTTGGCCCTCCTGGATTAGATCCTCTAATTTCTTATTTTCAATCTCACTGTCTTTTTCTTCTCCTTTCCAAGAATTTTTCTCCATTTTATCTTCTAACATCTATTGAATTTTTTATTTTGGAAATAATTTTTTTTAATTTCCAAGAGCTCATTCTTCTTTTATTTATGGCCATCTTCCCCTACTTCTTTGAGGATACCAATTAAAATTGTTTGTGTGGGTATTTTTGTTTAACTTTGAGTTTTATTTTTTAATTCCTGAATTATCCTTCTTGCTCAGATTTAGTCTTCATTTTGTATATATACGTATATTGGTTGATTTATTTTCTTTTCCTGCCAGAGCCTTCTTCAAATGCCTGGTGACTTCATTCATACTTGTGGAACAATAAAAGAATAACTGGAGGCTGAGGGTCAGTAGGGTAGGGCTTGCTAATTGGTGGGCTCTACTCTAGGCTGAGCAGGGTTGCTGGGACAGATACCTCTAAGTGTCACTACATAGAGCCATGCAGAGAGAAACCTCTGATCTTCACGATGGGATAGACATCTGATTTCTGACATTCTACAAGTGAGGTGATAGGTGACGGGTGACTGGAGTTGACTGGTATATGTGCTCATCTTTTAGGTTAATTCCTTGTCTTCGGCCCCATACCTCACCCTTTACATGGCACCCCTAGATCTGTCTCTGGGGTTGTGAGGGCAAAACAGCTCTCTGCTCAATGCACAGTCCAGGTTATTTCTTCCCTATTTACCTTCCAGCATCTAAAAATGAATTGAAATCTCTTGTCACTGATGTCTTCTCCACCAACTTCTTTGTCTCTATGGGTTCATGTATTACATTCCTGTGTGTGTTTGTGCGTAAGGGGGTGTCTTAGAAGAAAGAGCACAGAGTTCTCCACCTTTAATCAAGAGGCAGCTGAGTCATTAATGTTGCTAAAATACATAGTAATTATGTAATTCCATTAATATGAAATATCCAGAATGGGCAAATCCATAGCGACAGAAAGCAGATTAGTGGTTGCTGGGGGCTGGGGGAAGGGCAGAATAGAGAGTGACTGACTTCTCAATGAGGATGGGGCTTCCTTCCAGGGTGATGAAAAGTTCTGAAACTATATAGTGGTGGTGGTTGCACAACATTGTGAATGTACCTAACGCCACTAAATTATACGCTTTAAACTTGCTAAAATGGAAATTTACGTTATATATATTTATCACAATAAAAAAAAATACAAAGTAAAATATGCAGTGACCATGAAGAACTGACAAAAGATTTTCACAAAGAGTATATTCAAACTATGTTCCCATAGAATCCTGGTGTTCTGCAGTCAGTGCTCACGTGGAAATTGAACAATAGCAGCCTTCCCCAGTCATATTTGAAAAAAAATCAATTCATGAGAATATTCTCAGTTTTGAATTTTCTTCCCACACGTTTTTCTTCCATTTATGACACCTGATGGCTCTTATCTAACCTGAAACCCAATAAAAGATGTTCTCTTGTTTACCGAAAGAATAGCTGTATGACATTATTTTAAGTTGAAAATATCAGTATCTCTTGCTGTTCCACAAAGAGCCCAAGCCATCCCTAAATTTCCTCTGTTTCATTTGCTTGGAAAATATAATACTCAGTTGTTTGTCAAATGAGTAATAAAATAATAGCTTTGTATGAAGAATTAGTGTAATACTATGAAGTAGTTTATTAGCTGGATCAGAAAATGCATATAGCACCTTTGCTACTGAGGAGCCTTGAGTGTTTGGAAGAAACAGGCCCACAGAATTAAAGTGATACCTCATTGAACAAAGGTGGTCAGATTTCCCTGACCTCATCACCCTCTGGCCCTGACCAGAGGCTAACCCCCATTCCTGGTGCCTCCTCTGACATATCTTTAGGTTACCCTCACACTACCTTAAAACCAGCAAATGTTAGCTTTGACTGAGCACTTACCGTGCTAAGAGGTTTACATCAACTGTCTTTTTGAATCTTCACAACAGTATTGTTTCCATTTGACAGATGAGAAAACTGAGGTCTCGAGAGGTTAAGTATTAGGTTGGTGAAAAAGCAATTGTGGTACTTTACTAACAGTTGTCATTCCAATAAACTTCAATTTTTTTAAAAAAGTAATTGCGGTTTAAAAGTTTAAAAATAATTGCAAAAACCGCAATTACTTTTGTACCAACCTAATAACTTACTTGCCCACAGCTTTCTAGTTAGTAAGCAGCAGAGCCTGAAGTCAAACCCAGGCAGCTTGGAACTAAAGTCTAGTCTCGTAGCCATTAGGTAATATCACCCCTTTTGTAAATTAGAATTCTCCCATTTTGGGCCCTCTGGTAACTGCACAGTTAACAGATGCTAAAAATCAAAAGAAAAAAGAAAAATGCGGCAAAAAACCTCTGGAGGAACAGTTGTCAGAAGACCCCAGTTTTCCTTATAATGTCACCTTTAAATATGTTGCTAACAAAATAGAATTGTCAAAGGGGCAGGGAACCCAGGTGCAGCAGAGCAGAACTCAGCAGGTGGCAGGACCTCCACAGAGTGGGGGGAATGGTCTGGTGCTCTTCCTGGGCAGTCCTCCCTGGCACCTGAGGATAGGTTGTGGCCACCTGCCAAGGTACGTATGCTTGGGCTGCTGATCTGGGGCCGTCGGCCTCAGACTCCTGTGATGGGACCTGTGGAGCCATTGAGGAACTGGCTATTTCAGGGCTCGAGTGAAAGGCTATGTTGGCCAAGGTGCAAGTGACAGACTTTTCAGAAGTCTGGAGAGAGAGCCAGCCACCCCTCACACCCCTTCACAGGTAACAAAAGAAAATATTAGAATCTTTCAATAGATTACCTCCATAGTTTCAAAATGAATTACTAATAACCCATATTTAACTTTAATCTAAAAAACAGATGAAATAAATTAACCTTTTAATGTATGCGTTGACACAGGCACCCTCACTGGTCCACTGGTCACAGGGTCACTGTCAGATGGGGTTCTCCTGGTTCCCTAATGGGAGCGAGTGAGCGCCCCACAGAGCTCTACAGTGGTGTCTTCACCTACCCATCACATCAGCCAAGTATGTTCTGTGATCACACATACCAGATAAACAGAAGCGTGGACTGGATCAGAGTTACTAACAGTGGAAGCACATGAGAACAATGAGAAACAGCAGAGTCAATGGACGCTATATATCTAGGACAAGCTCAACAGTAGCCATAAAACCATGTCAAAATAGTGACAAGCTCATCAGATCTGACAGGAAGTTGGTGTTTAAAATAAAGTTGAAACTGTGAAGAACACTACACCAATAATTTTATACTCACTGTCATTTAAAACGAATTTGACCCCAGCAGTATATGAGTATTAAAACTTCATCTGGTACCTAATGGTAAAGTTATCATATTAGGAAAAAAATGACCTATAATTTCTTCAGCAGTGTTTACAGTTAAGGGAGACATGATATCATACTTTATAAAGTGAAACTTTATAAAAGTTCCACTTTATAAAGGTTTCTTATTAAAAGTTTTCTTAATATATAACTACAAATGTAAGTAAATGAACAAACATTTAAGATTGCAGACTCAAAAAGTTTTTTAATTGATACCCTGTTTCCTCAAAAATAAGACCTAGCCAGACCATCAGCTCTAATGTGTCTTTTGGAGCAAATATTAATATAAGACCCGGTCTTATTTTACTATAAGACAGGGTCTTATATAATGTAATATAAGACCGGGTTTTATATTAATTTTTGCTCCAAAAGACACATTAGAGCTGATGGTTCAGCTAGGTCTTATTTTCAATGAAACATAGTAGAAGGGTGAATTAAAGGGAAGTTTGGAGATCTTAGCTCAGCTAGAATAGGTTCTAGAACCTTAACAAGAAATACAATGCTATCCTTCACCTGATATTGTCCCACTTACGGCAGTCCTGCCTCTCCTCTGTTTTACACACACACACACACACACACACTCCTCTCTCCCTCTCTCTCTCTTTCTCTCTCTCTCTCTCTCTCTCTCTCTCTCTCTCTCTCTCTCTCTCTGTCTCTCTCTCTCTCTCTCTCTCTCACACACACACACACATCAGGTTGTTATATGGATCCTGTTCTCTAAACATATTTCTCCATAAACCTGGACATACACCTCTTTCTTCACCTATTTTAAGACTAGCTATGCTTCCAAACTTATAATAAAGGAGCTGGAAAAATACTTATTAAAACCTACCTAAAAGCACAAAAAGGAAACACAGACTAATTATGCTATGGATGGTAATACACAGATCCTAAATAAAATATTAACAACTAGAATATAGTAATTCTTTAAATGAACAGCCCACTAAAATGTAGAATTCATTCAGGACTTCGAGGAGAGTAAAATATTAGAAAATCTTTTCATATAATTCATTATATTAATAGGCCAAATGAGGAAAACGAGTGATATATATATATATATATATATATATATATATATATATATATGTATATATCAATATATGTAAAGAAGGCATTTGGTAAAATTCAGTGTGAATTACAATAAAAATTCAAGTAAAAATATAAATAGATAGAAATTTTAACTTGATTAACATGCAGATATGTTTGCATGGGTATATATGCAAATGTGTATATATAGATGTATGCTGATATACATGCACATAATAAACACATACTTCAAAAGCCAGAATTATGCTTAATGTCAAAGCACTAAAAGACTTCCCAATGGAATAGATACAGTATCACTATTTTTAGGTTCTATTATTTTATATGTAGAAAACCCAAAAGAATTAACTGAAAACTGTTAGAAACAGTAGGAGAATTTAGTAAGATAAATGGCTGCACAGTTAATAGAAAAAGTAGTTTTCCTGTATTCAGATAATAACCAGTTACAAGATACATTAAAATGAAAATACTCCATTTAATATTGCAACTAAAATCATCCTTCCACTCCCATTCACCCCAAAAGGAATAAACTTTGAAATAAACGTGAAAGACCAAGATGAGGAAAAATTTCTACTCACTTCTGAAGAAAAACAACAACAAAAATATTTTAATAAGTAGAAAGGAATACCTTCCTATTGAATGGGACGTTTAATGAATGAAGTTAATTCTTCCTAAGTGTATCTCTACATTCTGTGCAATCCCACTTAAAATACATGCAGCACTTTTTATTCAACAAAATTATATTTAAATTTAACTATAAAATTAAATAAGTAAGAATAGTCAGAAAAATGTCTGAAAAGAAAGAGTAATGAAGGGGACTAACCCAACTACATATTAAAACATATAACCAAGCTACAGTAATTAAAAATTAGTTAGGATTGGATGGAAAATTTAATGTAACAAAAGAAATTGTAAGGAAAAAACCAGACCTAGTACATGTGGGAGTTTTGTACATGATAAAAGTAGCACTTCAAATCAGCAAGAAAAAAGATGGATTATTCAATAAGCAGTGTTGGGACAACTGGCTAGCCATTTGGGAAAAAATAAAACCTGATCTCTATTTCACTCCTTACATTAACTTGAATTCCAGATGGAGCAAAGATTTAAACATTAAAAAGATAAAACCATAAAAGCACTAGAAGGACATTTTTTTGTAGAGGGAAAAACCTTTCTGAGCATGGCAGAAAACCCATAAACCATAATGGAAAAGATTAATAAAGTTGACTATATACATTTTAAAGCCTCTACATTTAGCAAAAGCTATCAAAATTAAAAACAAACACATACGTTGACTAGCAATTACATTTCTAAGAATTTATCCTCTAGTTGTACTCAAAAATGTGATAAACAAAAAAAGAAAGAAAGAGACCGATATGTGTAAGGATGTTCATTGCAAGATTATTTACAATAACAAAAAAGCCTTGCAGCAACCTAAACATCCATCAATAGGGGACTAGTTAAGTAAAATAGAGTACAAGCATAAAATGGACTACATGTAGCTACTAAAAAGAACTTGGTAAGTCTATAAGTGCTATAATGCAAAGCAATCCAAAATGCTATTGATTGAAAAGAAGCAAAATGCAAATCACAAAAATGGTTATTATATACACTCATTATAACAATTTCCTTCTAGTATTTTTACGGTGTTTTTTTTTTTAATGTTTAAATCTTGGCTCCATCTAGAATTTAAATTAATATAAGGAGTAAAATGAGATCAGATTTTATTTGTAGTGCTTTATAATTTATAAAAAGTTTATATCCATTAATTTTATCTCCTTTTCCCCCAGATCACAACCTCTTCCTCTATTAGCTTTTTCCTCTCATCAGGTAGAATGTGTTTCAGAGCAGAACTCCCCAGGCCTTTTGATGGCATGGCACAGAGAGGTGAGGATAGTGTGTATATGGTACACTGAGGGAATTGGAAGAGGTTGTTCATGCCTCTTCCTGAGGGTGAATCTAAAACCTCCTGCGGGGAGCTGTGGTGGGGGCGCTCCAGGGTCCTGGGCTGGGCTGGAGGTGAGCAGTGATCAGCAGTTTTGTGTACATATAGCCCATTCCCAGTGTGCTGGTGCACTGTGTAGGAGCATTTCCTCACCCGTTCCAGCAGCTGGAGTCTCGGGTTGCGGAGAGAAGGGCTTGGCCTGGGAGGAAGGAGAAAGGCAGATCTTGTCCTGCCACTTTCTGGGTCAGGGAGTGGGGGAGACAAGACCACTGTCAAAGGAGTAGTTGAAGTTTGGGCTTGTGCTCTGGCTGGGCAGGTTCTGGACCTTGGGCAGAGATGCCAGCTTCATCTCCTTCAGGAATTGCAGACAGGCTGATGTACATGGAGGCTTTTTGGTTTTGCCTGATGATGAGCAATGGAGATGGGGTGGGGACAGGGTCTCCAAGAATAACCACTAACCGCCAGAGCTGGAGGCAAAAAACTAGTGAACCAGGATGTGGAACAAACCAACCAGAACCGGCCAAAACCAAGACAGTGGTACGATTCACCTCCAAGTAACCTCCAGCCTCATTGTGTGGTCATTATAATATATTTCCATGCTAAGCAACACATCCCCGGCGCCATGACACTTCCAAGAAAGACCATATAAGGACAAAAAGGGGGGTATATCGAAATTCTCGGCAGGGGTCCATCTTTCCGAGAACTAATAGGAATATTCCTCCCCCTTATTACCATATTTAAAAGCCTGACTAATAAAAACAACTGCTGTAAGCAGGGTGGGGACCATCTCTCGTCCAAGTGCAACCTCTGCTCTGGTTGTGGAGTAGACTAGCTCTCAATAAACTGCCTGTGCTTTATTACTTGGCTCACACTTGAATTCTCTCCTGCGCGAAGCCACGAACTCTCTTCCTGCAACACAACCTCTACTGACATGGAGCACTGGAAAAGGGGTGCCTGTGGAGGTGGAGAGACTGAGGTAGGACTCCAGCTGTGCCACTTTCCAGCTGTGTGAACTGGGACAAGTTACTTCAAGTTTCTAGGCAAAGCGACCTCATCTGTAAGATCAGGTTAGTAACTATCTTGAAGGATTGGGGAGAAGGAAACAAAGATGTGTTGGTTTTGCTTCAAACATAGTATTCTCTTTTATTTTTGTAATAATCCTGCCTCCGAGACAACCCTTATAAGTAAGTATATCAAATTTCAGGGGTACTAAGAAGGTTCCTTAATCCCTCCAAATCTCCCCACATGTCCACATGATCACTGACGCCTAAAACACCTTTAATCCACAGGCAGTTCCCCTCGCCCTCTTTCCCCCTCTCTTCTCTGTCTCCCTTCCCCTCCCTCTAATTACAGGGATAAAGTATAATATGCAAATGTCTCCTGGGAGAAGCAACATATTGAGTCTCATTCTCCCTCAAATTCAAACAGTCATTACACAACAGGACAAACATGACTTTATATTGTTTTTTAGTTTCAGGGAACCAAACTATGCCTGATTGAACTGAGGTTGCATCTAAAACCCAGAAGGCAATATCTCTGCCTTTAGCAGATTCAAAACAAGGCACCAGGAGCAAAACATCTAATGTCCTGTAGCAAAGCTAAATCTCAGGAAACCAACAAATTTTATTCTCACTCATGTGAGTCAGGCAACTTTCTGGGGCAGCTGTCTTGCGTGGCATCACCTGGCAATCTAGACTGCTTCCGTCTGAGGTTCAGCCATCCCAATACAAGCCCTCCACACTCACCAGAAGGGGAGGAGAGAGGCTGGAAAACCATGCAGGGCTCAGCACTGTCTCAGCCTGGAAGTGACCCCCACCCCCAACCCCCAGTCATCACGTCTCCTAATAGACCATTGACACATGATGTTGCATAACTGTTGGGGGAGGCATATATACCTGGAATTGCTGAAAGGAAAAGACAACCAGACACTGGAGGTACTAGTGAGGGACTTGTTGACTTTCCACTTCCAACAGAGGCCAGTTCTGTTGAATATCAGCAGGGCCCAGCAGTGTAGACAGGGCTAGGCTTTGGCATGAGGGGCACCTATGGGGCAACCTCCTTTACTTGGTGCCCACTCCTTCCCAGGCTCCTCACTAGGCATATAGATGTGAAGCCTTGACTTTGGGGAACTCACACTCACTCCAGAAGCAATTTTAAGTTCAAGAATAAGGTCTTGGTTTATCGTGTCAGCAGAAAGCATGTTTCTAAATATGCAAGGAACCCCCAGGTTTCTGCAATTGCCATTTCCTAGTGTAATCTGAGGCAGTTTACCTCAAACCATGACCCTGGGCTGTGTCTACCATGGCAAACGCTGGCATCCACCAGGCTCAAAAGCACAGCTATTCACTGCTGAAGCCCAAGTGGTGCCACCCTAAGCTTAGCTACAGCAGCAGCTCAGTAATAACCAAATTTTGACAATTGGAAATGTCAAAGCAGCTATTGAGCATCACACAGGCCTCAGAATTTAACTAGCTGAAATTGTCATGTGTTTGCCAGTGGTTCTCAAAGTGTGATCCCCAAACCACCAGCAGCAATATCACCTGGGAACTGGCTAGAAATGCAAGTTCTCAGGCCCCACCCTAGACCCACCGAATTTAGAAGCCATGGGGTGGGGCCCAGCACTCTGTGTTTTAAACAAGCCCTCAAGGTGATTTTGGTGCATGTTCAAGTTGAAGACTCAGTGATGTATGAAGTAGAGAAGCCACCCAGAACCAGGCTTGAGGCTGGAAGTCAGCTTTTCATACCTGCTCAGGAGACCCCATCATTGTAGCCTTGGGAAGGTGGAGGGCAAGATATTAGAGGGTTATTGGTCCTTGAGGTTTCATCCCATTTGCTTCATTTGACCGGATTTCAAAGATAGCATATCCTGGCGGTGCAGATTAGAGTCATTTGGGGAATTTTTTGAACACACCTGTGCCCAGGTCCAACTGCAGAGTTTCTGATTCAAAGATTGTGGGCTAGGGCCTAGGCATGTGCAATTTGTAAAAAGCTTCCCAGGTGATTCTAATGGGCAGCTGTGCAGACAGGTTAAGGACCATTGGATTAAACCGGAGTGAGGCTGGGAAGTGGGGATGATAACTCTCTTAGCATATCCCTGCCTAGGTGTTGGCTCTTATGCCTTTAGTAGATTGATATCCTTGGAAACTACATTTGGGCAGAAGTGTGGAACCTGTTTAAGTCCACTAAAGGCTCTATACATACCTTTCCAAGCATTCATGGTAGAGCCTCACAATAAAGACTGTGGATAATCTGATGCTCCCCTAACCCCCCAACTCCCTACCCCCACCATGTAACCCAACGTACTACATTACTGCTTTGCATGGGACTAGCATTCAAGTTTTCTGCTACCTGGATAGGACACATTTCTTGAAGATGAGAAGAAACATCAAATTAATATTAATATCAAATCAAGCCTTCTCAATAAGAATCACTCTGGTGTGACAGGTTCTATCTCCAGCCCATGCCATCTTCCAATTCAACATATTAATGTTGTGTTGACCTTCCTAACCCTATCCTGTGCAATCGGCCAGGTACCATGAATAATAAAACAGGCATGGGACCAGCAGAGAGTAGCACCCCTTCCTCCACCTGGGACTAGGTTTTAGGCCAAACTCTGCTGTGGCCTGTGCCTTCCCAGCAAGTTTGGTGCATTTCAGGTTTTCTAGTGGGTCAGAAGCAGAGACCCCAGACTTCCTAGGAGAACCCAGTTACATCATCATCAGATAGTTTCTTGACCTTCACCAAAAATTGAAAGAAAAAAAAAAAAAAGAACAAGAACTCAGAACAACCCCCTGGAAGGCAGCGAGAGTTCCACTTGATAATGAAGAGTGTTGCCTAATGCGTTCCCCATCAGTCAATTAATTTCTTGAGTAACTATGACACAATGTTCAGCAACCTGACCTCATTCCTACTTTCTCTGCAACCACATTGAAGACCTGAGAATTCCTTAGCGAGTACAGCCTGAGACAATGAGCCTTTTCCATTGAGTCTCTTAGGGGAAATAAGAATCCCCCTTCAAATTTTCCTGTGTGATGGGGCAAGTTATCTAAGCGCTTTGCATGTCAGTTTTCTCATCTGTAAAATGGGGAAAGATTAGGAGCCCAACTTAGTTTGACATATAAGTTGTTGCCCACTAAATAACTATTGAATGAAAGAGAGAAATAAGGGATATGAGGATAAACAATGCCAGCTCTATCTAACCCAGAGTCACAGGGCTCAGTTTTGCATACCTGCGGTTCAGTCTTAAAAGGTCTGACAGTTCACCCAGCTCTTTATTCCAGACCACACCTTGGCCAGGCTAGCTGAGGGATATGGCTTCTCTCTTGATTCTCCCCTCTTTTTTACACTGCTCAATGCCAGAGGCCCCTTGTTGTCTGGGAAGCAGGCACCTTTTTTGGCTCTCCTCCATGAGTTGGGCACAAGGTATGGCCTCAGATCACAGCTATACCTGGCCTCCTGGGCTCTCTTGCTCCATGACAGACATTCACCTTCATTCCAGGCCTCCTTTTCCCTCAAGCCTCTCCTTTCTCTTTCAGGAAGACCTGGGTCCTCCCCTGCCTTTCACTTTTGGGAGAGTACTTGGATCCACAGCTCTTGAGAGCTCTTAGCAGATACAATTGATGTTGAGACAGAAATTGAAGATAATACTCTGCCTTTAGGAACCTCTTAGCAGTAGTCAAGTGCAATTAAATATAATAATAACAACTAGATTTAACTATTCTATGAGCTTTATATGGATAAACTCATTTATTCCTCAGTGAAGCAGGAAGTATTATCACTTTTATACAAATGAGGAAACTGAGGCACTGAGATATTACATAACTTGCTCAAGTTAGACAACTAATAAGTCATAGGGCTTATAAGGCACAGGGTTACAAACCCAGGCAATTTGTGATAGTTAACCACTATACTATGGTTGCCTCTTAATGTGTTACAGCGTCTTCTCCATCCCTGATAATGTGAACTTAAATGATGGCAAGGAGGCCTATCAACATATCCAAATCAGTTGAGAGCAATGATTGGTGACTCTAAAATTAAATGGGGAGGCTGGAAATGTTTCAATTCCAGCACCCTGTTATTTTTCAGACTCTCTGACAATTGATTCCTGGGAACACATCGTATAGTGGAAAGACCACAGACCTGGCCTGTGCACCTAAGGAGTATCTTTCAACAGCTGGGCCTTATGAGCAGCCAGTGTGTGACATTAGGCCTAGGGAGCCCTGGGCCTTTTGCTAAGCTGCCTCAGACCTACTACTGGTGGCAGCCAACCTTGGTTCACAGCGAGGCCTCCCACACATACCCCCAGGTCCAGCACAGGCAGCAGCCAACAACATACAGCGTTGTGACTCCTACTAGGTAGACGTGGGCCCGTAACAGGCAAGGATGAAATTGGCCTGCACAGGAACACCTCCCAAGAGACACCAGAAACAACCCAGAGGCCAGCCTCAGACCACACCAGAGATAGACCCACAAGTAGCACACACAAAGGGGGATCTCAAAGCCCAAAAGCCCATGGAGAAGAATCCTCCTCTGAGGGGTCAGCCCAACAGAGCAGCTCATATACTGTGGGCATGGCCAATCCTCATGGTCAGTTAGCCTGGGACTCAATCCCACCTACTGAGGCATCAAAAACAATCAAGGCTCAACTAAAACATGAGAACACACACAACACACTCAAGGGATACTACTGGTACACATGCACAGGAGATCAGGGAGACTGAGCCCCCTGGACCACACAGAACACATACCACATTAGGCCACCAAGCAAAGATTGAGAGACATAGGAAAATACATAGAAGCAAACACAGAGAGATAGCCAGAATGAGGAAATAAAGAAAGATATCCCAAATAAAGGAAGAGAAGAAAACTCCAGAAATAGAACTACATGAAATGAAGGCAACTAACCTACCAGAGACAGAGTTTAAAACGCTGATTATAAGAATACTTAAGGAACTTAGTGAGGATTTCAACAAAGACATAGCAACCATAAAGGAGGACACAGAAACCATAAAGAACAAGTCAGAAATAAAGAATACAATAACTGAAATGAAAAGTACACTAAAAAGAATCAACAGAGATTAGATGAAGCAGAGAATCGAATCAGTGATTTAAAGACAAAGAAACAGAAAACATCCAATCAAAACAGCAAAAAGAATAAAAAACAATGAAAATAACTTAAGGGACCTGTGGGAAAACATTAAGTGTAACAACATTCGCATCACAGGAGTACCAGAAGGAGAAGAGAGGGAGCAAGGGATTGAGACCCTATTTGAAGAAATAATGACTGAAAACTTCCTTAACCTCGAAGGAAATAGACATACAAGCCCAGGAAGTGCAGAGAGTACCAAATAAGATGAACCTAAACAGGCCCATACCAAAAAACATCACAATTAAAGCGGCAAAGGTTACAGACAAAGAGAGAATCCTAAAAGCAGTAAGAGAAAGACAACTAGTTACAAGGGAGCTCCCATAAGACTATAAGCTGATTTCTCAACAGAAAGTTTGCAGGCCAAAGGGAGTGGCAGGAAATATTGAAAGTGGTGAAAAACAAGGGCCTACAAACATGACTACTCTACCCAGCAAGGCTATCATTTGTAATTGAAGGAGAGATAAAGAGCTTTCCAGACAAGAAAATCTAAAGGAATTCATTACCACCAAGCCAGTATTGCAAGAAATGTTAAAAGGACTTGTTTAAGCAAAAGAAAGGAGAAAACAAACATCAAAAATATGAATAATAAAATGTCAATAACTAGGTACCGTGTTTCCCCGAAAATAAGACCTAACCAGAAAATAAACACTAGCATGATTTTTCAGGATGCTCGTAATATAAAATAAGCCCTAAAGCGTCTTTTGGAGCAAAAATTAATATAAGACCCAGTCTTATTTTCGGGGAAATATGGTAGGGCTTATTTTATATTACGAGCATCCTGAAAAATCACGCTAGTACTTATTTTCCAGTTAGGTCTTATTTATGGGGAAACACAGTACCTATCAATAATCACTTTAATTGTAAATGGATTAAATGCTCCAATTGAACAACATAGGGCAGCTGAGTGGATAAGAAAAAAAGACCCATGCATATGCTGTCTACAAGAGACCCACCTCAGATTGAAAGACACACACAGACTGAAAGTAAAGGGATGGAAAAAGATATTTCATGCAAATGGAAATAAGAAAAAAGCTGAGTTAGCAATAGTTATATCAGACAAAATAGACTTTAAAATGAAGACTATAATAAGAGACAAAAAAGGACATTACATAATATTAAAGGGATCAATCTAACAAGAGGACATCAACCTAGTAAACATTTGTGTATGCAACATAAGAGCACCTAAATATATAAAGCAAATATTGACCTACATAAAGACAGAGATCACCAGTAACACAATCATAATATGTGACTTTAACACCCCACTAACCCAATGGACAGATCTTTCAGACAGAAAATCAACAAGGAAACCATGGCCATAAATGACACATTAGACTAAATGGATTTAAATGATATTTTAGAGCATTTTACCCCAAAGCAGCATAATATACATTCTTTTCAAGTACACATGGAACATTTCCCAAGATAGACCACATGTTAGGTCACAAAACAAGTCTCAATAAATTTAAGAAGATAGAAATCTTATCAAGCATCTTCTCTGACCACTGTAGTATGAAACTAGAAATCAATACAAGAAAAAAACTGAAAAACACACAAACACATGGAGACTAAATAACATGAATGAGTCAACAATGAGATCAAGGAAGAAATCAAAAGATAACTTGAGACAAATGAAAATGAAAACACAGTGACCCCAAATCTAACAGACACAGCAAAAGCAGTCCTAAGAGGGAAATTCCTAGCAATGCAGGCCTACCTAAAAACAAACAAACAAACAACAAAAAAACAACAACAAGTAAAATCTCAAATCAATAGTCTATCTTTACACCTAATGGAACAGGAAAAAAAAAGAGCAAACAAAGGCCAAAGTGAGTACAAGGAAGGAAATAACAAAATTAGAGCAGAAATAAATGAAATAGAGACTTAAAATAGAGGCGTTTTTTTGGAAAAATAAACAAAATTGAGAAATCTTTAACCAGACTCATCAAGAAAAACAGAGAGGACCCAAATAAATAAAAATAGAAATGAAAGGGAAGAAGTGACAATAGACACCACCGAAATACAAAAAAAAAAAAAAAGAAAAAAGAAAATATTACAAGCAACCACATGCCAACAAATTGGACAATGTAGGAGAAATGGATAAATTTCTAGAAACATACAATCTTCCAAGGCTGAATCAAGAAGAAACAGAAAATCTGAACCGACTGATTACTACCAATAAAATTGAATGAGTAATCAATAAGCTCCCAACAAACAAAAGTCCTGGACCAGATGGCTTCACAGGTGAATTTTACCAAACATTCAAAAAAGAATTAACACCTATTCTCTTCAAACTGTTCCAAAAAATCCAAAAGGAGGGAAGACTCCTAAACTCATTTTAGGAGGCCACCATTACCCTGATTCCAAAACCAGTCAAAGACATTACAAAAAAAGAAAACTATAGGTCTATATCCCTAATGAACATAGATGCAAAAATCCTCAACTGAATTTAGCAATACATTAAAGAGATCACAGACCATGAGCAAGTGGGATTCATCCCTGGTATGCAAGGTTGGTTCAATACCCACAAATCAATTAACATGATACACCACATAAACAAAATGAAAAATAAAAATCATATGGTCATATCAATAGACACAGAAAAACCACTTGACAAAATCCAGCGTCCATTTATGATAAAAACTCTCAGCAAAGTGGGAATAGAGGGACCATATCTCAACATAATAAAGGCCATATATGACAAAGCCACAGCTAATATCATACTCAATAGGGAAAAGGTAAAAGCATTCCCCTTAAGATCAGGAACAAAGCAAGGTTGCCCACTTTCACCATTTTTATTTAACATAGTACTGGAAGTTCTAAGTCACAGCAATTAGACAGGAAAAAGAAATAAAAGGCATCCAAAATGGAAAGGAAGAAGTAAAATTGTCATTATTTGCAGATGACATGATACTATACAGTGAAAACCCCAAAAGAGTCCACAAAAAAATCTATTAAAACTAATAAATTAATTTAGTAAAATAGTAGGATACAAAATTAATATTCAGAAACTGGTTGCATTTTTATACAACAAAAACAAACTATCAGAAAGAGAAATTAAGAAAACAATCCCATTTACAATTGCATCAAAAAAGAAAAATACCCAGGAATAAATTTAACCAAGGAAGTAAAAGACCAGTACTCAGAAAATTATAAGACATCGAAGAGAGAAATTAAAGAAGATACAAATAAATGGAAACACATACCATGCTCATGGATAGGAATATAGTAACAGAACTAGAACAAATAATCTTAAAATGTATATGGAACCATAAAAGACCCCGAATAGCCATGGCAATCCTTAAAAATAAGAACAAAGCTGAAGGTATCACACTACCTGATATCGAATTATATTGCAAGGCTATAGTAATCAAAACAGCATGGTACTGGCATTAAAACAGACACACAGATCAATGGAACAGAATAGAGAGCCCAGAAATACATCCATGCCTATATAGTCACTTAATCTATGACAAAGGAAGTAAGAATTTACATTGGGGTAAAGACAGTCTATTTAATAAATGGTGCTGGGAAAACAGGACAGATACATGCAAAAAAAAAAAAAAAAAAAGAAAGAAAGAAACTGAAACACTTCCTTACACCATATACAAGAATAACTCAAAATTGATTAAAGACTTAAATGTAAGACCTGAAACCATAAAACTCCTAGAAGAAAATATAGGAAATAAACTCTCAGACATTACCCTTAGTAATATTTTTACTAATATATCTCATTGGGCATGGGAAACAAAATAAAAAATAAACAAATGGTACTACATCAAACTTAAAAGTTTTTTTTTACAGCAAAGGAAACCATCAACAAAACGAAAAGACATCCTACTAAATGGGAGAAGATATTTGCCAATGATTTATCTGATCAAGGGTTAATATCCAAAATTTATTAAAAACTCATACAACTCAACACCAAACAAACAAACAATCCAATAAAAAATGGACAGAGGACCTGAATAGATGTTTCTTCAAAGAGGACATACAGATAGTCAATAGACATATGAAAAGATGTTCAATGCCACTAATCATCAGAGAAATGCAAATTAAAACCACAACAAGGTACCACCTCACTCCTGTCAGAATGGCTATCATCAATAAATTAACAAACAACAAGTGCTGGCGAGGATGTGGAGAAAAGGGAATTCTCGTGCACTGTTGCTGTGATTGTAAATTGGTGCAATCCTTATGGAAAACAGTATGGAGGTTCCTCAAAAAATTAGAAATAGAACTACCTTATGACCCAGCAATTCCATTCCTGGGTATTTATCCAAAGAACAGCAAAACACTAATTTGAAAAAATATATGCACCCCTATGCTTACTGCAGCATTATTCATAGTAGCCAAGATATGGAAACAACTTGAATGTCCATCAATAGATGATGGGATAAAGAAACTGTGATACATTTATACAATAGAGTATTACATAGCCATAAAAAAGAATGAAATCTTACCATTTGCAACAACATGGATGGACTTGGAGTGAAATAAGTCAGACTGAGAAAGACAAATACCATATCATCTCACTTATATGTGGAATCTAAAGAACAGAATAAACAAGCAAACAAAATAGAAATAGACTCATAGATACAAAAAACAAACTGATGGTTGCTAGATAGGAGGGGAGTTGAGGGATGAGTGAGAAAGGTGAAGGGATTAGGAAGTACAAATTTGTAGTCACAAAATAGTCATGGTGATGTCAAATACAGTGGGGGGAATACAATCAATCATGTTACAAAGACTATGTAGGGTGTCAGATGGGTACTGGACTTATGGGGGGATCACTTCATAGATTATATAAATACCTAACCACTGCACTATACACCTGACACTAATATAAAATAATATGGAATGCTAGAATGCCAGCTATAACTATAACTATAACTATAACTATATATATATATATATATATATATATATATATATATATATATATATATACCGAAGGTGCCAAAAAAATGCATACACATGACTTGTATTCATCTTTTGTTATCGGTATGTATTGAATATTACAATTTTAATACAGTTTTTTCCTTTCTTAAAATGTGTATACATTTTGGGGATATATATATATATATATATATATATATATATACATATATATATACATATATATATATATATATATATATATATATATATATATATATATGGCTATACAGCATAGGAAATATAGTCAATGGTATTGTAATAGCTATGTACGGTGTCAGATGAGTAGTAGACTTGGTGGGGTTATCACTTTGTGAGGGGTGTAAATGTCTAATCACTATGGTATTTTGTAAACCTGAAATTAATTTAAAAAACAGTTTGAGTATTAAAAAAATAAGCTAATAAGTGAGTGTGGGTCTATCTGACTTTTTCCTCTTCTCCCCTCTATTTCTCACCCTCTTTTCTAAACACACACACACGCACACACACACACACGCATGCACACTGATTTTGATACCCATTCATTTTAATGGGAGTCACTTGCAGATATCAAGTCCCAGGGAGTTTATCAGGGAGGGAGTAAGCCGCCTTGGTTAAAATAACACTGTTCAGTAGAACAGAAAATAAGATGTCACGGCAAAATAAACATCTTCACTTTCACAACACACAAAGAAGCTGCATAAGTGTAGACTTGAGCTGGCCAGAAGTTGCCGGAACCTTTAGCAGGGGCCAGGTGTTTGTGAATTTTACCCACCTGCTCACCTGAACCCCAGGGAGACCCAAAACATGGGGCATGAAAGCCAGGTCTCCTCCCTCTGGTCATTCCCCAGCCCCTCTCCATGGTTCAGTCAACTTAGATATTTGTCCAGAAAGTGAAGATGTTTAGTTTGCCATGACATCTTATTTTCTGTTTCACTGCACAATGCTATTTTCACTAGGGCAACCAAGCTCTCTGATAAACTTTGAGAACATTTGAGCCAGCTTGACAGTGAAAAGACTCAGTGCACTCTGAGTCTTATATATTTATTTATTTCACTTTATTCCATGTTTAGTATGACTGAGTAACCAGTTCAATAAGAAAAAAAATAAGAAAAAAGAAAAAAGGTGGGGTGGGAAACCAGTGTGGATTGTATAATAAGGCAGGCCTGGTTACTGCAGACTATATCCCAACAGTTCCAACATTCCTTTCAAAGTACAGATTCTTAACACAGAGATTAAGTATGATGGGCAGCCGATATTTCACCCCCATTCACATTATGGCTCTGAATAGGAACAAGCAAGGCTGTACCTCTTCAGATAGTCAGAAGGCACATGCCTCGAGGACCGTGTTAACCAGGCAATGCAGAAGCAATAAAAAAAGATCTCAGGAAGGGCTCAGTCCTCACTGGCACAAAAACAAAGACATCAAAGATCTGCAGCCAGCCTCCTTTCTTAGGTCCGACCACAGGAGTGTAACCAAGAGTCAAGGCAAGCCCACCTCTGGGCCTGCATTTTCACCACCTGTGTGGGCGGTCCCCTTCAGTGTCTCCCATTTTCATTTCTAGTTTTCAGAGGGCTTCTTTTTCATTTCCTATTTCATTTAAGAGAGATTGAATTTGAATTTTATTTCACCTCTTTTTCTTGCAGTCTGGGGACCGGGTAATGTAGAATTTAAAAACTGCAACTTGAAAGGGGCTTGAGAGGTCATTGAGCATAATTCCCATCCAATGCAAAAATCCTTCTTCTTGAATACCTAACAATGATGATAGTCTTACTACCTTATATTGCAGCCTACAAAATTGTTGAATAGTATCTTCCTGTGTTGAGTTTCTAGCTGTGTGATTTCATTTGAATTGTCTTTGTCTTAAATATACCTTCTTACAGTTTCACCCATTTAACACCTGGGATACTGTCTATTTATATTACCAATGATAAAATGACATGACCATTTTCAGTACTTCTGTGATGGGCTGAATTGTGCTGTCCCCCCAAATTCTTATGTTGAAGTCCTGACACCCCACTACCTCAGAATTTGACTATATTTGGAGGTAGGTCCTTTAAAGAGGTAATTATGTAAAAGTGAAGCTATTAGGGTGACCATAATCCAATTTGACTGGTGTCCTAATAAGAAGAGGATATTTGGACACACCAAGAGACACCAGGGGTGCACATACACAAAGGAAAGGCCACATGAGAACATAGTGAAAAGGCAGCCATCTGCAAGCCAAGGGACGAGATCTCTGAAGAAATAAAACCTGCTGACCCTTTGATCTTGGATTTCCAACTTCCAGAACTATGAGAAAATTAATTTCCATTGTTTAAGTGACCCAGTCTGTGGTACTTACTTATGGCAGACCTAGAAAACTAATACAACTTCCAAGTCAAAATTGAATGCAGACCAAAATTTATTTTTGTTGCTTTCTTTATACTTCCAGATGAAATCATTACAACAATTAAAAAGCTATCAGTCCATACTTCCAATATAATGAGACTTCCATTACGAAGGCCATTTCTAATAGATGTACATAAAGTTGAAGTCTTCATTCATTCATTCATACATTCATTCATTCATTCATTCGACAAATGCTAATTCATCACCTGCTATAGACCAGGCCCTGCAGTAGGCACTGAGACCTCAAAAATGAATATTACCAGTCTCTTTTCTCTAATTTCACATTTGATTATACAGCAGCACTACAGTTGAATCAATGCCAATCTGGAGGTACATGTTGGTAAGAGATAGCATAGGGGTGAGTGGTTAACTCTTCTGGGGTAGGAAGGGAGAAAGCCGAGAGGTGCTGTGCTAAGTAATCCAATTACAGAAGAATAACCAAGAGATGGCCAGTGTGCAAGAAGGGGAAGAGATCTCAGGTGTGTGTGGTAGAAAACAAACTCCAGAAAACTCAGGTAGGGCCAGACCATGTGGGCTCCTGTGAGCCCTGCTCAGGGACTTGGGTTTTATTCCCCAGTAACAGAGAGCCACAGAAGGATTTTCAGTAGGGCAGTGGTTTGTTTCAATTTACATGGTCACCAGTGACAAGATCTGTGAGTATCCTGTTGTTCCTCCATCAGCATAGGTAGGCTGAGGCATCCTCCGACAACAATGTTGTTTCTATTTCCCTCCTTTAAAAATTATTTCACAATCATTGTAAAAAAATTAAACAATACGGTAGTACAGAGGCAAACATGAAAGAAGGTTTTTGCCCCCTATCAAGCCTCATTCTCTTTCAGGGACAATTTGCTGAACCCCCATCCAGTCCCCTGTTTATGGATCTGCATACAAACATGTGTCTATCTAGACAAGATTTTTGAATACCTAAATGAAACTACACCATGTGACTTGATTTTTCGCATGACAGTATTCTTGGAGACCATTCCATACCAATTCTTACAGACATTCCTCTTTTTGCTAGCAGCATACTATTCTATACCACAGCTGTACCGTATTCATTTAGCCATGCCTTATAGATAGACCTTTAAGTTGTTGCCAGTATCTTTCTATTAAAAACCATGAAACAATGAATACTTTTGTATAATTTTTTATCTCTACTTTGCAGATGAGGAAACTGAAGGTTAGCGAGCTTAAGTAAATCACCATGGTCACATAGGGCATTGCAAAACTGGTTTGGAGCCTAGCTCTGCCTCTTCCCAAGTCCAGAATCTTCATCTTCGCACCATACTAGTTCTATATTTAAACATCTTGGATTGCAGGTTTATAGTTTTTATCATATTTAGAAAATGTTTCTAATTTATCATATTTAGAAAAATTCTAGAAAAATTCACTAATCTTTTTTTCTGTATGGTCCATTCTGATGTTAATTCCCTACATGTATTTTGCATCACAGACATTGTATTTTTCATCGCTAGAATTCAATTTGAGTCCTTAAAAAACCTTTCATGGCTGTCCTTATCACATTCCTACTACTTTTTTAAACCTATGGAGTATATTAATAATATAATATTAATTAGTAAACATATTGTTTACTAATTCTAACAACTGTGCCATTTCTGGATCTCTATTTATTGATTGACTTTTCTCCTTATGGATTATATTTTCCTGCTTCTTTGCATGCCTGATAATGTTTTGTGGGATGTGAGACACTGTGATTTTTATGTTGTTAGATACAGGAAGCTTTTTGTATTCCTTTACATATATGCTGGGATGTAGTTAAATTACTTGGAAACAATTTGATTTTTTCAAGGCTTGCTTTTCAGCTTGTTCAGTGGACCCAGTACATCCTTAATTGAGGGATAATTTGACCCTATTGCTTAGGCAAACCATCAGAGGACTCTACTCAATGACTAGTGTGTCAGGAGGATTTTTATGTCTGGCTGATGGGAGCCCAAACTATTCATGGCCCGGTGAGAGCTGTAGGGACTATTCTGCCTGCTCCTTTCCAATGGTTCTCTCCCTGGCTTTGGACGGTATCCTCACACATGTGCTCTGACTAGTACTAGGTTGAAGACGCAAGAGAAATCCTCTACAGATGTCATGAGCGCTCTCTCCATGCAATGCTCTCTTCCCTGGCGCTCTGCCCTGAGAATTTTTGCAGCCTTCGTCTCCCTGAACTCTGCATTGTTCCCTCAACTCAGGGAGACCACTGGAGTCTGGGTTTCCCCTCCCTGTGCTGGCAATTCCAAGCAGTCAGCTGAAACAATTGGGCTTACCCCATTTGTGTTCATTCTCTCAGGGATCACTACCCAAATTGAGAGACTTTCTACAAAATATCTGAACAGTACTCCTCAAAATTGTCAAGGTCTCAAAACCAAGAAAAGTCTGAGAAACCGTCCAATTCTAGCCTAAGGAGCCTAAAGACACATGATAACTAATTGTAATATGGTATTCTGGATGGGATTCCGGAACAGAAAAAGGACATTGGTAAAAGCAAAGGAAATTTGAATAAAATGTGATCTTTAGTTAATAATAATGTGTCAATATTGATTCATCAGTTATAATAAATGTGTCATATTCATGTAAGATGTTAACAATAGGGGAAATAGGTGTGGGGTAGATAGGAACCCTCTGTATTATCTTTCCAACTGTACTATAAGTCTAAAATTATTCTAAAATTAAAAAAATTTAAGCAATAATAAAGCTGACTATATACTGGCCTACTTTCTATTATCAGTATGCACCTACCACTGCAATTCTAAAGAGTGTCAGTGATAAAATTCTCCCCACTGGAGAGCACCACTCCTCAACTGCTCACCCCCACACTCCATCCCCGGCCTCCCCAACGTTGGCATAGCATTGGTCACGCTAATCAATGCTAGTAAAGCCATGGAAATAACTTCAGGTTCCTATTACCAATCAAACTGGGGTCCAAATAGTCCTGATGCTCCAATAGGGATGCATTCCTTAATCCCACACCCAACTCACAACTCCCTGTGCCAGCACCAGTCAGCCCATCGAAGAATACACTTTCTCAATACAGATTGCCTGTGTGGATTCAGGATAAGAATCACTTGGGGCTCTAACTCAGAGCTGTGGTTCTCAGCCCTGAGTGCACAACAGCATCCGGAGAGCTTTAAAAAATCTGACCCCAGCCCAGGCTAGCGACATCAGAGTCTCTGGGGTGAGACCCAGGCATCAGATTTTATTGAGATCCCTGGGTTGTTGCAGCATGCAGCCAGGTTCAGAAATACACACAGAGCTTTACAAGCCCTCCCTTGGAGAGTCCAATTAAGGCACTCTGGGATGGGATGTGGCAACTCATCTTTTTAACACACACTGCAGGAACTATTTTTTTCATCCAGCAAGTATGGAAACATTGCTTTACAGGACCAGATATGAAGACGTTATGGCCCACAGCCGTTGCGTGGCTCCTTTTGTAGTTCTGCCCTCTCATTCATGAGTAATTAACTATATCTTTTAAAAGTCCTCTTTAAAAAGCAACATCATAGACTTTTAAAGTTACCATATTAGAGTAGACTTTTAAAGAAACTTGGTTATCTAGACAGGTGTCATCTACCTGTCAGTGTAACAGCCAAAGCCACTCACCCACATTCCCAAATGACCCCTAGGAAACAATGCACTATCTTCGTTGAGAATCCCTTGGCTGGTGTTCAGAGTCCAGCTATGAAATCTGCCAAGCAGGTATCTTCGGGACAGAAAGCTCACTATTTCCATAGGTAGGCCATTAAGTCTCTGGACAGCTCTGGATAATAGAAAACTGCAAGATCTAATTTTTCCTCCTTTTAGAAGATGGGAGAAACTCTGGTCCACATACAATCTCCCAGCAGCTTTTCCATTCTTGTTGCCTCTAATATGGAGAAAATTGTCTAGCACTGTTTCAGTTTCCTCAGGCTACCATAACGAAATACCACAGATTGATTGGGTGTCTTAAACAGTGGAAATTTACTTGCTCACAGTTATGGAGGCTGGAAGTCCAAGATGAATGTGCTGGCAGGTTGGTTTCTCCTGAGGTCATTCTCCTTGTCTTGCAGATGGCTGTCTCTCGCTGTGTCTTCACAGGGCCTTCTCCCTGTGCACAGGCCTCCCTGGTGTCTCTTCCTCTTGTTAGAGGGACATCGGTCCTATTGGATCAGGGTCCCACCTGTATGACTTCATTTAACCTCAGTTACCTCTTTAAAGGTCTTAGCTCCAAATACAGTCACATTGGGGGTTGGGGCTTCAACATATGAATTGGGGTGTGGGGACAAAAATCAGCCCATTACAGACTTTCTTCCATAAATTCTCCCAGTATGGGCTATGCACATGTGGGTTCAGGAGACCTGCACTCACTTAGGGTAACTCACATCCTTCCCACTTGTTCCAGGCTCAGAGCTCGGGGACACTTTGGGGCTGTCCTCTCCTTGCAAAGGAGGTGGGGCAGAAAAACAGATAGAGGAGTTCTAATTCTTATTTGCTGCCAGTAAGTCTTAATATACTCACCCAAAATAAGCTTACACTGTACTCTGATGATTCCATAGAGACCCATCTTCTGTTTAAAACAAACAGGATAAGAAATCTCTGTGGGGTCTTATTACCAGGTATTCCTAAGTGGGATCTTAGTAATCCAGTTTTGGTGATCCAAATCTCTAATTTTCTTGCTATTGCCTTCAAATCTTTTCTTTTTTTCTTTTACAGAATTGCACTCATGAAAATGAGCATTTTGTGAGTTAATAATTACTCTTGGTGAACTTGGGTATAATTCTTCCAGAAACTAGTAGGGTTTATATTTTGTTTTTGTTTGTTTAATTTCGGGTGGTAAAAAGCTTAAACACACACACATTTTTGTTTTACATTTGCAGGTTATTTTACTTGTTTGTCTAATTCCATGGATACATGTTTGAGAAACATTTGTAACAGGTAAGTAGGTAAACATAAAATGCTCAAATGAAACAGCAAGTCACTGCACATAAAATGACAAATGATAATGCAGCCAAGAACTGAAATGAAATAAGGCCTTTATGGAAATGAGGGAAACTGTTAGAGGTGACACTCAGATTGGAAACTCTTCTCTTTCCGACAAAAAGGCCAGATGGTCTAACACACGGCTCTGAGAAGAAAGTGGTTCCGGTATCCCTAGCTAGGGGCTCAATCAGAGGAGAGTCATGCTCCCAGGATTTGCAGGATCTGGGCAGCAACAATAAATGAGTTAAGAGAAAATGCACTCAGGGATTGAGGATTTCCTGCAATTACTACATCAGCCCTTAGACCAAGAAGCCACACCTCCAGTCAGCATCGATCACAATGACAGACAACACAGAATGCAGGGGCAAGGTAAGAGTTAAGCAAAACCAGGACTACCCTAGAACTAGAAAGCCCCAGACCTGTCACAGAGAGAGAGATAAAGGTGCTACAGGGAGGTTGGGTAGGTCACACTGGAGAAGCCAGTAATGTCGGTATTTACATATACGACCCATATAAGTGTGTGCATGTTCAGGTTGATTATTTAGGACATGGCATCTTGTTCATTTCATGGTATGGTCTCAGGCCTTCTTGAGTTTTCAGTAAGAATTCCTGCACCATAAGGGCCATTTCAAAAAATGCTGAAAAGAAGGAGCTGATGGAAGAGTGGGAAGAGGGAATGGAAATTAACTATTGCATTAAAATCTGGGGTGCTGAATCCAAATATAGGGGACGGGGAACACCCGTCCTTTCTCTCCTCCTCCCTCTTCCTCTGTCCCATCCCCTGCTTCCTCAAATCTACCTCTCATTCAGGAAATTCTTATAAGCACAGGCACTGGGTTAGTCAGGGTGGGCACCAAAGGTGTTTTCCCTGTGGATCCTGGGCTTACTGCCCAGAGGAGGGGTAATGAACCCAGCCAGAGAAGGAGAGGGGAGGGTTCCAAGGCGGCTTCACAGAGGAGAAATTATATGTTCAGTCCAAAGCTGTTTGATTCACAAGGTAAATCAGTTACCTGAGGTAACCCAATGCAAAGTGCTCCGTGAAAGACCCCTCCCACTGCTCAGATGTCAAATGATCCTATTTTAGATTTATCAAAGCAGCAGGGATTAGCAGAGCCATACACCCTTCAGTTCTGCTCCCTTCTTCTTTCCACTTCTTTGTTTGTCTAAGTAGTTGTTTTAGTGAGTGAGAAGAAAGAATAGGAGGTAATTAGTGTTTCTTGTAGTATTCCGTGTTTAGTTTTGTAATCCTTCTGTCAGGTTTATTTTCATGTTAAGCAAAGGAAGTCCCATTGGAATATTATAATCTCTTCTTAGTGTTAGCAGAAAGCCATAATGTTTAAATTAATAAAAGATTTTTCAAGGACACTAAGGCTTTCCTTGAGAGTGTCAGTTTGCCCCACAGTGTTTAAATTAAGGCTGAAATAAGAACCTTTCTAAGAGACTGGGTGGGGGTTTTAGGCTTGAATTGTATGATCTGGCAAAGGTTACATCTATGAGGTGTGATAAAAAAAATATGGTGCATGTTAAAATTTAAAAAAAAATTATTACAGTAAAAGACACATTGCCATTAATTCCCCTTAAAGTACTCCCCCTCACTTGAAACACACTTATCCCCACTTTCTGAAGCAGTTCTGGGAGACCTCTTTCGTGATCGTCTTTACTTCATCCTTCATCATGACACCACTCCATCCATGTCACATGTCACTTCTGGTATGGCAATTTCTGTCGAATAAAAACATTGCGGTGTGTCCTCATCCACCTTATTCACCGGATCTGTCACCGTGCGACTTCTGTCTCTTCCCCAAAGTCAAAATGATTCAGGACATAGAGGCAGCCATGACAGCGCAACTAAAGACACTCATGAAAGAGGACTTCCAGAACTGTTTCAGAAGTGGCAAGAACGATGGGATAAGTGTGTTCAAAGCGAAAGGCAGTATTTTGAGAGGGGTTAATGGCAATGTGTCTTTTACTGTAATAATTTTTTTTTACTTAAACATTCACCATATTTTTAGGTCATACCTTGTATACCTGGCATTCTGTACCCGTCTTCAGCCTTATACTCCCATCCCCTTCTGCCTGTTAACTTCTCCAGTTCAGCCCATCCCAACCCCCTGGGCCACTGTAATAGCCACCTGAGACGACTCTCACCTCCTGTGTTGCCCGCGGCTACCAGCCCTACAGCTCTCCTCATTTGCTCTAAAGACCCTAAAACCCTCAATCTAGCCTCCAATGACTAGGTCCTAATCCAACTTTTCTCCCTGACCCCGAGTCTTCCCCTTCACACACTCATTCTGAGTAAACTATTGCTCTTCCCCTTATCCATCCTATACTTTCCTATCCCTGTGCCTTTCCCTCTGCCCTTTCCATCTCAACAAGGCCAGATCTGGCCCATCCTTCAACTCGGGACGGCCTCCTTCACAAAGTTTCCTCTACTGCTGCCAGCTGGAAGTGTTCCATGCCACCCTTTGTATCCCACAGACTTCAGCTCTGTCTATAGCACTGACCAATTTTCACTTTGTATTACAGATTTCTAATCCCTAAATAATTCATGAATATATTCTCTTTTTAAGAAACTGGAACACTATAGATAAAGCTTAAGACTTCTTCACCTCCATCCTCAATCCTTCTCTACTCCCCACTCTGATGGGTTTGGTGTGTTTCCCTTCTAAGTTTATATCTACATCTATATAGCTATATACAAATATAGATATAAACATGTAATATACAATTATATAAAAACACATATAATTCTGCAACTTGCCTTTTTAACACAGCACTGTTTTTTGAGATCTGCCCATGTTGATACATACAGATTTGCAGATTGGCTTTGCAGTATTCTACAGGATTTTATCATATGACAACATGTCACATTTTATTTGGCCTTTCCTCTATTCATAGATATTCCCTCTGCCTGAATATTTCCTGCCAGCTAGCCCAGTTAACTGACAATTAGTTATTGCCCCTACTATAAATTATTTTCTGTCCCCCACCTTGAACTGAGTTTCTCACCTCTCCTTCAGTTCTTAGTGCCAGGAAGATTGGCATCAAAATTATTCCCCACTGTCATGTTGAATAGTTGCTCCTCCCTTGAAATCCTTGGCATCCGCTGACCAAAGCCCTGGAGGCTCAGCTTGCACCCCAGCTAGAGCAGCTCTTTCTCTCACTCTCCAAGGAACCAAAGTGCTGACTTTTAAAATAACAACATTCAGTAGTTGGTATACACTTCTTTGTTCTCACATGAGCTCAGTGAGAGTGGTCATTCATTGCTGTGTTTCCGGAACCCAGCACAGAGCCTGACACATGGTAGGTCATCAGTAAATACAGAGGGTGCCAAAAAAATGTATATACATTTTAAGAAAGGAAAACTATTAAAATTGTAATACTCAATACATACCAATAACAAAAGATGAATACAACTCACGTTTGGCTTCTGCAATTACAAGAGGAGCACAAAGTGGTTACCATCAGCGTCCAGACACTTCTGATTATGGCGAACTACTGCTTGAGCAATGTCGACCAAAGTGTCCACTTGTATACATTTTTTTGGCACCCCTGGTATATGATGAATTAATGTCTTGTTTCTCATATATGACTGCAGGTTCCTTGAAGTCAAGATTTGTATCTGATTCATTTGACACTCCCTTAAAGGTCTTACATGGGGCTTTACCCACATGTGCTCAATAAATATTAAATGAGTGACAAAACAAGTCAAGCTGGCCATTTCAGACAAAGAACTACCCCTTCAGAGAAACAGGTAGGAAGTGAACTGGAAAATTTGTCAGTCACAAATATATATATATATGCAGGCAAGGAGACAGAAATAAGGCCAGCTGTTGAACCTATCCCAGCAATGACGGAGGGATACTGTCAATAGGCTGTGCCTATCATGGGCAAGGTCTGAACCTGGGCCTGGCACGTCTCTCAGTGTCAGGAGCCCCTCTTCCTGAGTGGAAGAGGCTAGGAGCTCCAGGCCAGCAGCATGGGTTACAAAGACATTTAAAAAACAAGCACCTGGACTGAGGTTCTGTTGGTCTGTCCTATGTCAGTACATGGAGTCTCATGGTAGCTGTGAAGTGTTCTTTAATCACTTCTCTTAGCCCTGCTTTGGCCTTAGCCACCTCCCCTCCCCCCCACTCCAGGGTCTCCAGCACTCTGCCTTGGATCCCAAAGAAACTCTCCTACATCTCAGGGAGGCAAGCATTAGCTCTGAGAAGAACTTTCTGAAGAGGGTCAATTAATTTTTTAGGAGTCTTCTTCTACCAGGTTCCTATGTGCCTCCAGGGCTGTAGAGCCCCAACCCTTCTCCTCAAAGAAGGTAGACCCTGTTTAAAATTTTCAATGACCCCCCCCAATGCCCCCCCAAAAAAGTTTTAACTCAAGCCATCCCTGAGCCGGTTCCTGCCTCATCTTGCCACACTGCCTCCTGGTTATCTACCCTTCAGCAACCCCAGACTCACGAAACTCCTCGGATGCATCGTGTTCTCTCTTGCCTCAGAACTTTTGCACAGACAGTTCCTTTTGACTGGAATACTCTTCTCCTACTCTTCACACTGCTTCATGTGTCAGGTCTCAGCCCCTCTCGAACAATCCTTCCTGGCTAGGTGAGGCCATCTTACTGTATGTTTCTATATATGCAATAAAAGCGCACCATCAGAACTCCAAGGGCCGAGACCGTATCATCTGGATCACTTTGGTATGTCAGGTGCCCAGCACAATGCCTGACATACAAGTAGAGTAGAGTAAGTGCTCACTAAATAGTCAGTGAAGAAATAAATAAAAGCGTGCCTTCCCCTGCCCTGGATCCTACAGTGCCTTCAGGGATGAGTTCTTCCTGAACTCTTTTATTGGATAAGAATCCCCGGGGATTTCTGATTTAGAGTCTTTTCCTTGAGGGCTGCACTATGTTTTAAGAAAATGCTTATTCCCAGCTACACAGTTTAGGTACATAAAATTTGCGTATTGCAATAAATACTTGGCCTCATGAATTTCCAGCCTGTTAAATAACAGAACTTAAAATGCTAGGTAAGCATGTAAAAGAAGATAGCATCATAAATACCAGAAAATTACAGGTTGGTGATTTTTTTTCCCTTTGATCTTGTAACTTTTTACCGGAAGAAAACATGATTGCCTCAGAGAGAGTTTTGGGTAGAGTTTTTCCTTGTCTTGCTTGTTGTTGATCAGTTTGGGGCAAGGAAGCAAACACCCACCATAGTAGACACCAAGTAGGATGGCGGTTCCCCAGTTCACAACAAATCTCCCTTCTCTAGGAATTTCCCCAAACAAGGGGTGGGCAATCAGTGACTACATTTCTGCTGTGTGAGAGAGATGGGTTGCAGGATAGGCCCCTGACCTAAGCAAAGCCAGTGGTCTCTTCTGGAACTTGAAACTTGAACAGTTTCATATACTCAGAAGCTGGAATAATGGAGTACAATTAACATAATGGCAGCCCCTAGAGAGGTGGTTCACAGATCCTTCTGCTGAGGTCTCCTGAAGTTCTGGCCCTGGCTCTTGCCCTTCCTGAGATTTGAATTCATTCTTCCCTTGATCCTGTAAGCCACCCCAGGATCTTTCCAATACATTCTCTTTTGGGATACACTAATATATCCATAAACTCATCTACCTACTTCAGGTTAAAATTAAGATTTCATTGCTCAAGCATTCTGTCACTTTCCCAGCATGACCTAGAGATGTAGTAGAGCTCAGCTGGCCTGGTCAGTGGTCATCAGTCACACAAGGTTTCCTGGCAGCTGGGCAAGATGGGGGAGCTTCAGCTCATAGGCAGCTCCAGGGGAAAGCTTGTTCTACTAAAGAAAGAACATTTGACTTGCCTTTCTGACAACTATTTGGTTCTAAAAGTAGAGGAAACAATGAGTATAACTCCTATTTTGCGTTTGCTGATCAGCACAAGAGAAAAAAAAATCAGTGGTGAGGAAGTACCCCATCATGTCAATCATATGAACCAAAGTGGTGCCTCAGTCTGTAGGAAATTAAACATTTGAATGTTCTGAAGAAAGACAGCCATGACTGTAGAACTATGCTTTGAAAGGAAATATGCCTCAAGAGGGTTTAAAAAATGAAATTCTTTCTATAAGTTTGCAAATAGCTACAAAGAGAAAGAAAAAGAAGAGAAGCAGTGCAGTTTCATTGAGAACTACAATGAGCCCAGATTTTAAATATGAAAGAACATGGTCCCCACCCTCAAGGTCATCATAGTTTGGTGGAGAAGATAAAATGCTTAACCTAATAATTCAAACCCAAAGGGGAAAATGTTGAGAACCCTGGGAGAGGGACAAGCCATTGGCTACTGGGAGTGGGAGGTGATAGTAGATATTTCCAACTCGGGGCATAATATCTTGTCTCGGTCACTATTCATTTTATATAGACTAAGTTGGGCTCTTCATCACATTCTTTTTTTATTCTCTCATGTTTGGGGGCACAGAGAAGTGCTCAGTAAATACTATATTGCCTGAGTAGCTGACCCATCAATTGGAGATTGCTGGTATTAATAGAGCCCTTAAGAAACTACCATTTATTTATTGCCCGCTAATGAAAAGCACCTTGTGGACATTACTTCATTCCATCCTTACACTATGTCTATATATAAGTTGTATTCTTCCCATTTTACAGATGAAAGAACTACCTTTTGAGAGAGATAAGGTGAGTTACCCAAGACCACACAGCTAGTAAATGGTCAGGATTCAAACCCAGATACTGAAGTCTTCCCATTCTACTCTCTGCTTTTTGAAAGATGTTGCAGAATATCAAGTCCAACTCTTCATTTTACCTACAGCCATGGAAACCAGTTCCCCAGATGGGCAGATTTAATTCCCCAAATGGGGCACAGAGAAAGAGCCCAATGCTGAAACTACAGCTGCCTCCTCAAGGAAAAAAGGCATTAGTTGGATGTAGGGTTGAAAGCTCAGTCTACAGCTGGTGAAACTGAAGCAAGCCTGACACCAGCCAGGCTTTTGTTTTATTCAACTGGTTTACCCTTCTAGTTTAGCTGGCTCTCAACCTGCCAATCAGAACAGACTGTTTCTGTTTTTGTGCCGTCATATATTGTCTTTACCTCTATTTGTCATTTGTTTTCATCCATCATCTGTTACTGTTATATTTTCATTACACTTTTAAGTCCTTGAGGTCAGCAATCTAATCAAATGAGTGCTCAATATATGTTTGTTGAATAGGATTGTTGCTGTTTTGAAAAGATGCAAGATCCTTTTTTATTAGTTCTTTGAAAAAGAGCTCATTTTGTAAAGATTTCTCAGAATGCTATAGGAAATGCATCAGGACCTCACTACTTGCTCTAACACCAGCTTGGAAAAACCTAAAATCTATTTCTTGCTTAGAGTTTTCCATTGGTCCTCTTCTAGTCTAGCGCATTACCCAAAAGCTTTCTTGTCAATTTGATATGAGATTATTCCCATAAAGACAGAAAATATGAACACTCCAAATAAAAAGATTGCTATATCATCATATTGCTCCATCAATTGATGAATGATTGAACAAAATATGGTGTATCCAGATAATGGAATATTATCCAACCATTAAAAAAAAAAAAAAAAAAAAGACTGGGGTGGACAGGTGGCTCAGATGGTTAGAGCATGAGCTCTGGGCAACAGGGTTGCCGGTTCAGTTCCCACATGGGCCAGCAAGATGTGCCCTCCACAGCTAGAGTGAAGTCAATGAGCTGTCACTCAGCTCCCAGGTGGCTAGATGGTTCAGTTGGAGCGGGGGCGTTCAACCACAAGGTTGTGGGTTTGACTCCCGCAAGGATGGTGGGTTGCGCCCCCTTGCAACTAACAACAGCAACTGGATCTGGAGCCGAGCTGCGCCCTCCACAACTAAGATTGAAAGGACAACAACTTGACTTGGAAAAGTCCCAGAAATACACACTGTTCCCCAATAAAGTCCTGTTCCCCTTCCCCAATAAAATCTTTTAAAAAAAAGACTAATTCATGCTACACATGGATGAACCTTGAAAACATTTATGCTATGAAAAAGAAGTCAGACACAAAAGGCCACATATTCTATGATTCCATTTATCTGAAATGTCCAGATTTGGCAGACAGAAAGCAGATTAGTGGTTGTCTTGATTTGGGGAGATTGGGTGTGTCATAGCTAAGGAGTACAGGTTTCTTTTGGGAATAATGAAAATCTGTTGTAGTGATAGTTGCACAACTCTATGACTATACTAAATACACTCTGAATATGTTTAAATCCATTGGATTGTATACTGTAAGTGGATGAATCGTATGTAAATATCTCAATAAAGTTGTTACAAAAAAAATCCCCAAATAAAAAAAATCATAGTCTTATTTCATTAACTGAATGTGTTTCTTTTGTCAGCTTTACCTCTCAGACTGAGCTTTGACAGAAGCAGCACAACAAAAAAAACTAGGCCCTGCCCAACTCTTCAACCCCAACTTCACGCAGGAAGTATTGCCTTTGTTTTACTCTTGATTAGTAACACAAAGAGTTCTGTCTTCACCTGGAGAGATAAGTAGCAAGGCAGACTGCATCATTTAGGGGGTGCTAGAAACCTTAATGAAAGGCCAGATTGTCACTAACCACTCAGGAGGAATTGAAAAGGGCCCCTGGTTAAACCTAAGATTGAACAGACCAGAGAGATGAAAAATTGGGAGATCAAATCTGTGATCCACAGGCCTTGAAAACACCCAAAGTTAATCTCACTGCTATGGCATTCCTTTTTACTTCTTCCTTTATTAAAGGAGACTTTCTTTCATGTGGTGTTAACTTAAAACACCACTAACAAAGTAATTGCCACTTCTGTATTTAAATTTTTTTTGTCGTAGACTACAAAAGACAGCTGAATTTCCCCTCACATCATAAATCTTGGGCTTGTTATTGATGAATTACTCCTGGTGTGTATGTTTTAAATACAGCTCCCATTTCAGTTATTCTGCCAGCTTCCTGGAAGCACTCTGTTTGGTGGTCATAGCCATCAAGCGCCAAAGGCTTACCTGATGCTTGTCGGACAGCAGCTTTCAGGGCAAGGCAAAGCAAGGAGAGAAGTGATGGGATACAAGCCATATGAATAATAAAGCTTTGAGGCTGGGAGGGCGGCACGCAGAGGTGATGCATAATTCATCAGGTATATTAATCAAGTCCCCTTTCCTATGCCCATTGCAATTACTGGGAACTCGCGGAGTCATCAGCTTTCTCGCCCTCCCTCCGCCCTTTCCCTGGCCCTGGCAGCTCCGGAGAGCAGCTGGGTTTGAGCCCCAGGCTGCTGAGGTCTGGCATCCTGGGCAGAGGGTACCTGGGATCGCGCATCCCTCTGCCTCTGCTCGGCAAGGTTTTCTCCAACTGTCGCCAAACTGAGGAAGCACATGCAAGGGTTTGGTGTGCAGTAGAGCAGAGAGTGGGGACAATTAGTTTTCTTCATGCTTGGCTGAGCCTTAGTGTAGGGACGGACCAGCTTAGAGGGTGAGGCAGATCTCAGATAATAGAAGCTTCATTTCCAACTGACCCTCCAAGCGTTCTGCCAGGCCCGGGAGGGAGGAACAATGCCGACCACCACGAGAAACGCTAGCGTTGAAAGCACAAGGCTCCAACGAAACAAGGAGGGAAAAACAAAAGCAATAGACAGGGCTTTTCCTTGAAATGGTTTTTATAGTCCCCACCAAGAGAAAAAAAGAAAAGGAAAAAGGCTCCATTGAGGACAGAAAATAAAGTTTGGTAATGAAAAATACATTTCTCACACAAGCAAGAAGCACACACACACACACACTCATACACATAGGACATTGTGTAGGCAAGTTCCTTCTGGCCCAGGGATGTGTCTCTGAGGGGGAAAAAATGGCTCAAATAGAAGAGCCCTCACTCCATGGCCTTGCAGCTGTGGTGAAAGCCACCAAAAAGGATGTGAGTGACTTGAGATTAATGCCAGGCACAAATGGAAGAAAACAAAAAAGTTTTCACCACAGAGGGAGGAAATGAAACACCCCTATCATGGGTGCTTTTAGCCTTCTCCTGAGGTTATCTGTCACTGTGTAATAAACCACCCCCAAAATTTCGTAGCTTGAAACAACACTCATTTTATTACATATGTTTCATGGGTTTTGAGTCCAAATTTTGGATATTTTCCTTTTACTTCATGGGATGGTGCCATGGTGTGAATGTTTGTGTCCGCCCCACAATCCATGTGTTGAAATCCTAATTCCTCAGGATTATGATTTTAGAAGATGGGGTCTTTGGGAGGTGATTAGGTCATGAGGGTCCTGTGCTCATGATTGGGATTAGTGCCCTGAGCAAAGAGACCTAGAGGACACCCCTGTCCTTTCTGCCATGTGAGAACACAGAGAGAAGTTCATCATTTACAAACCAGGAAGAGAGACTTTAGACACTGAATCTCTGAATCTGCCAGCACCTTGATCTTGGACTTCCCAGCCTCCAGATCTGTAAGAAGTCAATGTCTGTCGTTTATAAGTTACCCAGTCTGTGGTGCTTTGTTATAGCAGCTAGAATGAACTAAAACAGGTGGGTTTTTTTTTTCTTATTTCTCTATATTTTACACTTTGAGGGAAGATTTCAATATCTATTGTTTACAAGACTTGTTTTCATGGGGACCATGAGGGTTTCTAGGCCCCATTCAGTTGTGGGAGGCTTAACAGGGATTCTGAGGACACAGCCACAAGGGGAATGACTAACAGTAGAGCTGGGAAATTCACCCCTTTTGTTAGTGCTTTGTATCTGTCAAATGCCAATTCAGACTTCCATCAACAGGCATATTTAAAAGGATGCATGTTAGGGAAATTTGTTACCCGTGCAATTTCAATGAGAGCCAATTCTATTAACTCCTCCAAAGCCCATGCATTATGGCTGGGCTTTCAGGAGTGAGCCTTGAATAAACTTTTCAGTGATTTCACAACACTTCCATTATGGCTGTTCCATTATGAAGCAGATGAACATTTTCTTGAACAATTAGACAGGGTTGTATAGAATAAAGAGTGAGGTTTGCCTGAGATCACAGAAACCTATCTGCTTAGGTGATTCATTTTCTTCCAACAAGGCAGCCCATAATAAGCTTTTCTTCTGGAGCCTTGTCTTGCTTCCCATTTCAATTAGTGACAACGACTGGAGAAGGGGAAGAATGTCTTCTTCATGTCCTTGTGCTGCAAACAAGGCTGGCCAATGAAGAACAATGAGGGAGGGAAGGGAAAGCAGCTGCAAGAAAACCCAGCCTGCTTTCCCAGAGAGGCTCCAGCGGGGGTAGGGGTGGAGGGGTGAGGGTCTGGAGGAATCATGTGGCAGAGTTAAGATGGGGAAGAAAGATTTGGCAACCAGGTCACTGCAGGAGGAGTGGCAGGTATAGTCTGACACTGAACGTCACTACCTCTCTCCATGACTGAGGTTCGTCTGATTCTCAGGCCTTGGCCTCTAATATTGTGGGCATATTACACTGTCACACTTTCTACAAATCATCTGTACATGTATGTGTCTTGACATCGTTCTGCCA
This sequence comes from Rhinolophus sinicus, assembly GCF_057876585.1. Lineage (NCBI taxonomy): Eukaryota > Metazoa > Chordata > Mammalia > Chiroptera > Rhinolophidae > Rhinolophus > Rhinolophus sinicus. The sequence continues at coordinate 36,600,286 of NC_142505.1, forward strand.
TGTTGTTGTTTTGTACACAGAGAGTTTCATCGTTTCTTGCCACCAGGCATATCAATTGCTGATTCTTTTAGATACAATGTGAAAATGAGAGAAATCTCATATCACAAATTCACTCATTCATTTATTCATTCTCATTGAATGAGTACTTACTGGGCATATATATTGCATACATTGATTTTCAGGCATCCAACTACTGGGCCATGAAGTAGAGAGGCAAACTTTTTACTTTTTTGTATCTGCTGTCTCCTCCATCACATTTCTCTTGTCCCCTATCTCCCCATACAATTCATCTTTGGCGAACATTAACAGTTCGCCTCTTCATTCCAGACTCTATTTTAGACACTTGCAATACAACAATGACCAGAACACAGCTCCTGTGTTAATTTCCTAAGGCCATTGTAACAAAGTGCCACAAACTGGGTGGATTAAAACAACAGAAATTTATTTTCTCATAGGTCTGGAGGCTGAGAAGTCTAATATCAAGGTATCAGCAGGGTCATGCTCTCTCCATCTCTGCATCCATCATCACAGGACATTCTCCCTGTGTCTTTTCACATCATCTTCCCTCTGTGTGGGTCTGTCTCTGTGTCTCTTCTCTTCTTATAAGGACACTAGCTGTCACGCGGAGAGTCATGCGGGGTCTCTGCTCCTGCTCCCCACATAAGAACACAGGACATGGTGAGGCCAAAAAGAAACACCCACGGAGCCATAGGTAGGGGAGTCACATCACTGTAGTCTCGCTGGCGGCTGGGTTGGAGACACAGGAAGCAGGAGCCACACAATCCCAACCCTCACTCCGCCGCTTGCTAGCTCAGCCACCATGTTCTTTCTAGCCCCCATCTTGCTGTTAGCGTAGCCACAGCAGTTATATTAGTGGCCAATGGCTCACTGGTTACAGCTGACGGCCAACTAGCCACAGCTGATGGCCATCCAATCACAGTTGATGGTCATTTACTACCTGAGCCAGCACCTGTCTATGTGAGGCCGAGAGCCTGGAAACTGCACTCCTGTTTCTGTCCCCACACTAGCCATGCAGATTAAGCGGTGGCCCTACTCCAACCATGACCTCATCTTAACAATTTATATTTGCAACGACCCTATTTCCAAATAAGGTCATATTCTGAGGTTCCAGGAAGAACATAAATTTGAGGTAAGGGGACGCTATTCTACTCAGTATACTGCTCTTCTAGAACTCAGAGTCTGGAGGGGAAGAAATGCAAGTAAAAAGTAACTGCAGCCTTGAGTGATAGAGGATATGAGGAAAAGTCTGCACAAAGCCCAAGGGGAGACACAAATGAGACATCAGCTCTGAAAACTGGTCTAGAAGTTGATGTGAACTGTGTGTTTGTGTGTGTGTGTGTGTGTGTGTGTGTGTGAGAGAGAGAGAGAGAGAGAGAGAGAGAGAGAGAGAGAGAGAGAGAGAGAGAGAGAGACCTAGTTCCCAACCAGCTGCCCATTACCCTTACAGATCTTGAGGGGACAATGCAGGAGACACAACTGTTATTTTCATTTTGTGGAATGCCAAAACTGTGAGCTTGGGTCTTTGTGCCTTGGCCCAAGTCAGCCAGGTGGCCTGCCCCGGCTTCTTTCCCTCTGTGCACTCCTAGGTCTAGGCCCTCCACAGTAGGTCCCTTCCCAGCTAGAAGAATCAAAGCAAAGGATGTACAAGAGAAAACAAGTGTTTCTCACAAAGGCCCACTCTTTGCTGAGCTTCACAACGAGGCAAACCAAAGCAAACATATCACACAATGATTTGGGGTCTTAGCCTCTTCCTAATTCCCAGCCCCCAGCACCATTGTCTAGCAGTGCCCTTGGCTCCAGCCTTTCCCAGTGCTCCCCCTCCTCCTTTGGGGTTCAGAGAAGATGACAGGAGCCACAGATTTTCCCTAAATATCAACAAGAGGAATCAAGAAAAGGAGTTGTTTGCATGGAGTTGTTTGAGTTCTCCTATAAAATGAGAAGAGGATTGAGGGGCAGGCTGGGAGGACCTAATATGCAAAAGCAAAGTGGCAGCCTAAACACTAGCACACCTAGTGTCACGTGGGGTCTCCAGTCCCATTCCCCGCATAAGAACGCAGGATATGGCGAGGCCAACGAGGAACACCAATGGAGCCATGGATAGGGGGGTTCATACCACTATAGTCTCGCTGGTGGCTGGGTTGGAGATACAGGAAGCAGGAGCCACACCATCCGCAATCCGCCGTCTGCTTCTTTGCCAACCAGACACCCCTTGCTAACTGCAACCCATGCGTGCTAGTTCAGAAACGGCAGTTATATCAGTGGCCAATGGCTAACTGGTTATAGCTGGTGGCCAACTAGTCACAGCTGATGGCCATCTACTACCCGAGCCAGCACCTTTCCACGTGAGGCCAAGAGCCTAGAAACTGCTCTCTGGGACTCTGTCCCCACACCTAGTATCTATGCAATGACAGAAACTTGTTCATCCTTGATAGGATGTGCGTAGGATTCCTGACAAAGTGGTTTGTTACCACGAAACCTGAGTTTTTGACTCTCAGGTTGTATAAACAAAAAGTTGATGCATACTCGTCATTGTTCTTCACTGATCTGAGTGTTTAATCCACTTTTCCTCTTTCTCTCTCTCTCTCTCTCTCTCTCTCTCTCTCTCTCTCTCTCTCTCTCTCTCTCTTTCCTGTCTTTGAAAGTAGGTATTTCCTGCACATATATTGAGTAGGAGTGTCATAATTTCTCCAAATTTTCCTTGGCCCACAGGAATTGACTCATATTTATTTATAGCTTCTTCTGCTTCCCCTATGTCTGAGGTCGTCATGTCCCACTCAGCACTATGGGTGTTTTTTCCAGGATAATAGTACCTAAATCTCCACCCACAACCACACCTCCACCCACACCCAAGAATGCAAACTTGGATATAATGTCTTTTTCTCAAGCAGGATCAGCTGAAGCTCTTAATTTGGGCCTGAGCTGAGGGCAGCAGGTAGACAGGAAACAGCCCATGGCCATTTCCATGAACATCCACTTGTGCACAGTACACGTTACCTACCATTTTTTACTTTTGCGCTTTTTGTGGCAATGTTGATTTACTGAAAAGTACTGTTATTTATTAAGTTCGCAATACTATGACCCCCATGTTTTACAGAATTGAAAAATTGGGATCCTACCTACCGAGTTATGGTGGAGTTTCTCTGTAACAATTTTCATAGCCTATAGCTCTGTGATGCAGATATACTGCTCTACAAATTGGTCACCATTTGGGCCATTTTGCAGCAGAGCTCTTACAGTTTCTTTTTCATGGCTCTCAGCCTCTTGAAATTTTCCCACTGAACTTTCTCGCAAGCCTTAACCCCATCCCGGAGTTGGGACCACAGACCGAGAGTTCTTTGTTTTATCACTGCTATGGAAGCATCTCTGGAAGCCGATAAGTGTGTTGGCCAGTCCCCTTCTCAGGCCAATCCTCAGGCTCTTGAGTTTCCTGAGTGTTACTCCCTCTCTGCAGCTAGGGCCCTATTGATAAAGAAAGTGGAATTCATTGTCCACTAGACCTCCCATCCAATGCAGCCCTGTAGCATGCAATTTACTGCTGATAAGTGGGAGCTGTTATCAGTCCACACTCAAAATTCTATTCCACACTTACTTCTTAAATGTATTCTTGATAGCCCATTTCAGCTCTAAAAACTGCAGATATGAATGGGGGTGTGAATGGGTATCAGGCCTCACTGGCAGAAAGAATGCGAGAGGTTTCTGCTCTCTGCAGTTCCTTGGTGCAACCTTCCACCCACAACCACCAACCAACCTTCCAAACCAGTTGGTCTATGATAAGAAAGGCTACTGGGTCAGTGAACGGTGGACAGGGGTTGAATGGCCATTCCATTCATGTTGGCATACTGATCACCTCTCACCAAACAGCTCAGAGATTGGGCTCTGCCCTTCTCTTTCAATGCCCAACGTTGCCCAGTCCATCTGCCCTCTGGCAGGATACCCTTCCTCTGAGCTGGAAACATCAAGTTAAAAAATTAGTGAGGAGCTTCACAAATCACTCATTGTGCCCATCAAACTCCCAAACTCTCCTTAGTTCTCCAGGACAGAAGGTGAGACTGAAGTCTTAGCCCCACTGATATAAGACACAGTAGAATAGGCATCAGAGAAGAAACAGGTCTGGTGACTTAAGTCACCAGATCCTTAAGCAGTTCTCATGCCCCCTGAAGTCCTTGCAACACAATATGTCATTCAGAGACATGAGTGCTTCCAAGGGGTTCCTAATCCCAACCTCCATCTCCACCCTCACCCCACTCACCCTACTTTACCTACACTGTCCTAGAACATTCTCCTTCCTTACCCTGAAGCCTGTGCACTTGCCTCTTTCCTGCCTGGAATAATTTTTCCCCTGGTCTCCCCATTGCTGGTCCTTTCTTATCTTTCTAGTCTCAGCACTCCTTTGAGAATCCCTTTGTGATCCCCCTTCCTAATGCACCTCCTCACCCCACTTTCTTTCAGTTTCTTCACCATGATTATTTCCCTCTATACACTTGCTGCGAGTTAACGCATTAGATATTGAATAAGATGGCCTTGGTCCAACCCCCTGTCCTGTCCCCATGAGGTCAGACACCTTGTCTATTTTGTTCACTATGATCCTCAGGCCCTCACACACTGCTTGTAACATGCATAGTGGTGTCTTTTTTAGGAATTCTGCACAATATCATGGAATCTGAGGATGCTGGTCTTTCTTTAGCTCTGGAGAGATGTTCTAGTCTGACTTATTTGAGTGACCCACCACCACCACTCTGCATTATCTCTCCACTGTTCTCTCCCCCTGGAATTTCCACTGGACAGATGTTGGACCTTGTAAGTCTATGCTTCATGTTTCTTAAATTTCCTTTGCATTTCCTGGGTCTTTGCCTTTCTGTGCTGCTCCGGTTTTCAAATTGCAAATTTTCCCTTCAGCTATGGCCACTCTGCTATTCAGCGCCATTTATTGAGAATTTCATTTCAACAATCATATTTTTCATTTCAGAAATTCCTATCCATTTTTTTACATTAAAAAACATTTTTCTTGTTCTATTCTTCTTCATGGCCTTTGTTACCAACTGACATATTTGTTTGTTATTTCGTTAGTTATTATTTCTTGCTCCCCCCATAGAGTCTAAATTCTAAAAGAGCAGGAGCTACTATGTTGTTTCATTGCTGGAGTTTAGTGCATACACAGTCCTTGGCACATAATAATGCTTAAAAAGTACTTGTTGAATAAATTAAAGGAATTAACGTGATATCTTTTCAAACCTTTCTAAAGGTAATATTAGATCTCTTTTAATATATTTTATCATTTCTACCACTAAATGTTCCTTGGATGTTGGTTTTATTAACTGCTGATTTTTTGTTTTCTTTGTGGTGTTGGTTTTTGTCACAGTTGGATGATTCTTGTCTTTATATTTGCAGAATCTGTCAGCCTGTCTGCATTCTGCTTACAACCACATTCTTCTTTTGGAGGTTGGGTTGGGGGTTGCTGTGACTGTTATGGATGGGATAGTAATAAGCTGCTCTTCTGGGGACCAGGCTCTGGGTTCTTCCTGGGTGTGCCCAGCCACCTCAGGTGCCTCCCTGGCCCTCAGTCAGAAACTCTCTGCTCCTGCCCAGGTATCAGATCCTTCTAGTCACTGCACAATATGGGAGACAGGTAATATTGGAGGAGGAACCAAACATGCCAGCTGCTCCTCCTATAGACACTCACTCCTAGAACCTGGTAGTTGCCCCAGTCCTCCCTTCTGCACGTGTATCTGCTTCCTCTGAGCCCTTTGAAGCCTCCCACCTCCTCCAACCATGCTTATCTGAATGTGATTTGAGCTGTGGTTTCTCTATCAAGTTCCATTTGCTTTCTGACTTGCAACAATTCCTTGCAATTTCTTGTCAGTTCATATCATCTTTTCTTGTTTTCCAGATTGTTATATATGAGTTTTCAAAATATTGTTTTCTGGGGCTGGCCCGGTGGCTCAGGTGGTTGGAGCTCCATGCTCCTAACTCCGAAGGCTGCCAGTTCGATTCCCACATGGGCCAGTGGGCTCTCATCCACAAGGTTGCTGGTTCAATTCCTCGAGTCCAGCAAGGGATGGTGAGCTCTGCCCCCTGCAACTAAAATTGAACATGGAACCTTGAGCTGAGCTGCCTCCCCGATGGCTCAGTTGGTTGGAGCGTGTCCTCTCAACCACAAGGTTGCCTGTTCGACTCCCACAAGGGATGGTGGGCTGTGCTCCCTGCAACTAGAAAAAATGGCAACTGGACCTGGAGCTGAGCTGCGCCCTCCACAACTAAGACTGAAAGGACAACAACTTGACTTGGAAAAAAGTCCTGGAAGTGCATACTGTTCCCCAATAAAGTCCTGTACCCCTTCCCCAATAATAATAATAATAAAATTGTTTTCTGTCATTTCTAGGATTTTAAGGTGAGAAAAGACGGCTGAAACGTGTGTGTAATATGCCATCTTGATCCAATCTCTCCTCTTCATTTATCAGATGCAGCAAATGAGTCTCACAGAGGCTAAGTAACTTTTCAAGCTCACACAGCTAGGAAATGCAGTGGGGCCGGTTGGTATCCTTATGATAATGAATATCTGTTGGGATTGGCATGATGATGGTAACACAGAGGAGGATAAGTCCTTGTTTTGTGTATTTAGTCTAGAGGCCTCTCTAACTTCAAACTATTGGGTCTATCTGGATTTTCAGTCTAAAAAAAATGAGATGTGGCTGTCATAGGTATCATAAAAAGGCTCAATCCACCAATATTTCTTTTATAGAATACGTAGTCTATTTCATTAAAAATAGTGCCTCTAATGAGGATTACTTTCTGATCTGAAGATCAGCTTTGTACGTGTTCCATGCTGTATTATGAGGCAGCATGGTCCATACTGTTTAATTCCAAAGATAACTAACTTTGAAATTAAACACACCCACCTCTTACCAACTGTCTGATCTTAGGTTTTGTAAAGTGAGAATTTTAACTGCAGTTTTTCAAGGTTATAAGCAATACATGATAGGTTGTCATTAGTTAGTAGTCACTATTAAGCATTAACAGGTAGTCTCTCAATAAAACAATATAACATATATGCCTTTACTTTGAGCAAGATTTCTGACCACCTTGGATTTTATTTTGGAATTTTGATCCAAAAGATCCTTTTGCTTTTCGTGCTTTTCCCACAAAACGTCTGCTTCAGTTAACATTGCCCTTTGATCCATGATCTTTTTCTTCCACCCTTAAAACTTTTATCTCTTGCCCCTTGGAAGCTGAGAACTCTATCCATGTAAGCTAGATGAGGACAGTTGATTATCAAAACCAATGAATAAACTTTAGTTAATTTTTGCTGAGTCTAAGGAAATAAGAAAAATCATTTTCCCCAAACAAAACCCACCATAAACAAAGCTTGCCTGCATTTCACACAGCAATACATTAGGAGGAACTGAATACGTGGAAGGTACTGAAGAAAAGAAAGCTACAGAAATGTTTTCATGAGAAGAAATGGCAAAACTTATGGGGGATATTGAGAATGTAAGTCCTTGAACTGAGATTGATTGGGAAAAAAAAATTTATGAAAAGATTGTCTGCCTGAATAATAGAGTTACTAGCGACCTTGAACACAGGAGAGTAGAATAGTAGTGAAACAATGAAATCTTTTTAGAACAGAGAATAATACTCATAAGAGGCAATTTTTAAATGAAAGACAGAATGTTCTATAATAGAAATATTGGGGGCCTGAACCACCTTGTAATTCATAGAGAGGGGAACACCAGTGGCCTTGCCTAGAAGCCCGTGGCTAAGAGAAGGAAGAGCAGCTTCAAATAAGATTATTAATTTCCTTGGAATGAGGCCAGTATGACATCCCCTTTCAAAGCTTGGCCAGATTCTTACAAGATCACTGTGAACAATGAAGTATAGTGAATACGCAAAAACAAAAGCCAAGGCACATCTGGTTACACTAACAAGATGTTGAGTTGTTGGCTCTTTAAAATAAAAACACCTTGTTATCTTCCTGCTTTCCATAGACTGCAATATTTTCCCTGATTAATAAAGATATTTTCACCCAATTTCAGGCAAGAGTAATTGAGCATGAAATACTATAGGACTTCAATGGTACAAAAGATAAACATTAAGTGATATCAGAAAAACATGATGATTTTATAGACTTCTATTCGAATATAGCTTGGGAAACTATAGTAGACATTTTTGTTTCTGTTGTCCCTCCCCTCCTTTGGGGAACTTCTGGCCTTTTTCACGGGAGCTGGTGAGATTGCCACGCAAAGACTTCAACTTTTCTGAGTTGAAAGTGATGAGAGTTTGTCTTTTTCCATTGGTCACAAGCATTAAGGAAGTGACTGTAGAACTGTTAGTGGAAAGGTTAAGGTCAGTCTGTGTTGTCATTGTTGTTGAAAAATCTTATTGCCAGTTTTGCCTAATGAGTTTTCTAAAAAAAAAAAATATGGAGCCTAATTAGTTAAAAAGGGGTGGGGGGGCACAAATGCATGTTTGAGTACTCGCGTATGAATGACATGAAATTCCGAAGGATGATGAAAACATAGGATTAAAAAAACATCTTGGCAGACCAGAAAGAAGAAATACTACTAACAAGATACAATTAAAGAGACTTTTTCTTGAAAAGAAGGAACTGGAGTTGTATGTCGAAGGGGAGATTATAATTCTTATCTTCCAATGTATGAAGCATTATCTTGTGGATGAGGCACTCGCTTTGTCCTAGAAAACTTTTAGGAGTAAACCTGTGATTGTATATGTTTGCACTCAGTGATCATATCTACAGCCACAGCTTTAACAACCACTGATGATGGCTGTTCTGGTCATCTATTGCTGTGTAACAAATTACACCAAACTCAGTAATGTAAGACAACGACTATTTTTTAATTTTGTGGATCAGGAATTAAGGCAGGAGTCTGCTGGGTCATTCTTCTGCTGCACATGATGTCAGCTCATCTCACATGCCTGGTGTCTTAGGTATGTCTCGAAGGCTGGGCTCAACTGTGCACCTCTCTCCCTCCAGGTAAGTACCAAAAGTACCAACATGTAAACAATACAGAAATTATCTGGTTTTTGAATTTTTATTCAAACCCAGCTAACAATAAGTGTGGTATGAGTCTATACAGAGATACATCTTTTATTCCCTCTTTAATTTCTTCTATTGTTTGTGTTCTTTCAGGGTACTTTATGTTTTCTTGGGTAAATTTCCATAATTTACATGTTTCTAAAATAGCATTTCTATTATCCAATACAGTAGTTTATATTTTACATATTATTTGTTTATGAATTCATCAAATGAACACAAGTGTATAGCTCAATAAATGTATCTGTATGTGTACAACCACATAACTAACAACCAGATCAAGATAAAGAATGTTTCTATCATTCCAAAAAGTCAATAGCCTTTCCAGTCAATAGTCACTCACCTCTTGGGGTATAGTTAAATTTTCAGATTTCTATAGATAATTTGTGAGGATTTTCTTGTCTTTGTGAATGATGGGGAAAGGCAAATACTCAGATAAGCTTCCCTTTGTGATTCCAAGCCCTGGAGTAGACTAGAAGTCCACAGCCCACCCCTCAATCAAGGTCACTGCTTGTGGAGATTCACCTATAAAAAAGCACCAACCTACCCAAGGGAAGCCAGAGGCTTCATGGTGGTCAACCAACTTGTATTCAGGCTTTGATGCAGTTCCCGAGGTCATTTCCTATATTTCCTTCTTGAAGATTCCTCTAACATTTGCTGGTGACACCTAAAATGTGTCTGGGTCTTATTAAAGACTAATTGCTGGTATAAAGAATCAAATGCAATGCATGGAGTAAAATGGTCTTCAGGAATTTCACTGTTCTGTCCAGTTTTGTTTGATTTGTTTTGCCGCTATTGTTGTAACATTTAAAATAAACTATAGCCCTTTCTCTTTTTTTTTTTTTTTTTTGAACCTACTAACAATGATAAAATGGCTGTAAGAAAACCCCCCATTTCTTGACTATTATAAATAACAATGGTTGCCAGGCGGGAGGAGGTTTGGAGGGCTGTGTGAAAAAGGTGAAAGGGATAAGAAGTACAAATTGGTAGTTACAAAATAGTCACAGGGTATAAAGTACAGCATAGGGAATATAGTCAATAATATTGTAATAAGTCTATATAGTACCAGGGGTGTACCAGACTAATTGGGTTATCACTTTGTAAGTTAAATCAATGTCTAACCATTATGCTGTAAACATAAAACTAATATAAAATAATATTGAATGTCAACTGTCATTGAAAAAATTTTTTTAAAGTTTAAATTTAAAAAATAAATTTAAAAAAAATCTAAAAAGAAAAATCTCCCATTACTTAACAAGACTCCTGACAATTGAGGCCAGAGATTGAGGGCTAGAGGCAGCCAATTTCTGTGTGTATGTGTGGGGGGTGGGGGGAAGGGGGGGAGGAGAGACAGTAGTGATGACAGTTTTCTTAGCAACCCCCTCCAAACAATGTCCCAGTCCCTCTTGCTCCAAGCTTTCAGTTTTTCTGAAACTCAGGGAAATCCATCAACTGATTTCTGTTTTGCAGATGCTGATTTATGGACTCTGTAAGCATGGATTGATTTTTCTATTAGTTTTGTCTAAACCGTTTTCTAGTTTTCAGAATTTCTTCAAAGTTTTAGTCTTTATGTGGTACCCTGCATCATTTCCCACAGCTGTCATAGGAATTTTTTGTTTTTGTTTTTTTCTTTGTTCTTGCATTTTAATATACTTTTAGGATTTTGATAAGGAAGTCAAGTCACTATAGTGATTCAATTTCCCAACTTGAACCTGGAAGTTTGACATGAATATACTTGAAAAACTAATCTAATAGGGCTCCAAAAAACCAAATACCCCATTAGGAGCAATTAGTTTGACATATTCAGACCTTTCCAGAAAATGCTTGGCTCTTGGTCCTTTTGAACTAGAAAAAAGGATCAAATTGACTCTCATCTGATCAAAGTAGTTAACCAACTCTTAGAAAAAATGTAAAGAAATTTCAATATTTCTCAGACTTTTGGAATCTTTAAGAACTCTCCAAAGGGAGAAGAGCTGATTCAAACCTTCATTTACATCTCCTAAAACTCACCAAAGTAAGCCGTCTCTTACCTTGTACCAAGTTGTCCTTGATTTTCATACCACAAAAGATTAAAGATAATACTACTAATTATGATATTTAAAAAGAGCCCTTCCTGAGAATGATCTGCCACTGGTATTGTACTATATAAAGACTTTGAGAAATAGCTTTGATAATTTATGCTCATTAACAGGAGAATGCGGGAGATTAAAGGTAGCAAGGGTGAATAGCCTCTCATTTTTGCAAAACTTGTGAAACCTTTTATTCACCTACGAAAGCCATTATTATGTAATAATAAAAAAAGGAGGTGTGCTTCATATATGAGCTCAGAGAGGGAATAAAGACACAAGGAGCTATTTTCTCTCAAGAGAGCTGTAGTGTCATAGATTAAAGGTGGAAAGGCAGCCATCATTTAAAGCAGCTCACATCTCCAAAGGATATTTATTCACAAATTGATTAGAGTTGGAAATGAAAATGATTCAGTTGGTGGAAACATTACAGCAGCCCTTTAAAGTATGATGGGAAAGATGAAAAGGCGGCTCACTTACCCTTTTCTTAGCATGCAGGCCGAGATCAAAAAGACCAATGTCCCATTGATAGCCCTAATGAGCCTGCACTTCTATTTAGCTCTTCATTTATTTCCAGTGACTTGGGGGACATGTTCTGTTTGATAAACCTGAGTATACCATTGCTGGAGACAGCATCACATTTCCTAAATATTTTTTTGGGGGGTGATGTGATTAAGTTTTCCAAAATGGTAATATAAATTGGTGGTACTCACTTGGCAGAACCTTTTATTTCTCTCCAAATACTTGTTTCGTCTCCATTGCTACTCATCCCAAAATCTTTACTATCATCTTCTGCTTCTCCTTTCCTCTCTCACTTCCCATTAAATCTACCAGCAAAACCTGTTGGCTCTATTCTGAATCTGACCACTTCTCTCCCCCTCCACTTCCTCAGCTCAAGTACAACTAATCCATTTCCATTGCTGTTAGACTTTGCATCTCAGTCAGAAACTGAGAGCTCAGAACCATGCTGCTGTTCAAGTCAAAGAGATAAAATCAGCTAATGTGTGGATAAATTGAGGGTCAATGAGACTTTTTGCTTTTGAATATAATTATGCTGTTTCCCTGAAAATAAGACCTAGCCAGACAATCAGCTCTAATGCGTCTTTTGGAGCAAAAATTAATATAAGACCTGATCTTATCTTATATAAGATCGGTCTTATATTATAGTAAAATAAGATCAGGTCTTATATTAATTTTTGCTCCAAAAGACGCATTAGAGCTGATTGTCTGGCTAGGTCTTATTTTCAGGGAAACATGGTAAAAGAGTAATAAATTCAGAAAACAGTCAATCGCCAAAAAAAAAAAGTCAAAACGTCTTTAAAAATTGAAAGTTCTATATCTCCAAAATTAAATTTGTTTCCTTTTATATTTCATCAAAAAAGTGAAAGAGTCAACAACTCTTACTTTATTTATTTCAGACGTCAAATTCATAGTTAAGGTACCATGGAGCAAAAACCTCTCTACACATGAGGGTGGCTCCTTAAAATCACTCTTTGAATCTCTAAAATCACCCTTTGTGAGAAAGACAGAATTCATTGGTTCATTCTTATGGAAATTCCCACATTCATGCCTCCATCCCACAACACATACACTATTATTTTATGTACCATTAAGAAAGGGAAAAAATGCCTAAGATGGTGTATAAAGCTGAGATGTAAAAGGGCTATGCCCTCAATGCAGAAATAAACAAGAAATATACTTGCCTTTCTTAATATTGGCACTGGCTGAAGAAAGGGAAAATATTTCTGGGAATTTAAACCATAAACTGAGATTAAAGCAAGTGTGCAGTCTAAATTCTCATTAGCAACAGTGCACAAAGATTCCCTTTTCTCCACATTCTCGTCAACATTTGTTATTTGTTGACATTTTGATAGTAGCTGCTCTGACTGGTGTGAGGTGGTATCTCATTGTGGTTTTGATTTGCATTTCCCTGATGGTTAGTGATGTTGAGCATCTTTTCAAATATCTGTTGACCATCTATCCGTCTTCTTTCGAGAATGTCTCTTCATATCCTCTGCCCATTTTTTGACTGGATTGTTTATTATGTTGTTATTGAGTTGTATGAATTCCTTACATGTTTTTGATATCAACCCCTTATCTGATACATCACTTTTGAATATTCTCCCAATCACTAGGATGTCTTTTTGCAGATACGGTCACTATGGAAAACAGTACAGGGATTCCTCAAAAACCTAAAATAGATCTACCTTTAAACCCAGCAATTCCACTTCTGGGTATTTATCTGAAGAAAATGAAAGCATTAATTCAAAAAGATATATACACACCTATGTTCATTGAAGCATTCGTTACAAGAGCCAAGACATGGAAGCAACCTAGGTGTCAATCAACAGATGAATGGATAACGAAGATGTGACATACAAGGTCTGTCAATTAAGTTCGCGAACTCATCCTAGACAAAGTACTACATACCTCATTGCTGAATATCACTTCAGTCACCTTCAAAGTACTCCCCTTGGGAAACTATATGCTGATGCCAGCACATAGTCCATCCTCCAAAGCAATTTTGGAACTATTTTTTTGGAATGGTCATCAGAGCCTTGATGTACGAAATATCATCAAAATGTCTTCCTTTCAATATTTCCTTAATCTTTGGTTAAAGAAAGAAGTCATTGCGGGCCAGATCAGGTGAGTAGGGAGGGTGTTCCGATACAGTTATTTGTTTACTGGCTAAAAACTCCCTCACAGACAGTGCTGTGTGAGCTGGTGCATTGTCGTGATGCAAGAGCCATGAATTGTTGGCAAACAGTTCAGGTCGTTTTTATCTAACTTTTTCATGCAGCGTTTTCAACACTTCCAAATAGTAACCTCGGTTAACTGTCCAGTTGGTACAAATTCATAATGAATAATCCCTCTGATATCAAAAAAGTTTAGAAACATAATTTTGACTCTTGATTTTCACTGACAGAACTCTTTTGGTTGTGAGAATTGGCTGACTTCCATTGTGCGCTTTGATGCTTTGTTTCAGGATCATATTGGTACACCCATGTTTTTTTCACCAATGATAATAACATGACCCAAAACATCATCTTGCCTCTCCAAAAGGTCTTGGCAAACTTCGACTCTCCTTTGCTTTTTTTCATCAATGAGCTCCTTTAGGATTATTTTTGCACACACCTTTCTCATGCCAAGATTTTTAGTTAAGATTTTCCTAAGTGTTTCTCTATCGATGTTTACTTGGTCTGCTATGCTTGTCACAGTCAGCAATGATTTTGACGCACAACTCAATGAATTTTTGCAATGTTTTCATCATTTCTGCTTGTTATTGGCTGCCCTGTCTTCTCTTCATCATGGTTGGTAATAGGTCACTCTATAAATGTGTCCAGTGGCTTCCTGTGTGAGTCTTCCATTATTCCAATCAGGACATTTAAGAAGAGAGGCTATTTATAGTGCTTCCTCTACTTCTTCCCATTTAAAACATGGCTCCAAACTCATGAAGCCCTAAAAAAAAGGCCCATAGTGCCACATAGAAAGTAACTTTAAACTTCAAGTTTTCATATTTAATTGACAGTTATCATCAAATTAACATACACAAAAGAAGCTTCTTGAATTGGATAATGATTATGTCAGAGAAGATCTTCCAAAACCTCCTGAGCAGGATGGTATATTATTTTGTCTAATAAATCAAGACTTTGCAATATTAGTCTATAACTTTCAGCTAATAGCCATGATTGAGATATAGCTATAAAATCAATCAGAATCAACTAAATGAATTCGCTACTATAGTTTGACAGGCGGGGCTATTGACAAATGCTCCATCTAATTAATAATATGGAACAAATTATCCAAAAATATACAGGTGGGTTTTTTAAATTACTAAAATAATGTAATTTAATTAGTAAAATTACCTGTTCAATTTGAAAATGGAAACAATGCATAAATATATAGAAAACCACAGGGTAGCAGGGGTGGGGTAAGTGCTTATGAATGGGGCAAGTTGACACTGATATTTCCTAAAAACAATATGGCAGAGTGTTCCAGACACGAGAGTGGCATCTTTATGGAATCACCATGCATACTCAACTGTCTCAGTGCGAAGATTCCTGATCTGTGTGTAAATCATTTTTAATCAAGGTGCATGGCAATCAGTCTCACAGATTTAAATCCCATGTAACAAGGTATCAGTGTAGTATAAACAGACTTTAAATTCATTGTCTGCATTATTTTGCAATAATTTAATCCTTATATGCAAAAAAGGAAAGAACACCACAGTAATATACCATGTTATACCTTTTAGGTTAGCAAAAAATGAAGTGTGAATAAGTATTGGAGAGAATGTAGCTCAATAAGAACTCTCACACTCCACTTTAGAAAACTGGGATTTCATGTAGTCAGATACTCATACTTTTTCCCTAGAAATTGTACTCCTAGACGTATATCCAAGGGAAACTCTTGCTCATGTTCAGTAGAAGAAGTGTACAAGAATGATCACAACAGCACTGTTCTCAACAGCAAAACCCTGGAAATCATCTATAGGCCCATCAAAAAGAAACTGTGTGAATAAACTGTGGTTTAGTCACACAATGGAGTATTATATAGTTGTCAAAATGAACAAATTCTATGTACATGCCGCAATATGGAAAAATCTTAGCAATATAACATTAAGTGAAAATAGTAAGACCCATAAGATTACATATAACATGATATTTTCTTAAGCTGTAAACAATTCAAATTATATACATTTTTGTAAAACATATCATATAAAAATGTATTAAAATCAAAGAGAATGCTAAGCTCAGTGTTCAGAATGATGGTTATGTTTGTGGGAGGGGGAATACAGGAAGAGGAAGAAGGGAACAGGCTGCAGGGGAGTGCTTGAGTAGACACAAATTATCATTAGAATTCTAGATTTGTGTTGGGTTCACTGGTGCTTATTGCATTATTATGAATGAATGAATGAATGAATGAATGAATGAATGGCCATGCATAAAATGTAATGAACTTTATGACCGACAGACGGATGGATAGATGGATGGATGAATCGATGGATGGATGAATGGATGGGCAAAATATTTCTTCAAATGGCTATACAGCAAAAAAACGTTCAAGAAACCTTTCAGAGTATTATAATATGGGGACATTTCAGGGAAATGGGCACCCTCATACACAAAGGAAAAAACAATAAAATGTCACACATTTTCTGGAAGACATTTGGCATATATGTCACAAGCTTTTTAAAAATTTGTTGTGCCATTTTACCCCATAGTCCCATTTCTAATCGTTTGTCCTGGGGACAGGTCGGGGTATGAGAGGGATAACTGGTAAAAGCAGAAATGTTCACAAAGAAACGAGTATGAGAACATTTGTATCAGCCTTATATATAATAGCAATATATGAGATACAGTTTATATGTCCAGTAACAGATTTTGAATTATATATATGATATTAAATTACATATTCATTACATATTATCTATCTCCACCCTTAAAAATGAGAAGCAAATTTTTTTGTTCATCCCCAGCACGTACACTGCAGAATCTATCTTCCTACTGGTCTATCTATCTATCTATCTATCTACTATTTTTTTAAAGATTTTTTTATGGGTACTATTTTTTTATAGATTTAATCAATAAAATTATGTTCATAGAAGTTTTGCTTATGATACACATATGAATGTGGAGGTCATTTAGTTCTGAATCTTCTCCCTGCTCCTAGAGACCAAAAGGAGCAACAAGGAAAATGGGGAGAGAAACCTTATCAAACACATTGTTAAAGAAACTAGGAGACAGAAGAAACCTGAAAATTCAAGTTGCATGTAAGTGCTGTGAAAGGCGGAGATGAACCACAAGACGGTGCCGGAAGTCTCAGAGATGCCCAAGGAAGAACAGAAGTATGGAGGGGGCAGAAGGGCTCAGACATCTTGGAAATCCCCAGCAAATATTCCCTTCCAGAAGGAGAAGAGCCTGCTAGAATAAACTCAACTGGGCCAAAGACTTAATACAAAAAAATGAGACTATACAAGCTCTAGATTAATAACATGAATTCCTTTATAAACCTGGAAAGGGAAAGATCTTTCTAACTATGACTCAAAATTCAGAAGCCATTTTTAAAATTTAGTAATTTGATTATATGCAATAAGACAGTTTTTCATAAGATAAAAAGTATCTGATACACTAGAAGAAGTAGTTATAATTCATATTTCAGACAAATAGCTAATTTCCCAAACACATAAAGAAGTCCTTTAAAAATGAGAAGAAAAAACAGCCCAGAAGAAAAGTAAGCACAGGAGTTGAACAGATGGTTCACTGGAAAAGAAATGTTAAACATATGACAAGAAATCAATCTCACTCAAATTAAAGAAATGCAAAGAAAGGCAACACTGAGCTACTCTTCTCACCTACCAGAGTGGCAGAGAGGAGAAAGAAATAGTTTGGGAATATACTTCCATGGTCAAGACCATGGGGAAACAGGTCCTCTCATTCTTTACTGGAGGTTGTCTCAGTGGAACAATAGCTGAGCGGTTCACGAAAGTGGAATCTTTGATTCCTGCCTTTTGTGTCCTGTCTCAAACCTTTTGCCTAGCCAAAGATCACTAAGAGTTTCTCCTATATTTTCTTATAGAAGTGGCATAGTTTGGGGTTTTACCTTTAGGTCTGCAATCTAATTTGAGTTTATTTTTATATATGGTACAAAGTATGGGTTAAGGTTTATATTTTTTGCATATATTTACCCAATGAAGAAAAGATAGGTTCCAGCACAACAAATAGTGCTGGAACCTATCTTTTCTTCATTTAAGTATCTTGACCAGATTGTTAAAAATCAATTGTCAATATCTTGTGGGTGGTTCATTCATTTTTACTGCTGTATCATATTCCTATGTATGAAAATACTTTACAATTTGTTCTTTTGGGTTATTTACAGTTTGGGGCTATTTTCATAAATGCTGTGAACATTCATGTACCTGTCTCCTGCTGTGAATGCCATCAGCTGAGGTCATATACAAAACATCTGCATTTTTATCCAACTATCCAAAAAATAACCCCGACTGTGTGATTTTTTCACTACCTGTTTAGTCAAATCTTTAGTAATGTTTTCTGTATCTCCAATCATATTTGTTGCCAAAGGAAAGGAATATGTTTTAGTTTGTCACTATATTGTATTAACTTTTTTTTTCTTTTACCATGGCAGGGAGAATTAAGTGTTTTCCCAATAATATTTGACTTTCTGTATTCACTCTGAAGCAAGAAATTTAAGATGCTTCTACTCATCTTTATTATTAATTTTAAAAGGTTAGAAGGTGAATAGAATATTGCAAACTTTAAACATTGTTGAAAACCACTTTCAACATTTTTGGAAAAAAAATTATAGAGGCTTGCCCTCAAGCTCTAAATATCTGGATTTTACATCTTGCTAATTTTTAGTTCTTGTTAATATCTCAAGGTCACATGGGTAAAGGTTTTTCGTGAATGATAGTGGATGCAATTCATATTTCTAATAATCTTTAGAATTTGGAGCTTGTATGTGCTTCTCTTCCTTTCATACTTGATTAGATTTTCATTCTTTTTACCTCGTCTGGTGACTGATGAAACACTCATTCAAGGAAGAAAGAGAAGGGTTGGCTCAGTCATTTTCTTGTTCGCTTATGTTTCCATTGTTAACAACATCTTTAAACAACATTTCTTAGTCAATTAAAATCATACAGTGTTATCTTTACATTACTTAATTGGGCACTCTTAAACTGCAATGTGTTGCAACAGCCTGAACGTTGCAACAGCCTGAAGTAATGAGTGAGAGTTCGCTCTCTAATTTCTATTCCCTACCACCCACCGCCTGCAAGCCAGGGGGATTAAGGACTCAGGTTATTCCTGAGGCAGATAGTACAATTTGCCTTTGTTAGGGGCAAAATGAGAAACCAGAAAGCCTCAGGATCTCAAGCCCTACCCCACCATCTCTTTCTTTACCCCAATGTCTCTATTTCCCACGCCATATCTTTTTCTTTCTACTGATTTATTTTTACTGCTTGAGGAGGCTCATGGTCAAACAAAATCACCTTAAGTCTTCTGAATTTTATGTCCTCAATTCAAGGGGTCAGTTGAGACTATCTAGAATCCCCATCCAAATATGCAGGAGCCGAATTCCAAATAGCTGAACATTATGTCAGAAGTCCTATCCTGGTGTGATCAACTCTAGCCAAGCCCAGGCTTGTAGGTGGGTGGGAGAGATTCTCAGAGAAGGGAATTTGGGCCTGAGAAGATGATCTAAAAAGTGGCTTTTACAAATGGTCCTAGCTAATGTATCCTGATGCAGCCATTTCTCTGTAGGAATGGTCTACCTTCCATCCTTTGGCTATATGATTTTTTTTCCCATGGGGCTGGAATGGAAACACCAAGATTTTTTTCTATGATTTTCCTTTTTCTCCACTTCTGTATGTGACCACCTAATTGACACATTTGTACCTTAATTGGTGAATGCATTAAATCAGGTTGTAGTTAATTCCGCTAGCCTCAGAACATTCTCCTCTTTATGGTTAGCTTGCATATCTTTGTTCTAGTTCATCATGTGTTGACTTTACAATTTAACTCTCAGAAGGTAATATTATTCCCTCACTGTCAAATTTGTTGTGCACATAAATCCTCAAGAGGGGTCAGAGATACTGAAGCAAGAGTGTTGCAAAGAGTTAAGAAATACAAATACAGTTAACCTGGAAAAAAAAAATCCATGTCGTTTCTTGAAGGTGAAATACTAAGCACCCCCCCAAAAAAAAAGAAAGAAAATGGAAAACTCACTTTAAATAATTATGATAACCCATATGCAATCTATGGTCAATTCAGGTATGTGACATATAGAAACAGCTATGGAGATCCTTTTGGAGTTGGAGGTAGAAATGGACAGAGACATAAAGCATAAGCTCAGAAACAGTAGGGGCCACTGCGTGTGGGTTCCCTTTAGAGTATCTAGATTACTCCACCCAGGACAACTTGACAACTACAAGAGCTAGATTTTGACCGTGACAGAGGCACTTGACAATCTAGAAAGAGCTAATAATAATCCACCAAAACTCCTGTTTTGGTTTTCTATCTTGGATCAGAGCCAACAGACTCATGACCTTGTTCAAATCAAAGAGAAAAACCGATTTTCCCCCTCCTTGTCAGAGAATTACATGGTAAATAAAAGTGTTTAACTCTATTTCAGCCTAAAATGGGGGGAAAAGAGAAAAACTATTTTGTCTATAGACAAACCGGGAAGATGGGGAGAGACTTCAAGACTTCGGAGCATTAAAAGTGATGCAAAGCCCATTTAATGGGCACCCCTAGAGCTTTTTTTTCCCATGCACCGCAATTGATTGCCATGAGATTATGATGCCATTAAAATTCACTCTGCCCATAAACTAATGCTGCGGAAAATGCTGACGTTTATAGCAGTTCCTACAAGGGACATATTTCAGTGTGAAAGTAAGTCCTAATGTAAGAACTTTATCTCAGTAAAGCAACATCTAGGAAGTGGGGTGGGGGGAGGAGGAGAAAGAGAGGCTGTCCAGGAGTGCTGGGAGTTTTATTTCTCTCAATAATGGGTGTATGGATGCTAAATTTCAAAGACTTTTTAAAATAAATCTATTGGCCTTTGACAAAATCAATCCAAACCCCATAAACCAAGAAGTCATCCACTTGATATTAATGAGCCCACATTTGCATTTATTTGTCTCTTACACTAGACAAACCATTAATTTCGTGTTTATGCTTCCTTTGAAGTCTGAATGCTCATAGATAGATGGCCTCATCGAATCTCCTGCTGCTACATTAATATTTCGCTATAAATGATAAATTTTATCATTTTCCACAACACCCCTTTTTACTTTAAGAAAGCTGTGAAAATACAAGCAATAAGTCTTAAAGCCTGAAAGCACAGCTTTTTTTTTTTTTTAATACTCTTCAGCAGGAATCATTAAAATAGTGATATCTTTAACATCAGGATACCTTTGATGGCCTCTAGGACTTGGAAGCCAAGATGATGTACATCTCATCAACTAATCAACCGTGCTTGGATAAAAGATGGCTCAGTTGGCTAGAGCTGACACACAGGTCCATTTTTGACCAACACTCGGTGCCTAAAGTTTCTTCAGAATTTATCTGACAAGGGTTTAGTTTCAAATATGAGCCTAATGCATTGGTTTTAAAAGGAAAAGTATTTTGAAAGGTTTGAGGTAGAAGTGGTTACCACCAGGGTGGTGTTCTTGCTTGGCAGGGTGGAGGAATGGCAAAGTACCAGGTGAGAGGGCAAAGAGTTCTAGATTGAATAGATTGATGCTAAATGATTTGCAAGGTATCATGTTATGGAGATGGTCACAATCAGGTCAGTTATTCTGTTTGACAATTATGATGATGAAGAATATTATAAAGATGATGATGATGATGATAACCACTTATTGAGCCCTTCCTACACGTCAGACACCGAATTGTGAGCTCTGCAGCCATCCTCTCAACAACCCTGAGAGGTAGTTGCTACTGTTATTTTCAGCTTATAGATGAGGGAACTGAAGGGAACAAAGCAGTAAATAGTTTGTGAAAGCTATAACTGCTACATAGAATGATAGGTCTATTTGCCCCTTTGTCACTTTGCTGTTACAGTCAGATTCACCAGGATCTCCCAGGAATCGTTCTATAAATGACTAAACTCTCTTAGTTAGATCTATAGTTGACCTTTTTAATTCTGCATTCATAGGAGTGGTATGGATTTCATAGCCAGGAATTTCCAGGTGATTAAATTTGGTGAGGTCACCTATAGTCATAACCTGAATCAGGTACGTGGAAGAACTGGAACATCTCTAAGCCTTTGGACCAGGGTGTTTTCTTGGAACATTCTCTCCTTGCACATTATTCCCTTCTGTCCTTCAAGCAGCCTTTTTTCCATTTCTGAAAGAGCTCCACAAATCCAGTCTCATCCACAGACTGTCACCCACCTCTCTTAGTTTCCTTCTATTGTTCTCCCTCACCCCCACTTCTTAAATGTACTTGCTCTTTGCATATATATATATATATATGATCTTTGCTACAATTCATGTTTTGCTTTGATGTTTCATTGAAATTAATGTGTAGCATTTTATATTTCTTATAAATATGCATTTACATACAGGTTGGTTTTTTTTTGGATTAATATTATACATTCTGTTTGGGTGGAGAGTGGGCAGAAATTCTATCTTTGACCAGAATCCTCATGTTCAAACTGATTCAATAACAGAAACTATTTGCATTAGCTAAAATATCATCATAATAAAAATGTTTATAAATCATTACAATGCCAGATATTTCATTTGATTTTTTTTCTTTTCACTTGAGCCAAATCTGTGATTAAGGACTGCAGTAAAATGTTTAACACACAAACATAAGCTTTGTTATTCAAATAATGTATTGACCAGGAATGAGAAAGGCAGCTCATTCATAAAGTCTCTGAGACATCTTCCTCTGGAAAAAGTGGTCGTGGAAATAAGTAGATCAGGTACTGGTGAACTAGACTGGTCTACATGGGATGATACAAAGCAAGGACATAAAAGAGTGCAGCCAGGCTTCCTGGCCACAGGGCAGCTACAAGAGCAACTAGGTTGAGTATGTTGCTAACCAGTGACTTGGGTGAAGGAAAACCATCGACCACAATAAGAAACTGTGAGAAGACTTATTTCAGGTCTTTGCTATCTAGCTGATCTGCATTTAGCAGCAGTTAAGGTGTATTGAGGCTCACTGGGTACAAGGCACTCTTTTAAGTGCTTCACATTTGATCCCACAACTACCCCTTAAGTAGACACTATCATTATTGCCATTTTACAGACTGGAAAAGTAAGGCTCTGGGATGATAACTCACTTGCCTAAAGTCTCATAGCTACTGAGAGATGAACCTGGGATTCAGACAGTCTGACACTAGAAGTCCCCTCTTCGCTGCAATACTGTATTCCTTTTTTAATGGTCACAGAATAATCCCAGAAAGGAAGCCTGCTTCAATATACCACATATGGTTTCTGTGATTATCTATTTTAATAATTTTTTCTTTTTTTTTTTAAGATGAGTGAGGAGAAAACCATGACAATCTCTTGATTTATTATGGCTACAGCTAATACCAGTCTTTTTAGACCTGGAGACTCTAATGAAGTCCCTATCCCATAACTTCCCACTTCCCAGTAAAGCATTGAGGAGAAAACAATAGTCTCTTGAGTGCTGGGCATGCTTTCTTAAACTTGAGAATGGTACCAAACAACCCAGGATGCTGGATGGAATTTGAACAACTTAATCTTTAAAAATTGTTTGGTTACCTCCCTTCTGAGGAGCTACGCTAGGTAGGACAAGTTAGCTTGTCTGTGACCAGAATTAATCAGATTAGATCTAAGAGAGTTTTGTCAATACAGATCTAAGGCTTTGGCAAAAATTTGGGGAGGCAATAAGGTGAAGAATTGTGGTACTGAGAGAACAATCCAAGATGGCAGAGTATATAAACACTATGCCTGCCTCATCCGTGAACACATCAAAATTACCTCCCGTGAACACATCAAAATTACAATTAAATTATAGAACAATCAACCTGGAGAACCATCTGAAATCTGGCTGAATATATATAACTAATGAATGAATGAATATAACTAAGGATATAAAGAAGAAGCCACATCAATACTGGGAGGAGGGGTAGAGACATGAAACAGGCTGGCCCCAAACCTCTGTGCAGCAGGTAAAAATTGGGAGGGCTATCAGCCATGGAGGTTCCCCATGGAGAAGCAAGAAACACCAGCCTCACACCAGGCTCCCCAGCCAGGAGTTCTGGTGCAGGGAAGAAGAGCCCCCACAACATCTGGCTGTGAAAAACAGTGGGGATTCCGAACATCCAGGTGGGATGGAAGGCTGTGGGAAATCCAGCCTTCCTCTTAAAGGGCCCACACACAGAGTCAATTGCTCACAGGTACTCACCCTGGGCTCCAGTGGATAGACGGTGACTTGGGGAGCATTGGAGACAAATGGGGGGCAGACTAAGGTGTGTGCTCTCCGGGGGAGGCTTGGAAGACGGTAGGCATTTTTTTTTCTGTGGGGTCCTTCTCCCCTGCAGCTGGCAGGCGGATGCCATCTTTCCTGTCTTTGGTCCACCCCCTACGCTTACGACCAAATCTGAATCTGATTGGTTTGGTGAGCTCTGCAGCTCCTACCTGCTCACTCACTGAGATCCTGCCACCCCCCAGCTCTGTACTCCATAAGGCTTTATTGGCAGCTGAACCTTACAGGAGCTGGCAACCAGCAAAAGGCAACAGTAGGTGGCAGCAGGACTTAGTGTGTCCTGGCTTTTTGCAGAGCTATCCCAGGCCCAGTACTGGTGGCAGCCATCCTCGATTTGCAGCGTGGCCTCTCCCACATGCCTCTAGATCCAGCTCAAGTAGAGACCAACCGTGGATTGCTCTGTAGCTTCTACCAGGTAGTGCTTGACCACTCACAGGCAGTGAGTGACCTGGGCCTGCACCAGAGCCCCTCCCAAGAGGTTCCAGAATGAACATACTTAGTGGTTGGCTTCAGACCACAGCAGAGCACCACCCAATTAGCCCCCAAAACAGCAGAACCAAAAGGTGGTCTCAACAGGCACCAGAGCCTGCTGCAGCAAATCCTATCTGTGTGGTAAGACGCCAGCACAGCAGCCCATAAGCTGTGGACATGGCCAAATCCCACAGCCAATCAGCCTGAGGGTCATTCCCACTGACTGACGTGTCAATAGCAATCAAGGATCAAATATAACAGGAGGGCACACACAAACCATACAAGGGGCACACGTGGAGCACCCAGAACAGGTGACTATGGAGACTGTGCCAGGGCCTCACACGGCTCCTACTACATAAGTCCACCCAGCAAGAGACATCGCAGATCTACCTAATACATAGAAACAAACACAGAGAGGAGCCAAAATGAGGAAACAAAAAAATACATCCCAAATGAAGAACACTCCAGAAATAGAACTAAACGAAATGGAGGAAAGCAACCTACTAGAGTTCAAAACACTAGTTATAAGGATGCTCAAAGAACTTAGTGAGAACTTCAACAAAGAGATAGCAAGCATTAAAAGAGAGAGAGAGAGAGAGAGAGAGAGAGAGAGAGAGAGAGAGAGAGAGAGGAAGAAACTATAAAAAAGAACCAGTCAGAGGTAAAGAATACATTAACTGAAATGAAGAATGCACTAGAAGGAATCACGATCAGACTAGATGAAGCAGAGGATTGACTCAACGATTTGGAAAACAAGGTAGCAGAAAACACCCAATTGGAACAGCAAAAGGAAAAAAGAATTTTTTAGCAAATGAGGATAGTTTAAGAGACCTCTGGGACAACATCAAGCGTAACAACATTTGCATCATAGGAGTACTAGAAGGGTAAGAAAGAAAGCAAGGGATTGAGAACCTATTTGAATAAATAATTACTGCAAATTTCCCTAACCTGGCGAAGTAAATTGACATACGCATATAAGCCAGGAAGCGCAGATTCCAAACAAGATGAACCCAAACAAGCCCACACATTATAATTAGAATGGCAAAGGTTAAAGACAAAGAGAGAATTCTAAAAGCAGCAAGAGAAAAGTAATTAGTAACATATAAGGGAGCTCTCATAAGATTGTCAGCTGATTTCTCAACAGAAATTTGTAGGCCAGAAGGAATTGGCACAAAATGTGATGAAAAGCAAGAACCTACAACCAAGATTACTCCACCCAGCAAAGCTATCATTTAGAATTGAATGACATACCACATATCAGTGAATATATAAACCAAAAACAACAAAAGAACAAGACAAACAAATGAAAAACAGAAACTCATAGACACAGACAATAGTTTAGTGGTTGCCAGAGGGTAAGGGGGGTGGGGGGTGGGAGATGAAGGTAAGGGGGATCAAATATATGGTGATGGAAGGAGAACTGACTCTGGGTGGTGAACACACAATGGGATTTATAGATGATGTAATACAGAATTGTACACCTGAAATCTATGTAATTTTACTAACAATTGTCACCCCAATAAATTTAAAAAAAATAATAATAATAATTGAATGACATCTAAAGAACTTCCCAGACAAGAAAAATCTAAAGGAGTTCATTGCCACCAAACCAGTATTATAAGAAATGTTAGAGGGACTTCTTCAAGATGGAAAAAAAAATCAAAATTATGAATAATAAAACGGCAATAGCTACAGGTCTCTCAACAATTACTTTCAATGTAAATGGATTAAATGCTCCACTCTAAAGACAGAGGAGGATAGGAAAACCAACATATGCTGCCTACAAGAGACTCGCTTAAGATTGAAAGACACACAGAGACTGAAAGTAAACAGATGAAAAAAGATGTTTCATGAAAATAGAGAAAAAAAACACAAAAAAAGGTGGGATAGCAGTACTTATACCAGACAAAATAGACTTTAAAGCAAACGTTATAACAAGAGACAAATAAGGACCCAGTAATCCCAGCTATGGGTATTTATCTGAAGAAAACCAAAATGCTACTTCGAAGGGATGTGTGTATATGTTTATTGCAGCATTATTTACAACAGCCAAGATATGGAGGCAGCCTAGGTGTCCATCAATGGATGATGAATGGATAAAGAGGAGGTGGTACATATATAAAATGGAATATTGCTTGGCCATGGATGGGAATGTGTTCTTGCCATCTGCAGAGACATGGATGGACCTGGAGGGTATTGTGTGGAGTTAAGTATGTCAGACAGAAAAAGACAGATGCAATATGATTTCACTTATATGTGGAACCTAAAGAACAAAATAAACAAACAAACAAACAAACAAAACAGAAACACACTCACAGATACAAAGAACACTTTGATAGTTGCCAGATGGGAGGTAGGTAAAAAATGGGAAAGGATTAAGAAGTACAAATTGGTTGTTACACAGTAGTCATAGGAACATAGGGTATAGCAGAAGGAATATAATCAATAATATTGTAGTAACTATGTATGATGTCAGATGGGTACTAGATTTATCGGGGTGATAGGTGACGGGGTTTGAGGGACAAGGTGAAAAAGGTGAAGGGATTAAGAAGTACAAATTAGTACTTACAAAATAGTCACGGGGATGTAAAGTAAAGCATAGAGAATATAGTCAATAACATGGTAATAACTACACATAATGCCAGGTTAGTAATAGACTAGTCAGGGGGATCACTTCTTAAATTATACTAATGTCTGAACACTATGCTATACACCTGAAATTAATACAAAATAATATTGAATGCTAATTGTAATTTAAAAATTTAAAAAGTTGCGGGGGGGGGGGGGCGACGATGGGGGAGACGAAGGGGAATAAGAGGTTCAAATTTCCAGGTATGGAACAAGTGAGTCATGGGATTGTAACATATCGCATGGGGAATACAGTCAATAATATTGTGATAGAGTGGTATGGTGTCAGATGGTTGCTGGTCTTATGGTGCTCACTTCTTTAAGTATATTAATGTTGAACAGCTATGGTGTACCCCTGAAATTAATATAATATTGTATGTTAGCTATATTTTTTAATACAAATCCTTAAAAAAAAAGAATTCTGGTACTGACTAAACAGGCTTTACTTTAATTCCTTTTTTTTATTAGTCCTTTATGTTCTTCACTTTGGGGGATAACAGTTGCCATATTTTGATTACCTATGAATCGAATACTAAAGAAGATATCAGCACAACATGGGCTGCAAAGTTAAGAAATTTCCTTAGAAGAGATAGGATAGGTGCTGGGCTTGAAAGATGGGGAAACCCACTAATTTACCCACTAACTGAAGAACCATAGTATTTGTTAGACTAATTTCCAAGGTCTTGTTGCAATGCTTGGTTCCAGATAGAGTGTTTTCTTGAAGTTGCTTACATGACCATAGGTCGGTTGTGCCCAAATGAACCAAGAACTACCCAAACCAAGTCAACTTCCAGAAAAAACTAGTTTCAAAACACAACAGGAAGCTTTGTACTGCTGCTTGACTGAATACAAACTAAAGGAAAGCAGATTATAATTTAGTAGAAAATTTAAAATAAACGAGTAAAATTTGACATAATAAATTTGAGTAAACACAAAAGTATTGGAATTTTCACAAACACTGATACACAGATTTGCATGTGTCTCCACAGCAATGAAGTATCTCTAAGAGGAATGAGGATTTGAGGGCTTAGAGTCTCCCCTAGTGGAGGCAAATTCTTCCAGCTGGGTCTTGCTTTGAACCAATAACTGTTTATTAGTGTTGTCCTAGAAGTACAAGTTCTTCTTGGTCATTACTGTTCATGGGTTCCAAGCGTGAGACAGTGACCTCACCTACATTTCCCCCTTCCTCTCTTAGAATATGATTAAACAGATTCAGTAACGGGGAGCTTCTCTAATTTGTTACTTCCATCCACGCTCTTCTTTTCTTACCAACCATTTCAAGTTCTCCATTGGATTTCCTGATTCTGGGACCAAGGCTAAAATTCACTTTAGTTCATTCACTTTGGAGAGAGAAGTAAAGAATGGGAAAACAAAATTTAATTTTGTTTTTTTTTTAAAGAAAGAAATGTTAACACCCAAAGCTCAGTGGATACACAGGAGACAAAGTTCTTTTTGTTCTGTAACAATTACCTGGAGAAGCGGGTGCCATCGTGTTAGGCAAGGTCACAGCGGCAGGGCCCATTGTGTGGGAGGTGAATGAGTATGTCGGTACCTCGACCGTCAGAAGCTGTTCTGTGCTCAAAATGGTGTCCATTGTGCCCATTTGCTAGAAGGCCTCAGGCTCACCAATGGAAAACGCTCACTCTCACCTTCCCCCAACCTCTGCTTTGCTGTCCAAATCTACCGTTATGGATATAATGCGGACCTCTGGTATTCTGGGTCCTCTTGCCCTGTACTTCTGAAACAAAAGCTATTATACTACACATGAAAGCATGGACACAGAGAAATAAAGCAGCCTGAAAGACTAGCCTGAGAGGGGGAGTGTGAGCTCCATTTAAAGTTAAAAACCCATGGAAAACAAAACACTTCCGATTAAAAATGGGTTTTCATGTCTTTGTGTACACACATATGTGTATTCTTCAGAACATTTCATCCAAATGTTCCTGACAAAAGCGAGTGACCTGTCCTTGCTTTCAGATGCCAAGAGAGGTGTAGCTGGAGAAGAGGGGCAGAAAAGAAGAAATTCTAAGCTTGCTAGATAAAGCTTGTTCTAATTAAAGGGCCCCAATACAGAGCAGGGAAGGAGGAAAGGTGTCTTTTTACTAAGAAATGGCAGGCAGGGATTAGAATGAGTTTCATGCTTCTGTACAAATGAAGGATGCAAACAGAGCATTTACATACAGCGCTCCCGCCCTTTTAGGAGAGAAGTAGCAGAAAGCAGGAGTTTTGCTTTCACTGAGGGAAATGAGGTGTGCACCAAAGATGCTGAAGGCACTGCTCAGTGGCTGATGTGTTTGGATTTGTCATCTAACTTCCTGAGAAGCCCAGTGTGCTTTAAAAATTTATGTCAGGGAGAAAAATATTCAACATGCTCCTTGAGTCTAGAGCCACCTTGTGCAATTATATGAGCCTTACCCTGGTTTCAGATAGCATGCATTCTACCCACACCCCAGGCAGTTTAGATGTGGCCTTTCTTAAACCTGTCCAGGGCAAATCATCTACAACTTCCTCCAATCATCCATCCTGGTCTCAAACTCACCTCCATTGCCTCACTCATGCTTTTCCCTCTGACCGATATTCCTTCTTTCCTCTCTTCACCTATCTAGCTCTTACTCGGCGCTTTATAACTCAGTTTTAACCCACACAATGCCCTCCAACTCCGAGGCTAGGTGAGGTGCCCCTTCTCCCACAGATTTTGCCTTAGTCCTATCAGAGACCCTACCAGTCTGTATTGAAAGTCTTCCCTACTCCTTTGGGAGCTGCTGGCTTCATTTCACCTCCATAGTGCTAACAACATATATAGTAGTTGACAAAGGCCTATGCTTAGTAAACATTAGACGAGTAAATAACTGCTGACTGAAAATTATTATCCCAGTTCTAAATCTCTTTATGTCATCACTTAAAGTCAAGAAAATCAATTCAGTGTCTCATTTTCTTCAGGAACAAAGCGTCCTCTTCCACAGGCTACAGAATGAAGCAGACTGAGGTCACCCTTTGGTAGCCACAAGCAACGCTTATCTGTTTTAAGTAAGACCCAAATGTAGGATCTATGAAGATGCCCAGGGGATGGGGTGGGCGGTACAGGAGGAGGCCCGCATTCTAATCACAAGAGTAAATCCACGGGTCTTTCAGCCTGCTGGATTCATGTCCATCAATCCAGAAAGAATCACTGAAACTAGGGTTAGTCCAAAGGAGTGAGTACTGTAAAAAGAGGCCAAGGTAGAGTCTAGAACTTGGATGCCAATCTACCTGTAAATGTAGCCCATTGAATGCCAGGCTCTCACAAGGTAACTTAGGTAGATAAGGAGGTGGAGCCCTCCTTTGCTAAGGCAGGAATGGAGGAGCCATTGTTTCATATTTCAGCTTTTAGGAGAAAGAATTACATGGACCTATATTTTCCCTCTAGTTCTGTAATATAAATACAGTCTACAATTCAGTCGAATCAAACCATTAAGCCAGCGTCAGAGTCAGAAATGAAGCTACACCAAGACAAGGTGTATTTTAGGTGTGGAAGGTGATAACATGCATCAGTATGCGTGAGACATAGGGAAAGACTTAGTTCTTCCCAAATCAATCCAGAAGGCTTCAAAGTTGAGGTGGTATGTTTAGAAGTTTTTAAAACAGCAATATCGAGGCATGCCCACTTTGGGGAAGAACAACTGAGATGGAACACTTCTATAACAAGAAATGCCTAAGCAGAGACAACTCAATGAAACAAGCAACTTTTATATAGCAAACAACTTTGGCAACTGTAGCAGATCATCTTCAAAATTAAGGATTTAAAAAATGTTTATATAAATAGAGTCTGAAGACAATTCTATCTTCCTAAAGATTCCAGAAATAATTCATCGTCTTCCTCCCAAACTGTTCCTCATTTTGGGTTCCCTAATGGTATGGCCATCACTCAAGTCAGAAACCTTGGAGCTTGCGCTTGCTCTCCCAACCTTCACTTCCAACATGTGACCCAAGTCTTATGAATTTCATCTTCTAAACACTTCATACATTTATTTTGTTCCCTTCAACTCCATTGGCAATGCATGACTCTAGGCCCCCATTTTCTCTCCCCTGTCTCTTCCTGTCTCAAGTATAACCCCTCACATTTATTCCCAACCTCATCATTCTACACCTGAAGTGAATATTCTCAAATGCAAAGGAACGCCTCTAATTTAAAAAAAAAAAAAAAAAAAAAAAGTTTTCCCTCAGCTTATAGTAACGGCTTTAATCACACCTACTAAATAAGGAATGTCCAGGGGTCATAAGAAAACTGTTTTTAATAGGGATACAAATAGTTTACTATTGGGAACAGAAGAGGGACAGACTGATGGGACATACAAGGACTGCTAAACTGGGATGACCAACCTGCTGAGATGGAAAACAATGCATTTTAGTGCTATCTGCAGAGTTACAAAATGGCATTCTGTTGGAGTTGAGATGGTAACAGATTAAATGAATCTACATACAGCCATCAAATTAACCTCTCTAAATCTTAGGACCAACTGCATCATCCAGTGGTTCACCCATTGCCCAACCAGACCTTACACATCATGACTTTAATCTACCATTCCAGCTTTATGTCCTATACAGCCAACTCTCCAAACAACTAGACTCTTTTCTGTTTCCTGTGACAGCCTTTTTTATTTACACTTTTGCTCATGCTCTTCCAGCCATCTGAAAAATCTCCCTCTCTTAGTCACTTTACACCTGAAGTCCCTGGGACTGACCAGTTCAAAAATAGGACTCCCCTCTGATTTCTTGCCAAAGTGTAACAGGAATTTGTTGAAACATTGTTTAGGTTATCACTATGCCTTAGTAGATAAAGAAAAAGCGCAAAAGGTTGTTTTGTTCATGTGGATCAAACATTGCAAAGAATCAAAATTAACAACTTTATACTGGGCAAGTACTTACACAAGAATATTTTCATTCCTGTGTTTTACCAAATTTACTAAGGAAGATAAAGCAATAGAGCCTATGACATTTAGGCTTTTACTAGGTGGGCTTTATGCATGTAACAGCCAACAAGAAATGAGTATCAGCTTCTGGAATAACTACCCTGGAAAGAAAAACACTGTAAGAGAAATAAGCCAAAGTGGCATCCCTGTACCCTGCATCCGCATCCTGCTTGATTGGAACATGTGCTAATGTCTCTGAAGGTGGAGGGACCAGCAGCTGTCAAGATCCAGCCTTTGAGGTCATCACCATCATGTCTGTCAACAGCCATATCCATTCTGGACAAGATTCACGGAGATTAGAGAGAGTGCAGATCGGTGTCTTTGCTTCTTTCCTTATTTGCTGCACCAACAAAGAGGCCATATTTTGGTTTGGTTTGGTTTAAAGGTTCTGATATTAAGAATATTGGACTAGATTGGGCCATGTGTATAGGTTAGGGAGTAATAAGCTTCCTCCAGCCCTTAGCTCCCCTAGATAACCTTAGCAAACAGCCTCAGTGACTTTACCTTCTCCTCCTTTCAGGGAGCGAAGCGCTTAGATCCCAGGATGTCAGAGATACAGACGCCCCAGTCCAATTCCTTTAAATCTGACTTTTCAGTCTGCCCTCTTCTTAGGACAAGACATATTTGAAAGCACATTTGAAAAACAATGTTTTCAAGTAAGGGTATGAAATAATATCTGCATCCCACCTAATGGCCCCGAGTTATGGAGCCTCAGGCAGTCCATAGTCACCTGCTGTACATTGCTGAGGCCGATGACTAGAGAGTTCAAAACTCAGTCCCTACCTTTAAAGGGCAACAGAGTGGGTGCAGGGAGGGACGTGGGCACGGGGAGGACAGGAGGTAGTGTGGGCAGGTGAAAAGAGGAGTGTGACACCAGTGATGACAGAGGAAAGCACATGAATGGAGCAGGGCAGGAAAGACTCTCCTGAGGAGGAGGTGCTCCAGCTCAGCCCTGAAGGAGGCCCCGGATGTTCTGGAGAGAGGCCTGAAGCCCAGATACAGACAGGAAATGGTCATGCATATCTTTCAGAAGCATCTTCAAGTCTTCCAGAGTGAATTCCTGTTGTCTACAATAAATTATTTAGTTAATTGGAATACATGCAGATACTATGACCTGGACCTGGGCCAGAAGGATGGCTATGTTCCTTGATAAAGAAATATTAGTTTATGCCCCAGTTAGCTCCACTCACTATTGAAATGTCTTTCTCAATACTGTTCTTATCACATCAATTTCTTGCTCAAGAATTTACCAGGCTCACAACTGTCCTTTGGGACCCAACTTTCAATGCCATCCCCACGCACACACACCCAAGTTATTGTTTTGCTCCTACCCTCATCCTTTTGTTTAGCCAAACTTATTGCCATGCCAGACTAGCCCCTGCTCCAAAAATGCTTCTTTCTTCCTCTTTATCTTTGATTAGACTGTCCCCACCATTTGGACAGGAAAGAAATAAAGGAGGGAAGGAGGAAGGAGAGAGACAGAGGATAAGGTGGTAGAGAGGGAGAGAAGACGGAAGAAAGAAAGAGAAAGGAGAATAATGTGTGCCCAGTGAGCTATCTAATTCCTCCTGGCATGCATTTTGCCATTTCCCTACCCACAGCCAGGAGGCAGATCAATTGTTTGACACATTTCTAGTAAATACTAAGTATTCTTCCCCAGGGTATTTTATCTATTCTGGTCAATTCTGTTCTGTGATTTCCACAGTCAGCTCTACCACGCAGAAAATGACAGAGAAAGAAAACAAGTTAACTTTTAGCTGGAGATTCAGACAGCAGAACAGGTCCTCTTAGAGCCCCTGTTCTTCACCCAACACTGGATCCCTGGTGCATCAATGTTTCATTTTGTTCATTCCTCATCCTCAAAGTAACCACATATGCTAACTTGAGTTATAAACTGAAGCAGAGATGCAATATACTGGGGTTCAGCAGAGTTATCTCCAAAGCAGTATTTTTCAAGTGAGTTCAAGAAATGGAGCCCATATCCATAATCATTCTCCTTTCCTTCTTGGATTTGGCACGCCACCAAAATCCTGCCCCTGAAGCGTCCTCACACGTGTATATGTGATGGCAAAGCACCAAATGAAAACGCAAATAATGCAATCTAAAGCCAGAGCCAATTCTAAATGATTTGTCTCGACAGAATTAACTGAATTTGCCAAATGCTCTGATGGTCTATAACTATAATTACACTTCATAATTTGCTGCCACACAGTCACTTGGAGACAGAAGTGCTGAATTAATTATACCATTTTTGTGACCTCTAGACTTTCTCCATTAAGACCAAGTTAATTTCTCAACATGGGAAGATTCATTTTTTTGTACAGAATAATCTCAGTAATAAACCCAGAGCGTAAGTGAGCAGTGCGTACAAATGGCTGCTATCAAACAGCTATGTGATCACACCCTTCTTCCGCTTAAATACAATTTATGTCAAATACATTAATGGAGGATGTGATGAGTATTTGATTTGTTTTGGGTTTGTGGGCAAATAGCATAATTTCTCAAGGATTTGGATACGTGTGCGTGACTAGGCAAAACTAATGAGTAGGAATGTTCACCCTGAGGTTCATTTATGGGGTCTTGATGCATTTATATGGAAGATAGCCTTCTCCGGGGAGACACCTGGGGGCAACTTTTATAAGAGGTACTCCAAATCAAGAGGCCATCAGGTATGTGCTGTTTTTAAAACTCTCTCTTCATCCTTCAGGCTTTCCCTGAGTATGTGGACAGCAGTTGGACAGTCCTGAGATGGTCCAGGCCAACCCTTTGGGCCAATGTTCTGACCCCAACGGGCCTGTGAGGCAGGTAGGATAGTGGCCTGGTCATCTTGCTGTAAGAGCACTTTAGCTGACAGTTTGAGCAACTAGGTTGTTTCAGAGAATCATTGTACTGCAGATTGAGAAGTGGCCCATGTACTGACCAGGTAGGTACTGACCGAGCTCCATCCATTTCTCTGCATAAAATTCAGGATGACAAAGTGTCTCACTTATGGGTAATGCCAATAACCAGCAGAATGGACTTAGAACTAATCGAGATAAATGTTCAGTGCTCAGTGATATCTGAGGGACTGACTGATTATGCTTTAAATGATGTGTTATCTTTCAAAAGCTAATACTAATTTGATTTGATTTTAATATAAGTGAGGAGTGGGGGAAAATTATTCATAGCTTCTTCTAAGCCAGTTAGAACTAGTGTTTCAGATGCTGTCTACTATTGAGATATTTTTCCATTGATGATCTTGAGTATGAATGCTAGTTAATTCTAGTACATTACACTGTGGTAAAATTTATGTTATTTCTACTTATAAATTCTACTTAGCTCTAAACAGTAAAGAGTTAGTTTGCATCAACAAAATTATTGATGAAAATGATAAATAAGTAATAATATGGCTTTAAAAGTGATTTAAACATACATTATGAAGGAATCAATTATTCAAGTGTTACTGTAGCAGACATTTATAAAAAACTTAGGACAGGTTTGCAATCAGTATAGTGTTCTTTCTTATTTCTCCTGGAAAGTGGGAAATTAAGCTAAATATCTGGTACACAGCAAAGGTCTGACATTACCATAAACCAGAGGTTTCTGGCAGCAATCAGCAACCACAGGCTGGAGGGTGGAAAACACATAAATGTTTACAGAGAGGAAAGGACGCTTGTAGTAGGGTTCCTCAGAAAAAGCCCCACACCATTAAATCTCAGGCTTGAAAAATGGCACCTTTTGATGAACTGTGCTCTGGCTGAGAAACATCATTACTCTTTGAAAATGTAGCTTCATGAGAGATGAGAAAATCTGCATATATGTACTCAAAAGCCAGAAGGAAATATGGAGTAAACAACCCATAGGGGCCCCAAGACTGAGTAGTTACTGGAAATGAGAAACAAGGCTGGGCTTAGTCATAAATGAATATGAGAACCTAGTTACTTAGATCTGGAGTACAAGGACTTATTGCAGGGAGGATTGGGCCCAGAATCCTAACTGGGGCCAACTTACTGGTACTAAGTTGACAGGCTTAAAGAAGGACAAGAGCAGTACGCCAAGAAGGTTACTATACTTACTTTTTTACTCTCTGTGAATCTTCTATTGTGATATTTGCCTAAGTAATTTTTCTTGAAATGGTAGCAAGGCCTGGAACTGCAATACAGCTAGTATATTTAAAGATGCGAGGCAAGATGTCACCAGCTGGGTTCTCCAGAAGCAGACACTTGAGATAGAGTCTGAAGTACAAAAATGTATATTGAGATTCAAAGGGAGGAAGTAGAATTGGGCAGAGAGAAGAGTCACACTAAAATATAGCCATAATAAAGCCTTAGCCAACTCAACGAGGAGATCTAGGGCAAATATTGTTGGTCATAATTGCCCATATGAGGTCAAAGTGGCCAAGCTTTCATACCCCTGCTTTGCTCAGTTGCCAGATGCAGGCTGTCCAATAAAGGCTTGACCTCCGACAACATGGCTCTTTATAGCTGAGGCTGACTCTGAAGGAGCCAACAGCTGGAAGCTTTCTGGCGACTGCACTCCCCAAAACTAAATGATGAGCTAAATGATGCATCTCTATGTCTATCACAGCCCCTTGCACTGCTCAAATCCATTTCTCATATACATTTAGGGGGCAGCTACTCAAAGGTTCTATGGAGTCTGTCTTCTTGAGGAGAAGCTCAGAAGAGACTGTTACGGACTGAATTTTATATTAAAGTTCTAACCCTCAGTGCCTCAGAATATAACAGTATTTCTAGATAAAATCTGTGAAGAGGTGATTAAGTTAAATGAGGTCTTTAGTGTGGGCCCAATATGACTTGTGTTCTTATAGAAAGAGGAAATTAGGACACAGACATACATGTGCACAGAGGAAAGGCCATATGGGGACATAGCATGAAGGCAGTCATCTGCAAGCCAAGGAGAGGGGCCTAAGAAGAAATCAAACCTGCGGACACCTTGACCTTGGACTTCCAGCCTCCAGAACCATGAAAAAATAAATTTTTGCTGTTTAAGCCTCCCAGTCTATGGTATTTTGTTATGGCAGCCTGATCAAACTAATATAGAGGAGAGTAGTAGGATGAACTACAGCTGCAGGTGGTCTCAGGGCCATAAGTGATCCTCATTGTCTCCCTCTTCTACTTTCCATCCTAGATGCTCTCACCCTCAGCTAGCACCTCTGCAGCCTTCAGTGTCTTTCTTATTGGTCGCACCATCAAGATTCTCATGCTCAAGTCTTCTAAGCCCCTGGGTGCCATGCCTTTCTCAGAGGGGGTTGTTGTATCTTTTCATTTACAATTATAATTGGTCAAGGGAGTACCAAGAGGAACCTAAGTGAGTCACCTGAGTTCCACATAATCTCCTGCCCCATCGTGTGATACCAGGTCACCTCTTCTTGATGATCAGAGTCAATTACCCCTATCAAAATAGTGACTCTTTTTCTTTACTGCTGGCCCCTGTCCACAAGGATCCCTAAGTGCCCAAGCAGCAGCCACAGCATAGCAGCTTATAATTAAATGGGACTCTTGCTGTGCCCTCTAGTGAAAGTGGATCCTTTTTAAGCTAGGACTTTTAACCTGGCAGAGGCCAGAGTTGCAAGGATGGGAATCACAGAGTTCCTCAGAGAGTCCTTGGGAGCCATTCTCACTTCTGCCTCTTTGTTTCCAGACTCATGTATTCTTCCCACCAGGACACAGCACCATATAAAAGTCTTTGCGTCAGTGTATACTGTCCTGAAGGATGACATCACATCCTCAAAGGGCATTGCCTCCAAGGTGGAGTTTCACTGTGTCTTCAACAGGTTGCTTCAATGCTCTGTAAGACTGGCAGCATCTGTATGACACAATATGTGTTATAACCACTGTGTGCCATGTTCATAGGCCCACTCCTGCACTTTCCTTGCTGTAAAATGGGTTCCCTGATATGACACAATATGACGTGGAGCACAAATCAGTGGATCAAAATCTATAACTCTTCAGATAGTGGTGCAGGTTGAAGCCCTATAGACAGGAAAGGCAAACTCATACATAGAGTAAGTGTTTATTTCTGTGAGAACCAAGCTCTGGCTCTTCCAGGAGGTATGGACCCCAACATATTCAATTTGCCTCTAAGTGGTTCGTTGGTCTCCTTGAGGGAATGCACCATGTCAGGAGCTCAGCATTAATTTCTGTTGGTGGCAGGTTGACATGTGGTTATGCCGTTACTAGATCAGGCTTATAAATGAAAGTCCATGCTTTGGGGCCAATGCATAGTCTCCAATTTGACCACCATTGCCATTTCATTCATGTGCTCATCAAGGTTGACCAATGACAGAAAATGGTTGATATCAATGGACTGGGACATTTTGTTTACCTGAGTTGTTTAGTACTTCCTCCATGGTGAACACTCTCTGGTGGGTGATAACGTGATACAAAGATCTTGTGATGATTAATTTTGTATACCAACTTGGCTGGATCACAAGGTGACCAGATATTTGGCTAAACATTTTTTCTTGGTATGTCTGTGGGGGTGTTTCTAGATGAGATCAATATTTCATTTCTTTCTCCTTATTGTAGACAGAATGTCAGAATATGCTGCAGCTCTCTTGGGACATGAGATAATTGGAGGAAGGAAGGCCA
Organism: Rhinolophus sinicus; assembly: GCF_057876585.1. NCBI lineage: Eukaryota > Metazoa > Chordata > Mammalia > Chiroptera > Rhinolophidae > Rhinolophus > Rhinolophus sinicus. Next base: position 36,639,043 of record NC_142505.1, read on the forward strand.
TGCATGTGACCAACAGAATAGAAGTACCAGGTCGCTGAGCACTTTGTGAAGCAGAATTTTGTACCATCCCTGGATTACCTATCTCTTGACTCTCAAGAGAACCAAATACTATCTTATTAGCATCATTGTTATTTTGGGAGTCTGATTTTTGTTCATGTTTTCCAGCTTTATTGAAGAATGATTGACAAATAAAAATAGTATAAATTTAAGGTGTATAATGTGAAGATTTGATATAAGTAGACATTTTGAAATACCACAATCATGCCAATTAACATATCCATTACCCTAGTGTTACTTTGGGGCTTTTTTGGGGGGTTGGGGGGGTTAGTGTGGTGAGAACACTTAACATCTACTCCCTTTCCAGCAAATTCCAAGTATACAGTACATTATTATTAACTATAGTCACTATGCTGTACATTGTATGCACAGAACTTATTCATTTTATCACTGAAAATTTGTCCCCTTTGACCAAAATCTCATTTCCCCCACCCCAGCCCCAATAATCTCTCTTCTATTCTCTGCTTTATTAGTTCAACGTTTTTAGATTCTACTTATAAGTGAGATCATGCAGTATTTCCCTTTCTGTATCTGACTTATTTCATGTAGTATAATGTCCTCCAGATTTATCCATACTGTTGCAAATGTCAGAATTTCCTTTATAAGGATGAATAAGCGCATGGTGGAAAGTTCGCGAACTTAATTGTCGGACCTACATATATCACATTTTCTTCATTCACCGAAAGACACTTATGTTGTTTCCATATCATGGCTATTGTGAATAATGCTGTAATGAACATGGGGTACAGATATCACTGACATAGTGATTTTATTTCCTTTGGGTATATACCCAGAAATGAAATTGCTGGGTCATATGTTAGTTCTATCTCTAATTTTTTGAGGAACGTTCATACAGTTCTCCATAATGACTGTTCTAATTTACATTCCCACCAGCAGTGTACAAGTTTCCTTTTCTCCACATGTTCATCACCACTTATTTCTTTACTCTTTGATAGTAGCCATCCCAACAGGTATAAAGTAAAATCTTATTGTGGTTTTAAATTGCATTTCCCTGATGATTAGTGGTGTTGAGCACCTTTTCATATAACTGTTGGCCACATTTATGACTTCTTTAGAGAAATGCTTATTCAGGTCCTTTGCCTATTTTTAATCAGGTTACTCGTTTTTCTAAAAAAACCTTTTGAATTGTATTAGTTTTTTATATATTTTGGATATTAACCCCTTATCATATATATAGTTTGCTAATGTTTTATTCCATAGGTTGCCTTTTTGTTTTGTTTTTTCCTTTGCTATGCAGAAATTTTTTAGCTTGATGTAGTCCCACTTGTTTATTTTTGCTTTTGTTGGCTGTATTTTTGGTATCAATCCAAAAAATCATTGCTGAGAGCAATGCCAAGGAGCTTTCCCCCTTTGTTTTCTTCTAGAAGGTTTACAATTGCAGGCCTTAGATTAAGTCTTTAATCCATTTTGAGTTGATTTTTGTGTATGGTGTAACTTAAGGATCCAATTTCACTTTTTTGCATGTGGATTTCCAGTTTTCCCAACATTATTTATTGAAGAGACTTTTCCCATTGTGTGTTTTTGGTGCCATTATTGAATATTATTTGACCGTATTGTGCAGGTTTATTTCTGGGCTCTCTATTCTGTTCCATTGGTCTTTATGTCCGTTTTTATGCCAATACCATACTGTTTGATTACTATAGCTTTGCGATGCCTCCAGCTTTATTCTTCTTGCTCAAGATTTCTCTGACTTTTCAGGGTCTTTTGTGATTCTACACAAATTTTAGGATGATTTGTTCTATTTCTGTGAAAAGTGCCATTGGAATTTTGATAGCGATTACACTGAATCTGTAGATTGCTTTGGGTAGTATGGACACTTTGATAATATTTATTCTTCCAAACTATGAACACAGAATATTATTCCATTTATTTGTGTCTTCCACAATTTCTTTAATCAATATTTTATAGTTTTAATGTATATATCTTTCACCTCCTTGGCTAAATTTATTCCTAAGTATGTTATTGTTTTGATGCTATTGTAAATAGGATTATTTTCTTAATTTATTTTTTAGATACTTTGTTGTTAGTATATACAAATGCAACTGATTTTGTATATTGATTTTGTATCGTACAACTTCACTAAATTCATTTATTATTTCTTTGGTGAGAGCTTTAGGATTTTCTATACATAAGAGCATGTCCTCTGCCAAGAGATGATTCTACTTCTTTCTTTCTGATTTAGATACTTTTCTTTTTCTTGCCTGATTGCTCTAGCTAGGACTTCCAATACTATGATGAATAGAAACGATGAGAGTGAGCAATTTTATCTTGTTCCTGATCTCAGAGGAGAAGCTTTCAGCTTTTCACCACTGGGTGTGACGTTAACTGTGGGTTTATTAAATATGGCCTTTATTATGTTGAGGTACATTCCTTCTATACCTAATTTGTTGAGAATTTTTATTATAAAAGGATTTTTAATTTTGTCCAATGCAATTTCGGCATTTATTGAGATGATCATATGATTTTTATCCTTCATCCCACTAACATGGTGTATCACATTTATTGATTTACAAATGTGAATTATCTATACATCTCAGGGATAAATTCTGTTTGATTGTGGTATATGATTGCCTTATTGTATCAGTGAGTTGCTACTGCCCTCTAGTGGTTATAAGATGATTCACTTTCCTCCAAGAAAGAGTAACCCCGGGCCTGATTACTTCCTGGGAATAGAAATACAGTCTTCAGGTCTCTCAATCATGTAACAGGTGAGCTTTACTGTCACATACTGTTAAGATGCCACAAGAAAAAGCAAACCAAAAAACGTGCAGACATTGGGTAAAATGTAGGCCAAATACCTGGCTAATTTTAAACAGAGAATAAATAAATCTCATAACTGCCATCAAAAAATTGACAATACCTTAAACACATTAGTGACATACAGTAAGCCCAAATGGTGGTTAGACTCTATGTTCTTAGGAAGATTTCAGATTCCTATTTGGTATATCTCAGCATGAGTTAAGATTTTGAATCAGAACTAAAACAGTCTCTAACGTATCCTTATTACACAGTGGAATCTGTGCCATCCATTTTCATAATACTCACTGCCTACCACATGGTCTGATATTTAAAAGGCACTCAGTTAAGTTTTATGAAATAAATAAATAAGTCCATACACTTGCATATGTCAAATGGCTCATCCCATGAAGAGAATATTAACAGTTAATATTTAATAAGCACTTAACTAAAGCTTATTTAATAAGCATGGGCACAGTTGTAAGCATTTAATATACATTCACTTATTCAATTCTCATGAATTGTTTAGAACTGAAAAACGATAAAAGCACTATCTGGAAAACTTGTAGGATGAAGCTGAAGTACTACTTAGAGGCAAATTTAAAACTTTAGATGCACTCTCTTTAATTTTGGAAAAATTCAAACGGAAGTAGAAAAGAGAATAACTAACATCTCTGTACCCATTACCCAACTACAACCTTTATTAACGTTTGACCATTTTGTATTATTTTGGAGCAAAATATATCATATCATTCCATCAATAAATCCTTCAGAGTGTATCTCTGAAAGTTGAGCATCTCTCTCTCTTTTAAGTAAACAATAACTTTATCATCACACCCAAAACAACTAATAATAATTCCTTAATAATATTTTAGTTAGTTAGTTAGTATCAGGATTCTAAACAAGGTCCCTATATTGTATTTGGTTTTATGTGTCTCTTAGATATCTTTTAATCTGTAAGTTTCTCTCTCTCTCTCTTTCTCTGTCTCTCCTCTTTTTCTTGCTAATTATTTGTTGAAGAAGCCTGGTGTTTTTCTTGAAGAATTTTCCACAGTCTGGATTTTATTGATTCCATCCCCATGGGGTTATTTACATGTTCCTTGGTTCCCTGTACTTCCTATAAACTGTTAATTAATTGTTGAGATCTGATTCAATCAAGATTTAGATTTTTGGCAAGAATACATCATAGGTGGTGATGTGTACACCCAGTGCATCAACTCAGGAGATTTTAGAAGCCATTGAGGATCATTGGCCACCTTCATTTGATCATTAAGTGTTGCAAAGTGATCTTCTAAGTATGTATTCTTTATTTACTAACTAAAATTATTTTTTAAAGTACTTTCCCTCAACAACTATTTAGTTACCCTGAGGTGTAGTTTGTATAGGAAAAGCTGGATAAATACTGACAGTTCCCTTTATAAAAGGTTTCAGAATAATGAGTTGATATCCTAACATTAATGATCACCATAGGGATATTTTAAGTATCATTATGAGTTCATGGATTTTATTATACATGATATATTTCAATTCACAGTAAATAATATTTTTGATGGTCATGTTGTCCCATCCTTGGCCAGTGAGAATGAACCCCTTTAATTAAGCTTCAGTATCCTATTGTTATAAAACTGGTAATCTTTGATAGCTTCTTTGTTATCTATTGTGACAGATGTTCCAGAATCATTTTGCACATTTTCTGCCCCAGATCTGGACTCAGCCATTCTTCAAAAAGCCCTGATCTCTTTCAGTAGGATGATATTTAGAAAAATGCATTTTTTAATGGACAAGTTGGAAATAAATTAGTAATGAGGTCATTTCAAGAAGCTAGATGCAAAAATTTATTTAAAAAGAAATGGATAAAATATTAAAGGCAAGGGCAGAAACTGGGAACAAAAAGATGGTTCCTTGCAAAAACTAATAAAATTGGTTTCATAATAATAAAATAAACAAACTTTTAACCAGAACTTTAGCCAGACTCAGTGAGAATGAGAAGGCAGAAAAAAAAATACTGTGGAGGAACAAAAGAAGACAAAGCTACACCTACAATAGAGATCAAAAATCATATTTTAATATTATAAATAATTTTATCCTGATATATTGGTGAACAATATATTTGAAAAGTTCCTAGGAAAAATCTAAAAAGCAAACTGAAGAATAGAAAGCCTAAATAAACCAAAATCCATGAAAGAAATTGAATTGGAAATCGAAAGACTCTTCTTTATTCCCAAAGACTTAGAACCAAGGGAGTTTGGTCAAAATGTTAGGGAATGTGTAAGGTGAGACTTTCATTTGTCCTTTACCATATCCTCAGTGACTATAAGACAGCCTGCACCTAGTGAATACGCAATAAATATGTGCTAAATAAACAATTTTGATAACACATAAACTGTTTCAAAGTATGAAAATATATGGAATGATGGAAATTAATTCTTGGAGGAGGTAAGTATATTCTCAGTACTAAAATGAGACAAGGAAGGAAAGAAGGAAGGAAGGAAATTACAGGTCAATCTTGTCTATAAAACTACATGGGAAAATCTTAGGCAAAATATCCCTGAATTAAATTAAAAAGTATATCATGGTAAGATAGAGCGTATCCCAAGAATACAAGGAAATCTATTAATATAACATATCACAATACCAAATTAAATGAGAAAAACTATGTGATCATCTCAATAAATGCAGAAAAATATTTGATGATATTCAAAACTTATTTAAGATTAAAAATAACTTCTAATAAATAGAAACAGAAAATAATTTCTTTAATCTGAAGAGGCTATCAAAACCTAAAACAAGTACTGTACTTAATGGTGAAACATTAGAGGTTGTCCTGTTAAAATCAAGAACAAGGCAAAAATGCCTACATCATTGCTTTTAACCACCATTGTACTAAATACAAGCAATTCAATTCTAACACAAACATAAGAATTGAAAAGAGGAAACAACACTGTCTTTATTTATAAATAAGAGAATTCAGCAAGCTTGCTAGAGACAAGATTTATATACAAAAATCAATTGAAATTCTATATAATAGTAATAATCAAATAGAAAAGATAACAGAAAAAGATCCTATTCACAATACCAAAATATTAAAATCTTGGAATCTTAAGGAGTCTTGGGATAAATAGACATGTTTTATGAAAAAAATTATTAAATATTATCGAAGTACATGAAAGGAGATCTGACTAAACAATGATACTCCATGTTCATAGATAGGAAGACTTGATGTCATACTGAGATCAAGTCTTCCCCAAAGTAACACATAAATTTAATTCCAATCAATTTCCCAACAACAGAGGTTTTATTTATGGAATGTGACAAGCTCATCCTTAAATTCAAATGAAAAAGTAAAGGGCCAAGAAAATCGATGACTCTTGAAAAAGAGGAACAAGGTATGTGGGCAGGGAGAAGGTGAGACTGTGGGATGGCAGGGGGACAAAGAAGGAAGGTGCTTGCCCTACCAGATATCAGACTTTCTATACAGCCATTGTAATGAAGAAAGAGTGGTACTTGTGCCAAGATGGACAAGTAAATCCAACTTATTAGCTATGTGAGCAGAGGCAAAATGTCAGCCTCTCTCAACTACTTCTTTAATCCCACCTGGAAATGTAGCTTTATAACATAAATTGTAATTGATGTAAAGTGGTCAGTTCAATAGGAATAGTAGGAACATAATATAGGGTGTTTACATATACATCTGAAAACCAAAAGTAGTAATTCAACTGTAACAAGCTTTATTAAAATGTTAATTGGGAAAATTGCACTTCTGAATGTATTGGCTTCTCATAGGTTTCTTTGCCCTGGACACAGACACATGGAGCTCAGGAAAATCCTTGGTCCTTTCACGTTAACCTGGAGAGAGCTCTCACAGGAGGGAGATCACACCACTTATCTTCCCTACGGCTATGGGCCAATAAGATGCTCAGGGTAACAGGGATATTACTACCCAGCTATAATTAAAAATAACTTTTTTAATACTAGAAAGTATTACAGGAAATCCTTAACAGTGGTTATAGGTAATTTGATTTGATTTGACTTTTTTTTGCCTATGTTTATTTCCCAAATTATCTATTCTTCTATAAGTAACATATGATTTTATAAAAATAAAAAACTAAAGGTATTTTGGAGGCATAAATAATATTAAATGATGTATTTTACTTAATTTTTTTAAAGAGAAAAATATATTGTGTAGTACATCTCTTCATTGCAGGAAGGGACCATCAGTTTTGTCTGAGTTTCTTGGGCAGAGTCTGGTCCATAGTACAGGCTCCAGGTTTCTGACAATGCCTTCCATTTCTTGTGACATAATTTTTCTCACCAGAGCCAGAATTAGGTCAGAGAAACCAGGACTTTGTTACTAAGGAACAAGAATTATAAATAATTCCTTTTAATTGTGTGAGTTTAAACCTTATTATATGTGGCATGTGTGCCTTTAACAGCACAGAATAAAACTGAGTTTATTAACTCAGAATATCCCGTTGAAATAGGAAGCCATGGTTGGCCATATTAGGACAACAACTAACACCTTACAATGCTTCTCTGAAGCCAAGAATTGCTTTTTACAGTTTTTGTCTTCACTAAAGTTGGAGATCAGGGCTCTATAAAACAGTCCTGATAGGAACCTCTGGATCCCAGAAGCTCTGGACCCCTCTTTCCATCACCACACACACGTTCCCTCATGTCCCCACGAGGGTCATATTCCAAAAATGTGTTGCAATTATGAGCAGCAGAAGATCAAATAGGCTATGGTTTACGTGTAATTCCTAGCAATTCCTTTCTTTCCTTCTCAAGAAAGCACAGGAAAGGCAAATGAGAGGGGGTTTAGGAGGAAAATCCCGAAACTGCTCTCATTTTAAAATGAAATTGCTCAAAACTTCACAGCTTTCCTACAGTAGTCATTACTGCTGCAAGATCACAGCTGAGAGTTCTCTGTTCTAAATATTTGCTTCAGGTGTCAGCTCTTATAGAGACAATGCATTCCAATGGCAAGACCACCCTCCTCTCCTCAATAGTCACACATTTTCAGGAAGAGCCTAGAATAGTCTCTCTCCCTTCCCCCCCACACACCTGTGGTGGTGGCGATTCTTTCCGGCAAGCGCTGCAAATTTTTGTATCGCTTGGTAACTCTCATCACGATGTCTACATTTAATGAAACTAATTCTGAAGGTTGGAAATCAAAATCCTATCGGGATTGAGTTTCGGGTTTCCTGGTAAAAGAGGAAACAGGAATCTTTTGGTTCAGTGGCACTTTTAAAAAGAAGTTTAATTGAAGTCTGAAATGTTGCATAAATGGAAGATATAAGTTTTAATTGAAAAATAATGATAACCACTTAATCATTTTTAAATGAGGGCTGTAATTGCAGTCAGCACACAATAGCCACATACAGACCCTGAGATTTCCGCAATAAAGCAGGGATGGTACAGCTTGATTTGCTAATAGCACTTCCACTTCTCCTCCCTTTTGTCTCAAAGATTAATTCAGGCAAGGGCTATTAGTGCTGTTAATTGGTTCTGCAATTTAGACCTTGTGCCTGTGAATGAATGACTGATGCGGTCGCTCAGCCAATAAATGGGAGCACTTCGTCAATGCTCCTCATTGTCCAGCAGGGCGTCGTCCAGGCCTCCGCGCCTCCCGCCTGCCAGCCCTTGGGGACAAAGGGCCCAGTGCCTCTTCTTGGTCACAGCTTCAGCAGAACCCGAGATAAGTCAACCAGATGCCTTTGAAATGCGCTTGACTTATTGAATCTAATGATATTCAACTAGCGCTCTTCCCCTGTCACCAGAAGGAAGGTTTCTTTTTGTTTTGAAGCCTCCTTTCACTCTGTTATGAGGCTGTGAAGGAAGAGCAGGCCTGGTTGTTATGAAGCTTGGCAAAAAAAAAGCACCAACTGTAACATTAGCTTGAAGATAAATATACCCCTGAGCTCAGGGAGAAAACCTTCTTTAATTGCTGCAGCGCCGTTTTGGCGTGGGCACGGCCCCCCCAGGGAGGCCTTGGTGAGTTATCAGACCCAATGAGGGACCATACAGATTGTGCCTCCCGCTGAGGACTTCAGAGATAATTGCAAGCTGAAACACCACCAAAGAGACATCCTGATTGAAGACTCGCTCACCAGTGGTCATTTGCAAAGCCACACTTGATTTCACTATTTAGAAAAATTCCCACTGCTCTCTGAGACAGCCCCTCCCCCACCACTGCAGGTCCATCTCTCTCTGCCAGATACTCAGACCAACACTTTTCAGAATGAAGACACTGGGAATCAATGGGCTCTGCCATTTTAGCTCCCTTGAGCAGTCTCAGGCCAGCCATGGCCAGAGACGATGAAGGTGTGCAGAATGTCCCCAACAAGGGGCAGGGAGTGAAGACGAAAGGGGCCTCTGTGACTGACTTGACATTGAGTGTGGATATCCCTTGAATTCTCTGCAGACTGGGTACTGAGTTTACACATTCGTGCTCCCGCCTACGGGGGCACCATATTCAGTTTGGATCCCATTCAAGAAATGATTCTGCTCTCTAAAATAAAAGTTTTAAATCTCTTCTACCCAGGCAACAGAAACTGCACCATATGGGAAGAAGATCTAGGGCTCAGATGACAGAGAGAGGAACACCACAGCAGCAAGAAGCAGTTTCTGGAATACCAAGTTTCTAAGTACAAATTTCCAACCACAAACTCAGATGTGTAAGAAAATAACTGTCCATTGTTTCATAACTGAGCATAATTTTTACTTTGAAGTCCCCTTTCACTCAATGACAGAAACTTGGATCTTCCTCTGTTTTCCTGAAGGTAGAATCCAAACTTGGGCACCTATATGGTACCAAAGCATCAGGGCGGCATCATCTGTAGAGAATTTAAAAGCAATAATAATATGTGTTCAAAGTGGGTCTGCTTTTTAGTATCATCATGTGATACTATATAATGTCAATGATGAAATTCTCCTCCCCAAGATCTTTTGTTGATCTAGTATCTAAACAATTACTGTGGTTACCCTTGAGTATTAATATTAATATATAAGTAGTCTTCAAATTAGCACATTTTTATTACTTCTCTTTTAATAAACATTTTCTGTATAGAAGTTAATTCAGAAAATTCTCTCCCATCCAGTTGGCCCCAACACATTTGAACTTAGCTGCACACATTTGTTTCAAGAGTAAGTTCTTATGGGTTCGGTATCATTGTCTTTGCTCAGGCACAGTTTAATATCTCCAAATCCTGTGGTTCTACAGATTCCTGCGTTTGAGCAGTAGATTTAAAATAAGTTATGATGGCATGTTTATTGTAAAGACAAAGAACATGGGCTATTTCAATTCTGTCATTCTATGATTCCACTTGGAGTTTTTCTTGTGTTTAAATTTAAAAGAGTACAAATTACAGTGTAATTTTTTCCTTCGTTAAAACAATCCTAATAGCAGTAGAAAATCTTAATTCATGACTTTTCACCTTTTCTGTACTATAATATTTGTTCCATTTTTATTTTTTGTTTACTGGCATGATTATGTATGGAAATTTGATAAAAGAAAAATTTCATGGTCCACATTTCTTCTCTGGCCATTATTATTATTTGCTTCCTTTCATAATTGTTGCAGAAAGTAATTTGGTCAAAATAAAATGTGAACAAATGATCCTCTGTCGGTGTCAAATGTACTGGGCACAACATTGTTAGAGTGGACATACTGATTACTAAACTGTGACTTGTTTTTTGTTGTTTTTGTTTGTTTGTTTGTTTGTTTGTTTGTTTGTTGTTACTCTGATTTGTGGATCTTTGCTGTCTAAGAATGATTGGGAAAACTATGGGACCTGCTTGTGAAGTCATCCACAATGAGGTATAGAAATATTCTAAGGCTGGTTTTGACAGCACAGTGGGGAAGGAAAGTTGCGTTGGGCTTGCAACCTATGCAATCAGCTTCTTTGCTATATTTTGTAAAGCATCCTAGAGGGAATAAAAACCCTGAGCTTTACCCTCATGATTATACTGGGCCCCTACACTGAACTGAAACATGATGGAAATTGCAGGAAATGTCTGCCAACACCAAGTGCTACCATTACACCTCATGTAAGGATGTGCCTGTATACAGCATGAACTGTTGAGATGCACAGAGAGGGCCCCCAGAAACTTGGTCACTGCCAATGGACCAGAAATGGCCATTCTATTCATCATCCCAGGTGAAGACTTTCAACAAGTTCCTTGGTGAAGAGAACTGAAATTGATCACAGAATCCATCTGTATATGTTAACTGTCTAGTAAAAAATTGAGTGCACTCTCATTAACAAAACCCTTTTTAGTCTTTATAAATATCCCCAGCGATTGTTCCAGACAATTCTGGACGGCCTAAAGTTTAGAATAAGTGAATGGGTCTTACAGAGAGTTAAACCAGAAAAGCAGCTCCCTCCCCCACAAAGGCCATGTTTTTTATGTTCACATCTTTCTAAAAAAAAAAAAAAAACCAGAAATACCATAAAACCTTGAGTTATATAGAAGATAAGAATCTGAAAAGTACTCTACTCTAAAACAGTAATTGGAGGCATTAATTTATATATAATTGGAGGGTAGAGACCTCTGCCCACAAATTTGACATTAATTTCACTAAAAGAAGATATTAAAACACAACCTTGTAATGGAATTATTAATCTGATTAAAAACTTTATTCACTAACATGAACAAGCAAATCAAAAGAGAAGAAATTAAAATGTCCACAAATACAGGAAAATGTACTTATTAGTGGATAATAATCAAAGAATTACAGGTTAAAATAGACATCACTTCCATCTATTCTTTCTCAAAAGTAATAAAAATATTGATAATCCTCAATTTTCAAAGATATGAAAAATTGTCATTTAAACATATTGTTTTCCAGCAAGAGTGTAAGCTGATCTAATGTGATCAAAATTTTAAATGTGCATCTTTTTTATGTTCATACCAGATATTTCACTTTAGGTAACTTATCCTAAGGAAATAAAACAAGTAGGAAAAGATTAATGTTCTAAGATATCGATATCATTGCTCTTCATAGTAAAAAAATATTGTAAACAACTAAACATACATTAATATGGAATTGATTAAATAAATTATAATATAGTCACATGATGAAATACTATGCAGCCTTTTAAAATATTGAGGTAAATTTTGATGTAATTCCATGATATATTAAACTAAATTCCATGATATATTAAACTAAAAATAAAGAGGTTATAGAATATTGAGTATGACCAGTATGTTGAATAGGTACCATTGTTGACATAATAATAATGCAATTTTATTTGGGGTCTTTTACTGTCTCTTTAAAATTTGGTGAGTGGGTGTAAATTTCCTATGCAATGAAATGAAAACTTCACGGACCCATGATTTTCTGCTCACTCTTGGTTAGACAATCCTACAGTCACTTTAAGTTATAATTACTTTCTGAATTCGAAAATCAGAATGGTTGGTCCATGATACTAATCAAAATTCCAAACTTCATTTAATAGCATTTATATATGAGACTTGTTAAAATATTAACCCTTTGTCATTTGTCTTTTAGCTTTGTTTTTGATATGTTACGCTATAGAGCAAATCTATTTAAGGCCAGAATTCTGCAATTAAAAAGGAGTGAGGAGTTGTCTTCTTTGCTCTTTTCCACATAGAAGTTCTCCTCTTTCCCTCTCCTATGGCACACTTTCTATCCCAGGAACACCTGTCAGCTAAGTATGGTTCCTTGAGGTTGGGTGTGTGCGAGTGGGGTGGGAGATAGGGTGGAAGGAATGGTGAGGGGACAGGAAAGGTCTTATTTGAACTGGTCCAATGGTAAACTTGTTACTCAAAGAAACTGAGTCAGAAACCAGAGTAGAGCAATCAGACATCAAAGACAGAATCTAATCTGAAGTCCAAGGGAAGCAGGTGGGGCTGTTGGTTTAGCTGGCTTAGCTCTAATAGAGGAGGGGAAAAGAAGGGGAGTACATTTCAAGTGGCAGGAAAGGAACAGGCAGTGGTTGGGAAAAGAGAAAGAATGACCTGTGCAAGAAACAGGAGGTAGTCCAGGGAATTAGGAAAAAGGAGCACAGGGAGATGGCAGGGGAAGGGAGGGACCATGGCTACCCAGCCCTTACTCTGGCATATATGTATTACCACCTCCTGAGCAGGGTGTCTTATTAGTCTCCTTTAACAAAAGGCATAGCAGAGGCTCAGAGAAGTTGAATAAGCAGTGAAGCAAAAAGCTAAACTCTGATTTCAAATCCCTTGTTCCTTCCAGAAGTCAGTGGTTCCCAAACAACCCACAAAACCAGTATCATGGCTGCTCAGAATCACCTAGAGAACGTCTTTAAAATTCATAATCCATACTCCTTGGCTTCATCCCAGACCTACTGGGCAAGAGGGTCAGGAAATAAGACACATTCATAAGCTTTTTAGGTGATCCTGTGGTGCAGCGAGTTTGGGAATGAGGTTATTAGGTGTGTCACATTATCTCCAACATATCTGTAGGGCAAGGGGCAAATGAACTGTTATTTCCTGAGCACCTACTTTGCTTTACTTTATTACGAGCACCTTCTGGGCACTGGTCCAAGTGTATCATCACACGTTGTCCTTCCTCAACATGCCTGTAAGATTGGTATCATCTCCACACAGTGAGGGAGCTGAGAGTGGTTCTGTGATGTGCCAAAAGGGAGCTTAGTAAGTAGCAGAGCTGGGATTCAGACCTCAACTTGTAGGACCCCTGATTCCTCGTCTTTGTACCTTACCACACTGTATAGAGGGAAAGACCTTATGATGGTGGGAGGAGGGAGGAGAGATTTAGATACTGCAGATGAAAGGGGTGATTATGGAGCAATTCAGAGAGATCTGTAGTAGTGGCCCCCACTGTGGGAAACCTTGGCTGGGAAATCGAGTAGGAGGGAAACTGAAGAAGAGGTCCAGAGGCTGTGTTTGTGGATTTGCCCATTTCCTGAGAACCTGCCTAGTCTGAGAAGTCTTTATTCCAAGGGGCTGGCTCCCTCTTGTGGCCGCTGCTGCTGATCCCCGAATCATCTGGGAGCAGGCAGCCTTGTAGAGAGCAGAGGTAGCAACCTGGCTGCACATTGGACTCACCTGGGAGCCATTAAAATGTAACCATGCCCCAGGCCAGTGAAATAAGAATATTTGGGGAGATTTAGACCTGCACTATCCAATACAGCAGCCACTATCCACATGTGGCTACAGAACACTTGAAATGTGGCTAGTCCAAATTGACATGTAAGTGTGCAATTACATACACACTGGATTTCAAAGATCTAGTTTAAAAAAGAAGTTGTGAAATATCTCATTAATAATTTTTGTATTAATTATATGTGGAAGTGGTATTTTGGACATATTGAGCTAAAGTATGTTACTTAAATTAATTTACTTTTTAAAATGTAACGACTGGAATGTTTAAAATTACATATATGGCTCACATTTGTGGCTCAGATCATATGTCAGATTGCCAGATTTAGCAAATAAAAATGCTAGATGCTCATAAAAATACTAGTTAAATTTGAATTTCAGATAAACACATAAATTTTTCAGTATATTTAGTAAATTTTTAGTATAAATATGTACCATGCAATATTTGGGACCGACTTATAATAAAAATAAAATTCATTGGGTGTCCTGTATATCATCTGGCTCCCTAATATGTCTATTGGACAGCACTGATCTAGACACTTGCTACTCAGAATGTGGTCTGAAGACAAACAGGATAGGTTTTGTCTGGGAGCTTATCAGAAATGCAGCTTCTTAGGCCTCACCCATAGCTACTGAAACAGAATCTTCAGTTTAATGAGATCCTCAAGTGATTCATGCAGACACCTATGTTTCAAAAGAACTGAGCTTGAGAGCCACCATCAAAATGGAGGTGCTCGGGAAAAGGGAAATGGATCTGCCCAGTGCCCTTGGCCAAGGCGAACAGTCCTGGATTTCAAACTCTGAACCCATTCACCTTTCTCCTCTATCTCCACAATGCCCAACACATAAAGGTTGATTGAACAAGTGAGTAAAGTGTGAACATGTAAGTGAGAGAATGGGTAAATAAATAAATGAATGAATAAGTAGTTGGTAGTTGAATGGGTGAATAAGTATGTACATGTTTGAGATAGTGAATAAATTCTAGAGCAACTAGAAGGATGACTGAATGGAGAATTTCATAGTGAATTCAGGACTACACAAGGCCCAGCAGAAGGAAGCACATGGCTCAGAGAGAAGTGACCCAAAGTGTTGTCCCTTCACTTGCCCAGTACAAGCCCATGAAAGAAGAGGCTCTCCTCCTGGCCCAAGACCCACCATCTGCAGCCTAGGAAGGGTGGGGAGGAAGAGCTTCGTTCTCTATCCAAGCCAGCAACTGATGTGGATGTTCTGTGGGACCTAAACACATAGCCCCTTGCTCACCAAGCGCTGGCCCACCCTGCCCCTGGTCTGACCTATCACCAACTGGTTCTCCTGCAGAGCACAGTCAAAACTACAGGCATTGTTTTTAATTTCCTTTAATTATATAAAGTAGATCAGGCTTTAACTAATTATTTCTTTTTCAAAAATGGTAATTTCTTTCTTGAGTTTTCTTTTGCATTATAAATGTAATACGTGCCCAGATAGAAAGGAGAAACTGAAAGCCCCACTATAATCCCTTCCTCTATAGATAAGTACTGCTAACATTTCAAATATATCCTTCTAGACATTTTATATAATTATCTATATATACATATTTTACATAGATGAAATCATGCCAGGCATATTATTTTATGGCCCCCTTTTTCACTGAACAGCACATCATTCATATCAACCAAAGTATACACATCTAATTATTATAAACAGATGCACATTATTCCTTCCGATGGATGCACCATAATTTATTGAATAAATCCCCTATTGTTGGACATTCAGGTGGTTTCTAAAGCTCACTCTTTTTATAGGCAATGCTGTTTACTTCCAACCCCATACCCTTCATTGCCTAGTGAATTTCTACTCATCTTTCACATTTCAGTTCAATTTCAGCAGTTTCATTTCAAACTGAGAAAAACTTTCTTTACTTCTCCTTACCAAAGAGGGGGAAGAATTCTGCAGAGATACAATTCTGACTCAAACATACACCAAAAAAAAAAAAAAAAAAAAAAAAAAAAAGTAATTTAGCCATCAGTATACTTGGATTCTCAGTCTACAGACATTTATACTTTGGTTCATGGCAACACCACATTTCCCCAAGAATAGTAAGAGAGTAAGTATTTTACATTTGCTTAATAATAGTGTTAACTCCAGTCGTGCCCAGAACAAAACACAGCCTACCTTGAAGGAATATTAGAGCCTCTGTACCTAGTGAAATAGAAAATTGCTTACAGCTTAAATCTTAGATTTTTCAACTTCTACCCATCAAGATTAAAAAATCAGAGGGTCTGGGTTATCAAAAATCATATTACACATAAAAAGTAAATGCTGAAATAACCTAAACACTCAGTAGTGGGGGAAAGCTTAAGCAAACATGGTACATCCACATAATAGAATATTAAAATTTATGCTTGCAATTAATTTTTTATGAAGAAAATATTTTTGATAAATATAAATGAAAAAGCATGATAAAAACTCTATGTGCAGTATAATCCCAACTATGTAAAATATATATATTCAAGAAAATCAGACTAGAAGGAAATAAAGCCAAAATATTAACAGTAGTACCTCTTAGAGGTAGAACCATAGTTTATTGTTTTATTCTCTATGCTTTTCTTGTTTGGGACTTTAAAAATTTTTTTCCTTTTATTTTGTTTTTTAAATTTTTTATTAGACTTTATTTTTTAGAGCACTTTTAAATTCACAGCAAAACTAAGTGGAATATACAGAGATTTCCTGTATATCCACTACCCCTACACACACATAGCCTCTCTTAATTATTGACATCCCCCACCAGAGTGGAACATTTGTTACAATTGATGAACCTACACTGACACATCATTATCACCCAAAATCCATAGTTTACATTAAGGGTCACTCTTAGTGTTGTACATGCTATAGGTTTAGACAAATACATAATGACATGTATCCACCAATCTAGTATCATACAGAGTAGTTTCACTGCCCTAAAAATCCTATGCTCCACCTATTCATCCCTTTTTTGGATTTTTAATTATTTTTATCCTTTAACATTTTCTACGATTTACATTACTTTTATGAAAAGAAAAAAATTAATACTGTCATTTAAAGAAACCCTTTTGTGAAGGAAAATGCAGATCAGAGCTTTCATTTTCCCCATGACTCAGAAACTCTTTGAGTACCTTTTCAGCTCTCCTGAACAAAAGCACCCAAAGGTGAACATGCAGTTTGTGTGCTGAGTGTCAGGAGCAGGCAAAGAGCCTCATGCGCCTACAGCTAGTCAAACAGAAACCAGCCCTCCCACCTTGTTTGCTCTCTCGTCTCATTCTCTTCCCGAGAGC
Source organism: Rhinolophus sinicus (assembly GCF_057876585.1). NCBI lineage: Eukaryota > Metazoa > Chordata > Mammalia > Chiroptera > Rhinolophidae > Rhinolophus > Rhinolophus sinicus. Next base: position 36,656,253 of record NC_142505.1, read on the forward strand.
GGGAAACACAAAGTACCGCTGCTTCCTGATTCTGAGTGTCGGCTCAGATAAGGCGTGTGCTGGTGGGTAAATGAAAACCTCCATGACCATCATCCCATATACTAGGGGATTTCTTCTCGTCTTATTGCATACATTAACTAAAGGTGATTTGATTTTACACTTTGATTTTTTTATTTTAACTAATCAAAATCAGGGGGTGGGGGCAGCCTCCTCAGCTCATGCACACAGACTCTTTTGTTTTGAAAGCAGTCACTACACAGGACCTTTCAGGAGTGTTCTGAAGCATCACTGCTCTCCCTTTAACCAGCCCGACACACAAAAATCTTCCCAGGAGGACCAGCAGTATATTTTCCTTTAGCATACCTCCATTCTTCCAAGTGAAATTTTGACTTAAAATTCTCCAATAAGGTAGATGAGGGTAAAAGGGATCAAATATATGGTGATCAAAGGAGAACTGACTCTGGGTGGTGAGCACACAATGTGATGTATAGAAGAGGTATTACAGAATTGTACACCTAGAAACCTATGTAACTTTACCAACAATTGTCACCCCTATAAACTTTAATTTTAAAAAATTAAATAATCCTGGGATGAACGGGTGGCTCAGTTGGTTAGAGCGCGAGCTCTGGGCAACAGGGCTGTCGGTTCCATTTCCACATGGGCCAACGAGCTGCACCCTCCGCAACTAGAATAAATTCAATGAGCTGCCACTCAGCTCCCGGGTGGCCAGATGGCTCAGTTGGTTGGAGTACGGGCTCACAACCACAAGGTTACCTGTTTGACCGGCAACTGGACCTGGAGCTAATCTGCGCCCTCCACAACTAAGACTGAAAGGACAAAAACTTGACTTGGAAAAGTCCCAGAAGTACACACTGCTTCCCATTCAAGTCCTATTCCCCTTCCCCAATAAAATCTTTAAAACAAAAAAAAATTAAATAATCCAACATATTCCTCTACTAATTGAAAAACAAATTCTCAGATAAGATGATTTCTCATAGCACCACATTCTGTTGTCTTTTCACTTTCTTGATGGTGTCTTTCGTCACACAAATCATCGTCCACTCTCTCTTTGGGCCCCCTGTCTATTCCTCTGTCTTATAGGAATACTCTCTCTCCAAAGCCATCTCAATCCTAGTTGCCAGTCTCTCTCAACTTGCCTACAACTGACTTGGCCAATAGTTACCAAATAGGGAATGCACATGGCCTGGGGACAGAAAAAACAATCCACTGGGATACAGGAAGGTAATTTCAGAACTTCTATTTACAATCACTTTTGTATTATCTTCATTTAGTTTCCACTTTAGGCTGTGTTTACAATGTAATACATAAATATGGTAGCACATATATATCATGTACAAATAACCATACATATCTGGGGATAAGGACTGTACCTTATTCATTTTCGTATCCACAGTGCTTAGTGTACTGCTCAGCTCAACAATCGCTTTTTAGACAAACGCATGCATGAATGAATAAAATCGATCACATGAAATCAATCAATGCTCTTCCTCAGTCCCTGTTCACAAAACATTCTAAATGAATCCCCATAAGGCCACAGGCAGTGTCCTTAGAGACACACCACACCCACTTCTATCCACCTCCGTCCCTGCCCCCTCACCTAGATCATCCTGAGTTCCCAAGATCTCCTCTCTTAGTCCATCTGCATCTTCTCCCAAAGTCAGCACCTCCCCTCAGAATCACAAAATTTTCACCTTCACCTTCAGCTCAAGAGTAGTGCTTCTGGCCCCTATATCCTGGCATTGCTCCCACTCAACGAACCTTAGCAGTGAGCAGCTCACTGGCTGTACGACTGCTCCTCGTCATCCAGATCCAGCCTTCTGCACCCATGTGGTCCGTGATAGTGCTTTTCTCATCTGAAAAGAAACAAGGAAAAAGATGGAGGCTAATATGAAACGTAAATGCAAATATATATGTCCTATCTGTCCATGACTGTTCTTTATTATAAGAATATAGTTTTCTATATTTTAATATTAAAATACACTTTCTCTTATAAACGATGGTAATTATACCAATTAGTTCTTGTCCTTACTGGACAAAATCAAAAGTTTAGCAGTCCTCTTTGGGTCCTGAAATCTGTTATGTGAAAATTTACTCATTCACACAATCCAAAATCCTGGGAATCACCAAACCATCAGCAAACAGAAATGTTTTGTTTGATTTGTTTTTAAGGTGGGAAGAGGAGAAGTTAATGTATGGGGTAAAATACAAATAGTCCACAAGGGGTTACAAACTAATCCTCACTATTCAATCATCATGGCTTAGCACATCTCTTTTTCCTAATAGCAATAACAGATTTTAGAGCTGGGAGAGAGTATGAGGAGCCTGGGGCATTGAGCATCAGTGAGGAAGGGATGTCTCAGAGAAAGATAGATAAGTGAATCTGAGGATCATCTGTGATGTCATCACACCCATGCCAAGGCTGATTCTGTCTCAGAACTTTTGCCCTAAAAGGGCCTCCTGTATTAAGTGTACACCTTGATATTGGCATGTGCTGGCAACAGGAAAAAGATGGATTTTGTAGATAGTATCCATATTCCTGCTGCATTCTGCTTTATCACGAAAGGGAGCAAGGTTTGGATTTCCCGACTGAAACCCTGACTGGCAAACAAATCTGGACCTAATTCTTGTCTTGCCTGAGAGGATGCATAATATTCAAATTATTTTCTAACTATTCTAGGTATACTTCGTATTAAAAATCCATATGCTATTAGTCACTCAAACTGGAACTGAAAGACACAGTCAGATCTAGAAAGCCAATGAACGCTGGGCAGTATTTGATTGGCCATGCTTATGGGCTTTAGCATGAAATCTTGAGACTGAAATGGGGTGGGATACTTGAACCATTCACAGTCAGGGGAGTATTATCGTGTTCCTCCCACAAGCCAAACCAAATGGAAATGAGTCACACGTGGCTGAATCTTGTACTTGGAACACACACATTAGGCTGAAAGTCATTTTTCTGAGTCATATCAGACTGGGCAACATGAGCTCATGTCAAGAACATGCTGAGTTTCTCCTACAGCATCTGGGATGGACATTTCACCTGGAAGGAGCAGGTTGGCTCTCTTGGGTCTGGAAACTTGAACTTGTTTTTTCAGAGCCCACACTCAGTGCTGAAGACTGGACATAATGGTATCCAGCCTGTTATTTTTCAAAATATTCCCGTAGTGTAGATAAGAAATATTGTTTACTTCTCTGGGAAACAGAGGCCCAGTTTTGATAAAATGGTATAAGTAAAATTTCACAACAATGTCAAAGTTAGGACACAAACATCTTTACGTGTTATCATACATGTAAGCACACAGTGGACAGTTAGTGAACTAAATTGTCCGACCTTGTACATACTGAGATTGCTTTGCCTCTGATTCCCAGATTTGGTTAAAAAAAAAGTTCCTACAAATTTCTCAAGAATCCTTGACCACTGACCATCTGGACAGAAGGTTAGATATAAGGGGTGTTCTCTTGGCCACAGGGCTAAGGTATACATCTGGCAGCCAGAGGTTGCTTCCAAGTTTTGGCAATTATGAATAAGGCTTTTAAAAACATCTATATACAGGTTTTTGTGTGGACATAAGTTTTCAGCTCATTTGGGTAGATATCAAGGAGCATGATTGCTTGATCATATGGTAAGAGTATGTTTCATTTCGTAAGAAACTGCCAAACTCTCTTCTAAAGTGGCTGCACCATTTTGCGTTCCCATCAGCAATTCCACATCGTTGTTAGAATTTGGTGTTAATGTTTTGGATTTTAAGCCATTCTAATAGGTGCGTAGTAGTATTAATATCTTGTTGTTTTAATTTGTAATTTCCTAATGACATATGATGTTGATCTTTTCAGATGCTTATTTTCAGATGTTTATATTTTCTTGGATGTTACTGTTCAGATATTTTGCCCATTTTTTAGTCAGGTTGTTAATTTTCTTATGGTTGAGTTTTAACAGTCCTTTGTATATTTTGGATGTGTCCTTTATCCAATTTTTATTTTGTTTTTTTGGATAAAAATTTTTTTCAAATATTTTCCTTTGCAGATATTTTGTCTCTATCCTTGGCTTGTCTTCTCATTATCTTGAGGTTTATAATTATTTTTATTCTCAATTTTTAAAGATACAATTCTGTGATGTTCTGGTTTCTATTGTTGCAATTGATATAATGGCTATAATTCCTTTATTTATTATAGGTTTTGTTAAAGGTTTTTCTCTTTATCTTTGGTATTTTATAATACTACAACATATCCACATTTGATTTATTTTTACTTACATTTTATGAACTACTGTACATCCTTAATATGAGATTGATGCTTTTCATCAATTCTAGAAAATTCTTAGCCAATAACTTATCAAATTGCCTTTCTCTCATTCTCTTGATTATCTTCCAGTACTCCTATTGGATATATGTGGGAACTTCTCATTCTATCCTCCATGCCTCTTACTGCTGTTTCATGTTTTCCATCTCTTTATTTCTGTCTACATTCTGCGTAGCATTCTCAGTTCTATCTTGCAGTTCGTGAATGCTAACTTTAGCTGTATTTAATTTGCTAATTACCTGTTAGTTTTCTAGTGCTGCCATAGCAAGTTTCCAGAAACTTAGCAGCTTTAAACAACACACACTTATTATCTCATAGCTTCTGTAGGTCAGATGTCTGGCATGGCACGGTAGGATATTCTGCTTAGCATCTCACTGTGCTTAAATCAAAGTATCAGCTATGGCTATGGTTCTTACATGGGGCCTGAGGTCCTCTTCCAAGATCACCTTGGTTGGAAGAATTCAGTTCTTTTCAGCTACAGAACTGAGATTCCTGTTTCTTTGTCCTGTGATTCCTTTCATCTTCAAATCAACAATTGTGCATTGAATCCTCATTCTTCTAATCTCTGGCTTACTTTTCTGCTACATTTTTCTCACTTCCTGTTCTGCCATCCTCTTTCCCTCATTAGGGCTCATAGGATTACATTGGGCCTCCGTGGATAATCTAGGATAATCTCTCTATTTTAAGGTCCCCTGATTAGTAACTTGGATTACATCTCTAAAATTCTTTTTGCTATATAACATAATACAACCAAGAAGCAGAGATCATAGGGGCCTATTACACTGTCCACTGAGTGTTTTTGTTGCATTGACTATATTTTTAATGACTAGAGATTCCAGGAGCGGGTTGCCAAATTTTCCTGTTCTTTTTTCATGGTGACTTTTTTTTACTTAAGAATTTTAGCTTCTTCTTGTATGTCTTTAACCAATATTATCTGATTTTCTTGGGGAGTTCATTGTATGTATTTGTCAATTCTTGTGATGTTATTCATAATCAAATGGTGGGCTGGAGTCAGCCTCTGGGAGCTGGTTCTGTACATCACTTCCCAACTTTGCATCCAGTGAAGTCACATTGGTAGCTTGAAGTCAGTCATGGTGGGAGTGGTTATGCCGCGGAAACTGGCAAATGTTGTTAAGTCAGTGATTTTTTTTTTCTTTTCAGAGTTGGTTTGCCAGTATGTATACCACTGTTTATAACAGATTTTGAATTTTGTGTGTTGAGCTCAAGATTGACAGGGATTTACATGTAGAAATCCTATTCAACTTGCAGCGAGGGTTTTGCAGTTCCTCCTGTAAGTCTTTCTAGATGTGTTATCAGCCTGGAATCACCTTTTAATGCTCTTATCTTAGTGTGGGAGTTTCAGGACATGATGTGGGATGTGTAAATTCAAACCCTAGTCACATATGAAACAGAGGCTCATGGCTGTATATTCTCAGAAGACTTTTTTTTTTCCCCCCACATAGGGACCAGGTCAGACTAAGCCTAACAAGCTCTGTTATTTTCTCCCTAGGCCAGTGAGCTGAATTTTCTAGTACATCCCTTCACTGTATGAATTGTTGAATTGATTACTGAATGAATCTTTTCCAGTGGTTTTCATATTACGTTCCCTGATGCCTTGAGGCATTCTAATAAATGACCCAAGAAGCTACTTCAGGGAGCAAGAGAAAAGTGGTCAGACAATTCCCTCCATCCTACAAACCCGAGTAACACAAATTTCTCCTCTCCTCAAATTGCCATGCAAGTACACACACACACATGCATTTTATCTACATGATGTATTAGTCTTCCTGACACTATCACAAAGAAAGGGGTTCCTCTTTTTTAGAATTATGAAATTTCTGAGATATTCCAAACCCTTCACTATAAAAATGGGGAAACTAAGGCACAGAAATATTAGCCAACAATGTATATAATATAGTTCCATGAGTTGGTAAAAAGACTTGAGACTTGAGTCTAGGTTCAAAGTAGGTATGACAATATTTGAACAAAAAATTTAAAAAGCCTTTCTGTAACGAGAGACATTTTGTGTGAGAAGTTGGGGTTTAATTTCTTATCAAGATGAAGAAATACAATGTGAGAGTCATTTGTCAATCACCAAAGCTTTTAATTATGTTACTATCAGTCTACCTTTAGTAATGTAAGCATCCCTCTGAATCTGCGGGGGATTGGTTCTAGGGCCCCTGCGGACATCGAAATCCATGGATGCTCAAGTCCCTTACATAAAATGGCATGTTTGTGTATAAATTATGCACACCATCCCACATACTTTAAATCATCTCTAGATTATAATACTTAATACAATGTATGCTATGTAAATAGTTGTTATACTGTATTGTTTAGGCAACACTGGCAAGAAAAAAAGTCTGTACACGTTCAGTACAGGCACAACTACCATAGACCTAACTGCATCGTACATACATATCAGCAACAACATAGCTTTGTTTTTCTGAATATTTTTGATCCACAGTTGGCTGAATCCACAGATGCAGAATTCACAGATACGGACGGCCCACCACATTTGCTATTATTTTCTGAGTACAGTTCTCCACATGTAATGCTTAGCATTTTACATGCATAATCATATTTAATCTATAAAGCAATCCAGGGAGATAAAACTATTATCTCATTTTACAGGTGGAGACAATGAGGCTGAGAGAGGTTAAGTGATTTAGCTGTTGTCTCACACAGCTAGTCAGCAGTGGAGCGAGGATTGAACGCAGGCTATCTAGCTCCAGAGCCCAGAGGGCTGCTGCTTACCTCTGCTGTTTTCCCTCCTCTGTGGTCTTTCTCCTGAAGGCAGAATCCAAGCCAGCTTTCTCCTGAAGCTGCAAACAGCTTGACCACATTAACTACTCAGTTCCATCAAATTACTACAGTCGATTATTTGTAGATTCATATTTGCAAATTTGCCTACTCCCTAAAATTTATTTTAACCCCAAAATCAATACTGGAAGCACTTCCTCAGTCATTATTGGACATGTGCTTATGCAGAGGGCAAAAAATTTGAAGTGCTGGAGGTGGATGTTCTCAGCCACAATAGAACAAGGTGAAGTTCTGCCTTCTTGTTTCAGCTCTCCTACTGTAATCAAGAGTCCTTCTCGCAGTATATTTAGTGCCATGTTTCTCACATTTTTGTGAAATAGATTTCTCTGTTTAAAACGGTCCCCAATCCTTGTGCCGAAGTGCTGTCTAGTGTTTCCAAGCTCAAAAAGGCTATTATGTGCCTTACAGAAAAAAGCATGTGTTAGATAAGCTTTGTTCAGGCATGAGTTATAGTGCTATTGGCCACTAGTTCAATGTTAATGAATCAACAATATATATTAAATAGGATGTCTTTAAATAGAAACCCACATAAAACAAGGTTACCAGTTGATGAAAATGTGACTAGAGGCCGCAAGAACCTAACCCTGTATTTCCCTTAGGGGCAATGATTCAGTCTTCGCTAATTCAGTGTTCCTCACGACTTTAGAGAACGTAACTACCATGATTAACGAGAATCAACTATACTTCATCCTGTCTCATAACCAGCATCATCTAAGTTTTTAAATTAAAGTGGCAGTGGGACCTTGGGAAGGCCACATGGATGAAGCTGTTTCATTTCGAAGCGTTTTGTGGCTTAGCTGCTGGAGGGCCTGCCTGGCCAAACTGCCAGGCCTTCCAGGCAGCGCCCTCTGCACTTGCTTTACCCTCTACAGAGTGGAACCTGGTTAATCAGGAAAGAAACTCCCTCAAAAGGTAAACAGTGAATAGAGTGTACATATGGTGGAAAACAAATGACTCTTGGTACCATGTTGTGGAAATTATCTCACGTAGGTAGATAAAGGAGCAGGGCGAGCCCAGGTGGCACTACTGAGTCCCCTCCTCCATTTCGTGGCCCATTTGTGACGTGTGCACCAGCCTTTCCAAGAAAACTCCATCCCTACACTCAACACCCTCAGAACTGGGTTGTCCCTCTGTCGTGTGGTGCTCTGTGTCAACGCTGTACCCCACCATGGCTGTGACTGCCTGCCAGGGTTTGGGATTCGTGGTTTCACTGACTGGGATTGCAGGCATCATTGCCGCCACCTGCATGGACCAGTGGAGCACCCAGGACTTGTACAACAACCCGGTGACAGCTGTATTCAACTACCAAGGGCTGTGGCGCTCCTGCGTCCGAGAGAGCTCTGGCTTCACCGAGTGCCGGGGCTACTTCACCTTGCTGGGACTGCCAGGTAAGGGCCAGTGCCTGGCAGGCTGTCAGGGAACACTGGGCCTCTGTCTGAGGCACCATGGAGGCACAGAGGGACGATGGGGAGGGAGGAGCAACAGCCCCCACCACCACGGTAGGAACAGGAGTGTGGGAACCTTAGGGACAGGAGCTGTCTGGAGCTGTCAGGGTTCCTGCCCCCCTAACTAGATGGTACAATACTCCCCAAAGGGCACATTTTTAAAGATAACTGCTGTGAACAATGGCATTGAGTCTCAATCACCCACAGGAACAGGACTCAGGCGACCAGACTTCAACCACTTCTTTTTTTTTAGCCCCAAGACTCTACTGTCTCTGAACTGGAAACTGAATCCATCTCCAGGCCCCCTTATGCCTGGTCCCAATTTCCAGGGAAGCCTAATCATGTAGTAGCAACAGAAACGGGGCATCAGAAGGGGCCAGAGAGAAAGAACTGAGAGCTAATTTTCCCTGGGGTGTGCCAGGTGGGCCCGTCCTCTGTGGTTCCAGGCTCCTGACCTCCAGAAATATTGGCCACATGGAAGCAGATCCAGGGCACTCTGGACAGAGGCCTCTTGTGGCAAGTGAACTCTGCCATGGGGACAGAGGTGTGGGCTGTGACGCCCACCTCCCCAGATCGGTGTATTAGCCACATGACAATTGTGTGTTTGTTTGCTTAGTAGAATGGTCTTTATAACTTGAAGAAAAATTCAAGTCTTAAGAGTAGAGCAAGTTGAAAGTGTCTTTCACTCAGGTAACAGAGTTAGGCAATGAATAAACTTGTCATTTTTATTTTTCAGTTTTTTGTTCCTTCCGTAAATATATATCAAAGTCTTGAGGGGGGCATTGATCTAAGGTGGCACTGTAAGGAGGATCAGAAATAGAAAATAGGGCTTTCCCCATCCAGACACTTGCCATTTGACAAGGTCAAGATTTAGACATGCACAGAAGGTAACAAGTGAAAACATCAACCATACAGTGAGTGATTCATGTCTAAAGGTAGACATTCCATTCTTGTTGATGGACAGCTCACTACAGCCTCAGAAATCTGTGGGCTTAGTACCCCTAAAATATGAAAGTGCACTCCAGGCTGAGTATGACAAGGTGCCGAGTGAGGACAGAGGGCCAGTGCTGCAGGAGATGAGATGAGGATGGGACTGCTTGGGAAAGGCTCCACCGAGAAGGAAAAACCACAGGTGACCCTTGAAATGTAGTTAGAATTTGGAGGGGTAGCAGCACAGAAAGAAAAACAACCTGGGAAAAGGCATGAGGGTGTCCCATGCTTGGGGGAAAATGAAATAATGACCTTGGCTGAAGGAAAGGGTTTATGTGGGGACGATTATGGAGATCATTGAATGCCAAGCTAAAAAAGGAAAAGACTGGGTATAAACAGGAGAACATGAGCCAGTGGGTGACCAGCTGCTAATTCAGTGGAGTCTCCCTCCACTAGGGACTAGAGGGAAGGCTGAGCAACTCCCACATCCCTAGATCCTGCAGATCCCTCTGCAGCTCAGGGTCTAACCACCTGCTCATGGGATTCTCCCTCACCTCAAATGCAAAATGCCCAACATCTCTCCAGAGATTATCCTGGGTCCATGCAGAGTTAGAGATCATGAAGGAGAGAATCAGCCAGGGGCTGACCTTACGCCACATGGAGCACCTGGGTAACATCTGAGGGCTTCATACTGCTTCACAAAGGGCAAAAAATAATGATAAATCAGGCACTAACACTGAGTAAACTGCCTTACAGTGTTTCGTGTAACCTCTACAAACCACCTAGCTGGACAATCAGCTCTAATGTGTCTTTTGGAGCAAAAATTAATATAAGATCCAGTCTTATTTTATTTTAAGACCGGGTATAATATAATATAATATAATATAATATAATATAATATAATATAATATAATACAATACCAGGTCTTATTTTACTATAAGACCGGGTCTTTATAACATAATATAATATAAAACATAAAATATAATACCGGGTCTTATATTAATTTTTGCTCCAAAAGACGCATTAGAACTGATTGTTCGGTTAGGTTTTATTTTCGGGGCAATGGTATTATTATCTCCCTTTTAGAAACAAGGGAACTCAGTTTGGGTAACGTGTCCAAGGTCACATACAGATGGAGCCAGGGCTCAGACCCTGTCCTGCCTGCACCCAATCCCCAGTTCGTAGCCCTAACAAGGAGTTCCAAGGCTCTCAGACTCAAAACAGAGATCAATCCTGAACCAAAGCAGAAATCCCCAAAGCAGAGGTACCTTCCTAGCCTCACCTCTTACCCAAGTCTGGCAAATAATCCATGGGAAAGATCTTGTTAATAATCATAGTAATATATTAGGATCCTTAACAAATAAATTGTTCATATAAGTTGATAGGAAAAGTGCTACAATTTCATTACACAAATGAGGAAGAAGTACAAACTGACAATTTAAGAAAAGGAAAAAAACAAGTGCTTCATAAATATTTGTTTAAAAAAAGTTTCAAACTCATTAGTAACCAAAGTGGTGTAAATTAAAACAAGTGATTGTGTATAACTTAAAAAATTGACAATGTAGGTAAGTTTATAGTGAGACAAGATCTTTCAACTACTGCTGCTGGGAATAAAATTCACAGAAAAAAAAATACGGTTTTACATGAAAAAGATTACTTGAAATTTCACACTCTTTGACATCTTAATTCCACTCTTAGGACTATCCTAAAGGAGTAATCAGAAATTCTGGCAAAGAGTTGTCTGAAAAATGTTCATCATAACATTGTTTTTGATACAGAAAAACTAAGGGAGAGGAATAATCTAACTATAAAAGAATATATGCTGTTTAGGTGAATAATAGCACATCTATTTAATGGAATACTAATATGCTCATATTAAAATACTATTTTACTCATCAAATTAAATGTTTAACATTAAATATATTAAATGAGGTTTACAAGGAGCTTTTATTCCACATGTATGCAATTAAGTGAAAAAAGCAAAACATCAAATTGTATAATCTCTTAACCAGGTAAAAATTATATACAGAGAATGGATAAAAAGGAAACATTCCAAACATTTTGTCTATATTTAAAATCATGAGTGATTTGTTAAAATTGTCTCTACTTTCAAATTTTCTATTATGAGCACCAAAAGGTAGAATCAGAAATTAGGGATATAGAATGTGGTAATATATTTTTTAAATTAATATACGTATCAATTATTTGTCTTGCTTGTATACTAATTTTACTCCTCCCCTATTTTATTTTATGTTGCTATTTGACTACCATTTTTTGCTTAATTACCATAGATGGTGTTATATTAATATTCCTAGAAAGAGGTAAGGAAAAGGTGGAGGAAATGTTTTCTCCAATATCAGTAAAATAATATAAGCGCCTGGAAATTTAGAACCTGAAATGGCACTGCCAAAACCATATTTAAACCTGCATATAGGAATGATTTCCCGTAAGAAGTCAGCAAAATATTTTGCTCCATTTTAGAGGTGACTTAACAAATTTGTACCAACCCCACACAGTATTGTTAAACAGAATCAGATCATGAAGTATCGGTATTATTATTGTATGTTATTATTACATATCATTATAATCAGACCATGAATTATCAGTATTCTTCGAGATACATTTTATGTATTTTAACAAAACCTATCGCCATGAACGAGGAAGCCGGATTTTCCTCTGTGGACCCCATTCACTCTTTGGCAGTGACAGCTAAAGCAATGGTCCCCTCATTTTACAGCACAAAAATCTTACCAGGAAGTAAAAAAGAACTCATCTCCCAAATGTTTTAAAACATGTCAATATTTATTTCACATTAAAAAGTGTGTAGACTTATAATTTCTCTCTACTCATTCAGTATTCTGCCTATGCAGAGGTAGCTTTAGTTTATCCTTTAAAATCAGCTTTTCCTTCTTCCAAAAAGACTGTTACCATTTCAAACAAGAAACAAAGCTTAATTCATTATTATCTGAATAACTTTTTCCCCCATCTCAAATTTTGCCTAAGAACATTTGCATAGGGAAACCATAGGGAAAACTGACAGGAGTGAGAATAACTTGTAATAATCTATTTTTTTAATTTTTCCATTTTCAATCTACTATTTTGGTGGTATTATGGTCGATGCACTGGGGGGAGTTTTAGACAAAATGTCTTAAAAATCAACAACTGGAAACCAAACTCTCATAGATCTCTTTATGAATAAAAAGCCTGCCTCTTGGTTGAAATAAGAGTAAAATGGACTTTGTCCATAAAAACAGTGGCAGAATCATTCCTGAATTAGTCCAACATTTTCCAAACTAATTGGTCAATCCCTGTCCAGCAGAGACCACAGTCACTTTTTCTAGTTGCCCGCTCCTCACCTTTTAGACTTCGCCTTCTAGCTCAGTTCAGAGAATACAGTCACCAACACTATTTCACCTGAAATCATATAATCCTCTTTCTCTATTTTGGGGGGGAGGTTTCCGGCTCATACTTCATTCTCTATTAACACTGATCACAGAACCTAAAGCAAGGTGTGAAGTTGAGGAGAGTGTTGCCTCCCTTCAAATTAGAGGGAGACCTTCCATATTTGCTTTCTGTTTTGCTGGAAATAAAACCATGGGCGTGGTGGCTGGGTGCACCCAAGATAACGTTGAAATGTCCAGATGCATGCGCTTGCTTCCTGGAGAACTCATACAGGTTAGAGATTGGGGTGTGTGTGTGTGTGTGTGTGTGTGTGTGTGTGTGTGTGTGTTTCAAGGTCCTAAAATACAGATTTAGGGAAGTTCTAATTAAAATGTATCTGACTTCAGAGGCAAGACACACATGACCCATAGGAAGCTGCGGGTCGATCAATTCTCTAACAAAATCAAATTGTGTGGACAGAATGCAATGGCTGATCTCTGGTCAAGTCTCTCTTTTGCATGATTATATAATTCCTGTTATTTTTACCAACTGTCATGAAAACTTCTGCAAAATGTAGAAGAATACAGTGTGTGAGATTTGAAACGGCTCTGAAGTGTATGAATGTAGTCCCCATGTTACAGATGAAGACACTGTGACCTGCAGGGACTGAGCAGTTTCCCCAAATCACCCAGCACATAGCATGTTAGCGACAGTGTCAAAGGCACATCCTAGGTCTCTCAGTGACCAGGTCGGGGCCTTTGGCCCAGCCAGCCCTGGTCCCTCTTCTGGACTTTCTGGAAACTTCTTTGTCTGCCATGTGGTCTTCACGTGGGTTTTGTGGCATGAGTGAAAGGGTGAGATGGAGGTCAACAGGATGCCTCACTTCCCATCCCTGCTCCAATCCATGTGGAACGAGAGTATCATCTCTAAGATTTGGCTTCCTGTTCTTAAAAGCAGGGCCACTTTGCCTGCCCCTGGCACTCCATATGGAAATAGAGAAAGAGCACCAGAGAGGAAATTGAGGTGGGAGCTCCACCTTTGCCATTTTAAAGCATCTGTGGTTGAAGACACTTGGAGGCATTCCTTAACCTATTTATACTTCACTTGACTCACCCCCTAAAAAAATATGTGGGTGGGGGATAATAATACCTGCCCTACCAATTTCTGTAAGATTAAAATGGAAAGATGTAAGTGAAATATGGTTTATGAGTTGTGAGGAGAAAATGTGAAGATGTGGTTTAAGACAGAGATTCCCAGGGTCATTTTTTAAACTGAAGTCAGCCACGTGGTTTTCCGTGATGAGCAAAGCCTAAAGGAAGGGCTCATGGGGTTTCCCAGCTGTTCTGGACACGTCAGCTTTTCCCCCAGTTGGTGGCATGCTTCTGGCAGAGCCAGAGCTGAGGATGGGGATGCTGGCATGGCCTTGGGGGATGGTGTCCACTCAACCCGCTCTGCTCTCAAACCAGCTGGGCCTGCGCAGCTCTGCAGGACAAGTGCCTCTTGGGGCCACTTCCATAACAAATGAAAAAATAATGCCCTTGAACCAAGAGTGAAACTGAACTATCTAAGGAAAACACTGTGAGCAAACACCAAGCGCTGAGGGAAACCATCTGATTAGAACAGCTCCCCTCGGGCACGGTAGGCCCGCACCTTCCAGAGGAGGAAGGTGACAGCTGGTCCTGAGGCCGCGGTCAGAGTGCCAGAGGGCTAAAGCCATGTCCACCACCACATGCCAAGTGGTGGGCTTCCTCCTGTCCATCCTGGGCCTGGCGGGCTGCATCGCTGCCACGGGGATGGACATGTGGAGCACCCAGGACCTGTATGACAATCCTGTCACCGCCGTGTTCCAGTACGAAGGGCTTTGGCAGAGCTGCGTGAGACAGAGCTCAGGGTTCACGGAGTGCCGGCCCTATTTCACCATCCTGGGCCTTCCAGGTAGGCACCCGGCAGAAGTCAAGGGCTGGACCAGGGCAAGGCAGAAAGGGGCTTTGGAAATCATTGAAGGAACTGAGCCATGCTCCCACCTCTGGGTGTGACCCTTGCAGCGTTGGCTCAGAATACAAGGTGTGAATAAGAAAAGTTGGCCCCAAGTCAAACAGGGCGATAGTCATATGAGAGAAAACTGGAGAATTCACACTCACGTCAAAGGAATAGGTAGTGAGGAAGCAGCTCATGAAAAGAATGGGTCTATTGTATAGACTAATGTTCCTGAAGGAGAAAATTAATCGTGTGCATGTATATGCATGTGACTTGCTCCTGCCTGCATATATGTGGGAGCAAGGAAGGAGGATGGCATTTTCTTATAGTCATAAGTTTATGGAGAGCTCTTATTGAATTTTCCATTCAATTAACTTTTTCTTTGAAAAGTTAGAGTCTCTGTAGGTGCCATATATAATATACAAATGCAGAAAAAGACTATAATTTAGTGGATATATATATATATCCACTAAATTATAGTCTTTTTCTGCATTTGTGTTGGGAAGTTATGGTATGCACTCCTAAAAAACAATGTGTGGCAGAATATAATTAAAATTATAATTATATTATAATAGTATCAGAATATAATTATAAAAGTCATATCCTTTCACCCCTGAAGATGAACTAAGTTAAATACCTGCTTTTAATACAAATAATTATTTCAAATATGCACCATAGAAATTTTGCATTCTGGATATTACAGAGCTTTACTCATATTATTAAAAAATAAATAATAGAACTAACTAAATAAATAAATAAAAGGTCAAGTTAATCAGTGGCTCCAAGGAGTGACCAAGATATGAGTTTGGTGTCGAAAAAAAACAGTGTTGGCTTTTACCTCTCTGAAAGAAATACCTTGTGAACAGGTAGATAGAAATAAATTTGCATGAAACTATTAAGAGCCTGTGAAGCCCTTGAAATTGAAATTGTGAAAAGTGATTCAACTAATTCATCTTAATTTTCATAGAGAAGCCGAAGATGGGTAACAGAGTAGAAGAATGGGTTATTTATTCCATTTTTGGAAGCCACTCATATTGCAGAACTAATAGGACCACAGACTCTGTGAAAGACCTACTTCAGAAGCAGGGAAGGTAGAACCTGGACAGATGGAAGAAAGAAAGCCCAGGAAGGAGGGATTATGCCGTAGTGTGAGTGGAGAGATCAGAAGGGAGGAGATTCAAGAATGTGGATGGTTGAGTTGCTAGCTACACCTAATTTTAATGAAGAAAAAAGATTGACCTCATATTCAAAATTAAGGCATGACATCCCATGATCTCATGCTCAGTAACCTCTTCCCATGGCCCCACCACACCTTATCAATCTCTTGCTCATTCTTTATCTTTCCATGCACGGGGTTCCCAAATATTTCCATGCTCCTAAATGGCCAAACCCCGTTGCTGCCAGTCTCATTTGTCTTCCCTAATTTACCAGATGATCCTACCCTCTTTGAGCCCTCTCTCCCTTGACAGTTCTACTCCTTGCAAAACATGATCCCTTCCTCTCTCCTGTCCAAGACCACCCTCTCCCCCAGAGTGCTGAAGGCCCCACACCATCCTATCTGGTGGTCCCGCTGATCAGCCCCTCTCCTTCTTGCTTCTTTCATCTCACCTTCTCATTTATGCTTATATCCTCCTTTCCTGAAAAATTTTCTCTTGATTCTGGTCATTGTCAAGTTCTCTCTCTCCCCCTGGGTCACTGACAACTAAATTAAAAGACTAAATTTTTCTACCACCTCTCACTCTTAGCCTTTTGAAATTTACTTTCTATCCTTCATCTCTTTAGAGTGTTTGCTCCTTTGACTATGGCAGAAGGTAGGGCAGAATGTTCCCATCACCAACTTCCGGTTCTCAGTTCTCATCTCCCTGGATATTTTTAAATGCAAACAGCTTCTGTTGTTCCCCACTCCCAGCTTATTCAAGTGCAGACACGACAGCCTGCCACCCATGCCCTCCTACATCCCTCACCTACCTTTCCTGACCTATATCGTACTATTGCCCTGGCAGCCTATGCTTCTCCCTGTTCATTTATTATACTTGGGCTTGGTCCTCGATACCCATTGCTCGCACAGTCTGAATGCCGCCCTTCTAGTACCCCGACTACCATCTCCACAAATCTTCCTGTAAGTGAGGTCCAGCTCAAATACCACCTCTTCCCTGAAGCCTTCTCTCATCCCCAAATTGAATTTGATGCCACAAATCTCTGTACCAAACCCAGAGCACTCTGAGAGCATTGAGCATATTCCCTTTTGTGACACTGTTCACAAGTCTGAAAAGCTGAGAAGCTCCAGGCAGCTGTCACAGAGGTATACCCCAGCCCTGCCCATCTGGGTCAGAGGAACAGGATTCCACCAAAAGCCAGTAAAGACATTTCTTGGGATTGAGTTTGCAGAAAAGGAGATACTTTAAATTATTGTTAATTTATGGCCCTGGAGAACAGTGTGGATTTAAAAATACCTAGTTCTCAGGCAGCAGGAGTAACTGCAATGTAAATTGGCACCCCAAAATGCAAATATTGGTTTGATGACTTAAGATTTGGCTGAGGTAAGAGATGGGTGAGAGCATTACCAAGGGGAAAAAGCTAAAAAGAAACTCAAAAGCTGAAGGCAGCAACAGAGGGAGATGAAGCCAGCAGAGCAGAGGAGGCCACAGGGTGGCATATGGATACTTGTGAGGCCCCCGAGGGAGCTGAAAGGAGTAACAGAAACCAGCCAGGACCTTGCATCTAGAAGGCACTCAGTCATCAGAAACAGCTGTTAAAAGCATTTTCTTGAGCATGACAAGGGGCGTAAGGAAAAGAGACCTCAAGCAGAGAGGCTGGGTAAAATGCTTGGAGATAGAAATGGAAAGTTTGGGAGTTTAATTTTGGAGTACCACCCTCCCCTTAGAGCAGAGAAGTAAGCCTTAAAGTGCTATAAAGGCATGAGGCAGATACCATTATAATACTTCCATTAATAATCATACTAATCCCTACCAAGTATTGAATTCTTCCTAAGTAAAAACTCTTTTCTTGCAAAATCTCACTTAACTTTTCATTCATCTAAGAAAAATGTATCTTGGTCAGTTGGAACTTACAGCCATTGAATAATTTACTTCCAGTCAACTAGCTGTATCATGTAAACTACAGATAGACTAAATGGCATTGGTAGCAGGACTGTTCGCCTATATATTACCAGCTATAATCTATAGCCCAAGATTCCCTCTCACTGCATTTCAAACAGTCAGTGTAGCATGTAGTTCTCCAAGGATAGGGCCCAGAAATAAAAACACCTGCCAGTTAGTAGACTACATATCGACTCTCCATTTTAATCTTTGCAACAATATAGGGAAATATGTGTTGTCTTTATTTTTACAAAAGTGGAAACTAAGGCTCAGAGAGGGGGCCAAGGTAATATGCCAAAGCTCCATGGACAGAAGATGGCAGAAGCAAGGTATGAGCACAGGCTGAAAGACTTCCAAGCCTGTCTTCTCCCCTGCCCCATGCTCAGGCCCTGTTCCAGCTAGAAAGGGCTGCCTTTAGAATTGAAGAAATTGGTCTGGGCTTGAGCACAATAAGAGCCGAGTACATCAGCACCTTGACCCACTTACAGCAATATTATTAACAATGCACAGTTAGGAGTAATAAGTTTAAGGAGTGGAGGACTTTTGTGTAATTCCCATTTCCCTCCACCCCCACCCCGAGACAGTGGGAAGCAAAAGCAAAGGGCAGCAGTCAATGAGCAGGTGGAGAGGAGGCAAAGAGACCCGGCAAACTCAAGTCCCTGGTTCCATGATAACATCACAGTCAAGTAATTTTTTTTCTAAAGTGTTTGCAAATATTTGGACTGAATTTGGTGCAATGACAGGGTCCTGTGGTTAGAGGCCGGTGAGTTGGAATCAAGGGCACAACTTGACCACCTACATCTCCTGACCTCGCTTTCCCCGCCTGCGAAATGCCTCACAATAAGGCACTTGTGTGAACGTGCTCTGTGACCCATTTTCAAGTTCTGCCTCTTGGTGTCATTAAATCATTACTCTCATGTCTATACCACCCAAAGATCTCAAACAGGATATTTCATCTTCCAGATGTCTTTACTTCTCCAAAATCAAACACCTTTTATGAATCTAACTACCCAAAGTAAAAATTATTTAGGGTCTTTTTTCTCCTTCCCAGTCCCCATTCCAACTGCGTTCTGAGCACTTCACTGGTTCTCGGCCCCTTTGCAGCTGCTGGTCTTGTGTGTGTTTTTTCATACAATTGGCTACCTGTGCCCCTTCCTATCTCAATGTGCAAAAACAACAGCCCCTGGAGAGCTAGGGAGTTTCCCATCAAGCTGTCAGTCATATTTACACACACAGGTATGAGAGGTTTTAATGAAACCACATTTAACCCAGAGAACAATTCTACAAAATCTAAAGCAAAAATCATTAAGAGTGAAACTGCCCTTAAGTCTCCTTTCTAAAGGAGCTGCCTTGTTTATTTCTTTTTTGCTACTGGCTGAATGTTTCACATAAAGTCTAATGCTCATGATGCTGTGAAACCAGCTTGTCTTTCCCCAACGTCTGGTGGAAGAAATTGGTCCTAAGAGGTAGAGTCAGTTATAAAGGTATAAGTTAGTTATAAAGTTGAAATGAGATCTAGGGGAGCCTCTTGATTTTTAGTCAAGCTGCGTTCCCTTTCTTCAAAAAGAGACATGTTTAGCTTTTTTAAATATGTGAACAAACATCTATAATAAAAGTGTATACATTATTGTACATTGAAAGAGATCCCACAGAGAACTGAGGACAGACACATCCACAAAGCCCAAGAGAACCTGTACCTAAAACGAGGCTGCTTGCCCTGATTTCCCCATGATCAAAGTTATGTTGACCAGAGAATAAGAATGAGAATGAGAAACTCAGCTTGTGGTTGTGGAGGTTGTTGCTTTGATAGCAGGGCAGCCACCCACACAGCATCATGCCCTAGCGTGGACTAGTCACTGGAGGGGCATCATTTCACGGTGGGACCACATATTGTCAGAATTATGCAGTTGATGAAAAGGAAGGGCAATGAGGATGGAAGCCACCTCCCCTGCCTCACCTGTCAGCCACATCCCCTGCCTCACCTGTCAGCCACATCCCCTGCCTCGCCTGTCAGCCACCTCCCCTGCCTCACCTGTCAGCCACCTCCCCTGCCTCACCTGTCAGCCACATCCCCTGCTCTTGGCCAGCTGATCCTGAGTCCTTTTCCCCTGATCATCACCCCCTACCTAGCTCCAGGCCTTTCTCTTCCTTTTATTCTCAAATCTTCTTCCCCTGTGGCCTTTCAACCTCCCTCAGCCTTGGTTCTTTCAAATTCTCAGCTACTGTATTTTGCCATATATAATGCACATCCACATTTTTGGCCCAGACTTTCAGGGGGAAAAAATCTTCCGCTTTAATTTTTTTTTTTAATTTTTTAATTCAAATTTTTATTGGTTTACATTTAGGTACTTGTTTTTTGTATTATAAAGGAATTTTAGTGTTTATTTTTTAATATATTATGGTACAAGAAATTTTATGTACCGGTAACAAATTTATGATATTTACACATCACAGAAGGCCAAGAACTCTTCGTCATTGCAAGTCTGTCTTAATTTCAATAAAACCGATTATCGTATTCCAGGGTATTATTTACAGATACATACAGATATCATTACTGATTTCTAGAGTTACACTTTTAACTCATAAGCATAAATAAAATAATTAAAAACATTTATATAGATACGGAATTAGTACTACCCATGTATAATACACACCCTTATTTTTCCCTCACAAATTTGGGCAAAAAAGTACACATTATACACGGCAAAACACAGTATATTTCATCACCACACAGAGGATTCAGGTTTGTACATAGTGGGTACAAGCCAAAGCCATACGGGGTTGGAGATAACTTCTTTTTAGGGAAGGGGAGGGAACTGATCTTTACTGAGTCTGGCTTAGTTCTGTGCTGGTGTCAAGTAGCATCTGATCCTCACAACATCTCTATGCAAGAGACATCTCTATTCCACTCCAGAGTTACGGAAAACTAGGCTTCAGTGAGGTTAAATAACTTGCCTAACAACTCACCTGGCATCAGATCGTTCTGTAGGATTTTACAAGATACAAAGGACCTCTCTGTTGGTTCTCTGAGATCTGTGGAAAATCTAGGCCAGGGGTGTCCAAACTGTGGCCCGCGGGCCAACTGTGGCCCATGATCCATTGTTAATTGGCCCACAGCAAATTCCAAAAACATATTTACTTTACTTAAATAAACCAGGTGAGGCAATACGTACTTCACCTCAAGTGAGTGGCCCGGCTGTATGAGTATTTTACCGCATATGGCCCTTGGTAAAAAACATTGAAAAAAGTTTGGACACCCCTGATCTAGGCCTTCCATCTTGTTCTGAAGGGCCTTTTCTCTGAGGCCTAACCTCAGTCTTCCCTCCTCTGGGTTCTCCTCCTGGGACTCTTCCCCAGCCCTTCCTACCGTCAATCTAAGGCCAAATTTGCCTGATGGTATGTGTCCTCTCCCCTCCCTCCATCCCCAACAAAGGTCCCAGGTCCAGGCCTTTGGCTCCTGGTGACTTGTCTCATTAGCCCAACCCCTACCCTCCAGCCAGCTCAGTAATGTTAACCAGTGGGAACTCGTTCCTCTCAATTCCCCACTCTGAGCACCTCCTCTTGAGCCCTCTTGAGGGCTGTTTTCCCAATTATTCCTTGAAATTTTAATGTTATTAAACAAATGAATGAAAATCTCTAGGGATAGGGCCAAACCGTTAATATTTCTTTAAAACTTCCCCCAGGAGATGCTACAGTTAAGGTGCAGCCAGAGTTGGGAACCACACCCAAAGGCACCGTGCTTGTCAATCCACAGCTACTTCAGCTACTAAGAAATTTTGCAACATTTACTTCCCATTTTTCTGTTTGCTTCTGTCAGCCCTGAATCCTGCCCACCCTTCAGGTCTGATAATTCCTCATTGTTCATTGGAAAGAATGCTACAGTCACACCTTTGGTGCAGGGAATCCATCTATAGAACCGGTTGACTCACCTGTTATCAGCTGATAAGCCTAAGCCTCTTGCTCAGAATATCAAATAAGAGACAGAGTGACTAAAAGGGAAACCTACCTCCTTTAGGAGCAGTTTCTCTTGTTACCTGTTTATGGAAAAGGATTAGAATCCCAGATAGTAGAATCTTCCAAATGGAAAGGAACTTCAGGTTACCAACATGCATCTCCATGGTCATTATTACATAGCAATGAGTGGTGGAAAACATTTGCTCCCTCTTCCTGGCACCTGACCCCGTCACAGCTGCCACTCTCAGAAGAACACCAAGGAGGTCTCCAAAGCAGGAAAAACCTTGGTGCATCCTTCCAGGCCCAGAGTTGTGACTCTGACAGTAGCCCCACAAGATATAAAACAATGTTGTATCTTTTCCAGCTGCAGGCTAAAAGGAAGGGGTAGGAGTAAGCAAGAAGGAGATTCTAAGAAATGGAAAGGAGCTTAAGGTCAGGGTGGACCCCTGGTTCAAAGCAGATGCCAGTGCTTATCAGAAATCCAGAAATCAAGAGAAAACAGGAAAGAAATGAGGCCTTGTCATAAAACCAGACCCAGCAGAAGCAAGAGGACATCTGAGACCCGAAGCAATGGCTGACCAAGACAGGCTGGCCAGGGCTCCAGTACCTAAGGTCTCCTGTGACACAGCAGCAGCAACTCTCCACATTAGGCAAGCCCACAGTGCTTTTACTTGCCACCTGCCAGCATCACCATCCCATGTCATCCAACAATGTTAGGGAGGATCACATACCACAGCTACGACCACAGTTGCAGCACACATGTGAAATGTTTTCAGGAATAAATATTAGAACCACTCAATCAAAAGAGAGTTAATGATACCATCCTTGCCAAGAGCCTGGGATAAGCATAATTTTTCAAAGAATGAGGTGGAAACATCCTTTATTCTACTTGGTTAATATTGGTTTTTTGTTTGTTTAATTGGTTGGTTGTTTAGTTGGGTGGTTGATTGGTTTCGGGTAATTTTAACCAGATGCTTGCCAGATGCTCCTCAAAAGGGACAAACGATTTGCTTCTCTGAATAGCTTAAGGCTTAAAATATCAGAACTAGAACAGTTTTTTAAAACCTCTAACAGGTTCCAGGGTATATCTGAAGTTCATGAGAGGCCCGTGAGGACAAGATGAAATTAAAGTCAAAGTCCCTTCCTCTTCCCATATGTCCGGTTTTCTGGTAGCAACATCCACACACAGAACAGTCCTGAGAGTATTTCCTTAAGTCCGGAGCTGCCCCACAAATGTTCTCTCCATAGCTGTCCTGATCCACAGGCTTGTAGCTTAATTATGTGGGTGTTAAAGAGAACGAGAACCACACCACAAGCTACTGTCAGAAAGTTGTTCTATTATGCTTATTTAACCAAAGTACACCCAAGGTGAAAACAAATTTGAGATTTAGGATTTCTGGTAAACACAGAATCTTCCCAGGTTGTAAACTGCTTAAAGGCAGAGATTATGTGTCATGAAACTTTATACCTCCTACAGCACTTGGCAAAGAGTTTTGCAGATAATTTGAACTTAAAAATCTGTGAATGAATAAATTAATTCATGGATAAGTGTATGAATGTGTTAACCTTTGACGATGAGAGTACACCAGCATGTTCTGGATGAATACATGAAGGTGTAAATGACTACACAAGTAGATGACACATGCTTGGATTTGTTAATGAGGGAGTGGACAGGATGTTTGTTCCTACTACCCTGTGGGACCAGCAAAGCAATCACGCAAGGCTTTGAAGGACATAGTTGACACATTACAGCCCTCCTATATTAGGAGTGGATTCAAGGGCCACTCAAAGGTCTTCATGAGTTCTCTTTACTTTAGTGGGGTCACCATGGTTCTAGCATCGGAAGTCAGCTGCAAGTCCAAGATGCCAATGTCATCAGTTCTCTCAGAAATGAATGATCAGATCCCAGAGGATTGATCCACACCATAAACAAATACATTTACCCTGGGAATATAGTTACTAATAGGACTAAGACTGATAATGGCTGCTTGTAGAATTCTCTTCCCAACAGAGAAGTAAGTTTAAAATCAGAAGTTCCTTTAGAGAGAAGAGAATCAGAACCTAGTGAATGGAGGTCAGCGGCATAGAACTAGAGTAGCTAAATACCATCATCTCTAGACAAGGAGCTAGCTGGTGAAAAAGGGCCTCCATCCCTCAGACACTACAGAAGGCTCTTTAACAAATTCTACTTTTTCAATATAGTTTTCAATATATTTCATCGATCACCAATACTTCTATCATGACAAAGTGCTCTGTGATATATACCTTAGAGTGAATAGCTCACAGTTCCACTGATATAGGTCATATTTGAGATGGAAATCTTCCCGAAGAAATTGGAGAGAATTCCCTCCCAGGACTCCCCTGTCTCAAGAGTCACATTTATAAATAATCTCCCGGGACAGGTTATTCCCTGAGGTGATATTTGGAGAATATTTCTTTATACATTCTTAGCATCATTTCAGAGGATGACATTTTATGGCTGAGTCTCCAAATATGGAGGACGCATTCTGTTAAGACCTTACATATAGATCCCTGTACCTTGATGATAGCCAGAACTCTGCCTATTTTTCCAGTATAATATACCTCAAAGGAATGCACTATGATGAGAAAGTAACCATTTTAAGACAGTTCTGTGTTTGACTCCAGCTCTACTTTTCCTTTGCTATGTGTCCTTAGGTAAGTTACTTAACCTCTAAGTCGATTTCTTTCATCATAAAATAGAGTTAATTATAGTACCTACATTGCAGGGGTTTTTTGTGGATTAAATTTTTTAATGTCTGAAAAGCCTCTAATAACTTTCAATCAAAAGTAGCAATTGATTATAACAACTAGAGTAGGATGGAGCTTTCTGCTTTGCTTCACACAGTTTTTCAGTCCCACTCTACCATAACTACCCATATTAGGAGCCTTTCCTTCTGGAAGACGCCAAGGACACATTTGTCTTTCTTTTGTAAAATTCATTACGCTTGCAGTGGATATGTTTGCTGACTGTCTTTACCCACTTTGGTAGAAGCTCTATAAAGGCAGACCATGTCTGCCCTGTTAATTACTGTCATCCCTGTGCCTGGTCATGGGGCTCAGTAGAAAACTGCAGAGATGAGCCACTGCAATTTAAGGACACCCTAGAAACCAATTTGAATATATCTGGAGGGGAGGTCACTGCAGTAGAGCCCAGCAGGACCTACAGCTTCTATGATTCCTGAAAAGGGAACTGTTAATAAACAGTGATCGTGTTGAAAGGCCTGAGATTGATGGTAATCTTTTTATATACACCCAAAGCCTATAGCTCACCATGACCTTAATAGTCCCTTTGGAAAGAAACAAAAATGCAGTGCCTTTGGTATATCACGTAGTGACCTTACTTCCTTATATGCCATAAATGAATACTGGATTTTCCTAAAGTGAACACAACTATATGAAGCATTGAGCCCACATGGAAAGACTGGAAAGAAAAAATGATTGTGCTAGAAATAAAAGCAACCCAATTTTACTACAAGCTCTATCGATCATTTTTAATATTACCTTATTTAAGCCATTTTTCCTTCCTGGACCCCAGAATATCAAGCTTTAAAATGAGGAATTGGAAGGAGAGATCCAAGATGGCAGAGTATATAAACACTACAAGGTCAGAAAATTCAGTTGACAAACTCATCCTAGAAAAAGTACAACATACCTCACTTCTGAATATCACTATGGTCACCTTTGAAGTACTCCCCTTGGGAAGCTGCACCAACGCCAATGCCTAGTCCACTCTTCAAAGCAATTTTGGAACTCTTTTTCTGGAATGGCTATTAGAGGTGTCAATGTATTACCTTGATGTCCTGAATGTCATCAAAATGTCCTCCTTTCAATATTTCCTTTATCTTTGGGTAAAGAAAGAAGTCTGTGGGGGCCAGATCAGGTGAGTAGGGAGGGTGTTCTAATACAGTTATTTTTTTACTGGCTAAAAACTCCCTCACAGACAGTGCCGTGTGAGCTGGTGCATTGTCGTGATGCAAGAGCCATGAATTGTTGGTGAAAAGTTCAGGTCGTCTAACTTTTTCATGCAACTTTTTCAGAACTTCCAAATAGTAAACTTGGTTAACTGTTTGTTCACTTGGTACAAATTCATAATGAATAATCCCTCTGATATCAAAAAAAAAAAAAGGTTAGCAACATCATTGCAACAAGTTTGAGAACTTAATTGTCAGAACTCGTATGCCTGCTTCCTTTCATGAACACATTAAAATTACAACTAAATTATAGAATAATCAACCTGGAGAACCATCTGAAGTCTGGCTGAACAGAAGTTTTATAACTAAGGATATAAAGAAGCCACATTGAGACTGGTAGGAGGGGTGGAGACAAGAAACAGCTGGCTACAAACCTCCATGTGGTGATTGAGAACTGGGAGGGATATCTTGGCCATGGAGGTTCCCGCCAGAGGAATGAAAGACCCCAGCCCCATACCAGGCTCCTCAGCCCAGAGTACTGGTGCCAGGAAGGGCACTCTGCACAACATCTAGCTGTGAAAAACAGTGGGGATTCCAACCATCCAGGTGGGATGAACGGTTGCGGGAAACCCAGACATCTCCTTAAAGGGCCCAGGCACAGAATCTCACTCGCAGGCACTCACCTTGGGCTCCGGCAGAAGGACAGTAACTCAGGGGGCATAGGAGGAATACGGGGGGCAGACTGAAGTGTGTACCTTCAGCGCAAGGGCTGGAGGATAGTTGCCATTTCCCGTGAGGGAGCCTTCTCCCATGCAGCCGACAGGTGGGCACCATCTTTCCTATGTTGAGCCCGCCTCCACACAGCCAAATCTGAATTTGATTGGTCTGGTAAGCTCTGCTGCTCCACCTTGATGACTCATTGAGACCCCGCAGCATCCAACTTGCCCAACATCTGAGGCACTTTCTCTGAAAGCAGCCAACCCCACCCACATTGCACTCTTTCTCAAAAAACTATTGGAATCTGCAGGACCCTGGTGGACAGCAGCTGGCCATGGTGTGCTCTGAGACTTTTGCTGAGTAGCTTCAGGCTCAGCACTGGCACCAAACCAGAACCTACATTAATCTGTTGACCATAATTCTTCCCACTCTAGTGACTCCCTAAAACCCTGCCTCATCCAACTTGTGTACCACATGAGGCTTTATCAGGGACTGAACCTTCAGGGAACCAGCAGGAGGCAGCAGGACTTGGGGTGTCCTGACTTTTTATGGAGCTATCCCAGGCCCAGCACTGGTGCCAGCTGTCCTCAGTTCACAGTGTGGCCTCTCCCACACACCTCCAGAATTAGCACAGGCAGAGAACAACCGAGGATTGCTTTGTAGCTCCAACCAGATAGCCCAGCCAGTCACAGACAGTGAGTGGCATGGGCCTGCACTGGAGCCCCTCACAAGAGGCCCCAGGACCAACATACTTAGAGGTTGGCTTCAGACCACAGCAGAGCACCACCCAATTAGCCCCACAAGTGGCACACCCAAAGGGCTGTCTCAACAGGCACCAGAGCCCACTGGAGTGAATCCCACTCAGTGGAGCAAACCTCCCACACAGCAGCCTGTAAAATGTGGACGGGGCCAAACTCCATAGCCAATCAGCCTGAGGGTCAATCCCACCCACTGATGTGCCAATAGCAATCAAGACTCAACTATAACAGAAGGGTACAAACAACCCACACAGGGGACACTCCTGGAGTACTCAGAGCAGGTGACTAGGGAGACTGTGCCAGGGCCCCACAGGGCACCTATTACGTAAGGCCATCCAGCCAAGACTGGGAGACATAGAAGATCTACCTAATACTTAGAAACAAACACAGAGAGATAGCCAAAATGAGGAAACAAAGAAATACATCCTAAATGAAAGAACAGAAGGAAACCCCAGAAAAACAGAACTAAACAAAATGGAGCAACCTAATAAGCAACCTAACAGAGATAGAGACCAAAACATTTGTTATAAGTATGCTCAAGGAACTTAGTGAGAATTTCAATAGATATATAGTAAGCATAAAAAAGGGCATAAAAACCATAAAAAAAGAACTAGTCAGAAGTGAAAAATACAATAACTGAAATGAACAATGCACTAGAAGGAGCTACCAGCAGACTAAATGAAGCAGAAGATCAAATCAGCAATTTGGAAGACAAGATCGCAGAAAACACCTGATTGGAACAGCAAAAGGAAAAAATAATTTTTAAAAATGAGGATAGTTTAAGAGACCTCTAGGATAACATCAAGCATAACAACATTTGCATCATAGGGGCATGAGAAGGAGAAGAGAGAAAGCAAGGGATTGAGAACATATTTGAAGAAATAATAGACTGAAAACTTTCCTAACCTGGTGAAGCAAATAGACATACAAGTCCAGGAAGTGCAGAGAGTCCTACACAGGATGAACCCAAACAGGCCCACACCAAGACACATTATAATTAAAATGGCAAAGTTTAAAGACAAAGAGAGAATCCTAAAAGCAGCAACATAAAGGCAACTGATACCTTATAAAGGAGCTCCCATCAGATTGTCAGATAATTTCTCAACAGGAACTTTGCAGGCCAGAAGGGATTTGAACAAAATAATCAATGTGCGGAAAATCAAGAACCTAAAACCAAGATTACTCTACCCAGCAAAACTATCATTTAGACTCAAAGGACAGATAAAGAGTTTCCCAGACAAGAAAAAGCAAAAGGAGTTCATCATCACCAAACCAATATAAGAAGAAATGTTAGAAGAACTTCTTTAATATGAAAAAAAAATCAAAATTATGAATAATAAAATGGAAATAGCTGTATGTCTATCAACAATTACTCTCAATATAAATGGATTAAATGCTCCACTCTTACATAAACAAAACTCTTACATATGCTGCCTACAAGAGACTCACTTAAGATTGAAAGACACACACAGATGGAAAGTAAAGGGATGGAAAATATATTTCATGAAAGTGGAAATGAAAAAAAACAAATAAAGCTGGGGTAGCAATACTTATACCAGACAAAAATAGGCTTTAAAACAAAGGCTATAACACCAGACAAAGAAGGACCTAGTAATCCCACTTCAGGGTATTTATCTGAAGAAACCCAAACTGCTACTTCAAGGGGACACATTTATCCATATGTTCATGCAGCATTGTTTACAATGGTAAGATGTGGAGGCAACCTGGGTGCCTGTCAATGGAAGAATGGTTAAAGAGAGATGGTGCATCTATACAATGGAATATTGCTCAACCAGAGAAGGGAACGGGTTCTTGCCATCTGTGGTGGCATGGATGGACCTGGAGGGTATTGGGCTTAGTGTGGTATGTCAGACACAGAAAGACAGACGCAGTGTGATTTCACTTATATACAAAACCTAAAGAACAAAATAAACAAACAAAACAGAAACAAACTCATAGATACAGAGAACATTTGGATGGTTGCCAGGTGGGAGGGGGTTGGGGAGTGAGTGAAAAAGGGAAAGAGATTAAGAAGTACAAATTGGTTGTTACATAGTAATCATGGGGATGTAGGGTATAGCATGAGGAATATAGTCAATAATATTGTAATAACTATGTATGGTGTCAGATGGGTACTAGATTTGTTGGAGTGATAGATGGGAGATGGTTGGAGGGTAGGGTGAAAAAAAGTGAAGGGATTAAGAAGTACGAACTAGTCAAAATAGTCTACAAAATAGTCATGGGAATGTAAAGTAAAGCACAGGAAATATAGTCAATAATATGGTAATAACTATGTATAGTGCCAAGCGAGTACTAGACTGGTCGGGGGGATTATTTCTTTAATTATACAAATATCTAACCACTATGCTGTACACATGAAATTAGTACAAAATAATTTTGAATGTCAGCTGTAATTTAAAAAATTTAAAACAGGGAAAGTTGAAGAGGAATAAGAGGTCCAAATTTCCATGTATAAAACAAATAAATCATGGGGATGTAACGTACAGCATGGGGAATATAGTCAATAATACTGTGATAGCGTGGTACCATGTCAGATGGTTCCTGGACTTATCATGGTGATCTCTTCTTTAGGTATATAAATGTTGAATAACTCTGGTGTACCCCTGAAACTAATAACATTGTATGTTAGCTATATTTTAATAAAAATCTTAAATAAAATAAGTAAATTGAAAAAAATGAGCAATTGAAATAGATCAATTCCATTGACCCTCCCAGTTCCAACTGTCCAGCATTTTCTCATTCTACACACATCTGCATGCATGCCCTTCATCAATCAGAGGATTGTATAAGCAGTAGTTTTGCACTTCCCACAATGCCACATCCTTTGACAATGACAATGTTCACGGTTTCTGGACTCGCTATTTCTCAGAAGTTTGGTGCTGTTTGGTTGTGGTTGCTTGCTTTTTTTAAACCAGCCCTGATCAGTCATGGTGAAGCGGTCTTGTCTGTCTTCTTGCATCTTGTCCCTTGTCCCGCAGCCATGCTGCAGGCAGTGCGAGCCCTGATGATTGTGGGAATCGTCCTGGGTGTCATTGGCGTCCTGGTGTCCATCTTCGCCCTGAAGTGTATCCGCATTGGCAGCATGGAGGACTCCGCCAAGGCCAAAATGACACTGACCTCTGGGATCATGTTCATTATTTCAGGTAAACAAGGAGCCTGGGTTCCCCCTCTCACATGTGCTTCTGGGAATGCCAAAGCGAAATCATTCTGGCAGAGGACACACTTCTCCCTACTGAGCATAGTTTGAACATGGTTCAGAGCGTTTCCCACTGAGATTCAAGATCTGAGATTAAGGCCCAGTTACACTCTACAGAATTATCATGAGTGCGAAGGTCCCTCTTAGCTGCCACCCCATCTCATTAGAAGAGATTCCCAACGCTTAGGTAGCCATGTGATTCGACCCCTAAAGGCATGATTTTGTTAAGACTCTAGAAAATGATTTTAAGGGAAAAGCTCTTGACATTTTCAAAGGACCAGTCCCCTGATATTTGTACTATTAATCATTGGTCCCAAGATGCATGAAAAATCTTTCTGCGAATATACAAATCTTCCACAATTAGTAAAGTAAGAGAGTCTAAGCTTCTAGTACAGTGTCTATCTAGTACATAGTGGGAATTCAATAATCAATGCTTGGATTGACCGTCTGTTATAGGAATGGAATATTCTGCAGCCCACTCATCCAAAGTCGTTTAAGCATATGTTGCCTCAGAAACATTGTGATCCCTTTAAAGCTGACTCTGGAGCCCCCTTGTTCTTGGTCCACAGGTCTTTGTGCCATCGCTGGAGTGTCTGTGTTTGCCAACATGCTGGTTACTAACTTCTGGATGTCTACAGCTAACATGTTCACCGGCATGGGTGGGATGGTGCAAACTGTTCAAACCAGGTAACCTCCTAATCTAGGTCTCAGGCTTCCATGGTGAATATTGTTGCAAAAATCCGATTAAACACATATGCCTAATGTGACTGTCAGTGCCTGAAATAGCAAAAATTTATCGGAGGCAACCATGCCATATCTTAAATCAACAATGATCTGTAAATTCTAACCTTCATTTCAGTGAAATATCCTTGGTGATATGACTTGAGGCTGATCTGACATTTGCATTGAAATACAGCGACAGTTCACAGTATTTATCTAACACTCTTACACAGGGCCCATTGTGGTGACAATGAAACAGGCACTATTAACCGAGGCATGTAAATGAGCATCAAACCACATCTCCAGTCCATGACAGGAACCTGGCTAGGGACGGGTAAAAGCTTGAATAGAAATGAGCAAGGTGCAGTATAGGTGAGAAAAGTAATGTTTCATCCTGTACCGCTGCCTCTTTCTCTCTTTCATTAATTCATTCATTCTATAAATGTATTGAGCACCTGTTATGGGCCAAGAACTGTTCTGAGTGCTGGGGATAAAGACAAGGCCGTAGTTCTCATGGAGGTTATGGTCTAGCAGAGGGAGATGAAACCCCACTATAATCTGGTATCTGAAGGAAGGTAGAACTTTTAAAAGATGGAAAAGCAATTCCAACACGTGTGTTCATTTAGCCACTTCAAAGGGATGTTTCTCATAGCAAGAAGCAGCAGCAAATTTCTGAAGGAGAAGGATCATGTTCTGGGAGAGTAATATAAATATTATACCTAAGAAGAGATTTCTCCAGCCACCATCATGGGATACAGACAGGGTGTAAGGATGTGATAAACCCATTTGCTCTCTGGCTCCTTGAAACTTCAGTCCCCATCCACGTCCTACTTTGTTTCAAAGATGGAAAGGAAGTGATCCCCATAGCTGCCCTCATCCACCTCCATGGTCCTCCCATGGTTTCTTGCTTATAAGAGCAACTTAGAAGTAAACTCACCAACTCATCCCAGTTTGCCTGGGACTTGCCCAGTTTTAGCATGGAAAGTCCCACATCCTGGAAAGCGCCTCTGTCACGGGCAAATCTGGATGGTTGTTCACCCTACTTACAAGAGCCCACCTTGTCCAGAGTTTCTAGGTACCTAGTGTCACTGCCCCTGCCCAGAGGAGCCACCTACCACTGGGCACCCAGCACTAATGCATGCCATCACTCTCTCAAAGCATGTCCCTAAATCCTGCCCCTGTCCCTTGGGCAGGCAACTTCAGCCCTGAGACTGAGACCAGAGGGTTCTGAGAGGCCACCTAAACTTTGTCCTCCACAGATGGGCAGCAGTGTTTCTCTTTCTTTCTGTCTTCTCACCTTCTCCACCCAGAAGTCACACAAGATAGCACAGGTGCCAAAAAAGATATTGCCAGTTAATTGATGGGGCTTCGTCCTGGTGCCCCATTTGGGCACAGTATCCCCTCCTCCTGTCCTCTGATTCTGCACAGCTATGTTGAATGTAACATTGGCAGAGCTTAAGCCCTGGATCAGAGCTATAAACTGTCCTCATCCTGTACCCAGCTTGCAAAGTGTTTGAATTAGTTTAAACATTTCATTTTATAACCTGAATTAATCACCAACTTTTAAAAATTAGAAGTGTCATAGGTTGGGTTACTTAGAAACATCCTGAGAACCCATGTGTGACTGATTCATTGAGGAATGGGAGACTGGTGAGGACGTGGGGGAAGCAGGACAGGCAAGAGGGTGATCTCAGATGAAGTCTTGGACTGAGCCTGATCCTAGGGAGCTGTGGGGTCTTAACTCCAAACTTCCATACTTCGGCACCAGTCAGCCTCTGTGCACGTGGGCAAAGTGACTCCAGTGGCTGAAACAAGCCAGAACTCCAGGAAGAGTCACAGGGACCAGCAGGTAAAGGCAAAAGAACACAGGAGCTGGTGGAGAGACACGGAAATTGTTTAAAGGACAAAGGGGACCTGGGCAGAGAGCCATTCATACCCAATACAAAGATATTTCATAACACACACACACACACCTGTATTGCCACCTTCTTGTAAAAAAAAAAAAATCAGATGATCTGGCAGCACTGGGTCCTCATTCTCATGTGGCAACGACTTCTGCTGATGATAGGCAGCTGCCCTTTAGCTAGGGCTCACACTCTCCATTTTGCCACAGTCACTCTCAGGCCTATTATCACATGTTTATGGTTTTTACCCAATATAATAGAGTTACGACAGTGAAATACTTCCTTATACGCAGACCACTTTGCTCATTTATGTTTCTTACCTGTCCCAGGTAAGTATATAAGTTTGCTAACCTTGACTAAGAGTGTCTAAGTGCAGGAAGGGGACCTCGTTTCTCATGCACAGAGGATAGTATAGTTTAATGATGAATAGTGAGGGCTGTGGAGGCAGAGTGGCCTGAATTTAAATCCTGGCAATGCCATGTCCTTC
The DNA here is from genome assembly GCF_057876585.1 of Rhinolophus sinicus. Taxonomy (NCBI): domain Eukaryota; kingdom Metazoa; phylum Chordata; class Mammalia; order Chiroptera; family Rhinolophidae; genus Rhinolophus; species Rhinolophus sinicus. The sequence continues at coordinate 36,689,920 of NC_142505.1, forward strand.
CCGCATCTTTGGAAAAGTTAATTAACCTCTGTGAGCTTTAATTTCCTCATCTGTAAAATGGTCACTTCAACTTAGTTCTTCCTAAAGACAATACTCCTACCTACATGGATGGTTGCCAGGATTACTTGAGGTAGGTGAGATGAATGCTTCTTGGCCCACCGTAAGAACTCAAGGGACCAAACTTCCTTCAGGAATAATAACTTGAGACTGATTCCATATTTCTCAAACATCTTCTCTGGCCAAACCTTCAAGATACTCCCCTTTGGTAATAAGGAGGGGAGGGGGATTTCCTGAGATGTTTCCCTGAGATTAGAGATTTATAGTTAGTGTTATGCCTCAGTGATCCTACAAGCCCAAGAATCCCCTGCTGTTCTGATGACTAGTGTAAGTCCCAGTGCTATTCTCCAGGGCACCTGATTCAGTTGCCTGGGACCCAAAGGAGTGTGTGTTCGGAGGGCATTGGCAGGGATGGATGTAGAATCCAAAGGGGGGACAGAGAGGATGCACATGGCCAGGTGCAGTGGGTGGAGCCTGGAGGGCTGAGTCAACCACGTTCAAAGCCATCCTCTCCCTACTCAGGTACACCTTCGGGTCGGCTCTGTTCGTGGGCTGGGTCGCTGGAGGCCTCACGCTAATTGGAGGTGTGATGATGTGCATAGCCTGCCGGGGCCTGGTGCCTGAGGAAACCAAGTGAGTCTCCCATCCCAACGCAATCAGATGTTTGATGTACAATTTGCAGCCAGACTGATGAGTGTAGGTATATGGAATAACATTGTTGACTGAAGGATCAAGAACCTTCTCTTTTATGAGGAGCCTAGGTGTGATCCTATTTGAAGGGAAAGAACATCCATGTGGATTCCCTCTGGCTCCAATAGTCTGTGATTCAATGGCTCTCAGCTGGGAGCAATTTGTCCCCAAGGGGATATTTGGTAACATCTGAAGACACTTTGATTGTTAACAACTTGAGTGTGGGGCGACAGGTAATACTGGCATGTAGTGGGTGGAGGCCAAGGGTGTTGCTAAACACCCTACAATCCACAGGCAGGCCTCCACAACCGAGAAGCAGCGTTCCAAATGCCAGCAGTACCGCTGCTGGGAAAGCCTGCTGTAACTCCAGCAGTGGACTGGAGTTAGGAGACCTAGATCCCAGTCTGCTTCTATTGCTAGCTAGCCGTGTGACCTCTAATAAATCATTTACCCTCTCGGCACCTCTCTTACCTCATCCCTACACTGAGCAGATTAGAGGAGATGGGCTGCCTGTAGGCACCTTCCAGCTCACAAATTTTATCATTCTTTGGCCTAAACATGTTCCCCCTGGATATTGTTTCTGGTTCACTTTAACTGATTAACAGAGGGAACTCACTAGTCACTAACTACCAGCTCTAATACAAAGCCAGAAATTCTGCTCTACTGCAGAGGCAGAAAACCACTGTCCCATAGCCTAAAGTTACCAACTGTCTCAGTTTGCCCAATACTAAGGGTTTCCTGGGACATTGGACTTTCAGTGCTGAAACTGAGACAGTCCAGGGTAAATGAGGTGACTTTTCCTCCTGCCAAACACATCTATCGTCATGGAATGTTTCTTTTTCTTTCAGCTACAAAGCCGTGTCTTATCATGCCTCAGGTCCCAATGTGGCCTACAAGCACGGAGGCTTCAAGGCTAGCACTGGCTTTGGGCCCAACACCCAAAACAAGAAGATATATGATGGGGGTGCCCGCACAGAGGACGAAGCACAATCTCATCCTTCCAAGTACGACTACGTGTAGTACTCCAAGACACCTTGGCATGGGCAGAAGAAACCCCCCATGAGATCTCAGCCCCCCAAAAAAGGAAATTTTACCTTGATTCCTGACTGCTTTTGACTCATGGTTGGAAGTTAGGAAAGCCTTGATTTCACCTGTAGCAAGGCCAGATGGTCTTAGCCACATGTCTCTGTTTCTAAATGTTCCATCAAAAACAGCTGAGTTATCAGATGTAAATTAGAGGCAATAGCTCACATTTCCAATCCTCTATTTCTTTTTTGTAATATAACTTTCCTAAACTGATGATAGAATGTGGTTTGAGTTCCTATCAGACACTTGGATGATTTAATCAGACTCTCCCTCCTCCTTCTAGCCAAAGCCCAATGATGATCTATTTCTCAACTCATCCCCCAGAACAATTCTGAAAGGAAAAAAAGAGGGTCAATCACATGACATCATTTTCTGCTATTAGATTGTTGCCATCCCCCTGCCCCCAACTTGGCTACTAATAAACACTGATTGAAGAAGAGGTGAGAGGGGAAAGATATTTGTCATGTTTCCAGCTCATTATCTGAGTTTTCTTACACTGTGATTTTAAACGTTACTTGGACCAAAGTGATTTCAGTTTGAGGAAACCAAGCCTTTCTATTTCTTTTGGCATCTGCTAATTCCTCTCCCAGGAGTTTCCTGAGCTCTCCACTACAGGTCCTCTTTCTGTCACAGGCCAGAAAGTGTCCCGAAAGGAATGAGAAGAGGATTTTTTTTTCTTTTCAAAATCTAAATATATTTGGTATACTATAGTTAGAATAAATAATGTATCAGTAAAATGATGCACTGTCTCCATGAATTAGCCTCACTCCTACACATGGATAGAAGAAAATGAAAAAAATAATTGCTTTGATGTCTATATTGTACTTCATAAAAATCACACTTACATCCAAATTTCATAAAATGCTCACTGATCCTAATTTCCTTTGAGTTCCCCATGACTTTGATTATACTGATAGAGTCAGTGTAACCCATGTAAAAACCAAATAATGGAATATAGGAAATGAGTTGAAACTAGTTCTTCCAAAAAATAAAAAGTGATGAGCCTGAATTTAATGTTACATTGCCAAGTGCCACATAACCACTCTTGAATGGTTATAGGCCACTGTCAGTTTACAGTAGACTTGGCACTGTGGTCAGCTTTGTTACTCTGAGAGCTGTTCTCTTCAGTAAATTCATCTAGAGTGGTTGGACCATTGAATGTTCAAGAACTGAAAGCTCTTTGCAGCCACACACCTTCCCTGTGTTTATGTCACTGCTACAGAAAGCCTAAACTCCTTCCAAGCCACCTGAATTCCATCCCAGTACCAGAGCCAGAATAGGCCCCCTGGGAAACTAAGGTAAAGGCAGTGTCTCTAAACTACCGATTCAGGGAGCAGCATTGTAAGGGGGAATTTGACCACTGGGTTATTATCTAAGGAAAAAAGTCCTCACACCAATAGTGCATTCCATCCTCCAAGGAGATGGGTAGTATTCATTGGGGTCTTTAGGCTGGACAGGCTGTGTCTGGGGAAAGATCATGGCCCATTAAACATATTTGGTGAAGTATGTTCACCAAGAGCCAAAACAGAATCTTCTCACTGAGACAGCAATTGGTTTTAGGCCAAGTCAAAGAGACTACTCATGGAACGCATTGTCTGAAATGGGATAAAAGATTGATAACTAAAGAAAACAAAACTGGGGTAGAGGGGAAGAAGCTGAGCAATCTAGGGTATGGGGATTGTTAAGGAGTCACAGGATTTGAATTGAAGGCCAGGGGGCACAATGATCTCTCCCTCCTATCACCAAAATGTCACTGGTCGGGTCTGAGATACCGAGGTGTGGCCCAGCTATGTTTTTAGTTAGAACATTCTCTATCCAACACTTAATTGTTTGAAGGTCTCCATGTAGTTAGATTGTGCTTTGTAATTTTTTTGTTGCTCTCTTTTATTGTATATGCATTGAATATTGACTTGCATATTTTGTTACTTAAATATTAAAAACACTATTATCTCATATTTGAATAGCTTCCACTCTTTTTTCCTAAGCTTCAAGAAATGGAGGTGGGAGTCTCAGCACCTCAAAGCTGAATGCATCTTCCTGGAGTGTTACTGCTGGCAGAATCTGTGCCTGCTCAGCGGCAGCATGGCTGCCTGGAGGCCAACTAGGTCTGATCTAGCCCGGTTAGTAGTATTTGCAAGTTAGGAAGCCTAAATAAGAAGGGATTCCCAGAGCAGCCAGGCATACAGTATGGGACCCAAGGACCAAGTTTAGCCTATCTGATCCTGAGTGCACCAGCCTGAAGTGTCTAATGTCATTGGCCTGCCCATGAGCTAGTAAAACTGGAGAGCCAGTGCCTATCCTTCTGAGGACGTCAAGGTCTGGGTTCACCAGCTCAGCTAGCTATACTCACTGAACCTCCATCAGGTTGTGGAAAAACCATGTACTACATATAGAGAACAGCCCAACCTCAAATCTAGGCCACACCACTTTCCAGCTCTGTCAACTTAAGTAAAGCACTTAAACTTTCTGAGTCTCAGTTTCCTTATCTAGAAAATGGGATAATAAGGATAATGGAATAATGCAAGTAAAGGGCCTAGTTAAGTGACAAACACCCAACTTACACAACATTTTAGAAAAATAGGACCATTGGCTTATGTAACTAGGGTATCTGAAGCCAGGGTTGGCTTCAGGCATAGCTGGATTGAGGGATATGCTCAAGACTGTACCCTTTTCTGCTTTCAGTTCTGCTACAGTTCTGCTTTCCTCTCTGTTGATTTGCTTCTGAGGCAGGTTGTCCCCACAGTATAGCAGAGATGGCTGCTCATATTTCTAGGCATATGCCATCTTTCAGCTAGGGAAGCTTGCCCCAAAGAGGTATGTCTTTCCTGATATTTTTAGGACAAAAAAAAAAAAAAATCCTGATACAACTCACTGGAATATTTGAGTCATGTATCCATCCCTAAACCTCTTCCTATAGCCAGAGCAGTGGTATTTAGCTTGGCAAAGCCTGGGTCCCACAGTAAAAACATGGAGATTTGTTGTATGCCACAAAGACTATATTCTAAGGACCCGAATCCTTAGAAATCAGGCAAACTCATTGCTTTGCCTAATTTTTCACCGTTTTGGTTGAACTTGAACTCCAAGAAAAGCTTCAGAGGCACTACCTCTGAAACTCTGACTGGTTACCAAACAGCATATAGTTCAGAGAGGGAGAAACTGAGAAATTACCCTGGTTCTCACAGAAAACTGATAATTAAAACCTCAAAATAGTGAAAACTTGACATTCAATTTTAAACAAGTGGGAGCAGAAAACTGTCCTCAGCTGTATAATTATGAGCTATTCAAATTTAGATTTCCTAAGATTAGGGGCATTTTGAAGACTCCTGTGCAAAGACAGAAACGAAGGAATCAAGTCATAATGTACATGCTCAAAATATGACTCACCATCATAATCTATAAAAATCTCTGGGAAATTGTGAGGAGCTGGCTACTGAGTGTTTTGCTGTCATCCACCCTGGAGGTCCAAAGGAAAAAGGTTTAATCCATGCCTCTGAAAGATGCCCAATATTTTTACCATTTTCTTGGGTAGGTTAATATTCAGCCCTGTCCTGCATTCACAGGACATTACACAGGGTCAACCACTGCAATGGCCCCATTTTTGCCAAAGTGTAGAGTTAATACATTCCACTGGAGAGAGCACTGCACTTGGAATCAGAAACCTGGACTTTGGTCCCAACTCCACTGCCAAACAGTTACATTACCTTGAAGGATCAATTGCAATAATTCACCAACATGTTTTCATTATTTTGTTTCTTTATTGAGTCCTTGTGATTATCAGTACAGCATTTAGTGCTTTATACTTTATCTCTGATCCTCCAACAATCCTGATCTCACTCCACTCACCTCACACCTGTGACCAGTCTGAGTGGCCTGAAGCTCTAAGACTTTTGCCCGAAACCACACACCTACAAACACACACTCACAGATACTCACACACACTCAAACACCCAGTTATAACCCTGGGTCCTCAGCAGGGACCATGATTTTTTTGATTTTTCAATTCTCAAGTATTTGTAGATAACTCAGAAATACTTTTGAACTGTTCCACTCCTCCAGCTGATTTTTCATACCTCCCAATCCACAACTAGAAAGGAAAGGGATTATTCTCTTCACAATAGCCCAAATTAAGGTGGAATGAGCATAAGAAGTATTAAGAATTGAGGATAAACAGAGTTCCTTTTGGTTTAATATTAACTGCAAGACAGAATACCGTGGAGACAAAATGTCACTAAAATGCTTCAAATGTATTCAAATGCCATTCTGGAGTAAAATAATTTAATTTAGAAACCAAAAAGGCATCTAACAGTGATGGGTTTTAGTGTGCATTCCATCACAATACTCAGTACTAAAGGCAGCTACTACCTAATGACCAACTAAGATAAAATCTCTTAGCTACCCCTGCTATAGCGGGCTGATAAAAGAAATTAGAGATTTGTTCCTCGGAGCATTTTCCAGGTTGAGGTGGATCCTGCTTGTTGACAAGGAACATACAAGTCCCTTCCATAGAAAACATAATATTTTGTCCTATCTTTTAACTAGATTTTGGGAAGAATTTAAAGATAATGTTCTATCTAATAGTTTAAAAGGCTAAAAATATTTGTCCTTTATTCCAATTATTTTCCCTAAGGAAATAATCATAAATATTTATGCCCAAAGATATACACCAATTGTTTAGAATAGTGAAACTGGGTCAACCTAAAATCCAACGAGAGGAAGACTTGTAGCCATGAAATTATTAAGATTTTTAAAAAATATTAATTATTTTACATAGTGCATTGAAAAATGCCCTGGAAAGAAATGTATTCCAAAATATTTTTAAAGTGGTTGCTTCTGATTGGGGATATAATGATACTTTTTGTTTTTTATACTTATCAGTACTTTCCAAATTCTCTCCAATATCTTCACTTTACATTGAGAAAAAAATTTTTAAACTGAAAACTAATGGAGGGGAAGTAAGATGGCTCAGTTGGTCAGAGTGTGAGCTCTGAACAACAGGGTTGCCGGTTCAATTCCCACATGGGATGGTGGGCTATGCCCCCTGTAACTTAAGATTGAAAACAGCAACTGGACTTGGAGCTGAGCTGTGCCCTCTACTACTGGACTGAAGGACAACAACTTGGAGATGATGGGCCCTGGAGAAACACACTGTTCCCCAATATTCCCCAAAAAATTTATTTAAAAAAATAAAAATAGGAAAGTAAAAAAAAAAAAAAAAAAATGAAACTAAAAACTAATGGAGAATCAAAAAATAGAAAATAACATCCGACATGGCACAATGTGAATAGGCTTAACACTACTTAACTGCACACTTAAAAATGGTTAATATAGTAACTTTTATGTTATGTGTCTTTTACCACAATTAAAAAATAATAACAGCCAGACAGATCATCCACAAGGGCAGGTGCAGCCTGTTACCTGGAGACCTGACCATCTCAGGCAGCTTGGAAGGAGGAATCTGATAAGTCCTGGCTGAGCTGAGCTCTCTGTTTATTCTGAACCACTAAAATAAAAGTCACGAGCCTAGAAAGTGACCTCATACTGTGTTGTTTTCGTTTTGCTTCCCTTTGGAGAGCTTTTGGCATTCATCTCTCCATTAGATCACCTCTACTCACCTATGAAGATAGGAGAGCAGAGGCCCACACCCCCATTGTGGACCAGAGAAGGGTCAGGACATGCTCAGGGCCCTGCTCAGACGTGACAGGGGGAGCGAGGACAAGGATTGGAACCCACACGCAGGTTTCACCTCTTACTTCCTCCCCAAGGCCACACAGATCTCATCTCTTCACTCTTAGTCCATTGGCCTCCCCAGTTCCCATCTCCTTTCTCTGGACAGAAGGGCCAACCCAAAAGAGCAAGGACAGGCTTTCTGCAGGTGAGTGGCCTGTCAGCAGGCGGCCTGGGCCTCTACTCCAGTCCTCGTATAGGGAAAGATCCAGAACAGACCCTCAGTTCCCAAACATTCAATACCTGGAACACGACAGACCTGCATCTGGTAAATAAGAGATTTAGTAGGAGCTGCGTGTCTTGTATCCAAAGAGGAAGACTGTAGGAGTTTAAGTCAGTTTCTCAGGGTTTCTAAAAGATAATCTCAATTTGAGTTAGTGTGTCAACCTTAGACTCCACTCAGAGATGTTAGGAGTCAGGTTCAGTAGCTTTTTTTTATTGGACAAAGCAAAGTTTTAGAAATTTAGGCTTAACATAAAAATGAAAAAAAAATAAATAAATAACCTCCCCATTCCTGAACAAACCTTAGAAATTAAGAGAAAAGCATTGATGGAAGAAGTGAATGATGGGGAAAGATCACTTTGAACTTTAAAGAAATCAGATAATTATTAATATTAATAGTACTATCATTATCATCTATTGAGAGCTAGATCTCAGACATCTTCAATTGTACACTAGCTCTAATTCTCAAAATAACCCATGAGACAGGTATTATTAATATTATCCCCATTTCACAGATGAAGAAACGAAAGTTCAGAGAGGTCTTGCCCAAGTAAGGTGATCTTACCCAAGTAAGCTGTCTTGCTTTATCTAGAACTGCCCTGGGTTTAGCACTGAAAGTCCTGCATTCCAGGAAACCTCTCAGCCCCCAGCAACCTAGGACATCTGTTCACCCTAATGACAAGACTGCATAGCTACTAGTAGAAAAGCGTGGATTCCAACCAGGGTCTGTCTGGCTCCACACCTCACTCTCTTTCCACCATACATACATAGGAAGGAAGGAAGAAAGGGAGGAAGGAAGGAAGGAAGGAAGGAAGGGAGGGAGGGAGGGAGGGAGGGAGGGAGGGAGGAAGGAAGGGAGAAAGGAAGGTATAAATCTACTTTAAACAAGGAAAGTATTTGCCTATGAAGCCAAGAAGCATAAACTTAAAACAACATAGTACTGTAAAATTTCTATCTTAATTCTCAAGTTTAAAAAATGTCCAAAAAAAAAAGCAAATCTATTATAAATGGTAGACAGACAGATGGCAGGGATGGAGGAGGACATTGGGCTAGCTTGTCCATTTGAGCTGATATATGCAGCCTCAGGAAAGCTCTCAGTGTGCTGTGCTATGTGTGCAGTTTTGAAGGCTTCCAGGCTAAAGAGGACTGTGTGTGATGCACGGAAAGGTCCAGGACCCCCAAAGTGCACTGTCTGCAAGTGAAATCGCTGACCCCTCCAGTGGTGGCAGTCAAAAGCCACCCAAAGTTTGAGCTGAGGTTCATTTTACTAATTTTTGGTTGGAGCTCCCCAACACTGTCTGGGATCTGAATCAGTTTCCACTGCCATTGAGAGTTTTCCCATTCCTTTCTTGTCTCAAGTGGAGCTGGACATGACCTGCTCAACTCTGGTCTCTGGTTGTTGACCAGTCCCGGTTTCCCTGTTATCAAAGCTGCCGCTCTTAGTCCTTGTTGACTATAGAAAGCTTATTTATTTTGTTCAACAAGCCAACTTGAATTTCCCCAAAGAATTTTTTGATAGGTAAAACATCAAACATATTAAGCATGTGGAACTTTGCCACCCATACTTGTTGCTCTAAGGAGGATGGTTGCCATGGCAATGGCTCTGTAAGATGGAGTCAGGCTGAAGGGTGAATAAAATACCATAATGGAGCCCAGGCCACCCAACCAGCCAGCCCCTTATGATACTGGGAGTGTTTGCCCAAGTCTTGGAAGTGAAGTCATGATTAAGAGAGAGTGAGAGAAACAAAAATGTCCCACTGCAAATAAACATGTTGAGGGGTGGGAGTGGGGGTTAGAATGTGGGTGGAGATGTTTTGAAAGTCAAGAGTGAGTGTATGGGACTGTTTCTTCTCCTGAGGGCTGGCAGAATCCTCCCACCAATGCTGTTGTGTAAACAGACCAGTCCTAACCATCTGCAAAGAGGCATAACCGATAGAACAGAGAGAACTCAATGAAGGGTTCACCGAAGAGTGACCCTGCCACCTTTTTGGCAACATACTCCAAGATACTCTGCTATACTCCAACATACTCTACCGGGTTCATTCTCTGTGACCCAGTAGTCCCATTCCTGGAAATCTGCCCAAATAAAATCATCCTGACTCTAAAAAAACAACAACTGTGGTTCCATGGGAACCATTAGAAGAAGGATGGTATACAGGAAATGTGAAAAGTACCTTGGTACTGTAATCATTTCAGATACATCTCCCCATGTGCAAGGAATTCCACAGAAAGTGGTGGAAAACGCTGAACAAAAATAAAGCTTTGACTTCTAAAAGGGCAAAATTTGATCCACATGGAAAGAATAAGTTCTCCACTTGCAGAATTTGTAGAAGTTCTTGCACCAGCCAGTTTCTCATTACTGCAGCGTTGTGCAATGTGTGGAAAAAGGTTTTAGATACCAAAAATTACCAGCAAACATCTGTCTAGATGTATTGATGAAGTTTCTGGTTTCCTATACGATTTTACTTTCTGCTTTGACTTTTCAAGAGATAACATAAATGTTCAAATTACACAAGAACATGTTTTAAGACAAATAATTAAGTTTAAACCAGGGAAGTTGATCAGTATTCATTCTTTTGCTCTCATGAAGTTCTGAACAGCACAATGTAACTAGTTTCCTTCCTGAATTTATTTTCTTTAAAAACATTTTATAGAATTGGAATAGTGGCAAATTTGAGGGGAAAAAATTTTCCTTCTCTGACTTATTTCACTGAGCATAATACCCTTTAGGTCCATCCATGTTGTTGCAAATTGTGAGATTTTCTTTTCTTTTTTTTTTATGGCTGAGTAATATTCTGTTGTATAGATGTACCACTTCTTCTTTATCCATTCATCTGTTGATAGACACATAGGTTGCTTCCATATCTTGACTATTATAAGTAATGCTGCAATGAACATAGGGGTGCATATACAAGTATGTTTTTGAATTAATATTTTGGGTTTCTTAAGATAAATACCCAGAAGTGGAATTGCTGGGTCATAGGGAGTTCTATTTTTCACTTTTTGAGGAACCTCCATGCTGTTTTCCATAGTGGCTGCACCAAGTTGCAATGCCACCAACAGTGTCCTTGGGTTCCCTTTTCTCCACAGTCTCACCAACACCTGTTTGTTGATTTATTAATGATAGCCATTATGATAGGTGTATGGTGATATTAAACAAGATTAAGAAGTACAAATTGCTAGTTATAAAAATAGTCACAGGGATGTAAAGTACAGCATGGGAATATAGCAATAATATTGTAATAACTCTGTATGGTGCCAGGTGGGTACTAGACTTATCAGGAGGATCACCTGGTAAGTTATATAAATGTCTAATCACTATGTTGTACACCTGAAACTAATATAATATTGTGTGTCAATTGTAATTTTAAAATAATTTTTTTAAAAAAATTAATTTAAAAATTTCCCAGTTCTATGTACATTTTTTATTTAATATTACTCACATAATTCTTATTATCCTCTCCCTCTACTTTATTATAGATATTGCCAATATGAGAAGATTATTGATATTTCTCTTTGAACTTGGTACCCAGACTTTAAAAAATGATTCCCTTAGTCCCTTGTTGGCTGCTTAGTTCTTAGACTCAGCAGTCCCTTAATTAATTGCAGTTTCACAGAGTATCTAAATATCTGAGACCATTATTGCTGAATGGTTCCTAAGTAGTTAGTCCAGACCCAAATCAGACACAAGTTGTATTTATGATTTTCCATTTGTTCTTGAAGCCACAATGCCAATACCTTTCATATGAAAACAAGAACACAAGGACCGCCCCGCGTAGGTCTAAATGAATACACTGAATTTCAGAAAAACACATATTCCACGCATGACCTTGAATTTAAACTGTCATGAAAAACAGTGCACTGTCTACAGGTGAAATCGCTGCCTTGATTTACAGCATGAAAGACGGGAGAACAGTGTTCATCCACGACGTTTAATGTAAACGAATGACCACTCTTTGGGAAAGCTCTTTGAAGCAAAAACCAAACCTTCTTCTTTTTTTTTTTTTTTACCTCTACCTTTCCCCACCAATAAATAAATAAATAAATAGAACAAAGGGGGGATAGGCTGTGGGTACAAAGAAGTTCAGCGCAAGGTTGTTTTCAATTCTGTAAAACTGGAAAAAGGAAAGAAAAGAAAAAAAGCTTAATCCTAACAGCAGTGGAGAAGCTACATTATGCTGCAGCAGCACAAGGAAATATAAGGCAGACAAAAAATGTTTAAGAAATCATCCTAACAGATGGAGAATTTCTCATCCTTTCATGTTAAAAGGTCAAATGCATAATTGTAAATACAATATGATCTGAATCATGGGGAAAACAGGCAAGAATCTGGAAGGAAATTAATCAAATTGTTAATAGTTCTTGGCTTTAAGTGCTAAGACTGGGGTAAGTTTACTTTCTTCTGTTTTTCTAAATTTTCTATAATGGGCATGTCATTTTTATGTTTGCAACAACAATAAACTTTTTGAAAGACCCAGTAGATACTTTCTTAGCTCATGGCTACTCCAACCCTCTTTGCTCTCATCTGCTTCTACTGTAGAAGCTGGAAAAGCACAAACGGCCACTTTTCCAGCCACTTTCGTCCTGGCAGAAGCCACATGCCACAATTCCAGCCAATGGAATGTGAGCGGAAGTCGGAGCCCCACCCTTTCCCCTTCCTCCCTTCTTGTCTAGAGTGCAGACTCAGTGAGTGATATGGGCTGCAGCAAGCATGTGAAAACCAAGCTGTAAAGGTCAAGAGAATCAGAGATGCTGACTGTAACACTGTCAGGTGTTGAACCAATGCCAGCAGCTGGCAGTTGTTGAGACCACGAAAGTGTTGGAGAAAGCTATGTGACAGCAAGGCCAAGAGCAGAGGTTCTCAGCCATTATCACGTGGAGAGATTCTGTAAATACTGATGCTTGGATCCTAACCCCAGAGATTCCGATTTAATTGGTCTGGGCAGTGGCCTGGACATTGGGATTTTTTTAAAGCTTGTGATTCAGGCAAGGTTGAGAAACAAGTCTTGGAGGCATACAAAAAACGTCGGAGGTAATACCCCAGTATCCAATGGTTCAGATTTCTCATTCTGTAAAACCAATAAACCCCACTGTCACTGGATTTTATGTAACTAGGAGTTGGATGTACTCCTAACTGGTGCAACTGTACTGTTTCTTAAGGCTGGCCCAAGTGTGTGCATACTTAAATGGGTAAAATTCCATAGCACATAGTACTCACATGGATATTTCTATTTCTCAGTGTGAACTTTTCCCCCCTTTGAAATCATACCCAGGCAAAGACCAGATTAATGAAGTATGTAAAAGTACAATTTTATTGCTAAGACAATGCCCCGAAATGTAATGATTCCCTGCCCTCTCATTCCTTCTACGCCTCCCCTTGATGTCAGCACTGGTCCCACTAAACTGTAGGACCTTGGTCCTCAAAGTATGGTCCATAGAACAGCAACTTTAGTATGAGGTGGGAGCTTGTTAGACGTGCACAATCTCAATGCCCCTCCCAGACCTATTAAATCAGAATCAACATGTTAACAAAATCTTCAAGTAATTTGTATGCTCATTATAATTTCAGAAGCCCTGCTGTAAGAAATAGCAAGAGTTAACTCCATTTAAAGCGGTATTTCTCCCTCAACAAACTCTCCTTTTGGTTCCTCTTTTGCTGTTTAAAAAAAAAAGTGGGGACGGGAAGAAAGACAGGACAAGAGAGAGGCAAGGTTGTCAGTAGGGCTGTTGTGAACAGTGAACAGAACATGCCTGGCTATGTAACCAGCAGGCTTTCTGTCCCTCCTCTACCCAGACTAGTTCTAGGACTTGGAGCTCCCTCACTCTCAGCTTTCTCCCCACTGGCAGGCCCATCCCAGGTGAATACCCCACTTACCAGCCAGAAGGAATGGAAAAAGGAGCATATTAAATTCCTTCTTTTAACCTTTTTGCTGCAGCTAATGTGCCAATCCCACAGCAAGTTCTTCAGGGAAGGAAAATTTCAGACAACTTTAAAAGCAAAAAATATTGATCACTCCTTTTTGTGTGTATACAAAAATAAAAAATAAAAATAGGAACTTCGGGAAATGAAGGAATAAGGATGGGGGAGGAAGGGCTAAGAGAAGTGGAGCTGGGTGAAACCGATATACCAACCTTGGAAACTGCCACACAACAGAGCATGTCACCCTGAGGGAGATCTGTTTGCAGACCCCACACATGTAGATATTTGAACTAAGTTCACTGCATACAAGGGAATAGAAATACTGCCCTCACTGACCCACAAACACTGAACAGAAATGTGCCATCAATCATGGATCAGAGATGGAAAAGGAATTATCTGTGAGATAAATGAACCCACACTCCATGCTATACGATGAGGTGTGATCAGAAAATACGGTGTATGCTGCTCCTGAGAGCCATCCGACAGAAAGGCAGGGATCTTCAATACAGGAAGCAGCACATCAAACCTCAGTAACAGTGTGACAAGTTTCAACTTGTTCAATGTAGTCAGTCAGTTGCACGCTACGGTTGAGAGAAGGTGTGTTTTAATGTGTGCTATAAATCATCCTCCATATGACAATGCTCCATGTCACACATCACTTCCGGTATACAACAATGTCTGTCAAATAAAAACATTACGGTGTGTCCTCATCCTCCTTATTCACTGGATCTGGCACTGTGCAACTTCCAGCTCTTCCCCAAAGTCAAAATGACCATGAAAGGTAGACGTTTTGAATCAATTCAGAATATCGAGACAGCCACAACAGTGCAACTAAAGACATTCATGAAAGACAACTTGCTTCAGAAAGTAGCAAGAATGATGAGGATAAGTAGGAAATCCCAGGCAAATACCACTGAGGATTTCATCTGGACAGTCAAGAGCGAGTGGGCCGTGAAGAGCAAGCATCATCTTAGCTTTAGTGCTCTTCACCCATCTGGAATTTCTTCATTAGTTTGAGAACTATAAAGATACACACCCTAGGTATGCAGAAGGCCCAGCTTAAGCCAACACTGTGCTTACCCCGGAGTGAAAATATATATGAACATCTGATCCGGTCTTTTTGTATGCAAAAACCAGAAAACCCACTCCATGATTCTGGCTCTCTCTATCATCTGTTCACTCATCAACTAAAAATGGTTTTTCCACCCTGAGGCAACATTGTATGAATTTTAGTTAAGTATCTACTACCACCTAAGCAGAATCTATGTTTCCCTTAGTCTAAATTCTTCTTAAGAGAGAAAATCTGATTGACCACTGTTATCAGCTTTGTCCCTGAGTAGCAGGAACTGTTGGCTTGCCTATTCAACATCCGTTCTACTACGATCACTTTTTCTTGCTCAATAAGTATATCCCCCCTCCCTCCTATGATCCTACCCCAGCTCAACGGATATATTCTATTGGAGTAAATCAGTCACACTGACTCAATCTCCTTCCCAGTGATGGGTTTAGGGGCTGGAGCATATGACACCGTTTTGACTAGTGGTTCATAAACAAAAGTCTGTTGGAGGATTCTAGGCAAGATGGCTTCACTCTTATTGAGAATACAGCAGAACAGACAGACCCACCCCACAAAATACAAACACACACATGCACACACACACACACACACACACACACACACACACATACACACCCTTTCTTCCTCCACTTAAGCATAATCATCACTTGATGTGATGATTGGAAGTACTGAAGCTGAATTGTTACCAGCCTGAAGATGAAGCCAACACATGGAGGAGGCCTAGGGAAGCCCAGGGAAGTGGAGGCAGAGTTCTAATTTACGCTCCTCACCTGCAGATATCCCATCTCGGAACTTTTTGAAATGTATGATAATTAACTTCTTTATTGCTTAACCCAATTTCAGTTGGGATGCACTGTTACTTAAAGCCAATCTATTCTAATCAAAACAAAATAGACACCCAGACCAGGTTTTCATCAGAGACCATGGATGAGTACAACTCAGCCACAGAAATAGCCACTGTGCCACAAAGGTTTGGTGAACTTGGGGAGCATGAGGACTGAAGAATGTCCTAAGGAATCCCATCTCAAAAGATGAAAAGGGATAAAGAACAAGCTTACTTCAAGGATGAGTAGAGATTATTCTGGATGCAGTGTCATGGTTGTTGTTTTGATTGTCCTCTAATCTAGTGTGCATAGATTTGTATCTCAGGTCTAGGGCAAGTGTATTGCAAAAAAAAAAAAAAAAAGTGAAAAATATTAAAAACTACTTCACTAAAATCTCCATGGTATACTGAGAGGTGCTAGTAGCTTTGGTGCCATGGCTTGTGTTAGAAGACAAAACTGAAGCTTCCTGTGAGGGAGGAGGGGTCTTTGAATCTTGGGTACTAAATGGCACAACGGTCTCTGTTCGGAGAGAGGGACAGTGAGTGGTTTGATCTTAAATGCCAGTTCAGACTCATTCCAGCTGACTGTTAGAAGGACTCAGGCATGAGGAAAAGCCATGATCAATGAGCAATGTCTGTCATGGAACTGGCTGCAGAATGGCCGTACACATGCCTCAAATTTGCCCTCCTGTATCCGTTCTGAGCTGGGCCTCAGCCAAACACTCCCTGCATCACAGGGAGGATGCGTTCCCTGCAACGCTCCATATTATACATTCAAAAATCTTGTATTTTATTTTTTATTTACTCTTAAGCAAGGATGCACTTACAAAAGTGCACTGTCTCCAGCCAGTCCCGTCATTGTTAAACAATCCACCAAACCCAAGAGCCATTCTTGTCACATTTATTGTCCCTTATGCTTCAGAGTACTTGACAATCCTCAACTATTGCTATTTCTTGAAGAACAACAGCCCTCTACCTAGTGAATTTCACTTCAGAATTTTAGTACTTTTGTTGTTTTTAGCATTATTCTTGTCTTCGTCCTAAAGATTTTAACCATGAGTAGCTTTGACATGCTTCAAAACTTCTTTTGTTCTTTCAGGGAGCTTTTGGAGAGGGTCCAACTTCACAATGTCCCTATGAAACAAGGCCATGAAGAATCCTTTGAATTTACTTCCACAAATATTTCTTGAGTAGTACCAGGTGCCATGACAGGTACAGAGATAAATAGAGAAGAAAGAAAAAGCATCATTTGTTGAGATTCTGCTGTGCTATGCAATGTGCCAATACCACGCTGGGGACTTTAAAGTGTTTCAGCTCATTTCATTCCCATTACAACTTCCCAAAGTATCACTATCACAATTACAGCCGAGGAAACTGAGGCTTAGGGAGGTTACATGACATGCCCAGTCACTCATCTAGTGATTAGTGGACCTGGGATTTGAATCATGTCTGTCTGACTCAAAGCCCATGGTGTTTCAATGGGACCAAAGGAGAAGTATGGCTCATAGGAAAAATTGGGCCAGTTACTAACCTCTGTTAGCCTCAGCAGCCCAGCCAACATTGGATAATACCTACCTTGCAAGGTTGTTGTGAGGATTAAAGATAAGATGTGTAAAGCACCTAGCACCTGTTAAGTAGTCTATAAAGAATAGCTATTGTTATTCACAGCTAAGTAAACTACCATTTTTCAAAGGGGCCAGACCATTTTCCTACACACTGAATTCTCAGAACTTGCCATGGGTACAAACTATGAAATCTAGGATCTAAGTTAACAAGATTTTGCTCTCTGACTGAGAAAGGTATATGGTTGTCTGAAGAATCCCAGGAGAGTCTGCAAGAGAAAATCCCAAATCACAGGCAAGTTCAGAGACTTGCACTCCCCCTCCCAAGCCCTCATTCAGCAGAGCTACTAGCCAGGAATGACAAGAGGACTCCCCATTGTTGAATCTGCCCATTAATTTGCATGAAAAGTGATAAACAACATAACCACCAGTCTGGCCCCCTGGAATAGCCACAGCATCTATAGTGAGAAGAAGGCCATTATCTACGCTGCCTGGAATCCCATTGCAAATCTTTACAGAAAAGCACAAACTCGTATTGAATCAGGCTTCAGTTGGCCCGGAGGGAATGCTGACTTTGTTTGTTAATGCCAAGACAAATGTGTCCCTGAATGAAGGAATTGACAGGACAACTGTCTCTGCATTGAAACCTGATTAAAAGCAAGTCCAGCCCCTTCTATTCTCTCAGGAGTCTTCACAGTATCTAAGCTGTTTAATCCTTTGTGATTCTGTCATTTCTATGGCAGGAAGACTCCATCCTTGTTTCTCCTAGTGATAACCCATCCACAGCGCATGAACGCTCAAGGAACAGGCTGCCTCCCCAGTAGAGAGAAGGATTGTTGCCTAAGTAGAAGGACTTGAACAGGAACTGAAAACACATCCCCATGACATCCAAAGCTCTCCCCCTCAAATACAAAACTGTCCCTAGCTCCTGATACTACGAATTCTCAGCCTTCCCAAACTTTTTCATGGAAAAAACCCTTGAAAAGAGGGAAAGAGTCGGGATGGTTGCAAAACACTGTGACTATACTAAAAATGACTGAATTATATATACATTTTAAAGTGATTAACTTTATGTTATATAAATTAAATCTTGGTAATAAAAATTAAAAAATTAAAAAAAAAAAAAAAAAAAAAAAACTAAGGGAACTCAGCCTTGGGAAACTTGTCCTTGGGAGGCCTGGAGGGCCAGACTCAAGTGGACAGCTCTTGTGCTTACTGCGTTCTGCTGCAAAATATATCTGTATCTGTTGTACCTTTTCAAGAGTTAAAGTTGTTTACCAATTAAAATGCTTAACTTTTATTTGAATCCCATTGTATTCAAATAAAATTAAAACGCAAGAACACGTTGTGCCTTAGTTTCCTGGGGGTTTAGAGAACCTGTGGCAGCACCACTCCCTTGTGGGCCTGAGAAGCATGAGAAGAGAGCACGGCTTACCAAGGTGTGGATCCCACGGTGTAATCTCAGTGTGACTCCTGGGGTGTGATCCCAGGGTGTGAGTCCCAGGGAGTGGATCCTGGCTACAGGACCCTGATCTGGTCAGGTCACTAAGAACACCCATTTGCTCCTCTTTAAATCAGGAATCGAGCATCTACTGTAACACGAAACACACCCAAACAAAAAATATGCTTTATGTCACAGGAACAATTGGCAACAAAACAAAACAATCACAACAGCCTCAAAATACCCCACGTACAGACATTCACACTCACTAGAGGGTAGCTCCAGAGTTGAAAGAGCTTATCCAAGGCAGGAGACCTCCCTGAGGTAAGCAAAGAATAAACATTTAGTGGAAGATTTCCAAGTGGAACAAGAAAGAAAACCTGTGCCCAGTAATGGGGACCCATGAAGGCCAAGGTTAGGGGAGACTTCTGCGGATGGAGGAAATGCCTTTTCCTCATTGTAGGTTCAGACTGTATGGACAAGAACAAAATGAATGTTTGTCTTCAGGACAGTACTTATTTTAATAGATCAACTGATAAAGAGGTGATTATACCAAATAGGAGACTTCAATTGGAGGATCCACGTCCATCCTCACCCATCAAACCAGAGGTCACCACAGTCTCACTTCTCTTCCTGTACCCAGTGTGCAGAGACCTAGGGCTCAACTCTACAAGTACAAATGTACATGTGGTCATCTTAATGAGGAGACAGGCAGGAGCAGTACATGGCTTAGCCCCAGTCAGTCTAGGGGCCTCAGGCCTCGTGGAATAAGTTCAAGCTTCTGAACTACCAAAAGCCCACTGCCACACGTCTGGGCCCATGAGTCAACTCTCACCCTTCCGTGTTCTATCTTCAAGGCCCCCTCAGATCTACATCATGGTATAGCAGCAGGTACATTTATCCTGTTTGTCCCCCACTGCTGGCACGCAGGGCAATCTCCCAAGCCCTCACAGGTTCTATACCACATGTCCAGCAGTCACCTATATTCTCACAAGGCTTCCAAGACTCTTGCTCTGCCGCACAAAAGGGCCGTTTCAATTGATGTCCTCTCTTGTCTCCAATCATTGTGGTGACATCGTGCTCTCCCAGGTCAGTCTTAAGCCATGATGGAGAACGTATGGACATGCCTAGCACAATGGACATGCCTTGCTCTTCTCACCCTACCCACAAGCCCCTTGCCTATCCTCCCTGAAGTCAAGGGGGTGGTCAACATTGAAAGAAATCACATCCTAGGAATGCAGCAATGAAAGGTTTAAAAATTCAAGAGAAGACATGGTTAGAAAATGTGTCATTCTACATTTATGTTATAAAACTGCAAATGGTAACAAGACCAGAAAATTATCATACTCATTTCCCTTTATACTCTGGATAAGATTTGTGTTAGTACTCATCAACAGGGAAGCACAGCAACATTTGAGAGAATCACTGGAAGCCAGTATTCACAGGTGGCATGATGTACATGCAGCATCGTAAGTAATTGTGTAACCAGCATTAAATAACAGATATCAGGGAATTACAAAGACAGGGAAATCTATAATGTTCCAATACAAACAGCCACAACATTGGGAGTAATAATAGTGCTATTACCTTTTCCTCCTGGTGAGGAATATACAATTAACTTGGAATGGTGTGTTTGACAATACAGAACACAAAGAGATGGTTCCTGGACCTTAACAAAATGAGATGGTGCCAGGATACTACAAAGAGCCTTCACATGCACTGATTGGACAATAAACAAATCCACAAGTACCTCTTCTCCACCCATTTTTCTATGTTGCCATTGATAAATCATTATATCACACATGAGCCCATGAATTCTACAATTCTTTGTTTTAATTAAATTGTTTATATAGACAGCCCCATGAAAAATATTTACCCATGACCCTGCATACTCTAGAGGTTCCCGGGACAGGAGTACATCTTTCTGAGGCAGAGGAGTGGGTTTTGTGGGGAAGAGCTGGGCAGAAGCATGCTTGACAAAGTGCATTCAAACCTGAGGACAGGAGAACCTGGTTATGTGGAGGCTTTTGTTCCCTTCAAATAATTTTCACTAGCCCCCCAAGAGCCTCCTCAAATATAATAAAAATAAATTGTAAATCATAAAAAATGAGCAGACTAAAGGTTTGAGAACTTCAGGCTAATATCAAAAGAAAATCTAGCAAGGTAGTTAAAACAGTAGCTGCTAAAGCCGATTGCCCGGGGTTCAACTCCTGCCACTATCTCTTATAGTCATATGGCCTTGAACCTCTCTGAGCCTCAGTATTCCACCCTGTAAAATGGGGGAATAATAGTATACCAAAAAGTACTCCATCAGTGTAGGCTGCTATTATTTGCTTGTGGAGGGAACTGGCCAAAAATATGCAGGAAAACAATCTTAAACCTGCTCTGAAATCCAGTTAATTATTTCATTTATTTAGTATACTTCAATTTTTTAAAAAGTTTTTAAAAAGATATGATTCCTTCGATTTGAAAATCACACTATATCCCAGTAAGTATAGACAAAAACAAATCAATTCATACTTAGAAACACCGTGGTGAAATTGTAGAATTGCAGAGATAAAGAGGACATCTTAAATTTAAATCAAGAAAAGAGATTGACTACAAAGCAACAACATTTGGGGTGATAATAGACTTTTCCAGAACACAGTGGAATCATGTCTTTCATGTAATGATGGAAAGCAATTACCATCCTAGTATTCTATACCTAAATATTCTATCATTTAAGAATGAGCGTGAAATCTTTTTATTTTATATTTCCATCTACTCTGATGGCATACAATCCATGTAAAAGCATAGAGCATTCCCAAACTCATACAACTTCAAGACAGGTCCTCTAGTGCCTTAGCCCCCAATCAGATTGTCACTCCCCAAACTCTTCTATAGGGAAACTGGCAACCACCTATGTGACTAAAACCTGTATTGAGAATCCACACTCTAGAATGACAAAAAATATACAAGTTTATTGGGGTATGAAACCTAAGTATTTTTGCCACCTAGCCTGCAGCAGCTAATGAATAAAAATTCTGTGATCAGTTACATATAGCCCCACTCCAAATATTTACATTCCAATCCCCTATACCCTGAACTTTTTGCTGCAGTACCCTCCCCCAAACTTTTCAGATCTCTCTGAATTTACATGTGAAACCCAAATGTGCCTAGATCTACCTATCTGTGGGTCCTGGGTATGGTCATATTCCTCTCCGGAGAGCCCAGAATGCCCACCCACCCTGTAACCTGCCTCTCACTTATACACCTCTGGAGTTTAGATGACCATTTCCTGGCTTCTTCAAGGCCCCCTCAAATTACTGTCTACAACACTGCAGATCTGCTTCTGACCTCAGTCACTCCTTTCTCTCCCTAGAATGGGGCTGCTTCCCTTCTGAGACCCAGTTCTCTCCCAGAGCTGTGTGGGCCCCTGTTGATACAACTGTGAACCTCATAATTCCTAAAGGCCTTTTTCAAAAGCTGTTTTGTTTCTGCTATATATTAACCACAAAAGAACTAATTCTAAAGCAAAAAAAAAAAAAAAAAAAAAAAGACAATAATGTGAAAAACAGCTCAGAACCATGAAATAGATGCTGATTATAAACACAGGCTTTAGGCATTATGAAATAAGGCAGCTCTAAATGTTCAAAAAACAAAGAGAAAGCAAGAGAATTTTTCAAATATCTCAATATCAAAAGGACCTTTCAATATCAAAAGGACTTTCAGGTTATAATTAGTAAATTGACTAACGTTTTTAAAGGTCAAAGTGTATTTCTAAAGCCTACAGCATTCACGGGATTCTACAATACTGTAAGTCTCGGAGACGGTCTCTGCCAACCTCCTCATTTCACAGGTGAGAAAACAAAAGTTTACGTGACTTTCCCAAGGTCACAAAACAGGTTTTTATGGCTTTCAGGATTTGAATCGGAGCTCCTAACTCCCTTCTTTAGGTCCTTCCCACTCACTCTACAATAGAAGGTGCTTTCACAGTTGGGCAACAATCCCAAGAATTGCATGGATAAATATATGATGGTGCTGATTGAGGAAGTGGTGATGTTGGTGGTGGTGATGGTAAAGGTAGAGGTGATGGTGGTGTAGGAGGTGGTGGTGATGGTGGTGTGTATGCACTGGAAAGTTGAGGACCAGGGGATGGTTCAAGAGCAACTCAATGGTATGTCAGACAAAGCTGAGATTCAGTTATGAGTGGGCATATCTAAGAAATTGATGGGATGAAGAACAGGATGCAGCAGGTATAGACAAACCAATTATATGTATCTATAAACAAAATGAGAGAAATAGTACAACTGAGGAAGCAACAAGGTCATAAGGATTTTTCAGTGTAGAATAGCCATGCTTGTTGGATATTTCCAGGATGGGGAAAACCTAACAGTTTGGCTCACTGAGAGCACAGATGGTGGAAACCCATCGATATTTGTTGATTGCCTTTTCCATGCAAGGCTCTCAGAGAGGTCTTGGCAATGCAAAGGTAAGCAGGAAAGCAAGACAAGTCCCTGTTCTATAGCCTATCTTTAAAGGTTCTTGTTTTTTTAATCGCAGGGGAGTTGCCTGGCTGAATAAGACAATTTATCAATTCCTGCCCACCTGCCTTGGAGTGGTGGTACAGCCTGGAAGAACCCTGGTTATCTCTTGCTGAGAAGTCCACGTTATTAAGTCCTTTGTAGCCATCCACTTGTGGCCCACAGCGCCACCGTGTGGTAGAAACCAGTTGACTGATCCTGCACAAAATAAAACTAAAGGCAATAAGCAGCCTTTAAGTCAACATAACACTTCTGGTCGCGGAACTCAAAGCAATTTCTCTATATGGCTATTGTGCTGAACCAGTGCAAAGAAAAGGCTGTTGAATCTTAGGGTGCAAGGGACCCTTAGTGATCAGCTCTCAGGCCCAAGTTCTCACCCATCTCCTCTGTAAGATCTCTGACTACCGTCAGAATCATTAAATCAATGAGCAATGGGCAGTTCCCTACTCCTTCAGACCATCCATTTGATCCATTCCATTGATGGGCTCTATTGAGTATGAAATGCAGCTTCATCCTCCACAAGAGCCTAATAATGACCAGCTATGGCAGTGGCCAAACAATTCAGATCATTATCTCGTCCTGGATCAGGTCCTTCCATTCACTACCCTCTGAGCTTTATTTTGAGTCCTCTCTACACCTTGGAAATGGTTTTTCTTCTGGCTCCTTGCTGAGGTTAGTTCTTCTCTATTGTCTTGCCATTACAGAGAATAATGTATAAAGACACTCCTGGCACAATAACTGACTTGGAATTGGTCCTGTTCAGCTTATCAGATGGCAGTGTCTGCTCTGTGCAGACACAAGTGATACAAGGGTCAGCAACACATCCTCCTTCCTACAGAGCTTAGCAAATGTTAGTGCCTGACAGCTCCATTTTCTGCCTATTATTCTAAACATTGAAACTGCACCATACTTCCAGCATGCAGACAGGCTTATAATAATTTGTAACAGCCACAGACATGAAAACAGATATAGAACAGGCCACGCAGGACTGGATGATTCCTTCCACATTCTTTTCTCTTAAGACTAGAGAGAACTTGATGGATCTTTGTAGCTCACTTCCGACACTGGCAGGGGGGACACAGGCAAGAGAAAAAAGTGTAGAATCACACTAAAGGTCCTTTTGACTTTAGAGTTTGCTTTACTTAGATTCCTTATCAACTTAGAGTTATCGTATGCAAATCAACTTATTACAATATGTATTTCACTTTAGATTTTCTAAAGCCGAAAATGGTCTTAATCTTTATCTCAGCCACAAACCACTACCAGGCTCCAGCCACGAGACCAACTCCTACTCCCTAAATCGTGGGATCAGATTTTTAGGTGGTAAAAAACCTTTTTCTGGTTCTAACCATAAACCTATTACAAACTTCCAATCAATCAATGTCATCCCTATGTGTATAAGAGTTAAGTTCATTATTGAAGTTACCTCAAAAGATAAAACTAAGTAAATTTTCTCTTCATATTGAATCATGCAATCATGGAATGTAAGAGCTGGTGTGGGCCACAGATACAAACCAGGGCAGTGGTTCCCAAGTGGCAGGTGGTAGACCAGAACTGGTCCATACCAAGTGTTCATTTGTCCAAAGTGAAATGAGGACAATGAGGGGGTACGTCATTGTGAGGGGCCAAGTGTCTACTCTTAGGAGGTTCTGTCTTTTATTCTAAGATTAACTCAACCTTATTCTTCTGGTATTAGATGATTACAAAATAACAGTGCTAGTAGGGGGTGACTGTTGCATATTTTCTTTTACCTTCTCATTTGGCAAAATAAAAATTAGTAACCTTGGATCACCTGTGAAACTTTTTTTTGCAGAGCCTACAGTGCACTGCCATCACACACATCAGGAATTTACACTGCTACTTTACAAAGAAACAGCCTGATTAGAATCCAGACCAGGAAGAATTGTAACGAGTGGGACATTCTACCTAGAAGTATTCAAAAGACACTCCAATTAAGGTCCAACACAGAGCTTTGCCAAGACCTAACTTCAAATAAGATTCTAATTAGGATTCTATGAAGATACATGCCAGAGCCATCCATGTTTATTTGTTCATCCTTACATGGGGATTAGGGTAGCTTCATAAAAGATGATATAATTTCAACTTTGAAAAATAGTCAATCAAATAAATATTCTGAAAGATAAAAATAATCAGGGTGTTTGTGTCTTGCAAGATGATAAAATTTCAATGATTAAAAACACTGCAATACTAGTGCCAGATTGAGGGAATAAACAGAAAGTCCAAAAACAGACACAAACACATATAATCATTTATATTTGATAAAGGGGATATTTTTTAAAGTGAAGGAAGGATGAATTTTCAAGTAGTGATGTTGAGACAACTGGCTGTTTGGAAAAAATAAAACAGATCCCTAAGTCACAGCTTACATGCCCCAGAGAAGTCCAGCTATATTACGTTTTCAAATTTTAAAACATTTAATAGAAGTTAAAGAAAATGTAGATGAACATGTATTAATATTGGAATAAAGGAAACCTTCCTAATTCTGACACCAAAGGCAGAAATTATAAAGTCAAACATGATTAGTTACATATATACAAATTTAAAACCTCTCTATAGAAAGGAATCCATAAACAAAACTAAAAGACAAATGATCACTAAGAAGGAAAAAGGTAGCATATATGACAATAGATTAATATGTCCAATATATATAAATAATTCTTAGAAGCAATATGAAGCAAATTAAATAATAAAAATAAAACCTCTAAAAATCAAAGTAAAATAAAGACACAAACCTAATCATGTATTCATTTGGCAGCATAACCATAGAGAGAAACTATCTGAGGTGATTTTAAAACACAATAACTTAACGGGGCACCCCTAGTGGAATATACCTTAAGGACAAAACAAACTCCAAAAAATAACAATAACAAATTTCAATTTGTTTTCAACATTCATATTGTGGGCAATCGAGTTGGTATTAGGATTCTGAAACTGTGACTGTGATGCTAAGAGCCAGGACTTTAGCTATGGAAGAAAAGAGATACAGACAGATGGTAGATCAATGAAGTAAAGTAAAAATCCTATAGTCCTGAATTTGAAAGGGAAATACTAGTATGAATACATAATATATTTCCCTAACTGTATTTCCTATCTCTGCCCACTGAAAGGGCTTAGAAATAATGACAAGACCAGCAGCAAAAAGCACCCTCGGCACCCAGATTGTGTCTATAAGTACCATTTTCCTCTAAAAGAAGCAAGGATTCCCCAGAGATAGTACGAATTTCAGGTCTGAGGCAGGAAATGTACGATATGAGCTGGGATCATCTTTCATCTCATCTTTCATCTTTCATAGCAAGGAAGCTATCAGACTGCTATGCTAAGGTCATTCAAAAGGATCCAGGAATCAACTTGAAGAGGCACCCATTGGCCAAAGAAGGGACAATCTCCACATCAATAAGGATAACAACTACAATCAGTTTCAACAAATCAAATATATTTAAATATATGAGTTCATATGGTACCGTTGGAGTACACTAAGAAACCGACTCATTCTTTTAAAAGCGGAAAGACTCAAATCCTGAGCTTCCTTACCTATATAAACTATACCTCCAGGCAACCAGGCAGTTTGATATGGGGAAGTTCTCCTCACAGTTTTCCAGCTAGTAAACGCCAAAGGAAAGCTATAGACTTAGAATATCACAATTACAGAAAAGTTAAAATCAATAGATGGATTTAAGCAAAGGTCTTTAATGTACCATCAATGTCATCAACACCATGAGAAGAGGGAACCAGACACTATTCTGCCTCCTGATGGAAGTATCTTCTCAAAAAGAATCAAAAACCAAAAGAGCTGAACCTGATTAAGTATTTAGGTCTAACTACAAATTTTGCAGATAGTCCAGGGGAAGAGAAATATATGCATTAAGTAACACCACGGTACTGCAATCAGCAAAGTCCAGATTAGGGAGAATTCTAAAAGGCAAATAACCCAATTTCCTCAGCAACAACAAAAATAATAAAGATTATGAAGGAGAAAAGGAGGGAGGGAGGGGGGAATGGAGGTAAAGAAGGGAAGGGAAGGGAATAGGAATCTGTAGGTTATAAGGAAACGTATAAGAAAACAGGAGATGTGAACACTGAATAGATATTGGGTGATGTTTAAAAGATATTGATTTTTGTTTTAGTGTGGCAGTGGTGGTATAATGGTTATTTTTAAAAGGAAGTATATCTTAGAGATACATATGGAAATATTTGGAGATATAATAGTATGATTATTCAGAAGGAGGTTGGCAAGAAGTTTACAGGAAACAAGCCATGTGTTGACAATTAATAAAGCTAAGTGATGGCCTTCATCAAGGCCGTTATACATTCCCTCTATCGGTATATACGCTTAAAATTTTCCATAATAAAAAGACAAAGAAAACAGCAACAAGGAAATGTAAATTACATCAACTGAAAAAAAAATAAGGACTAAGACTACGATCAGGCAATTTTTAAGAGAAGAAAATGAAAAAGAAACCTACATTAGACGAAAACTTTTTTTAAAACGTAAATTTTTTAAAAGGTGAGGTTTCATTTTTTCATTTGCCACATTGTCCATGTATTTAGAGATGATCAGTACCCCTGATGACAAGGGACTGTGAAAATGAGCACTGCCGACACCACATAAATTGGCTCAGGCGTCCTAAGAGCATTTGGCAACACATAGCAAAATTCCCCAAAGTACAGGTTAGGAGCCAGGGCTCCAGGGCCAGCCAGCCCAGGTTAGATCCCAGAGGTTCCACTTACTCACTGGTAACAGAACTCAAAGCAACTGTCTCAACTGCTCTGTGTCTCAGTTCTTAGACATACAATGACTGATATAGTGGCACCACTTCAAAAGGTTGCTGTTAGGTTCAATCAGTGAATCGTCATAAGAAACTTAGACCAAAGCCTGGCATAGAGTGCTGGCTTTATGTTGGTCCAGCAACCTCACTTCTAAGGAGATCTTAATTAAGTGTACAAAGATACATATATATATATATATATATATATATATATATATATATATATATATATATATATATATATATATATACATACACACATTTGTTTATCATTTCATGATTTATCAAAGGCCCAAAGTGGAAATTCCTGGTTAAACACATTTTTGTAATCTTCTCCTTGTAATGCTATATGGCCAGTAAATGTAATTATGTTAATACATATATATTGATATTAATACATATATATTGACATTTATAATCTATTTTCATATATATATAGACATTTATAATCTATTTTTGTATATATATTGACATTTATAATCTATTTTCGAGAAGCAAAATCAAGCTCAAGAATAAATATAGTTGAACCCTAGGAAGGAGACATGTGCATTTTTTTAATCAATGAATGTATACCTAGATGTTAATGGTGGTTGACTCTGGATGTGGGAGTTATTCAGATTTATTTTTCTTTTTGGTTATCTGTGTTTTATAATTTTTCTGTATCAATCTTATTGTAATTTTTAAAATAATTTAATATGTTTCATATTGTGATGGTTAATTTTATGGATCAACTTGACTGGGCTAAGCAATGCCCAGATAGCTGGTAAAACATTATTCCCGGGTGAGTCTCTCAGGGTGTTTCTAGAAGAGATTAGCAACTGATTCAGTAAACAGAGTAAATAACGAGATCTCCCATCACCAGTGTGGGCGGGCATCATCCAGTCCACTGAGGGCCCGAACAGAACAAAAGGCAGAGAAAGAACCAATTAGTTCTCTCTGCTTGAGCTGGGACACCCATCTTCTCCTGCCATTGGACATCAGAATTCCTAGTTCTCAGGCCCATGGACTCCAGGACTCACACCAGAGGTTTTCCTTGTTCTACAGAGGGTAGATCTTGGAACTTCTCAGCCTCCATAACTGCATGAGCCAATTCCTATAATAAATCCATATGTACATTTTATTGCTCTGTTTCTCTGGAGAACCTAGACTCATAGGAACATGTTCCAAAGTTCCTAAAAATCTTGCCAAAAAAACTGTTTAATTGTATCTGAAAATGGGAGGGGTAAACAGCATACAAATCCAAAACTAATATGTCTCCAAAGTAGACAGAAAAACACATTTGGAATCATATAACTTAATAACGAACATTCAGGAACAGAGTCATTCTCACTGGTAATTATCACCAGTGTGTGCACATGCAAACACACGTGCACACACATCTATTGCACTTGGCTTCCCCTGAGAGCAGAGCCTGAGGCACGGAGCTGGATACAGGTTAATTTATTTCAGAGGTGCGCCCAAGAAATAGAAGTGAGAAAGTGAGAAAAATGAAATAGGAGGGAGAGGCCAATAAAGGGTGCCTTAATGAGTAGTAACTGCTGCACGCAACTGGGACTCACTCCCACTGGGACTCTCTGTGAAACTGCGGAATAAATCAGAATTGAAGCATCAAAGCACGGGAAAGCTGGAACAATTACTCACCAATTACTCCCACCCCACCTTGGTTGTGGGCTGCCCTGGTAGTGTCAGCTCTCCTGCTCTTCCAGGCTGGACCTGCAAGAAGGCTGTGCAGCCTCCCAAAGAATCAGAGACACCACTGAGGACAAAAGGCAGAGGCTCCAGGGCATTTGTATGATGTGAGAAGCTGGCACCGGAAGTGTGCTCAGAGCTGCAGGAA
The DNA here is from genome assembly GCF_057876585.1 of Rhinolophus sinicus. Lineage (NCBI taxonomy): Eukaryota > Metazoa > Chordata > Mammalia > Chiroptera > Rhinolophidae > Rhinolophus > Rhinolophus sinicus. The sequence goes on from NC_142505.1 coordinate 36,719,670, forward strand.
ACCGGGATGTGACCAGGGCCACCACAGCCATCTTTTTCACTTCCCTTGCCCAAAACCAGTGATTAGGGAAACATGACTTTATTGACTTTATTGGCAGAATCCTGAGAGGAGGATGAACCCCAGCAGCACTACCGCCACTCAGCACTCACCGACCCTCCTCACAAAGCCACTGAGATTATCCATCATATACAGTCTTAGCTGCTCAAAGGTATGAGACACACAAAGCGAATTGCCCTCCAGCCAGCCAGGGCTGTATTAGCCCCAAGTCCCACCTAAGGCTCTTCATAAGTTGTGCTCTGGCCTCACTGAACAGCCTCATACCATGACACCCCCAAACCTTCTCAGCCCAGATCCCCTCTGCCCTCTGCAATACCTTTCCTCCCTCACTTCCCCTACTAGATCATCAGGCTCTATCCCGGATGTCAGGACCACTGAAAGGTCAAAAGAAGCTGTAAAGAGAGCTGGGGAAGGGGAAAGACCTGAGGTAGTGAGGAGAGATAGATGAAGCCAGGTTGGCCACGAGTTGGCTTAATAACAGTCGAAGCTGGGTGCTGGGGACGTGGCCTCATCACGCTATTCCCTCTGCTTGTGAGGTATGGAGGTGCATGGCTGGAGGTTCCTTCAGGAAAAATTTGCTGTTCAACTATGAAGTTGGCTGATCTCAGCTTTCAAATCAAAGTCTCACTCAGTCTGAGCCGCCCCAGCCAATGGCCGAGCAGGATAGGGACACTAGGGTTGGGCCATTTCTGCCCAATGGGGACACTCTGGTGGGCAGCTCCTGCCCTGGAGCACCTACTGGGCTGGCAAGATGTCAGCCCTGCATAGTGGTCAGACCTACATTGCACTCTGAAGTCTTTCCCTGCCTAATCCTGCTTCCTCCACCTTCACTTTTCACAGGTGTGACTCCCCATCCAAGCTCTTGCACGCCAAGCTCCATCTTGGCTAGTGCATCCCAAAGGACCTAAACTGACACAATTGAGGTGTCGGGTGCTTCACCTCCCCACCCCTGCTAAAGCTCCAAAAATAATGAAGAAATACGAGAGAGTTATAAACATTTTGTTATATTTAAATGTTTACATATAATAAATTAATGCTTTTCACATTAAAAAAAATACAGTGGTTACATATAACCTAATTTTGGAAATAATATCAAAAATAAAATTTGTGGTCCTTTGGGGATATGAGGCCCCAGTCAAGGGGCCCTCCTTGTTCCCACCCATGAGCAAGCTCTGCCTGATGTTAACTATGGGAAGGTCTCCAAGATCACCCCAGGCTGTACTGGGTGGCTCTGCTCTGCTCCTATAACACCTTAATCTCTGTCACTAGATTGCTGCCACATACTTTCTGCCTCACCTACTTCTGCCTGCACCCCAATTTAGCAATGGAGGACCTGGCACAGAGCAGGTACCCCGCAAATGACTTTGGATCAATTACTGAATGACTGACTGAGACATATGTCCCCAAAAAGACCCCATCGAAGACCCACCCCCACAGTGTTCCTGCAGGTTTACAAATAAATGCTTGACAATAGAGACCAAGTGGCTCCTTCCCGTCTGGTGTGAACATGGAGGTGGAGGAAGAAAACTGCTTAGAGGTCCTGTTATAACCCTTTCTTAAGCTCCAGGGGCACCCAGCCAGGCCTCCGTAGCACTGTGGGGGAGGGTCCCTCACAGGCTGGAGGGGAGAAGTCAAATTCATCTTCTGTTCCACTTCTCTCCAAGGGAGAAGACCTCTTGGTTACTGGTGAAGACGAGAGGTCCAGCAGCCTCTTCTGTTGAGGTGGGACCTCAGCTGGCCCAAGCCAGTGGTAAGACTGGTCCTCCAGCCAGCCAGTGGGATCACCAGCCAGGGACCCTGGGTTGGCCAGGGCTCCAAGCACTGGTGCCAAACTTCTCTGGGAGCTTCGAGCGAGACAAGGGCTTCGGTTTCTCTTTCTGGTCCAGGTCCTGGGGGAGATCTTCCAAGGAAGAGATCTCCAAGTCACTCTCATCATCAGAAAGCTGCTGGAGGTAAGGGGGAGAAGACAATGTATTCTGACAAGGGAGACTGGAAATGTAGATGGACATGGGAACAAAATGCCGATTTGGAAGAAAGTAGGAAGATGCTGCTCCTCCTGCTTTCTCAAGGTCCCCTGTCTTTGAGGACCTGCTGCAGAGACATGGCATCAGAATGATTTCAAACACCCCCAAAATTCCACTAGCCAAATCAGGGCAAGCTCCTCGGAAAGAACTATGGCAGATTAGGTTGCTTTTTTTGTCATTTAACCTTTGTCCAGATTTTTTTTTAATTGGGGAATATTGGGGGACAGTGTGTTTTTCCAGGACCCATCAGCTCCAAGTCAAGTAGTTGTTTTTCAATCTAGTTGTGGAGGGTGCAGCTCACTGGCCCATATGGAAATCGAACTGGTGTTATGACCCTGGTGTTATGAGCACTGCACTCTAACCAACTGAGCCAACCGGCCACCCCGTCCAGATTTTTTAATGCCCCATATCAATGGAGCTAGAAGCCTGGAGCCATGACTTTTTTGAATTCCTGAGCTGAATGTACCAGGCGCTAAAGTGCCCACCCCACCTCCTCTCAAACAGCTCCTTTAGGTCCCAGTAAACACTCAGACTGAAGGAGCACGAGGAGAGTTACAGAGTGCTAGGAAACCTTCAGCTGGAAAGGGTCTGGGCTGTGGCCAGCTGGGTTGCCCAGAGTGGGCCAAGGGCCCAGGCTACCCTGGGACCACAGTCACCCGTCTGAAACTCTCACCGCCCCTGGTGACATGAGGCCCTGGCCACCTGGCTTTGATAGAAGCATCCTATGTGTTTTCTCCTGGAATGTGAGTCCAACCAATCGGAAACCACAAGGGCCCAGGGCAGTAAGCATGCTCTGAGCAATACCGAACCTGCTTTGAGCTATTGACGCTCTTTCACAACATGGGAAAGGGAACAAACATTGTTTTAATCATTTGGAGTCATTACTCATAAACACACACGAGCTGTATAATAAACCAAATATATTACGTAGTAAAAATGGGGGGGAGGGGTTATGCTAGTAGGAATAAAAAAGTGATTTCCCATGACTTCTGAATTTTAGCGACAGCATTGCTCCTCCCAGGATGTAGCTTTTGGATTGCAAAAGGAGAGAAAAGGAGTATGAAGTAACAAGAGCAATCAAGGTTTCTACCTAAGAAAGTAACAGGAGTGTGTGAGTTGTTCCCTGATGGGGGAGAGGAGGACAGTGAGGGGGCTCTGGTAATGGTGGGAGAGGCTGAGCATCCCAGCTTCTAAATCTGATGGGGGCTAGAGCCTGAGAGAGGCAACTTTTTAGTGATGAGGAATGGCGTGAATATTTAGAACGAAGGTATCTAAAGACTCCCACTGTATGTTGTCCCCTAATCTGATGTTGCCCCTCCAACACCCCAGCCCTGGGGAGAAATCTGCTCTGCACAGGGCCGTGTGTGGGGGTCCTCAAAGAGAGAAGGAAGGGGAAGGGTCCACTGCAGGAAGAGCCAGAGAGCAGCACCTACCAACTACCGGGAGGCAGACACGGAGCCAGATCCAGGCTCCATCGGAGGCAAGAAATGAGAGAAACAACCTACCAAGTAGTTGCTTGTATAATGAGCCAAAAGGCTTTTTATTGTTAACGTGGACACAAGCAACAAGCATTTGAAAGTGGCCTTCTCTCCACAGTGAGGTCACTTGCAATGTCCCACTCGTGCCAAGGCGGACACCCTCACGACCCTCCCACAGGCCCCACCCCGGGCACCTGAAACTTGGAGCTGGCTCTGTAGGGAATTGCAGAGTAACCTCCAAGATTCCTACACCCTACCTGAGGCTTCCTTCCTGGCGCGGCCGCCCTCTGTGGCCCGGCGTTGGGCATTGAAAACAGACTGACCCCTCCAGCAGGCTTCTTGGCAGGAGCCTCCAGCTGCTTCTCGAGATTTTTGACCATCGATTGCACCAATGTTCCTGGAAGGCAACCAGAGGGCAAAGCCCAGAGAATGAATTCCATAGCCTTGTGGATCAGGTCCAGGCTCCAGTGTGGGTAGAGGGAGTATGGAGAAGGGTCAGGAGGAAGAAGGAAGGGCAACCGCAAAGAGGGCAAGGAGCGAGGGAAGGCCCAGGCCAACCTGTGCTGCAGAAAGGAGGCTTTGAATATCCTGAACATGTAACTGTGCACTTAACAACATGGCGGGGACAGAGGCTTAGGGAGCTGTGCTTCCCTCTTAACCTCCGCTCAGTTGGTACATGAACCACAAGACTAACATGCAGACACATCCTCCTTTAACGTCTTCACTGGGACAAGAAGAAATATCATAAATATAAATTAGAACAGGGGGACTGCAGGCCAGACATACTTTCTGCAAACTCCATGCAGGGAGGGAGCCACGCAGTGACATACATTAACTTAGGACTCTTGGAGATATAGTAAATAAGGTCCTCAAGAATGACCGAGAAGTAGGGAGCTAAGCTCGGCCTTCTAGGATTCAAATGTCTGAGGGACTGGGTACATGGCTGGAGCTACAACGTCTTTGGCTCACTGATTCCTTCAAGAAATGTGTAAGGGCCTGCTACGTACCAGGCGCTGTTCCTCACCTTCCATTAATCATCTTGTCCAGCTATCTCACTGTACAACAAAGGAACTGAAACCCCTCACACAAACAGGTAGGTAAAAAGTGACAGAGCCGAAACTGGATCTGAGGACTCCTGACTCCCAGTTCCTGGATGTTTCTACCCTCTAGCTCACCTACAGGCCATCAACACTTCTCCAAAGACCTGGTTCTGGTGGATTTTCATGGGCTGGCAGGCTTGGAATATGCTGTGGACAAGACGAAGTTCGCAGAATCCATTAAGAGCATATACTTGCAGATTACACAGACCTGGGCCAACATCACAACGCATCCACGTACTAACTATGGAAATACAGAACTGGAAGTTGCATATTCTTTCACTAAGCCTGGGCTAGAAAAATGCAACTGAAGCCGGAAGCCACAAACCTTTCTGCTAATAGTTTTGTAAGAAAATCTCAAAAGAATGGCAGCTGACTCAATTGTTTTGAGAAGAAAAATGCTCAATATTGTAACCTGTTAGATAGAAAGTGACAAATTTAATGGATGTATTCATTCCAGTTAACCATAATTTCCAGTTAACGTAAATGTCTGTAATGCCCTTTCCATCGACGAGTTGCATTTCTGCCTAAGTGTCTTTGCTGAAAAGGGCAAAGAATTTTCCTGTGACCCAAAGACTGCTGGGGGAGACTTGAGGCAGCCTGCTGTGAAGGTTCACTGTCACCTTCCAAGGCTGTCACCACCCTCCATCTCAAGATTAGCTGGGAAGCCACACTTTTCACTACCCTTTTGTTACAAAAACTTATGTTTGTTAGACTGCATGTTACGGAAACTGTATTTGTCGAAATGTTCATTGTAGCTGACCTCATAGTAACCATGGTGATAGTTAACTGGGAGACCACAGCCCCTTGATCTGGCTCTAATGAACTCGAGCAGCATACGTAAAAGACTGCAAATATTCTTCATATTAGGAAAATGGCTAAAGGCAGTTCTTTCTGGGAAAAAATTATTTCACAAATAAAAAAACAAACGAACAATAACTCCAACACATTAACTTCAAAAACATAACACAGAGTCAATTTTCCATGATGCTAGTTCTGCGATCTTGAACAAGTAATTTAAGGTCTCAGAGGCTTAGTTTTTGTTTTCGTTTTTGTTTTGTTTTGTTTTTTAATTAAAGCTTATTGGGGTGACAATTGTTAGTAAAATTACATAGATTTCAGGTGTACAATTCTGTATTACATCATCTATAAATCCCACTGAGTGTTTACCACCCAGAGTTAGTTCTCCTTCCGTCACCATCTATTTGATCCCCCTTACCCTCACCTTCCACCCCCCACCCCCTTACCCTCTGGTAACCACTAAACTATTGTCTGTGTCTATGAGTTTTTGTTTCCCATTTGTTTGTCTTGTTCTTTTGTTGTTTTTGGTTTATATACCACACATACAAGTGAAATCACATGGTTCTCTACTTTTTCTCTCTGACTTATTTCGCTTAGCATTATAATCTCAAGATCCATCCATGTTGTCAAAAATGGTCCTATTTCATCTTTTCTTGCCACCGAATAGTATGCCATTGTGTATATATACCACAACTTCTTTATCCATTCTTCTATTGAAGGAGATTTTAGTTGTTTCCATGTCTTGGCCACCGTAAATAAAGCTGCAATGAACATTGGAGCACACATGTCTTTATGGATAAATGTTTTCAGATTTTTTGGGTAGATACCCAGGAGAGGGAGTCATATGGTAATTCTATTTGTAATATTTTGAGGATCCTCCATGCTACCTTCCATAGAGGCTGTACCAGTCTGCATTCCCACCAACAGTGTATGAGGGTTCCTTTTTCTCCACAGTCAGAGGCTTAGTTTTGACATCTGTGACAAAGTATGTAGTTGTACAGATGCCTTACCTCATGGGTGGTGTGAGGGAATTCCTGCTGTACCCCCAGGTGGCCCAAGCATAGAAGGGACACCCTCTCAGTGTCTCCCCATACCTCCTTATCCTCTCCTACCCACAGAATTAACCAAAGAAAGGGAATGCAGCATCTTTGGGACATGTTTCAGCTGGGAGAGGATCAGGAATGCTGACTTTATTTTTCTCTCTGACCCTCTACCCACACCAATGACTGGGTTTGAAAAGTAGCTGGACTGTCCCCACAGCCGCCTGTTTAAACCCACTGAGGGTCCTCTTTGCTGACCCAGCCCCATGTACACATATGGTCAGGATCTGGACTTGGGGAGGCAACAGCTGCAGGGATTCCCCACTTTGGCCTCAGGAGCCAATCCAGCTCTAACAGGAAGCCGACACCTTAGGCCTTACTGGGCTCTGTTGCCATTAGTAGAGCAATGCTTTGATCTCAATGTATCTGGCCACCATGTTTATTTTCTACTGGTAACAACCTAGAGGAGGAAAGGGGTGAGTGGGCTCCCCTCAACCTCCAACAGTTAAACAATTCAGTGACAAAACAAGGGGTAAAATAAACCTCACTCAAATTCTATCTTGCTCCTGATATATCTTCCATCCCAGGAAAATATCTGATGGGAAGGAGAATCTTTCTCTCCAAGTCAGTCCCAAATCAGAAAACCCAAAGGAAATCAAAGGATGCTTCCAGGACCAAGAGAAATCTGGGCTGGAGAAGGGCTATCCCAGTGGTCCCAGACCACTCACCTGAGGAAGCCAGCGTCCCTGAGCCCTTGCCAGAGGGCTGGGTGCTCCCCTCCGAGGTCTCGGTATCAGACCAGTCCTCAGTCTGAGGCCCCATCCTGGAAGGAACCTGTGGGGGCTGGAGAGATGCACGCTGCACAGAATCTCCCTCCGAGTCCTCTTCAGAACTGAATGGGGGCGTACTGCTGAGGAGGAGAAAAAATGAGGGATGTGTGGGGCAGACGGAAAACTTTAAAAAGCACACTTCACCACTTGCAAGCATGTTTGGTTTGCCCAGAGCTGGCGTGCTCATTCCCTGGGCCCAGGAGACAGCCAGGAATAATCCCGGAGTATAGCAGCCACACCAGCTCCTCCCTTAGGAGAAGAGGACCAAGTCCTCCAGTGTGGCATCTGGGGCATGAGGAAGAGATGAGTAAGGGGAGCACAGGCCTGTCTCAACTGGGAGAAAGGACCCCAGTCTCCTCCTGGGAGCTTGGATTGGACCCTACCTAAAACCCCTCTATTCTCTGCCCCTCATATGTCTGCAGAAGCCTGTGGAGACCCCAGAGTAGGGTTGCCTGAGGCCGGGAGCCACACCACAAACCCAGTGAAAATGCAGAGTCTAGGGCTCACCTTAACCCCGGTCCTGGGGAAGCTGGGGTGCCAGAGGGTCCATGTGCTGTGAGGCGTGGAGTAGGGGTGGGCACTTGCGCCAGCCCAGGACCATGGCTGCCGCAGTGCTGAAGAGCTGTCATAGGTGGCTCTGCCAGCTTGGATGGCAATGCCACATGCAGGGTCCTGGCCTTTGCCTGGACCTCTTTGGTGACCAAAGGACTCTGCTGGCTTTTGGCTAGAAACAGAGAGAGGAATGAGTTTCAGAGTATACCCATTGGAGCCCTTAAGCCTAAGAGAATACCGAATAAGGCTCCAACACACTGGAAATGGACAAGTCACTCTGTTGCAATATTCTATAATAACCACAACATGTTGAATAATTTCCCCCATCCCTGGTATCCCACTGCTGGCCAGACTCAGGGCTGGGACCCACAGTTTTATCAGAGACCAGGAGAGCAGCTGGTATTCCAGGGTCATGTTGTCATTCCAAGAGACCCACAGGAGGCAGCAGGTCTGAAAAGGAGCCCGGCATGGCTGCAACTCATCCCCGTACACACACACCCCACTCCCACCCCAGCTCAGTCTTAGCAGCAGACCTCTCCAAAGCCACCTACCCTCTCTGCCCAACCAAGCTGCAGCCACTCGAGTGCGGACAGCCTTGCAGGAAGGCCCTGCTGCCACCAGAGGTCGCCAGAGGACCACATGGGCCTCTAAGATCCACACACAACCGCCTACCAGAACTCGGCCTGTGGCGAGTGCTAAAGCCGAGACATTAAACACAGCCTTCCATTTTCCAAATATCATCAAGACCCATTGTGGGGAGAGAAATCCAGGATCGGCAACTTTTTTATGGAAAGAGGAGAGAAAGTGCATCTCAGGGAGTTGGAGTAAGTACTGTTCCATGAAACTCTTAACATATGTGGACCAAGTAACAGTATAAAATGAGTTTCTTACTGTAGTTCAAGGTCAAATGTTTGAAATACACTGATCTCAGAGAATGCTTTTACTTAGAAGTGGACCTTCTAGGAAAGCATAAACTGAAGAGAAGGGGAAGGCAAACTTGCTAAGAGAAAATACCAATAACAGCTATAGTTACTGGGCAGACACCAAGTCGAGCACTTAACATACTTCCATTTAGCCACAGACACTTTCAGAGAGTGTTGTTTTCCCTACTTTACAGAAGCTTCCGGAGTTCAGGGACTATATCACAGACCACAATTCTGTGGAAGTAAGTGGTAGATGCAAACACAGGCTGTCAGTCACCTCAAAACTAGGGCTCTTGCCTTCTACATCCTATAGCTTTGCCCCAAAACAAAAGAGGCACAGTCTGAGGGGGAAATGGGAGGTGAGTATTCACACAGAAGTGGAAAAAGAGTCTACAAAGTGCTGTGAAAACACAGCGTCATCTCACAGTGACGTGCCCTGGAGAAGGCAGGACCCCAAATCAGAAAGGTCCTCACTCCTGGCTTTAGGAGTACAGGAGCAAGGGCTGGAAAGCAGAGTGGCACCTGGAGGAGCAAGACACCTTTCTCTTCTCTTGGAAGGGGGACTAGAAGGGCCCTCCATTTGTCTTCCGTGACTGCCTGCCCCCCCCCGCCTTCCCCCCCCCCCCCCCCCCGCCTGCCTGCCCCCTCTCTTCTCCAAGCTCCCACCACCCTGTGCTTGGCTCCATCTCATCACCTAGTCCTGACTGGCTTCCCAGGTCGTGGCACAGACCAACCTCAGTGAATACTGTACTAAATGAATCAGTGAATGAATCAATACTTGCGGCAGGGGGCTAGGGGCTTAAATTGAAGTATGAAAGGCAGGTTAGCAACCAGGACAAATATCCTCTCTCTGAGATTTCAGTGCAAGACTAAGAATTGCCCTTCCCTTAGAGATTTTTAAATCCAGGAGTTTAAACTAAGGAGAACAGTTTCCCATATCATTGACACAATATTCTCAAACCAACTGTTCTGTTATCTATTTAACATTTTTATATAAAATGATACCACTTTTAAACATAAAATACCCACTTTATACTTGTCCAAGTAATAATTTCCATGAGCTCTTGGCGTTACATTAATAGTATTTTTCTAACGCACATGAAGAAAAATAAAGATTAAATTTTTAAGTTATTCATCCATGTACCAATTAAAATCATCTCTCTTATCCCCAGAGATATGTGGCCCATATTCTGAGAAATTCCTGTGCATGAAGAGCTCAGGATGGGTCTGCCAGGACATGAGGTTACAGAAGTGACATCCCTCTAGCTGCATATGTCCATGACTGAGAAGACAAAGTGAAAGGAGCTGGGGTATCACCCTGCATGAGAGACCCACACCCACTAAAGCCTCCCTACCCAGAGCTCCCCATTACAGCAGCCCAGTGGATCTGGGACTCCTCTAGAAAGGGGTAGCGGTGCAAACCTAGAAACACAAGTTCCCCTGCTCCCTAAGCTCCTTGGGGACAGAGGCTGGAGGGTCCTTGCCTATACATTTTAATAAGAATCACAGGGCCTTTTTTTGTCATGACCACCAGGAGCAAAGCAGCAGCCATGACCCCATGCAAGGAACAAGTCTGAGTTCTGAGGAATTGGCCGCAGGCAGAACTGGCACAGCCTCTCACACGATCCCACTGCTTCAGAGCAGACTTTTTATATTTGCCTCTGCCTGTAGCTTCAGTGCTCCCAGGCCTGGGGCCTTCTCGCAGCACTGACATGCCTGGCTTATAGAGCCAGAAACTGAATGCGCTGCTGTCTGTGGGAGCAAAGTTCAACTTCCGGTAAAAGCAAGGCAGTGCAGAGTTAAGCTGCTAAGTGAGGAGCAAGTCTGAGCAGGAAGAGTTCAGGCTGGCTGCAAGCTCCAGCTCTGGATCTCCTCTGCTCCCCTGAGAGATCCTGGGGTCCCCCCACCCCACCATCTCCCCACCCCTCCACCCCCACCTCACCCAGACTCTGTTTCCCCAACAGAAGATTTCGGACTCAGTAACCTATAGGAACGCTACCAGCACAGTCACGACCCATGGGAGCAGGGATTACATCCTCCTCCTGTGCAAACAAACCCAGACCCTCCTGGGTCACAGCCCCTCTGAGCAAGCCCTCTTACCACCTTACCTGGAGCCTTGCTGTCTGCCTGGGACTTCGGGGCTCCACTCCTCTGTCTCTCCTTCACTCTGCTGGTGGCTTCCTTGATGAGCTTTTTCCTCAGGCTCAGAAAGCCAGAAAACCTCCCTGCCTTCTGCTCCCTCTGGGCTCTCAGGAGGGTCTCCAGGTGTCTGAGCGTCTGAACAGGGATTCCCTTTGCATCCTAGAAGAGACAGACGTTTTCCTCTGGAAACGGGCCTCCCCTCCTTCTCCTTCCCCTAAGCCTCTAAGCCTGCTGCTAGGCTGGGAGCCACTGCCATCAGGCGGGTGCTTTCTGGGAGCGGATGAGGTGAGCATCAGGGCAGAGTGAGCAGTGGCTTCACACGCTGCTGAAAGTGCGGTGGTTAGGGTCTGGGGGCCCTATTAAAACGTGCACAGCAAGATACTACAAAGGGACTGCGCACAATTCCATCGACATCACAGTATCCGGGGCTTAGACGGGACATGCCTCTCCACCACCTAACTGAATCTTAGGATGGGAGACCATGACTTGCTCCTTTTTGTACCCCAGGCACTATTGTTATGTCAGACACGTTGCCCTTCATGGCTAACAATGTTTCTAAAAAACTACTACAAAAAAACAAACGCCAGCTACCCTTCCATGACCTACTGGAGGTTGCTTGGGCTTTTGACATCTACCCAGAGTCCATGGGAGGGTCTTGGGAGGCATCTGAATGCAAGACAGGGATTCATTCAAGGTTAGAAAGGAATGTTTCAGTCAAGCCTGAATAGCGGGCCAAAGTTAGATTAAGCGGGAGTTGAACACAGTCAAAGATTAGCGCATCCTTACTAAATTAACCCTAGGTCCCTATTTTTGTTCAAATCTTACGCTACACAAATAGTACTTTCAATGACACGATGCCCGGCTCCTTTAAGAACATGGCATGTTTTTATGTAATAATAGATTTCACTGATGCCTTTAATCATCTGTATGCTCGGGTTGGACATGAGCATGAGGGAGCAACAGCGATCAACTGCGAATTTGTACCAGACAGAGCTCTCAGTCCCTGCCTCACCCACGGCCACCTGCTGAGTAGGAGTGGCTGCATGGACATCTCACCCAAGGAACTCATCCAGAGGCCAGATTGAGCCAATTAAGTTCCCTTTGTCAGAAATAGAGACCCAAAGAAAATAACCAATGAGTGGACAGCACAGAGAGGTCAGGACATAGGGTGGCATCTCAAGAAGCCATTGGAGAAAACAGAAAGAACCACACTATCGTGATGTGGGAGGAGAAGCTGTGTGGGTTTATGTTCCTAAACACCAAAGGTGCCCCAGTGGGAACACATAAGATAAAGAAGCTTACTATTTGAAAAACAATCAATCATTTGTCAGTTTAAGAACACCCTGTGTCTAAATGGTAGGGATGGCCCTTACAACAGTGGTCCTGGAACTTACTCTCTTTATCCCCATGCTTTCCAGTTTCTCTTCCAGGGCGTCTTCCAGGACTGGCCTGAACTGCTTCAGCAAGGTGGGGTTTCGCCTCAGAGCTTCCAGCACCTTACGCTGTCCATCTCGTAATTCCTCCAGCTCTGCAGCAGAAGACAATCACCAAGGTCAGCTTGAGCACCCAAAACTTCCACTCCCAAAGCCCCACTGCTCCCACCTGGCCTTCACTTGGTCTACAGCCTGTGAGCTTGGAGCCACTGACCCCGTCTGCGTACCCATCCTTGGGTCAAAATTTGGGTTGTTTCTGCTTCTGGGCACCACCGCCTTAGACCACCCCCACCTCGCATATTCAGGATTCTCATTCCCTGCCAGTCTGGACCTCCAAGATCAGGGCTCGGCCCTGCCCCAGGATGACTCAGGGCTTGTGGGATTTTTACTTGCCCAGATGATTCTGATGGAGGTGAGGCACAGACCATGCCTTAGGAAAGTGACCCAAAAGGTAACAAAACTAGGAATTACAATAAAACGTGGTAACTGCTACCAAGGAGCCATCCAGGGTTACCCAGGGAAGCCCCCTAAAAGTGCTCTTCAGGTCCAGTGTGGGGGCCACTGTGGTGAGACCTGCACCAGTCCTTTGATTCACCCAATAGACATTTACTGACAATATGAGTATGAACAGTTCAGTGGTGGGTGCTGGAAAACAGAAAAAAACCCTCAAGGAGCTCACAGTTGAGGGTGGTAAATTCAATCCTGGCTTCATATCTGAATCACCTGGGTCCCCACCCAAGCTAATTTCATCAGGACTCTGAGAGTAGGCCCCACACCTTAATATCCATTTTTAAAACTCCCCAGATCTTCTAACAAGCAGCCACACCTTGGAACCATTATTCTAGAACAATGGTTCTCAAAACATGAGCCATCACACCAGCGCCATCTGGTTGGTAACTTATTAGAACTGCAGATTCTCAGATCGCACTCCAACCCTACCGAATCAAAATTTCTGGAAGTGGAGCCCAGCAAACTGGGAGTGAGGAGACCTACTTCTTGCTGTACACCCTTCTGCATTCATGCCCCTAGTTCCCTTCACCCATTTCAAGTGGCCAGATACAGTTAAGTCGAGACAAACTAAATAACGAAGAGGGCAGCAAATCTGGTGTTTTGCATTGGACACTGGAGAAGACAATGAGGCCTTACCTTCCTCGGAAGAGTCCTCTTCTGTGTCCACAGCCTTTAGGCCCTCATGGATCCCTGAGAACAGGAACAGTTAGCGACTCCCGTGCCCTGGACCCCATCCCTGACTTACAGAAAAGCGTGGGACACCCTGTGAGTGCCGGCCAGAAAGCGTAAGCTCTCTAGTCCTTTCTTTACCAGAGAGAGGCAGGATGGAGCAGTGGTCAAAGACACTGAAGACAGAGAGACTGTGTTTCCCTGAAAGTAAGACCTAGCCAGATAATCAGCTCTAATGCATCTTTTTGGAGCACAAAGTAATATAAGAGCCAGTCTTATTTTCCTATAAGACCAGGTATGTTATGATACTGGGTTTTATGTTAATATTTGCTCCAAAAGACGCATTAGAGCTGATTGTCCGGCTAGGTCTTATTTTCGGGGAAACACGAATCAGAGTTCACATTCCAGCTCTGATCTTCACTAGCCGTGCACAACATGGCAAGTCCTTGAGCTTCTCTAAGCCTCAGTCTACAAAATGAGGATAATAATACCCACCCCACATTAAATCATGAGGACAATATAATGAAATAATGAATCTGAAGTGCTTGGGGAAGCACATGGCACACATCCCAGCCCCAGCACTGCGAAGTTCAAGGCCAAAGGAATAGTGCTCCTCTGAGCTGGTTGCAAGGCCAAGAAAGAAATCTCTAGCCTCAAGGCAGAGAATGGGAGATGTGCATGTTTGCAAGAAGGACAAACACAGAGTAGGACAGGGGAGGTGGCATGGAGTATGAGGGACCAGTTTCCTAAGGGGCTGGCCAAGATCCTCCACACAGGCACAGGCCCTGTAGGTTACTGTCTGCCTTTAGACACCAGCACCTGCACTCCATTACACACTCACACATTCACACGGACACACACCAGCACACGAGTACTGAAGGAGAGGAAAGTGAACACTGCAGACAGGCCACATTCACATATACTTGGGGTCAACTTGCTACACACTAGGAACAAGGTAAAGGTCAATGACCTGAACAGGCAAGGTGAATTAGAAAGAGCCTCTTCATGAACCCTGCCCCCAAGTTCCTCACCCCTCCCCAAGTCTCCACCACCCTACAGAGAAGAGCTGGCAAGGCAAGAAAACCTGCCAGCTGCAAGGAACGCTTTCAGCACAAATGCCAAGCTGCAACCCTGTCTGACCCAGAAGCAAATGTCTTCTCCCCCTCCCTCACCCAGTCGGAGAGTCTGATGCCACAAGTCCTCATCCTCATCCTGTAAATTGACTGGCGGGGGACAGGAAAGAGAAGATCCCAAGACAAGAGCCAAGACTGTTACAAACTACCCCATGCAAACTTACCCTCCACCTTCCTGAGAGACATGGTCTGGATCTACAAAGAGGTGGAAAAGAGCAGATTATAGCCAGCAGGATACTCTGCTCTGAGCAGTGGGTCTGCCTAGCACCGTGAAGAAGGGACAGCCACGATTTCCATGTCACCCACTGGGAATTGGAAGGAGCTCAGAGTACACCACTCTAATCCCCCAACACATCTCCTGCCATCCATATTTGAGAGGGATGGTGCCAGGTTGAATGGCAGCAACTAGGATGGCACCATGCTCCATTTTCCCATGGTGGGGAGATAAGAATGCTCCCTCTTCAGAGAGGGAATATGGTTTGAAAGGCAGGAGCCCCATGGAAGCAGACAGGCACATAGTCAGTACTATTGGTACAATTGGTGGAAAACAGCCAGGGCAAGGTAGGTGCCCCTCCTGCAATATGCTTATCTGAGCTGAGTGCCCTGTAAGGAAGAAGGAGGCATGATGGGGACAGTCATTGAACCGTCTGCTCAACCCCGCTTTTCCATGAAGTGCTTCTTCCTCCTTCCACATGGCTGTAAACAGGGCAGCCACATCTGACAATGTGACCCCATACCACAGCCATAGCTGACTCTCTAGGTCTGGGCAGAGAATTCTGGATTGGTAATGTGTGAAGTCAAGAGCTATCAGCAGCCAGTTGGTTTGGGTTTTGGTTTCCTTGGTGTGTTTGTGTGTTTGCTTATTTATTTTGCCACATGGAACAGAGAAATGGAAGCTGATCTTCAGAGTTTAAAAAAAAAAAATGGAAGCAGATATAAAGAAAGAGACAGAGATGCATAGCAGAGGAAATCTCCTGACCATATTCATGTCTCCAATTCCAGTTTATTCTCAGACTCAGTGGCTCTCCTGCCTTGAGCTCTGTGAGACACCCTATCTACCCTTACGACAAATTCCCTCTTCTGCTTAAGCTTGAGTTGTTTTTTATTACCTACTGGCTAATGGCTCATCCAACTATTTGTTCCTCTGCCTACCTCTAACCTAGAGACCATAAAACAAATTATTTGCTTCCTAGGCTTTCTTGCAGCTATGGCTACCCATGTGATATAGTTTTGACAAAATATAAGTAGAAATCTTGGAAGGGGGTCTTTTCATAAACTTCTTCCATTAAATATGGTTGTGATGGTTAATGCTATGGCAGCCATCTTACAACTATGAGAGTCAAACATTAGCCAATGGGTTCCTAACTAAAACATTTACAAACAAGAGTTCTGGGTAACATAAGGAAGAAAACTCCCGACTGGACCTGAGTGGCCACAGCAGTAAAGAACTAAGTGTTCTGGGGGGCAAACAGTGAAAAGAAAAGCAGCAGAGGAGTGGGCGAGATAAGCTGACTGGGTGAAGTACCTATGGCTCAGAGAACAGAAAAGCACAACTAGCAAGGGTGCAGGTGCAGAAAGAGTGGACAAGATAGTGACAGTGGTGCTCAGCCCAGGGAAGCTGTGTGGAGGGTGGTGTTGGGACCAAGGACCTGACGCCACAGGAGGGGCCCAGTTGAGGAAAGATACACTTCTCCACAGAAGGGCTCAGAAGTGGGGAGCTGAGCCTGAGCTGGGTAGAGAATTATCCGCAATAGGTGAAGAGTCACAGGGGCTCTTGAAGGGCAGTCATGAGGCTTAAATGAAGCAATAAGCAAAGTATCTACCAGGAACCGGCACTTAATATCGTCTCCGGTATTAGGGAACCCATCTGCCGGCAGCCGTAAGGATAACGGGCACATCTCCAGCCTGGAGGGAGGCAGGCTGTATCCTCACCACTTTGTGGCCCTCAAGCCTGAGGACTCTTTGCTCTCCTTAAAGAACCTAACTAATGAAACTAATGCTGCTGAGTCCCGAAGAACCTAAGGAGATCCTCACAGGGAAGAGGCACCAGAGGCTGGCTGGAAGAGGGAACACACCTACCATCTCCTCCTGGGACGCGATGAGCCTGGCTTGTTCCTGGAGCTGGGTGCGGAGGGCATGGATCTGGTGCTGCGACTGGGCAGCTGCTGTCCTCTGATCCTGAGACAGGGAAGCCTGGAGCCTTTCATTCTCCTCCTGCAGCTGGTGGGCACACAGGATAGTGGTTCAGCCAAATGTTGCAGGGACCTCTGAGAGCCCCGTGTCTCTGAGGCCTGCACCTGTAGGCAAATGCTAGTCGGGCTTTCACCTGAAGTAGGGTAGAGGGTTTCCAGACCTGGGCAGGTGGCTTTCTAACAAGACTGACTACTCTCCAGCTGTGCCTGAGGAGAAGTAAGAATTGAATGCAGGCCCCTAAGATCAGGACAAAAGGGCTCTCTGTCAGTTGTGGCCACCCAGTTGGGTAAGGTGAGGTCAATCAAAAATCATCAAATGGATGTTTTTAGGTGAAAACAAAAGGTGAAGAAAATGTGGAAACATGCTTCCTCTGGTGTAAGAGCAGAGAGAAAATGAGACTATTTATTTATATTTGCATAAAGAAACTCTAGAAGAGTATGCAAGAAAACAATAAAAGTGGTCACCTGTGTGTGCGGGGGGCGGGGGGGGGGGACAGGTAGCTGGAGATGAAGCGGAAGTGAGACTTCACTCAGTGGACCTTAAGACATTTCTTCTGCTTTTGGAATGAATTTGAATGTATTTCCCATTTTAAAATGTTTAAAATAAAACCATCAGAGGGGGTTACTGGAGTGGGAGTGGCCACTATGTGTTCAACTCTGATCTAAGCACTTTCATCTTCTGAGCTCTCTGCAGGCACAACCTGGGGCTCTGGACAACTGGCTTCCTCTTCAACTTGCCTCCTCCTCAGGGGCATTTTTATTGAAGCTGTTCTCTCTGCCCTGAGGTCTACTGGTCTCTGTTCTCTGGGCTCAGTATCTGAACCCTTCCATTAGGGCTCCCCCTGAACCATCACTGAAGTTCACAGCCATCTATTTCTCTCCTGGGTAGGATTTTAAAGAAGGACCCAAGCACAAAATGACCAGACAATTCATCTGAGGTTTATAGTACAACCCTCCTTGGGGGACCTGAAGAGGTCACTGCTGAGAGGATCACAGAGTAAAGGATGTGTTGGATTCAGAAGAGAAGACCTGACACCACTGTTCCTGGCCAGGGAAGCTGCTGTCTGGGGAGCTGACTCTTCTGTGTATTGATGAAGGTCAGCATCTAGGAACAGTATCAGCAACAAAATATCTGCCAACCAATTCAAGGTGCAGGGAAATACAGTGTACTGAAGGGTGAGAGGAGGTCACAGGAAGCAAGCTCCCCAGACCCAATGACAGCTACCTCTCTTTTCTGAGCTGCATGCTCTTCCTGCATGTCCTTCATTTTTCTCTTCCATTCTGTCTTCTGAAAAAGATTAAAAGATTTAATGGGCCCATCTAGGTAGTAAAATATATTCTAAAATTATAGGAATTTAAAAGTATTACCTCATGATTAGGCAGACAGAGAAGTAAAAAGAATGGAAAGCCCAGACAAAGATGGAGGAAAAACATGGAATCTTAGGGGGGCAGGCAGTGTGATAGATTATTGATTAATGTTGTTCAAACAAGTAGCTAGCTGCCTGAAAAACAAAAGAAAAGAAAACTGTGAACTTGAATCCTTATTTCATATCTTAAACCAAAATAAGTTCTAGGTGAGTCAAAGATTTTTAACATAAAAACTAGGAATGACTGTCAGCAAGATGATAGAATGGGAGGTTCCAGCTCTCAAACCACCCACAGGTGAGAACATCTTTATGGGGACCCTGAAATCCAGCTGAGAGGTTCCAGTACCTCAGTGGAGCAAAAATTCTGAGAATAGACACATTGAAGAGAAGAAGAACAGTTTCACATTACCTGCATTGCCCCTCCCCCAAGGCAGCACAGCTCAGTGACAAGAGATCCCCTCAACCCACAATTTTTCCAACAAGGGAAAGTGAACGTGAGCACCCAACGGCCCCAGCCTTGAGGATGCTGCCCAGGAAGCCCACTTCTGTCTCACCCAACCCAGAACTGAGGAAATCAGCATGGCTGAGTCAGCTTGGGGCACTGGTACACAAATCTCAACAACTGGCCATGGATCCCATTGTCTGCTTATGGATACCAAAAGGTGTGGACAAGAGAAAAGGTAGAAGTGTCAAGTACTTGTATTCAATTGAAGTTAAGTTGTTAGCAGCTTAAAATAAACTGCTGTAACTATAAAATGTTTTATGTAAGTCTCATACTAATCACAAAGAAAAAGCCTGTAGCAGATAAGCAAAACATAAAGAGAAAGGAATCAAAGCAAACCACTACCAAAAAAAAAAAAAAAAATCATCAAATCCCAAAAGAAAACAGCAAGAGAGAAAGGAACTAAGTAACTACAAAAAAGTCTGAAAACAATTAACAAAATGGCAATAGTATGTCCTTACCTATCAATAATTATTTTAAATTTAAATGGAGGAAATTCTTTAATCAACAAATGTAGAGTGGCTAAATGGTTTTTGTTGTTTTTTGAAAAAAGATCCAACTATATGCCACCTACAAGAGACTCGCTTTACCTTTAAGGATATACACAGGCTAAAACTGGAGGGACGGGAAAAGATATTTCATGCAAATGGTAACCAAAAGAGAACAGCAGTGGCTATACTTATATCCAGACAAAATAGACTTTAAGTCAAAAACTGTCACAAGAGACCAAGAAGATCATAATGTAATGATAAGGGATCAATTCATCAAGAGGATGTAACAATTATAAAGATACAGGTACCTAATATCAGAGCACCTAAATATATAAAGTAAATACTAACTGAACTGAGGGAGAAATAGACAGCAATACAATAATAGTAAAGGACTTTATTAGCCCACTTTCAACAATGGATATATCATCCAAGCAGAAAATCAGAAAGGAAATAGCAGCCTAGAACAGAAGCACTATATTCCAAATATTCCTAAGAGACATATACAGAACAATTTCACCTTAAAATAGCAGAAAACACTCTCTTCTCAAGCACACAAGGAACATTCTCCAGAATAGATCATACATTAGCCCATAAAACAAGTCTAACCAATTTAAGACTAAAATCATATCAAGTTAATCTTTTCCAATCATGATTCATTGAAACTAGAAATCAATAACAGGAGGGGAACAGGAAAATTCACAAATATGTGGAAATTAAACAACACAACATGCTCCTAAATAAATAATGGGTCAAAGAAGAAAACAAGAGGGAGACAAAATAAATATCTTGTGTCAAATGAAAATGGCAACACAATATACCAAAACTTATGAGAAGCAGTAAAAGAAATTCTAAGAGGAAAGTTTAGTAATAAACTTCTATATTTGGTAAAGGTCTCAAATAAACAACCAAACCCTACACCTCAAAAAACAAATTAAGCCCAAAGTTAGCAAAAGGAAGGAAATAATAAAGATTAGAGCAGAAATAAATGAAATAGAGAATGAAAAAAAATAGAGAAGATCAACAAAACTAAGGTTGGTTTTTTGAAAAGTAAACAAAATTGACATATCCTTAGCTAGACTGAGAGAGAGAGAAATCTCAAACAAGTAAAATCAGAAATTAAAGTGGAGACATTACAACTGATACTACAAAAACACAAAGGATCACAAGAGACTACCATAAACAATTATACGCCAACAAACTGGATAATCTAGAAGTGGATAAATTCCTAGAAATATGCAATCTAGCAAGAATGAATCATAAAGAAATTAAAAAATCTAAACAGACCAATAATGAGTAAGGAGATTGAATAGGTAATCAAAAATCTCCCAACAAAGAAAAGTCCAGAACGATATAGCTTCATTGGTAAATTCTACCAAACATTTAATGAATGAATGATTTTTTTTTTCAAATTCTTACCAAAAATTGAAGTGAAAAGAACAGTTCCAAACTCATTTTATGAGGCCAACATTACTCTTATCAAAACCCAGACAAGTATACTACCAGAGAAAACAATCACAGGCCAATATCACTGATGAATATAAATGTAAAAATCCTCAATAAAATACAAGCAAACCAAATTCAACGGCACATTAAAAGGATCATACACTACAATCATGTAGGATTCATCCCCAGGATGTAAGAATGGTTCAACATACACAAGTCAAAAAACATACACAAGTCAATAAATGTGATACACCACATTAACAGAATGAAGGATAAATCATACGACTACCTCAATAGATACAGAAAAAGCATTTGATAAAATTCAACATTCTTTCAAGAAAAACACCGTCAACAAATAGGGTATAGAAGGAACAAACATAGCTCAAGATAATAAAGACTATACATGACAAGCCTACAGCTAACATCATATTCAACAGTGAAAAGCTGACCACTTTTTTCTAAGACGAGGAACAAGACAAGGATGCTCATTGTCACCATTTCTATTTAACATAGTGTTGCAAGTCCTTCCCAGAGCAATCAGGCAAGAAAAGAAATAAAAAGCATCCAAATTGGAAAAAAAGAAGTAAAAGTATCTTTGTTTACAGATAACATAATCTTATATCTAGAAAACCCTAAAGACTCCACCAAAAAAACAAAACAAAACAAAAAACTGTTAGAACTAATAAACAAATTCAACAACATTGTAGGATACAAAATCAGCATGCAAAAGTCAGTTGTGTTTCTATACACTCACAGCAAACTATCTAATAAATAAATTAAGAAAACAATCCCATTTAAAATAGCATCAATAACATTAAAAACCTAGAAATACATTTAAACAAAGAGGTGAAATATCTGTACACTAAAACATAAAACATCAATTACAGAAGCTGTTAAAGTCACAAATAAATGGGAAGATATTCTGTGCCCATGGATTGGAAGAATATTGTTAAAATGTCCATACTGCCCAAAACAATCAATGTAACCCTATCAAAATTCAAATGGCATTTTTCACAGAAATAGAAAAAACAATCCTAAAATTCATATGGGCCAAAAAAAGACCCCAAATAACCAAAGCAATGTTGAGCAAAAAAATAAAACTGGAGGCATCATTTCCTGCTTTCAAAATATATTGCAAAGCTATAGTAATCAAAACAATATGTTATTGGCATAAAACAGAAGGGAACATAATACAGAACCAAGAAATAACCCCACACATGGACAGTCAACTAATCTTCAACAAAGGAACCAAGAATACAAAATAGGAAAAGGATAGTCTCTTTAATAAATGGTGTTGGGAAAAATGAATGTCCACATGCAACAGAATGAAATTGGACCAATATCTTCCACCATACACAAAAATCAATTCAAAGTGGATTAAAAACTTGAATGTAAGACCTGAAACTATAAAATGCCTTGAAGAAAATATAGGGGGAAAGCTCCTTGACATTGGTATTGACAATGATTATTTTGGATGACACCAAAAGCACAGGCAACAAAAGCAAAAAAAAAAAACGAGTGAGACTGCATCAAACTAGAAAGTTTCTGCATAGCAAAGGAAACAATCAAAAAATAAATAAAAAGGCAATCAATGGAATGGGAGAAAATATTTGCAAACCATGTATCAACAGGTATATGAAAACGTGCTCAACATTATTAATCAGCAGAGCAATGCATATTAAACCATAGTGAGATATCACCTCGCATCTGTTGACATGGTTATTATTAAAAAAAAAAAAAAGATAACAAGTGTTGGCAAGGATGTGACGAAAAGGGAACACTTGTACACTGCTGGTGGGAATGTAAATTGGTACAGCCACTATGGAAAACAGTATGGAGGCTCCTCAAAAAATTAAAAACAGAGTTAATAAGTTTCTCTGGGTAGCTCCCATGTATACATGAGGTATACATGTGAATAAACTTTGGGTTGTTTTTCTCTTGTTAAAAAAATTAAAACTAGAATTACCAAATAATCCAGCAATCCCACTTCTTAGTACTGATCCAAAGGAATTGAAATCAGGATCTCATAGAGATACCCATACTCCCATGTTCACTGCAGCATTATTCACAATAGCCAAAATATGGAAACCTAATAATTGATCTACAGATGAATGGATAAAGAAAATGTGGTATATACATACACTGGAATATTATTCAGCCTTAAAAAAGAAGAAAGTCCTGCCATTTGCACCAACATGGATGGCTCTAGAGGACATTATACTAAGTGAAATAAGCCAGACACAGAAAAACAAATAGTGTATGATTTATTTATATGTGAAATCTAAAATAGTCAAACTCATAGAAACAGAGAGTAGGATGGTGATTGCCAGGGGCTAAGAGGATGAGGATATCAGGAAGTTATGGTCAAAAGTTATGGTCAAAAGTTGGTTATGCAAGATACATACACTGTATTGTATACTTAAAATTTGCTAAGAAGGTAGATCTTATGTTAAGTGTTATTACCACATACAAAAAAAATAACAATCATCATCATCATCATAATAAAGAGGGTGGGAGGAAACTTTGGAGGTGATGGATATGTCTATAGCCTGATAGTAGTGATAGTTTCATGGGTGTATATTTATCCCCAGACTCATTGGGTTGTATATATTTAATATGTACAGCTTTTTTACATGTCAATCATACCTCTCAATAAAGTGGTATGAATGAATGAATGAAGCCATAAAATTACTAAAAGAAAATATAGGAATATTTTAAATCTCAGTGACCATAAATTGATCAAAAAGATTGATAATTTGATAATTTTGACCACATAAATGTTATCAATTTTATATGACCAAATCCATGATAAACTGAGTTGAAGGACCAATAGAAAAGTGGGGAAAATAGCCACAATGAGAACACAAATGGTTGGTAGCGTTACTTTCCATGTATTGCACAAACTCACAAATTGGTAAGGAAATCAATAGAAAAATAGGCAAAGGATATAAATAGAGTTCATAGAAAAAGAATGGCCTTTTAAATCTGACACTTGTGAAACATCAAGCAGTGGAAACACTTTACTGCTGAGTGTTAGTTAGACATTAATCTCTTTCTTAACAGTCTTGGATAGCAGAAACAGAAGCATATGATTTAATGATCATGTCAATTGTCTTTCCTTGCCATGGAGTTATCATAACTGGACTATTCTAAGATTCACCTAGTGGTGGCCAGAGCTACCTCCTACCAGCTTGTGAGAGTGGATTGTGCACAAATCTTCCCAATTCCATGCTCAGTAACCCCACATTAGTAGCATGAAATCAGCCATGGTGGGAATAGTCACATCACAGAAAATAGCAAATACAACAAATCGAAGATTTTTTTGGTTCCAGAGAGCCAGTTGTTAAATATGTACCATCACACCACTAAATCCATCCCAAATATGTATCTTCAAATCCAGAAGGTTATCATGCTTTCTAAGAGCTGTTTTCAACTAGGTTGGAGTCAAAATGAGGGCAAAGGTGTCCAATGAGAGACACAGCTGGGTGTATTTTGAAAAAGATCCCGGGCGTATCTGGTATTGCACATATGCATACCACCAGCCTCACCTGAGGACCACAAGAACCCTATTCTATGCTTTCATACATTGGCAGAAGGTCTAAAAATACAGAACTCTGATGTCTTTCAACTTCCCTAAAACCAACAGCAAAAATGAGAAACTCTGTTAGAAGACAACATGATTATTGGCTGGCTCTGGGAAGAGTGGCAGTGGCGATCGGCTCACCTGGATTTCCATCTTCTCCCTCAGGTGCCGGAGCTCCTGTGCCTGCCTGAGGCGCTCCTCAGACTCCTCATCCCGCAGAGACCCAAGGTTGGAGCCCATCATACTGTGGGACTGCAGTGCCTTTAGTTTCTGAAAAGGCCAGGGCATAGTTTTATTAAGGTGAAGATTGAATCACGATGTTGTCATTTATACCTTGAGCAGTGTCAGAAAGGCACACCTACCCCAACCACAAACCCCCAACTTGTCCTCACTAGATATCTGCATGCCTGCAAATATTCACACAAGTCTGCGTTCCCCTTCTCCGGGGTTCTCCTGAGAGCTCAGGCCTTGCACAGGAGAAGCAAGATCCCAAGAAAGAACAGAAAATGGACTGTCTCACAGAGTGGTTTACAGTCACTCTAAATGGAACCTTATCTGTTTTTCCCCCAGAATTTTTAAAAATATAGTAACAATTTGGTTCCTATCCTTTAATAAAAGTAAAATAATAAAATGTCAGGTGAGAGAAGACAGGAATTAGACACACAACGTAAGTACATAAGCAATCTTATAGGGGAAAAGAAAAAAAATGGATGTTCCAATTTAGGAGAATGTGATCCAAGTTAAAAGGAAACCATGGATGGTAAGAATTATGTCCTCATTTACCAAAACTCAGAATTTCCTAACCAAAAGTAACCCTTCGACTCTTGATGAGGTGGTTTTTGAACAACTCTATATTCAAATCAATACCTATCTATCAAATGTCTAAAGAAACACACACACACACACACACACACACACACACACACACCCCCCTCATTTCAACCCCTCTGCCTTCCATCCTCAGCTTTCCATCTCAGATTGAGATGATGCATCACCCAAGACTCCAAGCATATCCTATGACAATCCCCTTCTGGAAAAGTTGTCTAGGTTTCTTTAGGCAGAATGTGGAATGACTGTGAGAAATATTATTTGATAGTTCATTTTCAAAAACAAGAAAAGATTTTCCTTGGTGTTAGGAGGACCCATAGGAGATAAATACATTCTGAAAATATTTTTCCTCTGATACAACTTTAGTTATACAAGTTTATATGGGAAAATACAGTCTAGGGATAACTATAATAAGGTGTTTTTGAATAAACTTAGTAGTATATCCAGTAGAAAACCAGGGGCTTAGACGTTTAAAGAGCTAGGTTCAAAGCCCAGCTCCATCTCTCAATAGCTGTGTGACCTTGGGCAAATTAGGTGGCCTCAATGTCTTCACCTGTAAAAGAGGAATGTTAATAGCTTTCTTTTTTTTAAAAAAAAAAAAAGAACTTTAAAAAATAAATTAATAAACTAATGACATACCTACTTTGAGAATGTTATGATTATTTGGTTGTTACGATGATTAAAAGTTAGTATATATAAAGTGCTCTGCACAGGGGCTAGAAAACAGTAAAGATAGTCAGTAAATGTTAGTGATTATGTGTGACCACCACAAACCCCTGCCACACAGCTAGCACTCAGCAAATATTTATTTATTAAATATTTATTTATTTAAATTTTTCCTCATTTCTGTCCAGTGGTGAAAGCCCTTTGCAAAAATAAGGATACTATCTAGGGAGTTCTCACTATATACCAGACAATGTTAAGTGTTATCAATGTGCTAATTTAACTCTTTCAGCAACCTATCTTACACAAAAGAAACTGAGGCACGGGAAGGTTAAGTAATTCACCCAAGGTCACACAGCCAATATGTGATAAAGCAAGAATTCAATCCCAGGTACTGGCCTCTGGTATCTGGCCTCACAGTGTATTAGCCCCCAATGGCAGAGGAAATAAAACTAGTACAAACCATGAAATGAATTTTAAGAAGAAGCAGATTTTCAACAACAGAACTTTTAAAATCCTTTTATGGGGGAGTACCTCTTCCAGCGTAGAGTTATGGTTGGCAACACTTTTAAATTCATCCCAAAATAATTTTTTTAGCTTGTCTATTTCCCCATATAGCTTGGCCCGCTCTTTTTCTTTCCATTCATCAAATTCTTTCTTAGCTTCCATGTCCCTCTGACGAGTGATCTCTGCTTCCTACAAAGAAAAGAACAATTGAATCATTAAATCCACATTATGGCAAACATTTACTGAGAAACTGCTAGGGCCCCTCGTCCCGTGCAAGTCGCTATGGAGACCCAAAGAACATTTATCCCACAGTCCCCACTGTTTGGACTTGGAGTGGGCCAAGTCTTATTTGAAGTGTAAAGTCACTTGAGGATAAGTATCAGGTCTTTTCTCTCTATTCTTCACAATGCCTGGCATAACTGGTGCTCAATAAATGCATGCTAAGGGAATGAATGATGAAGGAAGGAAGGAAGGAAGGAAGGAAGGAAGGAAGGAAGGAAGGAAGGAAGGAAGGAAGGAAGGAAGGAAGGAAGGAAGGAAGGAAGATAGGAAGGAAAGGGAAGGGGAGAGAAGGAGGAAGGGAGGGAGGGAGGAAGGGAGGGAGGGAAGGAAGGGAGGGAGGGAAGGAAGGAGGCAAGTTTATGTATTTTCATTTTACAAATACTTACTGAGTACCTCCTCTGGGCTGGATTCTAGAGCTTTCGGAATAGGACCCAGTCTTTGTCCTCAAAAACTTAACTAAAAGTGTAGTGTAAGCAGTTAAAATTCAGGCTCAAATGCCCTCCGAAGGTGCTGAATAATGCAGGAAAGTGCAACTCCCCGCTCTGTTTTTGGCCAGACCAGTCTGGCAAATAACTGAATTTTCCTTTCCAGACTACCTAAAATCATTTGCCACATTCAGGAAGATGCCATCCTAGCTGTGACTCCCAAGTCCAGGAAACCAGCCAGACTTTTGGCCCTGTAGGACACCTGGGTTGTCCCTGACCGAGTCTCCGTCCGGACATTTCCTCTTGATGCCCACCTGGAGCTGCCGCTGCCTCTCAGCCTCCCGCTGGGCTTCCAGCTCCCCTTGGGTCCACTTTAGCTTGGCTCGCAGCTCTTCTAACACCTCCTCCACTGGCTGTTCCTGCTTCTGTTTTCCTGTGGGGTCCATGCAAAGAGAGTGCCCAGTTTAAGTAGAAAAGTCAGTGGAGTATTAATCCTCACCTATGTAATCAATCACACACACCTTAGTCTGAGACCAGCTTTGCCATTTACCTTGTACATTGATTGACCTTGGGTAAATGATATAACCTCCAACCCTCAGTTTCCCCAAACTGGAAAATGGAGAGAATAATAGTGCCTAACTCAAAGGTTTGCTGCGAGGATGCACACTGCTCAGCATAGTGCCTGGCATGACAGCTCAATAAATGTGAACAATTGTTGTCATTTCAAATAACTAGTATGACAGGACTGACACATGAAAATGTGAATGCAAAATTACTAGAGCAACAGAAGCAGGATACCAAATAGCATGTACACGTTGATTGTTAATACAAAGATCCTACCTACATGTATCCTGACAGCAATCAGGGAAGACTTTAAAACGATGAAAATAATTGTTTTAAGTTCACTTTTTTCAATAATATAATTTAAACATATGATTTTAAATTTCAAATGGAAGAAAGGCAATGGGCATTATGAAAAAAGGCAATGTGCATTTAGCCAAGGTTGCTTTAAGTGTATAATTTAAATTTTTTAAGTTAAAAAAAAATAACAAGACAAACAAAGAAACAAAAACTCATTGACACAGACAACAGTTTAGTGGTTACCAGAGGGTAAGGGGAGAGAGGGGATGGTAGAAGAGGGTAAAGGGTCAAATATATGGTGATGGAAGGAGAACTGACTCTGGGTGGTGAGCACACAATGTGATATATAGATGAGGTATTATAGAAATGCACGTTTGAAACCTATGTAATTTTACTAACTATTGTCACCCCAATAAATTTAACTTTAAAAAAAAGATTCAGAATGAATTATAGGAGAGCATTCTAACTAAACCACATACTGATAAAGCAAGAGTTAAGGGTTAATGAAAAAGATACTTGCACATTTGTACTTGCACATTTGTTGCTTTTGAAAGCACATTTAGTGATTACTAGATAAGTGGTACTACTGTTCTTAAAACTCTAAGCCTTTCTTTGAAAAGAGATAGGGTTTTTCTCAGATTGGACTTTTTGGAAAGCAGCTTTTTTAAAAGCAACTTTTAGATGCAGTAGAAATTAATTTGGGTTAAAGTGATTTGAGGTGAGTGTAGAGTAGAAGAGCTGGGGTATCCGAGAGGCCGGCTGCCTGAGAATAAAAAGGTCATGAACATTAGTGTAGCTAAGTTGTCTTAAGAACATATCTTCCCCCTCCTTACAGCACTTTACATTAAGGAATGTGCACAAAGATTTACATACAAAAATTTAGGTCATCATATGATTTATCATAGGAAAATTTTTGAGTAACCCATCATAAAGTAATTCAATTGTGAAATAAATTATGATAGCAATATGATGGGAGACTATTCAGCCATTAACAATCATGTTTTCAAAGATGATTTCATAACATTGGAAAATATGATATATTTTTTCTTTTCTGTGTATGTGTCATATATTCTTAATTGAATATAAGCAACAGCCAAAATTGTCCACTATATGATTATATATGTATACAGAAAAATAATAATAGAGAATACACCAGAATATTAACTGCAGGTGATACTGTCTGTGTATTTAGTTTCTCCTTTCTATCTTTCTGTATTTAAATTTTCTATATGACAGGCATTTTTTATACCTACATATAACATAAAATTTACAATTTTAACCATTTTTAAGTGAATAGTTCAGTGGTATTAAACACATTCCTAATGATGTGCAACCAGCACCACCATCCATTCTCATAACTCTTTCATATTGTAAAACAGAAACTCTGTACCCATTAAACAAAGCTCCCATTCTCCCTTCCCCCCAGCTCCTGCCCCTCACCATTCTACTTTCTGTTTCCATGAATTTGACAATTTCAGGTAAAATCATACAGTATTTGTCTTTTGTGACTTACTTGGTTCAATTAGCATAATGTCCTCAAGGTTCATTCATGTTGAAGCACATGTCAAAATTTCCTTTCTTTTTAAGGCTGAATAATATTCCACTCTCTATATATGTATATACTACATATGTGTATATACATATATACATATACATACCAGATTTTGTTTATCCATTTATTTTTCAATGGACATTTGGGTTGCTTCCACATCTTAGCTACTGTGAATAATGCTGCTATAAACACGGTATACAAATATGTCTTTAAAGATATATACTTTTATCAGAAAAAAACTATTTAAGAAATGGAAAATATGTTTTTCTTTAGCAGCCTCCAATGCAGAACCAAGAATTAAATATATAAAAATGCTTAGTAACTAGGTAAATGGTGCTGTTTTAAAACTCTAAGTCTGTTCTTTGAAAAGGAAATTAAGGAAAAAGTTTTACTTAATGGGATTTTTATATTTATATTTTGATATCTATATGTATTTTGTTTGAATAGCTATTTCTTAATGAACCTCAAAAAATGGATATAAAGTAAGCAAATCTCTATACGTGGAAAACAAAGCCTTGTTACTCGTTTTGAAATTTGAAACAATAAAATTAAAGTGATCACATCATAATAAGCTCATGTACATAAAAAAGTCAAAGAACTGGTCTGACTACTCATTAAGCATCTTTAAGCTCATTCATAGTTAGCATCAGAGAAAAGCGGATTCACAGAAGCCTGGGAGGTAATGCCCAATCCCAATAAAGGCCACTGAAACTCAGAGGGCAAGCACTGACCATGGTCTCAAAGTAGAAAGGGACAAAGCTAAGACTGGAACCTACTTGTCTGACTCCCAGCCCCTTTTCTTTACACACATGTTCAGAAATCCTCCTATCCCCATGTGGGGATCCCCCATGGCAGACGGTGGGATCACCCCATCCTCACCTGTATGGTGAGGTTCTGAGGGCATCTTTAGGGGTATATGTGCACCCACTGACCACCACCCCAGGCCCTTCCTTCCACAGTCCCAAGGGGGACACCTGAACTCACCACCATGCCTGCGCTGGATGTGGCCCTGGAGAAAGGTAGCATTCATGAACGTCTTGTCACACAGATGGCACTACACAGAGGGAAAGTGGTAGAAAGTGCAGGATTAGATCACCTGAGTCTGCCTGGGATTCTCCCTATATCAAAACTCCTATTTCCTTGGAACCCCTGGGCTGCTTCATAAATGAAGAATTTCATTTACTGAGTAAGGCAATGGCGTTCAAGTCCTCCCCACCCCATCCCCCCAAAAAACATACGTATATTCTGAGCTTTAAAACACTACCAGTGCCCTAGGGAACTGCGAATACTGACTAGGTATTTGATGACACTAAGGAATTTTTGTTGGTTTTCCAGGGTGTGATGATGGTATTGTGCTTATGTTTAAAAGCGGGAGTCCTTGTCTTTTAGAGAAACATACTGAGATATTTACAGATGAAATCATATGTCTAATACACTCCAAAATAATCCAAGGGTGGGGAAAGTGGGTAGGAGAGCAGATACAGTAACAATGTCCATGAGTTGATAACAATTGGGGTGGGTAGTGTGCAGATAAAGGTTCAGTACTTCACTCACTCTATTTTTGTATATGTATAAAATTTGCCAAAATGAAAAGGTTTTTTAAAAAAATACCAATGTCTAGGTCCCACCACAGGGTTGAGAACCACCAGAGCAGAGGATAGTAAATAACAGCATCTCTAATCCCACGGCAGTCTACTCAAGCATTTCAGACACTGCCAATCTATCGTATCTTTTCAGTGTATAACTTCAAAATTCTTCTAACACAGCTTTGAAGGCTGCCATTACTGGTCAAACAGAGTAAGAGGGCAGATTATTTGCAATCTTTACAGTAGGGCAAATGTGACAGAAATTGCCAGTTGTCCCCCAATACCCATTTTCCCTTTTTCCTTAGCAATAGAAACCTTTAGCTGGTCATGAATCTAATGAGAATAAACACCAAATCCCAGCCTGCCTTGCAACCAGGCGTGGCCATGTAACTAAATTCTGGCCAATGACATGGAAGCAGAAGTGCTATGTGCAACTTCTGGGAGGTATCATTAAAGAAAGACTCAGGGGGCGGTTAGATGGCTCAGTTGGTTAGAACATGAGCTCTTGTTGCCAGTTCAATTCCCACATGGGATGGTGGGCTGCACCCCCTGCAACTAAGATTGAAAACGGCGACTGGATTTGGAGCTGAGATGTGCCCTCCACAACTAGATTGAAGGACAATGACTTGGATTTGACGGGACCTGGAGAAACACACTGTTCCCCAATATTCCCCAATTTAAAAAAAAAAAAAATTTTTTAAAGAAAGAAAGAAAGACTCAACACATTCTTCATCCTCCCTCCTCCTGCTGAAGAGAATGTGGACTCAAGATTGGAATTCAGGCAGCTGTCTTAGCCCATGAGGCAGAAGCCAAGGAACAAGGCTAGCAGAGTCACACAAATGAGTTTCTAGTTGTCAGAAGGAATATGAGTTGGGTGGGGTGGGGAATATTTTATAAGGCATCCTATTCCAAATTATAAGCCCTGGCCCTCATCCCACCCTTCCCTGCTTCCCCATTCCCCCCTCAAGCAGCGCACTCACAAACCAGGCACCTTAAGTCGGACAGCCACCACTGCCTTCAAGCTAAAATCCACACTCTACCATGGGATTCAAGGCTACCATGACCTTGCTCTCCTATCCTCTCCTGCCACATCTCTCACCACAGGCCCCCGCCCAAACCCCAAAGCCATCACACTGATCACCCTTCTCACAGAGGCACCTCGGTTGCTTCTACCCCTAACACTCCTTTACAAAACTGTGCTCAACATTCAAGGCTCAGTTTAAACACCACCTCAGGAAGACTCCGCATCTCCCTCCTCTGTGCTCCCACCGCTCCTCAGGCATTTCTCTGACTTAACACTTTCTCCACCTGTTCATTTTTGGTGGTACAGTAGCCACTGCCTTTGGCAGTACAGAAAGCCCCAGCTTTCTTCTGGGAGTTACTTTCTTCCTTACTCTCAAGCCATGGGCTTCGGTTCACCCCCAGCTCTGGGGTGGAACATGTGACCTAGACCAAAGCTAATCAAAGGCCTTCATTCCCAGAGTCATGTGACTGGTTCAGAAATGGCTAGGAGACCCAAACATAAGAGACACACTGAAACACTGTCTGGGCTGCTGGGACAAAAGTAGGTCCTCTATCATGTCAGCCTTAAATCTGGGAAAATGAGAAGTTGGCATTATAGTGACCCAACTTCCTACCACACAGACAGAATCTTTCTGAGAATGGAAAATACCCAACTTCCTACCACACAGACAGAGTCTTTCTTTCTCTGCAGCTCTAGGTCACATCTTCCTCAGTGTGGACTGAGAAAGAAACTAGATTTTCTTTCTCTGCAGTGTGGAGCTGCAGAGAAAGAAACTAGATTCTGGTGCCATATGATTCTTGGGGCAAAACCACACTTGAGTGCCACCTGAACCGTGGATTTTTCATTTAAATCAACCAATAAATTCCTTATTGGCTTAAACCAATTGGCTGTTTTGTTACTACTGAAGGGTTCTGACCTTTTTTATCATAATTAACATTATATAAATTATATCAACTACCGTTCTACGAATTAACATGGTATCCTAATGATTCTTTCTGTCCCACCCACCCCAAACCATGAATTTCTTGAAAACCTGAACCAACATGACCTGTTCCTACATCCCCAGAGTGTGGCACAGAGCCTGCCCACCATGACAATGCATTAAAGGGCAACTGTCCCCAATCCACATTCTCCGTGGAAATACATGCAAATGCTCAAATGCCGCTCTGGGTAACAGTCACTTGGTTGAATAATGGAGTCCCTTTTCCAGAATGGTCCTCACTCTACCAGCCCCTTGTCACACACTGATTACTTACACAAACACACACATACGCACCACCCCTTTTACATATACCCTTACACGCCACACTCTCTACATGCACACACAAACCTCTCATACATACACATTCACACTCTCCATAAATGTACACATCCTTAGACACACATATATAGAGCCTTTATTCCTTCACACACCATAAATACCGTGTTTACCCGAAAATAAGACCTACCCCGAAAATAAGCCCCCGTTAAGATCGTCAGCCAGATGGACGCATTTTGTACATTATGATGATGTTCCAGAAGAAGATGACATGACTGTATTTGAATAAATGTAGATTGTTGTGCATGAAAAAAATAAAACATCCCCTGAAAATAAGCCCTAATGGAGCAAAAATTAATATAAGACCCAGTCCTATTTTCCGGGAAACACGATATATCTTTATATGCACACCTACACACACAGGCACACATTACACATCACACACTCTGTATATAAATACATACCATACACAGATGTACTCTGCAAATATTCACATGCACACATTAGATGCACACATATTCACACCTTCCTTAAGCACACACACACCCCATACATTCACACATGCACATACTAGACATACTCTATGCACACACATCCTTCATACACACACCCGCCACACATATACACTCTCCATACACACACACACACACACACACACACACACACACACACAGACTGTAGAACCTGATCAGATACCCTCGGGCTCTCTGGCCATGAACAGTGTCTCTAAAATCTTGCTCCTAACCAGTGAGAATGGCCCAGAGTGGCTTCAGGTCCCAGAGGGTGGTGCTGCCCAGATGGCCTGGTGGCTGGATGCACAGCCCTCCCATTCACCCTGCCCTGCCAAGATTCCTCACCGTGTGGTAGCTGTGGGCACCTGTCTGCAGGAGCAGCTGCTGCAAGGTGCTGATCATCTTGCGACGCCGGCGGCTCTCCTCTCGCACACCCTTGAGCTCATCAGCCTGGCGGCCCAGCTCCTGCTGACCGCGCTCCTGCTGGCCCAGACTGGCCTGCAGCTGCGCCTCCAGCTGGGCAACACTGGCACTCAGGCAGTCCTGGCAGTGCAGCAGGTACTCTATGATGAGCTGTGCCAGGCGCAGCACCTTGAGCAGTGCTGGGTCCACAGGCTGCCCACAGCGGCTGCATGCCTCCCGGTCCATGTTGCAGAAGGTGACTCCAGCAATGTTCTCCTGCAGGGTGGCCACATCCAGCTCCCGGGCCACACGGTCCACATCCAGGGCGCTAATGCGCCTCCAGTCCATGCTCTCATTGCGAGGCTGGAACTTGAAGGTAGGGAGTGTGTAGGCCCCAAAAAGGGGACCACTGAGGCTCTCAGCAGTGGTAGCAGGGGACTGCATGGGTGAGGGAAGCCCTGGGCTGACCACTGCAGGAGGGTGCCGCCAAGGCCACGGCAGCAAGCAAAGGAACTGAGAGAGGGCCTGGAAAATGAGAAGAGATTCCAAATTAGGCAAGGCATGTGGGCTGCATGTACCCTACACCTGGCCAGCAACAGCCTAAGTGGGGTGAGGTGAGGGACCTGAACAACAGCTGGAGTATGTGTGGTATGCACTGACGTGGCCAGAGCCATGGAAAGCAAGGGCGTGGGCTTTACAATAATAACACAGATGTGGATTCAGATCTTCAGCCTTGGACAAGTCCCTTCACATCTTTAAGCCTCCTAGGTACACTGGGGATCACGGGACTCACTTTGCAGGTTTGTGGTTAGCAAGGAGACAGGTGAAGCACCCAGTCTAGTGCCTGTCACATAGTAGGTCCTCAGTGAACGTCCCCTTGCCCAAGTCCACGGCCAAAGGTCTTTGTCAGGGGAAAACTGTCAAATGTATAAGTAGGTCCTTCTGCAACCCTACATTGATCTCAGATAACGTCCAACAACTTGCCATGGGTGGCACAGCCACCTAATGTCCACAACATTCCCTCCTCTCCTCCTGCAACTACAAGATCATAGGGGACAGGGGTAGGCTACATTTCCCAGTTTTCCTGGCAGTAAGGTGTCATCATATGACTATGTTCTCTCTAGTGGAATGTGAGTGAAATGATGTCCAATACTGCTATTGAGGAGGGGGTGGGGAGGGGGGCAGTGGTGCTAAAGAGAGTGGCCACGTCTCTGCACGCAGATTGTGCTCCATCCATGATGGTCTTTTTTCTCAAACCCAATTACAACTTATCCTACCAATAAACTCATACAGGTGTGCAAAGGTGCTTGTGCAAGAATTATCATTGTAGCATTGTTTGTAATAGCAAAGTATAAGAAAAAGTACCAGAAAGCAGAGAACAAAGTGCAACAGGGGATATAAATGTTATCTCTATACAATGAAATACTTTGTGGCTATTGATGAAAATAAGGCAGCTTTACATGGAATACTGATCATATATACTCATATACTCATAAACATACTTTCATTTCTGTTTAAATGATATAATCACATTAATGATAACTTGTGAAAATAAAGGAGCTATGTATATCTCATTCATATATATATATATATATATATATATATATATATATCATGTTTCCCCAAAAATAAGACCTAGCCGGACAATCAGCTCTAATGCGTCTTTTAGAGCAAAACTTAATATAAGACCCGGTCTTACTTTAGAGCTGATTGTCCGGCTAGGTCTTATTTTCAGGGAAACACAGTATATATCTGATATCTATATCTAAATAGATATATCACATTAAAATGGTTGCCTATGAGGGAGGAGGAAAATGGGAGTAAATAAATGAATAAATGAATGCATGAGTAGAAAATGGATAGCTAGAAAGAGATAGGTAATAGATAGATAGATAGATAGATAGATAGATAGATAGATAGATAGATAGATAAAGATAGACAGGCCTTACACAGACCAATAATGATTATATATATATATATATATATATATATATATATATATATATATAACAAATAGAATCATATATATATATATATATATGATTCTATTTGTTATTCATGTATAATCATAATTAAATAAAATACATACACTAAGTTGATTTTATACATATATTATATATTATATTATATATATATATATATATATATATATATATATATAGCTTCATAAGCATAGACTATGTCTAGAAAAATAAACAAGCTGTTAGCAATAGTTACCAGTTACCTCTGGGAATGGGAATGGAGGTTGAGGACCTTTATCTTCCACTTTCCACTTCTCTATACCATTCAAAGATCTTTGTATCCTCATTAATTACTTTTAAATTTTTTTTTAAAGAAAAAGATATAATTTCTGCCCTTGAAAAACTTAGAATCTGGAGCAACAGACAGTACATGTGACGCTATTTAATCAAATTCTTTCTAGATCATGTCATTCAGATATTTAAATGCAATAGAAAGTCAGAGAAGAGAAAGGTCATTGACCTCATAAAGGAGAAAAGCCTTGAAGAAATGATGGAGCTGGGTCTGCAAAGAAGGGAAGGGCCTCCAGGAAAGGGCCTGACCTCCCTGAGCCCTGTCTTCATTTGGGAAAGGCGGTGATAGGCCTGCCCTACCTATCCCCCGGGTGCTGTGAGAACTGGAGGAGATACAAGGGAAAGGCATGCAGTACTAACACCAGCTGTGGTGCAGGAAGCACCAGCCTCTGTGCCAGCTACAAACTCTAAATACAAACCTACAAACAGCTATTATCATTCCCATTTTACAAACAACTAAACTGATGTCTGCAGAGGTTCAGTGTCTTGCCCCAGGTAGGGAGGCCAGGGTTGAAATATAGTTAGAAGTACGTCTGGCTCCAAAGCTTGTGGACTGTGAACTCCCCAATATGATCCTTGAGGCTATTAGTCCTAAAAACTTGCTTTGATCAGATCATCACCACTTATCCCTCAAACTCATTCATTCACTCACTCCCCTCTCATTTACAGCATGACTACCTGGGCCAGGCCTAGTACCAGGCACTGGAGCAACCAAGGTGTATTCCTGGTTCAGTGTGGCTCCTTGTTGCCACAGTACTGAGTCTAAACCCTGGCTTGGTCTGGAAGACTGCCCACAGGATGCCACTGACCCACCTTTTCCATTTCATCTCCTATTCTTTCTTAGATACTCTTCCCCAACACATACGCCAAAAACAAAACTCTCCAGCCACAAACACCCAAGGCCATGAGGAGAAGACCAGCACATTTCTACTTAACACAGTGTGTTATTAAAAAAAAAAAAAGGCAGGGAGGCAGGTGAGATGATACTCACCATGCTCAACTTCAAGCTGCAACTGTGTCACAAGAGCCTCAGAAACAATTGCCACAACAAGCCGTGTCTTGGAACAACAGCAGGTTACCAGGCATGCTGTGGGCAAGGGTAACAGGACACCTGCTTCCTGTCCTCCTGAAGACCAGGAGCTCACCTGAGAATGCACTGTTTAACTATTTAAGCTTTGGCCTCAGATGTTTGCCCACAGTCCTCTCTCTAATAATATGACCAAAAACACTCCATCAGCAGCTCTCTCGGCTCTCCTCCCATCACTTTGAATGCTCCTGCCAGCCTCTCCCTCGAACAGTTTCACTCCTCCTTTAAGGCAGGGTGTGCCAGTGCCCCCATGATACTGTCCCGTTCACCCATGATGCATCTCTCCCTGCACACTCTCCTTGGAGATGAGCTCACACATAACCACAGCTTCATCTACCAAATCTATCTTACTGGCCCATCTGTCTCTTGGGACCATTAGACCAAAATTGCCATTACTGATAATACCAGAAATTATATATCCAAATTCCAATGCAGGAAACGTGCCAGGTATAAAAGGAACCACAGCATAAGTTTGATGATAAATGGCAACTGATTCTCCATCTTAGTGTCCAAAATACAATCAGGCAGCGATTCTCAAGTGTGGTCTCTGGACCAGCAGACCAGCATCACCTAGGACCTTGTGAGAAATGCAGCTCTCCAGATTTATTAATTCAGAACCACTGCTTTAGGGAGTGTTGGGACAGGCAGTGTTGGGGTTGTGGCAAAATGGCAGTGCATGACCTCTTTAAAAAGGACAGCCACCAATGAGCTTCAGCCATATAGGAATGAATGTGTTCCTCGGGCGCTAATTCCAAATTAATTAAGAAGATATTCAAAGACCTTTATGAACTGTTTCCAAACTACCTTTCTAGCTGCATCTCCACTTACCATATTATTTGCTGTCCACCCATTCTTATGTCTGGGCTACTTATTTATAGGCACTGTTTTTAAGTGCTTCGTAAAGAATAATTCGTGTAATCCTCAGAACACCGCCTTGAGGAGATACTATTATTATCTAAGCCACAAAGAAGTGAAGAAGCTTGTCCACAGGTACAGGAGGCAGGATCCAAACCCATGCCGCCTGGTTACTGAGTCTGAACTCTTAGCCCCTATGCCATGCTGCCTCTTGGTATAGAGGGCCCTCGGCCATATCCTTCTGCTCCTACTGAAGGTGAATGCATGCTTTCAAGGATTTGCTCATACATGATCGCTACCCAAATCCCTCCCAGGCCCACAGTCATAATTCCTGCCCCTCCCCAGAGCACGGAACATAAACTCCTTTAGTCACTCTCACCACATTCTGGTCTGACGTGCAGTAGCTGTGCAGCAATCATTCATCCATCCCATCAACAAATGATTCCTAAACCCGTACTAAGTGCCAGGCACTGTGATTGACACTCGGGATTAATGGTGATTCAGGCAACAGTTCCTGCCATTGTTAACAGAAAGAGTTAACAGTTCTGGAACTGTGTGCTCCACACACAGTTATAAGGCTTTACATGTATTATCTCAGTTAATTCTCACAACAACCCTGTATACAGATGAAGAAACTGAGAGGTGAACAAAGAGGGTGAAAGACTTTCCCACAATTACACAATTAGTAAGTGATGGTGTCTGGTCCACAGCTGGTTCTCCAGAAAGACAGAAAAATACACAGAAATTAGCCTACAGAGTGGCAAGTGCCAGGGTAGGAAGTAGGACGAGGTGCTATGGGAGCACCAAGAAGAGGCCATATCAGGACATTCTGTCTCCTTTCTCCCCACCCCCTCTCTCTCTGTGAGCTCCACGAGGGCTGAGACCTTCGCTTATTCACATCTGTTATACTCCAGCCCCTAGCATATTACCTGCAGCCCAGATTTCTACTGAACTGAGCAGAATTGCCAAAATCTTAGAATATCTGCCTCACATTTCTACATTCTTGGGGTCTTGGAGAAATGAGGCTATGAATAGCAAGAATTAAGTTATAGAATAAGAATGGAGGTAGGAGTCCTTAATTTGGACTCCTTGGAGAGCAATGCCATTCAGACTTAGTAAAATGGTTGATTTGTTGACAATCTATGGCCATAGCTTAATCCCATGTGCCACTAATGAAAGCTTAGAGCGCAGGAGCCCTTGTGGGTGGTTTTCAGTGAGAAGTCCCGGTGCCCACACTCGCTGTCAGGTTGTGGTCACAGCGTCCTAGCTTGCCGCCTGAGCAGCCCTAAAACCCTCACGTTGACACTGAGCACACTCTGTTAATACTGAGGGCCACAGCCCCAGTCCCAGCTATACAGAATTCTGAATTAGGGGTCTGATTTCATGAGGTTTTACCGAGCCCCAAAAGTATCATTCCTGTCTCCCACTAGAACCCCAATTCTCCAATTCTCAGCAGTCCTACCATTCTGACATCAAAAGGTGAGCAGAACTGTGGGAATTTGATGAGTATGACGATGACAGCAGCCATCATTTATTAAGTATCTATGTGCCAGGCACTGTGCCAGCCTTAAAAAGTATTATTTCTAGTTGTCATACAGCTGGGTATGTAGCTTTGATTTGCCTCATCTGAAAAAAAATGTAAAAATTGAGGCTCAGAAAAGCTAAGGGACCTTCCCTAAGTCACTCAGCTACTATGTATGAAGCCAGGATTCAAATCAAATTCTGACTCCAAAGCTTTTGAATTATGCCAAACTACCTTCCAATGATCATGATGAAAATACATAAATTATTTCCCATTATAAAAATTACAGTACCTGAGATTTCTTGACCAAACTGCACAGACTGAAAGAGTTTACAGCAAATCACAACAGGATCAGGGCTAGAGGCCTTCAATTCTCCTTGTATCTCAGCAGACTCAACTCAGCAGCTTGTATCCAGGTTAGGATGGGCAGAAGACAAAGCCAGATGAGAATGCTGCAAGTTACCTAGAAACCACACACCCAGGAGGGCAGGAACACCCTGCCTTCTCCCGAATGAACTAGCAGCAGACTGTTTTTCCCATCTGGGAATAGGAACACAGGCAGAAATGACTCACTGTCATTAGGAAATCTGAAGCTGTGTTAACCATCCCTAGATGTTTCAATGGGGTCCAGGAAACTTCCCAATCCTAGACCAATGTCATAAGTTAATGGGAGCCAAAAAAACGATATTTATGCTAGCATTCCAACTTCATGGGTGAAGAGATCATTTCTACCTGGGGCAATCCTATAGCCAAGAGAGGAAGCCCATCTACCATCCTAGCTTTGCATATTCCCAGTGACAGGGTGTCCACACCTCTCAAGGCAGTCATCCCACTGTGAAGCAATTCCTGGAGACTTTATGGTTCTGAAACCTGCCCACCTATAATCTGTCAAAGATAACTTCCACAAAATATACCAAACAGCTGATTTTTAAACAAAATCCTGGCTGACTTTTTAATATAAATTGACAGCTAGAGTACACTACTACCGCTGCCATCTTCCTGTCTCTTCTGCTTCTTCAAGAATGAAGCCAAGAGAAGCACACAGAGAGAAACAAGCTTCCATGGTTTCTGCCAGGCAATCATTTACAAGCCTGCCCTGGCTCCCAACTAATTTCAGTGGTGCCTGCCCCAGGGAGCTCGGGCATGTCATTAGTGCTAATTGTTGTGGCTGCCAAGGTAACCTTCACAGAGTTTGCAAACAGGCTGTGCACACACCACAGGCAAGGGAGCGGGGGAGACCCCAACAGAGATGAGTGCGACCCAGGAGCTCTCCCGGAGCACTGCCGTTACAGACCTCAGACTTCTCTGATTCTGTTGTTTTCTAAAGGAAGGAGTCCACCTTTCCACTCTTTCTTTCCCTTTGTGGGAGCTGCCCCCACTTCCAGAACAGAGAGAGAGAGACAGATCTACCCCTCTAGGCACACAGCTCTCCCTTATAGCTGGCCTCCATTCCCAGAAACCTTAAGGAGATATTTTTAAAAGACAGTGTCCACAGTTTGGTCAAAACCTATTTTAAGTTTTTGCCACAAAAGGATTTTCTCTAAAATAAAAATTGGAGGTAGGGATTTGACTGACATCTCTCAGGAGTATTTTAAAGGGAAAGACTACGTAGTGACCATGACCTAGCTTCCCAAGTACAGAATTGTCAAAAACCAACACTGCTTTCACATCTAAAAGAAAACCAGTCTAGAATATAATATTGGTGTTTTCTTTCCCATGGAGGAGTTATTGCTTCTTGGTAGAGCTTCTCTGCCCTCAGTGCCTGGGTCATCAGACCCCACAGAATCCTCCCTAGAGGTACAAGGTCTAGTGACAGGTGGCATTTTCATGCAGGTGGTTAACCCTGCAGACCAAGACTGGCCCTCCCTGCAAGGGGCCCACAAGGCAGTTCAGAAAGCCCAGCAACTTGTTGCCTTCCTGCACCTGACAGTTTCAATTGAGCAACAAGCCTGTTGACCAAATTCCAGCTCCGTACCAGAACCCAGTTATGCTGCAAAAATGAATTCAGTTTTCTGTTTCCAACCTGAAGCATAGAACTTCATGGGACCACTTTATCAAATTGGACGGTGTCCAAAAGTATTTCCACATGAGGTAAATGTCTCCAGACCCTTAGTGCTGACAGACACAGACAAAAGGCCGCTCATCAGCCACTTGACTGAAGAACTAGCCTTCTCTAGGTGGGGTTGTTCTCACCAGCCAGTCCTCAGCTCCAGGGGGAGGGGTTAGGGACCGCGTGAAAAAGGAGAGAGACCCCTCACCTTGCCTGCAGATGGGGGTGTGAGAGCCCACAGTCCCAGCACCCCACACTCACCAGGCCTCTCTTCCAAGTCCTGTTAGAAATCCGATTCCAGGAGACAATGAAGGGGCAGGCAGGCCCTGAGCCCTGAGGAGTGTTGGGTTAACGGGAGCCCCTGCTCAGGCCCTCCAGAGGCTGTGCTCTGCTAGGCCTCTGGACCCTTGTCCTGTACTAAGCAAGTCTCCAGTGGACTTTTATCTGTAGCCACCACAAAACGAAAACACCATCGCTGTCTCCTGCTAAACTGCAGCCCAGGAGTGCAAGGCAGAGGAACTAGAGATGCCAAAGTGTTTGTTTTTAATCATCTTATTACTAAATGATTCCCCCCAAACACACACACCTACAGAACTCAAAGCATTAAGCCCCCACATCATTTCACTTTTTTCAAAGAGTAAAAATCCAAAGCTGTCCTCCCAGGGATGCCCAGTCCTGGGGGTACAGTCATTCCTGCTCCCATCTGGGGTACCTCGGTCCACAGCAGGCCAAAGGAGCTTGGTGTGGAGGGCAGAGCCGACTCAGGAAGTGGCGCGTCTAGAGGCCGAGCCCGGGCGCAGCTCCTCTGCTCCAGGGCGGGACCCCCGCTGGGCGTCCCGAGCAGCTAATGTTTAACCTCCTGCAGCCCGTGGCACCTATCACCGGGACTACCAGGACCTCCCCCGCGCCCCTCCCGGGCCGAATTCCTAGCATAGTTTTCCCACGCGGTCCGGCTCACCTGGGGGTCCCCGAAGCTGGGAGAGTGGGCAGAAGTCCCAGAGTCGTTGGCTCCCTTTCTCAGCCTCGTCCAGTCCCCGCCCCCGGCTCTCTCCACAGTCCCCGACTGCCCCAGGAGGTTCCCGGAATCCTCACGGTCGCGCGGGCTGGGATGCTTCCCCAGTCTCGGGAAGCCTGGGCGCTCTCGGGGGCGGGGACAGAGCTGCCAACCTGCCGGGCCTGGGACAACAGAACTTCGCCACGCGAGCAGCTCGAAGCCTGGGGTCTGACGCCTCCTACTCCTAAAACAGCCTCCCCACCCCACCCCAAGGAGGGGTGGAGCTTCTCCCAGGCCCCAAGACCCGCTATTTTTAGGCCTGTTACAGAGCAGGGAAGGAGGGAATGCCAAATTTAACCCGTTAGGAAAATCCAGGATTCATGTGAATGGCTCCCAGGCCTTGCTGAGAGGCCATGCCCCGTGGAACTCAGGGAGGCTGATGTACTCCTGTACACACACACATACACACCACCACCACCACCACCACCACACCCCACACCCTCCGGTACAGTTGCTTTCCTGCTGAAAGTAGGG
The DNA here is from genome assembly GCF_057876585.1 of Rhinolophus sinicus. Taxonomy (NCBI): domain Eukaryota; kingdom Metazoa; phylum Chordata; class Mammalia; order Chiroptera; family Rhinolophidae; genus Rhinolophus; species Rhinolophus sinicus. The sequence goes on from NC_142505.1 coordinate 36,763,191, forward strand.
ACAGCTGCAACCTCCTGGGCAGACAGCCCAGCCCACCCGCCCTAAATTAAAGGAATCTTCCTGGTTTCTGATCCCACCTCATGTTAGTCCTTACAGTGAGTCCCAGGCCTGGTCAAATGTTAACCAGCACCACCACCACCACCACCCAACTTACTGGCTTGTCCTGTGGATCCAGCTGTGAAACCCAGGACCAAAAAATTCTTTCTTTCCTGATATCAGCCTCTGATCCTTTCCCATAGTCAGTGCTTGCTTTACTGAGACTCAGAATTCTGGAAAAAAATGTTTTAAGGCTCCCCCCACCAGCCTCAATCTGCCAAGCTCTGTATCTTGGGGCAACCAAAACAAAAATGTATGGGAATAATGTTGGCCATGATGTGCAAAAATTGGAACCCCCATGCATTGCTGGAGGGAATATAAAATGGTACAGCTGCTGTGGAAAAGAGAATGGCAATTCCTCAAAAAATTAAATATAGAATTATCATACGATCTAGCAATTCCATTTCCAGGTATATACTAAAAAGAATTGAAAACAGGGACTCAGATATTTGCACATGTATGTTCATAACAGCATATTCACAATAGCCAAAAGTTGGAAACAACCCAAGTGCCCACTGACATATGAATGAATAAACAAAATGTAATACATACATACAGTGGAATATTATTCAGCCTTACAAAGGAATGAAATTCTGATACATGCCACAACTTGAATGAACCTTGAAAATACTATGCTAAGAGAAATGAGCCAGACACAGAAGGACAGATATTATATGATTCCACTTATACAAGTTACCTAGAATAGTCAAGTTCATATATCCCAGAAAGTACAATAGTGGTTACCAGGGCTGGGGGAGGAGTGGAAATTAGTGTTTAATGTGTACAGAGTTTCACTTTGAAAAGTTCTAGAGATAGATGGTGATGTTTGTTGTACGACAATACAAAATGTACTTAATGCCACTGAAATTGTACATATTAAAATAGTTTAAATGACAAATTTTATGGTATGTGTACTTCACCGCAGTTTTTTAAATGTTAAAAAAAAAAAAAAATAGTGGATGAGCTAGGGACCAGGACCAAGTAGGGATGTCTGTGAGTCATCTGCTCTGATGGGGAATCTTGTTTCTCCTCTCCTCTCCTGGTCAGGGTGCACTTTTCTGTCCAGGGGTTCCTACTGCCCACTGGAGGGGAAAGAAGAGGCCAGGCTTTGGAGTCAAAGATTCATTTACATCCCACATTCCCAAGCTGTCTAACCTTGGGAAAGTCACTTAACCTCTCCATAAAATAGAAAGGAAAAAAAACTCTACCTAGCAGGGTCATTATGTGAATCAAATTAGCTAAAGCGTCTTTAGACTGAGCCAGGAGCCTAGCAGTCAGCATGTGTCCTCTGAGTTCAGTACAGTGTGAAATCTGTGGGGGCTTAGAGCATTTGCTTCTCAGCTCTCTTCCCATTGTATCCCCTAAATGTACAGAAAGTAGCATTGAGGGTATCTGTTTGTGTTTGTCATTTCCACCAGACTCAATTTCCCTATGTGTAAATGGGTGCCCTCTTTTGCAGGGCGCTTGTGAGAAAGTGGAATTGACAAGCACCTCAGTCCACCTGGTCTGTAATGCAAAAGCTAAAGACTCCATCCTCAGGTGACCAAGACCTGCCATGCATGGGACCCTTGTACCTTTCCCTTACTGGGCCACAGTTCAACATTCAATATAGCCAAGAATGATTGAGTGCCTACTGTGAGCCGGGCTCCGTTCCAGGTCCTGAGGATACCAAGAGTTGATAGAAGACTAGATCACTTAGCACTAAGAAGCTGTCACTTCTGCCACAGCACACACAAGATTTGTTGGTGCCAATGTCAGTCCCTGACACAGAAACAGGCCAAAGGAGACTGGCCCTAGATGGCTAGTCCAGGGGACATTGTTTAAATACAGACACGATGAGACAGGAGATAAGCTAGCCATATGGAACATGAGCTGTGGACACCAAGGATGACAAACAGAGAGAAGCAAGAAGCCGAGGTCCCTGATGGCTGCAGTGACTACACCCACCCTGAATGACTTGCCTTCAGATTCTTTTACATAAGAGAGCAATAAACTTCTATATTTTATACACCAATGGTCCTTAGGATTTTTGTGTCATAGACAGAGAAAGCTAATACTAACTGACATGTGGATCAGTCCCCACACCCCTGGGGAAAGTGGAGATCAAATGAAAGAGTGGCACCCCAGGCAATATTTAGTTGCACGATGTAGCAGCAACAACCCAGCATTGGCTCTATCTGTTACCAGGGCCCAGCTTCCCAGTCACCAACCCCTCTGAGCCTTGAATCAGATGCCTGTAAGTCCTGGGACAGTGCTGACGGTAGAGATTTTCCACCAGCGTGTTGCTGCCTCTAACCACGGCCCTCCCTTCCTGGTTCATGTAGTTCCACAGATGCAGGGCATAGGAGTTGTTGAAGCTCGGGTCTGTGTCCCAGACTTCGTAGTAGCGCCTCCACTCTGGATAGGAGATGGGGTAAAATCTTTGGGGGTGTAGGAAGGACAAATTCAAACACTTGAGGTCGCTCACCTCCTGGAAGTCTTTGAGTTTGCACCATACTCTCAACATCCTCGTCATCAAATTGGGACCCTGGTTGCCCCAAATGTCTGAATCATAGTGTTCAACAAAGTTTTCCATGCACTCCCATAGGAAGGAGTGGCGGGGGAGGAATCCAAACACCCCATTACTAGAGTACTGAGAAGACTGGGCAGCCAAAAAGTTTTCCTCGGGGATGGGCCTGATAGAGATGACATCGGTGTCCATGTAGATGCCACCATACTTCCAGATGATGGCCAGGCGGGATGCATCGGAGCTGACATGGAGCCAGTTTCTCTCTGCACTGGTGTTGATCTGCGGGAGCAGGTGCAAATCAGCCCCAGCAGCAGGGGAAGAGGGATGGCTGGGGCAGCAGGACACCTGGCCCGAGGGTAGCTGGGAAAGAGGAATCGAGCCAGCTTCCCAAAAACCTATTTGCCAGAAGCCCAATTTTGCAAATTTACCAAACTTACCTCCATCCCCAAAAAAGTTACCTTTTAGTAAAAAGTTTACAGCAATCTGAAAAGATTTTAACAGCTTATAAAGATTTCATTAAATTATTTTTAAAAATAAAAAAAGAATTAAAGCAGTGAAAAGATAAAATTAAAACCCAGAAGGGATTTCACGATGAACTATATGAGTCATTTTCAGGGGGGTGTCCATTAACCACAAATATAAAACTGTGAAGGAATAATTTTTGTAAAGTCCTAAAAATGCTAAAAACTGAACAAGAAAAAGATAAAGTAGGCAACTATAGGAAAAAAGTCAATATGTATGCTATTTGAGAAACTGGTAAAAGAATCTTAAAATGCATACATGCCTTTGTTCACTAATTCCTTTAATAATATTCTTTGAGGTCCTACTTATGATACGCCAAGCTCTGTTATAGCTGCTAAAGATATGCCAGTGAAGAATGACAAAAATCTCTACTGAGAAGAGATAGACAATAAACAAATAAACATATAATATGTTGGGTGTTCATAAGGCCTGTAAAGGAAAAAAAGCTGGATGAGGGAGCTATGAAGGGGGTAGGGTGAAACACAATCTTGTCTTGGGTTCCAGCAGAAATTTGAATGAAGTGGGTAAGTGAACCATGCGGATATCTTGAGAAGAATGTTCTAGGTAGAGGGAACAGCTAGTGCAAGGGCCCTGAGGCAGGAACAGGAGGGAGGCAGTGGGGCCAAAAGAGAGTAGTGTAGGTTCAGAAGGGGCAGATGCTTAAGAGCTCTGTGTCCCAGGGCCCACCTTGTTCCTAAAATCCAACATAGCAAAATGGAGGTATAGCTTAGAACAACCCAAACTGAGTTCTGGGGAACATTAGCTCCAAGAAAATATTTACGTCATACTGAAAGGGTTCCATGCTCAAATAAGTTTGGAAAATGCTGGATTGAGTCAAATTCAAGTGTCTTTAGTTCAGGACTACACGAGAGCCTTTAATCTCCTCATGTGCATGGTTAGTCTGTGAGAAAAGGATATAGTTAGTATTCAGTATCTCCCAAAACAATTAGAGTACAGATTTCTTTTTCCCATGAGCAAAATACAACGTAGGTAATGTTAGTTAAATACCAGAGTGGGGACACCAGCCCCAGAGCCAGCGTGCTGCCTATTCCTGTACAGTCCTGGAGCACCCTCTAGCAGGCTAGCACGGAGAGTCGCAGGGACCTAGCCAGCATGTCCCTTCCACCAGTCCTTCTCCACTGCTAACGCCTGCCTCCCTGACCCACAGCCTGCCCTGCCGCTGCCTGGGGCCACACTAGTTGCCACCTACTTGTTAGGAACTCTGTGCTGGCAACTGCAGGTGAAAAATCCATCCGGTGAGTCAATCTACCTCCTCCTGACAGGTCTCAAATTTGAGACTTCCATGCTCTTCAGGAGAAGAGATACCAGTAGGTGCAGTGGGATATAGAAGTTACATGGGGCCAAGAGTGAAACTGACCAATTACACACACACACACACACACACACACACACACACACACACACACACACACTTAGGCCTGTCGCTTAATCCAGAAAATGTCTCCAGCTGACAGCAACCAGGAGCCAAGTGTGTCCTCCACCCAGGGGAGCCACCCAGTCCCCAGGCAAATGAGGTGGGGGTACGAGGTCAGGAGTTTTCCTTTTTTATATATGAATACTGTAGTTGGCTGAAAAATGGCCACTCAAAGATAATCAGATCCTAAGTCCTGGAACTTGTAAATGTTACCTTGTGGGGAAAGGGTCTTTGCAGATGGAATTCAATTAAGGATTTTGAGATGAAGATTATCCTGGATTATCCTGATGGGCTCTAAATGCAATCACATGTCCTTTAAAGAGAGGGAGATGGAGAGGGAGAGTTCATACACACACACACACACACACACAAATGGATGTGAAGATGGAGACAGAGGCTGGAGTGACAGGCTCTACAGGAAGGATTCTTCCCTAGAGCTTCCCAGGGAAATGGGGCCCTGCCCTCACCTTGATATCCACCCAGCGAAAACGATTTGGGACTTCTGCCTCCAAAACTGTGAGGGAATATATTTCCGTTGTTTTAAGTCACCAAGTTTGTGGTACTTTGTTACAGCAGCTATAGGAAACTAACACAAGTGCCTCATAATGGCTTCAATTTTGCCTCTTGGCCTGCAAAACCTAAAGTATTTACTTTCTGGTCCTTTACAGAGAAAAGTTTGCTGACATTTGGCCTAGCCTCTGATTAGAACTTAGATCCGATTTTATATGGCAGGCAAATGGTATTATTTTGATGTCAGTTTTTAAATTACTTTTTAAAATAATTTTACTTATACAATTAACATCTTCTCATCACTAAATTCACTCCTCATCCAATCATACTAAAACACTACTATTACTGTGTGTTGTGTATTTTCTTCAGGTCTTTTGCTTCCATATAGATGTGGGGCTGGGGGGTTGCATCGCTAAAGTGATTACAATTACATTATAATATAAGAATATTTAATTTCATCTTGTAGTCTTCATAAGATGCCACAGATAAAGCCTGCATAATGGAATTACTGAGTGGCTATATTATAATTTCCTAATGCATTACCTGATTATGAGTCCTCTGTGAGAGAAATATTTAATTGAAACATTATTTCCTTATTATGCTATGTTACTATGATAAAGATTACACACCTCCTAAGAGCTCCAGGAGTGTCTTGATCATATCTTAATATAACCCAATCTCATATAGCCATATTCCACCTGATCCGTTATGAGTTTTCTGTTTACATAATTTTCAAGTTAAATGTTCCCCCTCAGGTGCAAAAAAAAAAAAAAAGAAAAAAAAAGAAAACTTTAACATGGATGGGTTTAACTCTCAGTGAAAAATAAGGGGTTTGTACACCTAGAAAAGGTACAGCAACTTATTCGGTTAAAAAAAGATTCAAAAGTATGTCGGATCCTAAGGTAGAAGGCTGGAAACAAAAGCTTATAGATAAGCTTAAGTCTCTCCCTGTTTACTTGAATCAAGACTCAACCCAATAGAAAGAAGGCCAGGCAAGAATCAAAGGATCTGGGTTCTAGTCCCATCTCCAACATTGAGTCCTTACCCCCAGCTATAAAATGAGTAGGTTGAAATCGTTTTCTGTGGTCCCTCCCCACACTAGCATTCTAAGATTCTCTGAACACTTACTTGAGTGTACCATGACAACAATGGTGTGTCTTCAAACAGCTTTTTCATATTCAAAGGGAAGAGGAAAACATTGTCTATTGCTGAAAGGAGGGAAAACGCTGGGTAAGTGGAGTTTGGGGGTGGCTGCATGGAATTGCTGAGACCCTTCATAAAGAACGCCACAGGCTGCTCAGGATAAATCTTGGCAGCAGACTCCACAGCACAGGAGACCAGTGGGGGTGGCTCCATTCTCTCAGAGGTCTCTATGAACACAATGCTACGTCTCTTGCCCAGGAGGCCCTCTGGCCCCTGCTGGGACTTGTAGGGAGGCAGGCAGGAGAAGTGGCAGCTAGACTTCATGGAGAGCCGGTAGAGGAAGCCACAGGAAAGCAGCAGGATGACCGACAAGGAGAGCTGGAGCTCCTTCAGCATGTCTACTTCTCTCTCCTAGCTGCTCCTTCAAATCAACACAATTAATTAAAAATTAGATTCACAAAACCAGATGAAGATAGCACACAAGAAAATAATACAAAAAATATCACTTCTAAGCTTAGATTTTTAAAATCCTAAATAAAATACGACCAAGTCCCGCAATATTAAAAAGAAAAATGCATTAACTAGGGTTTAACTGAGGAATTTAAAGGTGGTATGAAAGAGGAAAATAATAAATTTGTTAATAGGAAAACTATTGGTAAAATGCATTATCTTAGCAGATTGAAGAAGAAATACTGTATGATCATTTTGTTTCCATAGATGCCAAGAACAGGATGAAATTTGACATCCACTCGTAATTTTTAAAAAACACAAGGAAACTTTCTTAAGCTGACCAACAATGTCTACCAGAACATAGAGCAATCATCACACTTAACATGAAGCATTTGCAACATCCCCATTAAGACCAGGAATATGATATAGATGTTTATTATCAGTTACTCTTCAACATCATTCTGCTAAGTCTCACCAAGGCAATGAAACAAGAGAGAAGAATTTCTACTATGAATATTAGAAAGAAAGAGGCAAAATTATCACTAGTTGTAGAAAATATGATTGCTTAGAAAATATCACTAGTTGTAGAAATTGCGAAATCTAATAGAACTAAGAAGGAAATTCACCAAGGTAGCAAACTGCAGGCTAGAGTTAAATAATTTGCCAAGATCACACAGTTAGCAGAGCCATGACTCTAACATGGGACTACCTGCCACCAAAGCCCAGGCTGAGAACTGTTACCTGCAATACCTCCTTCTCCATTAAGTGTTAGCTCTAACCCCAGCTCACTTCAGGAGAGCAGAGATCTCATTTCTCTTGGTGGTCTATTTTTCATATTCCATATAACTTTTTTAGAAAATGCAAAACCAGTGAATCACAGCTTACCTTCTAGCCAGGAACTTGCAGTTAGCCAATATCTGAGGTCTTAGCAATGACAAGTCTTTCCTGCTATACTTTCTGATAAATCACCATCTAATCTTCCAATTCAGCAACACTGGGGGAAAGTAAATCATTGGCAGAAGATTAACACTAAACACAAGTTCCCAGGAAGTTCCTCCCTTTACTAAGTTCCCCCAAACACAGAGACCTGGGGACAACAAAGGGCTCACATGATTTTTCAGGTAACCCACACGTTGATCCTGCCTACTTGTGGAGGGCTTATAGGGGGATAATTTCAACTGGAGAAAACTGTATTTAAATCTGGAGCCAAAAGATAGTGTGCCTGAGCAGTTGAGTTTCAATCAAAATCATGGACAGGGACTTGGGAAAATTTCTTCACCAGACAACCCTGTTCTTTGGTCCAAACTTTGCAAAGGTTTGATTAAAAGAAAAGAAAATCTATCACCATAAATAAAGGACAACCCCAGTAGTCCAAGGCCCTGGGATTTGGAACAAGAATTGATTTTCCAATTTCAGTTACAGCAGCTTCAGGAAGAGTCTTTTGCTCTGAGTTCCCCCTTGTGGGTCATACTTTCCCCCAGTCTCACAAGGTCAAGTTTATTTCCCTCCACTGATGTGGCAATCCCCACATGTCCCAAGATAGTGCCATTCTGCTGTGGTCTGTTCTCCAGTGCCCCTGACATGAGTACTTAGTAATACTCTTTGGAGCCATTCTCACTCAGGGAGTCACCTATCTTCAGTCCAGAGCCTTCTCTCAGCCATGAACAGATATCTACAGTTCCCCTGGATGCTCTGGTGTGAGCAGGGAGGTTCCTTCCTTAACAAGCTGGATCCTGACCTAGCAGGTTCTACATTAAGGGAGGTAAAGCTGTCCCACTAGTCGATGCCTTCTTCTTTCTTTTTTTCCTGTGCCCATGGCTCCCCAGGAATGGCACCTTGGGTCTGCACACACACCTTTTCCTTTTGGAGTTGAATTTCTTCTCTGGACCTCATCAATTCTAGGTTCAGCCTGCCTTGGTATCTTTACAAAGTTCCCTGGCATTGGAGAGAATGGTTGTTTTTTCCATTCAGTGACGGAAGAAAAGAGAGCAGAGCTCCTGCTCCCCTCTCTGGGGGAACTAGACGGCTGCATTCGTGGGAGTGATACATTCCTAGTGCCTGTGTTTCAGGTGGGTCGTATATTCTAGTGCCTTCCAACTGTTTGCAAAATGGCCAAAACCATGGTCAAGTGTTCAAGGCAGAGAGCAGTGAAGTAATTGGTGGTCTTTGTCACAGGGATGAAAGTGAGCATTAGTGATGCAAAAAATAGGACCTGACCAAGAACCAAGTAGAGGATATGACGGAAAGAGCACTGAGCTTGGAGTCGTGCCTCCACCCTCCATAGGCTGAGGCTACCAGAACAAGTCCCTAAACTACTCGTATGGAAAATAACTTACCTCAGGCTCATTGTGAGGATGGAAGGGCTCTGTAAACCAAAGAAGCAGCCCTCACTTTTTACTAAGGAAAAGAGGAGAAACATAGAATACTATTACTCTAGATGGTGTTTGGACTCCTTGATGACAAACATGTTGTTGTTGTTATTGTTATTATTATTTTCAAATGAGTGAAATCTATTTCTCAGTGAACCTTCCCGAAGGAAATCCTCAGCCCTGTATGAGAGTTGATAAGATGTGTGCAGCAACCAGCAGTCAGTCACTGGTACCTGGGACCTTTTCAGAATCACAGCCTAATATCATTTCTGAGTCTTCCTGAGGAGGCCTCTGCCATCTGAGTCACTTCCAGGAATGTCCCAGGGCCCCCAGATCCATCCCTTCAGCCTTCCCTCCGATGTGGACAGCAGAACTGCCATCCCTCCCTCCTACTCCCCAGTTTGCCTTATCTGGCCTGCACCACCCTAACTTTCTGTCTGTGTGAGCAGGTGCCACAGCAGCAGCTCCTCACCTGGACTCCATAGATCCCTAGAGGCTCCAAGGATGGGTGTCAGGAAACCCTGTATCCTGGGACCACAGCTTGCATCAGTCCCTTTATCGTGGGGGTCACTTATTCACAGCTTCTCCTACATCTCACCGGCCCTGAGGAATGTCCCTTCTCTTTGGCCCTCATAACATTTGAACAAGTCTGTTCAAATTATTCCAAATGTCTTCATCACACAGTTGCAGGGTTTCTCCAACCAGGCAGGCAAACCCTAGGAACCCCAATATAGATATCTGAGTAGCGATGTACAAAGAGATAATTTATCTTAGAGCAATGGGTGGGTCTGAATACACTGATGACAGTCACATATGCATCCTGATATTGTCTACTTTCCTAGGAGTTTCTGCCTCCTGTGAGCGAGTTCCTGCTTCCTCCATTATAACATAAGCCAGACTTGGTCAATCCAGTAGCCTACGGAGCATGGGTAATTGTAGCTGATGAGACCTTAGGAAATGTACATTGATGTAGCCTCAAACAAATCAACAGGATGGGAAATAAAACTCTGAATCCAATGTTCTTTTTATTTTACAATACTGTTCTTTGGATGTTTGGAGCTAGTATAAAGAAAAGGCAATAGAGGGAAGAAAACCATGGAACCAGAGCAGAGATTTCCCCATGTCTCCAGCCCTGCAGGTAACCTCAGATAACCTCAATTGGAAATAGTTCAATGTTTGGGCCTACACTCCCTCTGCTATAAAGGACCCACTGTATCAAGAAGGAAAAGTTAAAGGAATTTTTAACAATAAATATTTGTTGACCTTAATTATACGTGAAAATCGCACCTTTTAATTCTGTAACTTCTTTGAACTCCAATTTATTGCAAGAAGGAAATATTCAAGCCAACGATACTTGTCTTATTTACTTTGGAGCCCTTGGAACCACAGTTCCGGTTTTTAACATATTTGTTAAGCAAGTGAGACTGATAAACTTTTTAAAGCATTCAGCTATTAGCGCAAAAACAATACCCAAAGTGATACCTTATCAACATCACCAATTCCTTTCACCACTGTTCTGAAGCTGGAACAAAGACTGGAGACCTGCGTTTACATGAATGGAGATGAGATAGCTGGACAGAGGCAGTTCATTCAGAGTGAGAGGTAATCCATAGCCTAACAATTGGGAACCCGTAGTATAATAACTGAAGCCCATTGAGGAGTGACATTTTGACATTAATTCCTGAAAACCAATTTTTTCTTTTACTAAAAATCAGTGAGTTCATGCCACATAAGATCCCCTTGTCCTATGGCTAAATTTTAAACTGTTCTGCATTTCTAAGAATATGGCCTAGCCTTGTGTTTCTGGCAATAACTCAGCCATACCAGTCAAACATGCTGCTGTTTACAAAACCTTACATAGCTATCAAGAATGTGTTTCTGAGTTTGTTCTGGAAATTACTATGTTCATACATGTCATTTCCCCCCTTTTTAAATTTACTCGCAGGTAAATGAAGGGTTGGAGGGTAAGGGCAGGGAGATAAAGGAAAATAATTGTTCTCAGTGAAGCAATTGTACCCCAGACAACCCCCGTTCAGGCTGAAGAACAGGGTCTGCAAGAAACCTACAGAAAGCAGTGGTGCCAGTCTGAGGCTGGAAGGCTGCTCGCAGGAGCTTTGTTTCTAAGTCTGTAAGTCAGTGCTTAGTTTCTTCTTTCTAAAAGGAATTGGAAATATCTTAGAGCCACCCTGTGCCAAGTGTCCATGTGGCAGGTGACCTTTATGAAGACTGAGTGGCTGTGAGAATGAGCATTACCCAATATGGCTGAAAAAAAACTGTTATGAACCGAATGTGTCCCCCCACCCTCACCACCACCACCAAAATTCCTATGGTAAAGTCCTAACCCCCGAAGTACTGGTGTTTGGAGATGAGGCTTTTTGGAGATAATTAGGTTTAAATAAGGTCATGAAGGTAGGATTCTTACAAGAAGAGGAAGACAGAGAGATCCGTCTCCAGGAGCATTCACTAAGGAAAGACCATGTGAGAACACAGTAGGAAGGAGGCTGTCTCTAAACCGAGAAGAGGGTCTTCTCCAGAAACCTGATTTTCATCTTGCTTTTGGACTTCCCGTCTCCAGAACTGTGAGCAATAAACGTCTGCTGATGAAGCCACCAGTCTGCAGTATTTTGTTATAGCAGCTCTAGCTAAGACAGAAGCTCCACAGAAAGCTGCTTCTCTTTAATCTCTTTCCACACGTCTTCATGAGAACCTGCTTTTGAGCAATGGGTGAGGTTGAAGTTGCTCTTAAAATTTAGAGAATTGAGACCGGGTCTCCAGTGGGGAGAGGGCCACTTCATCTGTAACAGAAACATGTAACAGGTGGAAGTCTCCTCCTTGCCTGAGACCTCTCTGCTTTTCCACACACCCCTCAATGTGTCCTCTTGTTATGCCTTTTCTCTTCCAAAGAGGTCTCCGGTCTCCCTTATCTCAGTGCCTGTCAATCACATGCACCCAGTACCCAATCAGAAATCAGGGAGTTATTCTTAACTCTCCTTTCCCCTCATGTACAAGCTCTGCTAGTTCAGGTCCTTCAAGAAGCAGACACCAAGACGAGATTGACTGTGCAAGGAAATGCCTGTGTGAGAGAAATAGGAAAGGAGCTGTGTAAGGCAAGGCAACTGTCAAATCACAGAGAGAAGCTTGAGCGGAAGTGTCCCAGGCTGCCTTGCTGAAGGCTATCCTTGTCTAAGGCAGGTTCGGGAAAGCCATCAGGGAGTCCTCACACCAAAGTCAGCCACTAGAGGAGTCCTGTGTCTCCCCAGAGCAGGTCTACCTCAGTGTTCTTGCCACACGCATTCATTGCTGTGTGTGGAGAAGCCTGTGGGAGGAGTGGCCTCGGCACAACTCAGCAGCAGCTGGGACCTTTGGTCAGTTATGCTCCCTCCAGTTGGAGGTCCATAAGGCATATTCTTATGGCTGCTACACTGCACCCCTGGAGCTAACAGATCTACTTCTCCACATAGTTTGGGGGGAAAGTTCTCCCATGGTTCCCATTGGTCCTTCTTCCAAAGGAAAAACTAATAAAGGAGGTTAGAGGGATGAAATACAGCACCTGTCACTGTAGTTGACCTCAGGCCTACAAGTCATCTGCTCCCTCCTCCAATATCCATTCTGAATTCCCTTCACCCTCAGAAGTCACCTCATCAAGTGTCGGTAGCTTAGCGGGTTGTACAACTCACCTCCCTGCAGTGCCTGAACCCTTGATAGTTATACTCTTTCTCAAGTCAGAGTTGCTGCACAGGTTTGTTCATAGTTGTAAGGGGGCAAGGGAGTTCCAGGAGGCCCCAAGATGGATCTCTTAGGTTCTCATAGTCCTCTCGGCTGCTATTATGTAAAAACAGCCTGACCTCCTCCTGCTGAGCGAGGTCAATTACTTGCTGGTCTCTGGGCACAAGAAGTCCGACATGCCTTGCACTGGATCCCTTGCAGTATTACCTGGCAAGAAACTACTCTTTTTGGGATCAGAACCTCCAACACTGAAGAGCTCAGATTTGTAGGGACAGAGGCACAAAATCCTCCAGCAGGTTATTATAAGTGGTGGTCAGTGGGGTCACTCCTATTTATACCCCTTGATTCCTGAATCCATGTACTCTTCCTGTTGAGAACAGAACACCCTATACTGGCCCTGAACTGATATATCGTTACATAAAGGATGACATTCCATTCTTTCAATGTTTTCTCCAAGCTAGCACTTTAGCTGTGCCTTTAGAAGGCCATTCCAGAAAAGTGAATGGTGCAATATGTGATATAACTAGTAGATCCCATGGTCATGGGCCCACTTCTGTACCTCTCTCACTCTAGCGATTCCCCTGGTCAAATGCTGTGCTATATGAGATTCCATGTCTGTGGGTCAGTCATTCCATAACCCCAAACAGTACTGTTGCTGAGGCTTTGCAGGCAGGAAAGGCAAACTCATACCTGGAATATTCATTCCTGTGGGAACGAACCATTGGCTCTTCCAATGGAAGGGGCCTGATGTAGTCAACCAACTGGGCACCAAGTAGCCAGTTGTTCTCCTCAAGAAATAGCCATATCAAGGATTCAGTGTTGATCTCTGTTGCTGACAAGTTGGATATTCAGAGGCAGCAATAGCTAGATCAGTATTCAGAAGTGGGAGTCTATGCTGATGGACCAATTCATGGCCTCTATCTTTGCCACCACAGCCCATGGTGGCAGTTCTGGGCTGGTGACCAATTGTTAGACTGTCAGCAGGACATCAGTGTTCCTGTGAGGTATCTCACCGTTGCTTTAATTTGCACCTCTCTGGTAACTAATAAATTTTAACATTTCTTCACATATTAGTTGTCTGTTTTTCTCCTCTGTAAATTGCTTTTCATGTGCTTTGCTCATTTTTCTGTTGAGTTCTCTGCCTTTTTCTTACAAATCTAAAAACCCTTTATAGAATCTAGATATGAGTCTTGTGTTGGTTTTAAATACTGCAACTATCTTTTCCCAATATGTCATTTGGATTAATTTGTCTTTGGTATCCTCTTATTTTGTTAAATGATTTGTGTTTTGGGCATCTTTTTAAACACCTTCTTTACTCCTAAGTCACAAAAACAGTCCCCTACATTTTTTCTTTATAATTTCATAGAGGTTAAGTAAAACACCAGTAGTCCTGAATTTGAAATAGAAGTACCACTATAAACTCATGAGGTATTTTGTTGTGTCTGTACACTTTTCCTAGCTCTGTGCATTGAAGAATCATAGAAACAATGACTAATCCAGTAGCAATTAGCAAACTTTATACCCAGATTGTGGTCTTGAAGTACCGTGTCTCACTAAGAGAAACAAGGGCTTTTGGGGAGAAATGGTTCATTCCAGGCCTGAGAAAGAAAAACTACAAGATGAATCTGAAATACATTTTCACAACAGATAGTAAAAAAGCTACTAGGGCCATGTCAAAATAATTTGGGAACCAACTTGAAGGGTTTTCTACTGAACAAAAAAATGACACTCTTAGCTTTAAAAGGTATACTAAATGCAACTGATTGAAACTCTGCAAATATGTTTAAATCTGTAGGTTCAGAATGATAATTTTTTCTTTTTTTAAATATTTTTTTTATTTTTCAGTTATAGTTGACATACAGTATTATATTAGTTTCACGTATATAACATAGTGATTAGACATTTATATAACTTGTGAAGTGATCACCCCAATAAATCTAGCACCCATCTGACACCATACATAGTTATTACAATATTATTGGCTATATTCCCTATGCTGTATTTTCCATCCCTTGACTGTTTTTGTAACTGGCAATTTGTACTTCTTAATCCCTTTCCTTTTTCACCCAGTCCCCTACCTCCACCCCCCCATCTGGTAAACATCAAAATGATCTCTGTATCTATGAGTTTGTTTCTGTTTCTGTGCCTCTTGATGAAGGAATACAGCACCACCAATGGTCTCTTGGATTTTACCTAAGTCTGATAAAGCATCTAAATCTGATACAGAGAGTGGGGAATGTGTTGAACTGCACTAAGAGTAAAATCCAGACTGTGGGAAACTATACATCAAAAGACCTGTTATCTTCATTTGAAAAAGTATAAAGAAAAGAAAAAAAAATGGAAATGAATCCTGAAGATTAAAAGATATAGCAATTTTTTTTAATGGGCAAGACTAAACTCTAGTGTCTAGAATTGCACACAGATGAAAAACTATAAAGAAAGACAAGAAAGTAAGCTATAAAAGACAGGATAATGGATACTCTTGGAGGAAGGGAGGGTGTTTAGATCAGGATGGGGCACATGGCGGGACTTCTGGGGTGAATATTCGGCAATCTGAGTAGTAGCTACAGGGGCGTTCACCTTATAATGATTCCGTAACTATACATTGGTCTTGTGGGTGTTCTGATTCTGTGTTTTATTTTACTTTACAATTTTATTTTATAAAAAGAGCTAAAGATCCAGTGATTGGACTCCTCAATAGTAAGTCAGAGACTTACTCAAAAAACAAAGTAATAAATTCCCTATTGCATACAAACTCCTATAAATCAGTAAGAAATAAAATTCCAATCTAGTAAAAAATTAGGCAAAAGCTATGACCAGGCAGTCCCCAGCAAAAGAAATACAAATAGATTTAAACATATGAAGACACTCAGCCTTACATGTAAGACCATTAAAGCTGCACTTGTATACCATTTTTTCATCTCTGCAATGAGTAAATGCCTGTAGAGTTTAATAATATAAGGTTTTAGGAAAGGCGTGGAGAAATGATCACCTTTACACATTGCTAGGAGCATAAATTTGTACACCCTCAGTAGAGGACAGTTACACTATACTTATCGAAATTATAAACCAATGTACCCTGTGTCCAGCAATTCTATCACCAGGAATTTATCCTAGAGATCTAGTTGCACATGAGCAAAATGAAATCTATTTTCATTTTTATTGATTTTATTTTCAAAGGATTAGAAACAACCTAATGTCCATCAGAAGGGATTGGTTTAATAAGTTAAGATACACCCATATAATGGAATAATATATATCCATTAAAAAGCAAGGAAGACTTTTATATATGCACATGGAATCATCTCCAAGATATGTTTTAAGTGAAAAAAAGCACAGTAAAGAAGAGAATGTATGCATTGCCCCAATCTTTTTCAAAAGAGAGGCAAAAAGGAGAAATTCAACTGATAATGTTGGTTGACTCTAGGGAAAGGAACTAAAGGCCTGGGACAGAGGTGGAAGAGCTTTTTCATTGCATATACCTGTACTATTGGAATTGTGTACTGTGGGAATATATAAGCATTTCGGAGTGATAACATTTATAGAAAAACATTTGAGTATCTCAACAATGACTGATAAACCCAGGCTTATAATGAAAGTTCAGAAGTTTGATACAACTGAAGGATTCAGGAAATCACCAGGAATTTCCCACTTTCAATTCAATAATTTGATACATAAAGAAGTCCAAAGTAGACAAGGCAAAACAACTGAAATGCTTGCTTTGGAATCTTTTGATATGCTTCTCTACCCTTTCCTCGCCATATTTTATGTATTAAAAATAAAGATAGTGATTACATTTTGCAATGTTCTTTCTTGTTACCATACTTTGATATACTTTTAGGAATTGATTTTGAATTTTCTTCGTAGTTTTGCTACTATAATTTATATTAAAGTTTAACTTTCCAGATTTGTTAAATGATCAGAATGTAGTCAGTGCTTTCTCCAAGGTGGTTTGGGATAATTGCTAGTTGTTGATTTGGCAAGCATTAACACCTTTACAACGTTAAGCTATCACATCCAGAATCATAAACTATTTCTCCATTTATTTAAATATTAAATTATTTCCTTTAATGCAGTTTAAAATTTTTCTTTATTGAAATCTTCTGCATTTTTTGATAAGTTAATTTCCAAAAATGTTATCATTTTTGTTCTTGCTATGTTGTTCTCTATAATTTTTTTTCCACTGTTCATTACTGTTCTAAAAATGATTTTTAGTTCTTTTTGTATCTGGTAAACTTTTGTTGACCTTGTTAATTTGTATGAACCTTCTTATTTTGCTTTTCTCCTTTCTATATAGATAATCTGCATATACATGGTCTGCAAATAATGATGTTTCCTTTCCAACCATTGTGTCTCTTATTTTATAGCTTTGACCAAGACCTCCAGTACTGTATTAAACAATATGTGTGAATCAAATGTCCCTTTGATTTGCTCTTATAGTAAGTACCATGTTCTTCTCATTTGTCAAACTGCTACAGTTGGAATTTCACAATTTTTGATGATTATTTCATGAATATTAATTTTCTTCACTGTACTATAATCTCCATGAAGGTAGGAATTACACCTGGTACTTTCACCATTGTATCCCTAGGTATAGTGTCTAGGACCTATTCATCTCAAGTATTTCTTGAATGAATAAATGAGTGGCCTAAGCTGATAATGAAAAAATAAAGAAAATCATAACAGATGAGGGCTTTTCTTATCTTGCTTTTTCCTCCCCTATTCTAACTACAAGTTCATTAACACTCAGCATAGGTATCACTCACATATTTTGTTTGCAGGCACCAAAACTCATGTTGGCTACATTAAGCAAAAGGGAAATTTATTGGAAGGAGATAAAGAGATTGGGATTTAGGGATTAGAAGATAAAAGAAAGGCTGAAACACTAGGCTAAGAAAAAAGCAATTCTGAGGTGTAGAATAGATAATAGAAACTATAAAATAATTTTGTCCAGGCACTGCTACTAGAACTAATGAGTGCCAACCATTTTTTTTTCATTTATAAATCATGAATTTTTATTTTTTACAGATGTGTTAACAATCTTTATCGTAAGTAGGAAAATTATGACTGAGAACTATTTTATTTCCTTGGAACAGATAGGGAGTAAATGTTTCTACCTGGTGCCATAGAAAACAGAACATATAAATAAAAAGGCAGTGTTTCTTTTTGTTTATATCATGTCACTTACTAGTAATTGTGTACATATGTGAAAACTATTGGTTTGTAGAATATGTTAATTTTACCTTATTATTTACTACCTTTCTTTATGTACTCATTTTACTGTATTCGTTTTAATTTCCTTATGTTTTCCACCTAAACTATCAGGTCATTTGAATGTGTGACAAGAAAAAAATTCTGAAATGTTCTACGTTAAAATTATAGCTGCCTGAAAGAGAGACACAGAACAGTTAACCTGTAAATAGCTGTAGACCAGCCCTCTCAAAAAACTGCTCACATTCATGTATATCTGTTGGAATTTAGGATTAATCTTCAGGTGGCTATTTCCAGGATTACCCAAAAGAGAATAGCCAAGCACCATAGAACCCCTGGAACCTTTCTCATTTGCATGTGTATTTTCCAATCTGCTGTTCACAGCTAATCCACAGGAGCTGGTACTTCCTCCTTATGGACCCTGCTGTGCCTATCCCAGAACTATCCCCGCTTCACCTCTCCCATCTCCTTTGTCTATAGCTAATGCAATCTTTCTCCCCCTTACTTGAGTACAAAAACGTTTGCAAAACTCTGGGTTGACAGACATGTCTTTCCTACTTAGCCATGCTGCTGCTGGAGGTTTAGACTCTAAAAGGGACCAAAAGTTTTGCCTTTTAGGATTTTGTTCAAATTCTAATACACGAATGCATCCCTTTTGCAATTCTGACTCCTCCTTGGTTTTTTTTCTTGTGTTGTCTAATTGTTTTATTCTTTCCACCAATACAAGGTTAAAATGTAATGGAGGTAATGGGTAACCTTGTCTTGGACAGGAATGCTTATAGCGAGTGCTTCCCTGTTCAACAAGATACTAGACTGTACTATTTTTTAAAAAAATCAAAATTGACCCTTGAATTTTGCCCTTTCATCATCCATGGAGATAATCATGTTTGTCCTTAGATCTATTAATCCGTGAATTATATGGTTCCTAATATTGAATTGTCTTTGTATCATGCTATATTACCTGAAAAATGTACTATAGATTGTTTGCTAATATTTTATTTAAGACTTTTGCATCAATATTGATATGTGAGTGGCTTGTGGTTTTTTTGTGAGCAATCATTCTCAGATTCAGGTATCAGCTATGCTTGCTTCATAAAAACTGTAAACTTGCCTTCATTTTCTATATTTTGGAACTGTTTGCATAATATTAAAAATTGTCTGGCCTTTAAAAGGTTAGTGTCTTCCTGAAAACATCGGGGCCAAGTGATTTTTATGGGAGTAAGCCTTTCATAACTTTTTGTCCTTTCTATGGAAACTTAATTTTTCACTTTCCATCTCTACTTAAGATGAATTTCAGGAAATTCTATTTTCTGAGGAAATTATGCATCCATTTATCAAATTTATTATACCAAGTTATACAGAGTAATCTTATGTTTATTTGAATGTCTTGTTTCAGTGGCTATTTCTCTCATTTATTTGTTTTTTGGTATTTGTGCTTTCTTTTTTGATTCGGTAAGCTAGAGAGTTGTCTTTTTTTTTTAAGAACCACCATTTATTAACTAGTACTTATATCTAACTACTTTCTCTTTTTATCTTTATTAAGAATTTCTGGGGGAAAAAACACAAAATGTCAGAATTTGTGGGATTCAATTGTCCCCATTACTGATGGGGACATTCATAGTTTTTAAATACTTTATGTAAATAATGAGAATTAAAAGAACTGAATTAAGTATTCAACTCAAAAAAAGAAAGTAAACAAAAAATGGAAGGCAATAAAGATAAAAAACCCCAAGTCCTAGACCTTTTTCAAGTCACATGCTGACAAGATGGAAGCTAACTGTCAGGTCATTCTAGATTCCCTTCTGGATTTGCACTGCTATGGGATGATGAGATCCTGGAACAGTCTTTGGATTCCATGGCTCCTGATCCAAAATGAAGGGCAACAATCTCCTCAGGTGGCCCGGGCATTTTAACCAGAGACAGGACAGAGGTGTGTTTTTCCACATGGCTCTTTAAAAATACTTTAATACTAGCAATCCATTACGCAGCATGAAGGGCAACATTTGTGCAACTCAGTCCCTAGTAATTAATTAGTAATTAATTAATTTGTAATTAATACTAAGCTGAACTATCCCCAAAATGACCTATATATTGAGACCTATATAGTAACTATAGTCATATTAAAATAAAGCCTAAAGCTAAAATACAATATGCAAAAGTCAACAGTTATATTAATCTCAGCAATTCAGTGCAAAATTTTGTTTACCAATTTTAGTATTTAAAGCAATTTATTTCCTGAAATCTTATCTACCATCTTCAATTTCAATTATATTCGACAGACATTAAGAGCTGAGCAGGGAAAATATTTGTAACAAATGAAAAGAAAGCATACATAATTATATATACAATAATGGCTTAACTTTGTAAAACGAAATGTAAATATGCCGTATTTTATTCACCAAAGTATTTATAGTGGTAGTAACTCATGGAAGGCAAAAATCCCTCTTACTCATCTTTATAGTGCCATTTAATAGAAGAGTGCCTGATACAAAGTAGGTGTTCAATACGTTTTTGCTGCAAAAATTAAAGTAATATCTGTCTTCAAAAAAAAGGGTTCTCAATCAAGTAAATACATGAAATTTTAATGTTTGTGTCTGAAACATACAAAGGCATAAAGGCAAAGTCAATAATAACTAAAATTCTCTATGTAAGTTCATTATTACAAAGTTAAGTCTTGAGTAAAAAATCCAACTTTAAAAATATGGTCTTAAAAATCACATATCTACATATATACTAAGACAAGTCAGTTGTTTTATGCTGCACCATCATCATCCACTGCAGCATAAATGGCTTGATTCCTCCGCTTAATTTTCTTTCTTTGTTCAGGTTCATGTTCATCACTCAGCCTCTTCAGTGGCACTTCGGTTAAGTCTTTCCCATCTCCCGACTCCACAGCCTCACCAGGGTTCCCCTCTCTGCCAACTGGCGAACCTAGAGTATCATCAGAAGATACAAACATGGAACCTGGCAGGATCCTGACATCAGAGAAGCTTGCAGAAAAGTCAGAAGCTTGATCAGAAGAACGTTCTACAGATGGTGTATTCATGTCACTATGTGCACTTACAAAACTATCTTCATCTTCCTCTTCTTCATCTAACATGATTTCATCTGGATTAACAGAGGACAGGCCAGACGTGTCTGTGTTACATTCACTAGGCTCTTCTCCAGAGTCATTGCTCTCCCCTTCCTCCTGTTCTTCGTATTCACCACACAAGTGATGTTCCTCCTTGGCCTTCTGAAGACTGATATTAATGTCTGTGATGCCAAGTTTGGCACAAAATTCAGTAGTCTGAGGATTGATCCTATGAACCAACTGCATTTGTGTCTGTGGCTTGCTTGGGTCATAACAAGGGGCCGTCACGCTAAAGTTACATGGAACTTTGAGGTCATGATTCAATTTTTCCAATACTTCATTCATAGCTTCTTCTGTTGCACTATAATCCCACCTATAAAAGTCCAAAACAATAGCCTTTTATATTTTATCAGCCTCAGCTACTAAATGATGAAATCTAACTAAGGACTTCAGGTGCAAGGATAAAAAATAAACCATTTCTCAAAATGCCAGTCAGTAAAATTATAGTTAATTTAGCAAAGGAGCATTTTGAAATAAAAACAATTCTTAGAAAAAGCTGTCCTTAACTCACACCCTAAAGCAAGTATAAATTATTTTAATGTGTGAACCAAATCTCTACCATATTATAGCTTTGTGCATACTTAATCACTTACACACTTAATTTGGGTTGATGCTCAACCGTCCACTTTCTTATAAACCTTGAATTGTTCTTACATTCATTTAACAGTAATTCTCTTAATCAAAAGTGGGGGGAAAAAAGGGTGGCTGGGGGCACAAAAACTACGCATGCAATGGGAGGGCAAGTCCTAAATAAGGTCAGACTTACCTTGTATGCAGGCCATTATTTTCAGGCATATTCCACAGGCGCGCAGTCACATTAATGAGCTTGTTAGTAGCCCTGAGAATGGCGAGCCATTCATTGTCATACTCTAAGTAATCAGGAGCACTGGAATCATGATCTACTTCTAATACCTATGGGAAGAAATTGGTAATTTTAAGAAATATATACCTATTTTTATTATTCTAAGGATTTCAATAAAACAACAAAATTGTTTAACATTTTAATTTAGTAGCCTAAAAATATTAACGTAATGTAAACATTTCCAAAGAATTTTCAGAACACGTAAGTTACAAAAAAGCACAAATAATGTAGGAAAGGAAAATTAATTTATTTTTTTAATCATTGGAAGAGTAAAACTATATTGTAAAATTATTTCATTTTCTTTTTACCTGAAGAAAGTCTCTGTGTGGTAAGCATTTGTCCAAGGCTAAAAATTTGGTTGCTTTGGCAATCTGTTCTTTATCCGTGGCCTAGACAATATGAACCATGATTTAAGGAAGAATGTTAAAACATCACAGGTAATTCATGCATTGATAGGATGAAAATAATCTTTGTTACACATACCCCTAAGTTGTGTGTCAAAGAAACAACTGTTCCTTTTCCAAAGCAAGTTAGTTCGTTCTATACCCACTTGTACAACAATGGGCACTTAAAACTCTAGGCTTCAATTTCCTTACAAAACACAAAACAGAAACTAATGATGACGATGATGTTAAATCAAAGCATCTAACACAAGGATTAAAGATAACAGAAGGGCTTAAAAATAAATTGGCAGATAAAATTTTTTGAAGAAATCATAGAAAAAACTCATCATTACCTTGGCGTAGGCAAAGATTTCTTAGACTCAACATCAAAAGCAGATGTGATATATTCAAAGAATGAAATACTATTCAACAATAAAAAATGGATGAAATACTAGCACATGCTACAACATAAATGAAACTCAAAAACAAGCAAAAAATGAAACCAGATGCCAAAGACTATATATTTTATGGTTACATTTACATGAAAGGTTCAGAAAGGGCAAATCCATAGACACAAAGCAGATTAGTGGTTGCCTGGGGCTGAGGGTGAGAACAAGGATTGACAGCAAACAGACACAAGGATCTTTCGGAGTGATGGAAATATTCTAAAATGGGATTATGTGATATTTGTACTAAAAAAATAATCACTGAATTATACACTTAAATGAATTTTAGGGAAGTTATATACCAATAAAGCTATTTTTAGACAAGTGAATTGTCAGAAAGAAACATGGTGGGGAGGGAGGGGTCAAAAGCAGGAAGGTCAGTAGAAAAGTGACTCCCTAAAAACAGTGAAGCAAATGGAGGAAAAGACAAGGAAGCAAACTATGGGACATCCTGCTGAGGACCAGGTATCAATTCAGTGCTGATGAGGGACTGAAAGAGGTGAAGGCACAGAGAGTACAGGCTGATATTGGCAGCTGGGCAATTCTGAAGAAAGGTGATCTTTGGTGTTGGAGAAGGGGTTGAAAGAGAAGAGTGGCCAAGTCAGGAGGTTGAAGAACCAAGAAAAAGGGATCAAATATGTCATTAATGCAGAGATAAAAGTCTCTGAGGTTGACAACAGAAGATGGAGTGGGGGAAAAGTAGCAAATCAGATACTTCAATAAAAATCCAAGAGTGTCAGGAGCCTCAAGAGACAGAAGAGAATAACACGGATGTCGAAAAGGTGACTGATATAAATAGATGACTTGGATTTTGGTACTGGCCCAAAGGAAAATGAAAGGAGTAAGCTTGCCTCCTTCTCCCAGTAAATCTGAGGATAAGTCTACTCTAGAATGGGCCTACAGGAATGTTTCCAGAGAGAACCTTCCAAACAGTGTTTGAGGAACACCGTTAAAGTGTACCTCTACCACAGAAAAGTGTTTGGTCAAGTAAGTTCGGGAAGCACTGCACACCACATGCCACTGTTGGATAAAGGCCACACCCACCAGTACATTAAAGACTCAGAAATTCTACAGAAGCTTCTGAGAAAAAGCAAACTCTGTTAACCCAGCATTTTCTAAACATTTGCCCTTTCAAATTCTTTATGGGAAAGTCAGAGCTCTGTCAGAATTGGAGGTGAAAGTAAGAACCGCATATTTCCATAAGAGCCTAATTGTAAGTATATATTTATTCTCTACCTCCCATCAAGCACCATGATCCATGCAGTTAACCCAAGAAAAACTCTGGGAGTCATCCTAGACTCTCTCCTCCCTCTGTCACCAAATCCTGATGATTCTACTTCCACTCTCTCTCTAGACCCTGCTTCACTGTGTTGCCTCTTCTCCTTAGGTTAGAACCTAATCTGTTGCTTAAAGAGCTTCCTCTGCCTCCTATTTTACATTACTTCAATCCATATGTAACACTGCTGCCAAACTAATCTTTCTAAAATGACAATCTGATTTCATCATGCCCCAACTTTCCCCATTACCTTCTGGTAGAAACCCAAACTCCAGAGCACGGCCCAGAAGGCAGTTAGGATCTCGTTCCATCCAGCTTCCTCTCTCGCCATGTCTCAGCCACTGGAACTATTAGGTTGGTGCAAAAGTAACTGCAGTTTAAAAGGTTAAAAATAATTGCAAAAACCGCAATTACTTTTGCACCAACCTAATATAATAGCTGCGGTTCTCCCAAGGCACCATGTTTCCAGACCCCTAACCTTTGCACACACTGGCCCCTCTTCCTAGATTACCCTTATAATCTGCTTCTTCCTGGCACCAACAATCCCTTTGGAAAAGCTTCTCTACCGCTTCATCTCTCTGTCCACAGCCCCATCTCACCATAGTCTGGCTCAGATGCTCCCACAGTACCCTCGCACATTTTGTCACAAATTTGTTACACTATTTTACCATTGCTTGTTTGTCTCTTCCCCCCACTGGATACTGAGTTACTCATAAAAGGAAAGGTATCTTTCATTTCCTTCTCTAACTTTAAAACTGTGCATAGCCCATAGATGTTCGAGAAGTGTTCGCCAAGTGAAAGAATAAATACTGTGTTCTCTACCTGATGCTGCATCAAGGCTGCAAACTTCACGTGGAGGTGTGCGGAGAACCAGTATGTAGGTTTTAAGTGCTCTAAAAGCTCCGAGGCGGCAGGACTTCCTAAGGTGTTGTTTTCTACTTCTTGTCGGAAAAAAGACTTCATCTTAAGAAGCTGCTTCTTATTTCCATAATGATATATACTTCTTGGCCAATCATGAGATAAAAATATGTCCATAGGCTGCTTCAGCTTTAACAAAAAAAGAAAACTCTTAAAAACAGATTAACCACAAGCAAATCCGGTCTCCCTTCCCTCCACCACCACCCAAACATGTACCCACTTAGATCTCTGAATTTCCATGTAATTCATCCTGAGGATACTTTCTTATTTATTAAGGAAGTCACAGAAATACTGAGCTGTTCACTCATGGAGGTAAAAAGAAACAGCTTTCATTCAGTCTTACAAGTCACCCTTATTTTCCGGCAGGGCAGGTCAACAAGACACACTTTGATTAGACTGCCAATCAGTTATGGTCTTTAGCAGTGGACTTCTGAAATACATAACCATTGTTCCTTTCCCTTTTTGGTAAAGAAACTACTGCTTTAAGATCCAGAGACACCAGATTTCATGAGACCTCGAATGTAAATGATACCCCACCTTTTTTTCCTAATGGACTCACATAGCACCCACCAAAAAAACTATTCACTGAGTAAGTTATATTTGAGGTATTTAAGGTAGCTGGTGTCTTCATGGAGGGGATAAAAAATATACTCCATACTTTACTCATCCCCAGCATCTTCAAGTAATCTGAAATGAAACAAATACTTGGAAAACTAAATTAAAATGACTTAAGTGTCTGAGAAAACACAAAATATAAGAAACGATCACTGACATGTGGTATATAAACCAAAAACAACAAAAGAACAAGACAAACAAAGAAACGATGACTAACCACTGAATAAGTGGTATGGGTAAGAAGTGCAATGAAAATTCAGAGAAGGGTGATGACCTTCAACTAGAACACTGGCTGGGAAGTGGTATCAAAGTTGGGTCTTCAAAGACTGGCAGGATTTAGACTAGTGAAAGGGAAAAAGCTCTCAGAGTAAAGGAATTGTTGTGAATAGGCAATAAAGAAATGCCCATGAGAATCCTGCTCCCAGAGGCTGTCTGGTATGATGGGAAGGGCCTAAGTCCACTCAGGCAGGCTCTACCACTTAACTACTTGACAAGTCTTGGGCACCTTACTTACCTATCTGAGCCTTGGCCTCTCATTCTTAACATGACAAAGTTAGAGTAACACCTGCCTCACAGAATTTGAGTGGTGATGATATGAAACGTGTGAAAACTGCTTAGCCTGGTGTCTTTTAATAGGTTGTCAAACAAAAAACCTAGTTTCATCTACTTTCCAGTTAAGCCAGTGTTTCAACACCACCTTCATGATTTTCCCATTATCTTCTGTCATCTTTACTACTATTTATTTTCTACTTAATACCATTATTTAAAATAAAATATTTTAATATTTTTCTTTTTTTGTTTGTTTATAAATTTTATTGGGGAATATTAGGGAACAGTGTTTCTCCAGGGCCCATCAGCTGCAAGTAGTTTTCCTTCAATCTAGTTGCAGAGGGCGCAGCTCAGCTCCACATCCAGTTGCCATTTTCAATCTTTAGTTGCAGGGGGCGCAGCCCACCATTCCATGTGGGAATTAAACCAGCAACCACCCAATATTTTCTTTAAAGTATCACTTTATTCCAATACATATTCATTAGCCTTACCCTAAGTAATAATATCTGAAATCATGGATTAAATGTTTTATTACTTACTAAAATAAATTTACGACCATAAAATAATTTAAATGTTCATCTGTGAACCTCCTAAAACCAACTCGAGATCCTATTCTTCTCGGAAGTAGTATACCAAAATGATCAAAATACATTTTGGTACAGAATTACTTTAAGTCTGCTGTAATGTACTTTTGACATACCTGTTTTAATTTATACACTTCAATGCTTCTCACATGGTATATACTCCTTACTGTAGCTGAATTATAAGGGGGGCACTCAAAATGACCTTAAATTGAAGAAGAGAAATAAGCTGTATTCAATACCTTTAAATACTGCAAATATAAATACATACAAGTATACACACTTCCCCAAAACTTTATCATCAATGCTTTTGGTTCTTAAAAATTTAATAAAAAACACTGCTCTTAATATGCTGGTATTTTCCACTAATAAGCAGTCTCAAACTATACATGTAAATAATCAGGTGCTGGTGATTTTTCAAATTAAATTACATTTAATTTTAGAGTACATTGTTTATTAGCATAGTTTAAAGTTTAAAAGATATCATCAGAAAGGCATAGAGTAAAAAGTGGTCGTCCTAGAGAGGACCAGTGGATGCCTAGGGCTGGGTGGGAGCAGGAGTTAACTGCAAATAGGCACAAAACTTTTAAAGATGATGTAAATGTTCTAAATCTGGGTGGTGGTAAAATCTGGATGTATAACTATAAATTTACTAAAATGATTGAATTGTACTTGTAATGGTATATAAATTTTACCTTAAATAAAGCTGCCAAAACAAAGGGAGGAGCCCTCCTATTCCTGTCCCACAACTATTAGTAACCCTATCTAGAGGCAGCTAGTGTTAATCAGGTTTTAGTATTTTAGTCCAGGGATATCATCTATGCATATAATACACCTATTTCTTTATCCTTTTTGTTTTTACACAAATAGCAGTCTACATTATACATGTTCTGTGCCTTGTTTTTTCACTTATTTTGGAGTTCTTTTCATATTACTTACACAGAGCTGCTTTTTTCTTTATTTTTTTTTAATGGCTTCATAGCATTACATTGAAGTTATACCGTGATATAGTTAACTAGTTCCTCACCTTTTGTTATTACAAAACTGAAATAAATAAATTTGCATACATCATTTTGTGCTTGTGTTACCATATATATCTGTAGATAAATACCTGAAAATATACTGTGTTTCCCCGAAAATAAGACCTAGCCAGACAAGCAGCTCTAATGCGTCTTTTGGAGCAAAAATTAATGTAAGACCCAGTCTTACATTAAGTCTGTTGTAATGTACTTTTGACATTTGACCGGGTCTTACATTAATTTTTGCTCCAAAAGACGCATTAGAGCTGCTTGTCTGGCTAGGTCTTATTTTTGGGGAAACACGATAACAGAACTCCTGGGTTAGAGTACTTTTATAATGATTTCCACAGATATTACCAATTTTCCCTCCACAGAGTGGTTCCAATCTACACACATACCTGGCACATAGAAGACAGCCTATTTTTGTATGCCCATGCCAGTAGTTTAGAATTACGAACAATGCAGCAACGAACAGAGTTGTGATTTAACAGCTACATTGAGGATATAATTTTCAGCCACCCAATTTAATTCAAGAAATTTTGAAATCAATGCGAATCCAAGCTATTCCTTTAATTTTAAAATCAAGGTATAATTCATTCAGATACAATGATGAATAAGTACCGCGTGGAACACAGCTGACCCTTGAACAACATGGTTTGAACAATGTGGGTCCACTTGTACATGATTTTTTTTTTTTTTCTAAAATATCTGTACTGTTGATCCACAGCTGGGAATCCACAGATGTGGAGGGCCAACCATATGCATTGATCTATACCATTTTATATAGGGGACTGGAGTATCCACAGATTTTGGTATCCACATCAGCAGTGGTTGGGGGTGGGGGAAGGGTGTCCTGGAACCAATTCCCCATGGATACCAAGAAACAACTTAAGTTTTGAGGGAGTCAAAAGTTATAAGCAGATTTTTGACTGCACAAGGATTGGTGACCCAACCCCTGCACTATTCAAGGATCAACTGTACTTATACAATGGAAAACTATTCACAAATTAACATGAACAGTTACATGTACCATCCTGGATTTCAAAAACATATTAAACAAAGAAACAAATTACAGAAAAAGACACGAAAAATGATACATTTATATGAAGTTTAAAACATGCTATATGATAAACTGTTTAAAGCTGTTACATATATGGTAGTAATATAAAATAATCAAGTGAATGATAAAAACTAAATTCAGAATACTGACAGCCTGGTGAGGAGAGGGAGGGATAAAAGGAGAGGAATGGGACTAAAGACAGATGATAATGAACTACTATTGTATTTGTACTGTTTTATTAAAAATCAAAACTAAAAATGGCAAAATACTAAGACTTGATAAAGCTTGACGGTGGATATACACATAATACATCCTATTGTTCTCTATATTTTCATATGTATAAAGCATTTTAAAATATAAATTTAATAATAAATTAGTTCATAGAAGAAATCCAATGAAAAAGTCAAACTACCATGTTTCCCTGAAAATAAGACCTACCCAGATAATCAGCTCTAATGTGTCTTTTGGAGCAAAAATTAATATAAGACCTGGTCTTATTTTACTATAAGACTGGTATGATATGATATGATATGATATGATATGATATGATATGATATGATATGATATGATATGATATGATACCAGGTCTTATATTAATTTTTGCTCCAAAAGACGCACTAGAGCTGATTGTCTGGCTAAGTCTTATTTTCGGGGAAATACGGTATATGTTATACTTAAATTACTCGGGGGCATGCAAGTTCTAAAGTTTAAAAATGATTCTCAGAACAATACCTTTTCGATAGTCATGAGATTTGAAGATACCAGATATTCCACCAATCCTTACACCTCGGTATTTTACTACACCTGCTAAACCTGAAAAATTACACAGTTACATAAGATTAGTACAGGCAAAAGCAATCTCTTTACTAACTGAATGAACAGTTTAGATGCCTAGAATTCCATGCAGTCCTAAAATTATTTGAAAATTAAGTATCATGATGAAGTTACTCTTTTACATAGCAATATGCCAACAATATATAAGGTAGACTAGGGAGGGGAGGCCTAGAAGCAGATCAGGCAAGAGACTAAGCAGAAAGAAAAAAACAAATGAGATAGGATGTGTTAAGAGGGAAATAGACATCAATTGGTACCTAATGGAATATGAAGGTTGAGGTGGGGGAACAGGGGAGTGTCTTATGATAGATTATGTTATATATCTGAAAGTCAAAAGGTATAAGGGATAAAGAAGCTGGAGTTTCTGTATTTCATTTCTGATTGATCATCTTCAGACAATTTCACCTTTTCGTAATATTGCAGTTGTCAAAAGATGCTCAGTAATGAAGTACAGAAGCTAAATTCTTGAATTATGTTATCATCAGTAGAAACACCTATAAAGATTTAAGTAAACAGACGAAAGGACTGTATAGTTTAAAGGGACTAAGACTAAACCTGAATCTAACCAGGTCTATAAATCTAAATGCAGATTATAGGCAATGAAAAGGATAAAAGGAAGATGTTAAACAACACAAGGAATTCAAATACCTAAATCCAGAATGCAGGAAATTATACAAGAAAATTTCCCATTTTTTTCAACAAATAAGTGGCACAGGAAGGGGGGGAAGACAGAGAAAGAAAGGGAACAGTTATAGCCTAAGAGACTTCAGAATCATGACAAATAAAATGCGTGGACCTTGTTTGGATCCTATTTGAACAAATAATTATAAAACAGACATCTTTGTGATAATCAGGGAAATATAAATATGAACTAGGCAACAGATAATAAGGAATTATGGTTACTTTAGTTCGGTATAATAATGGTACTATAGTTGTATTTTTAAAAATCCTTACTACTTAAAAATATGTACTGAAGCATTTACAGGTGACATAATCTCATGACTGGGATTTGCTTTAAAATACTCCAGTCACCTTCTCCCACAATAACGTTTAGGAGGAGAATGGATTGAAATAAGGATGGCAGAATAATAGTAGTTGAAGTTGGTTAATAGGTATAAATATTCATAACACAGGTATCCCCCGTTTTTCCAAAGCTCTTATTATACCGCTTTGCTTTTATGAAAGACCTACATTAATATCTGTTATTGCTAACTGAAATAAATTTGAAGAGGATTTTTGCTTTCAGGAAAAAAGGCAAAAAGCCAAAATAGCGTTCAGCATTTGTTTTGCAGTGAGCCTTATAGAGGCAGCACGCACCCCAGGCAGCGGGAGTGGCCCTGTCAAGCTCCTTCCCCAGGAACTACACGCAGCATCTCAGCATCAAGCTGCCTTAGCTTTGAACTGTGTCTGAGCATCTGTGCTTTACCTCAATTTATTTTGCGCATCCGTTAGCAAGCTGTGTCCTGAGGTATCAGAAAAGCCTATGAGAGCTCATAAGGCAGTTATAATTAGCGTAAAAATGGATGTGATTAAATGTATTGCTACGATTTGGTAGTTTATTTCCTGGGTCTGGGAACACTCACAACTTTTCCATGTAAATTAATGGTGATTGTTTTTTTTACACCATTTCGGCTTATGAAAGGTTTCATAGGAATGCTTTACTGTCAGATAGTGGGGGATACCTGTACTATTCTCTATTTGTGTTTGTGTTTAACAATTTCCATTATAAAAAATTTATTTGTTTTTAATTTAATAAAAAGAGTGGGGAAAATTCAGGGATTGCAAATAGTGTGTAAGATCTTTGCAGTTATATTAACTATTACTTAAAACACTAGATGAAGCATGGATATATTTTCATGATTGCCTACTTAAACTATTTTAATTACATTTCCATGACTAACTATTCAAATTAAGAGACATACTCAAAACACAATACGTGTCAAGATGCTGCCCATCTAGTATATAAATCTTGACAGACTTTTCCATCCCATGGAACCAAAAACTTACCCAGGAGCACATACCTAAATAATAAATGTTTGGTGCTACCCAGCCACCGTAGGGTAACTCTTGCAAGTGATTTGAGGCTTCATGGTTTCCTCCAATGAAGATTGTGAGAACTGGGGCCTTCTTCTCTCCAGAGTAATACCTAGAACATAAGAGTAAAGTTGTCCGTTGGCATAGCAGAAATTAGGCACAGCGAAAAGCCATTAGACATGTCTATACACCTAATTAGGCATAACAAAAAAGCAAAATAAGGTCCAAGGGAAAAATCTGAACTCATCCTAAAAAGTTAGCAAGTTCTTGCTAAAGGAATTGCCCATCCTTGCCCTTAAGAATAAAGGGCTGCAAGAAAAAAAAAAAAAAAAAAAAAAAAAAAAAAGAATAAAGGGCTGCCACCTTGGGTTTCAAGCCAGTGAGGTCAACAACTTTGTCAGTTCCCTGTTATAACCTTAGCTTTGAGACCGGGAACGAGCCCAGGGCAGGCGTCAGATAAAAACTCCAGGATCATTCCATGAACTGGTCCCCGAGTCCTATCAAGTACAAGGTGGATTAACCTGCCAGCTTCTTCCTTCAGGTTTGCCCTCAGACTGCGACCCCTTCCCCAACAGACAGGTGAAAAACACAGGTGAATGAACAGAAGAAAGTGACATTTACTAAACGCCGGTTCCTAGAAGCACAGAGTGAACAAAAACGGGAACTAAGGGAGACAGCCAGTCAGTGGCAGAGGGGACTCGAACCCAGTCCAGCTGCTCTTGCTAGTCACACCTCGCACCGCCGGGCCAAGGACCCGGCCGCGCACCTCACCTGTAGAAGGTCTGCATGTGGCGGTACTTGGGTGGCACCGCCATGCAGCGCAGGTCCGCCTCGTTGCGCACCGCCTGGAAGTCGCCGCAGCACAGCAGAAGGTCTATCGGCCCCGGGCCGCGCCGCTCCGCCAGCGCCAGCGTCTCATAGATCTTGTCCAGCTCGCCGTGGCAGCAGCCGGCCACAGCCACCCGCATCCTGCCGGCCAGAGGTGGGGAGCGCGGCCCGCAGCCCCCGAGAGCACAGCAAGTCCAGGCCGAAGAGCAAAGACTGGGCTGATTGCTCAGCTCCCGCCAACATTAACAGAGATGCCGCCTCGTTGACACTCCTGCAACATAAGTCACTTCCGGTTCCCTAATCTCGCGAGAGAGGGATCGGGAAGGCTCGGTTAACCCTAAGATTCCAGAGAGCCTTCAGATGGACCCCGGCTTTGCCTGCCTTCGCGGATTTTCAGTTTTAACAGCCTGGCAGATAATAAAAATCACAACCAGAAAAAAAAAAAAAAGGAAAAGAAAAGAAGAAATAGTTTAGTGTGATAAAATTCAATGAAGCTAAACAAATGAACGGATGCGATTGGCTAATTCTCTAAGACCAGCCTCTCAACAGCACAGGTAATTGCCTGAAAGTGAATTAGAAGTTAAACACAATTTCTTTTTCAAAGAAACCGAAAATAAAACTAATTTAAAAACTGAGGATTTTTTAAATTATCGCCACGAAGAGTTTCTAAAATTATCAGTTTTTTGTGTTGTTTGTTTTTTTCTTCTTTAAAGGGGCCAAGTACTCTTCATTTTCCTAGCAAATTGTTGTTTGCATAACTTAGACTGCAAGCTCAACGAAAGCAGATGAATGTCTCCAAAACGCCCAGGAGGGAGAAGTACCAAAATGACAATTGAAGAAGAGTGGCCAAGACAGAACCAAGCAAACAAATAAAACACCTCTGGCAAATCTAATCAAGATAATACAGAGAATAGTTAATCTAACTCTGTACATCTTTTTTAAAAACTAGATAAACAATATTCTAGAAACTACACCAAAATTAATTCAAAATGAAGCAAAAGATATAGGCAAAACAACGGCAATAAAAAGACACTGAAAAAGTTGTCAAGACATAAATCCATTAAAAGACATTGTACCCAGAGTGATATATAGGCAATTTATTTCAAATTTACAAGGAAGATATAATTTTCATAATATTTAAATTGGTCAAGAGGGTAGAAAAAGATGGAAATCTAGTATTTCCAATTATTTTTTAATATTTTGTTTTCCTTTTGGATTGGATTTTTGAAATATGAAGAATCAATGCTTTTTACAACATTGCTAAATTTAATTTTTTCCATTTGATTTTTAACCTACAGGAATTCTTTTTCTGGATCCTTTTTTCCTCTGTGTAAAAATTTTTAATTGAGGGTTAACTTACTTAAAGTAACATGAACAAATCAAATCTTAAGTGCACATTTTGATGCATTTTTACATATGTAGTCACTCATATAACCACCACCCATATCAAGATATATTTCCATCATTCCTCAAGATTCCCTTGTGCATCCTCCCAAGGCCATTCTCCCAAAAGAAAAACTCTATTCTAACCTCTATCACTATAGATCAGCTTTGCTTGTTTTAAACTTTATATAAATGTCAGTATAGTCTCATGTCACTTAACACAGGGATACTTCTGAGAAATGCATTGTTAGGTGATTTTGTTTTTGTGTGAACATTATAGAATGTACTTACACACTCCTAGATGGTATAGCCCACTACATGCCTAGGCTATATAGTATAGCCTATTGCTCATAGGCTACAAACCTGCAGCGTATGACTGTATAAAACAACAGAAGATTAAATCAAGCAGAAGATAAAATGATGCAATCAAGAAACGTCCTAAAGATGTATGAGACTGCTGCCAGTGTAACACAGCATACTGATTGATGATAAACTTTTATATGTAAAAGGAGTACACTCTAAAACAATGATAAAAAGGATAGCATAGTAAATATATAATATAGTCATTTATTATCATTATAAACTATTATGTTCTATACATAATTGTATGTGCTATACTTGTATATGACTGGCAGTGCAGTAGATTTCTTTACACCAGCATCACCACAAACACATGAGTGATGCATTGCTCTACATGTTATGACAGCTACAATGTCACTAGGCAATAGGAATTTTTCAGCTCCATTATACTCTTATGGGACCACAGTCATATATGAGATTAGTCATTAGCCAAAATGTCATTATGTGGTGCCTGACTGTATATATTACGTTTTCTTTTGTGTCTGCCTTCTTTCACTTGACTTAATGTCTTTGAGATCCATCCATTAATCTTGCTATAGATAGATATAGACGTAATATGCTGTTTTTTATTGCTGTGTAGTATTCCATTGTGTGAATATATCGCAGTTTATTTATACATATATTTGGGTTATTTCTAATTTGGAGCTATTATAAATAAAGCCTCCATGCACATTCTTGTAAAATCTTTTGGTATATATGGCACTTATTTCTCTTGGATTATGCTCAGGAATGGAATCCTGGTAATAGAGTAGGTACATGTTTAGCTTTAATATACAGTGTCAGTTTCCCAAGTGGTTGTACTAATTTACACTTTCCTGAGTAATTTAGGAGCGTTTCAATTATTCCAGATGCTCAACAGCACTTAGTATTACCTGTCTGTTAAATTTAGCCATTTTGTTAGGTGTGCAATGGTATCTCCTTGTGGTTTCCATGTAGATTTTACCACAAATTTTTAAGATATCAGTCAATTTGAATTTTCTCCTTTTGAGATGGATAGAAAATAATAACTTAATGCCATACCATTCAAAAACTTGTAGTCAATGAAGGAAATAGAAGATTATGAATAGGGGTGAAAAAGTGCATTGTGGTTCAGCTCCCACTCTTCCCAACCCAAAGCCCAGTTCCAGAGACAATACCAGTGAATCAACAAACTTGAGAATTCTCACTGACTTTCTCAAATCTAGAGAGAATCAAACTAAATAGAAAGCCTTCCCTCCCCCATTCCTGTTCTGAATGAGGAGACACAGGAAGGCTGTTGGAGAAAAATGGATAGAATGAGCAATGAAGATAACTCTTTTTTATAAAAGTGGAGGGCTACTCACTAGAAAGGCAGGTGCTCTCAAACTGTATGTGGTTCCATGGGGAAAACAGTTCTCAGATCTGATATGAAAGAAACTCCCTGATTCTATCAGAGCAAAGACAATATCTAGACAGAGGCACCTAACAATATCCAAGATGAAGAAAGAAACGACATGTCAACTATGGAAATACATTGAAAAAAAGAGCATAATCTGGGGTGAGGCTGAGCAGAAGTGTTATTTAAAACTTCTTAGGTACAACCAGACCTTGGTTTGTAAACACCATTCTCCTCTAAAAGAAATCAAGTCTGCTTATTGACGTTGTTGATTCCAGGGCAGAGAAAGGACAAAATGAGACTGGATCATCTTGCACCAGGAAAGCAAGGCTGTGTCCCCGAAGAACTTGGGATGTCAAAAGGATACCGATTCAAGGTTTTTCCACTCGCCAAATCTGAAACAATTTCAGCAGCAAAATGCATAATCATAATAACAGATTATAGTTGTTGAATAAAGTTGGAATCAATTATTCCATACTGATATACATAAATAAATAATATGGAAAAGAGAAAGCTCTTATTACACAAGAATGCTGGGCGGGGGGATGCTAAAAAAATAATACTTTTCCTCCCCCCTTCCAGTTCTTCTAGTTGAGCTAATTATCAAATTAATGGAGACAGATTAACAGAAGAAAATCAAATTTTAATATGTGTACAACGGGAATTCACATAAGCATGAAAATTCCAAAGATAGTGAAGTAAAATTGGGTAATATGTCATTTTGGACAAAGGAGAATGGGGGCGCAGAGGTCTGAGATTTCAAAAGAAATAAGCAATTTACTGATAGTTGATGAAGAACAGAACATACATGGCAGGTAAACTCACAAGGTGATCTACTTACTAGGCCCCTGCCTGGATTCCTCCCATCCATCATACTCAATTCAAATTAGGCTAAGGCGAACATCCTAAAATTTCCTTCCTGAAGCAAGCCTTTCCCTCTTAATCTCTTAGGCAGGAAAGAAGGAGGGAAAAAGGTTCTTTCTGAGCCTTGTTTCTTAATAATCAGTTTAGAGTCAATATCCCAAAAAGCAGCTTTAGTGTGGCAAAATTTTGGTTTCCTTCAATGGATTGATGCATATAGAAAGAAAGCTGGAGTTAGAAATCATCATTTGACCACCACTATAATCATCATCTTCACCATTGTAATTGTTTCAAGCAATAATCTTGCAGGAATGCTAAAACTACTGGGTAAAACTTCAGAAGAGTAATAGGATACTTACATAGTCTCAATGTATCTATTATTTGAGACTACTTATATAGTCTCAAAGTATCTTTCCAAAAGATATTTATCATCATAACAAAGAGAAACATAGGGATTTCACTCTAGTGACAACACTTTAACAGAGTGATCCATGTTAATCTTAGTAGGAATGGACAAACCACACCATGTGCCTTCTGATATGACATATGTTACTTCTGTGCATTTTTGCCAAAAATACATAAACTGAATCTAATCCTGAAAAACAGCAGACAAATTAAAATTGAGAAAGATGTTGAAAAGATGTTTTTTTTAAAAAAAATATGATATGATGGTAATGAAATATAAGGATCGTCTGAAAAATATTAATAATTAAGAGGCTGAAGATTCATAACTAAATGCAAAGTGGTATGATAAAACACATTAGGACAAAATCTGAATAAACTCTGTAAATTAGATAATATTGTATCAGCGTTAATTTCCGGATTTTGATATTTTTACTCTGGTTATGTAAGGGAATTCGGTTTTTTGTTTGTTTGTTTGTTTCGGTTTTTTTAGAAATTTCTTTTTATTTTTTGAAACACACTGAAATTATAAATATAAATACATATCATATGTAGTTCTCTACCCATCTATGTATTGCAGGGGAATTGCAGCTACAAAGAACTACATTTCTTACACACCTTTTGCCAGCTGAGGTCTGGGTTAGGTTTTGCAGATGAGAAACACTTTTGTGAGATGTTAAACAGAAAAAAATTTAACTTCCAAGGCTGGAGGTATTTTTAAAAGAAAAGGTTTACTAAGCCATTGCTGGG
Source organism: Rhinolophus sinicus (assembly GCF_057876585.1). Taxonomy (NCBI): domain Eukaryota; kingdom Metazoa; phylum Chordata; class Mammalia; order Chiroptera; family Rhinolophidae; genus Rhinolophus; species Rhinolophus sinicus. Next base: position 36,800,810 of record NC_142505.1, read on the forward strand.
GGGTGGGGGCGGGGTGGGAGGGGGAAGCTCTGTCCTGGGACATGAGATGTAAACCACCAGTAGCACGTCTATAGGTAGGAAAGCCAACCTGTCTGTTGTCTGGGAGGTTTGCAAGAGGGTTTTACACATGGGGCTGGGGTGGGGGCTTGGAGGGATAGGATTTACATTAGCTATAGACAAAGGGGATGGGAGAAGGTGAGGAAGAGGTGTCTGCTCCTGTGAATTAGCTGTGGGCAGCAGATTGGAAAATTCGTGTGTAAATAAGAAGTGGAGGCTCCTGGGGTGACAGGACTTGTCAGAGCCAGTCCATCGCTAGTAACAGGCTAGCTGTTCTTTTTCTCTCACTCTCTGGCCACTATATTTTAATTTAGAGCATCAGAGAATGGTTTTCTTGTCAGAAATTATAGGTAAAAGGAAGGCTTCTTTGCTCTGCTGGCTCTGGCAATGGTGACGGCAGCTGCACACGCCAAGCTCCTTCTGTGGTGGTGAACTTCCTGCTCTTCCTGCTCGCAAGTAAAATGTTCCCTCCTTGTTTGCATCTTTAGTCCTTCCAGCAATTTTGTAATCTTTTTGATTAAAATACCTAGAATGGATTCTGGTTTACTGTACGTTGTAATAGTCAAGGTGTTGTGAAAGTAAAAGGCAATAAACAGATGCTTTCAACCATAAAACAAAACGAAACAAAACAAAAACCTCCAGGAAGACAATACTCATGGGCCCTTCTTGAAAAAAGTGACTTGACAGTGAAATTCAGCCAAATAAGAGTTGGATAAAAATAAAGGACACAGAAAGGAAGAACTGTGTTTAAAAGATGGATGATTAAAAATAAAGTAGAGGGGCGGCTGGATGGCTCAGTTGGTTAGAGCACGAGCTCTCAACAACAAAGTTGCTGGTTCAATTCCCACATGGGATGGTGGGCTGTGTCCCCCTGAAACTAAAGATTGAAAACGTCGACTGGACGTGGAGCTGAGCTGTGCCCTCCACAACTAGGTTAAAAGACAATGACTTGACTTGGAGCTGATGGGTCCTGGAAAAACACATTGTTCCCCAACATTCCCCAATAAAAATTTTTAAAAAAATAAAATGAATAAAGCAGAATAAGGGGATAAGAAATGCACAGTGCCTGGCACATATTAGGTACCCAGTATATTAAGTACTTAATGAATGAATATAGAGTGGTTATGGAAGACCATGCTTTTAAGGTGACATAATTGAGCAGAAACCTTTATGATTAAGGGAGTGAGAAATGGAAATTTTGGGCAATAAATTTTTAAGTCAGGTTTTAAAATGTTACAAACATCAGGAAAAACACCCATCCTTACTATCTGCATTTTATAATAGAACTACGCAGGTGATTATGGCAGCTACCACCACCTGATGGCAGCACACTCAGTAAAACCATTGAAGGAGATATCAGGTCTGTGGTGGTGAAACTAAACTGAATAGAGGCAAATATCACAGAGGCCTAAGAATTCTGTGTGGTGTCTCTAGCCTCTGAATCTGAAACTTGTTAGACATTTCACTGGATTTTCTGATTTCATCAGAAAACACACACACACGATATCTCTCCTTTATAGCTTTTAAGACTTCCAGATTCCATTCCTGTATTATAAATAGTGAAAAGATCAGATTTACTTTGCCTACCTTGTTATCTTTGCTTCTCCATTTTGAAACACATCAGCGGAACGTGGTCACCATTGCTTTGGGGTGGGAAGGGGTATCTTTTTATTACCCGGGCAATCCAGATTATACAGCCATGTGAAGACCTGCTGATTTTATAGTGTCTGTTTGCCTATAAATAATTGGAGCTCTTGTCTTTGCACTAATTTTGTAGGATGTGCCAGTGTTTTGTTAAAACACAAAATTCAACTGAGTAAATTTGAAGAGCAGCATGCCATCTAGCACCTATAAGATTGCTCCAAGGGGTTGTACAGAAGGAAGGTTTTTATTGGAAGAAGGGTAGGGCAAGAGAGCTATTGACAAAAGAAAACAAAGGATTATTTTTAGACCAGACGTCTTCTTTTTTGGGGAGAAGACAACAAAAAGCAAGAGTTTTTATCATGCATATTGCCTCTTCTTTCTTTGGGGGAATGCAGAGGGCCCAAAGATTACCTTACTGGTGTTTGACCAGAAAATTCCAGATGATTTGATTAAGATTACATTTCTGGGCGAGGATAAAACTGCAAATAGATCGGGTATTAACTCTAGCTTTGATGTCATGGGCTTTTATCACCAGTGGTGCCATTTTTGGCCTGTGATTTTTCTCTATAAGAGTTCCCACATCTAAGTCCAGAGAAGTGGTATCTTAATTGTTCAGTTCGACTAATGTTTATGGACAAGCCAGAGTCTGTGTAGAGTAGCACACAGGGTTTGCCTGGTCTGCTCCTGTTTATACTTCAGGTCAGAGCTTGGGTGCTGCTTCCACCAGAAGGACTTCCTATGACTTCACTCCTGCTGAGGTTTCCCTTCGCCTCATACCCTTTAACTTATCATACCACATTTAATGATTTGTTCACTTGTCTCTCTTTACCTTTTGCCTGGGAGCTCTGTGAGAACAGGGAAGGTATCTATCTTGCTCAGGATTGTATTACCACTTCTGAGCACAGTGGCTGGCACATAGTAAGTACCCAGTATATATATTTTCTCAAATGAATAAATTTCCAGGATACTTAGTCCTCTTAGTTCTCTTTTTTAAATTCTCAAAATGTGTTCCTTTTTCATTATTAAAGTAAACATAATTGCTTAATCCACAACAACTCAATAATGTTTACACTTAAATTCTTCACCTTGTAATTCCTCAGAACAAGGGCATTACTTTCCTAACAATAGTATAATTATCACAATGAGGACATTAACAGTGATACCTCATCTACAGATTTTGTTCAGATTTTGCCATTGATGTCCTTTGCAGCAAAAAGAAAAAGTTTTTCCCTTGTCCAGGATTCAGTCCTAGATCACAAGTTGCATTTAGTACTCATGCCACTTTTGTCTCCTTTAATCTAGAGGAATTCCTCAGTTTTTGTCTGTCACAGCAATGCTGAAGGGTGTATAATTTTGTAGACTGTCCCTCTGTTGGGGTTTGCTGATATTCCCTCGTGATTACACTCATGCATTTGTGGCAGAAATACCACAGAAGTGATGTTGTGTCCTTCTCGGTGCATCATATTATGGTGTCTATTACTCGTGATATTCATTATAATCATCTGAATAAAGCAGTATCTATCAAGTTTCTCTACTATCATTAGTAACCTGTGAGGAGATACTTTGAGGCTGTACACATATCCTGTTTCTCATCATATTTTCACCAATTAGTTTTAGCATCCATTGATGAGCCTTGCCTGATATGACTATAACTCATATGGTTGTCAAGTGATGGCTTCCAAATTCCATCCTTGCATCTATCTTTGGAATTTGGACTTCTACCTTAACAGTAATTCAGTTATTTTTTAAAAAGCATTTTCCTTTTTTACTGTAGTTTCTAAAACATAAAAAAGGCTTTTCAACAGCTTACTACTTCTGCTTTATGCACCTACATATTTTACATCCTCCAAGCACCTGATGAACTATGGATGCGTTGTTTCCCATTGCAAAGCCCTTGTAGACTTTCCTAACTGGCTGGTTACTCAGGTGAATGCTCAGTAGTCCCACGTGGGGGAGTCCTGTAGGATCCCAGAGGACTGTAAGAGCTCTGGGAAGGACTTGGAAACAGAGAAGCCTGGACTCAAACGGTTTTAGTCTCTTACCCCCTGAGCAACCGTAAGCTAATTATTGGACCACTCAGGGTCTCACTTTTATTCCTGTCTGCTTGAAGGCAGAAACCACATCTCGATTCCACTTTGAATCCCTCATACAATGTGTGCACAGGTAAACCCACAGTTCGTGTCTGTTGAACTGAACTATATCGCTTCTATAGATATCTTAGTCCATTTTCTTTTTTTATTTATTTGAAGAAGCTCCTTTGTCTTCAAATCTTTTTAAAGGTTCTTCTAAATTCCTTTGAGGCCATTCAGTTTTTGGTTTACATCTACTTTTCTACACTTTTAAGTTTTGCTCCTTTTGCATAGGTATGTTTCTACTTTCAAAAATATAGTGTAGTTTCTTTATCCACTTAGATATTTATAAATACTTTTCAGATTTCTTTCTGGCTACTTAATGTTCTGCATTTCTACTTTTTTTTAAAAAAATTAAACTCACACTTTGTTTTCATTATTTTTTTCAAAAATTAATATTGCTTTCAGATAAGAGTCAAGGAAGGATGGGGAGAAATTTCTTTCTTATTTGCAGGGGAATCAGTGTGGATATTTCCCGTTCCACCCCACAGGGCAAAAGTTAACTGTTTTGTTATTTTTAGTATGTGGAGGCTGAATCAAAATTTCTTACTCTCCCTCAATTGCTATTAATTATTTAGGTTTGAAGAGTATACCTAAGGTTATGTAGCAGCAAATTTTGATTCCTGATTCTCAAGGTTAGGAATTTGCTAATCAATGCTTCCTTCTTGTAAAATAGTCAGGTCAGTCTTCTGGAAATAAAACAGGAAAGCCTGGGTAGCAGAGATGTGGGATGCCTTGAGTCACGTTCCCTAGCCCCTCCTCATTCTGATTTCACCCACAGCTGTAATGATCGTTCTTTTGTAAGCTCAGATTCATGCTGCCTGTATCCCACCACAAAAGCAAGCATACAGATTCTGCTTTTCTACAGCAGGTTAAGGGAGTCCTCTCTATTCTGTGCACAAGTACAATCCAGGAGGGTAAGGAGTTAACAGCCCTGGGAAAACCCTCAACCAGTACAGGATAAGAGTAGTGAATAAATGCTCCAACCTCGAGATGGATATTCAGGGGAGCATTCTGTATGTTTCTCAGAGGTCCTCAAGGAATAAGCAGTGACTTCAACAATGGACCTTGATAGTGACTTTTTTTCTTTCTTTTCTCATTCTTCTTTACCCATCAGTTCTGTTCCCTGGAAACACTTCTCAAACTATCAGCACCCACATCATTGTCCCAGGATCTGCCTTTGGGGGTGCCCAAACTAAGCCACACTTCATTCAACAAACATTTACTAAGTGACTATTCTATGCTAGGTAGTGAGAGAAGAGATCTAGAAGGTAAAATTCCTAGTTCCTGCCCCAAAGTGTATAATTGGGAAACAAACAAATGAATGATTACCAAAAAAATGACAATATATTGTTGGAGATGCTATGTTAAAGTGGCAAGAATAGAGAGATACATGAAGACATGGGGGAGAAGTCACCTAACCTATACCTCAGAGGTATACATTGCTTGAGCTAATGGATGAAGTGGATCAAATACAGCTAGAAGAACTCCATAACATACAAATGTCAACTGAAAACTCAATTGATACCTCTGTGTGTTATGCTCTGCTCTGTTGTGGTATGCAGTACATGACATGATTTTAGGTGATACATGGATGGACATTTTAACTTTTTTGTGGTTATTATGTTAATGTGTACTAAAATAAAAATAAACAACACAATAAACTTGACGTTACAGAGTACTATGGTTTAGGATGAGGCTTATTTAATGAGTTGAAATTGGCTTTAAAGAAAAACACTGAGCAATAATACCTGGATGCAGATTGGCAAAGATTGTGTAGATGATATGCAGATTAATGAAGTTTGGGAAACAGTGCTGTAGAAGAAGGAGAATCTAAAAAGAAATTCCTGCTTTCCAGAAACTCAACAGTTTGTTAGGGACACACAGACCCATAAGCAAGGATAATTAAGGTTATAATAAATTTAGAAACCATGTACAGGGGAAGACAGGAAAGTAATAAGGAGTAAAGTGAAGGAGAGGCTAGAGGCTACAAGATCAGTTGGAAGGCTATTGCTCTAGTCCAGGGGAGAGATAATAACTGCCTGAATTACGGAGTGGCTATAGAAATGGAAGGAAGACAAATAATGTAACAGGCTCATTGCAACCATCCTGTGAAAACCTTACTGGTTGCAAGCAGCACGGAGGTGAAACCTGTCCAGCCAAGTCCAGAGCAGTTTTGTATACACACACACACACACACACACACACACGCACACGCACACTCACACACACACGGAGTGGAGAGGTGACTTAATCAATCAAAAATACTATTATTAGAAGCATGTTTTTATTTGGCTTCAGTTATCGGAGCGTTTTGGTGTGAATTACTCCAACATTTGCCCTATTTCTTTTTTCTACTTGACTCAGAGGCTAGAGAAATGCTAACGTAATAACGCTTTCTACGTGTAAGAGCTTTATATTCTCCATCCTCAAAACAGGAAACGAACTTAAAGGTTAAGTAACTTGCTGGAGGTAATGCAGCTCATAAATGAAGTAGAAAGGATTAAACCCGGCGTTCTGCCTCTAGAGTATCTATTCTTAACACACCACCAGAATAAATAGATAGGGCAGACAACGCTAAAGCAGGTCAAACGTCAGTGTTGGATCGTGAAACGCTCTTATTGGTGGCAGACGACCGTGTACTGAGATCACGGTTTCTCCAACTGTAAAATAGACATATGACGCTAGGAGTTTGGTGCAAAGAAAGAGATAATGAATGTGAAAGTGAATTTCAAATTATGTACGTGGCACCACAGACCAGTTTTGCGGAGTACGAATACGCGAACTCGTAACTGCTACGAATCAATCTGCGAAGGTTGTAGCGCCAGAGCGAGGCCCCGCCCCTGAGGCTCCGCCCACCGCGAGCGGCAGGTGGGGCCGGCAGATCTGCCTTGCGCATGCGGAAACTGCTGCCCGCTCCCACCTCTAACCCAGGCTGAGGGTAGCTGCTGTTTCCGAGAGGACGATTCGTAAGGAGGCTTCTGGCGCGGTTTCCATTTGCTTTCCCTTCTGCGGGCCCTGGCCGTACTTCAGCGGTGTGTAGACCGTGCTCCGTTCTCATCTACCTGCCCGACTTTCTGCAGAGGTGTCTGTCATTGGCCCAAGAGTTCGCTGTCGAAAGTGCTGGCCCCCGCGCCGGCGCCGGCTGTAGCCGGGTGGGAAGGCTCAAGATGGCGTGCCTGTTGGAGACCCCAATCCGCATGAGCGTCCTCTCGGTGAGTGACCCGCTGCAGCCGCCCACCTGGGAGCTCGGGTCCCGCTCGCAGCATTCACCCAAAACGCAGCGTGTCTCCTGGGCACCACCCCTTAGGGTCGCCTCCGGCTCAGCTTTGGGCCGGGGTGTGAGAGAGGGTGGGCGGGAGTGATAGACGGAACCCCGGCCGAGCCCGAGACGTCTCCAACTCCCGGAGCTCCCACCCGTGCCGGTTCTCAGGACGGCCTCCAGCGGGTGGGGTGGTTGGGCGTCCGGGCAGCTGGCTTGGCGACGCGGCTCTGGCTTTGCCAGGCGCTTCCCTGAGCCTTTCTCTTAGTGGTGCCGCTTCTCTGGGGCGCAGGGCTCTGTCCTGTAAGGCGCCGGGCTTGCCGCTGGCCTGAGAACTAGCGCCCACTCTGCCCGCCGAGGCTTTGGCAAGAAGAGGTGCAGGCTCCACAGCCTCCGAGATGCCAGGCCAGGTCTGTTTGGCTTCTGTCGCGTCTCAGCACCCGGGCACGGGCTAAAGCAGCTAGCTTCTTGGCAACGGGGATTTCATATCAGTTGCAACGTCTCCTAGTGTATGTAGTTATTTAAATCCCTTTTCTTTACTTTGGAGGTCGCAGCTCTGAATCTAAAGGAACCTTCGCCTAGCATTTCTTTCTTTCTTTTTTCTTTTTTTTTTTTTTAATGGGGAGTCAGACGTTGAAAAACCAGATCAAATTTTCCTACTATTGAAAGAAGAGAACGTATTGACATGCCAGGAAGTAATACCTAGTTTTTGTTGTTGTTGTTTTTTTTTCCCTAGCGTAAAAAATAAAAACAAAACAGGACTTTCACTATGTTACTCTTGAGAGAACCAGTAGGAGAGGTGAAAGTTACTGGGCGATAACTTGGAAGGGTTTTGGAACAAATTAGATCCATCCAACTCTGAATGGTCCGTTTACCAACGGTCCATTTGCTATTGCTGGAAACAAGCAGGCAAACACTAGTTGACCATCTTTTAGACTTCTGGAAGAACCAGTCTGATAATGAGGTGGTAGTTGGATTACAGACGACTAGTCAGATTCTTAGGGTCTGTGACTCCAGCTGGTTTCTTTTCTCTTCCCTAACTTCTCCCACAAACACACTCAGATATCTGGAAGCACCTAGGATATTTGTTTATCATTCAGGGTTAGAGCATTTTGGTGTACTGCAACCTTGATAATTTAATTGGGGAGGGAGCTGTCAATAAATTTGTCTCCTAATCCACTTTAGCAGTCCTTTTTCTTATTTTTAAACTGCAACTAGGGAAATACTGTTCACCTAAGTATTGAATCAGATTAGCCGATTACTCCACCTCTGACTACAATAGCCAGGAATGTTCTGTGGGAGAGCAGGCCAACGACTTTCCCCTCATTTTTAAAGAAAGTACGTGTCTTGACTGTTCTCAGTTCCCTTTTACTTCCTTTGTCTTTTATTTCACCTGAAGCTTCTTTAATTTTTGTATATTGTTAACTTGTATGTGCATACAATTGAAAATTTTGATTGTTTCATGCCTTCAGTAAATAATATTTCCTGTTTAATTTTATTAAAAAATTTCTTGAAGAGTATTCCCTACTTCTAGTGGGGATTTGCTTTAGCCCTCGTCTCATTGGGGGCTTCATTATTATTATTATTATTTTTTTTAAGTTTTTACAGTCCAAAAGTCTGGTCTGTTCATTCTTCAGTCCTAGAGCCTTAAGAAATCAGAGCTTTGGATAAATGATTTAAAACTCACTCATTATACTAATTTAAAGTGAATCCTGTTCATTTCAAAGTACTGCCCAGGGCGTCACTTTTTGAAACTAAACGTGCAAGTGGAACAGGACATACTAATCAAATTATCTTTAAAATAATTGATTCCTTTAATAGGCTACTTATTGTGCACCAGTTATGTACAACACCCTGTAACATATACTTTAGGGAATGCAAGGATGAGATCAGATATGCCCTTCAGGGAGCGTCACAGTCTGAATGACTCGCTTGCTCAACGTAATTCGTGTGAGGGGCAAATCAAACGGTTTTTGAAGGGTTTTTATTCAAGGCCTGTTATAGGTTCTTCCTTCTGAGTGGTCTCATTCACTCTTGTGACCATAACTGTGATCAACTCACACATGTACATTGCAAGCCTTGACTTTCGTCCATCTAATCTCACGTCTTCAGTTGTTTGGATGTTATCCATCACTTTCAACAAAGCACATTGCATCTCCTAAGAAGACTTAGTCATGACTTCCCATTTCTGTTAATGGTACTACCGTGTTTCCCTGAAAATAAGACCTAGCCGGACAATCAGCTCAAATGCATCTTTTGGAGCAAAAATTAATATAAGACCCGGTTTTATTTTATTATAAGACCGGCTATAATATGAGTCTGGGTCTTATATTAATTTTTGCTCCAAAAGACGCATTAGAGCTGATTATCTGGCTAGGTCTTATTTTCGGGGAAACACAGTATCTTTAACTGATAACGTACTGTAAAGCCCTTGAATTATCTCTGGCTCTTTCCCTTTTTCATGCCCCTGTATCTAATCAGTCCTTAAATTCTGTTAGCTCGTTACTCTTGGTGTCTCTCACATCTGTCTGTTCCCATGGTCACCCTCTCATTCAGAACATTATCATTTTGTGCCTGCATTACCACAGGGTCCTTGCAAGTATATTTTACTGCCTCGAGGATCTTACCCTCTCAGTTCAAGTTCATTCTCCACATTAATTTTTCTGTAGAACACACTGGACATGCCATGCCCTTTTTCAGTTTTTTAATGGGTTTTTATTGCTGAAGGGCTGACATTTCATTCTCAGCTTCGGATGTAAGATTCTTTATCCTCTCTATGGACCTTCTATCCCTTGTAAACTGGCTTTCTCAAGTTGAAGTGATCTAGGGTTCATCCAAACCCCAGTAACTCTTATTGTCAGCCTGCTTGTTTGTACATAAGAATTATAGCTTTGTATAGATTTATTAACGTGATATGCTTTGAGCTTCTGTCATTTGCATGGCATTGGGTTTGGGAATACAGTGGCGAGCTACACAGACCTGTCTCTGCCCTTTTGGAGATTTTAGCCTAATAGGAGAAGTAGTTATCAAATGGTCACACAGTTCTTTGTTTATGAATGGCAGTTAGTGTTATGAATGAAAAATATAGGGTGCTGTTATAAGCATGTAATAGGGGAATATGATCTACGGTGGAGGGCAGTGAGGTTAGGGAGGGTTTCCCTGAAGATGTGACAATGAGCTGACAGTTAAGGATGATTAAGAATTAACTAGAAAAATAGAAGAGCATTCTATTTTTCTAAAAGCAAAGGGAACTGCTTTTTCAGAGGCTCTTAGGCCTTTAATAGTTATTCTATCTACTTAGAGAGTAAATTAACTTATTTTTCTTAATCCCGCTACTATTTATATCACTGTCCTCATGTACTATGTACTCAATAAATGTTTGATTGGACTATATTTTGGGGAGTTGGACAAACTCCAGCTCTTTCCAGGCTGCACCATGATCACCCATTATCCTCCTTTGGTGTGCACTTAGTGTTACATCACCCTTTCAACAAATTTATAAATTCTCTCATGTTTCCCAAACTGTTGGATGATTTTTACATCAATTGCATTTTTAAAAACTTTTTATTTTGAAATAATTACAGAGTCACAGGAAGTTGCAGAGAGATTCCTGTGTATACTTCACCCAGTGTCCTCCACTGGTTACATTTTATATAACTATAGTACAATATCGAAGCCAGGGAATTAATATTGGTATAAGTATGTGTATAGGTACGTATCATTTTATCACATGTATATTTGTATAACCACCACCACAGTCAAGATACAGAACTAGTCTATTTTGTTGGCCTCAAGCTGCAAATTAATTGTTCTCTTACATAGACAACTGACAATAGGTAGAAGTTAAGCCCAACTATCCTATAAGCATGAATTCAGCATCTCTTGATTGTTTGCCATTAGTTCACTTTACAAGGCACCAATAAGCAGAGGGTATGTCTGGAGGGGATCCTAAAATAAATTAATCAGTATGAACTTCCTAATCTGCACTGGCAATGTGTGAAGAGCAGGAGATGCTCGTTGTACATTTCAGGACGTCTTGCTGTCTCTCTAAGGAAAGATTGCCACCTGAGTTCAGACAGTGAGTGCTCAAGACATCTAAGCTTTACCAAGAATTAGAAATGCCTTTGTGTAGGGTCTTTCGATTTCTCTTGGAGAGATCTAGCCTTCCTATCTCCTCTCCTTCTCATTGAGAATGTTAAAACAGTGCCGGGGGCCAGGAATTTCAGTGATTTTTGACTTGTATCTTTTTTATTTCTGATTTGGCAATTATTTTGCAGTGCCATCTGTCATGTTGGTTTCTGGGTAAAGATATGGAATTATTAACAAAGGAAAATTTCCTGTTACTTTTTGGAAATTGGAGAACAGCTGCCTTCACTGAGCAGTGTTACTATGATCCTTGGGACCATTTAGATAGGAATGAAAGGTATTCCAAATAAGAGCTGTTTTGCAGAAACAGCCTCCGCTTGTCTCTTTGATAAAGGAAAACTGTTTTGATCTCATTCCATAAAATCAAAAGAATAAAGAATGACCTTTATTTTCTGGCACATTCATAATACAGTTCTTGAGGGAAGGGGAATTATGAGACTTCATACTTTCTATTACAAATGATAAGTTTTGGTCCAGTGGGAAGAATTTCCAGTCTGTAGGATCTGTTAATATATAGAGATCTTTACCGCCTGGAAAATGATTACAGAACACATGAGTCTTTTGCTTTAGGAGTGTTTTAAGAATTTATTAGGCTTTCGAAAAGTTTTAAGTAGTGACTGATTGGATAAGGGGAATAAGGAACAGGAAAGAGTCATGATCATGATCAAGCATGATTCACGAGATTTTTACCTTTACAACTAGATGGTATCATCTACTGAGATGGTGAGGATTAGGAGAAGACTATCTTAGGGGAGTAAGGAGGAAAAACGAGTTTTATTTTGGACATGCGGAGTTTGAAGTGTTTCCTGGACATCCACTTAGAGGCGTTCAGTAGGCACTTGGATATTCTGGATTGTTTTCCATACCAAGCTGTTCTCCAGTTCTCTGTGGATACTAGCTGGATAGCCTGCGATTTAACTCAATTTGGACACTGTCTACTTGGAGGTAATGTCAGATCCCACAGGGTAAGGACTCAGTCCTGCAATATTGTCTCTGCTTCAGACCCCAGTTGCAAGTCTGTACCTCTGACCAACCATGGCTCCCTCCTCGGGTTCCATCATTTGTTGGAACCCTTCAGAAAGCTCAGGAAAACATTTACTTACCAATTTATTATAAAGGATATTAAAAGGATACAGATGAACAGCCAGATGAAGAGGTACATGTGACAAGATCTGGGAGGGTCACAAGTACAGGAACTTCTGTCCCTGTGAAATGGGGGTGTGCCACCCTCCTGGCACATGGGTGCATTTACCCACTTGGAAGCTCATCAAATTTTATTAAAGAGGTCTTTTTATAGACCTTTAATCTCCAGCCTCCCCCACTCTTCCCTTTCCCAGGGGTTGGTAGGTGGGACAGAAAGTTCCAGCCCTCTAATCACTTGGTCTTTTCTGGTGATGAGTCCCATCCTGAGGCTGTCCAGCCTCTTCATTCATTAGCATTAACCTGCTGTGCTCACAAAGGGGCTCCTTATGAATGACCAAAAACACTCTCATCACTGAGGGAATTCCAAGGGTTTTATGAGCTGTGTGCCAAGAACTGGGACAAAGACCCGACATATTTATGACACCACAGATACAAGGTCTAGTGCTTACAAGTGGGGCGATGTTATTTGGGAGTCATTGGCATATTTATCAGTGGTTCTTAACCTTTTTTTTTAATTTTATTGGGGAATATTGGGGAACAGTGTTTCTCCAGGGCCCATCAGCTCCAAGTCGTTACCCTTCATCTAATTGTGGAGGGCGCAGCTCAGCTCCAGGTCCAGTCGCCGTTTTCAATCTTAGTTGCAGGGGGTGCAGCCCATCATCCCATGCCGGAATTGGACTGGCGACCTTGTTGTTGAGAGCTCCTGCTCTAACCAACTGAGCCATCCAGCCGCCCTGGTTCTTAACCTTTCAAAGATAGCAGTCTCAACATCCCATTTCCCAGAAAAACATGCATTTACCTAAAGAATCACATAATTTCAAGGAGTTCATGGATTCCCTGAAACTCACACATCATCTTGAGTTAATAATTCCTATTCTCTACTCATCCCAAAGTCAATCACAAAAACACATACAGGAAAATTTTAAAGTCACTTAAAATCATTTTGGAATAGTAAAAATTGTAACAGTACAGCTTTAAAACTTACGTAAGGTATCATGAGGAGGACTTGGCTATGAAGAACAACAATCTTTGCCCAGAGTATGTTAGTGATCTTCCATAAGATGTATTGGGCTCTGTGTAGCAGGCCTGGGAGGCAGAGCTAGGTTAGCTGGAGATGCAAGATAGGACAAAGTAAGGCATTGTGGGTCTGGGCACAGGCACAGTGGAGTAGATGGAGACACAAGTGGCTCATAATATTGACGTGATTGTCACAGGCCACAATGTGGATGATGGATCAGGCAGATCCTGAGTGGTACTCTAACGGGAAAGCTAATACACCAATTGCTGGAAGTGGTGGGCTGAGTCTAAGTCAAGCACCATGGATAGCTCCAAGGCAAGGACGCTTACTGCCTCTAAGACTCTGATGCAAATAAGGCTGTTTTTCATCAGGAGGCAGCTAGTCTGTCTGGACAATACTACTGAGGTATACCATGAAAGATGGTACTCAGGATCTCTAAGTCATTACGTGATTGAAATCATGAATAATAATTTAAACTTACGGTCCAAGACAACACCATACCCATATCTGAATAGCCTCACTCTGTTATGTCAGGATTGAAAAGTCGGCATTTGAATGCATTCTGTTAGATTTCTTGGGCTATATTATCATCTTGGGAGGCATTTAAATGAACCTCAGCCAACGCAGGGAGTATCTCCATCTTTGTAAGACTTCTCACAACTCTTGTCACTGCTGTAAGATGGTTCTGGCTCTCTTGGACTTCCAGATTATACTGTTTTTCACCATAGATTCTTACTTAGTTCATTTATTCTATCTGGAGGCATCTCTTCTTGGCCCTCAGTTTTCAGACATTTCCATCTACACTGAAGAGTAAACGAATAGAATTTCATAGTGAGAGGGAACCTTAAAGGTCATCTAGGTCCATAGAGCTCTTTGTGATTTGTACCATACTTTAAAAGGATAAACGTTGCAATCCGTGATTAGAAAGAAGCATGAATGCTAAATTGCGTTCAGTTCTTGTGACCACAAAAGCATGTTTGTAGCAATTGTTGATATTATACAAGGCCTATATTAATATTTCATTACTTAAAAAACCTCATTACAGAAAAAGAAAAGGCTATTCTTTATACACCTTTAAATCTAATGGTGTCTGGTTTTTCTATTATGAAAGAAAGATCCCCCTTTGTGTGAGTGTAAAATTATGGAATCTTTGCCTGGAAGAAACCTGCAGATAATCTCTAGTTCATTCTTGGCATTTTTTTTTAATTGGGGAAAACAGATCCAGAGAGGCTGACTTGCCCACTGTCATATGCTATTATATAAAGTGTCAGAGTCAGATTTCCAGACACCTAAATTTTAAAAAATTGTGTGCACAACCTTACCAGAATCTTATTTTGTGAGCACTGATTTATTTACTATTTACTTTAAAATATGTTATCATGTAAAGCCTGATTTTCAGTCTTAATTATTTATTGAGAGGTCAGGATTGCCTCTTATCCAAGAAGATTAATTTTAAAATTATATATTTAAGTATTTTCATAATTGTGTTTGTGAAATTAAAGCAGATTATATTCTGGGAATATTGGTTGTCATTAAGTACGTTGCATTCTATACTGATGGGACCCAGCTAAACTGTGCAGTGTGTTTTTATAAACTTTTCAAACTTGCTAGAGGCTGCAGAAAAGCAGGGCTTTGATTAATTTGGGGCAGGAGGATGCCGTGAACCTCTAGAAACACCAAAAAGTGAATTCATGATTAAAAAAAAAGGGGGGGGGATAAAAATAGTTGCAAAAATACTGTGTGATGGGTCTGAAAAAATTTAATGAGCATCTAATTGAGTCATAATTTGGCCAGACGTTTACCAGAATACAAAAAGTAAAAGAAAGCAAAACAAAAAAGCCCACCAAAATCTTGGGTTTTAAATAATACTTGTGCATTTTCTTCTGATTTTTCTTCCTTTGGGAGGCGAGTGGGAATTTTGGAATACATTGGAAGGTCATGATAGCTGTCCACAAGGAACAAGTTAGTCTTTGTCGATGATGTTATCCTTTTTGTATTGTTCCAGATATTTTCCCTCAAAATTAGGAAAGAATTATGTAGGAGTTACTTTTGTTTAAAATAAATGTGAAATAAATGCTCTGGCAGAGAAATACGGCGTTTCACCAGAACTCTTCCAACAGTGAGGCATCAGTATTTAGGATTTTGTGAGTTTATCTCACCATAAACAAAGGGGAGGACATATAATTTGAAATTAAGGCACAGTTAAATAAAATGCTGATATTAAAGTATTGACAGCTGATATTCTGGACTGTGGCAGCCCTAATCTCTTGAGAAGTAAATACAAACACATGAAATGTTCCTGGGCTTTATAATGAATAACTTGAATTTGTGTCTGATCTAAGCCATTTGTCTGGCATTTCAGAAAATTATCAAAGTGACAAAAGGAAGCGTTTTTTTGGACTGAGAGTTTGGGAGACATCAGAAAATCCAATTTTGGTTTCAAATTGTTTGGGGGATGGGGAATAGTTTCTGGGGCTCCCTGTTGACTGGAACATTGGCTGTTTTAGTTAGTGGTTCTCAACTCTGCCAGACGTAACACCTTTTGTAGGATCTGCCTGGCTATCCTGAAGTGGAATCCATAGGTAAGATAACTGTCCTCACATGTAACGTTTAAAGAGTTGGTGTAACGCCCCAACTGTATTAAGAGAGAGCAGGAAACTAATATATATCATTTAAAGAAGTAAATACTCAGACATGAAGATTCTAAAAAGAAGTAATAAAGTAGTGATACATGTGCAAGTTTGGCTATGGATGTGACTGTTACACTGCGACTGACTTAGTTATGTTGTAATGGTTACTTAAGTGTTTTTTGGGTTTTTTTTAATGTGACTTTCTGAAAGGAAGTCAAAAAGTAAAGGTCCTAGCAGGTCAAAGTATACCTTTTCTTTATTTATATGGGAGTTGTATTCTTGGAAAATTGTATTATAAAGGTACAAAACATATTTTGTGTTTATATGTAAAATAGAGCTAGATTCTAGTCTCAGATAATTAAAAATGGGTTTCTTGCCTATATGACTGCCTAGTGGAAAGTGTTTTGGGATATGGGCCAGTTGTCCCATGCCTCGCAGAGCATCTGGCACCCTTAGTCCTTGCCCACTAGATATCAGCAGGACCTGATGGCATTTTGACAGCAAAGGCACTTCCATGAATTTATAGAACATACCTTACGGAGTAGCGCAGTGCCCGGTTAGGACTGCTGTGAGCAGGGGACTTTCTGAATGGTATGTGTGTCTCTTTCTCTGCTGCACTTCTTTCCCCTAGCTTGTGACAGTGTCTGGTATAAGGATGTGGAAATAAAATGTGCTGTTAGACATTTTCCCCATAGCATGTATAGCCTCTTAGTCTATATTATTTATTATGTTTATTGCTTTTTGTCTTTCTCCCCTTGCTGAAATGTAAGCTCTGCAAAGGTGGGCTTTTTGGGGGCAGGAGTGTCCTTGTTCATTGCCTAGAACAGAGCCACCATAGCTGTTTGAATATTTATTGACTGGCTGAATAAGAGTACAGCTTCAGCTTTGTTTTGTATTTCCAAGTGCACACTATATCATAATACTAAACTGCATTTTTCAAACATACTGCATTGCTTCAGAATTCTCTTTTGCATGTGTTATACTTTCCACCTAGAGTATTTGTCTTTTTATCCCCCTCCCATTGGCAAATTAATATTAGTCTTTCCTCACTGCTTAGCCACCACCTTCCATTATTAATCTTGTGTCCACTTTTCTGGTTATACTTATCATGTGTTACAAGTTACCCTTGTAACTTGCTTACATATCTTCCTTCCTGTGCTGTGAACGCCTTGAGGGTAAAGGAATCTATCTTATCTATTACCAGCACCTAGCATACTACCTGGTAAATTAAAGATATTCACATGTTGAATTTCAGCCTGAAATAGGTTTTAAACTGAATCTTTATGAGTTCAAATATCCATTTTTTTTACTTGTGTTTGTTTCATGTCTCCCCCAAACCAAGATGTTCTCTGACAGCACTGAATGAACATTATGCACAATTTTCTTTTGAAGTTCTAGTAGTTTGCGGAATAATTAACATGTTACATTTTGGTTACCAATCATTAGTTTAAATATTCATTGTTTTAGGGGTCATAATTTCCCCTTGAGAATTATATTTTAATTTCTCAAGAGCATATTAATTAATTGAGAAAATAGATATGAAATTGCCTTGTAAACTAAACATACTAAACAAGTGTCATGTATTGTAAAAATATTTGTTATCTGTCTACCTTTTCTTTCTGGGTCGGTTGTATGGGAGAGAGACCACTATAAAATAAACAATTACTCCTTGAACTGTATACATTGGTATTCTTAATTGTGATCTTATACTTTTTCTGTGTCCACGGTGTAACATTTAAAGTTAGTGATAAAAACTGCACAAATTATTACTTTATACGTTTTTAGTGATTTTTAAAAAAATCTCAAGTAATGAAAAGTTTAGATTTTTAAGTTCAGCACTCATATGCATATTTATTTCTTGCTAAGTACTTAGCTTGCTCTGAGAAAAAGCTGTTATTAGGTGAGAAAAGGTATTTTTGTCTGAATAATTAGGCCTTAATCATGAAGATGAATGTGAATAACCAAGAGGGGCATCAGTGCACTTAAAGCAATTTTCTTTTTTGTACAAAAATAGAAATTCTCTGAAATCAGTATTTGTATGGTACTTCTACAGTTTACAAGGGGTTTTCCTCCTGTCATCTCATTTGACCCACACTCTGAGTGAGCTCTGTGGTAACGTCACCATTTTATAATTGAAGAAACAGTCTCAGAGTTTTATTTTTGCCCTAAGTCACAAGCTTGTAAGTGGTAGAACTAGGACTCAAATCCCAGTCTTAAGAAATGCCAAATTATTTGTTCTTCCTACCACACAATACCTGAGAGTATTAGAAGTAAAGAACGTTATATATTAATGACATATACATAGAGCAAGACTTTCACGAAATAAAAAAATAGTTCAATATTTTCTTAATATTTAAAGTGTCATTGTTCATTGTCTAATAAACTCATCATTTCATCCCAAAACTTCTGTTGAACACATGTATTTCTCCTCAGTTACTTAGCTGCTTAAAATGTTTATTATCTCCTGGTTTCTGTAGGTCAGGAATTCAGGTGTGGCTTAGCTGGTACCTCTGTCCCAACGTCCCCTGTGAGGTTGTAGTCAGGTGTCAGCAGGAGCCACGTCTCACCTGAAGGCTCAATTGAGGTAGAATCCGTTTCCAAGTTCAGTCACATGGTTATTGGCAGGACTTAGTCACATGTGGGCTGTTGGACTGAGGGCCTCATTTCTTTGTTGGCTCTTGGCCAGGAGCCTCAGTTCCGTGTCATGTGGGCTTCTTCATAGGGCAACTCACAGCGTGGAAGCTGGCTTTTCACTGTGTGTGTGCACACACATTCAGGGGAGGGGACAAAGAGAGAGGGAGAGAGGAAGAGGGAACTGAAATGACTTCCCATCACCTCTGCTGCATTCTCCATATTTGCTAGAATCAAGCCACTACTTCTAGTCTTTACTCGAGGGGAGACATTACAGTGGGCTTGAATGCCAGGAGATGGGATCATTGGGGACCATTCCAGAGGCTGCCTGTCACAGATGGTCACCCTAATAAAAGGGACATTGCTTCTGTATAATACTTCACAATGGAATGCAACTCATAACCTGTTTCTGTTTTTGTTTTCCTGCAAGAAATTATGTGCTTAAGCTTTTCTTTCTCTCTTCTTTCTTTTTCTTTTCTTTCCTTTTCTTTCATCAGTACCTATTTGTACTCACAGGAGATTCAATTCAGTTCTTAGAATTAACTCTAATTCACAAATTTGGTGTCTACAGACTTTCTGCTGAAGGGATCCATGTACATTTTCACATAGTATAATTTGGGGGGTACTAGTAAGCATAAAATGTCACAGGGTTTTTTTAGTTTTGTTTTTTTAAAGATTTTATTAGGGGAAGGGGAACAGGACTTTACTGGGGAACAGTGTGTCACAGGTTTTTAATACATACATTTGCAGTGGCTGTACTGCAGCTTTGAATGTGTAAAATGAGTTCCGAGCCAGATTTTGAAGACTTGCTAGGTCATTTGTTTGAAACCTTGTTCCAAAAGGCGGATGGAGGTCATAGTGTGACCCCAGCTAGTTTTGCTCTTTTTCATGGGCGCAGACTGTACACTGAGCTTTAGCGTGGCTGCTTGACATACTCTGTTGGTTGGGAAAGTGGAGGAATCACCATGTACCCACCGGCGTCCAGCGACTGGAAGCTACACAAAGTAATTTAAAAGGGCACTGGTGTTTTGAAGTGAAGGTAAAACCACATCTTGAAAGGTCAGAACATCAGAAACCCTCCTTGCCTTGCTGTGGGGAGAAGGGAAGAAGAAACCTCCGTGCTTCTCGTATTTCTGGAATAAATAATAAGTGGCCGGATCACACTGCCCCTCCCCAGCATCCACACTGTTGTTGGCACTAATGAAGAAGACCCCCGAATTCTCTCCACGCCCATGTCTCCCCGTATCATGGCCTCGCTCCCATTCTTCCTCTTGAGGAGGTCATCAGGATCAATCCCTCCGTCTCTGTTTACAGTAACCGCCACAAGAAGTCCAGGGCTCTGGGTCATTCCTCATGCTCACATGACTCTGCCCGTTGACTTTTGTATCCAGATCCATTGCCATTCTCGCTGCTTTCACGAGTTTCTTTTATCCACAGTCTCTTCTCTCAACGGTACCTTCATGTGTTTTATACTCAACTGACCTTTTTGCCTGCTGAAGTCTTTCTCCTGCAGTCTTCTCAGCTGGTAGCTCTTTTCCTTCCCGTTTCCCTCATATCACTTGATCTACAGGTGGAGACAGAGCCTTGTTCCTCCTTGTGCTTTTCAGACTGCCCCCGCCCCCGGCCTTTTTACAACACCCCACCTCTGAATCTCATCAGCCTACCTGGTTGTATTCATCTATGGAACCCCTGGATCATTCCCCCTTATTTCTTTAAGATTTTAGCTCCTAGTTCATGGTCACTTTTCTAGCACTGTTTCGGTGTTCACTTATGGACATTTTGTGATGTACATAGATAATCTTTCTAAAACTTTCTAGACTTCCCCAATGATCATATTCTCTGTCCTGCCATGAGGCACTTCTTCGTAGTTATTTCCTAGATTTTGACCTTACTGATAACTAAAATCCCTCCATAATTGCAATTGCAAACATCCTAGCTACCATCTCCTGTCCTCTCAAACCATGCCTTCTTTGACCCCAGTGCCAACAATCTTTCAAGCCCTCTGTTCCCTATAGTACGTATATTAATTCTGCAACTTTCATTGGCCTTCAATAGGCCCATCCTCATCACAACCTTGCTTACCTCCTCAACTGAGCTGACCCCCTTCCTCTGGCTTTGTCTGGTGAAGTGCCAACCCTGTTGAGATCTGACTCTCTTTTTCATGCCCACTTCTGTACACTTTAATGTACCTGGAGGAAAGCCATGCTTACTTGGTCTCACTTTAGATTCATAATTACCAACCTCAGGAGGGTTAGTGCTGCCTGGCAGTTCTGGTACATTTTCCTGGCCCGTTCAGTTGTCTTATTCCTTCTCCTCATTCTTCAAACTGCCAACCTTTACCACCCCCCACCTCCACTGCTGCCATTTTTACTCTCAAAAGATAGAAATAATTAAAATGTCTAAAAAGCTCTCACTGTCATATCCACCTAAATTAATTCCTTGTGGTTATTGTACTTTCCATGCTCTACTTGGTCGTAAATCCCATTCCCCCTCAATTATTCGTGAACATTGTTTCGGAAGTTCTCCCCCTGCCCCAGTGCAGCATCCATTTTTCTCCTCTATTAAAAAAGTTTCCATCAATGAATAAGCATGCTCTAATTTATTCAGTCTTTAAAAAAAAAAACTCTCCTGACTCCACTTCTCCCTCTAGCTACTGTGTTTCCCCAAAAATGAGACCAGGTTTTATATTAAGTTTTGCTCCAAAAGACGCATTAGGGCTTCTGTTCAGGGGATGTCATCCTGAAAAATCATGCTAGGGCGTATTTTCCAGTTAGGTCTTATTTTCAGGGAAATACGGTACTACGGTATTCTATTCCCTCACTCCCCTTTACAATGAAAGTCCTTGAAAGAGCTGGCTATATTTACCTTTTCTAATTCCTCTTTTCCCATTCTCTCTTAAACCCTCTCCAAGCAGGCTTTGGCCCCACCACTCTGCCTGTACTGCTAGCATCACGATCACCAACGATGACCTCCGTATTCCTAAAGTCACTGGTCAGGTCTTGGCCATCATATTATGCTACACAGTAGTAGGATTTGGCATGTGTGATTATTCCCTCCTTGAAACATTCTCTGATTTGGCTTCTTGAGTTTCTTTCCACCGCATGGAACGCTTGTTCGAGTTCGGTCTTCAGGCCTTGTTTTAAACAGCTGCCTGTTTCTCTGTCCCGCAGCTCTCTCCTAAGCTCTAGACTTACATATCCAATTGCCAACTTGACATTCTCACTTGAATGTCTCCAAATTCTCGATCTTAACATGTTCTCAAACTGAACTTTTGATCTTCTCACTCAAACCTGCATCGCCCACGGTCTTCCTCATCTCATTAACTGGCAACTCAGTCTTTCTAGATGCTCAGCAAAAACCTTAAGTGTTACCCTTGGCTCCTCTCTTCTTTTACAGCCCGCATCTAGTCTGACTGCATATCCAATTTGACAGTCATTTCAACTTCGACTTTTATTTGGAATCTGAGAGAATCTTACTGCCTCCAAAACCCTTGCCCTCGTCCAGGCTACCGTCATCCTTCTGAAATAACAGCATTTCTGGTTATAGAAATAGCCCCTACGGAGTATCCCTGCTTTTGGCCTCTAGCCCCTCTCCATACATTTGCCTGTTCCTAAAATTGCAACTAGAGTGATCCTTTTAAAACAAGTCAGATCATATTTCTGTTTTTCCAAACTTTACCATAAAAATCAAAATCCTTACCGTGACCAACAAGGCTCTCTCTATACCAGCTCTGGGCAATGTAATTTTAAATTTTTCAGCAGCCATGATATAGAAGTAAAAAAAGATGAAATCAATGTTAATATCTTATTTAAACTGATACATCAAAGTATTATTTCAACATGTAATCTATGTAAGGAATTATTAATGAAATTATTTTGCTTTTTTATATAAAATCTTCAAAATCTGGTGTGTCTTTTACACATTTTGGATACTGAATTTTGATTGGAAATACTTGTTTGGTATTTAGGTTTCATAAAATTTACAGCAGAAAAAGTAGATTTACACACCCAAGTAGTTCTAAACACTCTTAGGAGTTTTTTAATAACTGAATCCAGTGTTGGTTTTTAAATTTTAATTTTGATTAAAGTTAAAAAATTTTTAAATCCCTTTCCTAGCCACGTTTCAAATGCCGAGTAGCCATATGAGGCCAGAGGCTGTCATATTGGACCACACAGCTTTTTACCATCTGGCCCCTCTTCTCTGACGCGTCTCCTACTGCGTTCTCCTTTGCTCATTCTGCTCCAGCTATACAAAGACCTGTTCTTTGATCACAGCAGACACTTCCCATTTCAGAGCCTTTGCATTGGCTATTCTCTTTGCCTAAAAAGCTTTGCTCCCAGATAGCTGCATGACTTACTCCTTCGCCTTCTTCAGGTAATTTGTTCAAATGTTATGTTCTTAGAGAAGCTTTCCCCGACCAACCTATTTAATATTTGTACTAACTGCCTTCTCTCTCAAGTTCTTACATTTCTAGGATGCTTTTTGAAAGAAAAGAGGGCTGAGAAAGAGGTGAGCTGATCTACAAAGGAAAGCAGTGAAATAAGAATTGCCCCATACAAACAAATGAATATGTTAGGAAAAAGCACAAAGTAAAATAAGATTGAATAAGTGGCTATATCTCCTCAGCTTGCTAATACTTAGGAAGGTCAGAGGATTAGTTTTTTGTGTGTATGACTGACTTTCTTATAGATTGTAAGCTCCTTCAATGCAAGGCTCAGACTTAACGTTCTCTTCTACCTTTTTTGGCACCTAGCATAGAACTTTAACCAAAAGGCGATCTGACCTCTACTATTATGGGCCACCTGTTGGTTAGCCTTTTGCATTTTACACTTCTACCTTCCCTCCTCTTTCAATGCCAGCTATTGGTATACTTGCTGATGGGTGCGGCTGCACATGCCCTGTGGCTGTGATTAGGGCACTGATTCTCTCTTTCTTTCCTTGTCTATTGTGCATTCTTACTTATTTTCCAAAACCAACTCCTAAGAAGCCTTCGCTGATTCTCCTGGTTTATTAACTCCCTTCTCAGTGCTGCCTTTAGATGTATGTGTATACTTCTGTTTTGTATTCAAGTGGAGAATATAAATATGTAAACACAATTGCAATAGAATATGCATTATTGTGGGCAGAGACTGGCATTAAATCTTTAATGACTTCCCTAGTGCCTTACGTATGGTAGGTACTCAGTGCTTGTTAAATTGTATGAACCAGGCACAGAACAGTTAAGAAAGTTGCTACTAATGGGTGAAATTTATGTTGTTTAAGATACGGGTTTTAAAACCAAATACCTTTTTTTAAACCACATTGAGAGACAAGAGATGTAGAAGCTGTTAGAGGGTGTGTGGGGAGGAGCAGTAAAATCAAAGATCAGTCCCTAAATCGGAGGGAGGCTAAGGGTCAGGTGCTCAGAAGAACTTGCCATGATCGAAAGCCAGGAAAGCACATGTGCTCAAATGGACTGACAAAACTCGTCTGTTTCTATTACAGGAATGCTGTGCTCAGTTTTACCCTGGATTTTGCTCTTGATATATTATTTCTTGATGTATTTGTATAGTTTACATCCCTGCTTAACATTTGACAATCTGAAATCTGGGTAAAGGTCATCCCTCATTTGTTAAGCAAGGGATTGGGACAGATAATTATCGAGTCCTAACTCTGTGATTCTGTTATTTTGAGGAAACCAGAGCCTGTTAGCATGTACTTAAATGGTACCCTCATGGGCACAAGAATTTTCATTCGTTTTGCTTTTGCTGCCACTGTTTGTTCTTTATACATGGAGGAAATACTAAGTGTGGGTCTTTGAGTTGCCTGTGAGGATGTTTTGGTAGCAAGCTCATGCTATGAAAATATGCTTAGATTTTGGATTAACTGTATTGTCAGAAATTAGAAATTATGTAGCTTTTCTTCAGTTATTTTTCATGACTCAGAAGCTTAAGCTGGCACTGTTTCTTGGCAATTAACTCTTTCCTCACCAGGGGTTCTGGGTAAACTGCAAAAGTGTTTCCTCCTCTCTATGGTAATTTATTGCTAATAGGTAGCTGTCCATGAGTGTGTACCAGAAGGCGTCAGAAAGAAAGAGCAAGGGACAAAAATGCTGTTTCTCTGGTTCTTAAACTGATGTTCTTTGTTTTAAATAATGTTAGTATTGAAAATTAAATATAAAAAAAAATCACTATTACTTCCCCAAAATAAGTATTACAAGAAATAAGATAATAGAGCAAGCTCTAGTTTACAAATAAAAGGAGGTAAGTGTCTCCTCTTGCCCATTATGCTCTGATTCTTTCCCTTCTACCCAGCCGTAGCCAGTTCAGACTAGATAACTTTTTTGGACCTGAAAAATCACTCGAATTATTAATTGTTTTTCCCTCACAGAAAGTGTGACAATTCTTTCTTTTTGTTTTTCTTTTTTACATAAGTCTGCCTCCTAGCAGTGCAGCTACTTTGCACCAGTCTGAGGGTCTTCCTCTTGCACATAAGCTGTTTCTCGTAGACGGTCCATACAGTCCTGACCCTTTTCACTTGCTGACAGCCAGACGTTCTCTGCCTTTAGTGGGTGCTGAACAGAAGCAACGTGCCCATCTCTTATTCATATGTAGGTGACCTCCACACTTGATTAACTTCGCTAGTCCTAACACTCAGGCTCAGTCCCTCTGCTGGCAAAGCTCGCAGGGCTCACCACAAAGGTCCTATGGTCTAGTTATGTTTTTAGTGAGAACCAGGTGTCTTCTTTCTTTCCCCATCTTATTATTTATGTCATCTTACGGCACAAGTTTTCCTCAGAATGATTTAAGTATTTTATAGAATTTCGAATGCATCTACCTTAAGTTAGATGATACAGCTATTTGATGTTGGGGTGATGCTGTGAATTTGTTATTTGCATGGCTTCAGATGTCATAATTTTTCCCCCCACTTTCTAGGAAGTAACAGCTAGCAGTCGCCACTATGTTGACAGGCTATTTGACCCTGATCCCCAGAAAGTTCTACAAGGTGTCATGTAAGTAGTATGTATTTAAGAGTCTATCAAAAGTCTTATTTGTTTTCGTGTTTGAATCTGCCAAATATTATAATTCTGAAAATGCAGAGTTATAACTTTTTTTTCTTCCATTTTGGAAAGACCCTTAACATTCATGACTTTAATATTGTGAAAGAATTGTCTGCTGTGTAGTTGTTAACTGACATGCTTACTTTCATTTTTTTGGTAGAATACTTGTTTTACATTTAAACAATGTTTCCTTTGGAGAATGCTTTTGCGACTTATAATACCTAGCAAAAGCAAGAGCATAAAATTGATGATCTTTGATAATTTGGAAAGGGGCGGGAGAATAGGTTTTTGTTATGGTTTTGATTTTGGTTAATTCATAGACTGTCTCTTACGGTTTGAATATCCTAGTGATGTTTTAAATATCAGCATTTAGAAAGCAGTCATTAGAAAATTTAAATAAACTCTTGATAACCTAAATGCCCTTCTTTTCTTCAAAATTCCCTTGTGTTTAATAAGAGGAAACATTTTTAGGCAACATATCTGAGGTGATTATACTTTAAATAATTAAGTGGCACAGGTGTGATAAGATTGCAACTGCTTGAAAGATGGATTCTCCGAGAGCAGATTATCGTTCTCTTAACACATTGGTTCTAAGGAATAAGGTCTAGCCTAAGACCCGCTCATAGGGGTGGGAAACACCTAGCACCAACAGGCCTGAACTCTGTCCAGAGTAAGGGGGACACAAAAAGGGTCAGGATGAGATCCATTTGGGATGGCAGTGAAGGCAGAAATCAGTTCCTTTCTTATTCTCTTAACCCTGCTAGTGTTATCAGCCAAATAATACCTTCAGTTTAACTCTTGCTCAACCAAGACAAGGCTAGGTCAGATGCTTTGCTTATAGAAATTTCTACTAACTGCAATTCTTATTCAAACCCCAACCTCCTCCCACCCCCTACCCCGCCAAGGCAGTGATTACAGAAGGGTTGTCTTGGGGATGTGGATTTGTAAAGTGGAGGCAAGGTAAAAATAAATAAGCTTGCTTGACTATTCAGATTGAGCTGGAAGGGAAGTTGGGGAGCTGGATGGAAACTCACCGGGGATACTTGACACCTGGTCTTCACATCTTCTCAGTTTACAGAAACAGGAGATGATATTTCTTGTTCTCTTTATGCTAACCTTGCTTTTGTCCCCTTAACTAGGAGACTTTATAATGATTTGATCAGTCCCCTTTTGACTAGTTTGATTATTACTGGGAGGAAATGTGGTATTAAATCCATCTGTTAAATCAGTTTGGGTTGTACCTACATACACAAATTAGTTGAGGGGATAGGTTTAATTTAATATTCCTCCTTAGACAGGCAGACACTCCACACACACAGCCAGAAGCTTTGTATATTGATAATCTTAGCAATCACTAGGTGACTTAATCTAATCGCCCAGATTAACTTCTGTTCTGACATACTTTCTTCCTAATCCCTCCCACCCACTACAGGCACCTAGACAATTAATGGCAACGCTGCATGTTTAGAATTGGGTTGCCACCTATTTCCAGACGTTTGCTTCAGGAAAGGGTTTTATCTTTAATCACAAAGTCTTAATTGAAAATCTCCAGTCTCTGTTAGAAAGAACCTGGTGATAACTCAGATGCAGATAGCACGGTAAGAACCCTCCCCTCAGAATCTTAGCAAGCTGGAGAATCATTCCAGAGGGTTTTCACAGGTCTTTAATCATGATTAACCCTCTGAAATGCAGCCAGTTTCATTGCATAAACTCTTTACTTTAGTCTTAGTGTTTGTAAAATTGCTTGTTATCCTCCACTACTGATACACACACACACACACACACACACACACACACACACACACACTTAAGTAAGATTCCTCAATAAATAGTTTAGTTGGAAATGTCAGACTCATTAAGTGTTCAGTGAATGATCGTAGAAAATAATGTTATTATTTTTTATTATCACTGTGACTATGGTTGTTTAAGAAAAAAGCTAAGTTTATCAATCAAGGATTCTACATAAAGTACTTGTATCTTGAGTTGTATCTGATACGAGTAGCTAATTCGAATGTTACTTTTCATTTTTAGAAATTTTTAATTTACCAAAGAACACTAGCTCCTTGAAAGTTGATAAAATATCAAACAAAGCATTAAAAAATTGGAAAAGCATATTATAACAACCAGCTAAGGTGTAGTTTGATAGCCTTAGTGCCTCTTTAAAAAAAATCAAGTCTTAGACACTTAGCTGTTAGCTAAGACAGATAAGAAAGGTTTCTGTGAAAGAATGGTGGAATGGAAAGAGTATGGGCTTTGGAGTTGGACAATACTGTGTTTCCCCGAAAATAAGACCTAGCCAGATCATCATCTCTAATGCGTCTTTTGGAGCAAAAATTAATATAATACCTGGTCTTATTTTAATATAATGTAAGACCGGGTCTTATGTAATATAATATAATATAAGTCCCTGTCTTACATTAATTTTTGCTCCAATAGATGCATTAGAGCTATGGTCCGGCTAGGTCTTATTTTCGGGGACACACAGTAGTAGGTTCGATTTCTGGTTCTGACACTTTTAGTGGAGTCCTTTCCTAGCTGTGTACTTAGGCAAGTTACTTAGTGTCCTTGACCTCAACTTCATCATCTGTAAAGTGAGCGTGATACTGGCCATCTTGCCAAGTTAGTGGAAGAATTAAGATGTGGATACCCACAAATTGGCACTTTGTGGTTAATCAGTGTTATCTCTAATTTAAAACAACTTCAAAAATAAGATGATTTTCTTCAAAGAAGAGAAAGAAAACTCAAATAAAAAATATCAAACAGATAAAACAATTCAAACTGAAGGAGAAGAGGGAGAGGGGCTAGAATTCTTGATTTAGACGAGAATGTGAGTGATAACACATTCCGAGAAACGTGATTGCTACTCACAATAATAAAATAAATCTGTTTATAGTTTGAAAGGGACAGATCACCCGGAATCATTTCACTTTATGTCAGAATAGAGCTGGCCTTCTAGGGGTATATGTAATATGATTTTGGTAAAGCTTCCTTTACCCCAGAGAGAAATATTTATTCTTTCTGATTCAGTTGTTTCCTGACCTTTGGAACTGTCTGAAAATTAATTATACATAGTCAAGAGAATAAGTGAATTATATTTTTAACATTTATTTTTAAGTAACCTTTTCTAATACTGGAATAATACCATATTGATAGAGGAAAGAAGGAACCAAAATGAAGTTTAGGAAAAGAGAGTTGACCAACTCTTTTTATACATGTTACAGTCACTACTGAATCAACCAGAGACCATTGCTAGACCAAAATAGGTAGGTAGAATGGAAGTGGCCACAGAGTGTAAACAACCAAAGGTGGCCTACTAATTTTAGGGAAGGAAAAGACAGACTGAAGTAATGTGCTTCGAATCTGAAATATCCAATTGGAAAGATATAAAAGAATTGACCATTAGCTTTAGCTACAAGACAACCAGTTTTATGATTTTTCTAGCTATATTAGCTTGATTTTTCTCAGTAAAGATTGTGAACACATAAAACATAACAGGAAATGCAAAATTGAAGAAATTAAATGTGAATAATGATTTTCATCATGGTCTGTAATGTACTCAGCTGAGTTACAGCCATAGCCCTACCCATAAATACAGGGACCTTTTTGTAGATATCATCATAAAGGACCGTTTTACCTGGTTAGTGAGCATGACCTTGTTGAAAAATACTATTAAGCATAAGAACTGCTTAATTTCAACTGTTAAAAAATGAGGAGTTATCTAGAGATAGCTTTTTTGTTAGCAGTACAATATTTATCATAAATTTGAATGGTCCTGTTGTATCAAAGGTTTAAATACAGAATCAGGTACCAACAGAGCAAAATTTCAAATGCATAAGTGAATAGAAGATCATTAGATATGGAGTAAGATAAGAGCAGACAGAACAGGGAGGTTAGTTGTGTAGGTTATAAACTATAGCCTTTGCAACTACAACAGAGAGTAGGTATATCAGATAAACTATACTGAATTACAAATTCTGAGCTTCCTTTAGTGAGGAGATCTGCATATGACTTAAAAGAAAACAATTACAGGTTTGTTTGTTTTTCTTGAACTTTCTGTGGTTTTAGGTCAACCATGTTAAATCTCATAGTTGAAGAAGAACTCTTCAGATGTTTTTGTAGAATGTGAGTCAAATCTGCCTAAAAACTTTTTTTAACATATCTAAATTAGAGCACCTGATCTGTTTTCTATATTAGTGATTCTCCATGAAAAGATCAGCAGATAAACCTATGTGGCCCTGTGCTGATATTCCCCATGTTGAAAGGCAAAAGATGATACAAGCAAATATGGCTGGCTTTGTGGTTTCCAAGCTGTATAGAAACAGGAAACTAGACCAGGATCTCTCTGGTGAACTCAGGCAGGCAGTTGTGGATACTATAGAATTGTTGTGTGGTTTTTGCCAAGTATCCGTTTCTAAAAAGTATCATCTGAAGGATTTTAATGGACTGATGAAATAAGTTTATTTTGGTAGTGATTATTCGATTTTCCCGGAAATTGTGTACCTCTGGTTTCAGTAGGATACAGACAGGTTCCATTTTCTTACATAAGCTAAAGATACGAGCTCCCATGATGAAGCATTTGGTTTTTAAGAAATTTTAAATTAAAGGATAAGTTTTAGGGTAATTCAAAAGAAATATCCTAATAAAGAAATAAGAAATATACATACGTGTGTGTAAAGGTATATTTATCCTCTAATACTTTTTAATCAGTTACTTTTAAAAGCGTTGTAGGTAAACATAAAGATGACCTTTAATACAAAATGAAATGGGAGTAATTCTGAGTCTTACTAGTTTAAAGCTATGTATCCTGAAATAATTCTGTCAGAGAATTATGGTTTAAAGTCTGGTAAGATTCTTTAGAAATTATTAGATCAAACTGGTATAGTTTTTTCATATAGATAGATAAGTTGTTTGTATATGTGGTATTAACTTTGATATCAAGAAGAGCTGTGTATTTGTATATGTGTGTGTATCTTTTTGTTTTTCTAAACCACTTAACTGTCTGTTACCATATTCCACAATGCTTTAACACATTTTCGATGTTCTTTGGAATGATTACATACATAAAAAGTTATTAACATGCCATAAAATATTTGGGCATTTATTATTAATGCAATTATTAAATTGCTCTCTTCATTATTGGAGAATGTCTGGTGATTTATTATCATATATTGATAAAATAAAGAGTTAAATACAGTAACTCCTCATTTCTGAGCTGGTATTTATACAAATTGGAACTGTATCTGAAACTACATATATTCCAAAAATCTACACCACAGGTAATTTGTTTATAAGCATGAACTAAATTACTGCCAGTTCTTAGTTCTGTTCAGTTTATACATAAAGTAGGTGCACAATAAATGAAGTTCACTATAAATTTTTCAAGTGCCTCCTGAATCAAAGCCCTATGTTAAAAATGACTTTAGTTTGAATAATAGATTATTATTTAATTCTTTGAAAATTGACAATGGTAACTTTAATTGGAATATGTCTATATATCATTCCCTAACCATGCTGGATAATAGAAAACTTACTGTACTTGTATGTTTGGATATTACATTCTCCAAAAAGAACATAATAATTATAATTACAAAGACAGAGCAGTGAGTATGTTTGTAACTTTCTAAGACATATGCTATGGTAGACACTGTATATGTAATTTTAATATTTGAACCCTTTTTTCTTTACCATGCTGAAAGTTAACTCTTTCAGAGCAAAGAATGGAAGTAGAAAGGTTAGCTTACATTTAAAATTAGGTTCCTCTTGAGTTCATTTATTAGTGGGCATATTTAAGATTCTAGCTAAATTTTAGCTGAAAATGTTCCCTGATAAATGCATGTTTGTAACATCTTAATATTGGCTCCCTTTTCCCATTCTCAAAGAGTGGGCTATCCCCAAGGTTTACTTTTAGCTTTTCTATCTGGTTATGCTTATCTCACCTCAAAGATAATGCAATGTGTCCAAAATGAAGATAGATCCCTGTCTTGCTAAGGGATTTGTTCTCTAAGCTTCCTGGTGTTCTCTGCACCCAGTGGCCCAGACTTGAAGTAGTTACTCAAGATATGTCACATATCACATTTCCTGTACTGATCAAATCACCCTGTTAACTGCTTCCTCAAAATGTCCTTTGTATTAACGGTTCCTATAGTTGCCACCCTAATCAGTCTTACATAATCAGATACCTGGGTAGATTGATTAATTCCTTCAACAAACATTTGTTGAGTGCCTAGCTGGTGCTAGGTAGGCATCACATTAGTATGGGAGTATATAAGGATAAATAATGTAGGCACTGCTCTGGAAGATCCAAAAATCTAAAGGAGGAGACAGATAACTAAAGAGACAGGCCACGGTAATTTGGTTAGCGAATGCTATGATAATGATATGCGCAGGGGGTTTTGGGACCACAGAGGAAGGACATTGACCATGTAGTTGCCTCTCTTGACTTTAGTATTACCTGCATTGCAGTCCATTCCGTATTCAGCTTATCTTCCTTAGTTAATGCTTCCTTCATGTCCGTGTTCTGATAAAAAACATGGTTGCTCCTTAATCCATCTATCTCCCTTTAGTTTGTCTGTTTTCCCTATCACTTTTCTAACTGTGTGTTCCATGCCATCTTAAAGGGAACATTCTTTTCAATGCAGGCCCCCGGTAGTGCCCCAGAAACATTCCATTTTCATTTCCAGTATGGTCTTCTATGGATGGCCTTTCTTTTTGCCCTCTCCATCCACCTATCCAAATCCTGGCCATTTTCTAAGGTTTATCTTTAGTTCCCACCATTGCCTCAAAACCTGCTAATCTTGTCTTTTATCATCTACCTTTCTCAGCTCTATAAGCACTCAATTTATAATCCAGCCTTACATTGTTAGTGGTATTTTTCTCTCCCCAAGGAGATTGTAAACTCTTTAGATTAGGCATCCCATTGTATGGTGCTTTTGTGTTCTTCATAGAGCCTAGCACACGCTGAGCCCAAAACTAATTGTTGAATTTCAGTAGTATGTAAGTAGGGCATTTTCCCCCCAACATTAAGAGTTGGTAGACATGAGATTATGTTCCTTTGATCTACTAGAAAAAGGATGTCTTTGACTGAAAGTTAGAAATGCTTTTATTTTATATAAAAATGTAAAATTGAAACAGGAGGAAAAAGGGAAACATATTTCATGAATTCTTTTCTTTTTGATCACAATATTCTGAATGCCTAATATGCCGGAGGTAATGAAAAAAATACTTGGCCTAAAAGATGTGGCTTGAGACTGGCTCTGTCCTTGAATGTGGAGCTCTGAAGAAAGCACCAAACCTGTCTTAGCTTCCTCATCTGTAAAAGAGGGTTAATCTTACTCAAGGTTGTGATGAAGATTAAATAAAATAATGGGTATGGAATGCTTTGTAAACTTCAAAGCAATATATAAATCTTGCATAGTTTTGTTGTGCTTGCACCTTGGATGATAGTTGTGAATGTGCATTTTATACAAATAATGGATTTCAACATGGTATGTTTTATGATCCATTGATAGTAACTTCTTTGCTATTTCCAGGTCATACTGGCTTTCTTGCCTCTCCAGAGGAAACAGAATTCTCTCCTAACAAAGTAATGAGTGTATTGTGATGGAGGGCACCCAGGAGGGACACCCAACCCAGACCTGGGAGTTGTCAGGGCATGCTTCTGCAAGGAGGTGATACTGCCATCTCAGTTCAGACCTAAAAGATGAGTGGTTAGCCTGGGAAGGTTATGAGGGAGGGCATAAGGAGTTAGAGAAGAGCTGTACTCTGGGAACTGAAAGAAGCTTCATCTGGCTGGCTCTGAAATGGAATCCTACACTGTACTTAGATCTGCTAAAGCTGAGTACATGTGATGATTCTCATCTTGGTTTTAACTCTTTCATTCAAATGATCTTATAGTGTCCCTTTATAGTAATAGCTGAATAGAATTTATTTGCTGGGCATTAACATTTGTTCTTATGTAGCATATATATATTTTACTTATTAGAGTCAGAGCAAGAATTGTTTTCTTTAGACATTGGTCCATTTTATTAATCGTGTTCTCTTTAGTCTGTATTTACTCTATAACTACCAGCTGTCTCTCCTCATGTACTTTTTGCAAACTGTTGGGAGAACTAGACAGTTGGTCTTGGAGGGATTTTTATTTGCTTTTGTCTATAAAAAAATTTACTCTGGCATGATTTCAGATATTTGGAATGTGTTTATATGGTAATGGGGGGATATCTCATTTCTGCTTAGTTTAGGAAGAATGGGGAGAAATCCCAGAAAATGTTATGGTTGGGAGTTCCAGAATAGAGAAAATATCCAGAATGGCACCTGGCATAAAATACACTCTCAATGGTTAGCTGCTAGACAAATGAATGTGCTACATTAGTTAGGTACAACACATTCTGAGAAGAGATGGAGATGTGAGTACATGACAAACTGCAAGGTGAGGTCTGTAAGCTGATGATTGCTGAGTAAGTCTCTAAGAAAAACACAGGCTTCCATAAGGAGGCAGGAGCCTACTCTCTCACCAACTATCCTTTGCTAAATGAGGCTTTGAGATCACATAGTTTTATAATCATGTATCAGAATGTGGTAAAAACTTTAGTAAGCCTCAGTTTGGTCCTATAAACAAAAAAAATACTCCTACTGATCCCCTGTGAACCATATGGAAGATCCGAGGGATAGTTTATAGAGATAGTTTCTATATAGAGAGAGAGATCAGGCCCTGAAAAAGAAACCTACCTTTAGGCACTGAGCTAATGGAAGACTAGGCAGGTACGAGGCAAGACTTGTGAAAATGTTATTCAAAAACTTGTGGGAAGAATCAGCTTTCTGCAGTAATCAAAGAAGGGAATTGAAGAGAAGGATATAATTATTACCAAGGTTTTTAATGCCAGTGAATTTACTTGGTATTGGAAATATATGCTGACTGTAACATTTAGTTGTTGATGTTTTAAAAGTAACTCCCCACCCCCCCACCCCCGTTTTCTACTCTTTTTTTCCTACAAGATTTTGGTTTGCCAGCTATAGAACTTTTTCAGGATTGTAACTCTTCAGGGTTGGCAAAAAGTTCCTATGTATTGTAGAGCTCTGCCACCTAAAAGGGGAATTCAAAAGGGATGCTGGACGACAATCTGGGGAGCTTACTTTGGGATAGGAATGGGATAGAAAAGAAATGGGTGAGCTAAGAACTTGGAGGCTGTATAGCAATAGCAATGGTCTTAACGCTCTCAAACCTGACTTTCCCTTATAAACATTTTGTAACACGTCCTGTACTGTGCAGAAATTAAATCCATAGTAATATGGCCTACTCACATACGTAACTCCAAAAATGCCTGCCCTGCCTATAATGTAATGTAAAGGATAGATTTAAAAAGAAGATGTTTCAGTATGTAAATGCTTAGGCGTGACTGTGTTAGAGAACTTAATGAGGTAGTGTGAATGCAAGAGCTGCAAATATGACTAAGGTAGTATATGGCATTGATGACTCAAATACCACGAGTGCCACTGTGCTCGTGATCTGATTTTCGAAAATGAAATAACTTTTAGCAAAAGATAATCTCCCTTTTATTTACAGGGCAGGTACAATCCTGAAAAATACAGGTTGTTGTTTTTTCAAACTGCAAAAAATTCTTTGTTTGTAAAAACTATGACCAGAAATTCCCAGATACCCTCATATACTTCTGTAAAACCCCTACGGGGGCTATAATGCCCTCTTCTTCACACTGAGAACCACTGCTATATAGAGTCCCATAGTGTTCCAGTGTTCTAGGGTAAGATAGCACTGTTGACCAGTTAGGGTAAGTATTTTTTTATTAAACATTTTATTAGTAGTACGAGGTTTATTTGGAGCAATTTATTTTTTCTCCGTCTGTCCTTTGGGACCAACTACATGTTTGTGAACCAGTTGGTCATTGATGGAGGTACTCTTATTGTGGAATAAAGTTTTATTCCTGGCGAAATAAAGATCTGAGTGTAGCTAGAATCAAAAATACTGGTGAATATGTGAGAAATATAATGATTGTTTTCTTATTTTTAATCTCCTTAAGAGATAATTGGTTGCTTAAGCAAAAATAGTAATAATATGTTGTTTCTAATTAATTTAAAAATAAAATGTGTGGCAGTAGCAGCACAAAGAATGGATGGGGAAGTGGAAGTATGTACTTGCAAGGCCCTCACAGTACACAAGAAATGGGGTAATATCCCTTGAAGATTGACTGATGAGTGAAAAGATACACATGTAGATTGTAAAGCAAAAACCACTAAAAAACAATAGAACAAGACCCAAAGAGGTATAGTTAATAAAACAATAAAGGAGATAAAATGGAATCATAAAAAATATTCATTCCAAAAGAAGTCTGAAAAAGAGTAAACAAAATCATTCTCCCTGAAACAAGGTCAGATGCTTTCTGTGGGTTGGTTGCTTTTATTCTCCACTCCCAGAGCCGAGTGAGAAGGTGGTCTGTATTTCTTTATATTCAAAGGTTTGGTGGCCTTTATTGAAGAACTCAGTTTTGTTTTTGTATTGGAAGTCCTTTGCCAGCAATCAGGCTATCCCCTCTTCCCCCGTTTCAGTGCTCTCCTGCTTTATAGCCCCCCGGGTTCACTCGGCACCTGTTTCTGTCTCTTCTCTGTGGCCCTCCAGTGGAAAAGTGTCAGTGCTTTGAGTTTGTCACTAACTGCTATACTTGCCAGTCTAAGATGTTGCATAATAAAGATAAAGTGGAAAGAACTGATCTTTGATTTTTCTGTGATGTCTCAACATATATTACCCTTTTCTCTTCCCTTGAATTCAGAGACATGAAAAATGCTGTTATTGGAAACAACAAGCAGAAAGCCAACCTCATTGTCTTAGGAGCTGTTCCAAGGTACGTTTGCTGTCATCCCCTTTTCTGCTACTCATACTAAGTTTCTAATGTATTTCTCATTCTCAGCCCTGAGACCCATCTTTTTTCTGTATTGCCTATCCTATTTTTGAAAAGCCTCTTAATTTTTTTAAATGCCATGAATTTATGAAGCATTTGTTTAACAACAACAAAAAAAAACACTCACAAATTAAAGCACCAGAGAATGGAATATGAAGCAAATGTATGAGTACTTTTTGAATTCAGGAAGAACATTGGCCTTACCTGCTATGAAAGGGTGTGTCAGGTAGGTAGGCAATATACAGCAGCCCAATTCTTTCTCCCCTGTCTTGTTAGAACTGTGGCAGTTTTTGTGTGATTGTGTAATCATTTCTTAGGATTCTCAAAACCTTTTTTGAATTTAAAAAAAAAAAGACCTGCTTGGTTTTTAATTCTGCTTTTTTGTTTTTCTTGCTAATTTTTAGAATTTGCTGTTTTTTAAGTTAACATAGAAAGTTTGATTTCTTCTAATAACCTAATAAGCTCCATTTTGGCAGTGACAGTTGTATAACTTCCTATTTGCTTTGCTACTCAGAACTAAGTTTTATATGCAGTTGCTGTAGGCTTTTCACTTAGAATCTTAAAATATTTTGGGTTTTTTCTCTTTTCTTTCTTTTCTATCTTTTGATACGGGATTAATGGTTGTATTGTTTTTATTATAACTAACTTCAAGTATGAGTATATACTTTGATAAACATAAAGCAGTAAGCTTTCTTAGGGGATTAGTGTTCAGTACATATAAATATGCTTTAGGGAACGTGAGGGCTCTACCTTAGAACATAAGGGAGATGGTCATAAGTGGTGGATGATTAGAATTTGGGGAGTAGTTGTTTGGCAGGCTGGGCTGGAGTGGAAATGGGAGGATCCCCTAATCCCTCAAATAGGAGCATTGGAGAAAGAAGAGAGCTTCCCTTGCTTGAATTACTACACAAGGACTGAATATTCCCTCTAGGCTAGACTTCTGTAATCTCTCAACTGTGGATATTCAAGGTCCATTTTGAGTCTGAATTTAAGACCTGGCAGCACTTGGCATTGAGAGTCTTCATATCCTGTGTGGCAGATAACATGAACTGTGGTGCTGCTGTTTCTACAAAGACCACTTCTGGACAACTTTCACATTTATAGTTCTGATAAACTCTGAGATTATATGATAGTTATTTTGATCAAAATGAAGAAAAGCTCTTCTAGATTTTTTTCTAGATATCCCTCTATTAAATTAGCAGCTGACAGAGACAAACGACCATTTCTTAGCCTTCTGTAAGCTCACCAACTGTATTTGTAGTATGTGCAATGTATTTGTAGCCTTTTTCTGTCACATCACTTTCAGCTAATTTACTTTTAAGTTTTTTAGTCCCTTCTGTTTATCAAGTTCTTCTTTTTAGATTGTTGTACTTGCTTCAGCAAGAAACGTCAAGCACAGAGCTGAAAACTGAATGTGCAGTGGTATTGGGAAGTCTTGCTATGGGTACTGAAAACAATGTCAAGTCTCTACTAGATTGCCATATTATCCCTGCCTTACTGCAAGGTATGTAGGGAAGTCATCTTTGTACAAGTAAAAATTAGAATTGGTTTGCAGTGTTTCAAATGCAGGTTGAAAGAAGGATGAGTCTCAAATCTATTTTCTAATAATAGGACTACTGTCCCCAGACCTGAAGTTCATTGAAGCTTGCCTGCGATGCCTGCGCACTGTCTTCACCAGTCCTGTCACTCCAGAGGAGTTACTGTATACAGTGAGTTTTAGGTGTTTTTGAATCATCAGTTGCATTTCACTAACAGCATATTTCTAACTTACTGAGCATCTCAAAACTCATCATACCTGTTGTGTTACAGAAAAGTCTCAAGAAGTACTTGAGTTCTTGCTAATTTGCAAGTGTCAAATGTTCTAGGCTTTGTAAAGAAGTGAAAGATAGTCTCAGACCTCGAGGGATTTCTAAGCTGTTTGTTTGTTTGTTTGTTTGTTTGTTTGTTTTACGACAAAAGACCCATTTGATCTTTTAATATAAGGCAGTATATTTAATACTAAATGAGTGATAAGGAGTTCTAGTCACTCCAGGTTAAATCCAGCCGAGAAGGTTTATAGAGAAGACAGAATTTGACCTGGGTCTTGAATAATGGATAAGATTTGGAGAATAAAGAGGCCAGTCTGGTGAAGATCTGGGGAAGAGAATAGGCAGGACAGTGGGCAGAATAGTCTAACGCGAGAAGGACATCAGCGTTAGCTCCGACTGGAGAGAGGACGCAGTGTCAGCTTGCAAGAGGCTTACTTGCCAGGCAAGAATCAGAGAATACGTGCAAGAGAATCCAAATATCTTTTGAGTTATTCAGTAGTTTTAAAAAAACCTCAGGGATTATTAGAGGGTAGTTTTATATGTTGATTACATGGGGCTTTCTTAATGAAAATTATCCAGGTCAGTGTTTTTCAAATACACTTATTTATAATCCTCAGTCAGAAATATATTTTCCATTGTCACCCATGCATATGTGTGAATTTGTGTGCGTGTGAGAGAGGGGGGTGGGGGGGGGGGAGAGAGAGAGAGAGAGAAAGAGAGAGAATATCCTGAGGCAATCTTTACAAAATAATTCCAGTATTCCTCTGGTTTCTATTCTATGCTTTATCATTTAAAGAAAATGCTGGTTGTGCTTCTCTGAGCTAACACAAAGAACCAGAATGTCGCATAGTACACCTACGAGTCAGGGATCTTGTCCAGAATGAGCCTTTACAAATATTTCAAGAATATAAGCAATCAAGAGGCATAGGCAAAGCAAGCATGAAGAGGGGACATGTCCTATGGCTCCATAATCCATCCTTCACACATGAGGCACGTTCTCCTCTGGCCTGTAATGATACATGAGGTCTGTAAGGGAGGTGTGTGGGTCACCTCGCACACAGGGAAGCTGTAAATTATGACATACCTCAATTTTATACCTCAGGGGGCCATGCCTCATCAATATGGAAATTGTTTACTATAGTCGTTCTCAAACTTGAGCGTAGTAAATGCCTATCTGTTCTCCTTAGGTCGTATTATTTTGTTTAAGAGATTAAACCACCCACTATCTTCTTTATTCTAGAAGTTCCTCTGCAATCTCCAGCCCAGTAATAGAGGGAGAAATTGACTCTGGCCAGCTGTTTTAATTCCTTCCTCCTCACTCCCTAACTTAGTTTCCTGACTCGCTAATGAATCATGGTGCATAATTTGGAAAACTAGTGTATATCAACTTTTTTACATGAGAAAAATTAAGAACCAGGGACATTGAGTGACTTTCACAGTAAGAACATGTAAATTCTGAAATATCTCAACTTTATGCTTCAGAGACAATGGAGAATTCATAAAAAGTATTGGATAGGCTAATTACAGAGAGTAGTGTTTCAGTGTAATTAACTGAGGTCTGTGAGTTGGATTGTGTAGAGGCCAGCTGCCATGGCAACTCAGGCACTAAACTCAAGACAGTCGTCAAATTGGAAGAGGGTAAGATGTCTAGTTTGAAATCCTATTTATCTGATGGGTGACTTTGGACAAATTATGTAACTATTCTTTGCCTGTTTACTGAATTATAAACTGCAGATGTAACACAGTTGGAAGAAAGGGGGGTAGGTGTTAAGAAATGGGATGGGGCTGTTGTGACAGAAAGACTGAGGAATGAGAGAGCACTGGGGGAAAGGAAGGAGATGGAAGTGGGTTTAGGAGCCTAACAGAGTCTTTTTTTTTTATCTTCCTCTCGATTGCCTGTTGTATCTTAGTGGCTGCCTCCTTCCCTGTCTTCTGCCCATGGAACCACTGTCTCCCAGCTCCCCAGTGAAATAAACACATACTTGACATATCATCTTCTCTCTTCCCTTTCTTTCTATGCATTTAGTACCTGACTTTTTTTTTTTTTTGTGGTTTTCTAATTTTACCATTTTGTTTTTAAACTGTTTTTGACAACTCAGAGAGTTGTACTAATAAGTAAAAGGAGAGGCTTCTACTTGTAGGGAATCAACAGCCTTCTGTTTTGTTTTTTTAACTTAGTGTTTACATATCTTGGGTATTTTTTTCATTCTAAGGGAAACCCCAAATCTTGTTCATCCCAACAGTGGTATTCTTTTAAGTTTTCTTCCTTGCGCCTTGTTGTCTTTTGTCGCAGTATGGTCTATATGGCCTCATCTGGGAACTAGTTAGAATGCAGAATCTTAGGACCTACTCCAAACCTATAGAGCCAGAATCTGCACGTAAAGAATATTCCCTAGGAATTTGCATGCACATTCATACTTGAGAGGCATATCTCTAGGACTCATGACAGCATTGGCTCGATGCTTGAGCTAAATCTCCTTTCCTTCTGCAGTTCAGTTCAAATCCCCTTTCAACTTTTAATTCCTTTTGCACTCCGATAAAAAGGAGATACTTGGAGAGCCCTGCAGCAGGTTGGGTGGATTCTTCTCTCTTCTGTACCATCATGTATGTGGCTAAGTGTCAACAATAGTAGAGAGTATGCTGTCAGTGAAGAGTTGTTATTGTGAAGATGGAAATTAGCTATGAGAGATTGTTACTAGTTACTGATCCTTACCTTAACATCTCAGAGATCAAAATTGCCAGGTTTTATCTTTATACAGTAATTCCTCCTTATAAGCTGTTTATTGATATCTTACTAGTTATCTCACTTTGGGTTTCAGAACAGATTTCTGTCAAGTCTTACTGAAATGATTTTGTTTTATCATGGGAATGTAGGCTGTTTATGGGAAAGAAATTGAGTTTTCTCTTCTTGTATGAATGTTAAAGCCCCTCTCCTTGTCCTTTGCGCAGACAGTTTTGATGGCCATGTTGCTTTTCTTTTGCTGTGTTCCTTAAGCAGACTTAAGTTACTGTCGTTAAGATAAAAGGCTTGCCAAAGTCCCTGCTCGTGGCAATAGTGTGTTAGCTGTGCTCACAGTGTCTAAGTTCCTGGTTGCTGTGCTCTCCTTCCCTTCCCCTCCAGGATGCCACGGTGATACCGCACCTCATGGCGCTGC
Source organism: Rhinolophus sinicus (assembly GCF_057876585.1). Lineage (NCBI taxonomy): Eukaryota > Metazoa > Chordata > Mammalia > Chiroptera > Rhinolophidae > Rhinolophus > Rhinolophus sinicus. Next base: position 36,842,379 of record NC_142505.1, read on the forward strand.
TTAGCAGGTCCCGCTACACCCAGGAGTACATCTGTCAGATCTTCTCCCACTGCTGTAAAGTAAGAACCAGAATAAGTATTCTCTGTACTGTACAATCTTACGGGCCTCCTTTGGGTGTCCTCCCAGAGATAAGCTATACATGTAAGCAGACCTATGTATATATCTCCCTCCCCCTTTTTTGGCACAAATGACTGTATACCATACCTACACTTTCTGCACCTTGCATTTTTCACTTAACATATTTTGAAGGCTATTCCATATCAGTACATAAGGAGCTCCCTCATTCTTTTTTTAAACAGCCATATAGTATTTTACTGTATAGATGTACAGTAATTTATTTAACCAGTTCTCTGTTGTTGGACATTTAACTTGTTTCCAACCTTATGTTATTACAAAACAGTGTGCAACAAATACCTTATATGTAAGATATGGTATAAGAAATGGAATTGCTGACTCAAAGAATGTATACATTTGTAATTTTACCACATACTGTCTTGTTGTACTGTTTTATATCCCTAAAAGCAGGGTGTTATCATGACTGTTTCCCCACATCCTCAGTTTCCACATTTTTGGAAGTTGTTTAAAGTGATCTCATACAAGGAGAAATGAGAGATTCTTCTCTGCTCTTTGTTCAGAAAGAAATTTGTGTTATTAAAAGGGCCTGAACATAACTGAAAAGTGGTGTGAAGTTCTTAATTTGCTTCATAGTTTACACATTGAGTGTACTCTTTTGATAACTATGGACGGTTATTTATTTGAGACCTTTCATAATTTTTTTCAGGACAGCATTAGTCACCTAACTATCATTTATAATACAAATGCAAAGTGAAGAGTTTGAGGAACAATAGGAAAGAAGGGAAAGAGAAGTGAGTACCTACGTACTAAAGTAGGAAGATCACAGACCTTTGCCATTTTAGATCTGTTTCCCAAATAAATGAAAATTAAATCATTTGATTCCCAAAAAATTACCTATTGCTTATAATTTAAATGTTTAAACCCCTTCCCAAATCCTAGCTGGTTATCACAGCCTACTGAATTCTATTTAAGGCATTCAGAATTTGAAATTGTTGTCAAGAATCTTTGAAGTTTCTCTTCCCAGATTGCTTTGACAGTGGGTAAGCTAACTCATAAGACTAGGGATGTCAGACAATCCTTAATCTTTTGAAGTGGGCAAAGAAAAGCTTTGAAAAAACAATTTTGTTGTGTTTCATTCGCTAAAAATGAGCTGAACCAACAGTGTCTAGAATCTTCCAGCAATGAAATGATGTCTTCTAGCCAGCTCTGGCAGGTAGCAACGGGTTCTCCAGAACTCTGTCCATCACTAAAGATCTTTGAGCATCTATACCTGAGTGCTCGAGAACACCACAGCATCAACTCGTTACAACCACTCTAATCCCAAAAGGGCATGGAAAATTGGATCTGGATGTATGTAACTCCTGCATGTCAAATTATGTTCAGTTATGAGACGTTGGAATAATCCCATTCCTAAAATCGCTTTTAGAAGTATTCGTTAGAAACTTCTCAACGCTTTCAGGCTTGCTCATCTGGAACTTCTCAGTTCTGTTTGAGCTGAAATCATAGATGAAGGAATACCATTAAGTCACTAGTTCTTTTGCTGGAGAGAAGCTTAGGCTGAGCAAGAATTTGCGGCCACCCTCATGCCACTACCAGAACTGAAGGTGTTGTCAGAGGAAATCATCTTAACTCACTTTCTTTTAGCCTGATAATTAGCATTTGCTACCGCACTGAAATGACCAAATTAAGTTTTCTGAGCTATAACTAGACCTCAGGAAACATGATTGCATTTATAAACCCAATGACAATAGAAATAACCTTTTGGAGTTTAAGATCATGAGGGCTTATGTGTCTCCCGCCCTGTGGATGCTGCCTCAGTAACCCCAGGTTCATGCAAGTTGATTTGAAGAGATTGAAGAGAGACTTGATAACAATCAAATGATAGCTCCTCCTTCTCTAGTTGGTTCAGCCACTAATTCCTTCCTTAAAATTGTTTTTACACAATCCTATGTATGACCGCAGAGAGTAGGAAGAGCTTCTTTTGTAACAAATATTTGCTGCAATCTCTGGGGCAAAGAATGTGAGGGATTAAAAAATACATTATCTTGTAAGTAGTGGTGAACAGTTATGTTCAGAGAATTGCATTGTGCTTGATCTTTTCACCATTATTCATAAGCGATTTCATCAGTGAAGATATTCCACAAGTGATTTAGCTCTTAGGAAATAAAAGATGTATGCATATGGATATTCATTGACGTGATGTACGAGTATGTATAATAATAGTAAAAGACTGAAAACAATCTAAATGTCTAACTATAGGGTACTAGTTAAAGTAGGGCACATTCATACAATGAATAAGGCCCAAAAAGAAATGAGAAAACTCTTTATGTACTGATATAAATGATCTCTGAGACATATGATAAAGGAAATAAAAGGTTTAGGGCAATATATATGTATTTATAGTACACATAATACTTTATATATATATATATATATATATATATATATATATATATACACACACACACACACACACACACATATACACACACACACACATCTCTATATATGGTATTCAACCATTTGTGTTAAAATAGGGGGAAAGAATATACTTACGTGTTTTTTTGTATATGTATAAATGCCGTGAGGAACATAAAATAATCTACTAGCTTTAAGTTGCCTCAAAGCAGGGGAGCGACTGGCTGAAGAAGGGGGGGAAGAACAGTGAGGAGCAAGGGGTGGCGGCAGCACTGCGCCTCCTTAACTGTCCGGCTAAGCACCGCGGAATTTAATTTGGGGTGCTAAAGTTTATAAGGAAGGCCGAACCATCTTAGTATGCTGACACATTAGCCAAGGCTCTCTCAGGCTTAGCTTCACAATTTATTTTAGTTACCTACTTGTTACTAGGTAGGAAAAAAATAGGTCTGATTCTTAAGAGACCCTTCTTTCCTTGGCTCCCCCATTACAGTCTCCATCTACCACTGTTTTTATAATGAATCAGCCAGAGACGCCTCTATTTCAAATGAGATAATTCAAGTAAAGCTTTTAGAGCAGTACCCAGCACATAGCAAGTACCCAGTAAATAGTACCTATAATTATAATTGCAGATTCAGGGGTGAGGATGAGGTAGGAGAGAGCATACTTCCAGCCTGTGCCCTGAGAATGTCAGCATTTTCAGTCATTATAAAAGCAAGCTTGCACTACTCTAGATGGATATGTAGTGATAAATGTATCAAGCAATTGTACTCAGGGAATTTTATCTTTATACCCTAAGGCTCTGCACTGAGATGCAGCTTTAATAAAGTTCAACAAAACATTGTTTATAATAGTGAGACATTAGAAATTGCCTGAAATATGCAATGGGGGTTTGCCAGAATAAACTGGAATCTTACATAGTGACTAAAAATAAGAAATCAGAAGTTAGAAAATGTATAGAAATGAAGAGAAATTGCTGGAGTTTTTTTAAGGACCCTTTTAATTGTATGTAAAATGTTTAGGGGGCTTTTACCTATAAAATAGAATATGGCTATTTTATTATTCAGAAGTACGAATGCTAATCTCCCCACTTCAAATGATGATTATTTTGGTCTAAGAAAGAATGAGCACCCACCCCTACGATAGTGGTTACTTGGCTAAATAGTGGATTGGAGAAATTTGACAGCTCTTTTTCTAGACTAGTAATTGGTTTCCTCTGGTAAACCCAGACAGGTAACCTACCTATGTTTTTGACTCTTTTGAATAATGATAAGTATGACATACCATCCTTGTCCTGGCTTTAATTGTCTTTTCATTATTTGAGTGGGACATAAAATGAATGAATAAGAATTGTGGCAAATTGGAAGTCTTGGCTAAACCTTTGGCTTCTGCCACTTTAAAGATCTTCAGTAAATCCATTAGTAGAAAACAGAGTTGATGAAAAGTAAAATACCTGAATTTTTCTATTTCTTTAGTTTCCTACTCTAAGAAGTGGTGGTTTTGGGAAAAGAAATGAGATAGACACAGATACCAAAACACGCTATTCACTTCTCAGTGATGGAGTGCTGTGTTTCCCACCATTTATTACTCAGACTTCCTGAGGTGTTGAGATTGATTCGTCACTGCTCCAGTTCATCTTACAATTATTATTTTAGGTATCTCCTCTCTAGTTCACCATCTTAATTGTAAAAATGACTACCACTATCTCCTATGGGCATAGAGTGAGGGTGTGCACAAGAAATGCAGAATTCACAGTGGTTCTGTTGCTGTAGGGGTGTCTGTTTAAGAAATACAATGGGGCTGTGCCAGGATAGCTTCTGTGCACCCTTCCTTATTTTGGGGAGGAAAGAAGGCAGTAGTAATTCTGCAGCATTGGGATGAGGTAAGGTATGGCAGCTCCTTGCAGGACTAAAAACAGTGTCTGCCCTGCTTTTTTTTGAGATGGCTGTATGCAAGAGAAGAATTCTCCATTGTATTGTGTGTGGTTTTCTACATTTGAGTAAATGTTTTATTGTAATGAATTATTACTCTTCTTAATGTATTACTATATTCTCTTTTCTTACAGGGTCCAGATCATCAAACAATTTTATTTAACCATGGTGCAGTTCAGAATATTGCTCACCTACTAACCTCAGTATCTTATAAAGTAAGATGTTAAAAATTATGGCCAGATTTTTATACTTTATTTTTGGTTTCTAGAATCTTGGTCTAGAAAGAGACCCACGTTATTTTATTGCTTCTTTGATAGACATTGTGGTCAAGAGTAGTATTTTATTAGTAAAATGTTATGGGGCATTGTCTTACCTATAGAATTCTCCTTAAAAAAGAAAATCTACTCTTGCCTTTCCTTGTTTTTCAGGATATGGTTGTGGCATGAGTTGCTGTTGATTTTCATCTGTGATCATTACTAGTCTCTTCCAGTTAGTTGTCTGTGTCAAAGCTGACGCCTTATAGTATATAAGAACAGTGGCTTGCTGTATCAGGAAAGACTTGGGATTTCCTCTGTGAGACCTTTATTTAGCCACAGTGACTCAAACTTACAGCACATACCCACATATACATCAACATTTAAAATGTGTTCTGTTTTGTATTTTGAGTTTAAAAGTCAAGGGTTTTCAGATTTGTTAATAAAACTTTGTTTCCTGTCTTTTGGGTAAGCAGAATCATGATACATTGTCAGGCATGTGGCTAAAATTTTGGACATTTCATTGTTCAACTAGCAAATGGAAGCAAATATTGGGACATTGTCCTTATTGTGTCACATTAGAGCTGGGTATGCCAGGAGTTTCCTGTAGAGCAGAGAGGCTGTCGTTTTGTCTTCTATCCACTTGCACCGATCGTAGTCTGCTCTTGTGGTCCTTAGCTTTATTGCAGCCCGCTAATACGTGTTTTCCCTACCTCAGACATCCAAAGTTCATCTCTGTGAAGAGCTCACAAGAATAGGAGCAGTGCCCAAGTGAGGCACAGGGCTTCGTCACACCTCAGCTACCTAGCCTGCCAATCTCAGTTTCCACAAAAGGATATCAAATATGTACGTGGGCTTGGAAGTGAGGATTAGATCAGCTGGGAAAAACTGAACAGAAAGAATGAAAAATAACCGCTGTCATGGTGCTCCTACAAATTAAAAACATGTTGTATGTGGTCAAGAGTTTGGGCCCTTGGTATCATCCCAGACCAGTTACCTGGTTTTAAGGAATGGTAGCAAAATTTATAGGCGTTTGGGGTTTTGAAAGTTAAATTGGTTTAGTCCTTTTCAAACTTTTATTGTAATTTTGTTTTCCTTTCTTCCCCCACCCCCATCCCATATACAATTATAAGAGTACTCCTTGGTTTTTTTTGTTTTGTTTGTTTCTTTCGCTTTAGTTCACTGTTTGGTAGTTTGGGAAAAAGAAATGTCCCATTTGGAAGACAGTTGGTAATTAATTGTTATTCAATTCCCTTTGCCTTACCAACATTGTATTTTGTACAGTGTTCTTTTAAATTTGATTAGGAATTTATCTACTTCACTTTTACTTCTTCACTGTTTTTTCTTCTCTGTTACTTCAAAATTAATTTTAACTTTTTATAATTTTAACTTACTGCACTCTTCAGATGCACAGGCCTTGTTTTTATTCCTTAGTCCTTCCTTTAGTACTTTAAGCAGATTTAAAGTTATTTCTTCAGTTTAGATTCTGAGACATTAAAATTCATATTTGCAAAATTAAAATAAATGCTTTGTTCATTTATTTCTACAGGTTCGAATGCAAGCACTGAAATGCTTCTCAGTTTTAGCCTTTGAAAACCCCCAGGTATCGATGACCCTGGTAAATGGTAGGCTGGAACTTTCAGTGGAACCTACAAGATTTAATTTATGAACTTTGTAGATTTAAAGAATTCCTTAATTCTTGTTGTTTGTTTTACTTCTAGTTTTGGTTGATGGAGAATTATTACCACAAATTTTTGTGAAGATGTTACAGAGGGATAAGCCTATTGAGATGCAGCTCACATCAGCAAAATGGTAAAAGTAAAGACAATGTGGGAAGAAAGACAGAGCTTTATCACTGTCTTAGAGTATTTTTGGACGGCCTAATTAGTTTCCTTCCAATCCCCACTATGTGTGGGGATTTTTAGAAAGTCAGGCAGTTGTCTCATATTTTCTTAAATGGATGTGAGTTTTTTACTCAGTTTACTCAGTAGTGTGTAGAACAGGAACTCATATAACATCTAAGATTATCTACAGAAAATTATTATCTTCTTTATTACATTTATTCCCTTCTCCTTATATTTCACTTGCAATAATACAGAATTAGATCAGATTTAACCAACACATATTATGCTGCGTATTAAGCCAGGAAAATATAAAGGTATAGAAATACAGAGTGAGAATTAGTTGAAGTTGATAATCAAGGCATGGTTTCAGAGAATGTGGCTTTCTCATCTTTAGGAAAAACAAAACAAAGAATCCTTACAGAGATGTGACAGTTTATAAGATAGTTGTATAAAGTTCTTATTAGCACAATTCCTGGCTCATACAAGCCTTCAGTACATGTTAATTCTATCATTGTTAACACATTAACAGGTTGAGTAACAGGTAGGTTGCGTAGGGTTCTGTGCTACATGAATTATTTAGTTTCAGTATTTAAGAAGCTGTGGCTCTCTAATGTTTGGCGAGAATGGGGAATTTCAGTGAATTACTCGTGTACCATGAATTGTTTATTTTTTATTTGTTTGTATTTTTTTTATTTGTTTGCTTTTTGTCTTAACTTCAAAACTGAGTATTTGCTTCTTTGTTAGTAAGGTAATCCTCTCATAGAACTGCTTTTAAAAAACAATGTGGTAACAAGCCTTAAGGTAATGATAATAGCTGTAAAAAGTTCAACCCTCTACAATATAAGTAAAGAATTTTATTGATTTGTTTATAGCTTTTCCTAGAAGTCAGAGTATGGGGTATTTTAGTGTTTCTTTTTTCCCCTCAGCTTACTAAAGGAATCTAATTCAAAAAGGAAATTCGTTAATTCAAGTTTCTAAAGTGATTAATGTTCATTACCTGCTTTGAGAGTACAAAGTAATTTTATTCTTATTCAAAGCCAGATATAATTGTGAAGAACCAAGTCATTGCCTAATTCTCAAAGTTACTACTGGTAACCTCTGAATAGTTAGTTAATTTTTTATGGATACTTGTAAGTATTATGAGTTAACTGCTTCTGTGATAATTCTGTTGCTATTGAAGTTGTAATGTCCCAACTTAACTTCATTTAAACTTAGCTACTTTGTTAACTTTATATTTTATTCTCAGTGTTTTTTTGTTTTTTGTTTTTTATGGAAAATTTTAAACATAAAGAAGTATAGAGAAAAGTACAAAGAACTCCAATGTGTCCAGTGTCTAGCTTCAAAATTTATCCACTTATTAGGCCATTTATTTTTAAAACAATTTGTCGTTTTTAAAAAAAATATCTGTATAAATTAGCTGTCTTTGACTATTAAATTAACCTCAGATAAAGGAATGTCAAAACCTCCATTAAGGTAAATGAGAGTAGTTGTCTTTCTATTTTGTTTTTTCTTAAAATCTTAAAGGCAAGTAATTTTCCTTTTAAAGCTTTAAAACACAAGCGAAAACTTACTTTCTGCCATCTTATTCCAGTTTAACTTACATGTGTAGAGCTGGAGCAATTCGGACAGATGACAACTGTATAGTGTTAAAGGTGAGCTAATTAATTCTCTCTATAAGCGTGTGACAATTATCCAGTCATAAGTGTTGAATCTAAATATTGATATTCCTATTTGTTTTTACACATTTATCACTATGGTATGTGTGCATAGCATAAAATAGTAATAAAACACTGCTTTTCTTTTCAGTGGGATGCCATGTAGTTTTAAAAATTGATTTTAGATGTGTTTCGAAAGTCAAAGTAAAATAACTCTTTGCTTGTCATACCTTTTTCATTTTTATAGTAATTGAGAGTATGTACAATTGTAGGAATATGTAAACTTAGGTGAAATAGAAAATATATTTTAGTCCTTGGTATTCATTAAGTTTGTAACACAGGTCTATGGGCAAGCAGTTCACTAGCTCTGCAGATAAAGACTTTTTATCACCCTCATGGCATATAATCACACGGCACAATGAGAAAGAATAAGTAAATCACACATGAAAGCAACCCTCATCATTGTGGTATATCCAAATCAACTAGGACTCAGCAAAACCCAGATAAGAGACTAACCCTAAAAGTCCTAAGACCTAAACTCTGCTTTTAGCACTCCCACCACTTGGTAACCTTGGGCACACCTCTGATTTTTTTGATGTGTCAGACTCCTAATTATGAAAATGGAAGCAATAATTCCTGCTCATCTATTCCACAGGTTTACAGTGAGAATAACAATATAGTAAATACATTAAACGTCTCATTAGCTATAAAGAACAAAACCGGTATAAATAAATTGTGTGTCATTTTATGAATGTGAGGTTTCTCATTATCAGTGTTCAAAATGAACCCACGGTTAAAGAAGACCAATGTTTGCTTTAGTCTTTGGTGAAGAAAGTCAATTAATTTAATGAGATCTGAGAGCCCCCTAAGTCAGCAACACTGCAGAGAGTGCTAAGGGCATCTGTGAAGCAAGTGATCTCAGTTCATTTACTTAACTGCTCTACCCCTCCTTTTCTTCCTTATTGGTAACCTGAGTTAATAGTGTCTTCTTCGTGTAGTAGTTGTGAGCATTAAATTCAATAATCCATGAACTTACGGAATTGATAAATGTTAGTAACTGTTCATGGGAAAATAAGAATGAGGCTTTCCTCTTGGAAGCCGATGTTTGTATGGTAAAGCCCGAATGAGCCGGAAGTCAATAGTGAACAATAAAGTGCTAAACTTGGGGGTAAAGATGTAACAGGAACTCAGAAAAGAGCAGAGCACAGTTGACTGGCAATTAAGGAAGTCTTCCTATAACTAATATTTCAGTTTCTACTTCCACATTATCCTTTAAAGTGGATTCATCAGCCTTAAAAATAGTAAAAAGATAGGGTATTTTTACTGAGAATCTGATGTAGAAAAAGTACCAAGACCAGTACCAAGGTTTTTGAAGGACCTCAGAAATAAAACTGGACTAGTAGGTATCAGCCTTTCCAGGGAGTTCTAAGGAAAACGTAGAGTAGGAACTGCGACTAATGCATTTCACTTGGATTATAAGAGAACTGGTGGAATTTGCGTGATGGTAAGGTCACTGTAGTTTTAAAGCTGTATTTTTTTTTTTTTTTTGCAACTATACATATTAATCCCCAAACAAAACAAAACAAAATAGAAGTCATCCCAGCCATATTACTCACTAAGGAAAAAACAGCATACTTTTTCTGAGGCAAAATAGTTCCTGATTAAACTACTGGATATCTTTTACATAAATAAATACATAGATGGGGCAGAAACATCAGACATGATTTATTAGGGATTCTTAAATGACTTTCGTAAGGTTGCAGAATAACTCATGCTTCAGTCTTCACGATCACAGAAACCTAATGAGAGTTTGTATTAATGTGCTTTGATTAGTTTAGTGTGTTGGCATAAATGATTAACAGGCACTGAATTTTATTTTTACATTCCAAAAAACCCTTTTATTCTTTAAAAGTCTTTATTGAGAATTGGATCACAAACGTGACTCCCAGTGAAAACCATTGAGTTGATTCAGTCTCTTTGTGCTCTCCACCAAGCTTTTGCCTTTACCAAAAAGCAAATAATTCATTTCACTGCCTTCCAGACATTGCCTTGTTTGGTCCGAATGTGCAGTAAGGAGAGATTGCTAGAGGAGAGAGTGGAAGGAGCTGAGACACTCGCCTATCTCATTGAACCAGATGTTGAGCTACAGAGAATTGCTAGCATTACCGACCACCTCATTGCCATGCTTGCTGATTATTTCAAGTATCCCAGCTCAGTGAGCGCCATCACTGATATTAAAAGGGTATGTTCTCTTTTCCTTTTCAGCAGCTCAAAAGAGGGAGTTTTTAAAAGCTTTACTTACTGCTCACAACCTTGAATCAAGTGATGATTATAATTCAAAGCCGTTTTAAATAAAGGGATCTTGTACTTTTGGTAACATAGATGATGTTGCTTTATGAGTGTTTGAATCCAATTTGTTTCATGTTTTTTATTAGGAACTTTTTTATTCAGGAGATAATCGGGAAAGAAGAAAATTGCATCCCCAATTCCCAACTAAAACCCCAAAATACTGGGGTCTGGTCTCTAAGCTGGTTATTGACATTTTATCAGTGTTATCGAATCCTATGCAAGTTCTCAGAGTTGTCTCTGTTGCTATATTCTCATTCTTCAGGTCAAGGGGTGATCTTTTGTTACAAGTGACTGAGTGGCTTTATTTCACTCTCCACCACTGTTTCTTTTTTGCTACCTTCTAACTTTTGCCATCTTTTTCCTTTTTGAAGTTTATACTGTGCTTTGGGTTTGCTGGTGACAACTAAAGCCCATTTAACCTCTAGATTGAGACCATTAAGGACCAAAATGTGCTAACTTTTTCTCAAAATACAAGTTCCTTAGAATTGGTGGATATTCCTTTGACTTTGTTTTTGTCAGCCTGTTTGTCATATCCATTTCTTTAAGCATAAGAGATAAATAAATATTCTGTTAGAGAAAGTTTATTTAAGGAGGTCATGGTAGAGAGAGCATTGCCTCCTAATTAACCAGTAACCAGTACTGCTTCATGAATGTGACTGTATTTTTGATACTAGTGGTCCCAGTGGTAAATTTTTAAAAACTGTTCTCTTGACCTCTCCCATGCCCCTGAGTTCCAAAAAATTTCATCTGGCAGGCAATGGTTCATTTGGCATTTAACAGTGAGAATAAAATAAACTATTAAGGGTATGTCTTTTCTCTGTCTCAGGAAGGGTCTAAAATAACCTCCACTGATATTTGTATTAATAATGTATACTGCCCTCTGCATATTTAGGTTATGAGCCTGCTCTTCCTACTGAAGGTAGGATCGTTTTTCCAGTAGACGTGATGGGTTATGTTGAACCAGCTGCCTTGTTTATTTTCCCTCTGGCTACTTCTCTCACTGACACAGTATGTCACTGGTTCAAAGATACATGAGCAAGTCTTATCTATAGCCTCCTGAGTACCCGTAGTGAACCATCCCAGCAAGGCAAACAGAACACTCTGATGGACATGAGAGTGAGGGAGCGTAGAAGAACTTCTCTCCTATGCATCTGCAAATTATTTAATAGTATGTAGAAGATTATCCCTTCTGTTAAGACTTTTTCCATTTTATTTTCATCAAAGTATTAAACTAGAGTAATAATTTTTTAAATGATCTCCTAATGCCAAGCTTGAATATTCTTACATGTTAATAAATGTGTGATTTTTGTGGTCCAGCTCAGTATTCTAATATATGTGATGACTAGAATGTAATTAAAACTTTAAGAATAAGTATTTTAGAACTTACATGTCAAAATGAGTGTTCCTCATTATATATTGGGAGATTCCTCCCGTAGTCCACCAGCACCTGCTTTGATCAAAACATTTTTGGAACTACTCTTAAGGATTGCCTTCAGAACCACCCCAAATGAGTTTCAGTTTTTGTTGTTATTTTTGTTACACTAAATGATGTTACCCAGCTGGATTTCCCCATCTTTACACATCACAATCAGTGACAATTAAAACTCTCTTAGTTCATAAAGATATGTTATTGTCAGGGTTTTGTAGCTAATAGGCCACTTAACTCTGTAGGAAGTTTCAAAAGAGGGTCTCAGAATGTTCTAAACAACACGTCCATCATTGCATAAGGGTGAGCCTTTCCAAGGCAACTCATTTGGAAAAAGTAGTAATATTTTGGAAGTTATATCTCTTAATTATAAAATTATTTACGTTATTGATATGCCTTGTATATTTACTGGTTTGTAATCCCTCTTTGAAAGTGTACTGAGAAGACGCTTCTATTTTATTGTTATGGTAATTTGGTCAAACCAGGTGTATGGGAAATTGATAACTTAGAAAGCTGGTTATGCATATGGAAAGATAGCATTAATTATTTCATACCAGTAAATAATTTTAATAGATTTATCAAAAAAAGCCCTCAAACGTAAATCTCAGATAATTGTAATAGATACATAGTAATGATTACCATGTACATTGTTCATTAAGGATTTTCATAGAGTGTTCCCTGTTTCTAAAAGCTTTTTAAATGCTGAGATTAGGCTAGCACTACTCTTAATGTTTGGGAAAGCCTGCTAAAGACGTTCTTGCAGCAGCGCTCCAGTTGTCAGCTGTATTCTGGGGCTGAGTGTGCTTTGTTTTTGAGGAGAGCATTGCAAAGAGCTGGTGCAAGCAGGCATCAGTGCCACTAAGGCCACTCTCTAGGAACACTGAATTTTTAGGTGTCAAAGGTTCACAAAGGTTTTTCTTATAGCAGTGTCAAGTGTCGTGGGGTTTACTTTTAGACAGAAGCCGACTGCCTGTATTCTAGACCATGCTGACACAAACACAGCCAGGTCTCAGTCATATGTGATCAGAACCCCAAAATAATCAGGAATTCAATGAGAGCGCATTAACACGTTGCGTACGGCGGGGTTTAAATCCCTCGTGAAGATTCTCGTGATCCGTACGCAACGTGTTAATATGTTAATAGTTGTTAAACATTTCTTTTCTCAAACTCTACTCGATTAGTTTTATTGAAAATGTAATTTGTGGATTGAGTTGTAACATACCTTTTTTCCCTCCCATAGCTTGATCATGACTTAAAACATGCTCATGAACTCCGCCAGGCTGCATTCAAGCTCTATGCCTCTCTCGGAGCAAATGATGAAGACATCCGGAAGAAGGTGAGTCTGGGAGAGGGGCGTCCCCCAGTCCTGACAGCCAGCAGGCAGGGAGTGACGTCAACCTGAAAGTCGTGGTGAAGAGCACTAACAGTGACTGTTTGAATATAATAAAGCAGAGTGACTAAAGGCATAATTGAAGAATGAATGGGACCCGGATTTGGGGGGTCGTTTGTTTGTTTTTAGAACATAGAGTGGCATGGCCGTGCTGGAATGACAAATAACTGGTGTGCTTTTTTTTTTGTGTCATTAATATGGATTATTATGTTGCACATTTTTGCATGTGTTCTGATAAAAATCAATTCTAGCACTGTGAAGCTTCTGACACCTTGAAAGACCTAACACTAGAATTGTAAATGTTATTTATGGAAATACTTTCCAATGCCATTGAGAAATTTAAATATTGTATATTGTTCTTTGATATGTGGCTTAGTTATGTTTGATTTTTTTGCTACTGTGCAAGTTTGATGTGAATAAAATCTTTGTGGAATGATGATTTTTATGTTTAGTGAGTGGTCATCTGAATTTCCAGGTCCCAAAAAATGTATCACTGGTATAGCACCTTATGTTATTACAGCCTAGTCCAACACTGAACTCATATTTTTTATGAGAATAGTTTTAAGCAGGAAGCAAAGTATAGTGGTAAGCTCTGACCTGGCTTCCTCCTCAAACCGAAAGACTGGAGCTTACCACTCAAAAAAATATATAATCTAATAAATTTTACGCATGGCTTTTAGGAACCATCAGTAAAGTAATTCCACCTGTTCTGTCTTGATGAACCAATGCAGAAAGAACAAATTGGGCATTGTTTACTGAACATGGCAATTTACTAAGTCTCTCTATCGATATTGGTATTTGAAGAAGCCCTGGGAAAGGAATCACAAAATACTGGGAATTTACCATGATTCAGAGAAGTACTATGGGCTTGTAGAGAGAGAAGTATGGAATAAACATAGGTTTATTGAAATAAATTGAAAAGGAACTATTCTTGAAGAAAATTGAAATTAATAGTAAGATTAGATATGTGAGCAGCTTTGATTTACAATCAGTGCAAAAATACACAACTAAACTGAATGTTTTCCATGTACCTCAGTTTAGTTAACAAGATGTTTTTGACTTGAAGTGTTTTTAGTAAATATCTATGAAAATCCTTCTTGATACCCCTAAGCTTTCATATGTAAACTGTTACTAAAAGGCAAACGTACTAGTAATATGATAGTCCCTGTGTCTCAACATGATTTTTGGATGTTGATTCTGATATGTTTCATTCAGTTTAGATACATGGTGTATTGCAAGGGAAGAGGCTTTTATGGCAATTCATATAGATAAAACATTTTTTAAAAATTGACATGGACTGTATAACTTAAATACATAATGATTTGTTTTTAGTTAGTTACTAGGGCCTGTTAGAAAGAGAAGAAGTATTTTACCCACTCTTCTAGCTCAAGAAGGCCGTGCCATGAACTGAAAGGGAGATAGATAGATGGACCATAATTGGGGGAAATAGGATGTCCATTTGTACTTCTTTGTACTTTTTTGTTAATAAACTATGTTTTGGAATTAATGACTTAATTTGTGATATCGTGTTGTAGAAATACTTGCATCATAACAGTCTGATAATCAGTAGTCTATTAAAACTTGTGTTCATTAATGTGTATAATTTCCTCGTAAGGCTAAATCCTGATAATTTCTGTAGAAAGATGACAAATAAAGAATAAGTTATAATTATTATAGTTTTTTTGTGTGGTGAAGAAAAGATATTGTGACATTCTTATGTAATGGGGATTATTCAGAGTTTTTAGGAAGATATTTAATTTCTGGGAAATTAAGTGTTTGAATAATTTATAGTTCATAGCAACAACTGAAGAGAGAAATTGTAAAATGGAAAATATAAGTCATTTTGTGATAAAATCTACATGAAAATGGTTCTTAGGAGTGGAGAATCCTTATTTTCAGTGTATAAAAAAATGATAAATGCCAACCTTTTTCCTTTGAATGCATTTATTTCTATTCCACTTTTTGTTGAAATAATTATTTGGATAGATTTTTATTTACTTCTCTATGAAATATTTATCTTTAACACTTATGCCTTAAGAACTTTGATTATATTTCTTTTTTGTGTCTATTCTTGAAGTACAATGTTTATTATTGTTTTATTTTTTTAATGCAATATTTATGCTTGCTAAGATTGAATTTCCATTTACTGAGTTAACAAAAGGAGAATCTTTGAAACAAATTTTGAGGACTGTAGACCTACCCACCCCCTCAAAGAAAGGACCCCAAAAAGAAAGAAAAAAAAAAAAAAGCGTTTTATTTCAGGATAAAAATATGTAATGTTCAGTTGGTCTGCCTTTTAAGTTGAAAATGGGAATGTAATTCAATAAATACAGGAAGTAACATATATCCCATTGCCCTGTTATGGTCAGTTAAGGAAATGAGGCAGAATGAAGAAAAGAAAACTAGAGCAAAGAGGTAGAGCCAGTGAGAGGTAGACTTAGCTGTAAGGGAGAAAGACACATGCCTTCTCCCTTCATAGAATTCTGTCTGTGTCTTACTGCTTCTAAAGGCTGCTAAAGGCCTACCGTGATTTCATTTCTTGATACCTTCTCTCTGTGCCAGACAAAATTTAGCTGAAGACTAAGTAGGACCTATAGGTCAGAGATAATACCATTCCTGCTCTGGAGCAGTGTCGGTGTGTTCCCATAAAAAGAAACCAACTATATAATAGTCATTGGAACCTAAGAAACACTCAATAAATATTGAATAAATACAGAAATGAAAATGTAGAAATAATATACAAAGTGACATTTCCTTCAGTGTGCCCGGATCTTTCTTTAGCCTAATTCCTAGCTTTGCATTCTTTATCACTCTGTGGCATACTTACAAATTTCCTGATTTCCTGTGGTATTCTGTCAGAGAGTGAAGGAGGGTAGAAAGAGTTCTGCAGGTGAGAGTGGAAAACATTACTGTGACATGAAGAGGGAGAAGAAACCCAAGAAAAGATGAAGGTACCACTGAGCTTGACAACAGATGTAGCTTGGCCATATTTAACTTAGAATAATTCAAGAATTCTGGTTAGGGAAAGCAAGGGCAGAGGCAGGAATTGAGAGCTCAGTGGAAGAAGGGTCCAGAGCACATTAGCAGTAACTGCACTCACAGCAATGCCAGGTAAAAATTAACTCTAATCTCTGCCAGGGGGAAAGTCTAGTTTCTAATGATAGCTTCACCATATATTAATGCTGACTAAGAAGCATAAGATTGGTTAATGGGACAGTGAAAAAGAAAGAAGTTACGATACCTAACATTCTCTCAGGTACTGGCATTTCCAGTTATAACCCCAGTCAGTGGTTAAGTCCTGCAGAGTCAGCCGTGGCAAGTAATCCTATAATTGTGAGGCTGATTCTTTTATATCAAAGAATTGCTCTTACCAAGACCATCACTTGATTGGTACCTGTTTATCATAAATTAGGTTGGAAATTTAAAAGGATTGTCTCTCTTTTACTTTCTTCAAGGAACTAGTAGAATTTATTAGAAATAGAAAGTATAAATGGAGGACAATTAGAAATAGTAAATATAAATTAAAATTCCAGGAAATTAATAAACTTAACAGGATGTTATTTTTACTTTTGATAAAAATAAAACATTAGAAACGTTAAATGTAGTACTTATTGTAGCCTTTGCTCCTTTGAGGTATCTGACTAATGGAGCCTTTCAGAAAGCTTTCCTTTTGGATTTTGAGTACTTATATTTTAGCCAGAGATTCCTTTTGAGGAACTAGAATGTAAGCTCCATGAGGGCAGATATTTTTTTTTTATGTTTGTTCGTCACTGTATTCCCAGCATCGACGACTGCCTGGTACATAGTTGGCACTTAATAAATATTTGAAGAAAGAATGAATGAAAAAAATGAATGAATGGACAAATGAAAAAAATGAATGAATGGACAAATGAACCAAATGAATAATGCAAAATTGCATTATTAGCACCCTTAATTGAATTATATGTGGGCCTCCCTGCATTAAGAACTTTCATAACTTTACTAGCAATTCAACAGGTGTGTGAAGAGAGGAAATACATATCTGATCATAGGCAAGGGGTTTCACTATACTTAGCATAAAGAAATTGCAGGAAATTCCCATTTTTCAAGAGGCAGATAATCCCAAACTTCTACTCAGTTTGATATCAAAGAGAACATGTTTTATGGTATGGTACTTGTTTAATTTTTAAATTATTTTTACCATTATTTCATAGTGGTTTTTTTTTTTCCTTTCTAGAGGTGAGATTTTAAAAAAATGTACATTTACAAATGTGAATCTGGACCAATTTTTTTTCTAGGCATAAAAGTAGGATTTGGTTTGTAGAAGTTATCCTCACTCTCAGGAATCAACTTATTCTGTAAAGTGATATACATCTATATACATTATTGTCTTCCCAATTAATGAATGTCAGATTTTTAAGGTCAGTAGTTTAATTCAATTCTACATAGACTGATTGAACTACCTACATTGTATAAACATTGTCTGATGGGTGAAGGGAGTGGGACAAGCTGTGCGATGAAATAACGAGCAATAAACATGCTCTTAAAACACAGCATTTATAATGAAGCCTCAGAAAGCCCGAGAAAAGTAAGGAAGGGCCAGGAAGAATTTGCCAGGGGCTGAAGGAATTGCTTGGAGACCATTAAAATGGACATGGTGATATATCAGTGGTGCTATCCTCAAATCATTTTGAAAATCAATAATTTATTTTTTGGTCATTTTTAATTTTTCTAAATGCCTTTTTTATTTTCAAAAATTGAAAACATGTTAAATATTTGTTCCTTGGGGGAAAAATCATCCAATCATAATGGTTTTACATGACACGTGAAGAAGGTGGTCAAGGGTGGGATGTTTTTTTCTTTTTAAACTGAACAAATATTTTGAGACGTATAGGCAAAGAAAAATGAGGATTTGTCTTCTACCTTCTTTTTCTTAGCAAAGGAAGTTATATCTGTAGGGGCATTGTGAGGATAAGATACAATGTATTTAAAATATTTAGAATGGTGCCTATTGGTGCTCAATAAATGGAAGCATTTGTTAGAATCTCTTAAATGACTTCATTGGAAGATTAAAAATAAATATATATTTTTAAGTGTATCAGAAAAGCTGAACAACATTGGGGCATAAATCAAAAAGGTTTGCAATGAAGATAGCAGCTTTATAAATTTCCAGTTCTGTTATTTATTTTTTATAGTAAGAATATTTATACTTCAGAAGCATAAGCTCTTTAGTTTATTTCTTATTAATGACAAAATGTATTCTTACTTTTATAATATTTTTAAATATATTTAAAATTCTGGTTTTAAAAACTTTTTGTTGCTATAGCATGCCTTTCAAAGCACCAAAATAAAATGTGGGTTTTAAGAAAATTAAGTAGAATATACAGTAAAATCAATAATTGGTTAAAATCATAGGTAGGAAAAGTAAGGAAGCCAAATTCTGACTTTAGTTCTCTAAGTATTATTGTTCATGGTTGCCGTAGATATCATTTCTCTAAAGGGTTGTCATTCATTCATATGAAACCAAATCCCAAATATGTATGTTCAAATTTTGAACAAATGTAAATTCTTCTGTATTTTTGAAGTTACGGGATTTTAAAGTGTATTTGTAAATTTAGGTTAGTATTTCTTAATATCTTTCTGCTGTCTCAGAAATTTACTAAGCATTTCTGTTTGAACATTTTTATCATTTGTTATAGCTTGATTTCATTACTAGTTGTTCTCCTGGGTAACAGTATAATTATTCCATGAATTTATATTTTTAAATATTTTGCCAAGTTTAATAATTCTGAATGGTCATTTAAAAGGCGCGGTGTCGAAACTCTGTATTGGTCTCTGCCATGAAATCAGGCAGATGCAAGGAATTATTTCTAAGCCTTAGCTTGCATGTTGAAACAAACACCTCGAACATTTGAAGTTTTTCGACGGTACCACAGAAGTAGCACCCTGCAGGACTTGGCTCTGCTACTGAATAACAACAAATTCATTCAGAATTGAGAATTCCTTGACTTAATCTGTGGTAAAATTGTTAGTTATCTTCTTAAAGCTTATCTACCAAAGAATTTTAAATGAACTCTGCAACATTCATTCATGATGGTAAGTATTTTTAAAGAGTTAACCGTGACAGGACCAGGGTTTGCCACTTGCCCACAGTTTTGAGACCCTGGCCTTCTGCATACTGAAAGAAGCACACCTGGGAGTGATAATGCTATATACATAATAGAGGTATTTATGAAATCCAGTAATTTCTATTTCAGAGTTTCATTAAATGGAGACATAAAATTGAGTATTACAATATTTATTGTGGTATTGTAGTTGCATGAACCATTGAATTACAATTCCTGTTCTTTTTTTAAAGTATGAAGTACAGGTTGGTTATTTTCCTAGCTGATTGCAAAACATCAGATGCAGAAAAATTGTGTCTCCTCTCACATAGTTTTTGGTACAAAGTGAGTAATGAGATGCTTTAATTATATCCACTTATTCATCTGGCATTTATGATATACCTCCTCCTATGTGCCCAAGAATGAAGCAGAAGACTGGTGTGTAACTTGTGGGAGTTTACAATTTAAAGTAGCTAAGGAGATGAGACACTAAATTGCTATGTAGTAACTCCAGGGCCTCATCTACACTGAAAGCCCGTTTTGTCATGATTGATACACCCAGCTATGATTAAGATAGGACTATAATTAAAATAGCCTATTGTGAATGAGTCTGAAAGAGTCCATCTCCTATAAAGAAGTTTATTTGAAAGTATTCTCACTTTCTCCTTCCAAAATACTAAAATCAGTTGTTTCAGAAATTTTGACCAACAGAATATGTGTTCCTTCTCTATCAATTGAATACGTATTTCTATGGGAACTGTCTAGATGTGATTACATTGTTAATTAATGTTCTAGAAAGAAGGCATCCAGAATTAATGATGTCATAGGGGTGCTATTTCAGCATTCTGTTTTGTAGACAGCTTTCGTATGGAATAGATTTAAACTTGAGGCAACATTTTTGAATCCTTGGAACTTCTCTTAATAGTTACCACTTCCTTGTCAAGCTAAAATGTTCGTAACTAGAATGTAAGCTCTAGACAAGCAATACCCGGCATATAGTAGCTTGTATTTATTGAGTAAATTGTGTATGTCTGGATGTGAAAATTCAGCCAGCCAACCTGTAGGATAATTAAGACTGTTGTGTGTATGGCTCTATATAGAGAGGAGTAGGGGACAGCAGGGACGTTGTATCACAATTCTTAGCACAGTGTGCCATTCAGATCTGTGGGAAACAGTAAGAATGGAGGGGAGGTTTCTAGTTTTGTTATTGAATAGTAATTTATGATGGTTTTATTTCTGTGCTAAGCTATTCAAGTTCTATTCTGCCATTAAACTAATGATTGAACTTTAAAAATTGAACTATTACATGTAGAAAAATATTTTTTGATAGAGGAACTATTTTTAGATATTTTTAGACATTATAAGTATTTCTGACACTGTATTTCTGACACAGTGTGTTTATATTTTTGGTTTTAGGCGAAGGAAAAGTCAGGCCGAGAGAGAGCTCCCACGTTTCCCCATAGAGTAGCAAAGTTTAGAACTTTGAGTGTTTCTTCTACACATTTAATGTAAGTGAGTTTCCCAGCTATTAAAAAGACAGACAGGTTCCAATGTAGAAATTACAAAATAGCACTGATGAAACTGCTCCCAGGCTTAGGCCCAGAAGAAATTAGATGTTAATTTAGTGCAGTGCCATCAAGAGAAAGGACCAAAAGGAAGCCCTGCAGATCAACTCTTATGAGGGTTTTTTTTTTTTTTTTTTTTTTTCACTTCTATGGTTGAGAGGAGATACACTATTTCCCTTAGCCCCTGCCTCCCAAGATTGTGGAATTAGAGAAAGTTGATATGAATGTGGGAGTTGATAGTAATGGAAGAGTGAGAGAAAGGAAGAAATACTTTGTAAAATGTTTATTGAAACTTTAGAATATAATATATTGATCAGTGATCTGTTCTAAGAGAAGCTGTATATCTTATAATAAAAAGAGCCTGTGGTAAAAACTATCCTTTATTTAAAAAATAAATAAGGAAAATGTCAGAAAATCTTACACTGGAGCAGTGGCAAAGATACTACGTAGAGTAGGCTGTGATTGGGAAGGTCTGCAGTTCTCATCCAGAACAGATGGGGTTTGTGGCCTGAAAACAGTAGGATGTTAGTTCTGTTTAGGCAGTATCTGCACAAGCTAGATCCTGATTCTAGAATGGAGAGCATTGGGGAATTAAATTGAAAAGTCAGCAGAACTCACTGTTGTGGTTTCTCCACAGTGTTTTCTTGATTTATCTTTTTTGTCGTTGGCTTCCATCCTCTCCGACCCTTGGCATTTGTACCCACAACCCAAGCTGAATCATTGATTTGTCCTTTGCTCTCTTGGAGGCCTTGTGAAAAGTATCTTTTTCTTGTCGGTTCAGTTTATTAATGATGACCTCTCTTGGGGCTTATGGTATACTAACCTTTATTGGCCTAGCATGTCAGTATACATAGTCTGTAGTTCCCTAGCTCTGATAAAGTTTTAAAGTTCTTCTCTTCTTTCCCAGTTTTCAAAGTCAGATCTCCATTTAGTTATTAAGGCTAAGCAAAAGTCTCATCCTTATAGCACGGCGAGTAGAAAGGACCTCACAGTGGAAGTAAGAAAACCCAGGGGAGCCCCAGCTCTGCCCCAGTGTGCCTAGAGAACCTGGACCAGTGATTGAGTCTTACGGAACTTCCATGACCTCATTGATTAGCTAAAGAAGTTGGATGAGTTTATTTCTAAGACTCCTTCAGATTTTCACATTGTTCAACCAAATGAACAAGCATAGTAGTTTAGTTCTTTCCGCTATGTCTGTTGCCACCAGTGCCATGCAGAAGATTCAGTAAGAGATTTGGTTTCCCAGTGGAACCTGTTTAGGAGCAAGCACTGCAGCTGCCCTGGCTTGATTCATGGAAGGTCATATGCTGTCGGGTTTTGTTTGTTTTAATAAAAGGGAAGAGGCAGAAGGATGTACTCAGGAATGGTAGATGGAAGGTGCTGCAGCGTTTCTGTGATGTGCGTGGCACCATGCCCTTCAGTTAAGCATTCTGCAGCAGAGTCAGTATGATCACTGCCTGGGGAGCCGGGGAAGGTTTGGTTTTCCATTTGAGGAATGGATGCCTCCTCAACCCCCTACTGAATCTACTCAGTCACCACATAAGTGGGTTGTACATGCTTATCTCACTCTTGTGTCTACCGTGTTACCTCATAACCCCTCGTCTTCCTCCCCAGATTTCTGCCTCATTTCCAAAACCAGTCTCTTCACTATTTTGATGTCAGACCTGTGTTCTTAGGGCTCATCTCCTTTAAAAAAGAAAAGTCAGATGAGGAGCCAGACCGTAAATACATGGCCCCTCACAGGGAAGACGCAAGTGTGTGTCCTGGGGCTCATCTGCGTTGGCACTAACGAGACTAAAGCATTGCCACTCACCCGCCACAGGTTTAGTCTCTACTGTAGATCCATTTTACTTGCCAGACCTACTTTCCTTCCAGACCTCCTCGTGCCACACCCTCCTTGGCTGATAAATCCCTACTGCTTTAACTAGACTTGTTGGATTTTATTCACTGAGATCTTACATGGCTGCCTCTTCTGACTTACAAATTTTGATTCCAAGTCTTCACTCTTTCTGCCCAGTTCTGAATGGTTACCCTCTACCTAATTGTTATCCTCTTTCTGGGAACCTTTCACAGAAGCCCATTTGGAATTAAATTGTATTTACCTGGCCATTGTGTACATTAGCATAAGTAATTGACGTTAAGAGAAGGTCCACTTTGCCATTCAATTCTCTTGACTCCATGCCCACCCACTTTGAATTGTACGAGAAGTTTGATGACACCACTAAGAATCTGCCTGATTTCAGTTTCCACATCCTCTGCTTGACTTGATTTGATCACAGCTCAAAGTCCAAATGGAAGTTTCTAGCACCTGGAAAATGCTTGCTCCTGGATGATGCTGGAAGAATAGTTGGGTTTATTTTTTTGAAGACCATGTTTCTGACTCTTTCGGTTCTTTATATGTTCTGACAAAAAGATGGTGCATGACTTGGTCACAACTAAGTTAAGGGCCCACGAGAGCTCGTAGAGGCCTGAGGATTTCCCTTCTAAGCCAAAGCCATCTTTTTCTTGTTAACCCTGTGAGCAGTGAGTGTCTGCTTTAGGATTTTCTGGGTTTTGTGTTTTCTGCATTACCCTCTAGGCTGACTCCACTTCTCTCCCATAGGTCATAGCGATCTCCTGTCCCAATGACAGCGGCTTCTGATTCTCGTCTGTAGATCCTATGTACCCATGCAAGAGCTGCACTGGCAAAGACAAAAAGCAAAAGTGTGTAGTCGTGAAGACCAAAGACTCCCCAGAGAAATGCAGAACATCTGGTCCATTGACTTAAAACTTGCTCAGCTTAGGATGCAGCATTTTTTTAATGTGATTTAATTCTGGAGTTAAATTTACAGTCCAGGTACCTAGAAGAGCAGAGAAAGAGAGACGGCCTCCTCCACTCTGAAGGGTTCAGTCCAGCACTCAATACTCCTCCTGGCCGGGCACAGTATCTGTGTAACAGAGGCAGAGGGACAGTGTTTCTCTCTCTCCCCCTCTCCCCCTCTCCCCGTCTCTCTCTCTGTCTCTCTGGCCCCAAAATCTGTACCACAGAGCATACCTGCTGAGCTCTGGCTGAGAAATCTCCAACGAGACTCATGAGGCATAACAATTCCCAGCTGCACTTGGCATTGCTCTTACATCCTGAAAGGACCTAAGAGTCTTTGCAGGCACTAGGACTTGCTGTCCATCATTGTCAAGGTCATATAGCAGGGCACTGGGGTCATTGACAGGCACCGTGGAAACTAGGTTTCATTGCTCTTGGCTTTCCAAGCCCAGATTGGAAAAGCTGTCTGGTTCTCTGTTAGACCTTCATGTGGGTCATTGGGCTGTGGCGGCAGCCACTGCCAACTCCTTCCCTGCTGACCTGAAAAAATTTTCTCTGGATTCAATTCCAGACGTTTTCCTGTCTTGTAATCACATTTTTATCCTCATTTTGGTCAGTGTATACACTCTATAATGTTCCTTTTATCCCTGCTCAGATGGTCTCCATGTCCTCAAGCTTGCAAAACCACAGTAAGACCCTGCTGCTCATTCACATGGCCTCCCAGGATGTCCTTTTGGATTGGAACCCTAGGTTCACATTTTTATTTTCCGTTATATTCTTCCTCTTCCTCCCAGACTGACATCTTGATGGAGAAGGTGGACCACTCAAGTAGTCCAAGCTGAAATTTCTGGAACTTGAGCAGGATTGCTTTCCGGAACCCTAGCAGGGTTGCTGGAGTCCCTCCCTAACAAGTTTGGTCACAAATCCAGGGCATCTGCTACAGATATTTTGACATCGTGTGGCCTGAGAAGGGTTGCTGTGTGCCTAAATTAAAGCTTCCTCCAGCTTGTCCTACTGTTTTACAGCCTTACTCAGGGGAAATGTTTGCCAGCCGCCCTACAGCTGTATTCTAGCCCCAAAGCGTCAGCCATCAGACCCCCCAGAAAATTGGAAGCATGAAGCTCTGCTCTAACATTACAGTGACTGGCTACTAACATAGTTCCTCACTGTCCTCTGTCCTGAGCCTGAATATTCTTTGGTGAGGTCATTGGTGGCCATTTCCCAACAGATAGTAAAACTCCCATTCTTGAGAATGGGTGTTTTTCCTACCTATGTTTTGTAGATATTTGTTTCACTCTGCCTTAAGCCCCACGGCACCTGTCATTCTTAAAGTGCTCTTGCTGACAAAGAATCAAGTGCTATAGCATTCATGCAACAGCTAATTGCACCTGCTTATTCAAAACTGGAAGTTTGGTGGGAGCACAGGCACCTCGCCCTCACCATTGTATCTTCAAGTTTCGAAAGCATGTGTAGCACTCAGTGGGTACTATTTATTTATGTAGATATTAGCTGAGTAAATAAACAGGCACGCAGGGAGGAGCTGGGCCCTATTTGCCCTTCCTTGCCTTCTCCCTGACTTTGATGCCCTGTCTAAGGAGACCTGCACTCTCTCCAGTCTCTTCTAACCTACCTTGCTTCCCATGTTGCTTCTGAACAACATGACAGTCTTGCCCAGACTATCACGATTTTTATTTCCCTACTGATTGCAGAGGATTGGAGGTAAAGTAATCGTTGGTCTAACCTGCCATTTTACTGAAGGCCCAGAGAGGGAAAGTGAGTTGCTCAAGATTATAGGGCACATTGTATGTGCTCCATAATTGCTACTCCTGCCCTGTCCCTGGGCACATGTACATATTTGGTTGAATGTGACCAGCACACATTATCCAGAAGCCTCTTTCATGTCTTGCCCGTGCCCAGGTTAACTAAGCACCTGGAGCCCGTGTTAATAGTGTTTCCCAGTTCTTGTAGAACAATCGTGCTCCTGCACCTCCTTCCCCATACACACCACTTTTTATTCTCTGGTGATGTAATTACACTCAGTACAGGCAACTGTTTCTCCTAAGTTATCACTTCTCATTCCTCAGTAAAAACAATTTCCTGAGCCACTAGGAAGGAGCTTTCTGGCTTCAGTGTCTAGCCATTCAGTGTCTGAGACTTTTGCCCCAGGTTTTAGTTTCCTTTCCATGCTGAAGGTCCTGATTTGGCCTTGACTGTTGCAAGACCAGTGACTAGTGCTTGAGTGAAGTAAGCTGTCATCCGACCAATCTTTGACAGCTGCTGTGGCACAGATTAGATAACTTGGAAAACACCATCACCCCAAGGAAATAGTAATCAGGTCCTAACTAGTTTGTTGGAGTGAAAATGATGATGGAATTAATATAAGGTATAGTGCAAAGTCATTTGATTGGGAATTTAGGAAGAGATGTGGAGTCAGGATTAACACAACTTTAGTGTCTGGGTGACGGAGAAGAACACCATTGGGAGGGAGCAAGGGCAGGAGAGAGGGAAGGAGACAGAGAAAGTGCAGGTTTAGAGAGAAGAGAAACTCAGTATAGAACATGAGTAGAAGTTCCACCACACATCAGATTGTGTGTAGCAGGCAGTTGGGAATACAGAGCTAGAGGTCAGAAACGAACTCTAGGAAAGAATTATAGATTAAAATTCCAGGAAGTCACCATACCAAGCCACAGCATTGTCATATGTGTAGGGTGAAAGATGAATAGAGCCGCGGGACACATTTAAGGAAGGGCAGGAGAGAGAGGACTGTAACTTAAAGAGGCTGAAATTAGGGCATTTATGTCTTTTAAGTAGGGGTGGGAGTGGAGGATGGGGCAGAGTAAAAATGCAAGAAAAGTGTGGGGAGGTCATTTCTGATCAAAGTGCTAAGGCTTGAGTTTGAAGTACCCAATTTCAGTGTAACGAGTGGAGAAAAAAATATGGAGACATTTTAATGAGAAGAAAGAAGTTGAGGCAACTTGTGTCCCACAAAGAAAGCAATGTCCGTACAAAAATGAGGTGGATACAAGGAACTGAGGGCGTGAGGGAGGTAGGAATACTTTGAAATGTGAAGTAAACACCCAGGGAATACAGGCATCTCCTGCAGGTGTGTGCAAGCCTGGGCGAGCAGCAGTGGGGTAGCACACACTGAAAGCCAGGTTTGGTGGCTGTTCTCCTGGAATATCAGCAGTTTGCGACGTGAATGAAGCAGGAATGAGTGGTGGGAGGACAGTGAAAAAGGGCATCTGTCTACATAGTGGGTATCAGAGCAGGGCACCCAGGTCAGGGAGAAAGGTATGTGAGGGTCAAAAAGAGGAGGCCGACAGTGAGAAAGGGGGGAGTTCAGGGGGTAGAAGTGACCGAGGAAGGGTGGGGGTGCATAAAGGTAAGGGGGAGATTACGTTGGTGTGCGTTGAAAAGTAGATCGATACGTGATTTCCAGCTTCCAAAGTAGACCCCAGCCACTTTGGAAGCTGGAAATCACTGTGTAAAAATGACCATTACTATCCTACAGCCACAGGGTGGTTCCCTGTTCTTAATAGTTGTTATTCTTCTCTCCACTACTGTTCATTTCAACTCTGTTTTTTCTCTTCCCGTTTGGCTTGAACATCCTGCGATTTCCTACCCCTTCCTGTTCTGAGGTCAGCCTTCTAACTCTTCATTTTAGTCTATGTGGGTGCTCCTCGGCCTTGGCTGCACATTGGATTCTACCCAAGGAGCTTAAAAAAAAATAATATAGGTGCCTGAGCCCCATCCCAGAGAATCTGAGTTAATGGGCCTGAGATTTTTTGTTAAAGCTCCCCAGGTGCTGTTCCCATGGGAGCAATGGGCCCCATTAACACATGGCCGTACTGGGGACGACCTGAGGAGCACGAGACCACTTCTCTAACCAGAGCCATGTTACAAGATGGCGAAGTGTAAGGACTCGGGTCAGATGCCTGGGTTTCAGGATCAGCTCTGTGATCCCAGGCAAGCCCTGTGTTCTTTAAATGCTCAGGTTCCTAATCTGATGGGAACAAGCATGATGAAATTTACAAAAGTGTTAAATTAGATAATGTAACAGGCTTATTATTAGCGCAACACCTGGCTCATAGAAAGTACTCAAACCATTTAGCTGTTTTTGTTAATACTTGTGTTGAGATTGCATTAACATTTTTTTCTAATATGCTATTTTTCCCATAGACCCACACAAGTTGAACTTACTTTCTTCCACACACATTTATTTTTTTACTATACGTTGCTTAATGACAAAATTATAGACTGTTGTTTTTAAATTTTATAAAAAAGCTTCATGATTGTGGTGATTCCATTTAGCAGGACTTGGTGCTACAGGGAAAACTGCCAAGGGTTACTTTTCTAAATATTTAACTGAGTTTCAATTTGCTTAGTAATAAAGTAGCCACAGGTGGCGACGTCGGAAACCCACAGATGCCATTTCATGCGGGCTGAGTGTGGACCATAGTGTCTAGACTCTCACTCTGGCAGCAACCTGTTCCGTGATAGTTTCAGTTACATCCTTTACTTTTTCTCAAGACGGTTTATGCAGCACCTCTGCAATATTTATGCCATGTAATTATTAAGTGTTTTAAAAAATAAACAAACAAAAAAACCCACGTAATCTACCCTGTATGCCTGTCGTTCAGTCTGGCAGGTCCGTAGTGGGTTAGCCCTCCCTTTCTGATGTGATGCCTGCCTCCACCACAAAGTGATTATTCCAGAGGTAAAAACTCTTGCTGAAAACAACAGTAAGCTTTTAATGACGTTAGCGTACTTGCATTTACAAGCAGTGAAGTTGGTCATCTTCGTGTTGTTATTTATGCAGCATTAACCTTTTTCTCCAGATCATTGAGACTGAAAATATGATGGACCGAATTGTGACTGGCTTGTCTGAGTCTAGTGTCAAGGTGCGGTTAGCTGCTGTCAGGTATGAGCTTTAAATGGTCTGAATAAAAATCCTTTGCTGTGTGTTTAACCTTTTCCTTTCCGGACCTTCACCGAGTAAGCGCAGAATCCAGATGTAACTCGAAAGTATACCCAGGTGAATTTTTAAACAGAGAAGCTAGCCCGAAAAGCCCATGAGGTGTTCTGAAGTAGTAGTTGAATTAACAATGTCTGTAGATATACTTGAAGTGTATATTAGTAATTGTGAAATGCCAGTGTGTTTGAAAAGTAAAAGTTTCAGCTTCTCGAGGAGCTAATTTTGATTATTCTTCCTAGATGTTTGCACAGTTTATCTAGATCTGTGCAGCAGCTTCGAACCAGTTTCCAAGATCACGCCGTGTGGAAACCTTTAATGAAGGTAAGAAAAGAAAGGGGGAGCAAGTTACACCCATTCCCCCAGAGCCTTTAGTGAGCTGACATAGCTGACAGCACTCCCTGGTTTAGGAGTATGTGTGATTTTTGTGTAGAGAGGGCGTTTTGAACAGTTAATCTCCTCAAATCTCATGTTCTGAGCATCTGTAGATCTGCTGTGCCCTGTTCCTGAGAACAGTATCTCGTGTGTGACAGGGAAGTATGTGCTGCCTGGTTTTCTTTTATTAAATAAAACTTCACTCATCTGAGCTCCCTATGTGATTAGCATTACATTTTAGACTTCTATCCAGAGTTGTCTTTGCAGTTTTTACTTAAAAAAGAAAAGGAATCAGCCATTTACAGATAAGATATAACTTGTTCTTATTCTTTCGGCACTCCTGGATATTTTTTTTAA
Organism: Rhinolophus sinicus; assembly: GCF_057876585.1. Lineage (NCBI taxonomy): Eukaryota > Metazoa > Chordata > Mammalia > Chiroptera > Rhinolophidae > Rhinolophus > Rhinolophus sinicus. Next base: position 36,871,870 of record NC_142505.1, read on the forward strand.
CACAACTGTCACCTCTTGCTTCTCTACTCCAAAATAACTTTTTTGGTCTTAGGTATTTCCTTAAGGGAGGGGGGGAGGTGTTCTGGTTAATTGAATCTTGATTGAGACTTAGAGCTTGCATTAAGTTGCCGCCAGTAATATTATTCCTGCTATATTATAGAACCATAGGTCAACTTGGCCTGTTTTGTTGACATTTTTGGTTTTTCGTTTTGTACCTACTATGAAAGCCTCTGGGCTTCCCCAATTTTTTTTTGCTCTAGAGCTCTTGCTCTCAGCTTAAAGCTTGAGGTTCCAGTAGAGGCATCAGTGTGGTAGAAATAGTCAGGGGAAGCTTCAGGCAGGATGAATATGGAGTAACCTTTGAAGACGGAAGGCAGGAGGATGTTCCAGAGGGAGAAACGGCATTAACAGAGACACTACGTGTGGTATGTGCAGGAACCATAAAGGGTGCCTTCATGACTAGTAGAGGGGTGGGATATGAGCGCAAGGTGAAGAGTTGGACCAGTGCTCGCCAGTTAAGTGGTTTTCCTATTGCCATTCCTTCTTGTCCTTAGGTTGCACCTGGACAAGCAGCTTAATCTTGATTTATTGATTCTGTCTATTCAAGGTTTCTTTTAAGCATTCCCCGTTTCCCAGAATAACCTCCAAATATTTCCTGTGGAGTCATTTTCTCTGATTGCTCAGCTAAGTACCCCTCTATCATATGAATCAGAAATGGAACAACATGTGGTTTCTAGCTAGTTCTGTCTGGGAAAAGGTTTGGTGTGCAACCTAGAAGGATTTTGTGTGCTTGAGTACATGTGGGTATAATTATTATACTGTCAAGCTACTACTTTGTTGCACATTTAAGGTATAGTTTAAAAGCTTGGAAGTAAATCAGTAATGTATTTCAAATATTCCAGTTCCTCTTAGTTAGTTCAAAGACGTTTGCATGTCTATTGATTTTTCCCCCCTCTTTTGCTTCCCCCCCTCTTTTTGCTTTTAACTGTTGGTTAGCAAGCCACAGAGTAGCCATTTGATTTTAATTACAAATTTCATTTGTGATTATTTTTTGTTATTATTTTGGTGAAATGCTATTTGGTCAGCATTAGATGTTAACTTCCGAATTTCATGTTGTATCTTACACTGCACTGAGTAAGTGCTTTTAAAAATTTCATAGAATCTCTTCTGTTTTAGTTTATCCTTAAATGTTACCTACTTTGAAAATAAAACTTGATAAAAGCACATTAATGTCTGTAAAACAATAAAGATTTAAAACAGTGAATCAAAATAAGCAAAGCAACTTTTTAAAGCCTTGGTAGGCACTCACTTATTTCAACCAGTGATTCTAAGTAGTGTAATTTTGGAAAATGATTATTTCTCTTATTTCACAAACATTTTGTGCAGTGCCACGTGGTTGATACAGATCAGGATAAATTAGACCATAAATATATAGATTATTCCTTCAGAAGCTTAAATCTGGTAATAGAGAGAGATGGGCATGTCTGCTCATACAATTTGGATCGTGTGGGCAGCATTAAGGGTCCTAGGAGGTCCCCAGCAATGGAAGTGGACGCCCAGAGGAGGATAGAATGACTTCTGACTGGAAGGGCTCAGGGGGTCTTCTCGAATGGATGGCCTTAAAGCGTGGGTACTGAGGTGCACCAGAGATGCAGGAAGGGGAACAGGGGCTTAAAGGGGTGTGTGGCAGACACAGATCAGTATGCATCATATATGAGAGTTGAGCTTCAACAATTCACAGAATTAAAGCAGTGTGTTAAAAGAACTGCTGCTATTGTGTAATTCTTGCTTATTCTTAACTTGGGGACTTCAGACTTGCTTTAGCTGAAGAAAGCAGATAATAAATTTAACTCTTAAAGTTTTTTGTGGTTCTCCATTTCAGATTTGCACAGCTAGAGCTGCTAGGACTCCTTCTGGGATCATGATCTGATCCTGATCTGAGCCCACATGCGAAGGACTTAAGTGAAGTGGTTGTTGCATACAAGTGGTAGTGTGTATGAAGCCTTCTCTCTTAGACTTGAGGAAGAACAGGTTCTGATAATAGCTAATGGAGACTAACGTTGGTCATCTTGCTATGTTGTCTTTTGAGTTCAGTGAGGGTCCATGGCATGTAGCTTCCATATGCCTGATAACAACGACAATATGGCAGTAAAGTACCTTTTTAAAAACCTTACTTATATAGTCATTACTGTGTGCCAGTTACTCCTCCAAAATCTTTCCATTTGTTAATTCTCACAACAACCCTATAAAGCAAGTACTATTATTATCCCCATTTTACAGCCAGGGAATTCATATACCTGTTTAGTGGTTGAGCTAAAATTTGCGCTCACGCAGTCTGTGTTCCTTTATTATTCACCATATCACACTTATCCTAAGTAGTCCTGTCAAGGAAGTGTTGTTTTCCTTAATTCCTCAATTTGGAGACTCAGAGAGGTTAAGAAATGTACTCAAGTGCACACATCTAGTAAGTGGAGGAGTAAGGCTTGGAACCAGCACTGTGTGACTCCAGTCTCAAAAACCAGTTCCCCACAATACCCGGCCTGTGCAATAGCTCAATCCATCCATGCTCCTCATCAAACAAGTCCTTGTAGGGACGCATTACGAAGTCTTGGACCCTGGGTGCTTTCATAATTGGCCTGATATGATGAAGTAGAATAAGCTATGTTGCCCTAAAGCAGTCCCATGGTCTTCCAACTGTACACGGAGCCTCCAACCCTACCCCCCGACTGTCTATCTCCTTTTCCATGCAGAAACCCCATCTTGGCAGTGGGGCTGTAGCTCCTCCAGCAAGATAGAAGGGAGGGTCTTGGTCATAATTATAACACTAAATAGAGGCTGACACGATATCAAGTGAGTCTTTCCTAACCATTTCTCCCATATGAGAAATCAGGTTGAAAGACAATTTTTTTTTCTCGTTTATTCTTATGATCTCAACTCCATGTTTACAAACCATTAATAGTATCCTTTTGTTTTTTTAATTCCATAGGTTTTACAAAATGCACCAGATGAAATCCTAGTAGTAGCTTCTTCCATGCTGTGTAATCTTCTTCTTGAATTTTCTCCAAGCAAAGAGGTTTGTATTGATTTTCTCTTCCTGGGTTGCCTGGTCCTACCAAGAACTTAGTCAAATAATTTTCACAGTAGTTGACATTGAAATTTGAAGATTGATTTTAAAAACTATTTGTGGTTTGTTTAAAGATGGGGGGGCAGCAAAATCAATTATTTTTTAATATGGGTATCATAATTTCCTATTATCCCATTTATTCTGCCTGGCATATTCAGATTATTTAAAAGATATTACAGTTTACAGTCACTCTAAATGGCCTGCAACTGCAAATGTAAGAAGTAATTACACAAATAATAGACTATTTTCAAACTATATTTACTAAAGAATAAATTAAGACTCAGTTTTGTAAAACAGTATTATAAGTCATTTCAAGGAGATAACTGCTGGCATCAGAAAATAATCTTCTTAATGTTTAGTGTTAATGGTAGTTGTTTGGAGAAGGGTTAAATGTGGAGATATTTTCCTCTTTAATGCATTTTGTACATTATTTGAGGATATATTATTTTTATAGGGAAAATTAAAATAAACTTTAATAAAGGAAGGAGGAAACCTTACACAAATAGTTTCATCGTGGTAAAATATTCTGGTCTGCCCAATCACGAACGGAGGTGTAGACACTGTCCTTTATTGTACATTTAGTAGTCCCATTTTTGTTGAATTTCTTTTCTGCATTGTAACACCTTGCAGGCTTTTGACTATTGGTAATTAGGAAGGCATTAGTAACAAGGTGGAGGTTCAGAGACAGACAGTTGTTCAACAAGCAAAAATCTTGGAACAAAAGGGGAAAGAGAAACGTAGTTATTTTGAGGGAAGACAAAGGTGAGATAAGATGCAAGAGTTTCCACCTGTTCTTCTCTGCCCTGGTGGTGGGAATCTTGGTCTGATGACAATCTGTTTGCAGTCAGTGTAACACCATTAATCCTCCTGCATAGCTGTTATGTTGCCTCAGATCTACCTTCAAAATTTTAGGGTCTAGTTATGAAGTAAGGTAGATGAGCTCAGGCATAGGATGATTAATGCAATTGGTTTTCCAAAGTAAAAATAAACTGTCCTGTAGTTAACAAAACTGTGTTGTGTGTTTGAAAGTTGCTAAGAGTAGCTTTTTAAAGTTCTTGTCACAAGGGACAAAAATTAAAAATATGTATTGTGTGATGACGGATGTTAACTAGACTTATTGTGGTGGTCATTTTGCAATACATACATATATCGAATAATGTTTTACATCTGAAACTCATAATGTTGTATGTCAAGTATATGTCCATAAAAATAAATGAATAAAAAATAAACTGGATCATAAACTGGAAGGGGAGGAAATGCTGTAAGAGTACTATTGGGCCAGTTGACAAAATTGGAATATGGATTATCAAGTCAATAAAAATATTGTTTTAATGTTAAATTGTCTGAATATAGTAACTCTTCTGTGGTTATCTAAGAGAATGAATGTCCTTGTTCTTAGGAAATACACATTGACATATTAAGGGTAAAGGGGCATGACGTATGCACTCTATTTTCAAATAGTTCAGAAAAGATAAATGATGTGCTTATGGGTGTATAGAACAAGAGATAATGATAAAGTAAATATGACAAAATGTTAAAAATTGATTAATTTGGGAAAAGAAATGTGGAAGTTCCCTCTATATAATCTTACTACTTTGTAAGTTTGAAATTATTTCAGAATAAAAAGTAAAATACTGCATTTTGTACAAGTAGAAGAATGTGTACTCTTCTTCAAAAATGTCATGTTGAAAGGCACTGTCCTATTCCTGGGTATTTAAGTATGAATTGCTTAAGGCATTTAAAGGATCCACTTGTCAGATGGTCTTTTAAACATTCATTGATAATGGTAAATCAGTTCTCTAACATTTGAATTTTTTAGAAATTATCAAAACCCATTTTTAGCCACGTAAATACGAGTAAATTAAGTGGTCAGGTGAAAGCGTGCTATTTTAGGTATAAAATGTGGTATGACTATAAAGGTACAAGGCTGTTTTGCTTGTATGATTGAGAAGTAGTCCTGAAAGTAGTTCTAAAAGATGAATTTTGCAGCATGTTTGAAATAAGAATGACAATTTGGAAGGGAGATAGTCAGGTTGTCTTAAGTTCCAATCTAAATCAGACTATAGCTTCATAGTCACAGCTTATAAACGACACATGAGATACATGACACACAAAGCAGGAGTGAGGGAGTCTCGGAGGATGGTGAGAATGAGAGTGTGGAACTAGATAGTGGGATCATACGGAGTATGTGCGAAATGTACACTATTAGTGTGTCTCATGAGTCTTGTGGGACTACAAAGAAAAAGGAACTCACAAGGATTATTTATATTTTTTAATTTGAGAGAGAACAATTGTCCTTGCCCTTCTCAGGGTGATTTTTATGGTCACCTCACTCCCTGCTTTGTGAAAGTTGCTTGGAATTGGGGAAAATGTCATAGGCACAGTGTCAGGGTATGTATGCATTTAGTTTACAAACCTGACTTAAAGCTGTTTTTTCATTGTTGTTTTTCTTTTCCTATGGCAGCCGATTTTAGAATCAGGAGCTGTAGAGCTACTTTGTGGATTAACCCAAAGTGAAAATCCTGCTTTACGAGTGAATGGAATTTGGGCTCTAATGGTATGTTTCTCTCTCTTTATGTATGTCATCATTTATAAAGAGAATAGAGCTATTTTCAAAATGCAAATGAAAGAATGTGTTAAAATGTCTGAAATTTTCTTTTTTACAAAATCTTGACATTTTTGCCCAGTTTTCTAATGGCCTAGGACCTAGAAGACTCCATATTCAGCTTTCAAATTTGAATGTAAGCAAGTTGCATGGCTACTGTGTGCATCTCTTCTCCTGTTTATTACTAAGAAAAGTGGACAGATGTTGAAACTTGTCTAATTTTAGGAGAAATTTTCCTCATCACGAACGTATTGATATCTGTATAGAGCTCCCTACTTTACAAAGCACTGTTGTGTCTCCTTTGCTCTTTCTAACAACCTGGTGAAATAAGCTAGGTAGGGAGTAGCCATATTTTGCAAATGAGTAAGGCCCAGAGTGATTAATAACTTTCCCATGATAGAATTAGTACATAAAAACTTAATAATTTCTTCATAGTTTCTAGTAAATAATTTATAATCTAAATTTTAAAACTTTATAACTGTGAAGCCAGAGGACCATTTATCCTTAAGGTTTATTAAAACTAAAATTAATTAAAATTGAAAATAGAGTAATCCTACATGGTTTTTAAAAACATAGTAGCAATTTTATCACTACGTACCGGACACTAAGCTAGGTGTTTTATACTTGTTATCTCTAATTCTTATTTTAAGTTATACTAGTACATATCCCCCTTACAAGTGGGAAACTGGGACGCAGGGAAGGTAAATGAATTGTCCAACGCCTCACAGCTAATCAGTGATGGAAATGGGTTTGAACCTGTCCCAAGCCCATGCTCTTATTCCTGTTCCAGGTGTATTTGCTGTCTTTTCACACAGACTTTGGGACAGACATAATCATCTTCTAAGAAAGCACTGAATCCAGTAGCTTCACAGTTGTTTTTCCTCCTTAACTTTGCACTAGCTTTTAATACTTTCCTTTCTTGAAACTCTTTCCCAGGACTTAATTATTTTTTTAATTTTTATTAAATTTATTGGGGTGACATTGGTTAGTAAAATTAAATGTTTCAAGAGTATAATTCTATAATATTCATACATCATCTATATATTGCGTTGTATGTTCACCACCCAGAGTCAATTCTCCTGCCGTCACCATGTATTTGACCCCCTTTATCCTCTTCTAACCCCCCCTGTCCCCTCTTACCCTCTGGTAACTAAACTGTTGTTTGTGTCTATGATTTTTGTTTGTTTGTTTGTTTGTCTTGTTTGTTTGTTGCTTTCAGTTTTATATCCCACATATGAGTAAAGTCATATGGTTCTTGACTTTTTCTGTCTGACCTATTTCGCTTAGCATAATAATCTCAAGATCTATCCATGTTGTTGCAAAAACACAATGTAGAAAAGAAAGCCTCTTCAATAAATGGTGCTGGGAAAATTGGAAAGCCACATGCAAAAGAATGAAAGTAGACTGCTATCCGTACATATCCAGATGTAACTGTCCCCTATACCCCAGTTCTATCACTTAAACAACTCACGGGACTTCATTTGAGGACTCCTTAACGTGTACAATTTTAGTGTTGAAAATTGAACTTATCATCCCTGCCTGTCCCAGCTCCCTCTCCTTCCTCCTTGAAGGATATGAGCCACTCTTCAAATCCATATTGACTGTCTTATTCTTATCAATCTCCATATTACCAGCTGTTATGTTCTCTCTCCACTAAATATAAAACCTTGGAATCATGTCTCTTGACATGCAGTCCAGTACTCTTTTTGCTCTTCCATGCCGCCTTGCATCGTTAAGTAACTGATCTTTCATGTCTTAGGTCCTTGATTAAAAATAAGTTCCTGGAGGGCAGTAACCACATATCTTAATAAGTCTCTAATTTATAAGAAATTTTTATACTAAAAGTTGATTTATGAGTTATTTGGAATTTGCCCTTGTTTTTCTTCATACACGTTACTAACTTCAGGTTAGGCTGTGATAATAATCCATAACGTGTCCACAAAGGAGAAAGAGGAGAAAAATAGCTACTGGCCATTTGGGGTTGATAGTGGGTTTGCTTGGAAACACATCCTACCCCCTAGAGAGCTTCTTGAATTATATGGCCCAGCCATATCAACAGGTAGTATCGTATTGTGAACATAATAGGTGTTTCATACCAGTAAAGTTAACAAACCTACTACTTATTTTCACCCATAATAAGTGAGTACTTTTAAGTAATTCTCAAAATGCATGGCACAGTATAGTTGTTAATAGTTATTTTGCCATTAAAGTACATGGGGGTTTTCTTGATAACCACAAGGATATTCTCAAAAGTAATAGTGGAGTTTGTATTTAGTATTTGAGAAATCTTAAGACACTCAAATGCCTGTGTCAAGAAGTGGTCATTCAGTCCTCTAGGCGTCGGTGCTCCGTGGTGTTGGGATCTCGCTGCGTGTCGGCCAGTGCGCGCGTGCGCCGACATGGCCTCAAACGACTATACCCAACAAGCAACCCAAAGCTACGGGGCCTACCCCACGCAGGTTTGTTGGCAGATGCTCGTTCTTTAGCAGACTTTGCAAGAGAAGAAGCTTCCAACTTTAGATCTAACTTTGGCTATAACATTCCACTAAAACATCTGGCAGACAGAGTGGCCATGTATGTACATGCTTATACACTCTACAGTGCTGTTAGACCTTTTGGCTGCAGTTTCATGTTAGGGTCTTACAGTGTGAATGATGGTGCACAGCTCTACATGATTGACCCATCAGGTGTTTCATACGGTTATTGGGGCTGTGCTATTGGCAAAGCCAAGCAAGCTGCAAAAACAGAAATAGAAAAGCTTCAGATGAAAGAAATGACCTGCCGTGATGTTGTTAAAGAAGTTGCAAAAATAATTTACATAGTACACGATGAAGTTAAGGATAAAGCTTTTGAACTAGAGCTCAGCTGGGTTGGTGAAATAACTAAAGGAAGACATGAAATTGTTCCCAAAGATATAAGGGAAGAAGCAGAGAAATATGCTAAGGAATCTTTGAAGGAAGAAGATGAATCAGATGATGATAATATGTAACACTTAATTCAGCAGCTATTTTAAATTTCTAATACAATCCCCATGTAACTATTTAGTCCTGTGGATTATTATATACCCACTGACCAATTTTCATTAAATTTTTGTCTTGTAAAAAAAAAAAAAAAAAGAAGTGGTCATATTCCTCGTACAGGAGTGATAATTATATTTCTCTTGACAGAACTATGGATGATTAACAGGAATCAAAAATAATGTGACTTATATTTAAAGATTTTCTGCAGATTCTGTTAGTACTCTGAAAATTATCAGTTATTATTAAAATATAATTAAGCAAATATAGACATGATTCTTTAAATTTCTTTAATCCTTTCAGAATATGGCATTTCAGGCTGAACAAAAAATAAAAGCAGATATTTTACGAAGCTTGAGTACTGAACAGCTATTCCGGTTATTATCAGATTCAGATTTGAATGTGCTGATGAAGACATTGGGACTTCTTAGAAATCTCCTGTCTACTCGGCCTGTAAGTAAAACCACCCAGGTTTCCAGATTGGCTACTCCTGCGTATACATTGTAAAACATTGCCCTGCCTCTCTGCTCCTGTCGACAAGTGTGATTCAGAAACTGCTCCTTCCTAGAGAAGCACGGAGTTGATGTGTAGACCTGTCACCTTCATAGGTTATCTGGGAGCTGCTTCCCCATATAGCCACCCGGCCCTCCGTTGCTGCACTGCCTGTCCCATCTCCCTCTCTTTCCTCCTTGAAGGATACAAGCCTGTCTTGATCTGTTACTTTAGTCTTACCTGGTTTGCTGGCCAGGGTGGGTTTTCTTGTCTACCTAAATCACTTACCTCTGGGGCTTCTGCTTCTTTCACTTTAGAGAATCTTTTTCACTGCCATTCCATACTCACACACACACACACATGCACACACGCACACACGCACACACACCCCCCACCCCACCCTCCTTCAGCCCCCATTTACTCAAATGACCTCTGAAGAGGTCAGTGTGGAGAACAGTGGGTGTATGTCAGAGCGCGAGAGGCTGAGCCTTGCTGGTGGGTCCCTGTCATTGTTCTGTAATGTTCCCTGAGCAACATTGTCAATGGCCTTCATGTAGATGAATCATGGATGGTCCCTTCTCTGTGCTTCACTGTTGTTTTTTATTCGATTTATTTAAACTTAAAAAAAAAAAAACACCCAAAAAACAGTTCACCCATTTCTCCTATTCCCCACCCTCCTGCCTCTGGCAACCACCAAATTGTGTATCTATTAGCTTAATTTTTTAATTTATATATAATATTTTTAATATACTATTTATTATATATTATTTATGTATTATATCACTTGTTTTTTGAGGCTTTGTACATTTGTTCCCCAAAGATAGCAAATATATCGATACCATGCTTTCCAGGTCTGGCTTTCCCTACCTCCCTCACCCATTTTTATCTGCCTCTTTTTCTTTAATATCGTTGGACTTGAGGATCCCAAGTGATTGTAATTCTATATGCTATATGGCCGTGCCTATGCTCTCTTCATCTTTAAGTCATCCAAAAAAATAAATAAATAAATGTTGAAGGCAAAATGCAGCTTCAAAATACAATAAACACTGTTTTTTGGCATCTGGTTCTATATACTGTGGTGTTCACTTTGCAACAATTGTATGTTCAGAAGCCTTCTGTTCCTTCCTGTGATTTTTTTTCTTTGTTCCCCAGATACTAATTGTGGATTTCCCATTCTTTTACAGCATATAGATAAAATAATGAGTACTCATGGAAAGCAGATTATGCAAGCCGTCACTCTTATTTTGGAAGGGGAGCATAACATTGAGGTCAAAGAACAGGTATGCGTTCCCCTTTTTTGAGGAATACCTTCTGATTGTATTAGGTTGGTGCAAAAGTAATTGTGGTTTTTGCAATTATTTTTAACCTTTTAAACTGCAATTACTTTTGCACCAACCTAATACCAAAAAAGATTCGCCACCACCCCTGACACTGTCTTCAAGAATTCTTCCTCCTGGAATAGGAAGAAACGCAAGAGTTTAGTTTTATCCTTTGTGTCGTACGTTGTACACACCATTCCTATCTCAGAGGGGTCAGCCACCTTCGATCATTCTAGAGTAAATCCTTTGTCTAGGAGTCACCATTTCTCGCCCTCTCTCCCACCATGCTCTGACCCCAAATTTCTGCAACTTCCTGATGAGATAATCCCTTATGCTGGAGACAGTTTTTGTTTCTTTACTTTTATGCATCTCTGTTCTTTATTACTATCCCATAGCCCTACTTTTTGTTGAGTTTCAGTAAGGCAAGTTTAGGGTAAGCATAAAAATACAGAAGCTGTACATTCGTCAGAGGGCAGTTTGGGAAGCACTTTTCTTTATTTCCTGGGATTTATTATAGGATTTTTAATCTAGTACATATTTTATTTTGTTATTTTAAAAAATGTCACCTACAAACTTAAAATTTTAACACAAGATCTGAGGTAAAGATAAGGTTCAACTTTCTGGCATAGATGTTGGCTATATGGGTGTGTTCACTTTCAAAATTGAGCTGTACACTTACATGTATGGAGGAAACCTGCCCAAGTTCATCAGTGAAGAGTTGGACCCAGAGAGTCTAATTACAGGGCTCATGCACCTCATCCTGTGTGTTCCTGAGTCGGAGTAAGTCAGCTGACTTCAAAAGAATAGTCCAGGAAGTAAGAGCAGTAGGATTTAGGAGCTGTGATTGAATATGTGAGTCAAAAAAGGTGGCAGATTTGACAAAATGGTTTTAAGATAGATATTTTAGATGATTTCTCTTAAAATTCAATAATAAACAACTATGTTTTGACGAACAAAAATTTAACACAGAAAAAATATAATCTCTTAAGCATCCCTGAGGTTAGGGTGAATGAGATTCATTACTAGAACAATGAAGAAGACACATTATTCAAAAGAAACTGTTCTACCTGGAAAGCATAGGAATGAATTTTGTCTATAAAGACAACTCACCTAGATAGAAATCCGCTAACTTGAAAAGTGAAGCAAAGTGAGGCCAGATTTGGATGAGGGCAAAAGAAAAGACCAACAACAATAATGTGTTTTGGCAAAACCCAGAAGATACTCGCACAGGTTTTGGTGATGGTCCAAAAGCAGGCAACTGTGGGAGGCTTTGTCTGGTTTGAGCTGGAAGTTTAATTCTTTTCAAAAGCATCTGATAAATTTTGGGGTTTTTTTAATTGAGGTATATTGACATATAATAAGCTGCATATAAATGAAGTATAGAATATGATACGGTGACATATGTATACATCTGTGAAATGGTCACCGCAGTCGAGATGGTGAACATACCTTTCACTGCCTTAGATTGGGAACAAGACAAGTATGTCCCTTCTTAACCACTCCTGTTCAACATCGTACAGGAATTCCAACCAAGTATAATATGTCAAGAAAAAGGAATACAAGGCATACAGATTGGAAAGAAGTAAAACTATTCCTAGATGAAATGAATGTCTGTAAAAATGCCATGGACTCATCAAAAAATCTAGAACTAATCAATGAGTTAAGCGGCATCACAAGATAGAAAAATCAATTGTGTTTTTATATATTAGCAGTAAACAAGTGGAAGTGGAAATTTAAAAAAACAGTACCATTTATAGTAGCTCAGAAAAAATGAAATGCTTATATAGAAATCGCATAAAAATGACCAGTGTTTCATAATTTTTTATATAGAGATGTGAGATCTGTATACGAAAAACTACAAAATACTGATAATGAAAAAACCCAAGACCTAAGTAAATGGCAAAATATACCATGTTAAAAACGTCAGTTCTCCCCAAGTTTATAGGTTTAATACAGTCCCAATGAAAATCCCAACATGATTTTAGGTAAGTATGCATATAGGTGTACATATCTGAAACCTCTGTCTTTATAGATTCCAAAACCTGTTGCAAAGATGAAGGAAGTAGAATAGCCAAAACAGTTCTGAAAAAAAAAAAAAGAAAGAAAAGAACAACATTGGAGGATTCACAGTACCTGATTTCAAGACTTACTATCAAAGCACAGTAATCAAAAGACAGTGTACTTGCTGTTAGCAAAAGGAGAGCACATAGAGATCGGTAGAACCGAATAGAGTCCAGAAATAGACCCACACAAATACGGCCAGTTGACTGTTGACAAAGGTGCAGAGGTAGTTCAATGGAGAAAGAATGGTCTGTTCCACAAATGGTTCTGTAACAACTGAAAAAAAAAATTTACACTCTTACCTTACACCTTAGACAAAAATTAACTCAAAATGAATCATAGACCTAATGTAAAAGGTAAAACTATAAACTTTTAGAAAGAAATGCAGGAGAAAGTCTTTGAGATCTTAGATTAGGCAAAGAGTTCTTAGACATGACATTAAAAGCATCATCCAGTATCGGTTAATTGGACTTCATTAAAATTTAAAGCTTCTGCTCTGTCAAAGGCACTGTTAAGAGAATGAAATGACAAGCCATCCACTGGAAGGAAACATTTGCAGATCAGATACCTGACAGATGACTTGGGGCCCGAATATATCAGCCACTCTCAAAACTCAACAATAAGGAAACAACCAAATAAAAAACTGAGCAAAAGATATGAACAGATACTCCCCAAAATATCACTACATATCTCTTAGAATGTCTACACAATGTTAGAGACAATACAAAGTGCTAGCAAGGATGCAGAGCTATCACGCAGGGTGTCATGCGGGGTCTCTGGTCCTGCTCCCCACATAAGAATGCAGGATATGGTGAGGCCAAAAAGCAACACGCACGGAGCCACAGATAGGGGAGTCATACCGCCATAGTCTCAGTGGCGGCTGTGTTAGAGACAGGAATCAGGAGCCACATGATCTGCAACCTGCGTTCCGCTTCTCTGACAACCAACCAACCCCACTTGCTAACTGCAGTCTGCGCTTGCTAGCTCAGCCACCGTCTTCTTGCTAGCCCCCCCAAAAGATACGTAAAGAAAAAATAAATACTACATACGTACACATACATGTTTGCACAGACCCTCACTCTCTAGAACAAATTGGTACATGTTTGTAGATGTTGAATCTAGGTGATAGTATATGGATAGGTGTTCATTGTACTGTTTGTTCTTTTAACTTTTTTCAGTGTTTAGTAACTTCTAATAATAAAAAGTTAGGGAAGAAAGTAGTTCAAACCTGTTTATTGCCCTTGCTGCCCCCTCAGTCCTGAGAAATTCAAGGGTGTTGTACCTGCGAGGCTTCTGACAGGCTCACTCACCAGGTACCAGATCACTTTGAAATCTAACATCTTCCCCAGATCATGTGTCTCAGTTCTGGGGCATATCAAGGTCTCCTAATCGTGATTCAAGTGCCCTGGAATAGTTCTTGCCCCAGTGCCTGCTCAGGTCTTAGATTATAAATTGCATTTTCCATGTCTCCTATATTCCAGAGGCAGCCTTTCTTGGTTCAAACCTCAGGGCTCACTCCCTAATAGTTTAGTTACTACAGTATGTTAATCTAGGAAAAATAAGATATTTTTTCCTAGATTAAGATATCTTAATCTAGGAAACACCCTTTAAGATATCTACCGTTTGGGCCATAGAAAGAGAACAAGTCTCCTCAATTAGCTATCACCCACAAGTTTAATTAGCTAAGTCTAACCAAGAGAAAGATTAAAGTTGGAGAAAATTATTTGGATTTACACCCCTTCCCCACCTCTCATCACTTGCTTTGAGTAATTTCTGACGGACTGCTCCTGGACTCAGTGTCGCTCTCTCCAAGGAGCCCTCCCTGACTCGCAGTATCAAGCAAGTATGCTTACTCTGTGCTTTCTTGGACCTCTGTTTTTACCTCAGTCACACCGCAGTGAGATGTAATTGTGCGATGGCTTCAAAGTTAGGGCATATGTCTTATTCGTGCCTCATCCTAATGCCCCTGTGCAGTGCGTGCACGTTATAGGTGCTCAGTAAAGTTTGTTGAATTGCTAAGGCTGGCACACTGGCTTGGTATCCCTACCTCAGTCCTTTCACCTTTACTTTAATCCTTGCCTCCTGCTTGTCTGGCAGTGAGAATGCAAGAGCTGACAAGAACAGCCTCTTCCTCTGAGAGTTCCTTCCTCTAGTACCGATGTGGTGAAATATGTCCTGCCAGCTGGCACAGGCTCCCTCCAGTCTCCACAGTAGGCCCATTTGGACTAAGCTCCTTCACACATTTTGCGTCCCTTTCTGTTCCTCTGATAGGGTTCAGAAAGTCAAGAGGTCCTAACCGTCCATGGCTAATGGACAAGGTTCAGGCCTTTACCCAGAAGGTCATGCACTTGGGCACAAGTAGCATTTGGAGGGAAAGGGAGAGGGAGAGGGAGCGGGAGTAGGCGGGGAGCTGCAGCACCTATGAAGCTTCCACCAAAGAGACTACCTCCCTGAAGAAACCTTGTGGGTCAGGGACAGAAGCTTCTCTTAGAAATGAGTTTTCGAGAAAATAGTAACAAATTATGTTTTCCCTTTGATTTATGTGAGAGCATGAACTATGACGTGCCTGCCTTTGCCCAGAAAGAAACCCCTGAAATGTTTGGGTTCTTTTGGGTAGTCTTTCCTAGGTTTGTTATGCTTTTTGGCAGTGAGGCCACGGGGTAAGACATCAAGGCATTCACAGTGGAACCAGTGAGAATCCACATACTTGAGGGGGGAAGTTGCCCAAGTTCTTGAGAGACCTTGAGTCTGGAGACTTAAGAGCTTTCTTGATTGCTGGCCCTTTGTTCTTTTCCAGACACTGTGCATCCTAGCCAACATAGCAGATGGGACAACGGCAAAAGAACTCATTATGACCAATGATGACATCCTGCAGAAAATCAAGTATTACATGGTAGGCCTTTGTCCCCTTTCACTGTTTTTCACTAGCTGCACATTAGAAAGAAGGCAGTGACTGTAGCACTGTTAGCGCAAAATGAATCATGTAGAGATTATCAAAAGAAGACTAGACTACTCTGAAATAGATTCAAGGACCTCTCTTCCATCCTGAACAAAAAGAAACAACAGCAAGTCCTTGCAGCTTGTGCCATTGGCAGTATCACCACCCGCCACCGCATTCCCCACCCATGTCATCTGATTGCGTGTTATTCTGCGAAGACTTTAGCGTTTGGCTTTCTCTCAGCCTCTGCAATCCCTGTCTTACCTCTCAAGGCTTCAGTCCTATGCAGATGACCCTCTAGCCTCTGGCACCTGTTCTTTGACCTGTTTGCTTTCAAACATAATCTGTCACCTACTTCCGAACAGCTCAGCCACCTACTGTCATGGGAGTACCCTGGATCCTGGCACCAGAAACTGCGTATTGCCAATATCTGGATATCAAATATCCCTCCTCTTTTTACTCTGCTGACGTCTTCTAGCAAAACCCTAACCATGGGGGAACCTGTCTTCTTTTGCCTGCCATGCCCGAGCTAACGGCTGTAGAGAATGGCCCAGAATCAGGCTGACTGGTTTCGTATTAAACTCACATTTACATAACCCAGATAGGCACTCAGCACAGACTAGTTCCCTCCTGTGGTTCTCCAGCAAACGGGCGCCCCCATTCTCTACAAGAAGAGGTTCTTACCTGCTCATTGTTTAAACCTTACTTCTCCCTCTCATCACTCTTAGTGGTGACCTCGCTTTTTGTTTTCATAAGAGAACAGAGGCCAGAATCATGCAGCGGCTCCCTGTTGCACCGTGAATAAAATCCATACTCCCCTTGTGATGGCCTGTGAAGTCCTGCATGACCTGATTCTTTCCCCAACTCCTCTCATTCCCCTCTTCCCGTTGTTCACTACACTGACCTCTTTCAGATCCTCCAAAAGCTCATGTGCTTTCCCTCAGGACCCTCACACACGCTGGCTGCTCTGCCCAGAACACTTTTCCCCACTCCTTCCTGGCATGCTGTCTCACCGCTCAGCCCTTGGCTCACCTGACTCTGCCTCATGGGCTCTTGTCTGTGTGGGTTATTTCTGTTCCCTTCAGTGCACTTAGCTCAATTATAGTGATACATATTGGTTTATTTGTGTGCCTACTGAGTGGCAGCTCCATGAGGGCACGGACTGTATCAGTGTTGAGCACAATTGCATATCCATCGCCTTGTATAGTGCCTGGCCCTTACTGTATGCTTAGTAAATATGTGCTGAATGAGAAGCTTACTGCTTCAGCTTGGAACCCCCTAATCTTTCCAATACCAGGTCCACATAGTGTCTCTGTCTTTTAAAAGTTTCTGTTGATTTCCCATACCCATCGAGGTATGCCTGTTCCTCTGCTGATACTCAAAGCCAGACTTCTTAAAAGCCTCTCCTGCACATGCTATCTTCTTCCTCACCTCTAAATCCACACGTTAACCCACTTCATCTGGCCTCCATCCCCAGTGCTCTACTGAAACAGTTCTGGGTAAGGTCACCAATGACCTCCATGATGCCAGAGTCAAAGGCGCGTTTTCTCTCCTTGTCTTACCTCAGTTATAGCAAACTTCAACACAGCTGAGTGTTTCCTCCTCCTGGAAACATCCTTTTCTCTTGGCTTCCATGACACTATACTTCCCTGCTTAGCCCTGGACCTCCTCCTGTTCTCACCTACATGCTCCTTTTGAGATCAGTGCTGCACACGTGTCACTGCACAATGGAACCTCCTAGGGAGCTTTCCAAGTCTGTTGCCTTGTACCCCTCCTCCTGAGATTCCGATTTACTAGGTCTGGTGAGTAGCTGAGGCCTCAGGGTTTTTAAAATTTCCTCAGGTGGTTCTTTTGTACAGCTGTAGTTGAGAACCACTGGTTTAGGGGAATTTCATATACTCCCATGACTTTTGCTGTCATCTCTATGCTGATGACTTTGAAATGTATACCTCCAGCCTAGACCTCTCTTCTGACCTCCAGACTTGTGTATCCCCCTGCCTACTCAGCATCTCCATCTGACTGTCTGAAGCCTTTTAATGTTGATGCTTAAAAATTATTCTAAACCTCAATTTCTCCTCTCTTGGACTTTCTGTGTCAGTGTAGTGCCTCTGCCATCTACCCCGTTGCTCAAACCTGTGAGTCTATCTTGATTTCTCCCGCTCTTTCACCTTAATCCAATTGATCAGTATGTCCTGTCAGCCCTTCCTTCAAATCTGACCTGGAATCTGTCTTTATATGACCGCTGCCCTCACCTAGTCTATGCCGCAGTGTCGCCTGCCTGATTGGCTGTAGTAGCCGCCTTCACACCCCTGCAGCCCAAGTAATCTTCCCAAAATGTAAATCAGATCTTGTCCCTTCACTGCTTAAATCCTTCAGGGGCTTCCTGTCAACTCAGCATGAAACCCAGAATCCTTGCTGTGGCCTCTAAGGGCCCCCAATTTAGTCATGCCTACTTCTCTGAACCAGTGTTGCTCCACTTTCTTTCTCAGTGTGCACAAGCCATACAGCGCCTTCCTACCTCAGACCTTTTCAGGAACTTTTTCTCCTCCAAATCCCTAGCCCCTACCTCTTTGCCCAGCTGGCACCTTCCTATTTAAGTCTGTGCTTAAATGTTACCTCCTTCAAAGAGATCTTTTCTGTATATTCCACCTAAATTATGTTGCCACCCCTCCACCTTCCAGTTTTCTCAATCACAGCAATTTGTTTCCCCAAAAAATATCCATTGAATTAAGAAGTACAGATTGACAGTAATAAAGTAGTCACAGGGATGTAAAGTACAGCCTGGGGAATATAGTCAGTAATCTTGTAATAACTGTGGGTACTAGACTTACCAAAGAGGTCACTTCATAAGTTATCCAAATGCCCACTATGCTGTCCACCTGAAACTAATATGATATGGAATGTCAACTGTAACTGAAAAAAAAAAAAAAAAATTTAAAAATACTCATTGAATGAATGATGAATGAACTTATGCATAATAAATGATTATTGTTGTACTGTATACAAGATCATTTATTCAACAAGTATTTACTGATGGCCTGAGACTAGGAGCAGATGATAAGTTTTGTTTTTGTTTTTTGTTTTTGTTTTGTTTTGTTTTAATGGAGCCCAAGCTGGACATCTCTTAAAAAGTCTCGGCAGGTAAAAGGAAAAACGAATCACCAACATAGAATTCTAATGGAGGAAGCCAAATCCATTTCTTTGTCTATGCTGACATACAGTCCTACATGGCAAAATAAGTCTGTCCTAGCCTTTAAGAAGCCATTGAGCATATACCACTGGTTTTTCCTCAGATATGCATAATTATTTAAATGTGCTAGGGACTTTTTCTTTTCTTTATCTACTAGGAAAACCATCCGTAAAGACTGTTTTACCACTGGGTCCTCTGTCATTTAGGAGAAAGCAGTCTCGATGGATAAATGATCCAACTTAAACAAAAATGGTTGAACTTTCAGTACATGAAGAAAAATAGGTAGAATTGTGTTTCAGATGAATAGGAGTCTCCTTAACAATAGTAGAGATTAATCAAGTAGAGACTCAAATAAGGTAAATCAAATAGAGACTCAGTCAGTTTTTGGAGATGTTCCTATACAAATAAGAGTAATTTGAATCAGATAGTCAGTCGCTGAAGAGATAAATACGAAATGCACACCCATCCAATTTGTTAGCCACTGGTAAACTGAAAGTGTCCCAGTACAAATGAAGCATAGCTTAAGTCAAAAGCATAGAATTACGCCAGTGTTCCTGTGTGCATGGATTGAACGATAATTACAGGCTGCAACTATGGCCCTAGAGGTGTTTTGTGTGGCCAGAGGGTGTCTAAAATTTAAATATGAGTGTCTTGGCAAGGCTTCACTCCCCAGTTCACCACATTCTCCCCCATTCCGTATTTTCTTTAGTCCAACCCACTCCCCTATTAGTGCTAACTTTGTGGCCCCTCAAGGCATTTGATTTTGAAACCCCTGCTCCAAACTCCTAGGCTGTTGGGATTGCCTATGCTATGTCACACAAAACAAATGATCTAAAATGAGATTACCACCATTTTTATTTTCCTTTTCTGCATCAAATAGGGTCATTCACATATCAAGCTGCAGCTTGCCGCTATGTTTTGTATATCAAACCTCATATGGAATGAAGAGGAAGGTAAGAGATGGTGAGATTTGTTCTGAAGAAAATTCTGGAAAGGAATTCTCTGCCAGGGAAGGCAGCAGGGGCTCTGAGACCCTGGGCAGAGGCACCACTCACTGGGCCCCAGGCAGCCAACAGAGTTGCCTTGGGAACCATGGGACCAGCTGAGTCAGCTGGACACTTAACACTGAGCTCCCAACTTGGACTCAACAATGTACCATGTTTCCCCAAAAATAAAACCGGGTTTTCTATTAATTTTTGCTCCAAAAGATGCATTAGGGCTTATGTTCAGGGTATGTCATCCTGAAAAATCATGCTAGGGCTTATTTTCCTGTTAGGTCTTATTTTTGGGGAAACACAGTAGAACTGGCAGCCCCTGCCATTGAGAGAGCTGAGAAGGATTGTGAGATGTACTTGAAGAAAATGAGAGATGACAGTGGGAAGGAGGGTAGGCCTTTCATTGTGTGCAGAGAAAGCACATATAAGGACTACAGGCAAGTAAGCTTATTGGAGCAGAGGGTGCATTGGTGAGAAATGAGCAATGCAGTGTGATGGGTGAAGCTGTCAGACAGCCTCTGTGGATCAGAGGTTCTCCACCTTGGCTGTGTATTAGGCTCTCCTGGGGATATTCACACTAGGCCAATTACTTACAAATCAGAATGAGTAGGGGTGGGCTCAGGTTTGTGTGAAGCCATACGTGTTTTTCAAAACTCCCCAGATGATTCCACTGTGCAACTAAGGTAGCAAACAGATGCAGGAGTGCAGTGGGACTCGGTGCTGGGTTGGCTGCATGAAAATCACTTGGGCAACTTGTTAAAATGTAGAGTTTTGGGCTCCACCCCTAGAGATTCTGGTTCATTGGGTCCAGACGAGGTCAGTGCATGAGTGAGTCACTGTGGCTCTTCAGGTGGGAGGAGGGACTCCAGGAGGATTACTCTGCTCAGCAACCCTGTCCAGAACAAGTAGAAGGAGGAGAAACTGGATTCAGCATACAGGCCCTAGAGTCCACGGACTGTCCGGGTGCCAGGGAAACAAGGCTGCCCCTCAAGGAGGTTCTTGTTGGAGGAAAGACCAGAGCGGTATGAAGTTGGAATCTGCCACATGCTAACGAGGGGCAGCAGGCAGTGCTGGACGGTCCGTGGAGGGTGGAAGAGGACAGAAGGGGCAAAACAAAACCTGCTGGGCCAGAAAGAAGTGATGAGACTGGGGCCCGATGGCAAAGGACCTTGTGGCAGGCTGAAGAATCTGACCTGGATCCTGTGGTCCCTGGAGAAATGAATTCAGGAGCAGAACCTGGATAGACAACAGGAAAGATGGCCAAGAAGCAGAGAGACCAGTTAGAATGCTATTGGAGAATCCAAGCATAAGGGATGCCACTACACTGGGGAGAGTGGAGGACAGGGATAGAAAGGGTGGAGAGTGGAGGGCACTGGTCAGGCGCTAGGTCCTTGATGGTGTACCAAGGAGAGTGACAGCCCAGGACATGTGCCCAGTAACCTGTTGGCTTTCATCTCTTAGGTTCACAAGAACGCCAGGATAAATTACGAGAGATGGGCATCGTAGATATTCTACACAAACTGAGTCAGTCACCAGATTCAAACCTTTGTGACAAGTGAGTATCAAAATAAAAGGGCCTTGCTTTGGGGTACATTGGATTCTTTTACAAAAGAGTTTGAATTGCCTAGTAATTCACATGACCAAACAAAATCTTTTAGATTCTTGGATTCCCTTTCTAATTTTCTGTGAGCCAACTGTGTGACATTTGAGTAAGAGACAAACTACTTATTACTTATAACAATGATATATAATTATTAATTATTGCTAATAATAGCAAATTAATAAAGGCTCTCATCTTACTCGGAATCAACATGAGCCTGGGTCATCTTAGGGGGTAACTGGAGAGGATCCAGAGGCTACTCCTTACATTCCCTTAATCATCAGAATAGAAATGCATGTGGTCTTTTGGAAAGCAGCAAGGCAGGCCAATGATAAAAACATTCAGTAGCTCAAAACTTCACTGCGCACCTGCCTTACGCCATCCTGGCCTGGCCACTGGGGATACAGCAGTGACCACTGTGGAGTCCTGGACCTCAAAGAGCTCATCATTCACTGGGAGAGGCAAGAGCCATAATCAGAGAGCCCTCTACCCTCACAACAGCCAAAAGTGTTCTTCCTAGCTGTGTACACTCCCTTCTAACACAGCTTTCACTTTCCAGCTCACTTCTGTACATTACAACAGCAAGGAACATTAACTCTTTCATTCTCCAGACTCTTAAACATAGCTCAGAAGCCTTTCATGATTTGGCCCTGCCTTTCTCATCCCCTGTGTTCTCCCTCAACCCCGTACCCACTTATACCTGCCCTCTCCAGGATCACAGCCTCATGCATTTACACGTTCTGTTCCATCTGATTTGCCATCCCAGTCCCCTCTCCTCTGAATCCTCATTCATTCAACAGATGTTGGTTTGTTTTTTAATACTAACCTCTACCGGATGCTGTTTTCGGCATTGGCGATATAATTGTGAATAACATTGGTAACGTTTCTACCCTCATGGAACTTACATTCTAGTACAGAAGACAGGCAATAAGCAAATGAATATATAATATGATAGCAGGTAACGAGAAGTACTTTGAAGAAAAATAGAACAAGGTAAGGGGATAGAGAGTAAGAAAGTTTCTTTTCACATAGATTAGTTAGTAAAGGCCTTTCTGAGGATGTGACATTTTATCAAAGACCTGGATGAAATCAGAATGTCTGCCAGGCAGATGTTTAGAGGAAAAGTGTTCCAGGCAAAGGAAATAGTGAGCTCAAGGACCTGAGGCAGGAATGAGCTTGGTACGCATGTTCAAGGAACAGCAGGAATACCGGTGAGGCTGGAGAAAAACAAAGGGGAGAGTGATGGAAGTGGGAGGTGGGGGGGGTGGCAAATGAAGAAGAGAGCCTTGTAGGCCATAGTAAAGGCTTTGGATTTGATTTAGAGTTTAGTAGGAAGTCGTGGAGAGTTTTTAGCAAAAGAGATATTATCTGATCTGAATTTTTCGAAGATCACTGTGGCTGTGTACAGAATCATCTAGTAGGGCAAGCATGGAAACGGGGAGACCCGTTAAAGGCTGTTGTCGTGTAGGTAAGAGGTAAGAGTGGTAATGGTAGAACCATTGAGAAGTGGTCAGATTCCGGATTTAACCTAAAGGTAGAGCCAACAGGATTTGCTCATGGATTCAGTGTAGGATGTTTAAGAAAGAGGAAAGGAAAATGCCTGGAGTTTTAGCCTGAGCACCTGGACAGGGGTTGACGTTTACCCAGACAGTGAAGAACACAAGAGAAGTGGGTAGGGATAGGGAGAATTAAGAGTTCTTATTTGGTCGTGCCAAGTTTGGAATGCCCATTAGATACCCAGCGACTTGGGAGAGTGGGGCTGAACATGTAAATTTGGATGGTGTATAAAGTCATGGAGTCACCTAGGGAGAATCAGAGAAAGGAGAGAAAAGAGAAGGGCTAAGGACCACACTCTAGGGCCCTCCAACATTTAGGGGAAGATGAGAAAGATCCAGCAAAGAAGCAGAAGGAACAACCAGTGAGGCAGGCAGAGACCCAGGTGCATAGGTGTCCTGAGAGCAAGGGAAGAGAATGCCTGGTCAGTGGCCATTTATCCTCCAGAACTCCCCAAAGTCTTGCCTGATGACATTCTCCACCACCCCACCCCACCACCCCAGCTATGCCAGGGACCCCTTCTGTGCTTCCGTAGCACCCACAGAACATACCACACTGTGTCATGGCTGTCAGCTTGCTTGTCTGCCCCACTGAGAGGAAGAGGCAGTTGGTTACTGCTCCTTGAGTGAATGTCTATGCCAGACTCTGGAGCACAGAGAACTGGCCCATAACTTCCTGAAGCTTGCCATCCTCTTAACGAAGACAAATCCCTGAATAACTGCAGCCCAAGGCTGCTGCTCAGATGTCTGTCACTTCAAAGGCAAGTCAAGGCCAGCCACGTGCTGAAGGCTGGATTGAGCTGCACCTTGAGAACTGGAACCTGCCCCTCCACAGTAGTAGTAACAGCTGCTGACGCAAATGGTGGGTGGGCTCTGTCACCCCGTCTCTTCTGGCTGCGAGCTGGTGGTTCCCATGTTTGTTCAGAAATGAAAATAGTTCTGCTGCATGTTATCTCTGAGATGACCTAAAACACCACAAGAGGCCTCACCAGCTTGAAATGGAGTAGGTTTGAGCCCTGGCCTACATTGCTTAGACCAATCTGGTGCTATTTTGCCAAATTTGTGTGGCACACAAGTTTTCAGTATTCTTGAGCACCCTTAAAAGAATCAAGGTCTGAGCTACCGTAAGTTCTCTAGGGAAAGATGATCTTGCCTCCAAAATCATCTATCCGAAAGACTCCTTAGAGAATAATAAGTAGCAGAAAGAATAAGGTTATGATCTTGGAGGTTTAATACAATCAGACATAGCCAACCCCTGAGAAAGACCCAGAAGGAGTCTCAATTGGCAGTTTTAAAGAGTAATACAGAAGTTCAGTCAAGACCTTCTAGTGGACATTCCTACCATGGCACAGCGAAGTCTGGGACCCGAAGAAGACATCTCTCAGGTTCCTCTGTCTCTAAGGCTTTGTGAGTCTTTGACTTTCAGATGAGGAGCTATTGTTAACTAGCCGTCTCCACCCCAGGTTCAGACGGCCTCAGATGAGGTGGACAGTCATTAAGGGGTATCATGTAGCATCATTAATAACCTTGTTTATGTAGGAAAATGACCTTTAGACTCCAACTCACTCATAACTTGGAGATAGTCTGTATAGAGCCTTTCTGTTCTGATGAATTGGACTGTTTGCAACTATCATCTTTCTAAAAGTCGTAGATAATTGTAAGAACACCTCTTAGTATACCACTTTTAAAAGTGTAGGTTATGTCTATTACATTGCTATATAGAAACTGCACTTGAGTCCAGCTGTCGCATGCCCAATGCACTCATACTAACTGAAAATGTTAGCCTTTTCTTCCATAATGTAGAAGGGACTTCCTAATTCCCACAGTTGCAGGATCTTTAGAAACTTGAAGCTTATAACAAAAGTAGTAAAGGAGGCCTCCTCAGTCCCAGCTCAAAGAAAGTCACTTTTACAAGGATCGGGATAGGTCAAGTCACTGCCCATGTGACATCTTTTCTTCTCCAACTAGCCACCTTCTTTCCCAGTCACCCTAACTAACCCACCTCTCACATTGACCAGTGTCATCAGGCATGATGAGAAGAACGAGATGCGATTATAACTTTTCTTCCTCAGTTTTGAGACATTGGAACCACGACAGCCACATCCCATGAGCTCTTTGCCCCTTCCATGGACCTTCTAATCACCTACACGTCTTCTTCCTTGGTCATTTTTCCTCCTAGTTTCCCAGAACCTTAAGTGTCCTCCCCAGTGTCCTGTGGCACTAGATAAAACCTGCATGGCAAAGGATAATGTAAAGAATTCCAAATCCATGACAACCATATGCCAGTGACAGAGGAAAACTATAGAATGTCACTGGGCTGCAGCAGCTCTAAGAGCAAGGACAGCCCTTGCTAAGAGGACCACAGGAAGGGGAGTGCAGCCAGCATGTGCTGGAAGTAAGTGCCCACTGCGGATCTCTGCCCCTTAGGGTAGGTGCCCAGTGGGGCTCACCCTACTTCCTTTTGGGGACCTAACTTTTTAGACTAACCCTACTACCATCTTTGAGCCATAGGTCTTTTTTTCCCTTAATTACGCTTCTGAGATGATGTTTAACAGGAACTTTGTGATTTCAGGGCCAAGACGGCACTGCAGCAGTACCTGGCGTGACGGGAGCACCCTGGGCACCTGCGAGCATCCCATGTCCTTGTTAAAGGAAGTACAGGAACTAGCCTCATTTGATTCCTTCTATTTGCACAAGTCACCTTGGACTGCAGGGAGCTGTTTTGCAAAAGCAATTTGGTAGGCTTAGATCTCAAATTCATCTTGAGAACATATTTTTGAGGTAGTAATTTCCTCAGAGGACTATTGTGTTTTCTTTTGTTTTTTGTTTGTTTGTTTTTTGTTTTTTTTCTGAGCTACCTGGACTCTTTATTAGAACAATCAATCATTTTCCTTTGGACCTACAATTTTTTGCCTATGCTGCAGCCACTTTGTGAGTGAGAATGAATGTGTCTGCACACACACGTGTGTGTGTGTGAAAGTGTGCACGTGTGAAAGTGTGCACGTGGGTCAGGATGAATGGATGTGTGTGGGGGGATACCTCAAATTTTCTTTTCTTATTTTGTGTGAAAATCTCTTTTCTACAGATTTTCCAGGGTTTAAGCATTGCTTGCTGTATAAAAAAACTTTACTGAATTATATACAGTTTGAATGAAATGTTATTTTAAAAACAAAACAATTGTTAAGTGTTCCATAAAGGTTATGTTGAATTTTGGTCAGATGAATATTTGTAAGTAAAAAATATATGCATTTCTGAACCTCAACTTACATAGATTTTCTTTATAAAAAAAAAAAAAAAAAAAGAAAAAAGAAAAAGAAAAGGTTGGCTATAGTTGGCCTGAATAACAGGCACGATAAATGGTGCTGTGCAAAATAGTAAGCTAGCATCTTACTGCCGTCAATATCAGCCCAATTCAATAAGCTCTCAGGCTTCCAAGACAGATGGACAGGGCAGAGTAGAATGAGGGGACAAATTCATCATAGGCATTTTAAGACATCAAAGGAAAATATAACTACTGATAGTGAAAGCCCAGCCATGTCTCTGGCAGGCTTCCCTTGGCAGGAACTGGGCACCAAGAGCCTCCCAACTGCCCTAAATCCTGTCGTTGGTGTCGCAGTATCTGGCAGGAGTTAGTACCAGTCATGGAACCTTCTGCTCAAATTAAAGTAGGTCATCACTTTCTGGAAACAAAATCCAATCACCTTGTGCTTCCGGAAACAGCGTCTATCACTGTGAAACTAAAGAACGTTCTACAGATCCATCTGTGGAAAGAAGCAAAGAACAGGATAGTTTTAAAAGCTGTTTTTCTCTTAGCTAACTCAGTAATTCAGGACTGCTAGTTAGTGTCCTTTTGTAAAATGAAATTTTAGTAAGAGATGCGGCTAAGATCTTTTCCTGCGTGAAACCCAAAGCACTGAAGTTTGAGAAAAGGAAAGGGACTCTTCCCCAGGAGGACCGAAGATGACTTCTTCTCACAGCGAGTGCTGCTTAGCCCTTCGGCAGCCCTTGGCTTGGCACCTGCTCCAACTTCTGGGTCAGCTTCAAAGTGAACTCAACAGAGGTTGCTCTTGACTGTTTGAAGGTACAACCAGCCTTCCTTTTCCCTTTGTAAAAGGTCAAAGGCACTGTGGCAGGAAGCGAGGTCTGCAGCCCAGAAGCTTGCCATGAGTTGTGCCACTGACAGGCCCAAGGACACCAGCCACCCCTGGTGAGGATTCTCGCCCTGCAGCCGCCCCACCACCGCCCTGTACCTTCCTTGGGAGATTCACATATGTTTGATTGCAAATGAATGTTTTTAAATGTATTTAATGCAATTTTTCCTGTTCTCAACATGACCACCCAAGATTCAAACACAGAGATTTCCAAGTTGTTATTTTTTCAGCACATCACCAATTTAAAAATCTGTCACCACAGGGATTTGGGTTTTGTGCAGCTGTCAGTGTGCTAATGTGAGAAAGCCAGTTTAAAGAAAATCTAGTTTATTGGGAATAAAGCCTTATTTAGGCCCACTCCATTGACTTTTGTAGTCCTGAGAAAATATCCTTGGTTGGCATATGTAACACAAAACACTATAGAGTTGGTATTTCAAAGTACCAGGTAAATATGAAGAAACCAATAATGAATTGCTCAGACAATCTTGAAGCCAGGTAGCATTAGAAAGCTGAAGGCCCAATGAAATAACACTTTCACACTTAAACTCTGTGGATAAATCTTGCCTGTGGCTTTAAACAGATGATCAAAGAAAAAGTGCTTTAATTAACTTTTCTGATTTGAATGAAGGAAAATGTATTTATTAAAACAAAGCTGTTTGCTGCTTTACACAGGTGCAGTGTTCAGTCCGTAAGGAGGTGGGAGGAATGGGACGTGATCTTGTGTCTCCACCCACGTTCTTAACTAAGCTTCTCGCTCTCTAATACTGCATTCTGTTTCTCCTTTTGTGCCCTGATTGTAACCCAAAACTTATGAACTAGAAAGAATGTCCAATTTAATACGTTGCATTTTTTTTCTTAAGCACTTTATGCAGAACAATACATGTTCTTCTGGTAGTGTTTGGATAATATGATTTTAACACATGCTAATAAAAGCCAAGAAAGATCATGGCAACTTCTATAAAGGAGTCTGTTTTCCAAATGTCTAGAACATTAGGAAGCATTAGAAAATAACGTGTACTGGCTTCTGCAACCTGTGATTCTTGGTGAATGAGAAACTGGGACGTGACTTTGCATTTCAGAGGGGGTGGCCCGTACCCTAGGGTCACTACAGCTACCAGGGCATCTGCAGCAGTCTGGGGACCCCTCTCTTGGCTTCCTGAAGGCTAGCAGACCCTTTCCGGATGGCCACTCCCAGCCACCAGCATCCCCCCAATGTTTCCACCCCTTCAGTCCCCCTCTTCCCCTTATGTATGCACACCTCCGCTGCCACCAGCCCCTGGACTCGGGCCCAAAGTGTGGCAGATGCCCCGCTGCTCAGCACAGGCAGCTGCTGTCCCTCTGCAAAGACTCACAGGCACTTGTCACTCACTGCTGCCTCCTTTTCCCCCGGCTCTAAAATGTAGAGAAGCACCTCCTGTTTCTTGGTCTCACTAGATCCAGAGAGAAAGCCAAGGACATCTGCCCCAGAACCTGGGGGGAGGATGGGGAGGTGGTTGGCAGGGGAGGGAATTCCCCTGCCACAGAGGACACTTGGTAGTGAGGCCTGAGAAAGGAGGAGAGGAAACGGAGACTGACTCCAGATCCTGATGGAGAGCCGACAGAGAGCTCCCAACACCTTGCCAGCTGGGAGATGGCGGCTGCTGCCCCAGTCCTGCCCCTTTATACTGACTTCTTCTGATTGCTGGGCAAAGAGGCACAGGTCAGTTCCCAGTATGAGGGAAATTTGGTCCATGACCTGGCTTCAGAGAAAGCTGAGGGAACCCCCACCCCCAAGGGCCACAACATGGCCGACCTGAGCCGCCGGCCTTTCCTCCCTCTACCGCTGCACCCCCTGGCTCCTGGCCTTGTCCACCAGGCAGTCAGCCCTCTCGCTGAGGGAGGGCCAGAGCCAGTCCTTAAGAAGCCAACTTTCTGGACTTCATGCAGCTGGGCCTGCCCTCCAGCCTGTCAGGCACACACACCCAGGAGCTAAGAGGCCTTGAGGCCCCAGACAGTGGCCATCTGCAGCCCCTGTTTTTCTTCTGTTGGAGGAAGCCAGGCCAGGGTCTCTGCCAAGGAGTTCCATCCTCAGAGACTGGGCTGACATTGTAGCCACTCTCAGGAGCCTTCTCTCTCCCCCACCCTTGCCTCTCCCCATTCCTTCTGCCAGGAACCTTCTGGAGTCTGAGAAAAGAAATAACCCTGCATGTAGTGGAAGGAAGGGGTGTGAGCACCGCTCCCACTCTCGCCCTATCACCTGGCGTCCCTCCTGCTTTCTCCCTCCCAGCACTGCCACTCCCAGCTACTTCCTGGGAAGGCTTAAAAATCATCACAGACATCAACGCACATCACTTCCCACCTCCTCAGTTCCCTTACCTCCTCGTCCTCTCTTTCCCCTGCTTTCAGAGACTTTCATCGCTCCATCTCTCATCTGCTCTATCCAGTGATGGAAGACCCGTGGCTTCCCAGCTTCTGGGGAGATCAGATAGCTGTCAGCTGGGTACATCCCCAAGTAGCTCATTCAGAGGCACATGGCACCCATGGTGTGGAAGGCCAGGCATAGGGCTGTAGTGCTTCTCCAAGGCATTTATCAGCTCTGAGGTGGGCACAGCCATTGAGCCCACTCACAAGGGGTCAATCGAGCACAACCCCGGGGTGGTCTGGGAATCGGGAACAGTGGATTCCACTTTCCTGACTATCCTGTCAGGGCTCCATTGTTTCACATGGGTCTGTACCAATGCTGATGAGCAGAATGGGCATGCATGTGTCCATCCAGAGGTGACACAGTCGTGGGAAATGCAGCCACCCCCAGTGTCATAGGCTCTGGTCTCCAGCTTCATGCAGCCTGACTCATCCTACCTCCAGTGCCAGCACAGAGTGTCTTGTGCTCTAGGCTGCAGGAAGAGGAAGGCACCTGGGAAGGGCTGTCTTCTTGGAGCTCACTGCCTATTTAAAGCACTTCAAGTTGGAGAGCGAAGTTCTCTGGAGAAAACCAGCAAATGAGCAGGAAATCACTGACATTTGCCTTGCGATGTAGAAGAACCCGGCCTTTTGCTCAGCCAGAGAGGAAAGAGTATGCCTGGGCTTAGTAAATTTACAAACCAACCAAAGAGCAAGCTGGTAAGAGGGAATGGGTGTGCGTGTTAATATTCATGGGGTAATAATAGTTACTTTTCACTGGAAACCGGTATCCCTCAAGGGTGCAACAATGGAGGCACGGCTAACCCAGGAAATTTAGTTAAAGCTGGAGCCCACCTGGCTCCACTAAGAGCTCTCAGGTTTCAAACTTAGACTTTAGTCAGAATCAGAAACCCCAAAATATCGGGGAAGGGAGCGTCAGGAAAATCAGATGAACCCTGTTTCCAAATGTAACCCCAAGCACTACATGCACACGCCGATTCAGGGAGGTCCCAAATGGCAAATCTGGCAGTGTGGCAGGACTGCCCTTGTGGCTTGAGTGCAGCATGAAGATTTAACACCTATTTATATCTACTTGCCTCCAAGCTGATATGCCTGGAAGTGTCATACCCAATGTTCGTGCACTATTTTCAAGTTCATAGTTACCAAGTTAAGCTCAAAAGTTGTTTAATCCATAAAGTAAATTTATTATTGGGAGACACTGTCCTATGTAACTCAGTGTCCCCTGAGATGACACCATGTGACAGCAGAGTACAATAACTGATGTCCATTTATTTTGTAAAATCCCAGAGATAGAAAAAAAAAAAAAGTATGTGTTCTATATATTAATAAGGCAGGAAAGTATATATGTTTATTGGCCATAAAAGATAGCTAAACCAAAAATGTATTGGTGCTCAAAAAAGTAAGGTCGACTTCTAGAGGTTTCCTTGTAGGCAACAGACACAAGTGCACTGACATGTCATAACCTCGCCCCATCACATGCTCTGGAAGGCGGCGCCACCATCTCAGTTCGCGTCCTCGGGGGAGCGAAGCACCTGGGTGGGGCCCGTGTTTCCTTCCGCCTCATGGCCTGTGGAACGACAGCTGTTCTGTAGCACTTCTGAAACAGCCCTGTCCCGTGCTGGGACAGGCTGTCCCATCCACAAAGGAACAGGAAAAGGGGCTCTAACTACATCTCAGAAGATAAAGTCAGGGGTCAGGGCGGAAGGGACAGCAAAGAGAGATCCTAATATGTGTGCTGCTGACTGGGAATTAAAGGATTAAGGAGAATGTGGAACATTTGTTGAGCACTGAATGTGTGTCAGGCACCAGGCTAAGAACTTGACATCCTTTGTCCCCTTTCATCTTCACAACAGCCTATGAGGAAGATGATTCTTACAGAGGCGTTATGGGGCTATAGTGGGTGCGTCATCCTCATTTCACAGAGGAGGCTCAGAAGAGGTAAGTACCTTTCCAGAGGCTCTTCAGCTGGTGGAGCCAGGATTCAAACTCAGGATTCTCTGTCTCCAGTGCCCTTGGCCCCTGCCCCCAGCCCCGGCCCCTCAGAGGAAACACTGCTGGGCGGGACGTGTCAAGCAAATGGGCAGAACATCAGCACCCCTATGAAGCGGCATCACAGCACCCCAATGCCGGCAGGAGGCTGTGCATTTATTCCCAGGGTGTGAGAATAAATGGGCTCAGACCCTTCTGGAACTGTCCCGTGCTCATTATTACCTGAGGCCCAAAAGTCAGCCTGATGATCTCACAACACTCTTCCCAATAACCCTGGTGAGTATTTCTCACTCCGTTTGTTCTTCCCCAAACTTGGTCCTGGGTTACACCTATTTATTTCCAATTAAACCCCACCCCACCCCCTCAAAGGATGATGTCCCATGACCATGGGCACATAAGGAAATGCATCGTGGGTCTTCTCTGAGGGCAGATCCCCAGAGGCAAGCTGGCCCTAGCAGTACGATTGTCACCAGAGTGAGAAAGTTCTTCCAGGCAGGGGAATGGCTTTGAAGAACCACAGCAAACACTTGGAAGTGTAAACTTGGTACTTTCCATGAGTTCTCACTTCCCTAAACGCCATGGCACTGTCAGCTTGGCCCTCAGCGGGCAGTGGGCAGTAGGCAGCAGCAAGTATTAAACAAGGGCCAGCACGGGTACACTCCCGTCCAACCTCACCTTGTCTTCACGCCACCTACTCTTATTGGCTGGATTCAGATCTGAGGAGACCATGAACATACCAAACACTTAGGTAAATACATGGGTTAAAACCCAAACATGTAGGGAGACAGGTTATTACCATTTCAGATCTGCATGCAGCCTCCTCCCGAGGATCCCCCATCACATCCTTTGGTTTTCCTAGGATATTCACCCCCTACCCCCTTCCTCCTCAGCTCAGGCTCAAACCATAGGAGTGCACCTGGGCAGCAGGAGCAGCGTGGGCCAGGCCTGCGTCTCCCACCTGTGGAATGGGGTAAGTAACATGCCCTCTGAACTCCTTGGCTTTTTCACCCAGATTCAGAGCTGATGACCCAGCATGCTTTTCCCAAAATGTGGGGGCTGAGGGATATGAGGGTCGCAGCAGGCTCCAGGCAGATGGCCCCTCTGCTCTTCAGCTACCCCACCAAGGGCTTAGCATGGGGTACGCAGAGCACAGAGGAAGTGAGGGGGTGACATCTGGCCTCTGAACGGCTTTGCTGTAGGCTTCCAAACTAATTTTTTCCAGTGGTTTCCACGGGAAAATGCAAAGTAACTTTGCAACGAAAATATGGCTCCAAAGTAGGAATGCAGCAAAAATGTAATGCGGTATTAAAAAGCAACTCTCTTACTCTATGAACGTGCAAAACCAATTAGGACTGCTACTGAAGTTACATAATGGCTCCTGTTGTCTGAAAAGGACCTTATTTGATTGAAGACCTTGTTACCACATAGTTATTATCAGTCCCCCACATACTCATTCCAGATTCACTAAAGACCAAACGTACCTCGGCGACTTACCCTGAGCGGCTTCTGGAACTTGGTCTGAAAACTTAAAACTGGGGAAGAGCAAAGCCAGTTCTCGGCTGGCGTCTTCTCTATCCCGGCTTCCATGGACCGCATTAAAGGGCATTTCTGTGCCGTACTGAGCGCGGAGACTGGGAACATTGGCAAAATGTACAAGACACAATTGTTTGATTTGCAAAAGAAATGTTTTGCTCTCTGGCAACATGGTCATCAACGACCAATCAGCACCCTGCATTTCTGTAAAATGCTTTCTCTCTGTTGGAAATGCCAAGAAAACAGCCAGGATGATAGTGGCTGACATTCATCCCGTCCTGGCGGTGTTCTGGGCACGTTGCTGGTGCTTCACATATGTGCTGTTATTTCATTTGCTCCACAGCCCTGGGAGGGAGACTGTCATGAGCCCCCAGTGTAAGCCCAGGAGCTGCTATTTTGTTGATGTTACAACCAGGGGCTGGCACCCTGCCAAGGACTTGACATGAGTTTGCACAGTTAATCCCCCAGTAACCCCGTAATATAATACTATACTAATACTGCTAGGACTTCCTGTGCGTCAGGCACTGTCCTAAGTGCTTCATATGTATGTGCTCATTCAGTCCTCATATCAATATCTGGGGCAGGTCCTATTACAGTCTCCATTTTTTTTCAGTTGAGGAAATTGAAACACAGAGAGATTAAAGCTTGGCCCAAGGTCACACAGTAAGAGGAAGAAAAGGGATTCTGAAAGCTGTGCTCTTAACCGTGACAATGTACGGCCTCCCATGATAGGTGCTCATATCCCTATTCTACAGATGAGAGAACTGAGGCTCAGAGAATGGACTTACCTGAGTGTGCAGTACCCTAAGATCCGAGCACTGGGCTCTCCCTAGTCTACGCTGCCTCATACATGAATGTTCCTGGCCCCCTACAACCACATGGTTCAACCTCAGTTACTTGGCTTCTTACTCATTTCTTTCCTGTTGGCTGGGCCTCTCTCATCTTCAAAAGAAAGACACAGTGGATTTGGCATTGGTGGTGCCAGGCTAGATAACGCACGGGGGAAAGGAGCAGCCCAAAGCAGCCTAACGCTATACACAGACCAGGGCGCTCATGCTCGGGACACCCTGGGTGGGGCGTAGGCGGGGGAGTTGAGTCTGCCATGCATATTCCTAGGCCTCACCCAGAATCTCTGCCTTGGCAGGCCTGGGTGGGGCCCTGGAGTCTGTATTTCCTGGGTGAGTGTAGCAAGTGGTCCTGGGACCACACTCTGGGCCCCTGGCTCCAGAGCAGTGAGGACTGGGTCCCGCAGCCGCCGTCAGAAGAGGGCAGAGGAGGCAGCACAGAGGCAGGTCGCAGGAGGCACACTGCAAAGGGCTGGGGGCTGGCGCAGACGGTGAGGATGTCAAGGTCTCCCCAAATATATAAGAAAGAGGGGGCTTCATGGCCGTCAGAGAGCCCTCTGTGTTACCCAGGATTCCAGGCTGAGCATCGAGCAGGGCTCTCCACTTCCTCGGATTCAGGTTTCGAGATAAATGAAAGAATCACAGCTGGTGACATCACCTGTCAGGCTGCTCCCTCCTTGCCACATCGGGGTCACAGGGTCCCATGAGGGTTTGCCAGGCGGCGACAACGTCCTCAGTGCCCTCAGTCCTGGTGAGGATCAGGAGGTGGCTTGGTCCACTGCACATGTGATGTACCAGCTTCTCAAATGCCTCCTGGAACAGGAAGGGGAGATGGACCCAGGGCAGGGGCCTGGGCCTGCAGAGGGTCAGTGGGCCCACCCCACCCACAGGATGGGAGAGGTCCATGAGCAGCCTTGCCACCAGCCAGCATGCCTGGGGAGGGACTGAGGGGTGGGGTGGTGGTGAGGCACCCATATACAAGTTAAAGACAGAAAGATGAGACTTTGAGTTGACTCATTTTGAGTTGAACATGAGATTATAACATTAAATAGGGGCATTTGAAAGACCACGTGTATGGGAATCATGTGGATGCTGGATAACAGAGGTGGGATGTAAAGACTTTTATTACAGAGCCTTGTAACCCTTCCCCTTTCTTCATGTAACCGCACTCTGGTTTCCCTCTGGGGAACAGCCCTTCCCCATTTCACTTGGTCCTTGTCTGCCTGACAACCATGAGGCCTATTCCTCCCCACCACCACCCCCATACACACACCTCACCTGAGAGGTGGGGCTGTGACCCAAGCGAGGCGAACCAGACCCTCCCTCCCAGGAGGTGAGTTATAAGCAAGTGCAAAGGGACAGTGGCTGAACCTCAGTTCTCCAATGGCAGCACCTAAGGCTTTGCTCCTGAGATCCCTAAAACTGTCTTGGTTCTTCTCCCCAACATCTTCTGTTCACCACCCTTCAATTCTCTTCCTTCAGTTAATTCTGGGAGTTCTGGAGTATTGTTCCAATAAATTACTTGTTTCATTACTTTAGAGTCAAAAATCTCTTCCTTGCAACCAAAGAACTTTTACCTGATACAACCTATAATCATTCTGAGAGCAAATTCACAATTCACTTGCTGTTCATATTCTTGTTCTTCATAAGACTCTCATTTCTCCCAAACTAGTATGAACCTATAAACATTAACATTGGAGAAAAAAAGGAATGAATGTGTTGGGTGTATGGAAGCAGAGGAGCCGACCTCTCCAGCCCTGTGTTGGTAGAAGAGTCGCATTTCTGCCTCTGTCATGGTTCTCTCTTCATTTGTTAAGATGTCAAACCCAGCTTCCTGGATCTGTGGAATATATATACACACATGCATATTCTGAAAATGTAATCAAGCCTAAATTCACATTTAAATGTGTTGGGAAGTAAAAGACAATAGAAAAGGCAATATTAAAAGCAGTGAATACCCTCATTGTCGTCATATCTGTCCCACTGAGATTTAAGATTTTTGGTTTATTTAAATGGGATTTTGGTTCAAACTCCTTAGACGCCTTCTCTTCCCACTAGGACACTGCTGCACGATGCCCCATCCGTTTTTCCACCAGAGGAGACACGAGGACAATGCATAGGATAATTGTGGTGTCTCTTACCTTCATAATAATCTCGTCAGTCTTTCCATGGGCCACTGCATCTGGTTTAATGATTGCCAAGGTGCAGGACTTCTCTGATGAGACTGCAATAAGCCAAGAATGGTGCTGTCAGATGCTGGGCTCCCAGCACCCATCTTTGAGGCTCTCAGGAGGCCGTCCACAGGGACCATGCAGCCCTCTGCCCACAGCTCCCAGGGTTCCCCTGCCTGGGCTTCTGATTGTGTCCCTGCAGACATGGACTCCAGTGGAGGCATGGGTCAGGCTCTAGACCTTAACCTCAACCTGGCTGGAAGGGACAGAGACATGCAAGGGTCACAAACCTGGGAAGGGGAGCTTTGAAGGGGGGTGAGGATGGGAAGGAGATCAAACACTACTCAGGAACAGAAACCCATAAACAACTGAGAGAGTTGGTATGCAGGGGGAGGAGAAGGGGAGCTGGCACAGAGGTAATGCAGGCCACACCCTCTCACGGTCCGTGGCCTCTAACTACTGTCTACTGTGTTCTCCTCTCACTCTACTGACTCCTTTGCCAATGCTTCTTTTTAACTTTCCTTTTTAACTTTCCACGTGGCCCATAATGGCTGTCCTAGGCCCTGAGTCTACATAACTTTGCAGCGCCAGCACATACGACCAAACTGCAACTTTAGTCTTCTCTGACTCAGCTCAGATTCTCCTGAGAGAAGACCAGATGGGTCTGTTCGTTGTTTGCAGCCAAAACAACAGTCATAGCTCACTGACCAGTCTACTGACCGGCTGTCCTTTGGTCAGTGTCCATAGGTCCAATCAGCTGTGGCATTGAGGAAGGTGCCACATGACTGTAGTCTGCTCAGGCCCGCAGAAGCTGTAGAGAGGGCAGTGGCCAGTCCGTGATGTATCCCTGTTTGTACGAACTTGGCCTTGGTGAGCTACCTACACTCCCCACAGATTCTCTATCCCCATAGACTATAGTCTGTTCTCAGCTTTTACATCAGTTGTGTTGCAATGAAACTTCACAGTATCTGCCTCTGAAAAATCTTTAAAAACGTGTAAATCATTTGCAGCAACAAATCTATCCATTTTTCTTTGAGTACTATTTCTAACATCCTGTGAACACTTAGATTTTAAAGGACTCTTACAGTAAATTTCCTTATAAATTCACCAATGAGTGAGATCAGCTAGAGGCGTAGGGTGAGAAGAGAAGAGGCCAGAGCAGGGTCCGTAGAACTCCAGCCTGAAAAGGGAGCAAAAGAAAAAAAGCCAGTGGAGGGGAGGCTGAGAAGAGGTCAGAGACGTAGAAGGAAAAATGAGAAAGGTCACGAAACCAAGAGAGAAGAGGGTTTTGAGAAGGAAGACACTTTGACATCACCCACATCTGCAGAAAGATGCTGTCGGATACATAACTGGAAATTGCCTGTTGGATTTGGCACAGAGGAGGTCACTGGTGCCCCGGTGAGCACCAGTTCAGTGAGAAACGGGCACACAGGCCAGGTCCGCAGGGCAGGGCAGGAGCAGCAGGTGGGTGGCCCCAGCAGTATGGATGAAGTTCGGAAGCTCAGCATTGGGGAGAGGCAGGCTCAGGGCAAGGGCAGGGTTTTGCTGTTTTCGAGGTGGAGAGATTTGATTTAAGAAGAAACAATGGGGGGGGGGGGCAGGAAGAGGAGATAACCCCAAAAGGGCGCGACCAGTGTTTCCCGTGGAAGCCAAGTCGATGACTGTTCTTTTCACACTTGAAGTTTCTTGCTTTCCTACACTGGGCCTCTTTCCTCGTTAGAATCCAACTCAAAACTGTCATTATCTACACACAAACGGCCTTTCTACTTCATGCAATAATCAGACTCTTCCTTCTCTTCCCGTCTTGGTTCCTGAACTTAGTCCTGGTGTCCCTGGTTTCTCGTGACCTTCCCTTCTTCCCAGCAACAACCTTGCTGACTTCTGGCTTCTCTTCACACTGTCAGGTCAAGTTCTTCTCCTAGTGGAGGTTCAGGGAGAACTGTGATGCCCCGAGTGTAGAATCCGCGAGCTGATACTTGGGGAGGAAGAGGAAGAGGGTGCAGGGCTGTGAGGGGGGAAGGTGTTCAGTACAGCTGACTTTCTGACACTTCAGGGGAAAAAAAGGTGAAAGAAAGAAACTTGAGCTCCTTAGCTCAGATAAGGACTAAGGAAACACAAGCATCATTACTTTACATTATTAATGTCACTACCTTTCATTTTATTAAATGGAGCTTTTCCTGATGCCTGGGAATTGCCATGAAAGTCACACTTGTTATATTTTAACATGATCAGACAGCTGTGAAAAGTGCCCCAAATGTCAATAAAGGTCAGAAGGGAGATCTGACACTGTGTTTGAAGTCAGGTGACTGGGGACAAAATGTTTTACGGTGAATCTTCCCAGAGTTCAGATTGCTCAATACATTGATTACTCATATTTTTTTTCAAACCATATCAAATCTGAGTCTGCTTTGCCTTTTTGCCCTGCTTGTTAGTTCTACACTCACCCACGTCCTCCTCTTCACCGTCGTCCTTTTGGTGGGAAAAACGTTCGTCTTCATCAGAAAGAGCCTCATCTTTAATCTAGTACGAATTGGTCATGAACAGAAAGTAGTTAGCTAATTATAGTTACCACAGGGACCTTCCAGAACCTCCAGAAACCAAAAAAGTAAAGGCCCAAAATACAGAACAAGAAAAGAAAGTCAGGGTTATCAGTCTTGGAAACTGCAAGATCCTTTCTTGTAGCTGGTGGAAGGTGGGGGGAGGGTGTTCAAAGACAAGGAAATCCATACTGCTCTGAAGGTTTAGATTCTGCCTGTTTTCGCAAGCATCGAGCAGAAACTAAGGAAAAAGAGAGACCAACTAGAGAGTTGGCAAGAAGACAAAGGACGAGTTGAAATGCAAGGAAATATTGAGTCACTGGCTACACAGCGCAGGGCAGTAAAGAGAGAGCTCGTTTTCCCCTGGAGGAGGCACACGCATTTGTGATTGTCCTTTGGGGGGGAAATTGCCAGTTTTCTGGGGGACTAATGTGGTCTGATTCTAATCCATTCTATAAAAACAGGCTTTGCTATTTGGAATTGAATATGAAAAGTTGAACAATGAACCCTGAACAATGTTAAGGTTTGTTTGGCAGATGCTCAAAGCACCAGGAAATACCTCTCTCTACCTAACTTTTCAAAGGCAGCCAATTCGTTGTCTATGTCATCATGGAAACAATTTACCAAAATCACAAACTATGCCGACCCTACTTCTCATGGTCATGGCAGAGCTTAATTTCTAAATTCAAGACGTGAACCCTCTGCGATCCCAAGCAAAACTTTCAGGAATGGGAAGTGAGGAGGACGAGTCACCAGGAGAGATTTCACCCTGAGGTTGGAGTTCTCCTACCCACTATGTGAGTCCATAACTTTATTTTCATCTCTGAATTCATTGTCAGTGATCCAGAAACCCGTTACCAGTTAAAGTGGGGGATGCAAGGGAAATGGATAAAAGAAGTTAACGCGTTCTGGATGAAGGGGGTGACTTTTGAAAAGAACGCTTCAAAATGCATACACGTCATGATGACCATAGCACTTGCTCTCCCCTGGACTCTCAGTGAGGACCTGGGTGGTCATTGAATGAAGCTTCCAGCTGACAGCTCTGGGAAAATTAATGGGGCAGGGGCGGGAATGGCTGGCCTTGCCCTGGGAGCAGACCTGTGAGTTTGCTGCTTGCAGAAGTGACCTCCTTACCACTTTCCGTTCTCTGCCTTCGGCCAACACCTTCTTTTCGGCCTCCAGCTGGTCTAGGATAGTTTTCTGCAGCAGTGGGGCATTTGCTCCTCTAACCACAGCCACCAGTTCTCCTCCCTGGAATACAACGTGCTGCTGAAGCCTCATGAAACCCTCTTGCCAGATATTAATCTCTTTCAAGAGCCAGCGAGAGTGTCCAAGAGCTTTGTTTAGCAGTGTGCCCGAGGTCAAGGTCAACCCCAGGCCCCCAGCCTCCGTCCCCATCTCTGCCTTCTGCCCCGTGCCCCTCCTTTCAAAACTTCCTTCAGGGCAACTGGGAGTTAGTTAAGGGAGGGACAGGGCACACGATGTTGTGAGTGACCAAGTGTGGCCTGTCCATGGTTCATTCACTCAACAAGTATCTATTGAGCACTTACTCTGCCAAGCACCAGTCAAAGGCAAAGAGTAGGAACACTGACCGTGGAAAGACATAGTGAGTGAGTGAGTGGGGAGCCCAGTAGGCAGAGAAACAATTACAATAGAGTAAGATCATTGCTTTAATAGGGGGAGTGTACAGGACGCTTGGGGTTCTGGGCAAGACTCGATTCCCAACTCCGACTCAGGTGGTCAGGTGGAGGTGGTGTTTGAGGTGATGCTGAGTTTCCTGCTTCAACTTTTCCAGCAGTCTCTATGCATATGACTCACAAAGGAGCAATCCGGAGAGGGAGAAGTTCACCTAGAGTGGGTTCTCCTCCATTTCCCTCCCACCCACCCCCAGTGGACCACCACAGGCTGAGAGTGTGATGGAGCCTGTCGCCCGGGCACACGTTCTAACACAGCCAATTATGATGCTGCTTTAATCACTACGGGCTCCAGCAACCAAACCACTGTGGTACTGCTCCCTTTTCTGCAACTGTGCCCCATGTCAGTTTGGCTGTAGGGCATGTTCATCTCAATTCCTTCCCATTTCTCCTTCCCACCTCCACCCATGTTTCATCATATAACCGTTCGGTCTCCCTACTAAAACCCAAGGCTCAAACAATGTTTTATCATTGTTTGATATGCTTCCAATTTATAATACTTGCAGTGCTGAGGGCAGAAGCGCAAAGGTTTCCAAAGTAAACAACCAGGGCCTGGCTATCAGGAGACCTGGGCACTGGGGTTGGGGGTAGGGCCCCGTCTGCCTGATGTATGATGAGGGGGCTGGACCAGACCAGGAGGCACATATCAGTCATTTGCCTTCAGGGCCTGGCAGGTGACCGAAACCTAGGAAGCCAGGTGTGACAGTCGGCCCTGAGGTTTCGTGGAGCCAGAGCATGATGTCACACCCAGAGACATCAGACTAGCTTCAAACACTGAACCACGTGGCCTTCTTCAATAGTGCCTCTTTTCTGACTTTCTATAAACATATCTTCACGTTTTATGAATCCATAAAGGTGAACGCAGAGCTTGTCCTCCCCACAAAGGAGAATTCCTGTTTGCTGGAGACTCCCCTCTGCGGAGCAAAGGATAGAAAGCTTGAAACCTGCTCTGAGCGTGACACCTCAGGCAGGAGTGTGTGTGAGACACAAGGAGCACCCCTGTTCTGCACAGCCAGTCAGGAAGGCCGCCCAAGCGCAGAGTGACCCAGGAGCTGTGTCACCCCCAGCTCTCCGCCTGCAAGCAGTGACCTCAGGCCACCATCCCAGGCAGGGGCCTGCATTGCCATGACTTCAGGGCACTGTCCTTAGCCAAAATAAAGACAGCAAGGAGAAAACCACATCACTTGTTTGAATCAGTGAGGCTCTTTGGTGACTCTCAGTCAGAATTAATGCCAGTGAGACGCATCTATCTGAACTCTAATGATTTGCAACCATCAAATAGTTCTTGGTCTGAAAATGTACTTACTGCGTAAAACAGAAAGGTTGGCTCACACTTCCCGCGGTATTTTTCAAGGACATCAAGACAGTCTGCCTCTGCCTAGAGAAAACAAGCTGTCAGCAGGAGCCTGGGGCACAGAGGGGACAGGGGCATGATGGCAGGAGAACTGCACGGGATAACACACACACACACACACACACACACACACCATACACTACACATCACACACACAGCACACACCATACATACACACCACACAGACCACATGCACACACATACCCTACACACACTCACAGACCCACATACATACCACACACCACACACACACCCTACACTACAGATGACACACATACACCATGACTGCCCTCCCCAGGTGAAGCTCTGGCTTGCTCTCATGATTCTCCTTCTATTGTTTTTTTCATCATAACAACTGTCCTGTCAACATTTGGGCAAAAATTGTTGGCAATGTACTTTTTGAAGAAGAAACTGAGGAGGAAGCGTGGTTCCTCCTGCTCCCCACCCAGTTACTCCTCCAGTATGGGCAGCTCCAATGTCTAACATCCTACTGCTGCCATGACTGCAGCCACAGAAGGTCTTCCGACTGCCTTCAGTGTCTGAGAAACGCCATACATGGACATAACAAGTCCCCCGTCCCGGCATTTCCTCCATACACTCCACAGAAGCATCAAAACTGACTCCCAAGGGAGGAAGAGCAAAGTCCTTAAGTCAAGCTTGTTGAGAGATTCGCGTAACGTCTGTTTTCTCCTGTGTTCCGTCTATGAACCTCCAACCTGGGCAGCATATCCAGTGTCACTTGCTCACTCCGGAATGTATTCCTATTTCCATACATTAATCCAAGTAAATGTTTGCTAGAAGTTCCCCTTTAGGAGCAGAGGACAGAAATCTTGAAACCCTGCGTTCTGAAAGTGAAACGTCCGAGTTCCCAGTGTTCCTGAGCCAAGAAGGAGCATATGCCCTGGGGTGACATGTATTCTGTCCCTGTATTCAGCCTCCAGAGACTGCCCCAGCCCAGAGTGACTGTCAGCGAGGAATCTTCATCTCTAGAGAAATTATGAAGCATCGAGACTAATAACAAAAAATTCCACAGCTGATGCCTTTTCAGTGAGCTGAAAAAAAGGCAGTTCACACTTCCTGTTCCTGTTTTGAAATGTTTAATTTTATTTTACAGTGTTGGGTGACATGCTGCTAAGAGAGGATCATACCAATGCAAAATGCAGAAGGTCCAGGCCAATCTCTATCCTCATCTTCTGGAAGAGGCTCACCACGGGTTTGCAGGGGCCACACCAGCGTTGATAGACATCGACAACTGCGTGGAACCAGGAAGCAGGGATGATCAGTGAGCATCAGCGCCCACCACTTCAGGCCAAATTTATCCCTGCACATTCTAACCCTCTCGGATGGATGGATGTTTGCAGGGCTATTAATGGTTCCAGGAATTTATTATCCCATCAGATTATGAGCAAGGATGGAAACACAGGTATCCCTCACTCCTAGCAACTCAGTGTTCTGAATTCTAAACATAATGAAAAATCATTTTCTTAACAGGGACCCTTTTAGCCTAAGGAATTTCCAGGCTACATTCAGGGTCAGGCCTAGCCCAAAGTGGCCCTCAATAAATCTTTGAGTTGGACTGAAACCATCTGTTCTAAAAGGAAGAAGTCACTGGAGGTTACCTGTCAGCATACAATCAACTCTTTGCTACTTTGATGATAAACACAGCTTTGACCATTCCCCCTGCTGAACGAAAAGCCACTTGCGTTGGGTAAAGGAGAGTTGTATTTACACTGTACAATCCACACTATTTTCCTGGAAAGTGAACCTGATCGACACCTAGGTGGAAACTTGGGTACCTTTTTCTTCTTTGGTCCCAATCTGTGCAGTGTGCCGTGGCTGGAGTGTGGAGTGTGAGGGAACCTTTCTCGTCTGCACTTGACCATGAAGCCTGTAAGGGAGCTAGGCCAGCTCATGTGTGCTGGATGCATATGGGACCTGCCCAGCATGATCATGAAGGCACAGCAAGTGCTAAATTGTGACGCACCCGTGGTCACATGTTAGAGGAAGGATGTCCTCCAAAAACCACCACACTCAGAGATTGTGCCAAATCCACACAGGTGGGCATTTCTGTTCAGCTAGCGTGGCGCAGTCACAGGGAGGTAATACAGACACTGTTTAGAAACTATCAGGCCCGCCAAATGTCATAGCATGCCATTTGTGATTTTATTTTTCGAAGATTCACTTCACAATTTTCACATCGTGTGAGAACTATTAATAAAACACAATATAAATCATCATTATTAAAATTGGCATAGACTCTGGCAGCATGTACTGTACTCATTAGGGAAGGAAGGCTTCCCAGTGGAGAGGTGACTTGCACTGGCATTGTGGAAAATGCCAGGCTTGGATGGGCAGAGTGGGAAGCCGAGGCGGGAAGATGGGCAGCCAGGCACAGGTGGGGGCTCCAGGGGCCCTCGGCAGCATTGTGGACCAGACTGCCCGGGGGTGGGCTGTGGGCACTGGTGGCAGAGACCACTGGAGGAGTGTGGAATGAGGCTTTGAGGAGTTTCATCCTCATTTCCTAGGCAATGAAGATTCACAGTCAACTTTAGAAAGCAGAGGGCGTTAATATTTATTGAGCTGCAAGAGGGTATCTGCACTCGGCTTTTCTCTAAAACAAAACAAACAAACAAAAAACAAACGATATATGTACTATTATCTCACTACAGAGATGAGGAAACTGAAGTTCAAAGAGGTGAAGTAACTGATTCAAGGTTAAAACAAACAATTCTCAAGCAGTGAAACCAAGTTTTGAACCCAGGTTTGCCTGACGCCATAGCCCCGCTCTTTCAGCTGCTCCAAGAA
Organism: Rhinolophus sinicus; assembly: GCF_057876585.1. Lineage (NCBI taxonomy): Eukaryota > Metazoa > Chordata > Mammalia > Chiroptera > Rhinolophidae > Rhinolophus > Rhinolophus sinicus. Next base: position 36,916,243 of record NC_142505.1, read on the forward strand.
AGAAGCAAAGATGAGCAAATTCAGGAATATTGGTTGGTGCAACCAAGCAGCATAGTTTTGCAGAAAGAAAGTGAGAACCAAGCTGGGTATGGGAGGGATGAGGAAGGCAGACACAGGGTGGCAGCTCAGACAGGAGGGAAAGAATGGAGGAATCCCTGAGACTTTGAAAAGGAGGCAAAGGCCTGGGGTGAGAGTCATGTAGGTGTGGAAAGGACCCCACCTTTGAGTCTGGCAGAGAAAAAGAACTGGGTGGAGGCAGGGAGAGAGTGTTTGAGGGAGAAAAGTGAGCTTGATTCTAGACACGCTGAGTTTCCAGTACCAACTAGAGTATCTAAGCAAGTGGTCTCAAAGGCACCCACACACCAGCAGAGGCAGGAGAGGGAGTTGGGCTCCTGAGCACCCAGGATGGGATGAAACTCTGGGCTTCTTTGAGGAGAACAGCTTCACAGTTAAGGGACCTGGGGGTTTCAGTTCACCGGAGTAATGAGTGAGAGAGGCATTTGGGTCAAGCCAGGGAAAAGTCCTTGAAGACTTAAGAGGACCCTGCACCCAGGCCCACCAAGGAGAGCAGGTTCAAGCTCCAGTGAAAAGAACTGGGACCCAGTTAGCTAGGAATCTCTATGTAAGATTTGCATTGATAGTTCAGCCTAGTCATTTGGATCAGCTTCCCATCACCTCTTGCTCGCCCTGGCTCTCCAAGGAGTGGTGTGGACAAAGGCACACTTCACAAGGTTATGAGGTGGGGGTGAGGGGCTGGAGAGGAAGTATATGAAGAGTTTGAAAGACAGGGAGCAAAACAGAGAAGACACCTGGCAGGAAAGGAATGGCAGAGAAAATGAAAGGTGTGTGTGTGTGTGTGTAAATCTGAATAAACTATTGCATGTTTGAAGGCCGATGAAAGTGAGCTAGCAGAAGGCAAGACTTCCAAGATGGTGGTTGACTTTGGAAGCAAATTTCTGCTGGCTCTAGAAAGAGGGAAGAGCGTGTCTTCGTCAAGGCCGTCTGATGAGAAAGGGCAGAAGATCCCCTTCAGCCACCACAGGCCCTTGCACGGCTCAGAGCAGGGCTTGGCAGAGAGCCCCCATGTATTAGGTGTTAGCTATGGTCACGCAGGGTACTTGGCACGTGGCGGATTCTCAAAAATTGATGAGGTGGTAGTTTTCTGACTGTTGTTAAGAAATAAAAGTAATTGTTGTTTTGCCCTGGAGCCATGTTCTAGTTGCACAGTCAAGACACATGGACACAATAGTTAAGACTTGGCACCATCAGAAAAGCTTCTGCAATTCTTCTAGTAGTAGAAGAATTACAAGACTCCCACCCACACTCCTGGATCAGTGCAACCAGGGTTTGTTTAGCACCTGCTCAGCCCCAGGCCTGGACAAGTCTGCAACAGGTGGAGAAGAAAACAATGCCACAGGGTTTCAAGTCTATGGGAAAAGCCAAGAGAGCCCCCAGATGGGGAACACCAAGCTGGGTGTGTGCTGGGGGGCTTTGAGACAGAGTCCCCCCACCCTCAAATGCTCGAGACTCCCAGGGGGAAGTGAGCACACAGAAGTTCAGGGAAGTTTTCCTGCAGGGAGGCCGCTTTTGAGCTGGGCCTGGGAATGAGAAAGATTTCTACAGGTTGTGCTGGGGCCATGATATTCCAGGTAGCGGGAACCACATGCATAAAAGTGAAGCCGTGAGAAAACTTGTGGCATGTTCAGGAAAAAGGTTGGAGCTCAGGGAACAGTGGGTTCTGGGGCTGGAAAGATGGCTTGAGTCCTGAGAGAGGGGAGGTGAGGGGCTTGAATGCTGAAGTCACAGGGGTGGTGGCAATGCAGAGGTAAGAGCAGACAGATACAGCTGACTGAGCTGGCGTATTCATAGAGACGAGAACCGAGCAGACACACAGAGAGAAATGGAGGCCAGAGATATCTAGAGTCAATGAAAAGAGAGAGCAGTATTGGGGGAGTGGGGTGTGGTTGGCAGCCTCTAAGATTCCTCCAATGATTCCTGTCACCTGGGATGTATGCCTTTGTGTACGGCCCTGCCCTGGAGTGCGGGCGGGACCTAGGGACTGGCTCCTAACAAACAGAATATGGTGAAAGTGATGGGATGTCATTTGAGATTAGGTTACAAAAACACTATTCTTTTCGTGTCTCTCTCTCTCTCTCTCTAAGCCCTGCTCTGGGGGAGGAAACAAGTTACCATATTGTGAGTAGCCTTATGGAGAAATTGATGTTTCTGACCAACAGCCAGCAAGGAGTGAATCCTGCCAATAGTCACATGAATGAACTTGGAAATGACCTTGTAAGATCTGCCAAAGCTTGGAAAGAAATTTGACCTTAGTGGAGCCTTGATATTCCCTGTCTTACTCCTTAAATGCAGCCTGGTGAGGGACTACAAGTCAGATGCACCCAGCTCAGCAACACCTGGATTCTGGGCCAACAGAAACTGGGGGACAATAACTGTTTGTTGTTTTAAAGGTTTGGGCTAAATTGTTGCACAGCAATAGATAACTGATACATGGAGGACAGGGGACGAGGAGGCCCAGCGATAATGGCTGTGCTGTTTCCCAAAGGACAGTGCAGTCCCTGGTTCCAGTGCCTCGGACGCCTGGCTCTCTTTCCAGCCCTTGAGTTCCACGAGCTCCCCATATTCCTTCCAATGTCTTCCCCCGTTGTGCCTCAGATCATTAGAAGAGGGTTCTGTTCCTTAACACCAAACAGCTCCTGAGTATGACAATCGGCTCTAAAACAAGGGAACCCTGTTATCCGCGAGTACGGACTGGCTTCCTGGACTGAACTTACCAACAGATGTTCAAGCCAGCTCTATATGTACAAAGAAATCACCTGGTCTTTGATTCATGAAACTCAAGGTTATAGGAAAATGGTGGTCACTGCAGCTTTTTTCTCTTCATGGTTCAATCTGTCAGTTAGCAATTTTGAAAAGAATGGATCTAAAAACATATCTTAAATTACCTGTTACTCCTTTGGAACTGAGCATTTCCTCCCAAAGCTCCTGGGTGCTGATGTTGACCTAACATCAAAGAGGAACAAACACTATGTTAACTGAGGGCATGAGGAGGATAAAATTAGATATATTTGCTTGCCCCGGCTCTCTCTCTCTCTCTCTCTTGCTCTCTCTCTCTTTCTCTCTCTCTCTCTCTCTCTCTCTCTCTCTCTCTCTCTCTCTCTCTCTCAATGAAGTAGTTACAAGTACAACTCAAGCTGTCCTCTTTCCCCAATCTTCTTTTCTCCTTTCCTTTCTTCCTGTCTCCTTCCCCAGGAATAACCACTATCCTAAGAAAATCACAAGCATTTTAAAGAAAATAATATTTGCTTGTTACTTGTCCAAAAACAATATGCAAAATTGTTTTGTGCCTGTAAATGTACATACATAGTAACATACTGTAGATGTCCTTTTATAATTTGTGTTTTCACTCAACATTAAGTTTTGACATTTGTATTTATGCTCAGAGAGTTACTTTTTCATTTTTTTCTTTTCTTATATATTTTATTAAGATATAAATTCTATAGAGTGAACTAAGTTCAGTGAGTTTTGGCAAATGCATACGCCTCTGTAACCACACCCCTGTCACAATACAGGACATTTGCATCACCTCAGAAAGTTCCCTCATGTCTTGTTCCAGTCACTCCCCACTCCCTGTCCCAGGTAAACACTGACCTGCTTTCTGTCACAATAGATTCATTCTGCCTATTCTAAAACTTCATATAAATGAAATAATACAACATATTATTTTGTGCTGGCTTCTTTCATCAGTGTATCTTTGGGATTCATCTGTGTAGAGTCATTAGTCCATTTTTTAAAAAATTTCTGAGCATATTATATTGTGTCACTATATAATAATTTGCTTGATAGATAGTTGGGTCACTTCCAGTTGGGGGTTATTATGAATACAGACTTATGGACATTCTTATTAAATTTTATTGTTTCTGTTTTCCTTTCTCTTTGGTCAGTAAGTATCTAGGAGTGGAATTGCTGGGACATAGGGTAAATGTATGTTCAATTTAATATAAAACTGCCAGCATTTTTCCTCAACCAGTTGTACCATTTTAAACTTCCATCAGCAAAGCACAGGAGTTCTGGTTGCTCCACATTCACACCAACATTTGCTGATGTCAGTCTTTTTAATTTTAGCCACACTCATGGTGATGTAGTGGTATCTCATTGTGGCTTGAGTTCATTTCCCTGGTGACTAATAGTGTGGAACAGTATTTAACATGCTTATTAGCCATTTGTATATCTTCTGTGAGAAGTGCCTGTTGGTCTGTTCATTTTCTTTATGGGATTGTTGGCCTTTGTATTAGATTATAGAGGGTTTCTTCATATACTTTGGGTACAGGTTCTTTCTCAGGTATATGTACTGTAAATATTCTCTCTAAGTCTATGGCTTGCCTCTTCATTTCTTTAACAGTGTCTTTTGTTGAACAGAAATTTTTAATGTTGATGAAGTCTAATTATTGAAATTTTAGTTTTATGGTTAGTGTTTCCTATGTCCTTCTAAAAAATCTTTCCTCAAAGTCACAAAGATAGTCTCCTATTTTCTTTTAAAAGCTTTATAGTCAATGGTATTGTAATAGCTATGTACAGTATCAGAGGGGTAGTAGACTTGGTGGGGTTATCACTGTGAGGGGTGTAAATACCTAATCATTATTCTGTTTTGTAGTCCTGAAAGTAATATTTAAAAAAGCTTTATAATTTAAGCTTTCACATTTAAGTCTCTGATCCATCTGAAATTAATTTCTGTGTATGTTGGAAAAGAAGGATTGTGATGTGTGTGTTTTTTCCATGTAGATGTACAGTTGTTTCTGCAAAGTTTGTTGAAAAGATTTATTTCCCCATTAAATTTCTTTGGCACCTATGTTAAAACCAATCGATTGAGTAAGGATGGATTTATTTTGGATTCTATTCTGTTTCATTGATCTATTTATCTATCCTTATGCCGGTACCATACAATTTTGATTTCTGTAGCTTTACAATAAGTCTTGGAATCAGGCAGTGTAAGGCCTCCATATTTGTTCTTTTTCAAGACTATTTGGCGATTCTAGGTCCTCTGCATTTCCATATACATTTTAGAACCAGCTTGACAATTTCTGCAAAATTGGGATTGCATTGATTCTATGGGTCAATTTAAGAAAAAACTGAAATATTAACAAGCTTGAGTCTTCCAGTTCATGAACATGATGTTTCTTATCATTTATTAAATCTTCCTTAATTTTCTCAGCAATGTTTTGCATATACTTTTTTAAAAAAAAAATTTTTATTAGGGAATATTGGGGAACAGTGTGTTTCTCCAGGGCCCATCAGCTCCAAGTCATTGTCCTTCAATCTAGCTGTGGAGGGTGCAGCTCAGCTCCAAGTCCAGTTGCCATTTTCAATCTTTAATTGCAGGGGGTGCAGCCCACCATCCCATGTGGGAATTGAATCGGTAACCTTGTTGTTAAGAGCTCGCGCTCTAACCAACTGAGCCATCGGCTGCCCCTGTACATACATTTTGCACATCTTTTGTTAAATATATCCAAACATCCACATGAGAAATAATTAAGTTATATTTATTGCCATTTCTTCACATTCTTCTCTTATCTACAAAGTATTCTGCTTACATCAAAAATTAAATTTAAGGAGAAATACGTATTATCTGTCTTTATAAGTAGTTAATTTTTTGTATAATGTTTTTATTTTGAAACAATTTCAAATTTAGAAAAATTTGCAAGTACAGTATAAAGAACATTTTTTCCTTGGATTATTTGAAAGTAAATTACCAACCTGATATCTCTATTCCTGAATACATTATCCTACATAACCACAATACAACCATAAAAACCAGGAAATAAACTCTGATACATTATTACTATCTAATCCTCAGACTCCATTCAAGTTTTCCAATTGTCCCAATAAATCCTGAAAGCAAAAGCTCTAATCAGAATCATGTGCTAGATTTGTCAAGTCTCTTTTTAGTCTTCTTCAGTCTGGAATAGTTCTCCAGTCTTTCTTTTATTTTCATGACCTTGACACTTTTGACGACTACAGGCTGGTTATTTTATACAATGTCCCTCTGTTTGGGTGTGTCTGACATTTCCTCCTGATTACAGTCAGGCCGTGCATCTTTCGATTGGTTGGAACTGGTTGGAATTGGTCGGAGCTGGGTGGCTTGGTTGGAACTGGTTGAAGTTGGTTGGATTTGTTGGAATTAGTTGGATCGGTTGGAGCTGGGTGGAATTGGCTGGAGTGTCAGAGAAACAGAAGAGTGTTCTTCTCATTGCATCCTGTCAGGTGACACACAATTTCCATCTGCCTCATTACTGCTGATGCTCACTGTGATCACTTGATTAAGGTGGTCTGTCAGGCCCTTCCACTGTGAAATTATTTGTGAAATTATTCTCTTTCCCTTTGTAATTAGTAAGTTTTTGTGGGGAGCTATTTTGCAACTATAAATTAAAAGACCATGATAATTGCCACTTGTTCTAAATATGGATATGCTAAGGTCTTTGTCCCTTTAAATGGGCTGGAAACACGTAACATCTGCAAATCCTCTATTAAAACTCCATCTTTCTGAAGAAATCATGCTTCCATACTTTTTTGTTTTGATTTTTTTAAAAAAAAAAGAAAGAAAAAGCAGAAAAGTCTTCTTGATGCCTTAATTGAGGTAAGAGAGTTGAACTGATGTCATTCTGGGTTCACAACCATAGTCCTGAGGAAACCACACTCTCGCTCACAGGCATCACTTTCAGAGGCTCAGCCATCAGCCAGTGGCAAATCTCTGTGAAGCACGCCTGTGGGGGAGTGAGCCATGCCATACCAGCAGTGGGTCCAAGACCCTTTGGACAAAGGAAGAATCTCCCTTCTAGGAGCAGGGCAGGAGCAGAACAGTATGGGGAACATTTGGACTCCACTAAGCCCTACCTTTGCTAGGGAATGCATGGGGAACGTGTGGCACCTTTTGACCACACTGTCTCTGAATGTCTTGCAATTTGTGTCTCAGTCACAGAAGGAACCCTAAGTAGTCTTACCCCCAGAGAGGAAAGCGTTCCTTGGTTGGCAGACCTTAGAGCATTGCTTTCAAGGAGTTGACCTGGTAGAGAGACACGTTTACATAGATGCCTCAGTGCACACCCTGTCTGCACCTACCTTAGCAGATGGAAGCACTTTGAGTATCACATTAAACTCACAGCTCTGGGGAATACACATGGAAAAAAAATACTGAAAAATGTTATTAGCCCCAAAGGGGATATAGGGTATAGACACAAGATAATCATTTGAGGCAAAAATCTTAGAGCCGCCACAGACAGCGTTCAGACCAGCCTAGAAGTGTCTAAATGAATCTGTCACAATAACTCTGCAGATTATGTATTATCGCTCCTGTTTACATAAAACAGATAGAGGCTCAGAGAGGTAGAGGAAATCGTTCAAGCCGCAACAAGTGCTAGGACGAGGTACTTAGAATTTATTTACAGACAGAATATAGACAGATGGAAAGTTTTGTAATTTGAGACTACTAGAACATCAGGCTGGAAGGCCCTAAGGGATGATTCACCCAACATCTTCATTCTATAGATGGGCGAACTGACATAGCTGAGGGAGGTGATGTGATTTATCCAAAGTCCCAGAGTTGGCTAAGAGAAGAATCAAGAACTACATCAAATCTTTGGGCTTCCGGTGCAAAGCTCTTCCCTCCCTCCGTGTGGTATCCTTAGACTGACATTTTCTTCTCCCATTTTAAATCACTAGGCTTTCGAAATTCACATGCAAAGTACTGGTACCACTGAGGACAATAAAAGAGAAATCATGTGTCTCAAGACCACTGGTGCTCTACTCTCCAGGGGGTGCTGGTAGCCTGAACATTTATCCTTTGGGCAGAGCTGACTATGAGACATTGTACTTTAAAATGTACCCATATTACAGACCATCCCAATGATCTCTCTGACAAAGCACTCCCTCCTAATTCCAGGGCCCATGCCTGTATGTTTTTACTATCACTTTAGAATCACCCACTCACTACTTATTGTCCAGGACATGGAAAAGAGAACAGACACTGACTTACCATTGACTTGTCTGAGACGCAAACGAAGTAAGGCACTTTATATAACGAATGCATAGCACATAAATATCAAAACATACTTGTCAAATAAGCGAATGATTGCAGAGAGCAGTCATGAGAGAACTGGGTCTCCAGAGAGCACAGTTACAGATGCATGCCAAAACTCAAGAACCTGTATCATATTCTTGCAGTAAGTTGCAAGTAATATTTAAACAAAAAATATGTCCCATTAAATTATGTTGATCCACATTTTCTTGCTTTTGTAGTTTTATTTTAACTCATATTAGGGTTTTAAGGCTGCATAAGCACTAGGAGCATAAAGAGCTTAATAAACCCAATGTTATATTTGTTCATATTTAAGTGCACGAAAAAATTTGTTATCACTAGGGGTCCGAGGTCTATATTCTAGATACTGCTAGCAAACTGGAGATCACTTCTATTGCACTTTCCGCTCCCCACCGTCTTCCTTGTCCCCCAATTCTAACCAAGTGCTGGAAACAAGCGCCCGTTGAGGCTTACCTGCAGAGCAATTTCCTTCTTCTTGCTGCCCATAGCTCTGCAAAGAAGACAAAAGCCCTGTTACTGCTGGCTGGGACCTGCCCCGGCCACAGCCTCGTGACAAACAGCTGCGTGGATCAGGAAGCTTCCTTTAGACAAAGCCCCCCACCCCCCAACCCCTTTCAGGTAAATATAAGTGGCAGCAAATAAATGCACCGATGCAATGAACATCCCACAGGGGAAGCGGAGCCTGCAGCCCGCGAGCTCGTAGCTTGCCGCAGGGTTTCCTGCGAATTTGTGAAACCCCTTCCTAGTCGCGGAGCCTGCGGAGGGGCGCACACAGAGACCGGAGTGGGGCTCCGAACCATGGCATCGGAGCGCCGGTGGATGAATTCGGGCGTAAAAAGGCTACAGAACACGGTTATTCCTACTGTTAAATGTATTCCTGGGAAACTGAACCTCCGCGAACGATCCCTGCACAGGTACACGGTCTTCAACGTGCAGCGAGAGTTTCCAACCCAGTCTGTGGCGACCCAGCCACTGTCGTCGTGGCAACACAGCCGGAAGCCAAGTCAGCAGGGTAACAAACATGTAAGTCACGCCTACTCTGAGCCCCGCAGGAGGGCAGGAGGGAGTCCTGCCCACTGTCTTCAGAATTGGTCTGAAAGAATGCTCTCATTGGCTGAAATGTTTGTCAGTATCTGGGGAGTTTGGACCCCGCCAAGCAGAAAGAGACCTTGTGCTTTCAGGTGTTACACAGTTGCGCCCTAAATCCCTGCATCCCTCCTGCTCCACCAGAGCTGGTGTGCAGCCTTTTTACTGTTACTTAATGCATGCCAGGCAGGGTCGCTCCAGTTTTTGAGGGATCTGGAGGAGTTCGCTGTAAGACAGAGAATACAAAATTACAAACTCAAAAGTAGGTATAGAAGTCAAGGGGAACAAATAGAAAACAGTTACAAAAATGGTGTGAATCGTCTACACCAATTAAAAGAGAGCGTGTCAGTGGATAAAAAAACAAGGCCCAACTATGTGTTGTCTGCAAGAATTCCACTTTAAATATAAAGACACAAATAAGGGGTGGAGAAAGCTATCCATGCTAACACTAACCAAAAGAAAGCCGGAATCGCTGTATTAATTCAGGCAAAGCAGACTTCGGAACAAGAAAATGTATCAGGGATGAAGAGAAGGCATTACAGAACGTTAAAGGGGCCAATTCTCCAGAAGACATAGTAATACTTAATGTGTATGCACTTAACAGAGCATCAAAATACATGAGGCAAAACTGATAGAACTGCAAGGAAAAATAGACCAACTTAAAGTTGAAGACTTCACACCACTTGTTTTTTTTTCCCTCCTGCAATACCTTGTCTTTATAATGATCTCTGTTGATTAGGTAAAATACAATGATTTTTTTTCATGCTGACTTTAGATTTATTTTTTGATAAACATATTTACAAATAATTTCATCTTTAATTAAAAATTGCAAAGATAAGAGAGCAAGTTCTTGAATAACCCTTATCTAGTAAAACATTAATTTTAATAAATTAATGATGATTGAGAATCTCTCCTAAGAACTTCACCAACCCAGAGGTCGCAACATATACTTTTAATATTATTCTGGAAGCATTAATGCTTTAGCATTTTAATTTAGACCTATGATTTGTTCTGAATTCATTTTTGCTTATATATGGTTTATTTTTATGCACAAATCTCATTGTTCCAGCATCAGTTTTTAAAAATGATATCCTTTTCTTTATTGAATTGCTTTGGGAACTCTAAGGGATTTTGACATGGAATGGCTTGCATCGATCTAACAATTTAATGAGAATTAGCATCTTAATAATACTGTTTTCTAATCCATAAACATGGTATAGTTCCCTATATTCTGGTTTTCATTATTTTGTATTTGCTATATTATATTATTTTCAGTGTTGAATTCTTGCATGCAATTGGTTAAATTTATTCCCAAATATTTTATATTTTTGGTGCTATTAGAAATGTATGCTAAGTCAGATTTATTGAAGTTCAATTTATGTACAATAAATTGCACCCTTTTAAAAATGTACAGTTCAGTGTTTCATAAATCATACTGCCTTAGTCTATTCTGGCTGCGGTAACAAAAATACCACAGACTAGGTGGCTTATAAAAGACTGAAAGTTACTTCTTATAGTTCTGGAGGTTTAGAAGTCCAAGGTCAGGGCACTGGCAGATCTGGTGTCTGGTGAAGTCTTGTTTCCTTGTTTATATATGGCTGTCTTCATGTTGCATCCTCCCAAGGCAAAAGGGCCACACCACTTTTTATGTAATGAATAGATCCACCAGGCAGACAATGAGCAAGGATATAGTTGAACTGAACAACAATATCAATAAACTTGATCTAATTGACATTTAAGCAATACTTCATCCAGCAACAGCAGAATAGAGATTCTCTGAAGCTCACAGGGAACATTCAAGACAGACCATATTCTAGGTCACAAAACGTACCTTACCAAATTTATAAGTATAGAAATCATACAGAGTATGTTTTCAGACCACAATGGAATTAAACTAGAAATCAATAACAGCTGATGAAAGAAATAAAAAAGATGTAAGTAAATGGAGATGGAGTCCTTGTTTGTGGATAGGAAGAATCAATATTTTTACGATGTCAGTTCTTCCCAATGTGACCTATAGATTAAACACAATTTCAGTCAAAATTCCAGCAAGCTGTTTTGTGGAAATCAGTGAACTAATTCTAAAGTTTGAAAAGGTAAGAGACCCAGAATAGCCAACATGATAAGAAGAGTAACAATATTGGAAAACTTGCACTACCAGATTTCAAGAGTTACTATAAAGCTACAATAAACAAGGCAACCGTGATATTAGAGAAAGAATAGATACATAGATCAATGGGACAGAATAGAGAGTTCAGACATAGACCTATACAAATGAACACTCATCTTTGACAAAGGGGCAAAGGAAAGTTAATGGAGAAAGGATAGCCTTTTCAAAAAATGGTGTTGGAATAATTGGACATCCATTTGCAATAAAATGATTCTGGACAGAGACCTTACATCTTTCATGAAAATTAACTCAAAATGGATAATAGACATAAATGTAAAATGCAAAACTATAAAACTTCTAGAAGAAAACAGGAAATCTAGGTGATCTTTGATTTGGCAATGACTTCTTTAGACACAACACCCAAAGCATGATACCTGAAGAAAAAATTTTAAGTTGTACTTTATTAAAAACTTGTACCCTGCAGAAGACTGTAAAAAGAATGAAAAGACAAGCCATAGCCTGGAAAAAAATATCTGCAAAACACTAATTTGATAAAGGACCTTTATCCAAAATATACACAACTCAACACTAAGAAAATAACCCAATTTAAAAATAGGCAAAAATCCGAACAGATACTTCACCGAAGAAGATACACGGATGGCAAGTAAGCAAATAGAAGATGCTCAACCTCATTTGTCATCAAGGAATTACAAATTAAAACAATAAGGAGATACTTCTACCCACCTATTTGAATGGCTAATATCCAAAAAACTGACAGTGTTAAATGCTGGTGAAGATACAGAGCAGCCGACACTCTCATTCATTGCTGATGGGAATGCAAAGTGATACAGCCACTTCGGGAGACAGCTTGGCAGTGTCTTACAAAGCTAAACAGCACTGCCATACGATCCAGCTGTAGTGCTCCTACATATTTACCCAGTCGATTTGAAAACTTATGTGTATACAAAAACCTGCACATAAAATGTTAATAGCAGCTTTATTCATAATCACCCCAAATTGGATGCCGTCAAGGTGTCCTTCAGTAGGTGAATGAATAATCAAACTGTGGCACATCCCGACGATGGTGTCTATAAGACACAGTATTGCAAAGTAGGTCCACTACATGCAAGGGGTGTTTGTTGCCACAGGGTGGTGGTTACTTAAGCTCTTGAATGGTTTGAAATCTCCCTTAGAACTTAGTTCCCAAAATAAAATTCAAACCAGACATAAATTCCTCCTGCCAGCACACTGAAAGAAACTTTTTATTCTTTTTGAAAGGGTTAGATTTCTCACCACGTGGTTTCTACTATAAAACGTAGTCACATCTTTGCCAGGCTAAACCACAGAAAGAAACTTAAGGGAACCACGTGTCCCCAATTTGCCTGGGGCACCCTAATTTTACACGGGTTGTCCCATGCAATTATTAATAGTAATCCTTTTTACTTTAAAAAATGTACAGTTTGGACAATATGGAGCCTCTTCAATTTTTCCCAAAATGGATCACCTTGGGTCACCCCAGCTTTGTACATCTTGATTTAATGAAATTTCCGCTTTTTACATATTTTATGATATGGGTCAGTGATTTGATTTCTTTGCTCAAAAGTCAGCTGTCTTTTTCAAAGACATCTGTTTTAATTAGACCTGCCCTAAGGGAAGTCTTTTGTTTGTTTTGCTTTGTTTCATGCAAAAACTTGGAACTTTAAGGGTCACTACTGTGCTTTGGAATCTGAAAGATTGAAAAAAAAACAAACCAAAAAAAAAAAAAAAATCCTTTATTCTTTCTCTTGCAAGTCATGTTCATTGCCACAAGGTGGTGATTTACTCAAGGGAAACCCTTCGATGATCCAAATTGCACACGGGAACATTTTCTTTACTAAAACACCTCAGAACTGTGATGTGACTGTAAAACAAGAGTGAACCTCCTCAGTTTAAGAGCAAAACCAACACCGTTCACATATTTGCCCAGATAACTTTCAGTTTTTTATCTTAGACGATAAGACTGTACATCTACATCTTTGTCCAGGCTGATACCTCTTTGTTTCCATGTATTATGTTTTCTTTTTCCATGAGTTAACAACATGTCCCTACTGTGAGGAAGGCAGCTGGGAGTAGCAGAACTGGGAGCATTACAGTCAAAAAGACTTGGGTTGGATGCTGGACCTACCATCGCCTATCTCTGTGAGTTTGGGTAAGTTACTAAAGGTTCCTCGGCCTTAGTTTCCTTTCCTTGTCTTTAAAACGGGGACTATTGTAATACCTACCTTTCAGAAATGTTGTGGAGAGAGATGATGTCTTTTAAAGCGTCTTTTCAGTAAAGCTATTGTTGTTCTTGTTAAGGTATCATGCTCTCTATTCAGAGTGTAGGATCACTGCTGGGAGGCAGCTTCCCAGTCAAGGGTCGCCATGGCCACCACTTTCTTTACAGCCAGATGGAAACATTTGACTAGTTTTCCTCAGTGAGGGTGGCGGGGATGAGTTTTACTTCTGGGCCCAAGAGGTGAAGTATCAGATGTGGAATGCTGCACGTTCTGTTCCCATCTGCCAGTTTAATGTTACCAGGATGGCTTTCATGACCAGAAGTTTTAAAAGTTTGATGAAATTTAATGGATTTAAAAAAATTCTATGTTTATTGTTTTCTTTGCCCTAAGACATCTTTTCCTAAAGATTCTTTGCCCACCCCTGGTCATGAAGATACTCGCCTTATTTTCTTCCAGGAGTTATGAAAAACTTATAATACTAGGAATTATTAAAAATGATGATGAGGGGCAGCCGGATGGCTCAGTTGGTTAGAGCACGAGCTCTCAACAACAAGGTTGCTGGTTCAATTCCCACATGGGATGGTGGGCTGTGGCCCCTGCAACTAAGATTGAAAACGGTGACTGGACTTGGGGCTGAGCTGCGCCCTCCACAACTGGATCGAAGGACGACTTGGAGCTGATGGGCCCTGGAGAAACACACTGTTCCCCAATATTCCCCAGTAAAATGTATTTTTAAAAAAAGATAATGAAAAGAATTATTTAAAATTTACATTTAGGCTTATGATTCATCTCAAATTCATTCTTTAATTGAAATTTTTATTCATATAATTGTAGATTCATATAGTTGTAAAACTAACAGAGAAATTCTTTGTGCACTATTCTCAGTTTCACCCAATAGTAACATTTTGCAAAACTATAGTATAATGTCACAATCAGTATATTGACATTGATACAATTTACCCATCTTAGTCAGATTTCCCCAGTTTTAGTTGTACTCGTGTGTGTGTGTGTGTGTGTGTGTGTGTGTGTGTGTGTGTGTGTGTGTGTGTAAAGGTCTATAAAATTCTATCACCTGTGTAGGTTTGTGTATCCACCACTATAGTCAAGATCCTAAACACAGGAATCTTTGTGGTGCCCCCACCCCAATCCCTAACTTATGGCAACCACTATTCTGTCCTTCATTTCTAAAATCTTGTCATTTGAAAACGATATATAAATCATGTCATACAGTATGTCACCTTTTGGTCATCTTTGTTTTGTTTTGTTTTTTTCAGAATTCTTTAACTATTCTAAGTCTTTTGCTTTTCCTATAAATTTCAGAATTTATAGGAATGCTATAATGCTAATGTTTCTTTTACTCCTGTTGGAAGTTTGATTAGGACTGCATTGAATTTAAAGATTAACTTGGGGAGAATTAGCATAATAATATTTAGTGTTCCAATTTGTGACTGTGGCATATCTTCCCATTTATTTACTTTTTCGTTTCAGGAATGTTTTATCATTGTTGCAAGTCATTTGTATTTTATTTATTAATGCTACTATTAATGAAATTGCTGTTATGTTTTTACTTTTTTTCCAATTATGTGCTGCCAGTATATAAAAAATAGATTTTTGTATGTTGACTTTGTATTCTGAGACCTTGCTAAACTCACCTATTAGTTCTAGCAGATTTTGTTGATTGTGAGGCTGACTTTGCAAACATAAGCTAGTGAGCCACAAACCGGAAGCAGCCTGTTTCTGTGAGCCTACCAACACAACCAGGTTGTGTTGCATTTTCCTCATGTTGTAGAAGCCATTGAGGCTTCCCGTCAAACTGCTGATCTGTATTGCGCGTCCCTGAAGGACAAGTTGTCCCAGCTATGTTCTAGTGAGTCTTTTATCATGCAACTTCAGGTTCCCATCATGAGTGGGACTAATAAGCCTGTGCACCCACCACTCAGGCTTATTGAGACGTGAGGAGATGGCCAGGAGACATTCTGCACATTGTAGAGTAGTCCAATCACAGGGTCTCCTGGTGGCAGACATTTACAAGCAGAGGCACTCACTGCCTTTATTCCTAACTGTCTTTTCAGGTATGTTTATACAGTGAACAGCCCCGAAAGATAATATAGTATCTTCTTCTAAACAAAGGGCAGATTTGCTTCCAGCCTTGGAAGATAGAGGTGATGTCTTCCTCTACAGAAAGCATATTCACTCTCGGTGTAAAAGCTTTGGTTTCCCGAAGCTCAGGGTTCTTCTCCTATAACACAACCCGCGGCATGCGCAGGTGTACCTGTCCCTCTGTATTGTCCTATGGGAATGGAGGTTCAGGAAATCTGTGCAAAAATGCTAATAACCTGGCTCATACTGTTGCTGTGAGTAAAACCTATCCTTCATCTCCAACCCAAGAGTTTCACATCGGCTGCCGGTATCCATCCAAGTATGTGAGGATACCTTGTTAGCTTGCAAGTAGGATGACATCTCTGACCTTCATGGCTCCTGATACCTCTGGAGATGTAATGAGCTTTGCCCCTTGGTCGTTTAGGCTCCTCTGGGGGATTGCAGAGCAGGACTTGTTTCCCTTGTAACTTCCCATTAGAACAGAACTCCTCGCCCATCTATTTGGTCCAACAACAGAAGCTTTTGAGTACGTCAACTCCCTAGGACCTCATTAAGGAAAACTGTTCCTTCCCTGTGTCCCCTGAAGCGTCCTGAATGACTGCCCCAAAGACTGAGGGCTGAATGCTAAATGGCCTTCTGAATTCTCTAAACTTTGCCAATATTTCTCACAAAGATTTATGCACATTTTGGAATATTATGTACCATGCCCATATTTGTTTTAATGTAAAAATAATGTTTGAAAACTCAAACCATCAGGGATTTAAAAATGGTTTCTTGTCTTGTTTGTCAATGGGATGCTGCTCCTGGATTTCAGAAAACTGGGCTAAATTTAAATGAGCAAACCCTGTAGTTCAGCTTCAAAAATCCAGGCAATTTTTCTTTCTCTGACTTGTTATGACAGTATTTCAAATACTAAGACTCATGAAAACATCTGGCGATGAATGGCAATCATCTTTCCACTGTTTTGCAAGCTGGAGCTAGATGATTATTGAGAAGAAATGCCCGGGATACTGGTCTCAGGCTCCAAGTTGCAGAATGTCATCGAGGGTGTCTCCTGTGGAGAGGCCAGGCCACACTGTTCACGTGGCAGGGAATGGCTTTTGGCCAAGCTCTGCTGCTTCTCAGCTCTGGGAAATGTTGATCAAAGGATTTTTTTCAATGAAAAAAGATGTCTGATTCTTAAAAATTATTTAAAAATTAAACTGCTATTGTTTTTAGCAGTTTAATATGATGTGCCTGCATGTAGTTTTCTTTGTGCTTACCTTGTTGGGAATTCACCAAGCTCTTTGAATCTGCGGATTTATGTTTTTCACCAGTTCTGGAAAATTTTCTGCCATTTTCTCTTTGAAGACTGTTTCTATCCTAGTCTCTCTCTCTCCTTTCGGGACTCCAGTGATAGGAATGTTAGGCATTTGAATATATCCACGTGTGTTTTATACTATTATCTCCTTTTCTCTTGATCTTTTTTTAGTTTTAGTGTATTCTGATTGGTCTTCTAGTTCTTTAATCCTGTATTCAATCTGATATTAAACTTATCCAATTAGTTCTTAATTTCAGTTATTATACTTTTTAAGTTCTAGAATGTTTATTTTATTTTATTGTAGATTCCACTTATCTAGTGACATTTTTCTCTCCTTTCATCTATTTTATCTACCTTTTGTTTTATTCAACACACTAATCTAGGTGGGGATGATTTGACTTTGCAGTGAAATGTGTAAAACGGGCTAATCATTAATGCATAGCTTGGTGAATTTTCACATTTGTATATATCCATGTCACCCCCACCCCCACCCCCACATCAAGATACATAACATTTCCAAGCTCTCCTTTCCCACTCGGTTACCACTCTCCCCCGCCCGAGAGATAACCACTATTCTCACTTCTGTCACCATCAGTTAGTTTTACTTTTTACTGGACTTCACATATGTTGCCTTTTGCATCTGGCGTCTTTCACTTAATATAATGTCTGTGAGATTCATTTGTGTTGTTTATGTATCAGTACTTCATTGTTATTTATTACCATATAGTGATCTGTTATATGAATAAACCACAATTTATTTATTCATTCTTCAGTTAATAAACCTTTGGGTTGTCTCCAGTTTTGGGCTTTTATGACTAAAGCTGCTATAAATATTCTTGTACATGTTTTTTGGTGAGCATATTTACTAATTTCTCTTAGGGATGTACCTAGAAGTAGAAAGGTTGAAGGTTCAGGTGTAGGTTCCACTAAACAGTTTTTCAAAGTCAGTTGTGCCAGTTATCAATTTATAGCCTCTCAGCTCCAAATCCAGCCTTAATTACCTGCTCTCTGGTAATGGGTCTGGACCCTGCAAACATTTCTCCTTTGCCATGTTAAGCTTTGTCAGTGGAGAGCACTAACAGCCACTACAGGAGAAAGGAGCTTCTCTTCCTGGTTCTGATATGCTCACTTGGCAGGATCCTGTAGCACATGGTTCCTGCAAATGTGGCGACTAGAAACACATAGCACATCTCCACGAGCAGCTTCCTCCAATACTCCAGAGGTTGACTTTCCAGTGCATCACTCTTGTGGCAGGTTTTCCAGCAACTTTCACAGTATGGCACCTTTCTATGGATGGCTTCCCTCAGCACCCAAGAGGAATGCTTTCCAGTGAATTCCATCTGCATGGAACTTGCATGAACTTCATCATTCAGTGGGTCATGCCTGCGCTGGCTCCAACAAGGTATGGATCTCAGCCTGTTGGTAGAAGGTGAGGGTCAGGGCCTCATACAAGTTTGTTCCTTCCTTGGATGCTCTGCCTCAGCCCTAGAGGCTGTTCTTCATATTTGCTTTAACCATATTCTTTAGAGTTCGCTTTTCCGCTTAGTAGGCAGATAGTCCCTTCTTATACTTAATTCTTTATATTAAAATTTGCTTGTCCAAATTACTGTGTGGTTTCAGTATCCTGAGTGAACTTTGGCTGATATGTGGATATACCGTTTTACCTTTCTACCAGCAATGTGTGAGAGTTCCAGTTTCTCTACCATCAGTTGTTTCAAAGTCTTGTTTACTAACTCCAGCATCTGAATGATCTGGGTATCTGCTTCTATTGTCTACTTTTTCTCTTGCTTATAAATTATACAGCAGGTGCCAAAAAAAATATATACACATTTAAGAAAAGAAAACTGTATTAAAATTGTAATACTCAAAATGTACCGATAACAAAAGATGAATACAAGTCACATTTGACTTTTGCAATTGCAAGACGTGCTCCAAGTGGTTACCATCAGCATCCAGACACTTCTGATGATGGCGAACAACTATTTGAGCAACATTGACCAAAGTGGTGTCTACTTGTATACATTTTTTTGGCACCCCCAGTATTTTTGTGCCTCTTCACCTGACTATGTTTTTTCTTTTCTTTTTCTTTCTTTTTTGTTTTAACTATATGCAGATATTGTGCATAGGAGGTAGAGAGACTTCAGGTGATGTATTCTGATAAAGCATTCCTTCTTTTTTCTGTTAAGTAGATGGGGGTGAGGAATGATCATCTCGATCCAATGAAGAATTAAGGATTTGGACTGAATTTCAATTTTTGCAAGACTTAATCTATCTCTGGTTTATCCCCATTCCTCACATGTGGATTTTGATTGGGAATCTTGCAGATCTCTGTATCTTCAGCCATGGAAAACTGGAGATTCAGCTTTGCCCTGCAGAGGTTCCCCAATTCATCTTTCCAGACTTTGTCCCCATGGAATGTCATACTCTGGCAAATTTAACGAGGCGGGAGCTGGCCTTGTGTTTGAGGCAGGCCCTTTCTTCTTGGGGAGCCTTTGTTTTTTAAGCACGGTGGGACTGTGGAAGATTTCACTCTGCTTATTAAATACATTCTCAGGCCCAAAACTCAGCAAATGTCATGTCATGTGGAGAAAATTGGTTGTGATTTTAAGGCCACCTGTGTTCCAATTTGGCATTCTAGTACCATGTGGCTACTAAAAGCTTTGCTGTTTTCTCTTTCCTCCATTAGAGGTCTTCCTTTGGGCAAAGCTTGATCATTAGCCAGTGGCATTAGCCATATTGGCAAATGTCCTGAGGGGCGGGGAGAGGGAACAGCTGGAAAGCTTCATTTCATTTCATTGCAATAGGAGTACT
This sequence comes from Rhinolophus sinicus, assembly GCF_057876585.1. Taxonomy (NCBI): domain Eukaryota; kingdom Metazoa; phylum Chordata; class Mammalia; order Chiroptera; family Rhinolophidae; genus Rhinolophus; species Rhinolophus sinicus. The sequence goes on from NC_142505.1 coordinate 36,936,018, forward strand.
GGCCTGCCACAATCTATTGTATCCTGCCTAGAAGGGGAAATTTCCTAGGCTTTTGAAAATTAAAAGTCTTTTCTTTGCAAACTATTGTCTCTAGCCTATTTGAAAATCTTAGAGTTGACTTTTCTTTCTTGACAGATTTTTGCTGTAATGTCACTACTTTGAGGCTCTGAGTGTCAAAATATGAATCAATATTTTTCAGACGGTACGTCACAACCCATTAGTGAGGCATGATATCAATTTAGTAGATCTTGCCAGTATTTTATAGTGGAATAGAATAGAATAGAATAGAATAGAATAGAATAGAATAGAATAGAATAGAATAGAATAGAATAGAATAGAAGTGCATCACACATAGTAAAGATAAGTATTGTTTCAGGAAAGTTTTGTTTCACTTGAGTGTGTATGTGTGTATTCTGGTTTGTAATGTAAAATCTATTTGTTCCTATGGGTTTAAAAGTCACTGGACTTTAAACCGAGGAAAAGCCAAGGGTGGAACAAACAAATCATCAGAAACAAACAGTGGAGTATGGACAACTTTTTGGAGAAGTTTGGCCATTAGTGGGAAGTAGATTGATTGAAAGCTGCTCTTCTGGCCTCAGAGAACAAGAGGGAGCTGATGTGAGGGATGAACCATAAGAATCAGGGAAGAAAATCTTGGGAGGCCCAGCTCCTAATGGAACTCATGCAGGTGTGTGTGTTTGGGGAGTGGGGTGGAGTGGGGGTTGCAGAAAGAGCTAAAGATGAGAAATGGCTGAACCTGGATTGGTAAAGGCCATGAAAACTCTGAGAGAAGACTATATAGTTCTTGATGCCATGTAATGGGCAGCCCAGGGAAGAAAGGCCTTGTATTTGGCAAGAAGAAAATTTAGCTGAGGGGATAAACAGGCATGGAGGTGCCGGTGAGGCTCTTCTGCTAACCCATGATTGGTGCTTTAGGGTCAGCAAAAGATCTAATTCCATCCGCAGGCCTGAAGAGACTGACTGGAATGAGTGCTCTTCACCTTCTCCCTACTTTCCCAACACAGACACACACACCACTGAGCTGCCCATTGAGGCCAACAAACACAGGGAAAAGAGTATAGACTCCGTGGTCAGAATACCCTGTATCTCAGGCTACTGGCTGGGTGGGGTTTGGCTTGGGGGGTCTCCTTAGGTCAAAAACAGGACAGGTAAGACTTTTGCAGGTTTGGGAGGTGGGCAGTCCCATCACTATGCCCATGTCTGACACACCTTGAGTTCTCAGGACCTCAGATCTGCTTTTACCCTCAGGGACTACATTGGGCAGGGAGTTCTAGAGGAAGGTTGTTCCACAATGACCTGGCTAGCTCCTGGCCCTGAAGTCCCCCGGTTCCCCAGGTTTTCCCACTGAACCCCCAGGCACCAGCTCGGGTCTGTTCTGAGGCATGGTAGTCAACAAGCCTCAGGCCAGAGAGGCAAGCACAGGATAGATACATCACGGTGGGTGAGGCACACTTGTTCATGTCATTGAGCTGGAAAGTTCTACTCTGGGTCAGCCCAGTGGCTCTGACCTTTGCCCTGTTCCAGGAGCTGGCTCCTGGCCTGAGGCTGGCCTGGGAGCTCAGGGTCTGAAACTTGGGCCTGAGTCCTACCTGGGATTTCGGTCAGGAATCTGGCCTTCTACCATACCCCAAATATACCTGTTCAGCCTTTCAGATCTGCTGGAGTTTTTGGAAAGACTTGAGCTCACTCAGACCTCAACATATAAGTTTTCGCTCTCCCTATCAGGCTAGCTGATTGGCTTTGTCCTTTGAGCCCTGGCTCAAGCATCACTTCTCGGAGAAAGCTGCCCTGGACACTCGACCTCTCCCAGCACTGGGTTAGATGCCCTTTCTCTGGACTCCCATAGCCCCTGGCACCTTTCTCTTCCACACCACTTACACCTCAGTGGCATTCTGAGTGTGCTTGAAGGCAGGTCTCTGCCACAGTGCCTGGCACACAGTAGGTGCTCTGGCAGTGTTTACTGAATGAATGAACTATCAAACCCAGGCTTCATTTTTCTACTCAGTGACCCTGTTCTTTAACGCCCCTATTTGCCAACAATTGAACCATGTTTTACTTCAGGGCTCGAAGAACAAAGGAGGCAGCCCAATGGGAGAGAAACCCTGTTATAAGACCCCAGCCACAGCCTGCAGGTTTAATCTCACCATTAGAGAACCCCAGGTAACTGTGTGTGATTACTAGCTGCTTAAATTCTATTTCTGAAGAGACAGATTATTAAAGATTTGTGCATGAAAATAGTATAAAGACAAATCTTTGACACTTGTGCAGATAGTGTAGCCACTCAAGCTGAGGACAACAGTCTGGCCACTAAGTCAGTCAGGGCCCAGGACAGGATGTCTCCTGATGCGGGGAGTCCCCGAGGGGCTGACAGACAACCAGACACACAGAGCCCTGCCCACCTCCCCTAAGGAAGAGGCAGATTCCACAGCAAGACTCAGCCAGTCTGGATGAACATCTGCCCCTCAAGCCCTGTCCTCAATCAGTTCTTTTACTCCCTACCAAGGTGACATCAAATCCACTCCCCCTGCCATGGACTCTTGGGGTCCATGGGACCTTCAGAGTAGCAGGTGGACCTAGAGATGCAAAGGGCACAACAGCTCTCAGCAAATGGCTGCATGGCTGCTTGGGATGCCCATCGAAACCTGCATCAAATTGGGAGCCCTCGCCTGGCATGAAGGACTCGGGGCAGTAAGGTTCCCTTAGGCCTGGGGTGGAGGGTGAAGCTCTCAAAATGATAAGGGATGAGTTCCCTGGATATGTAAAGCTGGTTCCAAGCCATCATTGAGGTTCACCCACAAAAAGAACATCCTCAAAAATGACAGTGCTAATCAAAACTACAGTGAGATACCACTTCACCCCCCACTAGAATGGCTATAATAAAAAATGACAGACAATAACAAGAGTTGGTGAAAATGTGGAGACGCTGGAACTCTCATACATTGTTGGTGAGAATGTAACACCATGCAGCCACTTTGGAAAACAGTTTTGGGATCCTCAAAATGTTAAACATAGTTAGCATAGGACCCACAATTCTACTCCTAAGTAGATATCCAAGGGAAATGAAAACATGTTCATACAAAGACTGTGCATAAATGTTCTTAGCAGTTTTATTCATAATACCAAAAAAAGTACAAACAACCTGTCTACCTGCTGATGAATGGATAAACAAAATGTGCTGCACACATGCAATGGAATATTATTCAGTCATGAAAAGGAGTGAAGTGCTGCAACATGGATAAACCTTGAAAACATTGTGCAAAATGTAAGACGCTGGTCACAAAAGACTGCATGCTGTGTGATTCCATTTGTATGAAACGTCCTGAACAGGTAGAGCCATAGACAGAAAGTAGATTAGTGGTTTCCAGAGGCTGTGGGGAAGATGGGAAGGAGGAGTCACGACAAATGGGTACATTTGGGGGGGAGGGCAGGTTATGAAAATACTCTGGGATTAGATAATGGTGAGGGTTGCACAAATTAGTGAATACACTAAAAACCACTGAATTGTATACCCTAATGTGGAATTTTATGGTATGTGAATTATATCTCTATTTTTAAAAAAGGAAAAAATGACGCCAATGGAGTAGTTAGCGGAACTAAAACAATGAAATGGAGCGTGAGTGTCGCGTGTCCCGATTGCATCCATCTGAACGAAATTTGGGCCCAGGAATGGTGCAGCAAGAGGGCTTGGGGAAGCGACTCTGGAGGCAGGATCTAGGAAGAAACACGTCCCAGGATTCTAAGGGAACGTGATTAAGGTGGCTATTCCCAAACGCTTAGGACTGGGGAGGCGTCCGGAGGCTCAGAAGTTGGCCAGGCCAAACGGCGATTTAAAGGTTGGAGCACAGAGGCTCTTAAAGCGGCCGGGGTAAATTCCCATTCTGCGTCCACCTTAAAGCCAGCTCCAGGGCGCCACGGGTCGGACCCGGGTAAGTGCTCGGGGCCGCGGGGGAGGCAGCGGCGCCAGCCCTGTTCCCTGGCTGGGCTCACACGCCCTGCCCGCTTGGGAGACTCGGAGCGGGTGACTGGGACTCTGCGTGCCGCGTGCTGGAGCCGGGGTGCAGGCAGGGGCGGGGGGGAGTCGCGGCGTGGGGCCGGCCTCCTCCCGCGCCCCCGCAGCGCTCTATTTTTAGCAGGCGCTGTTGCAATATAAGGAATGCGCCGCGCGTCGGGCACTCCCGGCGCGCGCGGGCTGCGCGGCCGCTTTAAGGAGGCGCCGGGGTGGGGACGGGCCAGAGCGACCGGCGGGCCCGCGGGCCGGGAGCCGTCAGTCCGGCGCGAGCATGGAGGAGGCGGCCTGAGGGCCAGAGCCCAGACCGGGCTGCAGCGCGCGGTGAGTGATCGCGGCAGCAGAGGACAGGACGGGAGGAGAGGGGAAGAGGCCTGGCCGCGCTGCCCCCCGCCCAGGCTGGCGCTTTGTTCCGGGGCCGGAGGTGTGGCCGCCCCCGGCCCGGCCGCGCTTCTAGCGGAATGCGCTCTGGAACTGGCGGTGAGTGGCCTTTTGCCCCCGCAGCAGGCTCCGGCATAACGGTGTGCGATTGTGAAATCGGCCACGACCGAGACTCCAGTAGGGAGGGCCTGCCCACCGCCCAAAAAGCCCCTGTTGTGATAACCGCCCTTGGGTTCCTTGTCTGCCCGGGCGAGGACCCGCGGGGAGGTGGGCAGCCTAACTCGGGGAGGGGGGGTGCTTTCTCTCCTTTTAAAATGGCGTTAACAAGCTCAGAACTCCGCCGGGGGAGTTGTCAAATTCAGTTGAATAACAAAAAACAGCCTGCTTCATAAACAACCCTTCACTGCCCCGAGGCTCAGGGCTCTGGTCACGACAAGGGCCCGGTTTTCATTCAGTGACCCGACTTGGTTGGGGCGCTCACCGTGTGTATGGGGTACAGTGCCAACTCCTGCTCCGAGGCAGCTCAGGTTGTGGGAGCAGACAACGTGGAAAGTCAGGGAAGGCCTCCTAGAGGAGGTGATGCCAGACGGAGCGTGGCCACTGGACACCCAGTTGGACTCTGGCTAGGATGGAGGTCTGTGCTGGCTGTGGGGGACAAAGCTGAGTCAGGAGAGGTGGAGAAGGGCCACTTCATTGAGGTCCTGGTCACGGAGCTCTGGGCTTGCCCCTCTTTCCCCCATGAGCCCCTGCTGGTATCTAACCTCCTTGGGCTAGAATGGTTCTTGCCCCTCCAGAACTCAACTGTCCTGGACCTGGCAAGAGAGGGTGACTGGTAAGGCTCGGAATTGTGGCCTCAAAAGATGACCTTCCTGCCAACAGAAGTAATAAGGAAACCTGACTTTAAAAACCCTGAAGCTCCACTGTAATAACAAAAGCCAACAGGGCTTACAAGGAGCAGACTTGGATGTGCTTGCTCATCATTTGGCAAGACTCCTTCAAAGGTTTTCTTATTTTCCCCATATGCAGGTGGGGCCTGGGGCTGAAAGGGTCAGTAATATGCTGGAAATCCTAGAGACCTGCTTTAGACCATGTAGCTAGCTGTTCAGGCCCCTCTTGAGAGGGTTGGGCTGTCCTGGGCTTGAAGGTTCCCGGTGCAGCCTGTGTTAGGCTTTTGCTCTATTAACATTCACTGGTGGGTTGAAGTGTGGGGTGGTGAGCTGTTAGTATTAATAAGTGACACGTGTCAGAGACTTCGCTGTGAACAAAGCACTTTACTGAGACAGTTCTTAGAGTTTCTCCTGCTTCTCTTCTGGGGGAGGAAACTTGAGCTGGCTAACGTTTTATAAATCTCCTAATTTCCTGTAAATCGCATGTCCCTGCTGACGGGTTGAAAATGTTTCAGGCCATGGTTTTCACCCTTGGGTCTGTTCTCACTGCCCAGCGGCCAGTTAGATTCTCTCTCTGTGGTTTATAGTGTAGTTTGTCCTTTTTCTGCCAGGGCAAGAGGCACGGGGCTTGGACGCTCCTGGGTTTTCAAGGCTGCAGGGTCTGCCAGCCTTTCTGGGGTAGAGGGGGTGTTGAGTAAGCTGGGTGCTCTGGTGGAAACTGCCCCTCCCCATAGTGGCCTCAACATTTCCTTATGGAGAAGGGGAGTCAAGGCCCTCTGCTGAGCCCTGCTGAGGCAAGCAGCAGCCTTCCAAGGTTGCCAGCTTTGCTCCTGGGTAAGGCAATTTGTATTTTTCCACTACTCATGTTTTCACCTACACAAGACATATTTGTGACAGGTATAACTTTTATTATTAGCTCTAACCACAGGTATTTCATGCTTTCAGTTATCTGAGCTGCTTATAAACCGACAAGTCAGTTATCCCTGGGGTTGGTTCCTGAGCTTGATTGATCACCTGGAACCAGGGAGAACCGCTGGGCTCTGACGAACTGAACTAGCTCCTGGGGTGAGTGGCTCTAACATCAGTCGGAACTGCCTGTTGACCAGCCTGCGGGATTGAGTGAGTTCTCAGGGAAATGTGACCTCCATTTTATATTTCACATCTGGTATAATCATTGTTCTACCCATGAAATGCCCCAAAGGGAGTATGCCTCCCTGCAAGTGATTGAAAACATACCTGCTTGTGAGCGTTGTGTCATTTATACAAACCATACTCATGTGAACTAAGTGGGAACACATTCTTCTGCAAAGCTGGGATGTTCTCAAGTGTCAGAGGGTGTGCACTGAGTTCCAGAAGCTCTGTGTCTGCCAGGCCCAGGGCAGGCATCCAGCTGGCCGTAAGGTACAGTTAGTTACCTTTGTCTGGGGATGAGAAAAAGGAGCTGAGTGAGCTCCCTGTGTGTCCCGGGGCATCTGGCAGGTGCCCAGTGTCTAGAGGCTGAGCAGAGAATTCAGGCTTTGAGGGGAATTTTGTTGGTGGACTCTGAGGCTTTGTTAACCCTCGTAGTATTGGGTTATGCCCCTGGGCCCTATGGTACTGGATCAGTGGGGATGCTTTTGACTACAAATGACAAAGCCCAAGTAATGGTGGACTGAACAGAGTTTAGATCTCCCAAAGATGCTCTCAGCTCATGTGAGGTCTCTGCACACTCGGATGGGATACTAGTGCCACTTACAGCAAGTTCTTGCATGGGACAGGTAGCTGAGCTTGCAGAGCAATGGATTTTACCTTCTTGGGTCACAGCCTTTTTAATATGCCAATAAGATGCCCAGAGAAAAGTTGCTTGGTGCTACAAAATTGGGCATACATTCCAGGGATTCATGGATCTCTGAAAACGGGTCCTGGAGCCCAGGTTAGATCCCCTGGTCTAAGCCACATTACTTCACTATTTACCTGGGACCTATTGTGTCGCTCTGCCCACTAGGCCAGCATGTCATCGTTTTAGAGACAGATGTCAGGAATGAAAATAGAGTGGGACGGTTGTCAGTTCTCAACCTGTGTTGAAGTCTATGCAGTCAGGCAGCGGCGGTGTCTTATGGAACTCTGACTAAGAGGGCAATGCTGCTGCTACCTCATGCTTCAGGCAGGCCAAGATGACAGCCACGTGCACTGCTTGGTGCCTGCCATGCATCCCTTGGTGCCCATTTCCAGTCTGTTAGGTAGCATTCCTGCTGCGTGTGATGAGATTGTCCTGCCTATGCCCAGGGACTCCACCCCCTGGCTCTCCTTGCTTGCCCCCACCACTGAGCCCTTTCCCCTTTTAGATGTTTGCGTGACCCAAGGCAGCTTTCTGAAGCCACCCATCTTGTAGGGGTCATGAAGTAGCAATGTGTATTTAGCGTCTTAATGTCCCTGTCATTGTCAGTTTAGTATTCTTGGTAGCTTTACTCGTGGGGCCTGTTGATGGCCAAAGGCCAAATGACAATGTGGGTCTTTACTGGTTGCTGAGGTGACATCCTGAGTCTCACAGGGGCATATGCTCATCAAGAGAGCCTGGCATCCGGCCACCGAGATGGATAAAACATCTTGATTTACATGTGGATTATATTGCTAATGAGGTTTTTGAGAGTACCAGGAGAGGATTTGGCTGTGCAGCGTGTAGTGGTAGAATGAAGGAGGATGGGGTGGCGAGGAGGCAGCTCGGAGCTCGGAGCTCTGATTCCGGTCCTCTGTGACTATCTACCGGCCCTTGGATGGGTCCTGTGCTGCAGGGGCCCAGGCACCAGCTGGGACTTCTCTGCCCCGCCCTCAGGCTTGTCATGGGGATTAGATGAAATACACAGATGAGAACATGCCTAGGAAACCAGAAAGGGTTACACAAATGAAGAGCATTATCAACATTCAAGCGCCCTTCAGATAACAGAATCAGAGCCCCAGAGGGGCCCCTGGAGCCTGTGTAGTTTGGATTCAGACCTAATAGAACACATTTCTCATAGTGGCGAGGGAGACAATTTTAGGTGGGACCCATATAGCATCCTTTAGTTTATTAGTTATATACCTGTTTATAGGTATTATAAAAAATGCAGGCATCACACCAAATCTGTGTTTTTTTGTTTGTTTTTTTGTTTTGTTTTTTAATGGGTATTTAGCTCAGACTAAGGCTAAAGAAAGATTTTTAAGTGACTCCTGAAGGGAAGGCTGAGACACTTTCAATAGGGGAGTCCCTTCCTTGCAGCCTGTGAGGCTTCAGCTGGACCCTTCTAGAGATGGGAAGATTGCTGCCCCTCAAGGCAGTCTACTCCATTTGGGGATTCTCATCCTTGCAGAGTTCTTTCCTTTCTCCCCTTACGCTGTCTACTGGATCTGCCCACATGAACCTTTGACCGTCATGCTTCTCTCAGGCTTGAGCAGCTCTACTTTTCTTCAACTGCTCCTCAAATGGCATGCTTTTAAGGACAGCCTCTCTGTGTGTCCGGCAGCCTTTCCCTCTCTCTCCCTCCCTCCCTTCCGTCTTTCCTTCAGCAAAGCCTTGTGGGCTAGCCACTCTATATTCACCATCTCTAAACCTCTCAACAATTTTGCTGTTCGCCTTTTGCAGATATGGGAACTGAGTCTCAGGGAGGTTACATAGACCACCATAGCCCTAGTCTGAGAAACAACCTGACCAAGGTCTGCCTGCTCCCGGAGCACATCCTCCTGTCACTGCACTGCTCCCAGAACTGGATGACCAAAAATGACCCATCTCGTCTCTCCTGGTGCTCATGGGACATGTACTGCGGGGACATGACCACACATGAGAGCTGCATTGGAGCAAAGGCCTCGAGGACAGGAGCTAGGGCAGCGCGTGCACAGGGACGTTAGGAGGCAGCAGAAACCACAGGGGTGCAGAAGCAGCTGGTTGGCAGAGAGGCCGAGAGCCTAGATGGCATGGTTTTCACAGACTCTCTTAATCTTACAGTCAGCAATGAACCCCTAAATCATTTGTGCACATGGTACCTTTTTTAATTTTGAAAAGGAAAAATATAAGGGATAATATAACAAACACTATGTACCCATTACCCAAAATGAACAGATACAACCATTTTGTTTGCATTTGATCCTTTCCTGGCACGTATCCCTCATCCTGAGACCCGCTTGGTCTGGGCCTGTCCTCAGCCTGTGGTAGACTTTTGGAGCTTTGCTCCTGACTTTCCATGCATTGGCTCTTTCAGCTAATGTCCCCAGCTAATTCAATGGAAATGCCACGTAGGTGTCCATCCAGGTTGTTGATAGATCCTTTTGCTGCCTATGACCACACTGGGGAGAAACTACCAGAGAGCAGGACGAATATGCACTTTGGGATTTAACCCTTTTCAAAACAGTTGATTCAGCATCTAAAAACATCTGCCTTGATCCTTGTGGGCCCGGCTCCAGAGCATAATTTAGTCACAGCTGCCCCAACTGAACTGTCATTTAAATGGTAGATGTATATATTTGGAAAAGAGAGAGAAAAAAGCCACGATTTTCTTTTTATAATTAGATGACAATTTGTTAAGCAGTTCATCTTACACGATCTTTAACAAATAACATTTTCTAAAGTATAGAACTCCTTTAAAGGAAAGAAGACTACAGTACAATGTAGAACCTTGCTAATCTCTAACTTTGCCTTTCTAGCTATCCCTTTACTCAGCTTTCCCAGAAAGAACTTCCAGGTGCTTGGTCCCCAGTTGGGGGTGGGGGTGTGGGGGAGAGAGGCAGCTCTCCAGCTGCAGAGGTGGAGTGCTCCATGATGGTTTCTCACCCAACTCTTCGCAGCCTTCTCCTCTGCACCCCCTGACTGACTCTCCAGCTGGAACCTGACACCATCCCTCTTGCCTGGAGCTGGGGCTTGAATTAGAACAGTAGCCAAGTAGTGCTTTTAAAAGCTGGGCGGAAAAGATTCAAACACTCTGGAGAAGCCTTCCACACCCAGGCAGATCCCATTTTCAGGGAGTCATGTACAACTGGGGGCAAAGATTTAAATGAGTTTCATAATAGAACATGGGGACCCGAGGTGGTCCCCAATTCCTCTTAGGTAGGGAGAATGAGTTGAAATGTTTTCTGTCCCCGAGTTGCCAACAAACATCGGCACTGCCTGTGTCGCTTTCCCTCACTCTGACGGAGATGCTGCAAAGCCAGCGAGGGCTGGGAGCCTGCAGACCTCAGGAGAACCTGCTTGGTTAGGGTTTGTCTCGCCATGGGAGCGATGAGAAGCTGTACCAGTGAAGGCAGTTAAACATATTATAAAACCAGTTCCAATTTGATTATACACATATATGTTACATTTATTGGCCCACTTTTTTGTTTTCCAGATCCTGATGGTTTGGGTTATTTCTTCTTAAACTCCTCCCATTATTTCTAACATGGCTTCATTGGCTCCAGTCTTAACATCTCTCACTTAGAATACGGCAGTAGCATTGCAATTGTTTCGCTATCTCTAGTGCACTGAGCTGGTGTATTGTCATGATACAAGAGCCATCTCTAATTTTGCCCTCTCTAAATTCATCCTAAAATCGACCAAAATGAAATATGACCAAATCAACTTTGAGCATTTTACTCCCTTACTTGTAGACCCGTTAATGAGTAAGGAGAAGGGACTAGTCCTACTAGATATTAAAACACACAGATATTGAAACACAAAACTGGAAGAATTGTAGTGTCACTCCGTCATAGGAATAAACAGGTCAGTGAAACAGAATAGAGTGCCTCCTCCAAAGTGCACCCCCCCGCAAATCTTTTTATGCGAAATGATGCTGTAGGCCCACTTTTAAAAAAAATGTTCTAATTTTAAAAGTATCGGCTATACATACTGTGTGTTAGGCTGCCCATATTAAAAGTACAAGGTCTGACAATTAAGTTCGCGAACTCATCCTAGAAAAAGTGCTACATACCTCATTGCTGAATATCACTATAGTCACCTTTGAAGTACTCCCCTTGGGGCGCTATGCACTGATGCCAGCACCTAGTCCACACTTCAAAGCAATTTTGGAACTCTTTTTCTGGAATGGCCAGCAGAGCTGTCGTTGTATTACCCTTGATGTCCTGAATGTCATCAAAATGCCTTCTTTTCAATATTTCTTTTGTCTTCACGTAAGTTAAGAAGTCACTGGGGGCCAGATCAGGTGAGTAGGGGGGGGGTGTTCCAATATAGTTATTTGTTTACTGGCTAAAGCTCCCTCACAGACAGTGCCATGTGAGCTGGTGCATTGTTGTGATGCAAGAGCCACGAATTGTTGGTGAAAAGTTCAGGTCGTTTTCATCTAACTTTTTCACGCAGCCTTTTCAGCACTTCCAAATAGTAAACTTGGTTAACTCTTTGTCCAGTTGGTACAAATTCATAATGAATAATACCTCTGATATAAAAAAAGGTTAGTAACATCATTGCAACAAGTTCTCGAACTAAATTGTCAGACCTCCGTAAAAGTACTTCTAGGTATATGGAGCTGTGTGGAGGTTGCTGAAAGGGGGGTGGATTTGGGGAGGCCCACTCACCCCTTAAGTGCCGACCATTTTGGGAGATCTTAGAGACAGTTTCTTGTCTCCCTAAAGCATTATGTATTCATTTCAAAAACAAAATTACTTTTAATTAGTTTTAGGGTTTTTCTTTTTTCTTTTTGTGCTTTCGAATTTCAAAACTCCGTTTTGAAAACTCCCCCCTTTTAGATTACCCACATATTTACCCCTTTATATTTTCATTCCACTGGAAATGAGGTCCAAAGGAGGACAAAGAGGCAAACCCATCCTTCTTGGGGTACCATTCTCTCATAAGTAGGCTCAGCAGCCCAAAATAGCCTCTATCATGTTCTTTCAATGCCTGCTTTATTGTAACCGGAGATGATGGAAAAGGGTGGAACCACTGTCGCCAAGCCTTGGGGCATATATGAGAAAATAATTTGTATGAACTCTGTCTTCTCAGCCGTCCCGCCACACCCACATTCCTCAGGTTGGGATCTCTTGGGCCCCAGAGCTACAAAGGCCCTGTGCTCTTCACACTCTCCTCACACCCAAGCCCTTCTTTTCCTGCTAAGGAAGCCAGGCCCCAGGTGCCCTGGTAGCACTCCCAGGGGCTAATGTCAGCTGGCATCAGAGCCTTCCCGTCCACCACCATTCCCTGACCCCCGACCCCAGCCGCCCGCAGTGGACAGAGGCTTGAGTCCACTTCTCTGGGCCTGGGTGGGTGTTTCCTGCATGTTTGAGATTTTACGGAGGAAATCAAAATAAAGGAACAAAGCCTTTGTTTTACTTCTGGACTCAAACTGGGGACAGCTGGAGGGATGGAAAGGGGGAGCAGGAGCAGGTCACTTGGCACTTCAACAAAATAACCATTCTAATAAAGCATTGAACAGGGATTTTTTTCTATTTTGGGTTGGTGTGAATGAATAGGAAAGCTGGGCGGAGGGCTGGGAGGGCCTCTGTGTGGAAGGAGACGGCCCCAGGCAAGGTCTCCGGCAGGGGTCTGCGCCCACTAGCAGGACTGCAGAACTGGCAGCCAGTGGAGCTGGGGGAGCGCTCAGTCTTCCTTCCTTCCTCAGGAGAGTGGGCATGGGCCAGTTTCTGCCCCCTTCCTGTTATCTGTGTGACCCTGGGCGAGTCCCCCACTGCGTGTTTGCCATGTTTATAATGGAACAGTGCTGCTGTCATGCAGATGGCCCCGCCACCCTGTCTCTCTTTTTGCTCTAGTCCAGTTATATGGGGTCGGGCCCTCATCCCACATATGTAGAAATGGGGAGGTGTTCCCCGCAATGTTTCTTCATTCTCCCCAAAGGATCTCTTCTTGTAGAAAATCTCTGAGTATATCATTTATTTTTCTTTAAAAATTACCCATGCATCATTGAAAACCCTTCCCATCTGCAGTATTTCTGGGGATTTCGGAGTAGGGAGTGTGCCCGCTGGCCCGTGGCCTCTGGTCGGGCTCAGCTGCCACACTTTGCATGCGTACAGTAGTCTTTTCCTCATTTCCTAAGCCTCACGAAGCCAGCCTGTTGTATAGAACAGGCTTTCACCAAGACCTTATAAGAAAGGGGCTTACCCATTGCTCAGAACACGGCAGAAGTTAAAACTATTCAGACAACTTCTTGCCTGCTCATGCCCTTGGAGAATTTCTCCCTGGCTGTCTGTTTCTTCAAGTGTAGTTTACTGCCATTTTTCAGGGGCCAATTCTCCTGGACACTTTCCCCCAGAACTTCGGAAAACTCCAACTTTCCATTACTTTTGATTGCAGAGCAATAACGACATTTATTGTAGACGAGGCTGTGGACCTACCTTTTTACATCTGAAAACGGCCGCCTAAGAGCTTGTCTAAACAAGAATTATATACCCTAGTCCAACACCTTTCCATGCAGGAAGAACTAGTCGGAGCTCCGGGATTATCACTATCATTAGTATGGCCAGATCAAATTCTTGAGGTGGCCTTTTTTCCCAATGACTAGAGCAAACCCAAGTGTTAATATTTTTTTTTCCTTCCGGTCAGAACATTTTGCAGAGTAGCTGTGAGGATTAGAACTGATGTAAATCAACAAATATTTATCGAGCACCTCCTTTGTGCAAGGCACATGCTAGAGATCGGAGATACAGTGTAGACGAAAACAGAGGACGGGCCCTGCCCTCCTGGAGCTGCCAGTTTAGTTGGGATGACACATTACATCATAACAATTAGGCAACTGAGTTCCAGCATGCAAAGTACTGTCAAGACAGACAGCTGGGTGTTTTGGAAGAGTCTAACAGTAATCTCACGTCGTCTGGTGTGGGGTGATGGGGGTGGCGAGGGAAGTAGATGTAAAGCACAGCGTCTGGACTTAATACACTGGTATTATAATGATCAGCCCTGGCCACAGGACTCAGCCTGATTCTTCCTCCAGCTGGTTGCTGTTACCATCCACCAACAGTAGTGTTGCCCAGAGAGGTTTATAGTTTTTCCAAGGTCACACAGCTAGTAAGTGGCTGCAGCACAAGCAGGATTCAGAACTGAGGCTGTCAGATGCATTTCCATGTTCCTGACATCTCTCTGCCTCCTGCTTTACCACCCAGTGATGGTCCACGTCAGATGGGCTATAGGGTGGGGTGTAGCTCTGCACCCCTTTCTCTGCACCCCTGAAACAAGCCAGAACAGATTATGGGTTGTGATCATTCCTCTAGTCGTCATAACTTCCTCGTTGAACCCTGGGGTAACCCAGCAGTAATACTTCAGTGCAGCTGAGCGGCTGGGGTCTCCGTGTAGATACAACTGTACAAAGTGATTCAAAGGGAGCACTCACCTCCTCCTCCTCCCTCTGCCCTGAGCGCTTTGGGACAACCTGGAAAACAGCTCGTTGGAGCCCCAGCCACCCTTCTGGCTAGTTTGGTGGAGGGGGCCACTGGCAAGACTTCCTACAACATACTGACATGATAATAATATAATAATAGCAAACACTTCAAGTGCCAGGCACTGTTCTAAGTGCTTGCGTATATTAGCTCATTCTGTCCTTATAACAATCCTGTGAGGTGGATACTGTTATTAACAGGTAAGAAAACTGAAGCACAGATGGGTTGAGCAATATGCCTAAGGTCACAAACCCAGCAGAGGGGGCAAATGCTTTGATTCATGACTTTTTACAAAAGTGCTGTTTGTAGAAAAATGAGGGTGGGAGGCTGCTACCCCCAGCCCCCCCCCTAATAGTGGCTTCTGGATGGGTCCTACCCCTTAGGAATGGAGCTGGTCTGCCAGCTCTGCCCTTTGCCGCCCTCTGCCCTCTAGGGCTAGCCACCCAGCCTGGCCAGGCTACTTAGGAGGGCAGGGAAAAATGCAGCAGCTGTTTAGAGCTTGGGGAGAGAGCTTAATGGGCTTAAAATCCAGAGCTTAGAAGGGTCCCTGAGAAGTCTTCCCTCCCCACCTCCAGCAGCCAGAGCCTCCCTCCTCCTGACACTGCCTCCCAGCCTTTGTGAGAAAACTCCCACACCCCCTCAGCCCACTCATTACCATGCCTGCCTCGTTTTCAGGAAGTTTCCCTCTTATTTTGCTCCTGCTCAGCTCTCTAAGTCCGGTTACTCTTCTAAAATGGAGATTGGCTTGGCTGTCCTCACTTCAGGGTAGAGCCTAGACCCTGTTTCTTCTCACTTTGGGTTAAACATAAAAATTGTCACGTTCTTCATTAATGGTGTTTAACAATTTGAATATAAATGATGGAAACAAATTAAAGCAACCGTCAGTTTTGAATGTGCCTTTCTGTCCTCCATCTCCCCCGGCCTCTGGGTTCTGACGCACTCCTGGAGTGGACTGAGCCCACCCCGTCCCGGCTGCTGGACTGGAAGTGTCCCTCAGGGCGGGTAACCCCCGCTGCTGCTCCTCCCCAGTGTCATTCCCACTTCCTTTAATCTCACCACACTTTACTGTGGCCAAAGCCAGCCCAAGCCCAGGCAGTGCAGAGTGCTCTGCCTTGGAGTGGCCACACCACTGGGTGTGCATGCTAAGAAGCATGACCCAGGTGGCCGGAGGTGGTGGTAGGTGCCTTTGTTTAGCATATAGTGTGTACAATTTTTAAATTGGCAGCCAACATTAAAAAAATCAGTTTCACATAAAAATTCAGATTTCTGGCTACCTTTGAACATTTAGTCTATCTGGCAATCTTGTTTCAGATACGCTTCTGTTGCAGCTGTCAGCTGGTGAGGGTAACAGCAGTCTCCTATTGGCCACAGGCCTCACCTTTCCCTATTGCCTGTCCCTGCCCCCTTCTGTCGTTTATCGACCTGGCCTCTGCCAACACGTGAGTTCAGGATGTCCATTTGTTTCCTGAACCCCTCTTGCTGCTGCTGCAGCGTAAAGCAGTTGAGGTGTTGGTCAGCCAGTTCTCGGAGGGCTAGCGTTGAGCCGTAGTCAGCCCTGACAAGAAACATCCATCTGACAAGCAGGGGCCCGTGATGCTGAGGGATGCCTGCCCCTGGCACCCAGGCTTTCTCTCCGCTCTCTGTCCCCTCCCTCTGCCCTTCTCCTGGGCTGCTTACCAAAGGGGACCGCTGGGAGGCCTTGGAGTCCATGGCACAGGAAGCTCTGGGCTGGGGCAGCCTTGAGGGACACCCTGTGAGGTGGCGTTTTGGTTAAGTCCACCCCCCCCCACTTGGGAGAAATATAGCATGAGAAGTTTCCTTGCTGCCGTGAGGAGACTCTGGGGGTGGGGGGTGGTGTCCCCCGCCCAGAAGGCAGAGATGGTCAGGGAGCTGCAGGGGACTCAGTATTGGGGGGTGTGAGGGCAGGGCAGGAGCTCTTCGTTGTCACCCGCTCCTCCTGCTGGGCTGGCGCCCATGTGTGTCTAGTGGGACTCCTCCCATGGTACCTCCCTTAGGAGGGCCGCTACCCCAGTCCTCTGGGCTCTATGTGGCCCACACCACCTCTGCCCTACCCGCCACCCAAGCCAGGCTCCTGGCCGGCTCCCAAGGGTGAACCCTGCGCTTTGGAAATGCAGATAGCAGACACTTGGAGTGTGTCCTACAGAACGTTGTGCCAGGACTCGGGTGGGATCCCGAGATAGAGAAGACGAGGTCCAGTCCTCAGTCCCTCTGCCCCACCCTAGCACTGGAAATGTGGTGATGAAATAGCTCCCAGCTCCTAGAGTTGGGGGGAGAAGAAGAGGGGCACAATCCGAGAAGAGGCAGAGTGGCCACATGGCCGAGCTAGGAGCTCTGTGGTCACTTGTAGAAAGATGTGTGGCCTTGCACAAGCCACAGAGCTCCTGTGGCCTCAGGGTTCCTCATCGCTGCTGCCGGGCTAAACAATGCCTCTTTGGGGAGGTGGCCATGTGGAGTCACATGGAATGATGGCTGCAGAGTACTCTGGCTGCACTCCACCTGCCACCTGGTCGGGTCGGCGCTCCATACAGCTGACAACAAGGTGGCTCGGAGAGGAAGCCCCTCGAGATAGGAGAGGGCCAGGATGGAGGGATCAGGTTGGGAGGCTGGGTCTAAGAAAGGCTCCCTGGCTGTTCCTTAGAGGGGTTGTTTTCACAGGTGGAGAAAAGGGAGTATAGCCCAGGAACATTCACTGGCAGACTTCGTAGTGCCCTGTCAGGGGCTGGAGCCCTGACAAATCAGGTGCCATCCCTGTCCTCAAGGGTGTTGTACGAGGAATCAGCAGGAGCAGAGTCTGCACAAGATGGTGGGGTGCTGGGGGCACCTCAAGGAGGGCCCACGTGCCATGTCAGTGAGGAGAGCTTCAGGCACCCATGGGTGTTTTTCCCAGCAGGAGCCGTGTGCTCAGGGGTTGATTGAGGGGATAAAGCTGGAGTGTGGGGAGGGCAGTGCTAGTGAAGGGGGGCCCAGGCCGAGAGCAGAGCCAAGCCACGGGTGGGCATGCCACATGCAGCAGAATTGCTAGGCCTTGGCCTGGGTTTGAGTAAAGGGATGTTTGAGCTGCTAGGGGTGTGGGGAGAGGAAGAGTACCAGGCACAAAGGCGGGAAGTGGGGTCTGGGAGCCACGGGCCCTTGGAGGGCCACTGAGTCTAGTTTATGAAGGGTTGAGCCTGAGTCACCCAAAGAGGTACTGTGAGGAGACAAGGGACTCACAGGAGCCCCCCCTCGCTTTGCACTGAGGGGGCAGCTGAATCAGAATGGGGAGGCAGGTAGGACAGCAGCCTACCAGGCTTTGTGGAGCCCAAGGGCTCTCATTTTGGGGAACCCCAGAGTGTCCTGAAGCTAGACCTCCCTGTAGGGTGACCACCAGCATGACCTTTCCAGTGGGCAGGCAGATTTCTGTCTAAGTCCTCCTTAGCTGTGGGTGAGACTGCCCCAGCCCTAGAGAAATATTGATAGGCCCCCAGGACTGAGAATAAGAATTTAAACATGAAGTTACTGCCTCCTTTCTGCCCCTAGCTGCCACTCAAGGAAGCTGTGAGCCAGGCTCTCACAGAGGTGGGGGGAGGTGAGTCCTGCCCCTCTGTGGAACCTGTCAGTTTGCAGGTATGAACTCAGGAAGGACACTGGAGAAGCGGAAGGCTTCCTTCAGGAGGGAGCTTGGGATGGACTTGGAAAGACGCTGATGATGGTTTATTTATTGAGCACTCGCTGCCGGGCAGACACAGGGCCAAGCAAATGTACCCTTTCATGACCACCATGAGATAAATGCTGCCACTGTCCCCACTTTTACAGAAGAGGCAACCGAGGCACAGAGGTAAATTTGCCTAAGGTTGCAGGCTGTCTTGAGTAGTCCATAGCTCAGGCTCCTTGGTAAGGGGTTCCCGGTGAGGGGCCGGCCCCACGCTGTGCAGGGAACAGCTGGTGTGTAACCATAGGACACAGGCTGGGGCTGGACCAGCACAGTGGAGAGGGTCCCAAACAGGTGCTGGACCATGGAGGTCTCCAAGCCACCTGGTGTTCCCATATGCTGGGCAGCTGCCTGATCCCCCCAGCTTCCTCCCTGCTTCTCAGGGCAGGAGGCCACCTGGCTGTCTCACACCTGTGTCCTGTTTGGCAGACTTTGTCCCAGTCAAGATGAGGAGCATGTCTATTCCCACCGACTAGTATTTGCCTCTTGGGCCCTGACCTCCTCAGGTGCTCCTCCCACAGGGGCAGCCAGCTGTCCTCGTCCTCGTCCTCGTCCTCGTCCTCGTCCTCGGAGGCCTCCCTGCTGACACCGCCTCCCTGGCTCACTGCTGACCTCTTCCCCGCACTCCTGGATCTGCAGCCTGGCCTGGCCCGGCTCCACACCTACCCACTCTGCCAGCCACAAGAGGATGCCTAGCATGACAGGCTGGCCATGGACTCCGGAGCCACACTGCGTGGTTTCGGATCTCGGCACTGTCACTTTCTAGCTGGGTGACCTTAGGAGAGTTATTTTACTTCTTTGTGTCTCAGTTTCTTCAACTGTAAAATGGGGATAATCAAAGTCACATCTCATAGGGTTATGAGAATTAAATGAGTGGATTTGGTGAAATCTTCTAATAGCATCAGACACATTGCTTACATTAATTAAGTGTTGCTATTTTTTTTTTTACATGATCACTATTGTAATTCTTATGCCAGGTGGTTTCTGCATACCTGCTCTGGGACTCATAGTGCTGGGTCATACAGAGATGGCTAAGCTCCAGGCCCTGTCCAGGAGGCACTGTCACACTAGCAGGTAAAACCCAAGTGTTAACAGTTGTGATGTAAGGAAACACGTGGTATTTGGGGGTCGTGAGTCAGCCCAGGAGCGTTGTGTCCCTCAGCTGGCTTCCTTCAAGCATTCGCATTCACCTGGATCTCTGGACTCCTGTCTGATCATTTATGCCCTGCTGCCAGCGGTCCAGGTGTGATCTCGGCAGAGGAGTTTGGATTTGATGGGTTAGAAAAGCAGGGGCTGATGTAGTAACAGAAGACTTAGGTCATACAATCTATTTAAGGGTATTAACAGAAGACCTGGTTATCTCTAGAGATAACCAGTGATGTAGTGACAGTGCTGGGCTTGGGTTAGCAAAGGTATGAGAGAAAGGGCTGGAGCAAAGTCTTCAGGAGGGGAGAGTGAAGCCTTAAAGGGTATATCCAGAGGTGAGCAGGCAGGCTACCCCGAAAGGTGCTGAGCCCTTCCCATGGAACAAGATGGCCACGAGGTATGAGGTTTTAAAAGGAACCAGATGAGTAGTGGGTTAGGTCAGGGATGGCAAACAAGTTTCCTCTCTCGACCAATCACCTGGTTCTGGCTGCCAAGAGTGCTGCATTGAAAAGAGTTCTAAGACTGACAGGAAAGAGGACCGTGATTGATTAGTGATGTCTGCTATGGCTCTGGGAGTGGGAGGAGTAGCACTCATGCCACATACGCACCATCTAGACCTAATGATGTTTAAGGTCCTCTGCAGCACAGAATAATGCACATGGTTGGGTGGGTGGTTAGTCTTAGTAATGGAGTGAGCTGAATGCACTGGGGGCTTCCTGAAGGGGTTGGGTGGTACAGTGACATTGTTGGGCTTGGATTAACAAAGGTGTGAAACAAAGGGCTGGAGCAAAGTCGTGGGGAAGGGAGAGTGAAGCCCCAAGGGTTGCCACGTGGCCTAGACCCTGGCAGGACTGCATACCATTTCTGTACAGCCTACAAATCAGCAGCCCTGGGGAAGCTGCCCATTTCTGGGAATTGTGCAGAGGGGAAGGGCAGCTCTTGGAATGCAGAGCCATTTCCTCCACATGGGTGGGATCACGCCCCCCCAATGTGTCCTCATCCCCCTGAACTGGGCACACCCAGATATCATAGAGATGAGATTAGCTTCCCAGGGCTGATTCAGCTTAATGTGAATGGAAGTCTCTTCCCTCTCCCAAGAGCTCCATTAATGGTGAATGTGTCCCCCTCTTCCAGCCTTATTTACCTAGACAACTTTTAGTTCAACTGGGGGCTCAGGAGAATCTTTAAAATAATTAGTATAGAAATAGAGAAGCAAAAAGCAGTAGAAACTAGACCTTCAATAAAGTTGGCAACATCTTTGGGAGAGGCCCTGGGTTGGCCACTGCCCCAGCTCTGAGAATCTGTGGTCGCATAGTCAGGGCCACAGAAGCAGCCACAAGGATGAAGAGTGCCCTATGGATGAGGGAATCACAATGACAAGGAAAAGTCCTGTGATGCTGCAAATCTCGTTACCAAAAGAATTCAAGGCAGTAGCATGACCTTTGGTGTCCGACCAATCCACTGCAGATGTCCTCTAGATGGTGGGGGTATGACTGCTCTGCTACGATGCGTTCTG
This sequence comes from Rhinolophus sinicus, assembly GCF_057876585.1. NCBI lineage: Eukaryota > Metazoa > Chordata > Mammalia > Chiroptera > Rhinolophidae > Rhinolophus > Rhinolophus sinicus. Next base: position 36,957,002 of record NC_142505.1, read on the forward strand.
GCCAGGACTGTATGACACTGCTTAGGAAGTAGTGGTAGCTGAGGGCTTGGGGTACATGGAGAGGCCAGGAAACCTGTGGACCCCTTGACAATGTCTGCAGCTGAAGCCATTTCTTTCACATGTGCCTGCTTAGAAAAATGGGCAGCGTTTGGGGGTGTTCTTTTGGAAATAAGCTCTGTAGAAGCTCTAGAAACTGGGCACCTGGAGAGGAAGGGGCAGATTCAGTGATCTAACCACTGAGCGCTGCTGTTTGGGGGAGCTGCGAGGGCCCACTGCTGTCCTAGGCGTTTAGATCTGATACAGTATTGGGATCCTGGCAGCCCTAGGAGGTGCAGGTGCTCTTAGGGCTGTGCACGGGGCAGGTAAGTGGTCCAAAGCACCGGGGTCTACCAGACTGGAGGGAGACCAGGAGCGCAACTACTTTGCATATCAGTGCAAATCGGCCCTTGCTGGGGAACCCTCCAGTTTTTGTTAGTTAGTTTGTTTGTTTGTTTACTGGGGCTTTATACATTCTTGCGTATCCTGTTCTCCTCTTTGTAGATAAGAAACTAAGGCTCCTGGAAATTAAGAAAACTTGCTCCAGGTCACCCAGGGAGTCCACGTTGAGCTGCCTAGCTGTAGAGTTCAAAGTTATTACTGACCCCTCCAGGCTGTTCCCCCTAAGAACTGAGAGGGCCTTTGCACAAGACTGCTCCCAGGATGTCTCAACCCCTAAAAACACTTTGAAAATTTCTGTGTGAAAAAGTTATTTTGGGGTCATCAGTCAACCCTGCCCCTGTCAAAAGAATGGGCATCACATCCTGCTGCTTGGCCCAAGGGGAGGCTGGGGGGGTGGAAGGCTGCACTGGGGCAGTATGGAGTCACTGTACAGACCCCGAGCCTTCCGTGTATTTGGCCCTGCCTGGCTCTGGGAGACACAAGGAGATAGGGCTCTTGTCCTCATGGAATTTCCCAGCTGCTTGAGGAGGCGAATCTGTCCTTCAGAGAACAACTTCAAACTATGCCTGATGGTGCTAACCATGGGGAGAGAAAGGGAGCAAAAGACAGCCCCCAAAGCTTATTTCTTGGCTTAAAGATGCATAACATTTTTGTACACACATTATTAAGGTTGTTGAGGCAGCGATATTGCCTATTAGGAAGAAATTTCCAGGAGGAGTGAGGGTTTGGGTTGCCCATGGACTGGGAGGGGCTCTCAGAGCAGGGGTTGCCATGGGAACACGCACTCAGTAGCCAAACGGCTGCTATTCCAAAAGTTGGTTTCTGAGTGGAGGGGGCTGTCTGGAATCTCAGAGCCATTTCCCATGGAAACAATGTTCTAAATGATGGGTGATGTTCCCACACAGGCCTATTTAATCTGACTGCAATGGAGCTGAGATGGCAGCGGGGGAGGAGGCTGAGAATTCGTGAGCCTCAGAGGGGAGCCACCATGGGGGAGTCAGATTCTCTCTCTCTCTCTGTCTCTCTCTCTCTCTCTCTCTCTCTCTCTCTCTCTCTCTCTCTCTCTCTCTCTCTCTCTCTCTCTCTCTCACACACACACACACACACACACACACACACACACTAAAAAGGCCAGAGAGCAAACATTTGAGCACCTTCTCCAAGCTGGGCAAATTTCATTCATGTAAATGTTATGCTTAGGGCAATCCTGCAAATTATGATTTTCTAACCAACCCCACCTTACAAATAAGACACTGAGGCTGTGACTGGTAACTTGTCCGAGGCCCCTCAACTGGTCAGTAGAAGAGACTCCAGAAACTTGAAGAACCTCAGGTCCACCTGTACCACCCTCCCACCTCAAAGGGGCCATCCATGACCCCCACGTGGTGAAGAACCAACATTCTAGAGTGATCTCTAAGGGGCTTTCTAGTTGAATAGCTGGAGAAGAGAGGGGTGTTGTGAATGGGAGCAGATTGCTCCTAACTACCAACCAATTTTTGTCCTGTGGTGGCTTTAAAACGATCTTTCTTTACACCACGTGAGACTAGCCTGGTATTTTGACTGCCCTCCCCATTTACAAAGACATTGTTTAGTCAGGGATTATTTGGGGGGAGTTTGAAGACTGGGAAAACATGTCCATCAGGAGAAGATCCAGCCAAAAGCCTTTATGAATTGGGAGATTTTCTGGACTCATTGGGAGATTTTCTGGACTCATTCTCTCTACCCTGGCAACCCCTTATTTTCTTCCTGGGCTCACAATTGCTTCCAGAAAGGTCTTATCTGTGTGATTGGTCTGACTTAGTAAAGGAAGGGATACAGTCCCAATGTCTGGCTGGGAGAGGTGCCCCTTAGCCCTCTGCATGGTGAGGCTGGTGCTGTGGCTAGTCAGTTGTCTGACGGCGGTTTAGCAGTGCCAATGTTGACCTTGCAGCTCCTTCAGCAAGCATCTGCTCCGTGTTGGTGCTGTGCCGCACTCGGGTGCTACAGTTAGCGACAAGATGCGTTCTCTGCCCTTGTGCATAATAAATGTATAGGAGATTTTAGGTGTGATGGTGGTCTCTGAACCAGGAACTTCAGGGCTCAAACCCATGGTAGAGGCAGCCCCTCCCAGGGGAGGCGATTCTGGGGCCCAGGCCTGACCTGTGAAAGGGAGTGTGCTCTCCTGTGGGTCCTGGAGGTAGCAGAGGACTCAGTGTGGCCCAGGACGCACTGGGAGAACACAGAGCTGCTCAAGGGAGAGATCCGAGTGTGAGAAGCTGCAGCACAGGTACCACTAGAGAGGCCACTGATAGCGGCCGGTGATGACAGCCCTGAATGTCTGGTGAAGGAGCCCAGCAGCGATGGGCAGCACTGAAGGGTTTTCAGCATGAGGGACCCAGTCCAACTTTTACGTTAACTGCATTCCAACTTTGTTCCATTGAGTCTGAGTCGGGAGGGAACCCTGAGTTGGCTCTTTGTGGTATCTCAGGGGCTCAACCCCTGAGTGTAGGGCACTGTAAAAGGAAGGGGGTCCTCATCTGAACGTTTCCTGCCAGCTGCCTCGCATGGCACACAGAGGGCAATTTTTAGCAAGTGCCCGGGTGATTCTGCCTTGGGTGGTCTGAGCACAGACTCAGGTTCAGTTCATGTCCTCTAGCATGTTTATTAATGTATTTCTTATCTTGTTTTATTTTGAGAAGAAAATCAAGAGAAACAATTTTCCTTCCTGATACCTTGCCACCCACTTAGTATTTTTTATTCATGTCACTGCCAGCAGAGCATGGAAGGGAGCTTTAAAAACAGCCTCTTTCACAGACAAACGTGTTTATCCTGGCTCAGTGTCACAGTCCACCCAGGCAAGGACCACGCTTAAGGAGGGGCAGTGAGGAGCTGACACCACGCTTCCCTGACCTGAGAGGCAAGGGGGAGACGGAGCTGGCCCTTACCCTCCTCTCCCCATTTCTGTTTCCCTCCGACTCCTCTCTGGCCCCTTCGGACCACCACCTCTGTCAGGTGAGAGAACTCAGTTCATTGAAGCCTCAGCTTATCCCCATCTTTACAGGGCGAGGTGGAACCAGTTGTTGGGGCTGCAGCTGGTACCTAGCCTTCTCTCCTGCAGCAAAGGAGCTTAAATCCCCACTCAAAGGAAAGGGAATCGCATGTTTTCTGGTGGCCTGAACATTGTATTTTGTTGGGAATATTTTAATGTTAATCTTTTCTAGTATACAAATATAATACATGCTTGTTGTAGAAAATAGAAAAATCAAGAAAGTCCCTGAAATCTGTATTATAGACAGCCACCTGCTAATCCTCTCTGTGCCTGGATCCACATCTAGACATGTAGGTTCATAGATGGGTAACTTCATGGAAGTGCAATCATATTTACTTGCTGTTTTACAGCCTTTTTGTTTCATACATAATGTAAACTTTCTAGGTTAGTGAGTAACATCCTTTTTCATGGCTGCGTAGTATTCCATTGTGCGAATAAACTTTTTCTCTATCCTCTTCCCCAAACATTTAAGTTATTTTCATTTTTTCTTGCTTCTTAACATCTTTGTACAGTTGTCTGAATATCTCCTTAGAGTAAATTTTCACATGTGGTATAGCTGCGAGAGAGGGTACATCCATTTGAAATTTTGATATATTTATGCAAGTGTAGTCTTAGTCCAGTTTAGACAGATTTGCACTTTCACCCGCAGTGTATTAAAGTCCTTACTTCTCCACACTGCAGGGAAATCCTAAATGTCAACATCAAGCTTCAGTAACTGCAACAGATTATGCAATGACTCTTGCCCGCAGCCCCATGCAAATCAATGTGGCCACATAACCCACATTTGTGTCTAACACCCTTCCTGTTGAAATCTAGTCTGGAGGACTCCTTTTGAGCTGAAAATAACTGTAAAATTCAGCCCTTTAATGTGACAGGTAAGGAGACTATGGCTCAGGGAGGTCAGTGGCTCCTCACACAGCAGTGATATACGCAGGACACCAGACAGTGTCCTCCTGGGCAATGCTCCTCACCCCCTACGACAAGACCTTACATTCCCCAGTCACACATACGCCGTGCCTGTCCCTCTCCCAACTTGCATAGATTCTTCCTTTTCTAGTATACTGAAGTAGGATCAAGCTTTCACCCCTCGGCTCAGGGTCATTTGTCATGCTACCCAGGAATGTCCTGCCAGGAGGTGACATTGCTTCTCCCTAGCAGGACCCACAGTTAGCAGCTTAGGTCCCTGCCAACAACCCTGAAGTTGTTCTTAAAGTGACTCTCCCCTCCGATTCGATGCTGTCAACCTCTTCCTCTGGTAACTATGGGCTTCTGTCATAATTATCACAGATCCTGGTTTCCCTCCTGTTTTTCTAAATGCTCCTTCCATGCTCCCTGCCTGCCTCTCCTTGTTGTCACTTTGTGACAGTTTCCCCCAAAGGTCGCTATTTACTTCTCTGCTGTTGCCTCTTCACAATCTGTCCTCTTAAGGCCCAATTTTTCTTTAGGATCCTGGCCCCACATTTCCAGCTCCTTCCTAGTCATCTTAACTCAAGGTTTCTTGTCCTTGGCACTATTGACATGTTAGGGTGGACAATTCTTTGTCATTGGGGACTGTCCTGTGCATTATAGGATGTTTAGCACTATCCCTGGCTCTGCTGACTAGATGCCAGTAGCACCCACTTGGTTGTGATAACCAAAAATACCTGCAGACATTGCAAATACCCCTGTGTTTGGGGGTTGGGGGCATTGCCCCTGGCTGAGAACTATGGCTTTAGCCGGACTCAACATCATCGAAACAAAACTTAGCCCTCCTCCTTCCCTTCCTGCTCCCCAACTAGAACAGAGTTGACTCGATGCCACGAGATTCTAGCATGACTTTGTGCATAATAAAGGTCAAGAAGACTGAGGGGCCAGGATCACAGAATTCTGAGAGTTGGCGCCCCCCCGAGACCCTGAGCTCAGGTGGCTAAGCTGTTGGGGCCCTCTTTCCCTTTAAGCAAAGGCAGCCTCAAATCCTTCTCCGCTCTGCAGTCCAGTTGTCAGAGCTGATGTGAAAGGAGAACCTATCCCTGCTCAGACTAACGCCCTCGTGTTTACCTGTCCAGGTATAGGGCAAAGTTCAGTGGTGGGAAAGCTTCTTTGACACGACTTTTGGCTGTACTTGTTAAAGACCACATGGCATCTCGTAGTACTGTGTCCCCAAGACCAGGCCTGGCACATAGTTGGTATTCAATAAATGATTGAATAAATCATTTTAATAGTGATTGTTTCTAGGTGGTGGAACCAGGGGTAACATTGTTACTTTGTTGTGCATTTCTTCATTTTCAAAACTTTCTATAATCGGGAGTGTTTATTACTCCACAAAAAGGCAGGAAAACACATGAATATTCTCCCCTAAGTCAGAGAGGAAGAGCCCCCTGCCTCATTCCGCATTTCTTGCCTCCCCAGGTCTGACCCACCAGAAACATGGCAACCAGCGCTGTCCCCAGTGACAACCTCCCCACCTACAAGCTGGTGGTGGTGGGAGACGGGGGTGTGGGCAAGAGTGCCCTCACCATCCAGTTTTTCCAGAAGATCTTTGTGCCTGACTACGACCCCACCATCGAAGACTCCTACCTGAAACATACGGAGATTGACAATCAGTGGGCCATCTTGGACGGTGAGACCTGGGGGGCAGCCCTGTATGGGGCTGGGACGTTAGATGCGGAGAGTCAGGGAAAGTTGACAGGTTTTAGTGGGGCATGATGGTTTCCTTCAAGTTGCCTTTATGAGACAGTTGGTACAGGCTGTGTATGGTTTCCTGGGTGAAATCTGAACAGCTTTGTGGACACCAAAATATATATTCAACAAAGAGACAGGTCTAAAATCATGCCAACTCAATGATGTCATGTTTCTTACTTCTTGCTGATCAGAAGCTCTGATGAACATTTACAGGTGTCTCTAGCTAATGAAAAAGGGGGAAATAAATTATTTCTTAATAAGCATAGTTTATTTAGTAGTTGTACCTTGAAGGGGAAAAAACTTGCATCTGACATTGTGTATCTAGTTTAGTCTAAATTGATCTAGATTAGCAATTCTCAGAGTGTGGTGGCCAGGCCAGCAGCATGACGCATAACCTGGGAACTTACAGGCAATGAAAACCCTCAGGTACTACTGAAGCAGAAACTCCGAGGGTGAGGGCCAGCAATCTGTGTCTTAACAAGCCTTCCATGTGGTGCTGAAGTTAGAGAACCACTGCTCTAGAGTCTTCCCAATTGTTACTTTATACTCTGAGTCTCTCTCAAACAAGAAGCCATTAATCATAGAATGTCATTCTAGGAGGGAAGCTTTGAAAACCACTGGGATACAGGTCCTCTGTCAGATATGTGATTTGTAAATATTTTCTCCCAGCCCGTGGCTTGTTTTTTATTCTCTTAACAGTATCTGTCAAAGACCAGAGTTTTTCATTTTCATGAAGTCCCACTTATCAGTTTGTTTTTTCCTAGATTGTACTTTCGGTGTTGTATCTTAGAAATCATCACCTAACCCAAAGTCACAAAGGTTTTCTCCTATAGTTTCTTCCAGAAGTCTAATGGTTTTAGGTTTTCCATTTAGATTTATGATCTGTCTTGAGTAAATTTTTGTATGTGATGTGAAGTGTGGAACAAAGTTCATTTTTTAAATATGGGTATGCAATTGTTCCAGCACTATTTGTTGAAAAGGTTGTCCTTTCCCTCACTGAATTGCTTTTGTACCTGTGATGAAAATTGGTTATACATATATTCTATTTCTGTGATCTGTATGTCTGTCTTAACACAAATACAACACTGTCTTGATAACTGTAGCTTAATGGTGAGTCTTGAAATCGTATTGTTAAATCTCCAACTTCGTTTTTTTTTTCCAATTTCCATATTAATTTTAGAATTCATTAAATTCTAAAATTTGAGATTTTGGTTGGAATTGTGTTGAACCTATAGATCAGTTTGAGAAGAATTGACATCTTAACGTTGTTGAGTCTCCTTACCCATGGCCGCAGTCTCTCTCTCCATTTCAGTCTTTAATTCTCTCATCAATTGTTTTGTAGTTTGGAGTGCACAGGTCTTGTGTATATTTTGTCAGATTTATATCTACATCTGTATTATAAATGATATTGGTTTTTATTTCAGTTTTCAATCTTTTGTTGCTAGTATATAGGAATACTATAGAATTTTGTATATTAATCTTATAACCTGCAACCTTGCTAAACTCACTTATTCTAGCTTTTTTTGTAGTTCCATTGGATTTTCTGCATAGATGATCATGTCTGTGAGTAAAGATAGTTTTACTTCTTCCTTTCCAGTCTGGATGGCTTCTGTTTCTTTTTTCTTGCCTTATTTCACTGACTAAAGACATACTTGTCTTGTTCTTGATCTTAAAGAGAAAGCTTTCACTTTCTGCATGAAGTATGATGTTAGCTGTAGGGTTTATTTTTGTTTTGTTTTTTTTAAATATAGATGCCCTTTATCAGGTTGATGCCCTTTCTATTCCTAGTTTGCTGAGAATTTTTATCAGGAGTGGATGTTCGATTTATCACATGCTTTTTCTGTGTGCGCTGAGATAATCATACGGTTTTTCTTTTTCAGTTTGTAAATATGGCAAATCACATTGGTTGATTTTTCTAATGTTAAATGTCACTATTGCATCGCTGGGATATAACCTCCCCCCCTTGGTTACCATGAATTGTCCTTATCTATATTATTGGTTTTGATTTGCTAAATCTTTGTTTAGAATTTTTGTGTTTATGTTCTTGAGGGATATTATTCTATAGTTTTCTTGTAATGTTCTAGTAATGCTGGCTTTATAGAATGAATAGGGAAGTATGCCCCTTCTTCAATATTCTAGAAGACTCTGAACAAAATTGGTATTACTTCTTCCTTAAATGTTTAGGAGAATTCACCTAAGAGGACATCTTTGGTGGGGGCCTGAGGTTTTCTTTATAGGAAGATTTTAAACTACAAATTCAGTGTCTTTAATAAATACAGGGCTATTCAGGTGATCCATTTCTTCTTTAGTGAGCTTTGGTAGTTTGTGTCTCAAAATTTTGTTCAGTTCATCCACGTTATCAAATTTATTGGCATAAAGTTGTTCATAATATTCTCTTATTGTTCTTTTAATATTTGTAGAATCTGCAGTGATGTTATCTCTTTCATTCCAGACATTGGTAATTTATGTGTTTTCTTTTTTACCTGATCAGGCTGGCTAGATATTTATGAATATCATTGATTTTCTCAAAGAACCGACTTTTAAGTCTATTGGTTTGACTCCACTGGTTTCCACTCTTTATTATTTCCTTTTGTCTGCCTTACTTTGGGTTTAATTTGCTCTTCTTTTTCTAACTTCTTAAAGTGGAAACTGATGTCATTGATTTGAACACTTCTTTTTTTTTTTTTTTTTTTAAGGTACTCATTTGGTGCTATTAATCTCCCCTAACTGCTCATTTAGCTGCATCCCACAGAGTGTAATAAGTTATGCTTTCATTTTTGTTGAGTTCAAAATACTTGCTAATTTCCCCTTTGATTTCTTTTTTGACCCATTGGTCAGTTAGAAATATGTTATTTAGTTCTCAAATCTTTAGGAATTTCCCAGAGATCTTTCTGTCATTGATTTCTATTTTAATTTCATTTTGTCAGAGAATGTACAGTATATGATTTGAATTCTTTAAGACATATTGAGGCTTGTTTTATGGCCCAGGATATGGTCTATCTTGGTAAATGTTCCATATGCACATGAAAAGAATGTGTATTCTGCTGTTATTGGATGGAGTGTTCTATGAATGTCAATTAGATCAAGCTGGTTGATAGTGTTGTCTAAGTCTTCTATATCCTTATTGATTTTCTGTCTACTTGTTCTGTTAACTAATGAGAGTGGGTATTGAATTTCAGAGTATAATTGTGGAATTGCCTATTTTTTCCTATCAATCAGTTTCTGCTGCATGTATTTTGACACTCTATTATGAAGTGCATAAATGTTTGGTACTGATACATCCTCTTGATGAGCTGACCCTTTTATTATTGTAAAATGACATTCTTTATCCCTGGGTTTTCCCTCTCTACACTGGCCTAGAAACAAACTCAAGGCAGTAAGCTGAACATTCATAGGTGCCGTCACTTCTTTTTATATCCCATCACCTAGGGGGTTACCATCCTTTGTTGCCTGGTGTCCAGTGTCTTGAAAAACCATTGTTTTCTATATTTTGTCTGGTTTTGGTTGTTGTAGGTGAGAAGGTAAAGCTGGACCTTGTTCCTCCATCTTAGCCAGAACCAGAACCATATCATCACTTAAAAATACAACTTTGTGTGTATACTGAAAACCACTGAATTTTAAATTGAATTTTAAAATGAAAAACAATTTTAAAGGGTGAATATTATGGTATTTGAGTTATATCTTAATTTTACAAGGCACCATCCCTCAGGGGCTTGTCTGCAGCCCTGGAACTTTGAACAATTACATCAGGTATCAAGTATGTTCCCACCTCAGGGACTTTGATTTGGTGTTCTCTCTATCTAGAATGTTATTAATGCAGAAATACATTCTCACTTCATTTGGGTCTCCACTCAAATGCCACCTTATCTAAGAGGTCTTCCCTGATCAAACCACCTACGCTAGTACCCACTCCACCCCTGTCATTCCTGTCCCCCTGCCCAACTGTTTTTCTTTATTTTACCTTTTACTGTTGAACATATATTTATATTTGTTTAATCCATCTACTTGTTTGTTTATTTGTCACTCCCCAATAAAATATAAATATATGACAGCAGGGACCTTATTTACTGCTATGTTCTCAGCATCTAGAATACTGCTTGGCTCACAGTAAATCCTCACAGTAAATCCATAGTAAATCTTTGTGGAATAAATGAATGATGAATGAATGAATGAATGAATGAACCCTGAACAACATGTGCAGTTACAGGTTTGATATGCTAGCTATATTTTTCTAACGTACATTAAAATAAATATATATAACTATTAAAATTAAACATTTACATGTATGAACATTCTAAAATCATCTCATACATCACGCATTTGAATATATACTTTGGGATATACTGAGTTAAAGGAATATAAACAGTTTTCTTTACTGCAGGACTTAAAAGAAGCTTCAATATCTATGAACATACATTGGAAGCATATTTGTAAACCATATTGTCTTTAGGATTTCCTAAAAGGACGATTTCTTGCACCTCATTCTGGGCAATTCCCACAGAACACATTCTGAAAAACATTGCATAATGCGTGTAAGAGAGTCACACCATGCCTGATATGTAGTCGGAGCTCAATAAATATTATTTCCCTCTACAGCCATATAAACTTTTCAAACTTTTAAAAAAGTAACTTTAGGTATTAGATTCATTTCAGAGGGGAAGAAAGTTTTCCTCAAGGGTGGTTTTGAGAAAGATTTTATGATAACATTTATAACAGTAACAGCAGTGAGAGGGAGCCCTACTGTGTAAGTGTGAATTTGCAAAGCCTGTGTTCTGAAGCTCCTGGGCTTCCCCGAGGTGCCACGTCTCGAATCCTTTCGTCACAAGGGGCAGGTTTGATTTAGAGCATTGCCTACCCAGGACTGCCTCAGGGGCATATCTGAGATTCCCACTCTATTAGGTCTTGTATTAAGAAAAGGAAGGCTTAAAACATTACAGCTAAATATTAATTAGTCTGGCATTTAAAAGGATGTCCCATATTTTGGGAACTTGAATCAAAGGCTGGTTGGTTTAGGCTCCAGTGTAACTCTGCCACCTTCTGGGGTAGTTTGCAGCCCTGGGGTGGACAGGACTTTCCCTGGGCATCCAGAGCCCTGAGGTCCTGCTTCCTTAGCAGCCACACCCTGGTGGGCAGGAGGGAGGTGCCAAGCAACGGTTTCCTTCCAAGTGCTCTGAATACTGGGGTTGCTCTTCTTCCAACTCAGAAAGAACAGAAACATGGCAGCATGACGATGGTAACGATGGTGACAATGATGATGAAGAGGAGAATGATAATTATGATGACAATACTGATATTCATTGGGCAATTACGGTGCGGAAGGCCCATGCTAAGCACTTTGCATGTGCTCTTTTAATTCTTACAAACCCTGTTGTGGTCGCCTCTGTTGTTAGCTCCATTTGTAGGTGGAGAAAATAAAGCACAGATTCACTCAGCTAGCAATGGTTTGAACTCCCTTTGTCTCCTGTGCTGTCAGCCTGTCCATCTTTTCCCACCACACACAGCTGCTCCCTGAGCCTCTGGGAATGGGAGTTGAAATGTGGGGTTGGCTGGGGAGCGGGGGTGTGGCTTGGATTGTCAGGGTCAGCAGACACACTCACCTGCCCTCCTTCCTCCTTGCCCAAAGCCCTTCAGAGGGCCAGGTGCTCCAGTCCCGATGCGAGTCTCAGATCAGAGATTCAGAAGCTCGCTCGGGAAGCCTCCTCTGTGGTTTCCACACAGGATTCTCACAGCCTCTGTGAGAATTCCAAACCTGGTGCTTGTTTTCTTTCAAGGCCTCATTGCCCGTGTCCTCCCAGAATCCGAGAGGCAGGAGATGGCTGACCTCAGGGGCCAGCAGCCAGGCTCTCCAGTGCCTGTGGGCCCCCCAAGCCCGCCAGAGTTCTTTCCCACAGGGACTTGGGATCCTTGTCTCACCTTTCATTGTTAAGGGCCCTACTTTGGGAACATATAACCACCGTCACGGCCTCACCTCTGCTGTGGGCTTGCGTCAGCGCCCCCATCTCCCGGCTCTCCAGCCCTCTCTTCTGGTCTCTGACTTTTAACCCCACCTTGCTCTGGCTTTCAGCTGTGTGACTCACCATATACCCCAGTGCTCAGGCTTCATGAATCAGGAAGACCGAGCCTTAGCAGAGTCCTGGAGGGATGTGTGTGTGTGTGTGTGAGTGTGTGTGTGAGTGTGTGTGGAAATAAACAAAATATTCATACAATTTACCATCTTAGTCATTTTTAAGTGTACAGTGTGGCATTAAATACATTCTCACTGTTCTTCAACCCCACCACCCTCCATCTCCATAACTTTTTCATTTTCCCCAACTAAAACTCCTTGCCCATTAAAGAATAACTCCCCCTCCCCTATCCCCCAGCCCCTGGCAACCATCACTCACTTTCTGTCTCTATGAATTTGACGGCTCTAGGTACCTTCTATATGTGGAATCATAACACATTTGTCCTTTTGTGAATGGCTTATTTCACTTAGCACAATGACATTAAGTTTCATCATGTTGTGATATGTGCCAGAATTTCTTCCTTTTTAAGACTGAATAATATTCCACTGTATGTGTATACCACATTTTGTTTATCCATTCATCCAGCAGTGGACACTCGGCTTGTTTGCACCTTTTGGCTATTGTGAATGATGCTGCTATGCACGTGGGTGTACAGATACCTGTTCCAGTCCCTGCTTTCAATTGCTTTGTCTTGGAGTCCTGTGTGCCTATTTTTTCTGTTAGATTGGGGCTGGAAGGTGCCTGAGCTCTGTGGTGTCAGCCCCCTCACTTTATACCTGAGGAAACTGGTGCAGGTGGAGAAGGGACTTGCCTATGGTCAGACCTAGCTAGAGGCAGAGCCAGGCCGAGGGCCTCTTGACTCTGTCAAGCTCTCCATCCTGCCATGCTGCCTCCTACATTGACCCAAGTCGCAAGCCTGCATCATAGGATGTTGATCAAATCCTCTGCCCGCTTATAATAAGCACAGGTGTTTCTGGGCCTCCCACTCACGTGGCCCCCAGCCCCACCCTCTGCCCAGCCAGCCTCTGGAATCTTGCATCTTTCTTGCATCAACAGAGAACAGCAGTGAACCTGGAGTCTCCACACACCCCATCCCACCTCGGGGCTCTTGGGCCCAGCTCTGTAGCCACTCTGTCCCCTAGCAGGGGCTCAGTCTTTACAGGGAGCAAAAGCCCTGGCTCTTCTCCTGCACCCTCAGAAGCTGGGACGTTTCCACCCTGGCTTTTTCCCAAACCTCAGACACAAGTGCTGTTGTCTTCTCGGAGGGGCCTGGACCTGGTTTTTCCCTGAACACTTGAATCCACATTCTTTCTGGGGAGGGGAAGGGGAGGAGGACATTGGAAGGTCAGGGAGAGGAAAAGGAACATTTATTGAGTTTTTTCCTGATCTAGGGGCTTTACCCGGTGGGCTTGTATGCTCAGCAGCCCTTAGGTCAACTTCAGAGGAGGCGTTTCTCCACGGCCCCCACCAAGCGTGGAGTCCAGGCAGGACTGGCCTGCCCTTCTACGCATGCTCCCCTTTTCCTGCCGGCAGTGATGTGGGAGGAATTTTCCTCTTTTCCTTTATAAGGGGACATGGCTGCTGGCCTGAGATGATGAAATCCAGCCTGGTAGGCCCCTGCTTGACCCTTTATCCTGGTCCCGTCAGCCATCACTGCTTGAATGCTTTTAGGAACTTGGAGCTCACTGATTTCCAAGGTGTCTGGGGCAGCGCTGGGAGAAAGCCCTGGTAGACAGTGAAGCCAGATCTGCCTCCCAAGCCCTCTTTCACTGTTGCTCCTTCTGTCTTCCCAGCAGTATTAGTCGTTACTGCTGACCAGGCTGTATCTGAAGGCCAGACCCAGTGCTAAGGGCTTTACAAGGATTGCTTTATTTCACGCTTGTAACAAGCTGCTCAATTGAAATGAGTATCTCCACTTTACAGGTGAGCACAGCTGCTCTTCAGCCAAGATGCACCAGTACTACCGTATTTCCCCGAAAATAAGACCTAGCTGGACCATCAGCTCTAGTGCATCTTCTGGAGCAAAAATTAATGTAAGACCCGGTCTTACTTTAATATAAGACCCGCTATAATATAATAATATAATATAATATAATATAATATAATATAATATAATATAATATAATATAATATAATATAATATAATACCGGGTCTTATATTAATTTTTACTCCAAAAGATGCCTTAGAGCGGATGGTCCGGCTAGGTCTTATTTTCGGGGAAACACGGTACTGTATTAGTTGATAAAATGGTGAACTATTTCCATACCAGTGGAAATTGCTGCCGCCACTACTGCCTTATGTTCCCTCTGATTGGTCAGGCCCCTGCAGGTGATGGAACTAAGACTCAGGGGAAGTAACAAGTCCGAGGTCACACAGCTGATCAGAGCCCCATTTCCTCTGACCCCAAAGCCAAGGATCTTAATTTTGCTCTGTGCTCACCTCAGCCCCACTGGGCAACCTAGGAGCCAAGGGACCCACCATCAGCCAGTGACCTAGAGTCAGCTCAACAAGGCAGAGTGATGATGGTACAGCAAGGACCCTCCTCCTTCAAAATGACAGCACGGCCTGGGGTGATTCTAAGCTTGTCAGCACCCCAAGCCCCAGGTGGTTTTCCTCTGACATTGCTGACAATCAGGTCCTGTACTCCTGCGGTTAATTTGAGGTTTTGCTCTGATTTCAGAACACCATGATGATTGCTATTAGGAGTCATGTGACCAGTTGGGGCTGAGTGCACCAGCCCAACAGGTTTGAGATCTCACCTGTCTGTCCTTGTGTTGGGTGATGCCACCAGCTCCAGGCCCAGTGTAGCCATTGTCAGCCTGTTGTCCCCATGCCCCAGCTCTGTGTGCCTGAGGGCTCCCCTTTCTCTTGGGCAGACAGCACCTGGACCCAGACCGCATGCCTTCATGGGTGCGGTCTCTGTCCCAATGGGACAGGCCCTCACAGTCGTTGCAAAGACTAAATGAAACATTACAAATTGTAAGCTCCCTGAGGAGAAACGTGGTCCACCATTGTATCTCTGATATCAGCCTGGAGCTGGCACCTGTTAGGTGCTTGGTTTTTGTTTATTGAGTGAGGGAGGGAGTAAGTCACTGTGTGAGGAGTTCGGCACATAGTAGGCCTCAGCAGATGCAGTTGTTGCTGTGATTGTTCTATTATGATTTGTGTTACTGTTCATGAGGGTGCTTGGTGCTTTCAAGAATAGACCCTATCACATGTGCTGATGAGGGGCCACCAACCCATCTGCCTGCACCTGGGGAGGTTCAGGAATGAGGCTAGAGTGCCTGACTTGGAGCTACCACCTCTCTCTACTCCTCTCTACAGCCATTACCTCCAGTGATGTATGGATTGGCCCCTGAGTCCTATGGGTGAGTTCACCATGAACGAGTTCACTAATTCATTCAACAAATACTTCTGGGTACCTGCTATGTGCCTGGCCCTCTTTCGGGCTCTGAAGATGCCCCAGTTGGCAAAGTAAAGTTCCTGCTTCATGAAGCTTATGTGAAAATGGGGTAGACAGAGCATAAACAAATATGCAATGTGTCAGGTGATGATAAATGCTGTGAAGGAGAATAATAAGCAAGGTAGGGGAAATAGATGGTGAGGAGGGGGTTGCTATCTTATGTAGGCTGGCCAGGGAAGGCCTTCCTGATAAGGTGATGTTGGAGCAGAGACCTGAGGGAGAAAGTTGTGCCTGTACCTAGGGGAAGCGAATCTTAGACAGAGAGGGTATCATGTGCAAAGGTCCTGAGGCAGGTCTGTGCCTGGCCTGTTTGGGAACTAGCTAGGACGCCAGGGTGCAGAGCAAGTGAGAGGGAAGCTGATAAGAGAGGTCAGAGAGAGCTGGAGGGCACTGATCTCCTAGGGCCTTGTAGGGAAATAAGCCAGTGGAGGGTTTTGAGCAGAGAAAGGATATGGTCTGACTGATGTTTTAAAGTCCCACTCTGGCTATGGTGTGGAGAATAGACTGTAGGGGAACCAGGGCAGAATCAAGAAGTCCAGTTAAGAGGCTCCTGATGGTAGAATAGGGCACTGGGGAAGGAGGAGTGAGGAGGAGTTAGATTCTGGGTGTATTTTAAGGAGGAAACAACAGGATTTGTTGATGTGGTATATGGATGGGTGGGGGTAAAGAGGGAAGAGTCTTCGGCCTTTACAGCCAGTACAATAGAGCGATGCTTATCAAGATTAGCAAGACTGGTGGGAAGCAAGTTTTGGGGGGAAATCAAGAGTCTAATTTTGGACATGTTCAATCTGAGACGCCTTTCACACATAGAAATAGAAGTCAAACCGGCAGCTGGACATCTGAGTCAGGAGTAAGGGGAGGCGTGTAGGCTTGAGATGGAAATTTTGGAGTTGACATGTAAAGCCATGAAATGAGAGGTCACTGCGGAAGCAAATGTGGTTAGAGAAGGGGTCCCAGGACTGAGCATGAGGACCCACCAGTGTTTAGAGGGTGATTGGGGGACAGAGAAGGACCAGTCACTGCAGTAGGGAAGGACTGAGAGAGTGACATCCCAAGGCCAAGTGAAGAAGACTTCCAAAAGAGGGGAACCGTGAGCTGCATCCAGTGCCGGCAAGTGGTCCAGTGGGATAAGCACTGAAAGTGCCCACTGGATTAATGACATGGAGGTCACTGGCGACTTGACAAGATCAATTTTGATAGTGTAGTGGGAATGTAAGTCTGATTATAGTGGGTTCAGGAGCGATTGGCGGGGAAGAAGAGCAGGCAGTGGGCATAGACAAGTCAGAGTGTGGCTGTAGAGAGGAATAGCGGAATGGACAGCAGCTAGAAGGAGCTGTGAGGTCAAGGAGAGGGTGTTTTTATTTGTGTTTTTTGGCTCTGTGTTATTTTTGTCTGATTTTTTTAAGGTGAGAGAAATCACAGCATATTTACGTACTGATGGAAATGAACCAATAGGGAGAAAAATGGATGATATGTAGGAGACGGAGGGGACAATAGCTGACAGGGGACAGCATCTAGTGCCCAGCAGGAGGGGATGGTCTTGGGTAGGAGCAGGAGTAGGTCATGTCCTGGAGTGACGACAAGCAGAGCATGTGTTTCAGAGAGAGGGAGGTGGGGTTTCTTTTCCCATACAGTTTTTAGATTGAGATGTAATTTACATGTAAAGTTTCCCTTTTTACAATGTATAATTCAGTGGTTTTTAGTAAATACACAAAGTTGTGCAATCACGAATTGCTGATCGGTTCACAAATCAGCAGTCATTAGAATCAACACTACCTAATTTCCTCAACATTTTCATCACCTCCCTCCACAAAAATTCATGCCCATTAGCAGTCATTCTCCATTCCCCCCTACTCCCAGTCCCTGACACCACTAACCTGCTTCCCGTCTTTATGGATTTGCCTATTCTGGATATTTCATATACACAGAATCATTTGGTACGTGGCCTTTTGTGACTGGCTTTTTTCACTTAGCATACAGTTTTTAAGGTTCATATGTATCATCGCATGCATCAGAATTTCATTCCTTTTTATGTGTCAATAATATTCTAGTATATGGGTGCTCCACGTTTTTTCCTTCCATCAGTTGATGGACATTTGGGTTGTTTCCTCTGTTTGGCTGTTATGAATACTGCTGCTCTGAGGTGCAAGCTTTTGTGTGGACACGTGTTTCCATCTGGGGTCTAGCCCTAGGAGTGGAATTGCTGGGTCATAGGATAAGTCTCTGTTTAACATTTTTAATTAAATAACTAATGAGCTGTTTTCTAAAGTGGCTGTACCATTTCACCTTCTCAACAGCAGTGCATGTGTGAGGCCTCCGCTGTCTCTGAGGTGGGTTGGATTGGGGCTGGAAGCATGTGAGGTTTAGTTCATGATTTTCTCTGTTTCAGACCTTAGCTGGGAGTGGAGGCGTGTGGAGAGAGGAGGCAGTGGGAAATGGTGACCGCAGGAGGGGGAGGGTAATGGGAAAGGAATGTGTTTAGAATTGTTGGGTGCTCTAAAGGCCCTGTATGTGGGTGCTCAGGTCTTTAAAGGGAGCCAAGCCAGCACTGCTAGGAGTCCTCTCCCCTCAGCCACGTGTGACTGCCCGGGCAGGTGTGGAGTAGGTGGAGGGTAACCACGGGGACGCGGGTGTAGGAAGCACAGGCTCTAGGCCTTTGTCTCTGCAAACTTCAGGCCTTCTGTCCTCACCCCTCCTTTTAGACCTGCTCCTCTTCACAGGCCTTGGGGTGCTCAGCAAGGCTTGGACCCAAACAGGCTTGGCTTCCAATCATGCCTCTTGTACTCATTAGCAGTATGAACCTGAGCAGGTGGGTCACTAACCTAGCCCTGCCTCAGTTTCCTCATCTGTAAAATACTGGCCTCCCAGAATAGTTACGAGGTGGAGCTCATGAAAACATATCCCGAGAGCCTCTCACCTGCTCCCGCAGCTGTGCCCCCTGGGGCAGGTGGCCAGTACTTCTCTCCTGATTGTCTTCTGAAGTCAGGTTGGGAGGTTGGGACCACTGCCAGAGGGACTCTTGCCTCCTCGCCAGGGAGCCAGCCCCACCTGCCACAGGATTTTTAGCTTCCACTCCTTCGAGAGTCCCAAGAGGCCTGGCTTTCCATGCCTGCCCGCGCCTTGAAGAAGAAGAAAGCAGCCTTTTTTCCGGGAACAGTGCATGGTCGATGCAGCCAGCCCTTCTGCCTGGCACCCAGCCTAGTCCATTCACACCCTTATCCAGAAAGCGGAGCACAAGTTACAGTGGTGAAGAGCCCTCATCGCTACTGATGCTCCATGAGGTGGCAGCATTACTTTACTGAAGTCTTTTCCCAGGAAGGACACAGGCTTCCCCACCTGAGTTCCCTGTAAAATAGATACAACCCCTCTGCCCCCCATGTGGGTCTGTGGATTAGAGACGTAGACAACAGCAAGCATGGTCCTTGGAGGCATATTGTCTCTAGAAATTATCATCTCTATTGTTTTCTATCCAGAACTCTTACTTCTCCCTGAAGAGTGTGTAAGAGAAGTTCAAGAGTCCGTTTTTAGGGATTTCCCTTAACGCTGGTGGGGGCTGTTTGAACACAATAACCGCACTTCGTATAGCGTTCGTGTCATTTGTCCAGTCATCGTACACGTACCTTTTGAGCTCTCATTGGGTGCTGAAGCTTTTGGGGGACCCAGATAAAGGAAAGCTGGGCTCTGCCCTTTGGGGATCCACCCATGGTGGGGAGCTGAGCCAGGACTTGGAAGTTGCGATGGCACACACAGTAGGAAGGGCTGAGACTGCGGTCACAGGCTGGGCCCTCAGGAGAGGAGGGAGACAGACTGCGGCTAATTGGAGGGCACTCTCCTTAGAGGTCATGGATTGGGCAAAAGCTTGGAATCGAGACACAGCCTGGCTGGTTCTGGGTGGCCATACCCACACCCTCTGGTTGAAGAAAGACTGGCCTGGCTGGGGCAGCTGGGGACACTGGAGTGCCCGCCTTCACAGCATGTAGCCTTGAGCAGATCCCTCTAACTCCCTGGGCCTCAGTGTTCTCATCTGTACTAGGGTCCAGTTGTACCTTCTTTCCACCACCGTGAGGAGGGCTGAGAGGGCGAGTGTATAAAGCTCTGGCGCAGTGCGTGCTGCCAGCAGGAATACTGGGTGGGACCACTTTTAGTCCAAGCATTTAGGCTGTACCCTCCATGCCAGGGTTTGCTTCCCTCTGGATGCCCTGGAGAAGGAGGGGTGGGGAGGAGGAAAGGAAGGGAGAGCAAGAAGGACAGAGAATGAGAGAAGAAAGGGAAAGGGGAGGGGGAAGAGAGGAGGGCTCAGTAGGGACCCGGGCTGGTGCCCCCTCCACCTGCCTGGGGCCCCATGCCACACCTGCGGGTCGGGCTTAGCTTCTGAAATCCCCAAGACCCAACAGCAGCCCCAGGATTTACGCTTAAATCCTCCTCAGCAACAATGCTGGCCCCAACCTTCGGGTGGGAGGACTGGGGCAGGCCAGACAGGCCCACGCACCGCCTCTGTCTCCAGAATCTGTTACACTTTCTCTCTCTCTCTCTCTCTCTCTCTCTCTCTCTCTCTCTCTCTCTCTCCCCCCCCCATCCCCGCGCGCGCGCGCACACACACACACACACACACACACACGCAGAACACCTCTTCTCCCACCTCAACTAATCCTTTCCGTCTCCCAGGGGTTCCTACCTGCATGACATCAGGGGGAACACAGGCAGAATCATAATTTCTTAGAAGCTTAGCTGCCCGTTGTCTTCAGCCTCCCCCAGGAAGTCTTGGAGGCAGAGCTGCTGACAAGGGGCCCGTGACCAGCCATTGCCAGGCAGGTATATGTGTGTGGAGGGGAGGGCTGGACAAGGGATGGGACTCCTCACCAGACTGGGCCCAGCTCGGCTCCCTCCTCCTCCCTGGTTGTACCTGCCCTCCCAGAGCCCAAAGTTTGGAGTTTCCAAGGTGCCCTCAACTTTCCTCTCCTCGGTTCCTACAGCTCTTCCCTGTGTTCTCTGTCCTCAGTGTCCCCACTCATCCTTTCCTCTCCGTCTCAAACACCCACGTGCGCTTATGCCCTGGTCGCCGCTGCCCAGGACCCTCCTGCACCTCCTCACAGGCCTCCCTGCCTCCAGGGCCCTCCTCTCTGGCTGCCAAACTCAGCCTCCTCTGACTGTCCCTCTCCCCTCTCTGCACCTTCAATAGCTCCCTAGTGCCCACAGAGTCTAGGACCCCGGGTCCCCAGCCTCTGCTCTCCCCCTCTTGTTCGCTGTCACAACCTTTGACCCCAGCACCCCAGCCTCCTCACTACCCTCTTCTTTCCAGGCTCCAGGCCCTGGCTCCTGCTGTTTCTCTGCCTGGAAGACCTTTCCCAGGCCCCATCTGTTTATGTCAAATTCTATTCTTTCTTCAAGCGCAGGATTAAATGTCCCATCTTTGCTGAAACCTTCCACCATCCCCCCCCCCCCCCCCCCGTTTCCCTAGATCTGCCACAGTATGTATCACGTGCTATTCCACACTGTTACTATTTTTCTTTAAGTATCAGTCCAACTGACCTCTAAGTTCCTTGATAGATTGATTGATGTGTCTTAGTCTTTAACCGCCCAAAGTACCAAGCAGAGTGGTTGGTATAGAGTAGTATTTAGAAAATAATTGGCAAACGTGTAACTAAAACACCTTTAGGGTCCCACATGCAGGTTGCTTCTGCCCCCCAAACTGCTACAGGCCTTGCAGTCACCACACACCCGTATGCTATCCCTGTCCACTTTTAGGATTATGCTGGGATCTTACAATGAGCTGGAAAATTCCTATATTTTCTGTCCTCTGGAACAATGTTAAGATTGCAAGGATAGCTTTGTGCTATTCGGGGGATAAGTTTTCTCTCTTTAATTTCATCGACAATTTTTGGCCTATTCAGATTTTATATATTTTCTTGAACCAGTTTTGCTCCTTTGTATTTTCTTAAATCATCCGTTTCATCAAGAATTGAAATTTTATTGCTATAAAACGGTATATAGTTTTCTCATAGTTAAGTATATATCTATATCCATAGTCATAGGCCTTTTCTCTTTGCAAATGCTTATTTGTCTTTTTTTCTCTGATAAGGATTGCTAAAAGTTTGTGTTTGTGTGTTTTTTTCTAATTGGTCTTTTCAACAAGTCAGCTTTTTATTTTTAGATAGCAATACTTTTTCCTTCCTCCCGTTTTCTTAATTTCTACTTTGAAGATGATTTCTTCTTTCTTTGGTTTTATTTTATTTTTCCTTTTCTAGCCTCTTGATTTAAATGCTTATTCAATTTTCAGTGTTTCTTGTTTTCTGAAGTGCATTTAAAGCTATAATTTTCCTCTGAATATCACATTGGCCTTAAATCAGAGGTTTTATTACTGCTTCTTGTTCAATTCTAAATTGTTTGTAATTTCTAGTTTGCTTTTCTCTTTAACTGGAGAGTTATAGAGCAATATAGCCTTTTAAATTTTCACGTGGATAGATTCTTTTATACTTACGTTTCTGTTAATTTCTGATCTTATTGCAGTATAGGCAAAAGATGGTTCATATGATTTCTGCTTTCTGGAATTTGTTGAAATTTTTATTTATGGCCTAACATATGGCCAATTCTTGTGATGATTTCATGTGCATTTAAAAATACTTATTTTCTCTTTGAGTGTAAAGTTTGTTTTCTCTGTTTCTTGTCCACTTGTCTCTCTATCTCTAAGAGAAGCCTGTTCAGTTCTCCCACAATGATTATGAGGGTTGTCAATTCCTGTTTTTAAAAATCATTTTCTTATACATATATTTTTAGGCAACATTCTTCGATGCTTATGATTTGTGACTTTGGCACTTCTTGACACTCATACCTTTTCCCATTATAAATTCTGTGGTTTGTACTGTTTGATGCTTTGGCCTTGAATTCTGTTTGTGGATGCATGTGGCTGGCATATTCTATTTTATTCTTTCATTCTTTAATCTTTCTGTGTCATTTTGTATTACTAGACAAATGGATTTTTTGGATTAAGTATTTGCCTTTTTTGAGGTAATAATTGACATAAAACATTATATTAGTTTCAGTTGTACAACGATGGCCAACAGGTGCATGAAAAGATGCTCAACATCACTAATCATCAGGGAAATGCAAATCAAAACTACAATGAGATATCACCTCACACCTGTTATAAAGACAGGTAATAACAAGTGTTGGTGAGGATGTGGAGAAAAGGGCACCCTTGTGCCCTGTTGGTGGGAATGTAAATTGGTGCAGCCACTGTGGAAAACAATATGGAGGTTCCTCAAGAAATTAAAAATAGAACTACCATATGATCCAGCAATTCCACTTCTGGGTATTTACCCAAAGAAAAGGAAAACCCTAATTCGAAAAAATATACACACCCCATTGCAGTATTATTTATAGTAGCCAAGACATGACAACAACCTAATTGTCCATTGATGGTGAATGGATAAAGAAAATGGGGTATATATATGTAATGGAATATTATTCAGCCATAAAAAGAATGAAATCTTGCCATTTGCAACAACATGGATGGATCTTGAGGGCATTAAGTGAAATAAGTCAGACACAGAAGGACAAATACCATATGATCTCACTTACATATGGAACCTAAAAAGAACAAAAGGAAACTAAAAAAACCTGAGCTCATAGATACAAAGTATCTGCTTTTAACAGATGAATTTAACCCATTTGCATTTATTGTTGTTAGTCACAGATTTATTTTTGCCCTCTTACTTCATGTATACTCTTTTAACTTTCTTATTTTTGTTTAGTTTATTTTTGCTTTTCATTGGATTGGTTCCATTTATTTTGTTCTGTTTTTCTTTCTTGTAATTATTAGGAAGTTTTGAGTTTTATTTCTATTTACATATATACATGTGTATATGTATACTTACATTTTTTCTATCAGCATCTGGATGTAATCTTATCTTTAGCCTCTTCACAAATAAGTCAAGAACTTTAGTAGTAATTTTCTTTTTCTCAGCCCCCACCCTCACATATGGATCATCATAGATTATAGTTGCAAATTGTCGTTCATTTTCTTCCCATTGTGTAACAATAGTTATTTAAACTTAACTCTTATGCTTTGCTGTTTGCTTTATATAAACCATTGTTTATAATACTCATCTTTCTCTTTTGTGGATCCATGTTTCACTTTTCTGGAGTATATCCTCCAGTAATTCTTTTAGAAAGCACAGGTAATATAATTTCTAAGACCTTAAATGTTTGAAATGACTATTTTTGCTTTCCAGGGGTCCATTTTGATATTCAGCTCCCTACTGAGTTGTTTTTTTATTCTGAATGATCATATTTTTCGGTATCCTAGGTCTCTAGTTTTTGTTTTGGATAATACACACACACAAAATCTGTGAATATATTAATTACAATATTTATTACCTTACTATCTTCTCCTGTTCAATACAGGCTTTCTCATCCCCACTTCAGCCAAATCCACGCCATTTCATCTGTTTTGTTGATTGCAGTTCTGAGTGGGATTTATTTAGGAAAAAGGGCTCCATTCCCTCCAGGTGAAGGTGCAGTTTTCTTACCACCTCCCCGGGAAACACTGGAGAAACTGCCTCAGTTTCCACACTGGTCCTCAGCTATAGATCCCATTTTCTTAGCCTGCCCATTTTATGTCCAGATCAAATAATTCTAGGATTATTTCAGAGCTGGAAGGACCTGAAGTTCCAGGAGCCCTGCCCCTCTGTCATACGTGAGGAGAACAAGGCGAGAGTAGCCCTGTGTCTGGAGCACGTTGCAGGTCCTGTATCCACCAAGCTGGGCCCCTCTGACATGCTGAGTGACTCAGGAGGAGGCGCAGGGGTGATGACAGGCTGTGGGACAAGATCACTTTCCCGGACACTATGTACAGGTGCCAGCTTGAGAAGTGGATTCCTGGGTGCCCTGATAACTCGCTTTCCTTGCCACCCGTACACTGGCAACTCCCACGTCTGTCACTCCTGCCCGTCTTCTCAGTTTCTGACTTAAGTCTTCAAATGCCTATCTGAAGTCCCACATAGGTGTCTGAGAGGTTCTGAAGCCTGTGTCAAGAACCGAGTACCCCCCAAACCCTGTTTTTCACTCAGTCTTCCCCACCTCAGTATATGACACCATCATTTATTTCTCATTCATTCAGTGACTCATCAGTCATTGTCTTCAGTATCGTTCTCTCTCATCCCCCACCCACATCCCCACATTTTCCTCCAGAGAGCCCTGCTCCTGTTGGCTCTGTCTTAGAATCGGGCCACTTCTCACAGCATCCACCCTCGCCATCCTCATTTGACCCTCCATCATGTCTCGCTTGGATTATTGCACTAACCTCCTACCTAGTGCCCCTGCTTCTACTCTTGGTCTGTGATTTCCCAGCAGCCAGGGCACAGATGTCCTACAGATCATGTGACTCTTTCGTCCAGATTCTCCAGTGGCCCCTGTCTTGCTTAGCATGAAGTAAGCCTTACCCCAGGGCAGCAGGGTGCCAGACCTGCCCTCACCTCCTCTCCGTCCTCTGCTCACCCTTCCCTCCGCTCCCCCAGGCCATCAGGCCTGTCCTTGCACACCTCCACTCCCTGTGTTCCCTCTGCCTGGGATGCTCTCCCTCTAGGTGTGGGGGGTCATTTAGTCACTGCTCAGATATCACCTCCTGAGAGATGCCCTCCTTCCCTATCCTAAACGACACCAACTTCTGCCAGTTACCTCCAATGGCTAATCGTTTTTCATAGTATGTACTCATCTCCACCAGAAAGTATCCATTCATTTGTTCATCTGTCTTCCTACTAGATTATAAATCCCAGGGGAGCAAGGATTTTGCCTCATTCAGCCTGTATCCATAGTGCCTAGAACACTGCCTAGCACGTAGTAGTAGGCTCTCAAATATTTCCTAAATCAATAAGTGGATGAGCAAAATGGATAGAGTGCACATTGACTTATTCATTCAGCTACTATTTGGGTACAGTTTGTGCCAGGCTCTAGGTAAATAGACTCACACAGACCAGATCCCTGCCTCTGGGAGCTGACACTCCAGCTGCGGGCAGATTAAATAGGCAACAAGAACAATGCCAAGAGGGTCCGTATTGGGGTGAGAAAGGCATGGGGGCTCAGGCAGCATGATGCTGTGGGTTACAGTCAGCCGCCAAGGAAAGAAAGGGGAGTGGGGGGTTGGGGTTTTGGGGGAAAAGGAGACCAGGCCCAGAGGTGGGGAGAGCCCCCCAGGGGGCGATAACAGGCTCACAGCAGACCCTCATGAAGGACTTCTTCGTGCCAGGCACAGCATCAAGAGCCTTAGTATATTAACTCGAAACCGCCTGATCCCCGTTTTAGGAAACAGAGGCACAGAGAAGTGACTTTCCCAGGGTCACACTCTGGGAATGAGGAGCCAGACTCAGCCCAGAATCTGGCTCCAAAATCTGTAACCAGCGACTCCATTGCCTCCAGGGAGGGAAATTTGGGTCTGGTCAGAGAAGAAAGTGAGCTGGGAGAATGGGGGGAGAATGGGGAGAGGCTAGCAGGTGAGTAGATGCCTCCCATGGCGCTGAGGAGTTCCGACTTCATGCCACCCATAGGGCTTTGGCAGAGCCTAGGGGTCAGGCTTGCACTTTGAAAGTGAGACCCCCACGCCTCCACCCCAGCTGTGGCTGTGACTTCTCTGACACAGGCAGGGGCAAATATTTTATCTCAGAAGGAGAGCAGGCACCAGGAGTCCATGGGGTAGGAGGGTGAGACGGGTGGGTGGGATGGGGGGTGGGGAGAGCCTTTGCTGAAATGGTTCTCCCCAGCTTCCTGCTCCTGCTTCCAGCCCCAGCTCCTCCTCCCACCCCCTTGGAACAGCCCCATCTAGGAGGTGAGTGACCCTGGCTCTCAAGGGTCATTCCTTCCCCTTTGCCTGCCTGGCCTCTGTCCACATGGGCTGAGGAGCCTCTAACCCCGATGGCCTCTTCAGAGCTTTCCCCAGACACGTCCACAAACGAGCTCTCCTCCCTAGGGGCTGCAAGGTAGAGGTACTGTCTCCATTTACAAAGGAGGAAGGGAGGCTCAGAGAGGCAGGTCACTTCCCCAAGAATCAGTTTGGAAGGGCTGCACAGGGACCCACGCTCAGGCCCAGGCGCTCACCAGAGGGACTTTGAAGGAGAGTTGATCACAGACTTCATGAGGCTTTTCTGGAGACTGAGAATTAAGGCCCAGGGAGCACCGTGGGTTGGAATCAGTGGGCCCACAAACGAGTCAGTCAGAGCCTCACACTGAGGTGTCGAGGCCCCACCGGGTCCCTCACAGCACAGCCCAGGGAGCATGTGCGGCTTTCATGGGGACAGTTCAGACTGAGCCACAGAGGGGACAGAAGCAGCGTGGGGGTCTGTAGGCCGCAGGGGCTCCAGGGTGGGGGTGACAGCCCCTGATTGTCCCCATCCCATCCCAGTTCTGGACACGGCCGGGCAGGAGGAGTTCAGTGCCATGCGGGAGCAGTACATGCGCACAGGGGACGGCTTCCTTATCGTCTACTCGGTCACAGACAAGGCCAGCTTCGAGCACGTGGACCGCTTCCATCAGCTCATCCTGCGCGTCAAGGACAGGTGAGCACAGCCAGGCCAGGAACCTCCCTGGCTCCTGGTTCACAGCAGGCACTGTCTGTTTGTCTGCCTCTCTCAGGTTTTTCAGGTGAAAGCTGAAGCTCAGAGGGGCAGAGCTGAATTCAGACCTTGGGCCCTCTGACTCCTACACTAGTTCTTTCTATGGGGTTCAGTGACTTCCAGGGCCTCAAAGGGTCACCTCCTTCCCATCTCTCCTAAAATGTCCCCACGGGTGAAGCAAGGAATCATAAGTAACATCTTTGTCTTTCAGCCCCAATTTAAGCAAATTGTTGTTAAAAGTAAAAAGTGAATTTTCTCTCCAGTATATGCTATAAATGGTCAAATTTCATTTGTCTGTGAGAGTTAACAATCCCCTGATTAAAGGCTCATGTTTTTTCCTTAGCATTATATGGAGTATTTAAATAATTTGAAGTCTGTTTTAAGCCTAGCTGTTCTTTTCAGTTAATTGGATCTTAAAGAAGCAATATAAAGGAAGTAAAAGGACAAACTAATAGGAAAACAGCCAGCTTTGAGCAAATCTCAATAAATTCAAAAAATCCAGTTAACACCTATTCCAAAGGCCAAGTGTTAACTTCACAAGGTAAAGGGGATACAACACACACAGACACACACAGACACAGACACACACACACACACACACACACACACACATATATATATATATATATATATATATATATATATATATATATATATATATATACACACCCCTCCAAGAAAGAAATGTGGGGCCTCAGACACCTCAGTGTGAGGCTCTGACTGACTTTTCCCCCCTGACTATAGGAATCTCAAAAGAGAAAACATAAATGACTCAGATGTGGGAAAATATTCAACCTTCTTGCTAATCAAAGAAGTACAAGGAGAAATAATAAAGTACCAGTTTTCACCTGTCCAGTGATAATTTCCTTAATGAAAACAGCCAATGCTGACGGAGATGCTGTGAGCCTAGCATTGCATTCATTTTGGGACAGCAGTATGGCCACATGTGTCAGTGGGAACCTTTAAGGTACAGGTCTCCTGATCCCGCCCTTCCTGTCTGCAGTGCCATCCTGATTTTGCAGCTGCCATTTAGTCAGTGCCAACTATGTGCCAGACCCTGGCCCTGGCGCTCTTCACGTGTCATTGCTGAGGGCCACAGCAACCCTGCGTGGTCGTACATCGGGGTGACCGAGAGATGGGAGGAAGCAGGTCTGGAAACTGAGCCCCTGGCCCAGCAGTTCACCTCTCCCCGCCCCAGGGCCCTCACTGACAGTGCTAAGCCAGGGGGTTCTCTGAAGGGCCCCTTGCTCACCTTGCAACAGGCCTAAGACTTCAAACCAAGACGGCCAGCAGCCAGTCTCCATGCCCCTTCCCATTCCTGGAGATGTGGGGAAAAGGACTCTTAAGTCAGCCCCAGGCCACTGGGGAGGCACTGTGCGCTGTGTTATGTGTGAGGTGTGGCTGTATTGCCTTCCCTAGGCGCGAGGACAGCGAAACCTCATGAACTGCTCTTCTTTATTTCCCAGGGAATCATTCCCCATGATCCTCGTGGCCAACAAAGTTGATTTGATGCATTTGAGGAAAATCACCAGGGAGCAAGGAAAAGAAATGGCGACCAAACACAATGTAGGTTTGTGTGTGTGTGTGTGTGTGTGTCTGCAGTCTTGGTCTGTGGGAATGGAACTCAGGCCTCCTAGATAGTGGGCACCTGCAATGTAGGATGTTTTGTGAAACAAGACAACAGACCAGAGAGAAAGCACCCTCTTGCCAGTCAGTCGTATCTCCTCTGAGGGGAGAAGGTACCTTCACAGCGGTGCAAGCTGTGGCATAGAGGCCACCTCCTGGCCCCTGACACAGCAGATTCATCCCTGGGCTGCGCAGAGGACTGGCTTCTGTCCCCTTCTCTGAGCCAGCCTCCTGATTATGCTCAGAATCGTGGGATCAGCTGCCATTCACTGGGCCCTGCCTTGTGGAATCCTCGGCCCTGGGAAACACAACTCCTTGCCTCATGGTACTTCCTTCTAGTGACAGGAGACAGGAAACAAAGCAAGTTACAGTGTCAGAAGGTGACATGTGCTGTGGAAAAAAAGTAAATTAGAGAAGGGGGTCAGGAATGTAGGGTGGAGGGGGTGCTTTTCCAAATAAGGTGGTCAGGGAAGGCCTTACTGGGAAGGGTGCATATTTATGGGGACTTACAGGAGGTGAGGGAAAGATGTCAGGGAAAGAATGTTCCAGCAGAGGGAATCATCAGTGCAGAGGCCCGGGGGCGGCAGTTTGAGGAACAGCAACGAGGCCAGCGTAGCTGGAGCAGAAGGAGTAGGAGGGTGAGCAGTAGGAGTGAGGTCAGAGAGGCCTCAAGTTTTGCTGAGAGTGAGAGGGGAAGCCTTTGGAGGGTTGAGTGAGGAGTGATGTGGTCTGACTGATGGCTGAATGGCTTCTCTCTGGTGGCCGTGTTGAGAATGGTCTGCAGGGACTAGGGTGGGATCAGGGAGACCAGTTAGGGGCTGCTGCACTGACCCAGGTGCAGGTGGATGGGGACCCGTTTCGTGCTCATGAAGGTAACGAGAAGTAGTTGGATTCTGGATATATTTCTAAGAGAGCCAACGAGATGTGTTCACAGACTGGGTGTGGGGTGAGAGAGACAGAAAGGAACCGAGGGCGATTCCAAGGTTTGGGACATGAGCCACTTTCAGACGGGGGTTCCAGTAACTGGGCAGGGGAAGAGTCTGGGAGCAAGTGTGTGGGGAGATCAGGGGCTTGGTTTTAGGTCTTTAGTTTGAGGAGCCGAGGAGATAATCCAGTGGAGACGTCAAGACAACAGTCACTTATACCAGTCTGGCGGCTAGTACTGGAAATCAGCAGCATGCAGATAGAATTTAAAATCATGAAGCCCACCAGGGTAGGTGTACATAGGGGAGGGGCCTCGGGATTGAGGCTGGGGACATGTCAGTGCTGTGATGTGGGGAGATGAGGAGGAAGCAGTAGGAAGGACTGAGCAGTGACGACCAGCGTGGGGTGTCATGGAGCCAGGAAAAGGAAATTCCTCACGGAGGAGGGAGCATCAGGCAAGCTCCTCAGCAGCAGATGGGGCCTAAGAACTACCACTGGGTTTAGCATTACACACAGGCCTCCTGCCTGGCCCAGCAGCCTAACCAGGAGAGGCCCACGGAGCCATTTCCACTTCACGGCCTTGGGCTCTATAGAATCATCTGAAGAGGACTTGCTAAGGGCTTTCACAAACACCTCACTCCCTCCCAGCAGCCTCGGGTGCGTGAGTGGGGACGGGCGCAGGGTGCTGCGAGGGCAGCACTAGCCCAGTTCTGCAAATAAAAGTGAATGAGACACAGGAGGTTAGGTGGCTTCCAGGGTGTCACGCTGCTGCATAGTGCCCCACCCCCAGCCCCACTGGAACCCAGGTCACCAGTCTCTCAGTCGATGCTTCTTCTATAGCCGACACTGCCACCTCATTTATTATTTGACCAAATATTCTGCAAGCTACTATCGACAACATCCTGATTTTAGAGCTCATAAGGCAAGTTCCTCCCTAGCCGACCAAGGCAGGTTGCCTCCATCCAATGCAGGGAGATGGCATTTCCCAGCCCTTTGGTGGAGTCAAATGCTATATTGTTTGCTGCAGGGTTTCCCTTAGTTTAGGTCTTGTTGTTACCGAAATCCTAGAATTCTAAGAACTCAGATAAAGCACATTGGCATTTCTTCAGTGGTAGAGGCAGGACCCCCCAGGAAGAAGGTGGAGGATGTCTGGGGACCTGGGGGATACTATAACTCATGTCCTTCTGAGCAGTGCATAGGAAGGCAGGAGAGGTCTGAGGCCCTGGAACCCAGGCCTTACTGAGCTGGCAGGATTATAGGACACGAAGGACCCAGCTAGTTCCTGGTCCCAGGCGCACGTGCCTTCCCAGTTCCCCTCTGGTGTGCACAGGGAAGCATGTTGTCCTGGCCTCACAAGGTCACACAGGACTCTGGTCACATCTGCCTCATCTGGAAGAGGCTCCAAAGCTGACCTCAGAACCCGCACCAGTCCAGGGGAGACCAGGCATGCAACTGGTCAAACCTTGATTCTCTACTGTGTGGCCTTGGGCAAGTACGTCACCACTTCAAGCTCAGTTTCCCCAGCTGCTTACCTCAGAGGATTAACGTGAAGAGTGAGGGCAGTGAGGGCTGTGAAGGCCTTAGAGGCCAAACAATCATCTCGATGAACAGCCTATAATCTGATAGTCTGCAGTGGAGGGCAGTTTCCTTTCAGGGTTATCACAGGCGCAGATATCTGTTGAATGAGTATTTCAGAGGCCCGAACCCTGCCCCTTGTGCTTTGCCTGTTGTGTTTGGTCAGCTCCAACAAGTCCCCTGCTTGAAGCCACACCAACACGTGAACATCTGACCTCTCATGATAACAATGGTGGGAAGAACCCTTATGATGTGTTCTGAGCAATGTTTACAACAGACTCCTCTAAAATAACAACTTACTGTTCCCCACCCCCCAGTGCATTTAAAGTATTGATCATTTTTATTGTATTCACTAATGCTTTTCTTTTTCAAATGTGTTGTTATGAAATGGCTTGATTTTTTAATGAGGAAAAAGTTGTAAAAAATACCAAAGTTCTTCAGTCCGGTCATAACTGGCTTACCTCCATCTCCTCTAGGGAGTTGTGCGAATCCCACACGCTCTTCACCCATGGGGTCCCAACTTTGCAGGGTCTCTGTTATGAGAAGACGAGAGCACAGGACCGTGTCCTGACCTCATGGAGCATTTGTTCTCTTCCCTGTGCGTCTTGGTGTGGACACGGCCCCCACCCACCCTACAGGGTCACCTTTGCCGCATCTCCCCATGTGCTGCTGCGGCCTTTCAGCCCGGTGATGATTACTGGGCATTGAAAGTACAGACACAAGCCTTCTGTAAACACAGCTGAGCTCGGAGGTTGTGGATGCAGACCAAACAGGAGCTGGGCAGGGCAGGCTTGTTGTGGGCGGGGGGCACAGACTGGCCAGGGCACACCAAGCTGCAAAGTCCTGCCCATGGCCCAGCGTTGCCTCAGCCTTTCCCACCGGAGTCCCCTCTGGAGGGACTGGAAAGAGGGGCAGAAATCCCCCCAAGGTAAAGAAATAGACTTCAGAAAGAAAAAATGAGTAGAATCAGAACATATTTTAGTTTGATAAACGAAAGTCTTCAAGTATGTAAAAAGATCATTTTAATTCTGTTTTTAGGGAGCTATTAAATATCTCTGTGACTAGAGAACAAGAGGGAATTGGAAAAGCTGTCAGTAAAACTTTCCAACCTTAAAAAGTGAGAAGTCACCCAGGGGACATGGGTTGTTGGAGCCACGGCTCTGTGGGGGCTTTAAAAGCATAGGGCTCCTCAGGGTCTCTGAGAATTTGCATGTTTAGGGAACAAGGCTTTGTGGATCTCAGTGCCACTTTTACCATGTGAGCTTTGCCTTCCAGATTCCGTACATAGAAACCAGTGCCAAGGACCCACCTCTGAACGTCGACAAAGCCTTCCATGACCTGGTTAGAGTAATCAGGTGAGCACTGCCTCCCTAGAAAGGGGCCCTCTGCCCCACGATGGCAGTGGGAGTGCTGGGGGAACACAGCCCCTCGATCCGAGGCCAAGGCTGGATGCTCCTGGGCCTGTATTTGGATTTCTTATACCTCCATTCATGTCTTTCCCTTGCCCTTCCTACCTACCTTTGCTGGCCCTAGTACCTGTGAGTGAAGCCCATCATTAGCTAAAGGGAAGTGCCTTCCTGCCGGAGGCAGCAGCTCAGCCTCCCCTCAGTTTTGCAGCTTGGCCTCCCTGAGGCAGCCCCCTCCATCCTGCCCTTGGTGTTCGCTTAACACGGCAGCAGTCAACACGGTAAAAAGGAGGTCCCTCTCCTCTTGCGTGCTCTGATGCCAGAGTGGCCTTTGACATTTTACCTGAACAAACAACATTCTGATTCCCAGGCTCAAATTTCAGGGGCACTGCATGTGCCTCATTTCCAGACCCCACACGCTGTCAGTCTCCCGGGCTTGTCAGAAGTCCCAATCAGCAGTCTCCTGTGCGTTCCTTTGCATTGTCAGCGTTCAGACCTTCATCACCTCATGCTTAGATGACTGAGACAGCGTCTTGGCTGGTCTCCCTGTCACCCACCTTTCCCATTTCTAAAGTCTTCCACATACAGCGCAGCCTAACCCGTGGTTCTCAACACCATGCATTTAGTGTGTTGCGTTACGCTGGAGAGCTGTAGGGCTGCTGGTTAGTTATGAAATCATACAGGGCTCTTTCAGGGTCCTTCCTGCCCCACAGAACACACACCCAGACAGGCACACACACATGTACGCTCAACAGCCTCCTTTTCGTATTATTCCCCAACATGGACTGTGACGTTGTAGCCTTCACTTCACGCTGTACCTGGCAGTTCTGCACTCTTGAAATTATTTTCTTGTGGACAGTTTGCCTCCAGTTAGGATATGCTACCACCAGGAAGTGGTAAGGTCTTAATTACAGAACTGTAATTCTAAGGGCAGGTTTTTGACATAGGAAAAATTAACAGAAAACATGTAAAAAGCTTTTGTACTCAGTTGACCTGTCATTTTATTTAAAATCGGAAACATGGAAATAGAGGCCAACGCTCTATAACACATAACATAACTTACAATTTAAATGAATCTGGTTGCAGCATCATGGCAGGAATTCTCACCAGCAGCATGACAGGTTGTGCCCTGCCCTCTCACCCTCCCCGCTTGCCTCAGAGAGGCTGCCCAGGCGAGGCCCCCCTCCAGCATCTGGGACAGCAGCATCTGCAACCCCCCAAGCCTCCCTGCCTCAGTCACAGGGGCAGGGGAGGAGAGAGGCAGGGAGAAGCAGAGCCCATTCTGACTTTGTTTTTCTGCCTTTCATTGTTTCAAAAGGCAACAGATTCCGGAAAAAAGCCAGAAGAAGAAGAAGAAAACCAAATGGCGGGGAGACCGGGCCACTGGCACCCACAGACTGCAGTGCGTGATATTGTGACGGTGAACTGGCCAGCCCTCGGGAACCCCACCGCCTGACCTCACTGAAAACCATTTCTAACCACGACCCTGGACCCGAGGACTTGGCACAGGAAGGGAGAAAGGGAGGGTGGGCAGGGTGGAAATAAGGTCTGGCTTTGCCGAAAGGGCGCAGGCTTTCCCATGTCTCATCAGACACAAGGAAACAACGCTCAAGAGAAGTAGCCTCCAAGACCCTCTTGTTGTCATCCTGGTTCCTCCCGCTCTCCTGGTGGCTGTATTGTTTGTTTGAGCTGCACAGTGTTGGTTTGGTGTGGACGTGTATATCCACGTGCAGAGAGCAAAACAAGCCATGATCAAGCTCCCCCCTTGTCTCCAGTCCATGGCGTCTGAGCTCGGGTGTCTTTTGTAGATTTTTAAATTATTTTAGTGATTGTAATTGCATCATAGGGGTCTGTGCCCACTGCCTGGTGAAGTTTCAATGCTTCAGCAGACCTCTCTGATAACATGTCTGGAATATTGTTGTGGTGGTTGTTGTTTTTCAACTGAGTTTCCCCAGCAGTGCCAAAACTCAGCTCAATATGAAGGTAGAGTGACTGAGCAACGGGAAGTTAATGAGGACGGTTACTGGAGGCCTCCAGAGAAACAGGCCCTGTTCATGGCCTATAATCTAGAAAGGAGAAAGATGTGTTTACCTGGAGGGTTTTATTACAGATATTAGGAAACAATTGTATTTTGCTGAGGGGAGAGGCTGGCATGAGCATGTCAGTTCTAAAAGGGGTTTTCATTATCCTGGAAAGGTATAAACTAGTAAGCAGATTGGCTTTGCCAAAGTGTTCATTTCTTTTGCAGACAGTGCAGGTTAAGTTCTGTTCTTCCCAGATGGGTGAGAGGAATTCCACACATCACCTGGGCGGCCTGGTACCTCCCTGAAACAGACACACTGACACAGGCATGTGTGTCTCCATGTCAGAGTAAAGCTGCTGGGAATGCCATCAGAACATTCTAGTTTGTGCTGAGTCTTAACCAAAAGTAACCCAATACTGTTACTACTAAAACCGCACCAAGACCGAAGCCGTTTTCCCCGAGTCAACGGGTGACCACTTCGTAAGCCCAGCAAAGGGACAACCCCCTTAAGCGTTTGCAAACTGAGCATTGGTTGCCTTTCTGGCGCACACCTTTGTTAACCTCTCGGATTAGAGGAGAAAGGAAGGTTGGGGTGATGCCATAGCTCTCATACAGCAGTTTCTACCAGGGGACAGTCCCCCAGCTCCCTGACAATGCCCATCTTCCTCTCAGGTGTTGCTGCTGGGAGCCAAAGACTGGATTTGGGGGGCCAGGGTGGGGGTGGCGGGGCAGCAGGAACGTCCGTGCTCCTCTGAGAGAAGGGCAGAGGATGACGTGTCATGACTAGTGACCTCATTTTCCACAGGTTACTTACCAGGCCACTAGGCAAACTAGAACATACTCAGCAGGTGGCCTGGCCACTGTTTGGAGAAAGAGCCCTGGGGAAAGTGAGTGTCCAACTGGATGTTGGGACACCTGGATCCTGCTCCAGTTTTGAAAGTGTGCTGATTCCTAGCTCTGCAATCTCACCAGCCCAGAGGGGCCCAGCTGAGGAGTGACTCTGCTGCAGGATGAAACTTTGGGACTTTTGTTAGTTGGAAATCAAACTTCTTTATTTGTCTAAATGGCTCTTTTTTCTGACCCTAAAGGGAAGGCTAACAAGAAACATTCCAGGTCAGGCACCTCAGAGCTTCCCAAGATCCTATAATGTTAATGGGCGTTTTAAACACTAAGAGAACAAGGCTCTTTCCAACCCTTAGGCTCCTCTGAGCCGCATCGCAGCAGCCCATGGGCAGTTTGAAGGCTGGAGACGAGGAAGAGGCAAGGCAGGTGGGAAGAAGTAAGGATGGAGACGCTCTGCATCGAGGGAGTGGTGGAGTGGGCACACAGGGCAGGGTCCACTGCTGGCAAACTTCTACTGGGCATGAGGCGTGCCAGCACACCCCTGCCCGCTGTGGAGCTGGCAACACCCTGAGGTCACTGCACGGGAAGTCTTGTTGGAAGCAGATCAGCTGACCTAGATCGAAGCCCTCAGCCATGAAGGTACCAGAAAAGGGGTTCCAACCGCTTCTGGTCTCCCCCACCACCACCGCCCAACAGGGGCAGTGCCCCCTCTTCCAGGGCCTCTGTCTGGCACCCAGCCGCAGCGTAAATCCACAGTGCCCGAGAGAGGAACTGGTTAAGGAATGGGCTTCTGCAGCCCCTGCTGCTGAGCCAGTGGTCAGCCTTCATCTCCCGTGACCTCGTTTTTCCATAGGTGAGATGGACAAATAACACTTGTAAAAGTCAGTTCTTGGTGTTTTGGGGAACCAGGGGCCTTTGTGGCAGTGGCGGCTTCCAGAGAGATCAGAATGGAGTGTGCCCTGGGACATCCTCAATAGTTTTCTCCATGGGTACCTGGCAGGGGCAATCTGGGGAACCAGTGGCCGTGCTACTCCATGACTGAGGAGCTCAATGGGACTTTAGTCTTTGGTGACATCCTGGTATTCCCACTGGTTTTCCCGCCCACGTGAATAGTGCTACCTTCACATCCCTTGGAGTATACACTCCCTGAACTCCCCTCCATGCCTTTGCCACTGTGCTCTCAGATTTCTTCTAAAATTCTACCCCCACCCCTTGAGGGCTCCTTTTCTCCCCAATAGGTAATCCTAGCCATCCTCTCCCCCCCACACAGCCTGCGGCTGTGGCCACTGACTTCCTCTGCACTTCACCACACAGGGACAGACACTTGGGTGGTTTCTCTTTGGACTCTGCCCCCTACCTTCCTGGGGCACTTGCTGCGGAGAGTGCCTGGTAGCCTAGTATGGCCTGTCTCACTTTGCCAGGAGATGTGAACCCCTAACACGTGGCAGCTCTAACCCAGAAACCCTTCATGTGTTACGGTAAATCCAGAGCCATGGACAGGCTCCCTCCATTAGCAGCCCACTGGATTAGAAATTCCATGTCGGGTTTACTCAGTAGGAAAGATACTTGAATTATGGCGCGCCTGTGAGCGCCCAGCTTCTGTTACACAGAATTAACAGGTGGCCATTGTCGTGAAACGAGAGTGATGCCTGAAGATCTCCATGATGCTTGAGCCTTTTATGTAACTTTTTAAGTCTTTGTGTATCTCAACTCATTAATAAAGAAAAGAAGAGGAGCACTTGCCTGTCTTATTTGCTCTTATTCAGATAGGTCTGAAGTTTTGCTGAGAATATTGAAGGTTGACAGTGTGTGGCCCAGAGCATCCGCTCTGACAGGCAGATCTGCAGTAAGGAGGAGACCACCGGGGGCCATGTGGGTGTCTCCTTCCTGCACGCAGCCAGAGGAGGAAGGCAGGTGAGCACAGCGTTTAGAGAGCACAGCCTCTTGATGTTCAGCAGCCCTGTATTCAAGCTCTGCCACCGACCTTTCTGTGCCTTTGAGCAAGTTACCTGCTTTAATATTCAGCGTCTGCCTTTCATGTAAATGGCACAATAGTGTTCACCTTCTAAACACACTGAGGGCTAACGCTAAGCATGGGAGCTCATGGTAATGAGCCCAGAAACGGTGCTTTTTATAGATACCTACTGGCTTGTGTGGCATTGCTTTTCATGGAAACTGCCCTCTGCCCCCCTCCATGAGCTTACAGTCTTTTGTCCAATGTGATTTTGTTTCTCTACTGATTGAACGTGGTGGGTACTTGACCAAGCTGAGCCTCCCTCTTCTGCATGATCAGCTCTTTCTCTACTGGATCTTTCCCATCTTAAAACAAACAAGAACAAAACCTTCCTTTGACCCACCTCTGCTAGATACCACTTGCTTCTTAAAAGAGTAATGTGTACTCACTGCTATGAACTCCTCTCATTTCTTTCTCTTTAAATTGCTCCAAATAGGCTTTCACCCATCATTCTATCACCACCACCCTTCTTCTCAAGGTCACCGATGGCTTCCATCATGCTGAAGTCAGTGGTTGGTTCCCAGTCTTCTCATATTTGATCTTGCAGTATTGACACAGTTGACCACTTCCTCTTTCTTAAACTTTCTTCCATTGTCTTCTAGGATGATGCCATCTCTTGGTTTTTCTCCTTTCTCTAGTCACTCCCTGATCCCCTTGAGTGGTTGCTACTCTCCTATCTAACCTGTTAACTTTGGAGTGCCCCGGAGCTCAGACCTTGGTCCTCTTCTCTACCTAAACTCACTCTCTTAGTGATCTCATCCAGTCTTGAGACTTAACTGTCTTTTATGTGCTGGTGACTCCCAAAGGTATATCTCCAGCTTGAAACTCCCAAAGCCTACACATATACCCAACTGTCTACTTGCTATTTCCACTTGGATGTCTCAAGTAGAGTGTCTCAGAGTTAATTTGTCCAAATCTGAGTTCCTGATCGTCACCCTCGCATGACTGCTTTACCCTTAGCCTTCAGTTGATGTCAGCTCCATGCTTCCAGTTGCTCAGGCCAAAAGCCTTGGAGTCATCCTTAGTCCCTCTCTTTCTCTCACTCCTCACACCCAATCTGTTAGTAAATCCTGCCGACTCTACCTAAAAAATATATGCAGAACTCACCCATTTCTCATCACTTCCACTGCTAACATTCTAGCCCAACGCACCGTCACCCATGCCTGTTTCACTCTAGTCGTCTTGCACGTCATTCTCAACACAATAACCAGAGAGACTTTGGTAAGATGGAAGTCAAATTATGTCCCCACTCTGTTCAAACCTCCCCACCCCCATGGCTCCCCATCTCATATTTAAGACATGTCGAAGTGGACTATGCCACTGAACTCTGAGTAATGGGCTGGTGTGTTCATTACCCACAAGAGAAGGGAAGTCATTCAGGCAACAAATACTGAGCTCTGAGCCGCACATCAGGACAACAGAGGACACTAAAACCCAGTCACTGTGTCACAAGGGCAGCCCAACAGATGATGAACCATTATGATCTGCATTGAAAGGAATCCCTTTGGGCTGACCCGGTGGCTCAGGCAGTTGGAGCTTCGTGCTCCTAATGCCAAAGGCTTCCGGTTCGATTCCCACATGGGCCAGTGCCAGATGGCTCAGTTGGTTGGAGGTGTGGGCTTTCAACCACAAGGTTGATGGTTTGACTGCTTGACTCCTGCAAGAGATGGTGGGCTCCGCCCCCTGCAACTAAGATTGAACATTGTACCTTGAGCTGAGCTGCCGCTGAGCTCCCGGATGGCTCAGTTGGTTGGAGCGTGTCCTCTCAACCACAAGGTTGCCGGTTCGACTCCCGCAAGGATGGTGAGCTACGCCCTCTACACTAGCAATGGCAACTGGACCTGGAGCTGAGCTGCACCCTCCACAACTAAGATTGAAAGGACAACAACTTAACTTGGAAAAAGTCCTGGAAATACACATTGTTCCCCAATAAAATCCTGTTAAAAAAAAAAAAAAAAAGGAATCCCTTAACCTGGGGGAGCTGAAAGGGGACTATCATAGACCTTGTACCCAGTTGTATGAGGTTTTTCACTGACTAAATGGAAATTTCAGTCACATATGGGGCCCACTAATTCCATTACTTTTGAAGATTAAAGGTTTCACTCTAAAGGTTCCCCTGTCCATACCAGGACTATTTAAAATAAACTCCACCTCCATGTCCACACACTTTTGCAGTGGATAAAAGTTCCCAGGTGTCACTTATGTCATCACAGAATCGGCATTACCTAGGAGCTTGTTGGAGATGAAGACTCTTGGGCCCTGTCCCGACCTCCTCAATCCAAATCTGCATTTTAACAAGATCCTCAGGTGATTAGTATCTGCAGTGAAGTTCAAGCATCGTTACCCTAGAACACCAACTCAACATCAGGATGAAATCCAGCCCTGGACTCACTGTGCGTCAGGGCCCAGTTCAACCTCATCCAACCAGAGGAAGCCTCATGGGCATTCATCTCGGCAAGTAGTTTGCTCCTCTGTCTGCAACGGCTGCTCAATTCTGCCTGGCAAGGCAGTGAGCTCAGAAGTATCCTCACAGGCAGCAAGTGGTTCCCTTAATTATGAGAAGTATTTACGCAAAGGTAAGTGGGCTCCCAGTTTGCTTCTCAAACACTCGAGCTTTTTTCTTAAAATGTGGACAGCTGTGTTCAATGTCAAGGACGAGGACTCAACAATCTGAGCTGAGAACACTTAAAGGCTCTGTTCTTCAGGCACACTGAAAATCGGATGTTCTGTGCAAGCTGGAGATCCTCTTCATTCCCCAGGACTTTTCACTTTCTGGGCTCCAACATCATGCCAAATAGCTCGTTATCATGGTAATGTGAAAATTTAAACAAAAAGCTGAGTTCATGCAGCCGGCTGAGAACTGATGGATGCTTTCAGTAGAATGTACCTCCTGGCAATGATGTGGTAAACCATTAACTGACTCAAATCCAGCTTCCTAGTCACTCATGGGATCTGTGCCTGGGCTGATGAGCAGAGTAAAATAACTGGATAAGTGGTTCTCAAAGTTTGGTCTCCAGACCAGCAGCTTCATTGTCACCTGAAAACTTGTTAGAAATGTGAATTACCTGGCACCATCTCAGACCCACTGAGCCAGAAATTCTGAATTGAAGAGGGCTAATAAGCCCTCCAGGAGATTCTGATGCTCCCTAATGTTCAAGAACCCCTGAATTACTACATGTAGGTAAAAATAAAAGTTCCTACCACACAAAGATAAATGGCAGCTTGAATTGTTCTCATTTGCAAGACAGCAGCTGGCTCTCTGGGCAAAGTTGCCCAGGTCCTACACCTTTCCTTCCTGCATCTCATTAAGGAGGTCCCTCAAGGTCAGGAAGCCAGGGACCCCAGGACAGGGTAAATTAACCTTGGCTCTGTGGGGTGACAGGAAGGGTGGCTGACACCCTCCCCCTGAAATCATATGCAAAATTGAGCGTATACATGCATTCTTCTGGGGGGATAATCACATTTGATCAGATTCTTGTACCACTGTGTGTTACCCAGAGAAAAAATGAACTGGCTCCTGAACCTCCTTTTCTGACCTCAGACCCTTCTGGTAGTTTCACAGCCACTGTGAGGGGGAAGAGGAAGTGAAAGGAGCAAAGATACCTCTACTCTTCTAAGAAGCTCTGACAACATTTTTCACTTGGTTGACACATCCCTGAACTCGCCCCTACAACACACTGAGGGAGGGGACCAGCTGCCATTCTTCTCCCAATTCCCCCGCATGACTAAGTATATGACTCACCCACCACCTCCCCCACCATGGTTAGCACCACTTGCCGCTCAGGCCCCAACACCCTGGTCCAAAATTAGCAAAAGGAGGGAGGAAGTTCGAGATGCTGTGACAGCCTGGGGACTACATGGCAACCCACCACTAGGTGGGGGTCTGGCTGGGAAACAGGGACAGAAGAGGGATGTGAGGCATGTAGCAAAGGCACCCCAGGTCCAATGCCATCACCTTGAATTTGTAACCACCTAGGTCGGCCAGTGATTCCAAAGCACTGTGTATTAGTATTAGAGTCACCGCTGGAGGGTCGGGGTAGGGGAAATCTCACTGCCCATGCCACACCCCTAAAGAATCTGGTGCAATCAGCCTGGGTTGGGGCCTAAGTATGAATTCTTTTTAAACTCCCCAGGTGATTCAACTCTACAGCCAGGGCTGAGACCACTAGCAGGTTCCTTGTTATTCTGGTCCCTTGAATACTATGGCTTCTCACTGATGATTGGTTAATAAAAGAAAGAGCTGCCTGGAGGAGCCCATGTCTGAAGTTACTGAAGGACTCTAGTTTCCCAGCCCGTTGTAGGCGAATACTTGACCACAGGGCGTCTTCTCTTTTCATTACAGCAGGTCATCTCAGAGCTTGGCTTGAGTTATTGATTCATCTAGTCACACTCTATCATGATATTTCATTTGTTCACATTCCTTCCAGTTTTATATCTCCGGGACCAGGAGAGGGCCCGGTGGTATAAAGTTAACATAATGTTTAAGTGAATTAATAATTATTACAGATATCAGCAGGGGCCTCCATGCCTTAAAACCTAAGTCAAAATGGCTCCAACTACCGTCCTACACCCCCGACCCCATGGCCTATGGCAGTCCCAAGGCCAGCTGCAGGCTTCAAATTGTTCCCGAACGTCAGGTTCTCACAGTGACTTACACGTCTGTCTCTGTTCCATGGCCTTGCTACTCTGAAGTTTAGCTCCTTCCTCAGTTTCCACAAAGAAAGCCTACTCGCCATAGCTATCCTTGAGCTTTGCTGAGGACTGGGGGTCCCAGGGATGGCCCCCCCTTTGCAGTCATGGCCTCTCGATTGGCCTTCACCCCCTGCCAAACTAGAGCCTCTACCCTCCACTCCTCCCCCTCAGATTCTCTCACCCCGGCTGGTTGGCTTTCTTTTGCCACAATCCCATGATCTCTTCCTAGGCTGAAGTATGGTTCCAACTGTTGACCAAAGTTTCCAGTTTGTTCAGGACCGAGGGGTTTCCTGGGACGCGGGACTTTCAGTGCTAACACCTGGACAGTCCCGGGCAAACCAGGACAGTTAGTCACCCTACTGGTAAGAATACAAATGTTCACCTTGTTCTATAACTGTACCGCTCACTATAAATAGGAGGTGGTTCTCAAGTGTTATCAACCATCACAATCACCCGAGAAGCTGGTTAAAATGCTGGGTTTTCTGATTCAGCAGGTATTGGGTGGGGCCCGAGAATTTGCACGTACAAAGCTACTCCGGGCTGTGATGTTGCTGGTCGGGGTGCCACGCTTTGTGAACCCTGAATTAGCTAATCCACGTTACACGTTCAGCAGAGGGCTTGGCACGGAGTGATGCACAGCAAATACTAGTGACCAGAGACCGTTTTGTAAACCAGGCACTACGCTATTTATACATGTTACCTCCTTTAATCCTCAAGGGCAGGAACCCTGTGGGGTAGGTGTGATGGTGATTGTTTTAGAGAAAGGAAAATAAGATCCAGGGACAGCTGAGACTGAGACTGAACTTGCACCCAGTTCTATCGTTTCCACAGCCTGCTCGGTGTACCACCTCCATGCCCACCCCCGCTGAGCATTAGCTCATCCCAGCTAGCTACCCCACCCTTTCTCATTTTAACTTGTGGGAGGAAAATCTCTCAAAGCATCTCCCACATCCCAGCCTCCTTCCTCCTCTTTCCACTGAGCTAAATGCACATTCACTTCCCCTGGTGACTCACAGCAGCACTTTGAACCTAGCTCACTGTCATTTTCTGGAGCTTCCGTACTGGGCCTCCTCCCAGGGGCTCAGCCTCCAGTCCTGGCCCTCCTGCTGCTGTCTTCCAGCCTCTTTCTGAGCCAGGCCAGGCCAGCCCAGCAGTCAGCAGAGTGGGTGAGACCCCAGAGGCTGCATGTGCATTCTGGGAACCTTTGGCCTCCTGCCTAGGGGAGCACCCCACACTCAGGGACCCTCACCTTGGCCCTACTCACTTGTAAGGCGGCCTGGAGGAGCCTTTGCTCGATGCAGGGTACTACAACTGTTTTTTGTTAATATAAAAATTTCCCTCCCCCCATCAAAAAAATAAATAAGTCCAGACTTTTTGTTCTGTCTTTGTGGTTGGCATGGCTGCGATTCTGGTGTTTTTGGCTCACAGAGGTTGCGTGGGGCACTGGTGAGGGCACGGGTACTCCAGCTATGCTGCTGGCTGATGACCTTAGTCACGTTGCTCAACCTCTCTTTGCCTTGATTTCCTCATTTGTCCAATTCGGTTGATGATAATAATTGTGCTTTTAGGGCTCTTGGACAATGTTAGGTTTGAATTAGATATATACTGTCGGAAGAATGGCTGACACATAGAATCTATTTAAATGTTAGCCAAGGTCCCAGAATGAAACCAGTAAATGCTTTTGGAGTGTCTACTAGTAACTACAGTCACCAGTTATTGA
Organism: Rhinolophus sinicus; assembly: GCF_057876585.1. Lineage (NCBI taxonomy): Eukaryota > Metazoa > Chordata > Mammalia > Chiroptera > Rhinolophidae > Rhinolophus > Rhinolophus sinicus. Next base: position 37,001,024 of record NC_142505.1, read on the forward strand.
ACACTTAGCAAGTACCAGTCATTGTGCTTTTCATGGGTCACCTCATTTAAGACTTGAAGGAGTTGGGTGACTTGCCCAAGTATTCAGCCCCATAAGTGGGGTGCTAGATCCCAGTCCAGGCCAACCTGTCCTGCAGGAATCCCCCCTGCCTCACTTGTGGGGCAGGCCCTGGGCTGGGCATCAGCTAGGAGGCTCAGTGTCACCCCACAGCCACTGTCCCTTAGATTGCCAGACTGGAAGGAAGGCTCTGCCCTGCATGCACTCCCATCCTCTGGCACTTCTCCTGCCCTCCTGTCTCTCCCCTGCCTGCCTCACCTCCATGCCCCAAGGCAGCCTCTATACCCCACTCACTCTGCCTATTGCCCTCTCCTCTCCTAGGTCCTAGGGCTACTCTGAGCCCTGCTCTTACCACATTCCCTTTATCAATCAAAACAGAATCAAGCTACATGGCAAGCAAGTTGGCACCAGGCATCAAGAGGCTTAAAATTCTCTATCCTAAAAATCCACTGCTGAGACCTTCTACAGAAATCATCAAATATGCAAAGAATGATGAACAAAGCTGATTTTACATTCATAAGACAAAAAATTGGAAATGATATGAGTAAACAATAATTGGGGAATGATTAAATAAATAATGTTATACCCATAAAACGGAGTATTACCCAGCTATTAAGAGCAGATGTGTGAACAAGCGTGAGAATTGTACATTTCCTGCACTCTTATCATCCCCGGATGTTATCATCTTTTTTGAAATCTTTGCTGAAGGGAAATGTGAAAAAAAAATCGCATCCAACTTCTATTTAATTTCATTTCTTTGACCACCAATAAGATTAGACTTTTTATGGTTTGTCAGTTTTTATTCCTTATAGATTGCCTATCTATGCCCTCTTCAATTTTCTACTAGGGATTTCATTTTTCTTATTTATTAGTTTTTGTGTATTAAGCTTACTGACCACTTATGTTATATTTATTACAATATTTTCCCTAGTGTACAATTTCTCTTTTAATTTCATTTGTGATTTATTTTTACACGATGAACATTTTTTTATTTTAAATGTTCAAAGCTATCATCTTCTCCTTTATGGTATTTGTCTTTGGTGTAATGAATGCTAACAGGATCCTCTCATCCAAATATTTTTTTCTAATACCTTTTTTTCAGATGGCTTCCAATCCATTAAATAACAAAATGGAATTGTGCATACATCATACCATTATAGTGAAGATTAAATGTTTGAATTCATGGAAAGCTCTAGAAACAATCACTGGCACATAGTAGGTGCTCAGTCTTTGTTAGCTATTATTAATTTAAATGTTAATTCATTGGAAATTTATTCCGAAGTTAGGTATGAAATAGGTTTTAGCTTTGGGCTAAGCCAGCTATCCCAACACTATTTATTCAATTATATATTCTGTCCTCATCAAAAAGTGTGTGGCTGTTGGCCCCAGAGTTCCAGAGGGAATTCCCTTTACAGAGCTATGAGGATGCTCCAAAATTCCCTGCTCACCCTCTCCCTCAGTACTCTCCCCCATGCCAAGCTCAAGGCCTCTGTCACAACAGGTTTCCTAAGGGTGCAGAGCCTGACTGCTATCTCCTTTCCCAGCCCAGGTACAGCACCTCATAACCTCAGTCTGGCTACCATCTCTCCTTCACTTTGGCCTCTGGGGCTGGAAAGATCTCTGTTTTCCCTAACGACAGTCCTCCCATAGCCCACTGAATCCTCTTGGCCTCGGTCATTCACTGCCCCCCAACCTAGTCAGCATGACCAGGTAGGAGCCAAGGGAAGAACAGGCCCTTTGTTTTGCACTGGGTGGCAGTGAGGGGGTGAAGGGTGCTCTGTGCCCTGGCGGGGGTCACCCAGCCAGGCTTTCTGGCCACTGCTGGTTCCTGGGCCAGATTTCCTCCACCTGAAGCTCAAGTGTTAATTGTTTTCCCTCCTTGTTATTCACCTCTAAGAGGAAGTTCTTCAGCAGTGACACACTTTTTCTCTGAGGCACATTGTATCAAAGGTTAGGGAAGGAGATGGGATTTATTAACAGAGATGACTCTTTTAGTTAAGCAAAGAGCTGAAATGCCACTTTTTGAGGGCTAGCTCCATGCTGGGCAGGGTCGGGGGCTGCCCAGCCCTGAGGGCACTATTGACCGGGCATCTGTGTGAATGGCAGACTCTGGCCTGCACAGCAGCCAAGGTATGTGCTCCGTAAGAGCTTTCGCCCATTGCATCTGATGAGGAAGAATCAAACTTCACAGATGTTACCTAACTCTCCCAGCGTCTCACAGGCCTGAGCAGCAAAGCCAGGACTCTGAATGTGCCCTCCATGCCAACCCCAAACTGGGATCCGAGGACGCTTCCTCACTAACCATGTGGCCTTGGCAAGTTATTCCATCTCCATGGGCCCCTGCTCGCTCATCTGAAAAACTGGGCTCTTATGAGTACTCATCTCTAAGTTTACTGTGAGGATTAAATTTAGTTTTGTGATGCATTCAAAGAATTTAGAGTAGTGTCTGTCATACACATGGAAAGTTCTCAATACTCCAGAGTTGCTATTTTTAGCATTACCAGCATTAATATTGAAGTAGTTGGTATTATTACCCCCCTCTGAGGTTTCCCCCAGCAGGCTCTGAGAACGCTGGGAAGCAGGACTAGTGTTGTTCTTGTCCAGCAGGTGGCACCATCGCTGAGAGAATGGATCCGTTTCCAGGCTTCTCTCGGCGTTGTTTGTGGGGAAGCCTTCCTGCTCCCACAAAGGCCCCAGGATATCAGAGGTCAGACCCCTCTACCCGCAGGCCCCTGCTCTCACCTCTGCCCTCGGGCACTCCCTGCCCCCTAGGGCTGCTTTTATCCAGATAAATGTACACCCTGGAGACTCAGGTCTGGAGCATAGCAAGTTCACGGTACATGTTTGCCAATTTTTCACACAGGGCCAGGCAGGAGAACTTTCTCAGGAACTGTTTGATGAACCCCTCAGGGTCTAAACTTCCCCACCCAGGGCCAGGCTGTCTTCTTCTGGACACTTCCTGCTGAAAGCCAAACCCTCACACCTCATGGCTGACTTCAAATACCTTCTGGGGATGGATTGCTCCATCTGCTTTAAGCTTCTCAGGTAGATACAAGGAAACATGCCCTCCCCCGCCCCCCCAAGGCGTTTCAGACAGGCTCTGTTTGGCAGGATTCTCATGGGGCGCCACACACATTCACAGTCCCACCACTGCCACCATCTTGGGAGTCCTGGTCCCTGACCCCTGTCCTCTGGCCTGTTCATTTTGCAACGAGCATTTCACAAAATGTTGTGTGAGGACTGCCTGCCTCTTTCACCCATGGAGCCTTTACCAGGGCAGATTCCAAAGCCCCACGCTGGGCCAGTGGTTCTCAAGGTGCAGTCCCAGGACAACTGCTGCTCATCACCTCCGAACTTGGTAAAAAAGCAAATTCTCCCCACACCAGGCCAACTGAATCAGAAACTCCGGGGTGGGAGCCAGCAATCTGTGGTTAACAAGCGTTCCAGGTGATTCTGCTGCACTGAGAAGCCGGAGACGCAACACTGGCCTGTGCTCACCCCTCTTCTGAGGCTGCAGGATCCCTCTCCGCAGACATCGCCACATCTCCCTCCAGTGGTCCGGTGGGTTTGATTCATCCTTTTCAAGGGGCTGAAGTGTTTTGTCAGTGGTGTGGCTGGTGGGTTGTGTGGTATGCCACCCGACATGGCTGTGATAGGTATTTTCCCCTACGATGCTGCTCAAAGCTATTGTGGTTTCAGTTTTTATCTTGATGAAAATGTGTAATGTTTTCATTATAGTTGCTTAGCAAATAGCACCCTGACAGCCAACTACACAGATGATCGGATTTCATGATCTATCCTGTTTTCAACAGTTATACTATTTTTCTCCTCTGAGGCAAAAGGAGGTTGCACTGGGACAGCGAGGTGGCCCTCGTACAGTGTAAAGGGGGCAGGCAGATGCAGGCCCAAGCTCTTACTGCCCCCTCACCCCCCACAGAATGTTCATGAGAGCCCCTGCCCCGGGGAAGGCCCACACCTAGGATGGGAGCAACATGGGTCCTGGAGGAGTGAGAGGTACAGATCCATTATTTTGGAAACTCACAATCTCAAATAGAGTATAAACTTTTGGCAGAAAGTGTGAACAGTTCATTCCTTTCCCTCCCTGTTAGTCTCCAAGAGAGGAAGTTCATAGAACTCGGCCTTGCTATCCAAATCGCCCTCACACATGCGCTGAGACAGAGGAAAGGTAGACTTATTTCCTGTGAAAGTGGAGCTGGCACCTGAAACTAATATAAAATAATATTGCATGTCAACTATAATTTTAAAACATCTATACTCGTATAGTCACGGATGTTAAGTACCGCATAGGGAATATAGTCAATGGTATTGCAACAACTGTATACAGAGTCAGATGGGTAGTAGACTTGCGGGGGTTATCACTTTGTGAGGGGTGTAAATGTCTAATCACTACGTTGTTTTGGGCACCTGTAACTAATAATAAAGAAGAAAGTAAATGGCGCTGGTACTGTCACGTAAACAAGGCTCTTTTAATGATACTAGAAGCTGCCAGGAAATAAGTTTTCTTTCTAATTACAAATAAACTTGTATGTTTCTCAGAAACCCTCAACCCAATTCTTGTGATTCTCTGAATAGAAGTGTTGTGGGTTGAAAAGTGGCCCAAAAAGGACGTGCCCAAGTCCTAACCTCTAGAAGCTAGGAGAGAAGCATGGAATGGACTCTCCCTTAAAATTTCAGAACGAATCCTGTCCACACCTTGATTTTGGACCTCTGGCCTTCAGAACTGTGAGAGAATACATTCCTGTTGTTTTAAGTCCCCTAGTCTGTGGTAATTTGTTACAGCAGCCATAGGAAACTAAGACAAGAACACTATGTGCTACTTTATGGCAATAAAGTAGCCTAGAAAGAAAATGGAAAAATGGATGATTTTCTGACCAAGTTTATATTGCCAAATATGACCCAGAAAGAGGTAGAAAACTTGAACAGTTCTATAATAATAGAAAAACTTGGAAAAGTTGTTAAAGATATATCATTTTAATAAAGCATCATGCCAAGATTGTTTATAGCTAAATTTTACTTAACTTCCCAAAATAAACAATTCTCTTGTTATTCAAACTATAGAGAAAAGCCGTAAGTCATTTCCTAAAGCTAGAAATATCTTAGTATCAAAGTCTAATAAAGCAAGTAGAAAAAGTACATGAGAATTTTCACACATGAAAATAGATGCAAGTGTTAAAAACATACTAATAAATATGGGTGGTGTACAGAAAGACTACTATGCCATGGCCAGGAGAATTATTCCAGTGTAAGGGATGTGAAAAGCGGCACTTTCTGATGTCTGAGTTTGGGTAGAAGCCCCCCAGATCAAAAGCAAGAGGGGAGTGACCAAGCACCTCCCTTTTTTGAGGGAGACACACGACCTCTCTCAGCCTGTTAGAACTCTCCAGACCATGAGGTTTCCTTGAGAGGGTGAGAAGTAGGAGTGAGCAGGTATTTGCAAAGTGTTGTCAATGAGCATACAATCCCTCTGCCCTCCACACACCTGGCGTTTTACCATAAGTCAAAGGAGGGGTTCCTGAAACCTGAGGGACATCAGAACAAATAAAGACTCAAGATCAGAGGCTGTGGCTGGAGCTGCCCTTGTCTGGAAGCAGATGATTGGTGAGGACTGTCTTAAAGAGAGGCCTGAATTTGTATATATCTACATATGCCTTCCTTCGGAAAGACAAAACAAACATTTTTTATAATCCAAGACATTTTCTTATTCAATAGGGATGACATTCCTCAGGGATTTGCTTCAGCCAGGTGTGGTTTACTGGGTGGTAGACAGTAGATGTGGGAGACAAGAGTGAATGGAATAAGGTGCTGGAAGCCTCAGAGAGGCTCTTCCCCAAAATGGGAAGAGGCCATCCACACAATAAGCTGGATGCTGGTGAATTCAAAGAAGAAATCAAGAAAATCCCACGGTAGTGGTCACTGTGCCATCCTTCTTTTGCTAGAAGTGAGACCTGTTCTTACTTTTCCTGGCATTTTTCTGGGCTCTATATTGTGTGAGATTTCACTTCATAGCATGAATGAGAGATCTCATCTATACCTTTATAGAAAAAAATCTTAGACCTTTGTTGTCTCCTGGTCTTGTTTAAAATTCCTTTAGCACCTGTAAACATACTCTGAGTGACGAGCTACCTGGAACATCATTTAGGGTTCTGATCATTTTAGTTTTCTGATTTTTTTTTCTGTCTGTTTCCAACAGTTCTAGTGGTTGTTTCTTCCCCCACATACTTCTAGCACTTTAATGAGAACATGAATGTTATTCTGATCTCTCTGTTTTAATAGCCAACTATAAAATAATTTTAGCAATACATACAATATGACTTAATAATAATTAAATCACAGGGATTTTGTCAAAGTGATATTGGAGAGCTTTTGAGTTTCTATTATCCCATATTTGGGAAAAAAGGAAAGAAAAAGAGGACCCCAACCAACACTAGACCTGCTTATATGTATTTATGCGAACAGAGAGAGAGATGAGAAGGGATATAAACCAATGGATGACATTGATCATACATGGGGTGCATGATTTTAAACCTCTTCATATACCTTTGTATTACTTGTTAAAGCAAACATGAATTACTTCTGTAATTTCATGAACTCAAATAAAATAAATTTAACAAACAAATGAGAAACATAATGGTGTTTTTCTCAAAAAATTGAACACAGAATTACTATATGATTCAGTAATTCCACTTCTGGGTATATACCCCAAAGAATTGAAACCAGGGACTTAAACAGATGTTTGTACACCTGCGTTCATAGCAGCGTTATTCATGATAACCAAAAAGTGGAAACAACCCAAGAGTCCACCAATGAATGAATGGAGAAACAAATGTGGTATATATCTATAATAGAATATTATTCAGCCTTAAAAAGAAAGGAAATTCTGACACATGTTACAACATGGGTGAACATTCAAGATGTTGTGTTAAGTGAAATAGGCCACACACAAATGGACAAATATTCCATTTATATAAGGTCCCTAGAGTAGTCAAATTCAAAGACAGAAAATAAAATGGTGGTTGCTAAGGGCTGGGCTTGGGGAGAATGGGGAGTTAGTGTTTAATGGGTACAGAGTTTGAGTTTGGGAAGATGAAAAAGTTCTGGAGGTGGATTATGGTGATGGTTGCACAACAATGTGAATGTACTTAATGCCACTGAACTGTGCACCTAAAAATGGTTAACATGGTAAATTTTATGTTAGGTACATTTTAATACAATAAAAAAGACATCTTTGGCCTCATTCACTTTTGGTAGATAAAGTACTAGTTTGTGGGTGTCAAGAATCGCAGGAGTGGAAGTTGGAGCAATGAGATGGAGAAGAGGGGTCAGGGCAGGAAGAGTACTAAGGGAAGGGGTGGGCAGGGGTGAGACCCCAAACCTTGGCCTTTATGCCTATCTGTGGAGTTCTGGAAGCACACCTGTGGGCAGGTGGAGGGATATGAGATCACAGACCCTGCCCGTGGTGGGCCTCCCTCAGAGGGAGGCCTTAGCAAGGTGGTCACCCCCCGGGCCTCCTCCCCTACACCAGTTTGGAGAAGGAGGGAAGCAGACACTCTGAGATGGCAGCAACAGCCACACTTCTGTGCCCAGATGGGCGTGCCCATGAACTCCACTTTGACCCAGCACAGCTAAGATGCACAGGGTCACCTTCTTCTCACATAGGTCATGACAGCGTGTGGGATGTGTCTTGGCATCGGCAGCACAGGCACAGGCTGGCTCCATCAGGAGGTGACCTTGAGGTGGCAGGCAGGGGTGAAATCATGAAGAACATTGTGGGGATATGCCCTCCCCTCCCATCCCTGAAGCCTTCTTGCTGCCCACCACCTTTATCACACATACACCTCTACCTCATTTTCTGATGACAATGTAACATAATTGACTTAGGTGCAGTCTCCACAACTGCCCCACCCCAGGACTCCAAACAGTGCTCCATAAATGTCAAATTTGATTGACTGTTGTATAGGTTTCAGGTCTGGCCTGAAAAGATTATAGGTTAAGCAGCGTATGGGTTTGTATCTCCCTCTGTAGCTTTTCATCAGATGATATGATTAAGGACCATCCTCTCCTTGGCTCAAACACATTCATGCATTCATTTATGTGTGTGTTCCTTCACAAACATTAAGCCTCTAATGCTAGGACTAAGCTTAATAACCCAGTAAGTTATCAAGACACACTGAGAGAATTGCAGCCCCTTAGCAGAACAAAACCTCACAGATACTCTGGTTAAACCCTTCATTTGACCCAAGGGGTTGCTAAAGTCCAGAGTGGGAATGGGATTTGCACAACATCATACAGCAAACATTGTTTTTGTGTTTTTAATTTTTTCTAGATTTATTGACGTATAATTGATATATAACATGGCATTAGCTTAAGGAATGCAGTGTAATGATTGATATATGCATATATTGTGAAATGGTTACCAAAATAAGGTTAATTAACACATCCATCACCTCACATAGTTACAATTTTATGTGTGTGTAGTGAGAACTTTTAAGATCTACTCTCTTAGCAGATTTCAATATAAAATACAGTATTTTTAAAACTATGGCCACCGTGTTGCACATTACATCCCCAGAAACGTTTTTTGTGTTTTTTAAATGATGGTGTACAAATGGCCAACAAACATATGAAAAGATGCTCAACATTACTAATAATCAGAGAAATGCAAGTCAAAACCACTGTGAGACACCACTTCAAACCTATTAGGATGGCTAATATTAAAAAGCAAACAAACAACAACAAAAAAAGCCCAGAAAATAACAACTATTGGTAGAGAAATTGGAACCTTGGTACACTATTGGTGGGAATGTAACATGGAATCTCTGTTGTGGAAAACAGTATGGAGGTTTCTCAAAAAATTAAACAGAATTACCATTTGATCCAGAAATTCCACTTCTGGGTATATACCCCACCAAAATTAAAAGCAGAGTCTCAAAAAGATATTTGTGCACCCATGCTGATAACATCATTATTCACAACAGCCAAAGGATAGAAACAACTTGTGTCTATCGACAGATTAATGGATAAGCAAAATGTGGCACATACATAAAATGGGATATTATTCAGCTTTAAAAAGAAAGGAAATTCTGAGATATGCTACAATGAGAATAAACCTTGAGGACATTATGCTAAGTGAAATAAACCGGTCACAAAAAACAAATATTATATGATTCTATTTATATGAGTTTCCTAGTATAGATAGAAAGTAGAATGGTGGTGGGCAGGGGCAGCAGGAAGGGGTGATGCGGAGTTATCATTTTTTAATGGGCACAGAGTTTCAGTTTGGCAAGATGAAAAGAGTTCTGGAGATGGATGGTGTGACGCTTGCACAAAAATATGAACGTACTTAATACCACTGAACTGTGCACTTAAAATGGCTAAGATAGTAAATATGTGCATTTCATCACAGTAATTTTTTTAATTATACAGATAACCCACAAATACATTCTTGCTCTAAAAAAATCAAACAATACAGACAAAACTAAAGTCCTTCTTGACTATTTCCCCATTTGGCGATATAGCTTTATATGAGTACACACTGTGTCTTACTTAATCCTTGTAATCGCCCTATGATTTAAATATTACTCTGGTCTCCGTTTTACAGATGAGGAACCTGAATTGCAGAGAAGCTAAGGACCTTTCCTGGAGTCAGTAAGTGCTTTGGTCTAGATTGAAACTCAGGCAAATGAATTACAAAGACCCTGCTCTTACCCAGGGCTCTCAGCTCCTCCTGTACGTCAAACTCTGTGCTGGGCACCAGGACATAAGATGTAGTATGAAACCTGGTCTTATTTTCAGGGAAACACGGTATCAGATAGAGCCATTGCCCTCGAGGAATTCCCAGTACTTTAGACAGAGAGGGCAGACACAAAGAAAATTACTCTAGCCCCACATGGAACTGCAAAAATAAAACTAATGACATCTACACAGCAGAGGTTATCTTTCTATTCCAAAGGACAGATATTTTTATGAGATATTAAGTTTTTATAAAAGATGAAATTGTAACCTGAAACTAATTTAAAAAAAAAGATGAAATTGCACATACACTTTTAGTCTTCTTTTTTACTTAGGTCCCAAATGAAATGTGACCTCCTCAGAGAGCCCTTTCCAAATCACCCTAGCTAAAATAGCCCTCCACCCCCACCAGTCACTCTCTCCCAGCACTTACTGTAATGTCTTCATGTCACTTTCCTTAGCTGCTATTTTCTCTTAGATTGTTTTCCTGTCTCCCCCCACTTGAATGGCAGCTCTGTGAGAGCGGAGATCCAGCCAGGATCTCTGCTCTGAATCTCCTGTACCTACAACAGTGCCTGGTACTTAGTGGGTGGCTGTGTTAGTTTCTGAGGGCTGCCAAAACAAAGTACCACAAACTGGTTGGCTTAAAACCAACAGAAATGTATTCTTTGTTCTCCTGTAGATTTACTGCCTGAACTTGGAGATTCAGACCTCCACCTGCTTTGGTCATTCAGAAATGATTAGATAGAAACTCTGGGCTTCACAACTGAACCCCAAGCTCTCCAGGGCTTGCTCATCATTTCTGTTGTAATTCATCCATCACTTGCTGTGCCCCAGAGATGAGCAGGACTGACCTGGCCTCCCGGGAAGTCTCGGTCTGATGATGGAATGAAGATCCGAACTGACACCTGTACAGAAGGTGGGGAGTGAGGGGCACAGGACAGTCCCTGAGCTCCACCAGGTTGCGCTGGCTGGGAGCTAGATCTAAGCTTTGTAGATGCTAGAAAAGGAGGCAGCGATGTAGGGCTCTAGGGGCCACTTGGAGGGCTCAGGCTCGGTCAGGCCCACCCTGGGGCTGGGAGGCCCTCTAATGCCCGCCCAGCTAAATATTGTAGACTAGGTGTCAGAAACAGGTTTTAGGTGATGTTTATCCACGAGAAGCCATTTGTTCACATGCCACTGGTGAGTCATAAACCGCCTGGGGCAGCACCTGGTCCACCCCGGGTTCTACCTACCCGGGTGTTGCAACTGCACCATCCGCTGACGCCTGCGCGGGACGTTGAGGGCTCCCTCGTCAACTCCTTCCTTTTCAGACCCCGGCAAGCGCCCGCCGGGTGGCCTGACCCCGCCCCCTTCTGCCTAAGCTGGTCCCCGAGGGCGGAGACTTTTGGAACGGTCGGCTGAGAGCAGAGAAGCGCAGCCGGCTGTGCTTTCCCAGGCCTGGCGCTCGAGTGCGCAGCAGGGAACCCCGAACTTGGAACGCCCAGACGGTGCCCGTGGGTCGCGCGGGGCAGGTGCGGCGCGGCGGTCAGGTCCTCGCGCTTGGCGGACAGATGTGCCCGGGCGTCGGGGCGCGCGGACTTCAGATCAAGTGAAGCTTTTGGAAAGGGCAAGACGGCGGCGGCGACATGCAAGCTCAGGAGCCCTGCGCTTCCGGCGCGGCTGGTGCCGCCAGCTCCCAAGGAAAGCAGCGTGCGCCGGGCCCCGACCCACGCCTGTCTAGCCAGCTGCTGCCCGAGCTCTACACCTTCGTGGCGCGCGTGCTGTTCTATCTGGCGCCGGTCTACCTAGCCGGCTACCTGGGGCTCAGCATAACCTGGCTGCTGCTCGGCGCCTTGCTGTGGATGTGGTGGCGTAGGAACCGTCGTGGGAAGCTCGGGCGCCTGGCGGCCGCCTTCGAATTCCTAGACAACGAACGCCAGTTCATCAGTCGAGAGCTGCTAGGCCAGCACCTGCCGGCCTGGGTGAGCCTTGACGAGCCGGGCGGGGGTCGGAGTGGGGCGGATACCCCTGGAGGTCTGGGAGGAACCTGCGATCCGCTGGGGAGCTGGGACGCGTAGACGTGAGGCATGGCAGGAAACCAGCAACCGGCACGCCTGGTCCCGGACCGCAGCCGGCGCACAGACCCTGGGGGCGGTGGCTGTGCCCCTCGCTGCCAGTCAGTTTCATCCCCTTGAGCTGCGAGACAGAACCTGGGTTTCATTTAAGGGCCCAGAGCCTGGCAGAAAAGTCACGGGCGCACCACACCCAGGAGAAAAACAAGGGCGTCTAGGACTCAACAAGATTACTCGGGAGGGAAGCGGGGGGCATTTCTTCCCGTTCCCTGCTGATTCAAAGACCGCTGGGCGCAACACTGATCCATAAATGCGATGACAGAAACTGCAGACTAGTTGCCTTCAGCAGAAGTCAGGACAAAGGGAGGGAGCCCGGCTAGGGATGCGAGTGCGGGGATGGGGCTGAGAGGGGCAGGGAAGAGGCCGGCAGCTCTGGGTCATGGGCTTCTCTCCCTCCCTCTGTCTGGTAGGGATGCTCAGACATGTCCAGACACACACACACACACACACACACACACACACACACACACACACACACACACACACACAGAGTCACCCTACAGCTACAAACCTATCTCCTAGTGTGGAATGGTCTGGACTATGGTTTCTCAAACGCTACTGGTACTGAGAATAACCTGGCCCGCTTGATAAAAAGTTCTGGGCCCTCCTCACAACTCCCAAGTGGGACTGAGGCACCCTGGGGAATCTTGTGATCAGGTGAGTGGGGGAAACACTGGTAAGAGGGGTGTTTAGTCGAAGGCTTGGTCTGTGGCTAACCTACCTCTGTGGGTGCTGGAGGCTCCACCCTTCTCTAATCTCTTCCAGATGCACTCAGGTCCACAAGGGGACATGTCCAGTGGCCACCAGACCCCTCATTCCCTCTGGCTTGAGGCTTGTATTCTAAGATCCACCCAGGCATAGGTTCCTCACACCTGCCCATAACAGTAGCATCCGAAGCGGGGTGAGAAGAAAATATTAGAACGGCTTATTTATATTTATTTTATGTATTAAAAAAGAGAAATTAAGGCTTACTGTATTAGGTTGTTATGATTGCCATAAAGTACCACAGACTGGGTGGCTTAAACAGCAGAGATTTATCAAGATTAAGATGTTGAGAAGGTTGGTTTCTTTTGTGCTTTCTCTCCTGGCTTAGAGAGGGCCGTTTTCCCTCATGTGTCTTTGCTTGGTCTTCCCTCTGTGATATCTGTGTCTAAACTTCCTCTTCTTATAAGGTCACCAGTCAGATTAGATTAGGGTCCACCCTAAGGGACTCATTTTAACTTAATCCCCTCTTTAGAGTCTTTATAGACCTTATTTCAAAATACATCACATTCTAGGTACTAGGGATTAGAACTTCAACATACGGATTTTGGGAGACACAATTCAGCCTATAACAGTTACTCATATTTAATATCTGGATTGACTGTAAAGCTTTGTAAATAGATTTATGTATATTGGGGATTAGGGGTCAAAGACTTTTACTGCTAAGGGTGTGCAGTAAAAAGTGACAGTGACCATTTTCCTAGAGTAACAGCCATGGGGTCAGTATTTTGGACCTGTCTCCTACAGACTTTGGCCATCCTGGTTGTTCAATGGAGATTTGTGATCATGAAAGGTATGGACCCAGAGAGCAGGTCTGGACCTGTCCACACTCCTTGTTCACTGTTGAGTGAGCCCAGGCCACCTGTCAGACCTCTGTTGTGACCCCCATGGTGGCCTCAGCCCATGAGGTTGGACATGTGAGGCCTCCCCAAGTGACAGCCCTCCCCTTCTGCCTCTTCTTGTACTAGGGAGGCCTCTAGACACTTAGCTGTATGCAAAGGCAGTGTTTCTGATTTAGGGCAAGAATCAGGTCCTCTAGGGGCACTGACACCCCCAACCCACCCCCATTCCTATGCACAAAACAGCATAGAAATTGCTTGGGCTTTCTTGAGAGAGCGGGGCCCACACCTACGTGGATCTAACTGACAGGGTGCTCAGCCTGATATGTATGACAAATACAAGAAGGTATCTCTTGGGTTTCCACCCCATAAACCATACCGAAGGCCTGACCCAGCTGGATGTTGGGACACAGAGGAAGGTGACAGTATCTCTCCTTCCAAGACAGCAATCTGGGGCAGGAGGCAGCTGCATAATAGGTAGCTGCTTTAGAGGTCTCAGGGAAGCTGGAGCTGGGAGTCTGAACAGAGCCCAGTCAGGGGGCGCAGGCTTGGAGTGAAGGGCACCCTACTTGCTTTCTGTATCAGAATGTTCCCAAGCCTCCTGTTTCCTTGGCAGAGTCCTGGAGGCCTGGCTTCAGCCTGCATTCTCCAGACTTTCCTGGCTGGCTTGGCTGTCCAGTTGGGAGGGCCAGGGCCTGGATAGCCTTTTGGATGGAGGCAGTGGTGCTGCAAAGGGCGTCCAAGCAGAAGGAGGCTTTCGAGCACAGCACGGAGGCGTGACATGGCCAGTATATGAGGGAGCACGCGATGGTTTGGTCGGGCTGAAGTGTGAAGTACAGGCTGAGGAATAAGGGCCAAACTGAGGCAGGCTTGATGGAGGTTGGGCCTGATTCTGACGGCCGCAAGGAGTCTGTGGAAGGTTTTGGAAAGGCCCTGTCAAACTCAGCATGGAGGCAGGAGTGAAGCTGGGGGAGAGAGACCATTTGAGAAATTGATCTGAGCAAAGAGGCTGATAGTGGGGCTCAAGAGGAGGTGGTGAGCGATGTGCAGAGTGGGACTCTAGGTGCTTGGTGGCCTCAAGATTGGGATGAAAGAAGGATCCAGGGGCCTTTCAGGCCACCTTCTGATTTGGGTAGCTGGGCGCTCGTTACTGGGATTACGAATCCAGAATAAGGAGCAGGTCTGGGGAGGCTGGTCATCTCTGAACACCTGTGAAGAATATGCAAGTAGATGTAAATGTGGGCTTTCTGGCCCATCTCGGGGATGATGTGGAAAACCTGAAACCTACTCGACTGAATATTCTTCTCCCAACCTCTCTCTGCCTCCCGAGGAACACATACTGTTTGTGAAGACAGACATGGCTCCGGGTATGGTGGGGGCAACGTGACCCTTGCCCACAATTTTGGAGCACTGGGCCTTTACCTTACGTGTGGACCTTTCAGCATGCCTTCTTCCCTATTTTGAGAACTGATTTCCTTGTATGGATTGAAGAAAAACTGAGGATTTCAAGGGCCTTGTATGTGGCTGCCACACTCAGGCCCCACACAGTTGTATCAATGGTTCCCTGCAGAGCAGCACCCAGCGAGTGTGAGGGCATATCCATCACACCTGCTGTTTGTTAAGCTGTGTGCTGATTTGCACCAAGCCCCTGTGAGGGAGTGGAGGCCACGGCCAGGCTGAGCTGAGTGGAGGCACCATCATTCTCCCCTGCCAGCCCATGGCACTCAATTCTCAATCAGGCCGCCCTTCCTGCCCCTGGCCCCTTAGGCTTCTTCTCAACACATCACCCCAAGCTGCTTTCTCTTGTTGGGGCTCATTGTCCCCACCTGTAAAAACCTATAAAAGCAGGTTGCTGCTAGTCAAGCTTCAGACCGCTCTGCCCCTCCTCTGGGCCGTTCCGTGGAAGGTGTAGCTCAGAGAAGGGGTTCTGCTTTCAAAGGGGTCCTGTGAAGAACCCGGGGATCCCCTCGCCTCCTGAATGTGCCTGTCCACATGGAGAGGGAGGCAGGGTGCCTCCGCTGCTCGTCCTCTGAACGGAAGCGTGGCCGCCACATTTACATGTGAGTGTTCATTGCACACAGTTTTTAGGTCTATATTTGAGAGGAATTAAGCTCTCCCTCAGTCAGCCCTCCCTGCTAGGGCTGGGGACTGTGGGGACAACGCAGTGACAAAGTAGAGCCCTTGGTGCTATAGAGCTGGTGGAACCCAGCTCACCACTCATCTAGCTGCGGGCGTTGAAAGCTGTTTCTATACGCAGTTGTGATGTGTTGAGAGTCCGAAAAGCTGCTTGTTCAGAGCCAGGCACTAGTGAGGGCTCAGTGAGGACTGCCTCTGTGTTCTCATTGCCCAGGCCTCTGACTACCTTTTCCTCATATGAAACTCATTCCCAAGTGTCGCAGCAGCAAACATGTTTTTCTGGAGCAGGATGACGGCAGGGGGTGGAGCAAGTAGGAGGGACGTGCGGAGCACATCCCCGAGAGCCCATCCTGTGGCCCTGGCTCTGCCGGGGACTGTCCTGTGGGTTCATGGAACTCAGCTCTGGTGCTCCAGAAACCACTTCCTCTGACCTTCAGCGCCATTCTTCCATCCTCAGGGCTCTTCAAGACCCTTCTGGGGGTAACCTTTGTTGCTGCACTGCCCCCCCAACCCCTGTGGCAGGGCCCTGCTGGAAGCTGTGCAGGCCACACTCCTGGATTTGTGTACCCAGCGGCCCTTGGCTGCTTCATGCATTGATGGTTATTCGTGGAGCCTAGACCAGGTGGCTGATTGAGTTATCAGATACTTGTTTTGCCGTGGCCACGAGTGGGCTGGCTGTGAGAAGGGAAGTTTGGTGAGAGCTCACCTGGCTCAGGTCAGACTGGAGGTGTTTGGGGGACAAGGGCCTGAGGCAGAGTAGAGAGGGGAAGGAACTGTCAGAAACTTTGTCTTTTGTCTGTCTGTAGTCTCAGGTCTGTGCGGCTAGCTCTCCTGCCAGCTGATAGCAATCAGTCTGCAGCTTTGTTAGGGGCAATTAACCCTTGTGTGTCTGCGGGGGTGGGAAACTGATGTGATCTGATGGCAGATCTGAACTTGGAGTCTTTGCTCAGTCACTGGAGGACCTTGAGAAGGTCCCGTCTTCTCTGGGTCCCTGATTCCTCTCTGGAAATGATGAAGTTTTAGGAGATGTCCAATAGGGTCTTTTTAGTTAAGGAGTCTGCCATGATTATCATGGCTTTTCTCTGGTGCCCCATGACCACAGGACCCTGTTGCCTACATTTTCCTACCCCCCATCTAACTGGATGTGTCTGGGAATGCCTGCTGAAAGCTGAACCATTCCCCCAAAGCAGTGAGAATTCCAAGGCTCACAGTAGCGTCCCTGGGATGCTGGTCCCCTGGGATGGTCCCCTCCAAGCCTCGATAGCAGCCATTCAGGCCCACAACCAAGGCTGAGTGCTTTGCTTTCCTGGAACAGAGTTTGACATTCCTTTTGTAGGTGGAGCCACAATCTTCTAGGGCCCAGGCTCTCATAGTCTGTCTAGTACTGATACTTTTGTTAATTAGGGGAAGTAGAGGCAATGACAACTCTGAGCTAGTCTGGGTACTCTCAGATTAAATCACAAAGCTCAGTTCTTGGAGCCAGTGTGTGAAACCTCATCAGGACTAGTTTGGGGCCACTTGAAATTGGGGGACTTCTTACCCATGAGGTCCCTGCAGTCCTATGAGGTCATTCCTATGGCTTGGCGTCAGGCCTGTCCTCAGGAAGGAAGAGGCATGGCAGATTTTAATCATGCTCCTTGGGTCTCTGCCCCATGTCTTAGTGATGCTTTAGGGACTTATCATGTCCTGGGCCAGGATTGGGCAATAGGGGGACAGAATGTGGGCCTTCCTCCCTCTCTTCCTCCAAGCCCAGCACAGGGATCTTAGGCATCCTTTACTCAGCTGGCAAACATCTATTGAGGACTTGCAATGTGTTAGGCACAGGGCCGCAGGCTGGCCCACAACAAGAGTGACACACGGTCCCGCCTCAAGAAACCCCTGGGCTAGATGAAGATTCAGAGCCTGGAGAACAGCTTTTTCTGATACAAGGTGATCAGTCCTAAAGGTGGCAGTGCAGGCTCTCAGAAAGCCTGGGGGAGGGGACCTACCCAGGCTAGAAGTGGTCCAGGTAGCCTCCTTGGAGGAAGTGGCACTTTGGTTTGCTGGCTGCGGTAGGGGTTGAGGTACTTTGGGCCCAAAGTTTTCCACAGGTTTGGGCACTTGAGTTCATCATCTCATCCTGAGGTGAGCAGATTCTGGACAGTAACTTCTGACACCCAAACTCATGTGAGACTGCCCATTGCTTAATTTACAAGGGGCTGAATCTTTCTGGGGCAGGAGTGTCCACGGCAACCTTTTTTCCAAGCCAAGTGCCTTGAGGACCTGAGTAATTAGGAGGTTATGTGGTGGGTGAGGTTCAGGGCCAAGGGTGGGACAACCCCTGTCCTTCGTCTCTATCGTGGCCCCCTCTCCAGTGGTCAGAAAGTTGTGGAGAGCTGATCACCAGCTTCCACTGGCCTCCTGGCCCAGAGCAGGCAGAGTTGGCACCTTTGTGGGAATATCCCCAGTGACTTTGGGGGAGCCACTGGGAGGTGGGAGCTGCCCCCTGATGGCTGTGAAGGCCACAACCCAGCTACATAAGCAGGGAACTGTGGCCAAGCCTTCCTTTCCTCCTTGCTTCTCTAACCCACCTCTATTAAAGTCACTTCTCCTGGCAGAGTTCCAGGGATTTTTAAATCTCAGGAAACCTAAAGCTTATAGCCCCGAAGTATTCACATATGCTTGAGGAAAGTGACTTCCCTTTTCTTTCTCCTTCTATACTGCAAATAGTGAAGAGAGTTGAGATGTTTTCCCCTTGGGAACTATTAAAGAGACGAAACCCATTTTCTTAATACACCCGGTTATTTCAAGCCAACGGTCTGAGACTTGACGGCTTCTGGCCACACTGGGAGTCAGGACCCATCTCCTGCAAACCCACCCTCTATAGGAGTGCAGGGTGGCCATTCTTGCTAAGTCCCTTCCTGTGTGCCAAGAGTCATGAGTCCTCAAAACGCTCAGAGTGAAAAGCCAAGGAACTTCTCTAGGACATAGGATGGTTCAAAACCCCAGAATCACCCACTCCATTCCTTTGCTCACGTGCGTTTATGTTTTTAAAGTAACTGGTTATAAACTGGTTAAATATCTGGATTTTCTGGTCATTAAAGTAAAACTATTCCCATTGTAAAAATATTTGGAAATGGCCTAAAAGTAAAAATTAGAATTAGCATTTACCCAGTATCTTCACCCAGAAAGACATCATTATGTTTGAGTGCCTTCTTTTGTACAGAATGTGTACGTGAAAGCAGTTTTACAAAAACTTGTACCCTCTTTTTTCTCCTTTACCTTCTCATTTTTTATGTTCTCAACCTTCTATTACAAACATTCTCCGAAACATGTTTTTAAGGATTATGATATCCCTAATGTGAATATACCATAAGTTGCTTAGCTGATGATTTTAGTTATTTCTAAGGTTGCCCTATTCATATGGCTAGCTGAGGTGGGGAGCATTTCCTGTATCTGTCTGGAAGTTCTCCTTCTAATCTGCCAGTCTGGCTCCTTGCCTCTTTCTTCAAGTCCAAGCTCAGACACCTGCTCTAGGACCCTTCTCCTCTGGTCCCTACAGTACCCTGAGCGTGTTTCTGTCACTTTACTTCCCATGCTGATTTTCACCTACCTATTTTTATGTCGGACTTTTCCTCCCAACTGAATGCTGTTTTAAGGCATGGCACGTTTCTTGTTCATCGCTGTGCCCTCAGCTCCTCGCTCAGTGCCCTGTGCCTAGTAGGCTCGCAATAAAAATCTGTTACACGAATGCTACAGTGAACGTCTGTATATAAATCTTAGTCCATGTTTCTCAAGTTCCTTCCTGTAGATTCCTGCATAAACTGATCTATCAAAGCTTATGAACATTTTAAAGATTCTCATTCCCACTGCACTGTGGCTTTATCAGCATTGCAGATTATTATTATTTTTTATTTTTATTTTTTGGCTTTTTACTAGTTTGCTATGCAAGAGAATAAGTTTTTTTTAACCTCCAGGTATTACCAAAGCTAACTGGATTGTCGAATTCTCTAGCAACTTACAATCACACTCAGGTCTCCTTGAAAAAATGACAATGGACCGCTGAGGGCACTCCCTCTCTGCTCCAAGCCCTTGTCCCTCCGCCAAGGGTGATGGGCTCCTGGCACCAGTGTTCTTATCACTGATGACTGCCTTTGGGGTTTCATCTGCTCACTTGTCCTTCTGCTGGGTCCAGCTGACTTAGGCCAGTTTGCAGGCTGGGTGTGTAGTTAAGGAGCCTGTGGATTCCCCCAGAGCAGTGCTAGCCAGAATTTCAAGTTGGGAAACCAATTATTTCCCTTCAAGCACTTTTAGCAGGGTAATTTTAAACAGAAGAGTGGGCAGATTTAAAAGCAGTTTTCATGGCTGAATATTTGCCACTCAAGAACAGAGGGGAAAAAAGGGACAAAGGCTCTTTATCAGAAGACAAGTGAGTGAAATTGAGTGCCCCTTTTCTGGTAGAGCAGGAAACCCTGTATGTGCACCCACAGAGCAAGACCTCTCTTGGGAAGACAGGAGCTGGCCTGAAGTCCAATGTGGCCTCCTATGTAGGACATCCCTGCAGGACACCCAGAATGAGGGGTCTCTTCTCTGAGCCTGGGGAGGGGCTTGGCTACATCAGTTGGAGTCAGCAGGAGTGTGTGAAAGACTGCTTTGGAGCAGACAAAGCCATGAGGCTCTCTTTTTTCCCCCAGCAAAGAGGGTGTATGTCTTTGTGTATATGTGTGATTCTGTGGAGGTGTTTCTTTAATTCTGGGTGTGTGTGTGTGTGAACACATCTTGGTGTGTATGTCTCCATGTATGCGTCCATGTATGCCTGTCTGTCTCTGTATCTCTTTGTATGGGCTGCTCCCATGGGAGGAGCTATCCTTCCTGTGAGAAGGAACGAGCAGGTTCACCTAGTGACATGCAGGCCCTTTCAGTGAAGCTCTGCCACCCTCTGCCTCCTGAGAGGGTCTGGGGGCCACAAGCTCCTAAGCAGGCCTCCCACCCCAACCCCAGCCCATCTGTGGGCCCTGTCTGGGCCCCTGCCATGATGGGAGGTAACCAGCACTCTGGCTCCATTTCCTCACTGCTTTGGAATCATTTTTCCTAAAGGCCTGCAAAATAAAGCACACGATCTCCTAAAGACAGAGCGTTGATGAGGGACTCTTTGGTGGCATCTGCTAGCCCGGAACTGTGACTTAGCCTGGTGTTTGGTGTATAATCGGTCTCTTCTCTACTCAATCCTGCCCCTCCTGCTCATTACTGCCCCTCCTGTGACAATGTTCACAAATGCTGTCATGAAAATATTAGCCCACTTTACCTGGGCAGCTTCTGCCCAAGTATACTAACAGCAGCGAGAGGTGTGTGAGCTCAGGGAGGCCTCAGATGGGGCTGAGGCTCTGTCTCAGCTTCTCCTAGGGGGGCTGCGGGGGGAGGAGCAGGCAGCTGAGATCCTAGTGACTTGACCAGGGCCCGGGAACTTTGCAGTTTTCCAGGCCTGCTTTGGAGAAAGGCTCACACCTGAAATATATCAGTCGGACGACTGTTGATGTTTCTGCGGGGTGGAACCTTATTAGAGTTGCTGCATTTGTCTCCATTTAGAAGTGGGTTCGTGTCCATTATCTCTCTTGACTGTAGATCGAGGTGGCCCAGGAATTAACAGCCTCACTTCTTTCAATGATGAGGAACCTGCGGCTGAAGGAAGAGAGTCAGGAGGAGCCCCTGCTCCTCGGGAGGCCCCCCAGTTGCACTCCTACTCCTTTGCCTGTCTACAAAAAGCAGCCATGGGTGTGAGTGGTTCAGCTCTTAGGGGAAAGGGCAGCGCCCAGAGCCAGGCAGCATCATGATACTGTGTTTTTCACCTGCTGGCTTTTGCCTCCCCTTGTTCTTTGTGGTACAAATGATAGTCACTTTGTAAAAGAATTGAGGTCTGTAAGCTGCTGGTAAGAATTTGGTGTTCTCCCAGGAACACACCTGGAGACACATGCTGTGACTTTGGAGGCTTAGTCAGGAACCCCAGGGGACACAGGAGCCACCTTCTTCCAAGGCCCCAGCAGGTCCTCCAGCCTTTATTCCGTGCACTCCTTCCATCTCCTCACCACCATGATCAGAGCAGCCTGGAGAGCTTGTTAAAGATGCAAGTTTCCAGGCCCCGCCCCAGTCCTTTAAGGCCCTGACCACAAAGCCACATCTTAACAAGCTCTCTAGGTGGTGTTTTTGTACAGAAAAGTTTCAGAACCCTTTGCATTGCCAGGTGGTGTGGGTGTCTCCCCCCAGCTGGTCCCAGATACCCCCAGCCTCATGGGGAATTGGAACAAAAGTTCAGCGACATTAGGACTCAGTCTAACAGTGAGTCACCTGTCTTCCCGCCTTTCTTTTGTTTGCCTAGTGAGGGGAAGACACAAGACAGGCTCTGATTGGATGGATCCCTTTGTCGTGCCTCTCTATGGAGCTCCCTGGGGGCAGAGTTTCCCAGGAGCACCTCACAAGCATTGGGCCCAGCCTCTCGGTGCCTGTCTTTATCAGGGGTCACAGATCCCTCTGCCAGTCAGTGGAGGACAGGGAAACAACAATCAACCATGGTCCTTCCCCCGTGGCCTCAACCACTTTCTCTGTGTTATTCTCTCATTTTCTATTCTCCCTTCTCAGTGGTCTCCCAAAGGGCAGAGGTGCAGGCACCGGGACACCCACTAGAGATTTGCTGGCTTTAAGTCAGACAGAAATGGACACACAGTCCAGGTGACCTTCTTCTTGGCATGTACCTGAGGTCAAAGGTGTCAGAGTGTCTGCACCTACAACTTCCAATAACACTCACCACTTCTGGAGCATTCGCTCTGAGCCAGACACTGAGCACTTACATGCATTGTCTCATTTCGTCTTCTCAGGAACTCTGTGGAGTTGGAAGTATTGTGCCCATCTCATTACATGAGAAAGGTGAGGTTCACAAAGGTGGAATTTTAAATACACAAGGTATAGGTTGTTAATAAAAAAAGAACTAAGAAAGGGACTTCAAAGGATGACATTTCAGGTGGAGGAGGGGGAGGGAACATGGATGAGAAAAAGATTTGAAGGCTGGGCTCAGATCACACACAGGTGAGATAGGAGTTCTGGTCACCTGGGTGATCTTGGCAAAATGGGGATAATTGCATTTTTACTCTTCGCCTTATCCAGCCGTAGGAGGATCAAATAAAAGTGTCTATGGATTGCTCTCTGTAAGCTGTAAAGCATGGCCTACCAATAAGGACTCAGGGCCCACAAAGGCAATCCTCTGCTGAATGAGACTTTCTACCCAAGAGGAAAACATGGTGGTATTTAAAGAAGAGGAGTGAATGGGGTTCGGGGGATGGAAAAGCACAGACAGCTCTGAATCTAGGTCTCAGCTGTAGCTTTCTGACCTCTCTGAGCCTTAGTTTCCTCACGTGTAAAATATAGCTTGTTAACCTAAAAATAAAAGTCCTTTCAAAGTGAGAGGCAACAAGCATTTATTTGAGATCAAAGAATAGCTATTCAGGAAGCATTGATTCAGGCAGAAGCCCAAATAATGTCCCTATTAGGAGACAAAGGCAATGGGTATTTATGAGAAAGGGAAGTAGAACAATTACATCAAAGGAAGGAAGGCATTTCTATTGGTGCAGATTAGCCTACACTGTGACTGATTCTAAACAATATTTTTAATTTTCAGTCCAGTAATCATATCTGCTTTCTTGTTATTTTTGCAAACAGTTCTTTGAGGTATCATGTTGCTTTAGGCCCAGTCCAAAGGTTATTTTGCCTTGTTTTAACATTCCAAAAGTTTAAAACATAAGACCTACAAGACAGTTCCTCTGGGACGGCAGCTCTAGCTCCACTTATTGTTTTACATTTCCCCTTTTGATCAAGATCTTTCCTTGAAAGCGTTGCTGATCAATTATCAGAAAGCAGCACTGATCACTTATTAAGAGCATCATTAGTCCTCCATTGTTAGGATGGTTTATTTTAGGCATGGCATCAGTTCCTCGTAGCCAGGCAGGCTGATTCCTGTAGGAGGGAAAATGGCTTTCTTTTTTCTTAGGAGCCTTAGGTCACATTTGAGCAACAAAAACACCAAAACAGAGAAAAGCTTTCCCGTCATTTCTCTTTAAGGGCAAACATCTTCTGTAGCTTCTTGAGGTTTCTCATTGGAAGTTTTATAGGTCTTAATAATCATCTCAAAACATTGAGTAGCCATGATCAGAGTGGTATCTTTGTAACATAAAGATATGAAAAACAACAAAAACAAAAATAAAGTTTTATAAAAGCAAAAATTTCTATAATAACAAACAAATGCCAAGTCCAATTTGAAGAGTAGATTTGAACCAGAGGAAATACCTGAGTATAGTAAGCAGAAGATATTGGAGAACCACGAAGCATTCGTAGGCACTGTATTTAATTATTTGGTTTATCAGGTTTTATCTAGGTCTCTATTTTATCAGATGCATTTTATCCAAGTACAATAAAAAGTATTAACAGCAGAGTAAAACCCACTTTGTTCAGTTAGGAAATGGTCAAGAGCAATTTTATTGTCTAATATAACTCATCTAAGGGAATTTAAAGATTTTTCCTGGTTGGCTATTGTTGTGGTTATTGTAATACCTCCCCAAGGCAAAGGTTGTTTTTTGTTTTTGCAAATCTGATACTTTCATGACATCATCAGGCATTGGACATCTTTGACTGTGTGTACAACCAGTTGTACATTTTGACCTGTGAAGTAGGTTTAAAGATGATGCTCAATGTTGAGTTATCGTTCTAGTCAGAAATTAAGGGGAAAAAGGAAATAATAACTATTATAGTGAGTGCGTGGCTTCTCATATTATTTGTGAGATGGGAAGGAACTAAAGTAAGGAAAAATTGTAGGTTGTACAAGCCTGGTTCACAAACTTGATTTAGTTGTCCACTCAGATATTGCACTCTTCACATGCTGGTAATTTTGAACTTCAAATTCTTTGTTAGTTTAGCTGTCCGGTGACCTATAAGAGCTTTCTTTGAATTGAGAACCATGAATCTAAGAGGCAACACCTCTGAATTTGGTTATGCATGGATTAGTTAAGAGTACCTGAAATTTTGGAGGGATCAGGTAGAAAGGAAAAGATAAATGCTTTAATTCTGCTTACAAAAGTATAAGTTACCAAATTGCTGTAGGTCATAGGTAGCTTAGGAGAAGAAAAAAAAAATTCTTATATCTGGAAAACAAAGATCAAAACCCAGTAATATTTGATAGAAAAAGTCATGAAAATTATAATTATTCGTGTCAGTTTATTTAGCCCCATGTTATTCTTATTGTCTGGATCTTTTTGTTAGCAGTTTTGTGGATCCAGTTATCCTTAGAGTTCTGTAAATCTTTACTGAGTTCAGTGTTGTGTTTTTAAAATGATAATCTCTTTGAAGATGAAACACATTTGTGGGAACATTTTTTTCCAAAGCATCAGAGTAAAATAATAATTGTAAATGATAAAAGACTTAAAAATGGCCATCGTTAAAGATCTGGTGAGAGTTCATTACATACATGTAAATAAGGTAATTGACTTAGATATCCATTCCATCTTAGTTTGACCATATATATATCTTTTTTCTCAAGATCCCTTCTCCATGAACCTTTTGCAACTTCCACAAATCTTCCACAACATACACAAACCTTCTGTAACTTTCACATACCTTTCAGAATTTGTCCTATCTTTTCCTTATTTTGAAAGTATTATTTTACTCTAGGACAAAATGTTTTCCCTTTTTCCTTCCTTTACAAAACAAAAACCCTGTCCTTTATATCTTTCCTTATCCAAGAAACACTATTTCTCTTTTCACTCAACAAAAATGTATCTTTATGCTGTATACCTTGGTCTGCCGAAAACATCCTATTTTCTGTTTATAGTTATTTTGTTTTATCCTTATTATTTTCTATGAGAAAACCCATAGCTCTTTCACAGATCGGCTTTGGCAATGGAGCTTATACAACAGTTTGTATTTTAAAAAGGCCTTTTTATTTCCCCTTCAGTCTCTGTGGACAGTGTTTTGGTTAGTTCCTGGGTGTTTATATTTCAAAGACAAAATTTATAACTTTCAGTGACAGAGAAAGATTGTAAATTAGCATTATACCACGACATGTCAGAATTTTATATAATTTTTAGAACATTTATATTAATAATATATGTATATAAATATAATTATTTTTTATAATTATAATGCTTCCCATGTAATTTTAGCATATCAAATAGGCCTGATTAGTTTAATGTTTGTTTTTTATATTGAGAGAAAGCAAACTTTTTGAGGTGTTTCAGGGGACCTCTGGAACATTCCAAAGTTATTCGTAGATTAATAATACTTTATTTTGATCCCAATTTTGGGAATTTTGTCAAACATATCTAAAGGTTTGGATATTTGACTGGAAAATCACCAATTATTATGGAATAATAGCTAACAAAATAATACCCATTTAACCAACAGTGACAATAAAAGATTTTAAGGGCAAATACAGAAGGTTACATGGTTGTAAGCAAAACTTTGAAAAGATTCAGTTTTCTTAAGTAATCAAGGACATGATTAAGACAATATAAAACGTAAAACTTCATTTTTTAGGCAAAAAACTTCATAAAATCTATTAGGAATGGACTAATAGTGTAGAAAAACTCCTTTTAGCAGATGAAAGAACATTAAGTTTTAGCTTTACAAAAATACATCATTGATATAAAAGCTTAATTTTCAAAAACAATCTTTATAATAACAGTTTAATTTTAGCCAGCTTGATTATACAAGGTAAAAATTCTTTCCATTCTGAAATAACCAGTACAAAATTATTTTATTTCCCTTAATGAAAACGTGTTTCTATACTGCATACTATCTTTTATTGAGAACACATATTAAAACACATATTAAATCCTTCCATATTAATGAGAATTTTTAACCCTCATCAATTTGCCAATCTGAATACCTTTTATAAATTTTTGATTGGTAAATGTATTTTATAATTTTAGAAACATGTGCTTAATGTAGCATAAAAACATTTTTATTAACAGACCCAAATATCTTTAGTTTTTCTGCATTAAAAGAAGCCAAAAGTAGGTAAACATTAATTAGTTAGCAATTAATGTTTTAGTATTTTATCTTATTTAGAAATGACTTAGATATTTAATTATTTCTATCTTTTAATTTAACTTAGTAAAATTCTAAGGTATCAAGTTACTAAAAGATTTAGGGAAACTATTTTTAAGTATACATACCATAAAACAATTATTCCTATACAGTTTCACAAAAAAACCCATTTGTTTTATTTATATCTATTTAATCTATTAATTCTCAGTAATTTAGATCACTTATGAACCATCTAAGAGACAGTAGACAAAGTCAATTATTATCCCAAGCTATTTTACTGTGGATAAACTCCGTAACAGTGAGAGTATAAACTTACTTTTTTGTAAAGCCAGATAAAATAAAAATATCATATTAAATATTGATAACTTTAGCGACATGTCATTTTTTTAGTTAAACCAGACTTAAATCTATTTTAATATTAAATAATTTCCTAGATCATGTGATCCTGAAAAGAATTTGATTCAATTTCTGTAATATTTCTTAATTTATGTGTTTAATTCCTTTAATCCAATTAAACAGCTCTCTATATAAAACAATTTTAATAATCTCCAGAGTTTGATATACATACACATATATAGACAGACACAACCAGAGACCTAAGAGTTTCATTTAAAAAAAAAGTTTTTTTAGCCATTAGAGAGGTGCAATAAGGCAAAAACCCATTAATTTATAACAATTGAAATAAGTTTATTCATTTAGATGGCTAGGGCTTTAAGATTTTTATTTGTTCTTGATAAACTATTTTTAAGGAGATTGCAGGGGGCTGCTTGGGTAAAGGAATCTTTTCAGTCACTTGTGTTTTTAAAATTCTTTCCCATTTTTTTCCTTTTGTCTGTTTAGTCTCAGGCAGTTACAGTTCTGATTATCTGTTAGGAAGGCCTTAAAGTTGCCAAGGATATTTTTTCTTTAAACCCTATTAGACTTCTAGTTTTGCCAAATTTCTGATCATAGTGTTATTAAATTCTCTGAGATATGTTGTCAGGTTTCAGGCAGGAGAAACAGTAAAAAATCTTAAAGTACCTGCTCAGATGGCCAAGTTTAGGACTCTTTTAGAGAGAAGCTTCCACTTATTAATCAAAGAATGTATCCCATTGTCCCAGAGAAGTTTGGAAGCCTCTCTTTATGAAATCTTTTTCTTATGACACATAACAGGCAGAGACAAGAAAGGAAACAAAAGAGCCACTGTAATTAAATGAGTACTCACCCATCAGGGGAACCCTTTCGGAGCTGCTCACCTCTCCCCACCACCACCACCACTTCTTACAAACATGAGCTGTGAATGGTCCCTCCTGAGAAGAAAGATTTTCCTGTGAAAAAGAGGGTGTATGTGTGTGATGTTACAAAGTTGCCTTAGTGAGACTGTAGAGCTGAAATTATATGCCTATCTTACCCTCTACAAAAAAATTCCAGACAGATTAATGACCTAAATGCAAGAGCTAACATATAAAGCCAATAGATAAAAACATAGAATAACTTTGAGAATTGGGAGTGGGGAAAGATCCAAAAAAGACCGCTGATAATAGAAAAATAGACTCGTTTGTCTCATCAGACCAAGGAAGCATTGGGTATGAGGAGTTGTTTCATGTCAGTGTCTCTGATTTCATTCCCTGATCCAGAACTTCTTCAGGGGCACAAAGGTGGCTCTGCTCTTGTAACAGCAACTTGGGGACTGGTGGCAGGTGCTGAAAGTCAGGCTGAGGCAGGGCCTTCAGGGTACCTGAGGCAAAATGGGGTGACCTGATCGTGTCTTCTTTTCTTGGTCTGAATTGCTGCTCTGTCCGGGGGTTCAGGCTCACATATGGAGGAATCTCTTAGCTAGAAGCCTGAAATACAGATGTGGGTGGCCCAGAAAGACCACGGAGACTTAATCAGTGTGGGCCCTGGGCATTCTGTTGCTGTCCTCACTGCCAGGGCGAGTGTGGGTTACTCTAATGCAAGGGATGGGCTGCTCATCGATACCTCACAACCAACCTTGAGTGAACTCCAGAGTCGTGCCAGGAGCTTGTTAAAAATAATGTGGAAGGGCACACCCTGATACACTGATTCAGTAGGTGTGAGGCGGTTCAGGAATCTTGGTCTGACTCCCAAGTGTAGCCAAGGTTGGACCCGTCAAGCTGGATCACCTTTTAGGGTCCAGCAGATCATAACTTCTCAGCTCCCTGAGGTGCAGAACTGCCTGGGGTCAGGGGCAGGGGTGTGTCCTGGGAGAGGATGGGAAATGCAGTGGTTAGGACGGAAGGAGGAGAGTGAGGGGTCCAGCCAGCAGGTTTGGGCAGAAGAGGAGCAGAGGTGCCAGTGAGAGCCCAGCTGTAACCATACTCTCTCATCTGTGACGTGTTCCCCCTCCCGCTTTGGCTCGGATTCTGCGCTGAAATGGTCTGTGAATTGCCTGCTTCCTTCACCAGCCTGGGAGCTCCTTGAGGGCAAGGACCTTGCATTCATTCATGCAGTCATTCATTCCACAACTATTTATT
Source organism: Rhinolophus sinicus (assembly GCF_057876585.1). NCBI lineage: Eukaryota > Metazoa > Chordata > Mammalia > Chiroptera > Rhinolophidae > Rhinolophus > Rhinolophus sinicus. The sequence goes on from NC_142505.1 coordinate 37,030,220, forward strand.
AAGACATTCATATGCCAGAGACAGGTGCTAATATGGAACGAGGCTGAGTTGGCCCCCTAGTGCTTCCGGTCCAGTAAAGAGGCAGGCAGTAAGACCAAGCAGCTCTAATAAGGTGTGTTATATGCTGCAATGACATGTAGTTGGGACACCCATCCCCAATTTGAGAGATCTGGAAAGGCTGCCTGGAAGAAGTGGAGTCTAAGATGGTGATGAAGGGAGCAATCAAAGGGCAGTAGAGAAGTGTTTCAGACCCAGGGAGTAGAGAAGTGTTTCAGACCCAGGGAATGGTATGTGTGGGTCTTTGTTGGGAACGGCTGCACTGAAAGGTGAGGAGGCAGAGTTCTGGGGGATGAGGCGATGGTTTGCGCTGGGGCCCCAGGCCAGGCCCATGTGCAGCAGTTTTTACTTTAGTGCTGAGCAGTGTAACAGAGGACAGTAAAAAGGTCCCCCCTTCACTTCACTTGCCTGGTACCCAGCTTGGGAGCTGACCCGGGGCAGCTGCAGGGAGCATGTGGAGAGCAGGCTGCTTCTCTCTCCAGCTGAGCTGGATCGCCTGCCCCAGCCCCTGCCCGCTTCCCACATCATTCCTGTCTGTCCTGTGGGCTAGGCCAGCTTCCCCTCTGGGAACTGGGTAGTAGTCCTTCAGCACCTGGAAATATTAGATGCTTCTCCAAGTTAGTGTGGGCCACTGCCTAGAGCTGGGGAAACTGAGGCTGGGAGAATAGGATGATGTGCCAGGAATCTCAGAAACATTGGACTTCTCTGACCTCTCGAGCTGTTAAAACCTGTGTTCCTAAAGAATTCAATTGCTCTGCCCTGCCTTTGGCTCTCCTCCTGGCAAGTAGTCTCTGCCAGGGTCTGTGTTTGGGCCTTCAGGGCATCGTGGGGCTGGCCCAGAGCCTGGGGCTGGGTGGGTGTGCGCTAGGTGTGTGAGCTGCATGGACACATCCACTCAATCCCTGGACAGCGAGCCTCTGAGCCCGCAGATGGGAGGGCAGACCTTTTCTCCACTTTGGGAGGTCTCAAGCCCACTACGAATCTGATCTGGAGCTGGCCTCGGGCTCAGAGGGCTTGGCGCATGACGACGGCGATGGCTGTTGCTGGCATTTTACTGATCCATGTTTTGTGCCAGGCAACAGGCATCCTGGCACAATTTCTGTGACGACTACACATACTTATTTCTGGAAAAGACTGAAGGGAATGCGTCACTCTGTTAACCGCCAGTTATCACTGGGTGCCATTCTCTGATAAAATATTTTCCCTTTTGCTTAGCGACACTAATTTTTCTACAGAATATTACTTGTGTCATTAAAAGGAATAGCGGGATGGAATTTGTGGGCTGATTTGCACAAGCCATTGGGAGGTTTCCAGTCTGTCAGCAGGGGCAGAGGGGAGGGGAGAGCAGTCTCCAGAGCCGCTCAGGAGCGCACCTCCAAGCTGGAGCCAGCATCTGTTGTGCCACTGGCCTGGCTGCGAGTGGGCGCCATCTGGTGATTTGCAGCCTGCCCCGCCTGACCGTGCGCTCCTTGAGGGCAGGGCTGGCTCTGAGTTGCAGGCCAGGCGCTGGGTGGGTGCTCGGCATGGGTGGGGGCAGACGCAGGAACCTGCCAGGCAGCCCTGCCAGGCTCAGCTGCTTCTGTGGCTCCCAGGGGCGAGCCGGTCTCAAGTCTAACTTCCCCTTGGGGCTTCTGTTCCCTAGATCCACTTCCCGGACGTGGAGCGGGTGGAGTGGGCCAACAAGGTAAGGTGAGCGTGGGCCCAGTGGGGCTGGTCTCACTCCAGGCCTGGTCCTTGGCTGCTGCCCTCGGCTGAGTCACCTGCAGGGATGGGGGCGGGCAGCACGTGGACAAAGGCCCTGGCTGTCACTTGTCTGCCTGTCTCTCACCCTTACCACCCTCTGGGTTCTTCTCATCACCAAACGATGACTCTTTTACCTGAAAAAAGTATTTTTTTAAAACTGTGAAATTAACACATGGCTACAGCAGAAAAGTTAGAAAACACACAAGACATAGAAAAGTACAGCCTCCAGTGCCCTCTCCCCCGAGCCCAGATCAGCAATTCCCAGGAGAGGAAGGGAGTGATTGCTGCTCCGTCTGCCCTGGTTCCCAGTGCTGGCTGTCTAACCTTGGGCAGGTTGCCTAACATCTCAGAGCTCGTTCCTTCCTCTGTGCAATGGAATAATTATGGTCCCTGCCTTTGGGGTTGTTGTGAGGATTAATGAGGTAATTAATGCACCAGGGTGCCCGGCACACCATGGACGCTGGGGTAGCTGTCATCGCTGGTATGACTGCTGTTGGATCATGCAGGGAACTCCCTGCGGGCTCTGAGACTCCAGGGCTGGGACCCCCCTTTACAGAAGAGGAATCAGTGTCTGGCCCCCTACCTCATCTGCCCAAACCTGTCCCTAAAGGCGAAGGCTCCTGCAACCCCCCTTCAAGTTTTCCTCAGGGCTTTTTCTAACACAAACCTTGCCTCTGTTCTGGATAGAGGCTTAGCCCAGGGCAGGAATGACTTAGGTTAGATATTTAAAAAGGACTTCCTGATGGTTTTTGATCTAAGGTTGGGATTCTCACCTTACCTGAAATGTCATTGCCAAGTGCATCAAAACCTGTTCCCAGCCTCTGGGTAAAATTTGGAGGAAGTAGCTTTCTGCTTTAAGAGGAGTGATCAGATTTCTGTGGATTAATGCAGGCCCAGGGCTTCTGAGACAACAAACCTGTACTGTGCCCCCCAAAATAGCATGCTTCCTACATGTACGTCAGTGGGTTCATGGACCCCGCATGCATGATGTGTTTCTTGACCAACACACAGAGGCCCACACAAGATACTGGATACGTACCATTGTTGGGATGAGGCTCCTGCCCTCAGCTCAAGGCTCAAATGGGGAAACAGTTGTGTAGATGAACCACCCTCTAGAGCACAAACTATGTCCCAAGGAGCTTTGTACTCAAGAGGTACTCAGCAAATGACAAAGCAGCGAGACAGGAAGATGGGACCAGCTCCTAGAGAGCCCCTGAGAGAGAGGGGAACAATAAATCCCTAAAACCTCACGTCTTCAGCCTCCTCCAATTGGAAAGGGGGAGGCACATCTTTAAACTGAGGTCCAAGATAGAGGAGGGAGAAGAAGAAGCCTGTGCCTCAAACAGAATCTATTGGCCAGCTAGCCGTCCCTCTGCACCCGTGTCTGATCACTGTCTCCTGCCACCAGGCCCCATTTCTGCTACCGTTCCTCTCCCCAGGCCCTGCCCTTGGTTCCCAGGCTAGGGCCATGAGTCATTCTGCTGCAGAAATCAGCTGAAAGCAACCTTTCCTGGTTGCTCGAAAAAAATCAAATCCACAGGAGACAATTTAAGTTTCTCTTCTGTGTTTTTTTTTTTTTTTTTTTTTTTTTAGATCTCTGCCACCGGCTACCTCTTGTTTACACCACAGTGTAGATTCACATAATTTATGTTTTAGCACAGCCCTGAAGAGCTTCATAATGTTAGGTTTCATGAATGACTATTTCATGGTGCTCGGCAAAACGGCACCAAATCTTGGGGGTTCCCCTGCCTGCACAAAAATGAGAACCACTGCTGTAGTTATTCGATGTTTGATGGACAGATAAGTGGGTAGATGGGTGGGCAGGCAGGCAGATGGGTACTGCAGCATAAGAGTTCCATGGCCCTTACTTGCATATATTTAAATATATTCAAAAATATTTTTCAAGTATAAAATTTTAATGTTAGGTTTTTGAAGGGAAACTCCAAGTTAGATTTTTAGCAAGGACTATGATTAGACCAGAGATGGCCATGCTCCTAGGCCTAAAAGCTTCTGACAGCCATGGGTCTGGCGCGGTGGGGCACAGACCAGACCCTGAGAGCCTCTTCCTGTCTTCGCAGATTATCTCCCAGACCTGGCCCTATCTAAGCATGATTATGGAAAACAAGTTCCGGGAGAAACTCGAGCCTAAGATCCGGGCGAAGAGCGTCCACCTGAGGACCTTCACCTTCACCAAGCTCTACTTTGGACAGAAGGTCAGTGCTGTCACAGAAAGGGCAGCCTGGGTCTGTTGTGCCCCAGTCACTCACCTGACTGACTGGGATCCACCGGGCCTCTCGGGGGGGCCGGCCCCCACCTACACTTCCCAGCCGGGCCTCAGGACAGAGCCCTCACCATGTCTGCAGGGTCTAAAGAAGCCCGGTTCAGAGAGAACAAAGAAGAGAGGTGGAAAACAATTCTACTTTTCTTAAGCCAAAGTTTGAAAACATGCTCCCTGGTGGAAGCCAGCCAGATACAAAATCCGTAAGTCACACTTACTACCCTCAGGCATCAGCTGGGGAGAACACACCCTCAAGGAGTGAGATAGTCAGTGCCTCAAAGCAGTGTGTGAGATTATCTACTAATTTATTCTGGCATTCAGCGTCACCAGCCCAGGCTCGTTCTGTGAAGATAACAGGTGACCTAGGATAAAAGGAGTTTCTGTTTCACACACCTCGCTTCCTGTCCCTATTCCAGGCTGCTGCCTCTGCCCCACTCCTCTTGCCCCAAAGTGCCCCCTGAGGTGAGTCTTACTTTGGTCATCTGAAAATGCATCCTCCAGGTAGAGAACTGCTGTGATGTCCAACACCTGGTAAACCAGAGGCGTTGGCATCTGGTTTGCTCAGGAACAAGCAGGTGTCTGAATGCAGTTCAACCTGCTGAGAGCTGTCTGCCAGCCCCCAGGCATGTGCCCAGCTTGGAACTGCCAGCCCCCGAGTCGGGGGTGGATCAGGCGTGCCTGAGCCTGGGATATTCTGGTGCATGACACTCCGACTCTGCCAGGACTGCTTTGTTCCAGCATCTGTTAGTTCATATGTTCTTTCCCTGTTTTGTTCACGTATGACTTACTGAGCATGGCTGTGTGTGAGGCACCATAGACAGCAATGGTGTGCCTTCAGGAAGGTCACCGTCCTGCTGTGAAGGGAGATGGATACGCTGGTGGATGACAACACGGCAGTGTCCGCACGGTGGTGGAGGAATGCGTGAATTCAGGAGTGGACGCGTGTGGGGGCTGTGGTAGTCAGGGAAGGCATCCAGGAGGAGGTGATGTCTGCGCTGGCAGTTAAAGAGTTCTGTAGACTGCTGTGTTTGGAACAGAGCTTGCTCAGCCAGGCTGTTTGTCTGGTGGTGCCTGTGGGACGTGGCACTACTGGAAAGCAGTCCCTTGCAGGCAGCAGAAGCAGGCTTAGAGGTGGCTGATCCTAAGGGATGATTTTTTTTTTTTTTTTTTTTTTTTTTTTATCACATCAGGGGAATTTGGTGGGAGACGGGCAGGCTGAACAGAAGCCCCAGCCCTGCCAGACAAATACCAGACTCTTGGTCCTGGTATTGAAAGCCCTTCCCTCTTGGCTCTTCCCCCACCCCCTTGGCTTGCCTCTCCTCTCCAGTATGGGCATCACAGAGGACTCCTCAGTGACCTTCCTGGGCTTGGCCAGGACCCACACACCCCCTTCCTTCACGTCCATCTGTGTTCCCATCTCCCTTTAATTCCTGTGTCCATGCCCAACTCCACTCTGCTGTGATGACCTTGGACTAGTGACTTAACCTCTCTGAGCTTCAGTTTCCTCCTCTGTGAAAGGCAAGGACCTACTTCTAAGGGTGGTTGTGAGGCATGTCTAACAGGCCTGGCCTTAGGGCCACTCCATGTGGCTGTGTGAGTAGTGCTTACATAGGGCACCTGGCCAAGAGGGCCGGGGGAGGCCAAATTCCAGCCTCGTGCCCCTCACCTAACTGTGAGCCCTGGTCTAGGGCCACGCTGCCTCAAAGGATGGTTCTCCGTCCTCTGTGATGCGACCTGCAGGAGGGCAGCCTTCCCCAGGACAGGTCTCTGCAGATGGGGGTCTTGGGGCTGGCTGAGCTTTCACAGATGCCCAAAAACCAACCCCCAGTTCAGGAGCAACAGGCTCCAGGCTGTGGGAAGTCAGTTACAGGGCCCCCCACCCCCACCCCAAGGTTTCCACTGGCTTTTCTGGGTATTTACCATCAAGGGCTGAGCCAGGTGCTGTGTGGCGCAAAGCTTCTATAATTCTGGGGGCCCTCTTAAAAGGAGTGTAAAATTAGGACAAAAAATTAATATTAAATAAGTATAAGAATGAGAAAATAAATTACAGCGAATTATACATGCAGCATATCACACATATCATAAACTCGGGGGAAACTACATAATCATTTTAATTAACTGCTTAGCAGGCTTAGCCCGCCTTGCTTTTTGTCTTCTCCCCTTTTTTCTTGCATTTTTGGCTCCATACTCTTTGGTAACCTTTTCACGTGACAACATAAATATACTTTCTATGGGGAGAATAGAAAGATAATGGACTCTTTCCTCTAGCATGAATTTTTTTTCTCCGATATTTTATTATGGAAAATTTTAAACATAACAAAAAATTGAGAGATTTATGCTGTGAACCGTCTGGATTGCACCATTCTTATCCTTTTGCTATATTTGCTTTGGTATATATCCATGCCTCTATCCTTCTTGACATCTTTTTTTAAATGCATTTCAAACTAAATTCCAGACATTAGTGAATTTCATCCCTAACCACTTCAGCATGCATATTACTAATTCAAATTCAAAAGAAATTTAATTTTTATTTTTGATAAATAATAACCAGACTCCACTCCAATGCCACCAGACAGGAGGAGGAGAATTTGGGCAGAGGGGATAAGAAAAATTACCTAGGAGCTCAGCCCTAGGCCCCAGAGGTTGGGGACTGCGGCCCTGGAGGGGGGCACTTGAATTCCTAGGGTCAGAGCCCTCATCCTGCGACCGTGCCCTCTTCCCTTTCCCTTAGGGGCTAACTCCTTTATCTGCCAGAACCGTTCAAATGCCTCCTCCTCCAGGAAGCCTTCACTAACCTCTGCCCACCGCAAGCTCGGTTGGGAGGTTCTCCTGATGTCCCCAAATCTCCACATGACAGCACAGGCTGTACCTCATCACATACTCCCCACTGTCTCCTGTGCTGGGCTGCGAGCCCCTGAGGGCAGGCTCAGCCCGCCTTGCTTTTTGCCTTCTCCCCAGGCCAGTGCCTGGCACAGAATGGGTGCTCAGTAAATATCTATGGTAGGAGAGAGAGAAAGAAGGGTGCACATTCTAGGGAGAGATGTATCAGAGTGACAAACTCAGGTGGGCTGCTGGGTGGATTTCCATGTTTGTGCCTCATCCCGGGAGTGCAGAGATCGTATTGGTTGTAGGGGGCAGCAGCCATCCCTGCAAGAGACTTCTGCTGACCTAGCCCTCTGGCATCTCTTCCAGTGCCCCAGGGTCAACGGTGTGAAGGCGCACACTAACAAGCAGAGCCGGAGACAGGTGGTCCTGGACCTGCAAATATGGTGAGCCCCTGCCTGTGGGGGTCAGGGGCGCACTGGGGGAGCAGCCACTCTGAGGAAGGAGAGGCATATGTACATTCTAATGTGGGGTATGAAAGCCCCTCACAGAACATATAGTACCCTGGGCTGCAGCACAGGGTCCCTGCTTGGCATATGGAGGGGGATCAGGAGAATGGATGGTCCCAGGGGAGCCACCACCATCTGACCCCTCAGCCCAGACCTGGCTTCTCCCATCAGGCCATGCACCAGGCACTAGGCATGCTCTGGGTACCAAGGCCCAGGCAGCAGTGCTTTCTTGGGGGCCAGGACCAGGTCACCTGGATGGTCAGACCAGCTGCCTCAGAAAGGATGTAGCAAGAGGGAGTAAGTGGGACAAGAAGATATGGGCACTGTGGTGAGGCCCAGGGAGCTCCAAGCATAGGCTGTGAGAGACCAGCTAGAGAACTTGGCTCTGTGGCACCTCAGAAAAACTACAGGATGCAAAGACACATGAGTGACTAGTTTAGTGGGTTGGGCAAGGGCACCTTTTTTGAATAAGGCTTGTAATAGGCTTGAGTTAATGAGAAGGGAGATTCAATCCAGGAAGTCTTCCCAGAGGTGGTGAGATTTGAATTGTGTTTTTAAAGGAGGATGAACTCCTGTGGTTCCAGAATGTTGCCGTTCCTTCCCAGTGTCTCATATTTCCTGTCCTTAGCCCAGAGGCTGGCACTGAGAGAGAAACTGGGAGACAGCTCTGGGAATACCCATCCTCACTTAGTGGCTGGTCTCAAGTGTGTTGGGGTGGTGCTAGCTGTTGGGTGTCCTGGCCCCGAGGCTCTGCCACAAGATCCTTGTATGAAGGCTTGGGGCCTGTCAAGGTTACCTGGCCCACACACCCAGCTTCCCAGTCAGCTCAGGCTGCTCCTGGGGTCCGCAGGTTCCCCCTGCTGCCCTTCGGGTGGCACTCCGCTCCCCTGCCGGTGTCCTGCAGATATTTGATGGCTGTCCTCTCCCTTCCCTTAGTGTCCTTTAGTCCTTTGACAGACAGCCTCCTCATCTTTAGCTTCAAGGTCACCCATTCTGGGCTCCCTGTGCCCATGCTTGACAGGAGCGACCAGCAGGACTCAGGCTCCTGAGAACGTTATCTATGCCCCCCTCCACCACTCCCAGCAACAATCTGGGTGAAAGGCTGGATATAAGAAGTGAGGCTGCCATGTTCCTCAAAGAAGAGACCTGGGCAGATGGGGCAGGGGCACAGCAGTGGCAGAGGGGTGAGAGCAGTGTATTCACCAAGAGGCCCTCCTTCGCATCTGGGGTGTGGTGGGGCAAGGTGGTACCCAGAGTCCCTGTCATGGGCAGAGGTGGGGGTGTATGTGGGGCACCTGGGTGCAGGGCCCTGCGCAGCTGCCTCCCAGGGTCTGGGCCTGTGTCAACGTCTGTGCAGAGCCGAGAAAGGCTGAGGCTATCAGAGTGACCACATCTGTGTGGCAGGGCTCAGGCTGGGCTGGGGGCGCTGGGCAAGTTTCCTGACCTGAGCGTGGACCTGCCCTTCCTCCCACCTTCCTTCTCTCTCCCCACTTTTAGCTACATTGGGGACTGCGAGATCAGCGTGGAGCTGCAGAAGATACAGGCTGGTGTGAATGGGATTCAGGTGGGTGTAGCCTGGCAGGACTGCCCCCCATACCTGCCCTGGGGTGGGGGTCAGGGCAGGGGGAAACAGGCTGCAAAAGGGGACGATGACACGAAGCACAGAGGCTGGTGATGATTGAGGGCCTCCAGGCCCCCAGGTCACACTGCCAGGAGGTAGTGGCTGGGCCTCACCAACCTGCTGCTTGGCCGCACAGCTCCATACTTGGGGCTGTTTGTGAAGTCACCCCAGAAAGACTTTGGCTGCCCAGAGAGGTTCTGCCCATGCTCAGAAACTGAGGTGGATTAAGGAGGTGAAAGTATTTCGTGGCAGGAGTACAGGAGCTGAGTGGGAGCCGGAAAACACTCCTGGGTCCCTGCTGGTTGTGCCTGCCTGAAATGGGGGCAAGGCTGCAGGCCCTTCAGTCCAGCACACCAGCAGAAGGCAGTGGGGGCCAACTTATGGCCCCTGGGGAGCTGGCAAAGGGGTGGCAACTGCGTGCAGCTTTCTGTCCCCCAAGTTTGGTCTCTGCAGTGACAGCAGGTAGCCCTGACATTTTGGGGCGACACGGGCATGAATGAGACAGCAGTGGCCTCAGCTGAGTGCAGTAGGTGCAGGAAAGGAGGCTGAGCCCTCACGGGGCCCTCTGTGCCCGTCCAGTTGCAGGGCACGCTGCGGGTCATCCTAGACCCCCTCCTGGAGGACAAGCCCTTCGTGGGAGCTGTGACCCTGTTCTTCCTTCAAAAGCCGGTGAGGCCTGGGGATGAGAGGCAGGCCTGCTACTCCTGTGCGTGAGTGAGCGTGCCTGCTGGGCCCCAGGCACTAGCCTTGAGCTCAAGAATGGAAACTGCCTAAGCCCAGCGAGGCCCGGGCACCCCACACACCTGTCCTGCGTAATCTCAGGCAGCCTGAGGTACCCGACTCTGCTCTCCCCAAGGCCTGAAGCAGCAAAGAGAAGTGGCTTGCCCTGGTCACACAGATGGTCACTTAGACCTCTCTGAGTCCAGGCCAGCCTGTGGTTGTCCTGCCAGGGAAGCAGTAGGCCTGACAGCCCTAGCGCTCCTGAGCCAAGGCCTGAGCGGGACTGGGAGGCACTCACCTGCCTGGCACCCCTGCAGCAGGCATCCCCCAGCAGGCTGGGCTCTCCATGGGGGCGGGTGTGAGGCACTTGGCACAGGGCGCTCAGGCCTGGGCTCTGGCTCCTTCCAGCCTAACAGCCTCCTTCTGCCCTGCAGCATCTGCAGATCAACTGGACAGGCCTGACCAACTTGCTGGATGCACCAGGAATCAAGTAAGTGCATGAGACAGCGCCAGGCAGACTCCAAGTGTGGGGCCGCTGGGGCTGTGCAGTCAGTGACGGAGCTGCCGGGGGCTGTGCCCTCCCTCCTGGCTCCCTGCATGAGGACTGGCGGTAGGTGTCTACCCCTCCAGAGGAAAAAGTGTTGGTGTGTGGAGTGGGAGTTGGGAGGCTAAGTGCTGCTTGGCCTCTGTGGGCAGGCACTGTGCTCCGAACATGCATACGTGTGCACACACATGTCGTGGGTGAGCCTGGGGACAGTGGCTCTGATCAGATGAGATGTCCTAGAGGAGGCTGTGTGGGCTAATGAGAGAGCACAGGCTCCAGAACCAGAGCCAGCCAGACCAGGCTCCTGGTTCTGTTGCTCAGCAACTGTGTGACTTTGGACACGTTACTTCACCTCTCTGGGCCCTTCCTCAGTAAAAGGGGAGCCTGGCTCCTCTATCTTGAGGTCCCTGGGAGAACACTCATGTGGGTGTGGTGGTGGCAGAGTGGATGTGGACACACACGAGTGTCTTCCTTTCATCCTTACTCCACCCCCTCCCTAACCCAAGTATGTGGGGAGCAGCCCATGCGGCCTCCCCCAAGCATGGTCCCAAACACAGGAGTGGGGAGCAGGGTGGGGTGGGGGGCCTCTCACCGCAGGGGCCAGTGAGGAGGAGCTGTTATGGGAAATCCCAACTTCCTGGGGCTGGGGGTGGGGTGGGGTGAGGGATTGGGGGGTGTTGCACTCAGAGCCTCAGGTCCCCAGCAGAGAAGGGCTCCAGCCCACGTGGAGACACCTCCCCAGCAGGGAGGGACAGCTGGACTAGCCAGGGCATATGCCAGCGGGTCACCAGGCTCAGGCAGCTGCCCCCACCCGTGGGGAGGACCATTCACTCTCTCACTGGGGACATTCCCATTGATCTCAGCCCCCTGGGTGCAGAGACAGTGTCGTGCAGTCTTTCGTACAGAAAGTATTTACTGAGCACCTACTGTGGCCAGTCCTGTCCTAGGCACTGTCCCTGCTGTGTCTACTGGGGAGAAGGAGTCAGGCAATAAAGGGAATTTGGATGTGACGTCAAAGAGCAGAAAGGCTACGGCAGCGAACTTGCATCTGGCATTTACTGTGCACTACGCTCTGTGCATATTAACTCAGCGTTGTAACAACCCTACTAGGCAGGCACAACCTCATTTTAGAGATGAGGAAACCGAGGTCCAGAGGGTTAGCAACTTACCCAAGGTCACACAGCTTGTGGGTGGTGGAGCCACGATTCTCACATAGGCTCCAGGTCAGCACTGTTAGCTACCATGTTGCGATGCCTCAAAGGACAAAGCAGGATGGGGAAAGGGACAGAGGTTGTCAAAATGTGTATTCACATCCTCGTCTATCCAGACAGGCTGGGGTGAGGGCTGTTCTCTCCTCAGCAGGGCCTACCCTGGAGCTCTGCTCCGGGTTCCAGCTCCTGGGAGGCGGGGAGGGGCAGAGGGGCAGGCGGCCTGGGGCCGTAGTGCCACCCTGCACAGCTGGTTATGCCCACTCTCCCCAGCGAGGTGTCAGACAGCCTGCTGGAGGACCTCATCGCCGCCCACCTGGTGCTGCCCAACCGCGTGACTTTGCCCGTGAAGAAGGGGCTGGACGTGACCAACCTGCGCTTCCCTCTGCCCTGCGTGAGTACCTGCACTGGTCACAGAGCACAGGGCCCAGGGTTGAGGGACAGACAGGTGGGAGGGGGCAATGCATTCTCACATGATAATCCTTATTTCTGCCCTCTGGGGGCATGGCACCCCCATTTTATAAGGTGAAGACTGAGTCTCGGGAAGGTGGAATGGCTTGTCTAAAATCACCCACCTAGAGTGGGGCAGAGCCCCGGTGGCATTCCTTTCCAGATCCTGGTCCCTGTGTGGCCTGGGATAGGGGCTGTGGGCGGTCACCCCATCCCAAGAGAACTCCAGGAGCCTCCCATGCTCCCTTCAGGGACATGAGGCTCCCCAACTCCATCATTTGGTGATAGGAAGAATCTTTGGGGTCTGCGGGAAAGGAGAATGTTCAGTAGAGCCAGGACATGGGGCTCCCTTGGGTGCTTAGCAGCACTGCCCCCTCCATCCTGGGCCCCGCTCAGGAGGCCCCTGAGGACAGCCATGTGGCCACCCCACAGAAGGTGCCCTGGCTGTGGCCCTGAGCCCTTTGGGGCCAGGAGTCAGGACCTCAGGAGAGGGGAAAGCGCCCATTTCACCATCAGCACCAGGTACGAGGCATCGGCCCACTCAGGCCATGTAAGGGTAAGGGGCTGGCAAGCGAGGGACACAGACGTGCTCTCAGCCTCGCCTTCACGGAGCGTGGGCTTTAGTGTTTGGCAGCCTCAGAATAACCATACAACGCTGTCACCTACATCTCACTACTGGAAATGTTCTGTCCTTGGGGTCTACCCCACTCAAGATGTACTGTCAGGCTGCTACGATTTCAACTCACTCGGAATAGTTCCCGTGTGTGTGTGTGTGTGTGTGTACAACTAGCCATGCATATTTACATTGATTTGTTTCATTCCATTTTCTATTTTTAGGGTTTCATTTTTACCTTAACTTCCTTTTACAATTATGTAAAACATTGGCACATTTCCAAAGTTCAATACAAAAGCACGAATTATGTTTTAAGGCGTCTGGCTTCTATCCCTGTTTGCTCCACCTAATCTCCACCCGCCGCCTGGAAGCAGTGGTTTCTCTTTCCACTATTTTTCATGATTTGTTTTCTAAGATGAGCAGCTAAGGTGCGTTTGGTGGTGTGTGCATACCTAATTTTATTCACATGCCCCCTTTCTTTGATGAATGGCGGCACAGTTTTCCCCACCTTGCTTTTATCACTTCCTGTGTCCTGAGGCTCCCGCCATGCAGGGTCGTGAGCCCTTCGTCTCCTTGCAGCTGCAGAGTGCTCCCCGGCGCGGATATGCTGCCGTTTATTTAACCAGTTCCCTATTGATGGACCGTTCAGTTGTGTCTGGCCTTTTGCTCTGACGAATCTGTTGTCATGAATAACCTTCTTATATTTTTACCAATATGGTGCTAGGGCTAGAAATGGGATTGCTGGGTCAAAGGGAAAATGCATGTGTATTTACTGATGTTTAAAAAAAAAAAAAGTTCTAGGCAGGAGGGCTAGTGGCCCCTGAACTGTGTTTTTTCCCAATTCTTGTGCTCTGTTCTGCCTTAAGACACAGCCCAGAGTGTGGGGTGAGAGTCCGTGCTGGGCCCTTGGGAGTACAGGGACCCACTGCCAGCAGCAGGTGTGCCCACAGGGCTGTGCGCGCTTGGGTGTCGGGAAGAAATGAGTCCACATGCAGATAGAGGGGGAGCTGGAACACAGGAGGACACCTCCTCAGGTGGCATAGTTGTTGGCGCAGCAGGGAATGGCTGCAGTGGAAGAAGCCACTCACGTGGCAGGTTGGAGGCAGGGAGTTTGGGAAGGCCACGAACGTGGGTGGGTGTGGTGATGCCGTGGACAGAGCCCTGGGCTCTGCCATCACCTGCTGCGTGGCCTTGGGCGGGAGACTGTCATCTCTGGCTTCTGTCTCCCCATCCAAACCACAGAGACCGTGACGTGGGCTGGGGTGATGTCTGGTGGCTTTGGCTCTGATATTGTGGGCCTTGAGTGTTGGCACAGCACAGGAAGCAGCTGTGAGCCCTGGGCTGGGGCATTTTCCAGGGGGTGATCAGAGTCCACCTGCTGGAGGCGGAGCAGCTGGCCCAGATGGACCACTTCCTGGGGATCAGAGGCAAGTCGGATCCCTATGCCAAGGTGAGCATTGGCCTGCAGCATTTCCGGAGCCAGACCATCTACAAGAACCTGAACCCCACCTGGAATGAGGTGTTTGAGGTGAGGGTCTCCTCAGCTATTCCTGATGTCCTCCAGGGTCCCCTCAGGGTCATGCTGGGTGCAGACAGGGGAGGGCCTCACACACCCAAGGAGCAACACAGAGAAGTGGGTCTTGGGGGCAGGCAGGTAGATCAGTGTAATCCCCACTTCCCACATCCACCAGGTTTCCAGAGGTGGGCTGCTGTGCCCCATTGGAAGGACAGCTTGTAAAAGAATTCACACTTTCTTTCCCCACGAGAGTCAGCTTCGTGGGAAGTTTTCAAAGTAAAAGAACCTAGAAGCAGTTCTGCCCCAATCCTCTCGGCCTCCCCTGCCAAAGCCAGATACCAGGACCGTAAAGTTCTTAAGTTCAACTGCAATCCCTACTCCGTGAAGGGAACCCACAGCCTGTTCCGTGCTCTGGAAGCTGCAAGCCCCACACGGAGCAGCCACCCTCTGTGGGTCCTCCCCACGGTGCAGGGGAAGACATCACTGCCTTCTTCCAGGAAAGTGCTCCAGGCACTGACGAGGGCAGGACTCTGCCCAGGTTTCCCAGCTGGTGGGGGTGGACCTGGAATCGGGCTCCCCCTGGGTCATGCTTGAGGGTCACCTCTCTTTCCTTCCAGTTCATAGTGTATGAAGTTCCCGGGCAGGACCTGGAGGTGGACCTATACGACGAGGACCCTGACAGGGACGACTTCCTGGGCAGGTGAGGAGGGCTGAGCTGGGCCTTGGGGCGCTGGGCCTTCTGTCGCTCAATGACCTGCAACCCCACACAGTGACTGTGCCAGGCAATCTACCCCATTGCTCTACGTCCCTGCCACAAACCTCCTTCCTAGTTGTCTCCTGAGTGTCCAGCCCTGAGCTGGGCCCTGGGGGTACAGAGAGGACCCCAAGGTGTGTATACAATGGGCTCTTTCTGTGCTCCTGATAATGTATTGAGTCTCCATTTGGAGCAGTGGGCAGGGGGCAAGGCTGGCATGGATGGCCAGGCCCCCAGTGCCGCTGACTCTGGGGCAGAACACAGGAGCTCAGGGCTGTGGGAGGACTGAAATGGCCCCGCGGGGGCTGGCTATCAAAACTTCCAATTTACATGCCTTTTGGTTCAGCAGTCCCATTTCCAAAAGACTCCTATAAAATAGAAGCATACGTGAAATGTTTGTTGCAGAGCTATCTGTGGTGGCAAAACAAAAAAGCTGGAGGCTGGAGGATGTCCAGCGTCCGAGGACATTGGTTGAATGTTTGAATAAGTTTGCCATGGCCAAACTACAGAATATCCTGCAGCTTTTAAAAACAATGAGTGAAATCTATGTGTATTGATCTGGAGGATATCCGTTGTGTATCAGGAAGTGGGGGAAGGCAGTGGGGAATCACCTGTGCAGTTGGACTTGTCTTTCCAGGGAGGGTCCCGGTGCGGGTTTGTGTGTACTCGTGTGAGCACAGAAAATGCATGGAAGCTACGCAGCCAGCTGCTCACACTGCTCGTCCCAGAGGGCTGGGATTAGGAGGCAGAAAAGCGTTTTATGCAAATCTTCATACTCCTGTATTTAGCTTATTTCCATGAACACATCATTTTAGAAAGTAGGAACAAAACAAAATGGTAGGAATAAAACATAAGATGACAGCCTAAGACACAGCTCGCCAGCAGATGTTGCTTATCATTTTTCATCTTAATGAAAAAAGTTACAATTTTTGTAATATTGCAGATTAGAAGTTGGCTTGTGGTTGACGTTTTACATAACTGACATCAAGTGTGTTTTGAGCTCACGCATCCGTCTATACATCTAACAGTTTCATGGAATTAATTTCAGTTCTCAGGCTCTTCTGTTTGGGCTTGGGTCAGGGTAGGTGAGAGAAACGCTGTGAATGTGGGTGGACCTCCTCTCACACACATGCCAACGGTCCTTATCCCATGGAGAGCATCAGGGGCAGTTTTGGAAATGGGGGGGCATTGTTACAGTGACTGCAGAAGGTGGTGCCACTGGTATCTAGAGGACACTGGACAGGGAAGCTGAATTCCTGCACTGCACGGGCGGTTTTGCATGATGAAGAATCATTCTACCCAAATGCCAGTAGTACCATCCCCAGGAATTCAGAGCCGATGTGTCCAGCAGTGTCTGCTTAATCCCCTGTGGGGATGGCAGCCACCTGCCTCTGAGGGGGGGGGGCGTGCCTAGTGGGAGCAGCCTTGATGGGCCTTCCTTGGCTTGAGCTGAAAGTGGCTTCCCATTGGTTCTTTGGCATGAATAAGATCCTCTATCTTGAGGGCCCCATTCATATTTGAACACAGATTCTGGGGATGGCCCACCCCTTGGAGCTGAACTGACCCCTCCTCCCTGTGTATTCCAGCCTGCAGATCTGCCTTGGGGATGTCATGATGAGCAGAGTGGTGGACGAGGTAGAGTCGGTGCTTGTGACCCCCTCCCCGTGCACAGTGCTGGCAGGCTGCTTCAGCCCAGCTGCTCCTATGAAATGGCCCTTTTTGTGCTGAGCCACATGTGCCCATCTTTAAGGGCTGGGCGAGGCACAGATGGGTCCAGGGCACCCACCGGGGCCTGGGTTGGAAGAAGCTTCCCTGGAAATGCCCACAGACCAGGGACCTTGAGCAGGGGACAGTCACACGACAGGGGAGGGCAGCTGGGCCTGGGTAGGAGGGCCTTTTCCATCCCACAGTGGAACGCTTCTGCTTTTCTATGACCACATCTCCTAGTCCTTTGAGTTCCGAGTCCACCCTGTCTGAGCTGGTTCACCTTTTCCCTGAAGCTCCTATTAGGGACCCAGAGGGTCAGTAGCACCTCACTGGCCTTTCCCTGAGCTTCCCTTCCCTCCTTATCTCCCCCCAGTGGTTTGTTTTGAACGACACAACCAGCGGGCGGCTGCACCTGCGGCTGGAGTGGCTTTCACTGGTCACTGACCCTGAAGCCCTGATGGAGGTGAGTGCGTGGCGGCGGGGCTCCCTAGCAGCAAGGGGGTCCAGCAGTGAGGCTGGTTGTATGTGGGCTGTGTGTGTGGAGGGAGGGAGGAAGATGAGTCCCCAGGTCTTGCTCCGTCTTCCAGCCAGCCCCTTCTGGAGAATGTGTCCCTCAGGCCTCGCCTGCACATAGGGCAGCTCCTGGCCTCTCAGCAGATGGCCTCTGGAGCATCTCAGCCATCTTCAGGGAAGCTGGGATCCGTAAAAGCTCTGTTAGTGCCTGTCAGCTCAGTTCACTCTTGTGTCTGACGGAATCTGTCATGCTGCCACTGTATTCTCAACAAAAAAGCTAGGTTGTGAGGGAGCGTATGGCCCATCTGGAGGGCAAGGGCGGGCTGGCTTCCTGCTGCCACAAATAGGCTTCTCCAAAACCGGTCTGCGTCTCTTGCTGCTGGGGGCACCTAGTAAGGGTCTGTGTCTGCTTGTAGGACACTGGTGGCTTTTCCACTGCCATCCTCGTGGTCTTCTTGGAGAGCGCATGCAACCTACCGGTGAGTGGTGACATGGCCAGTGTCACACACACCCTGCCCTTGTGCACCTTTGAAATGGAAATTTACGAATGTTCTGCTGCTCATTTACCCTTCTTGTGCTGCAGAGAAGCCCTTTTGACTACCTGAATGGCGAATATCGAGCCAAAAAACTCTCCAGGTTTGCTAAGGCAAGTTTGTGTGTGGCTGAAAACTTGAGTAACAGCAAATTGTAACTCCTTTTCCCCAGAGTAACCACAGCCCCGTAGCTTCTGGGCGACAGTCTCTGCCATTCATCAAGTCAGCTGTGAGCCAGGCACTGAGCATGGCAGCTCATCCGTGCTGTTCATTGTGCCTAGGTCCCATGATGGCTGTGTGTCCAATTTTATTGCCATTTTACAAATAGGACTCAGAAAGTTAAGTGCCTGGGTCACACAGCTAAGGGAGGAGCCAGAACTTGACACCCCAGTTCCAGGGAACAAGGGCCTGTGCCCAGGCAGGCCCAGCTCTGGCCACCTGTCTAACTGGAAGCTCCTCCGGGGTCGGTGCTTGCACAGTAATGGCAGCCCAGGGGCCCGGGGAGCACCAGGGTCGCCTTCTCTCAAATGGAGCCAACGGGCTGGCCACAGGTCCCACAGAGGCTCGGGAAGGCTGGGGGTACAGTGACTGGTGTCTCAAGCTGACTCTGATGGTGCCCCCTTCATTGTTGTGGATTTGCCCCCTCACAGAATAAGGTCAGCAGAGACCCTTCTTCCTATGTCAAGCTATCTGTGGGCAAGAAGACATACACGAGCAAGGTACGACAGTTTGGTGTGTCGCCGTGGGCTAAGGAAATCAGTGCCCCAACCCTTTTCAGGGAGAGAAGCAAAAGACAGGCATTAACTTACGCTGAATGCTTAGTAGGTGCCGGGACACTTTGTTATTTTATTTAGTCTTCAGAGTAACCTCACAAATAGTTTTATAGTTCAAGAATCTGAGAGTCAGAGATCAGTGACTTACCCAAAGGCACACACTAAAAAACAGCAGAACTAGGGTTCAAGCCTGGGGATGGCTCTAAGCCTGTGTCCTTTCCGCCACCCCACTGAGGTTCTTAGTCCAGCAGCAGAAGTCCCGTCACCGCCCTGCCCCCCACCCCAAATGAGCGCTAATGCTGGTATGATTTTCAGCCCCTGTAACACTTCCTGGCAAAACTCCCCTTGCCTTTGAGTGGGTCTGGTCCTGTGCAGACATAGCAGGCTCCCAGGGGTACCCAGCAGCCAGAGTGAGAGCAGAGGGTGCCGGTATCCTGCTCTGTCCGACCTGGCCTTGTAATGATCTCTCCCTCTTCTGTCCCCAGACCTGTCCACGAAGCAAGGACCCTGTGTGGAGCCAGGTGTTCTCCTTCTTTGTGCACAATGTGACAACTGAGCACCTGCATCTCAAGGTTTGCTGGAAGTGGGGCTCTTAGAACAGAGCTACAAGGTGTCTAAGCCAGCTTGGGGGGGGGGGAGCTCGTAGTGCACCTCGCTCAGGTTCTCCTGGCAGTAGAGTCAGCCCTGTGAGGGAGAGGACACTAAGGCCCGACATCTTCAGGACGCTGGTGCCCAAGGTCACTCGTAAGAGGCTGTGAAGGACAAACCCTGAAGTCACTTGGCTCTCCCTGTAAGTCCTTTCTAGTTGTTACCCAGAGTGGCCTGTGTTGAAATCTACTCAGGCCATTAATGATGTATGTCTTTAAAACAAAATGTTTAATCTTTAGAAAAGATCTATGGAAGAGAAATATGTTTATTTTACACGTGAGCAAATAGAGGTCTCCTCAAGCCCATGTCACAGACTTGCCTCGCATAGATCATAATTGCCTCGACCCTGACTCCCTCTCTTCCCCTGACTGAAGGCAGGGTCCCAGGCCCAGTTTTCAGAACGGGACCAGAGGCCAATAAAAGCACAGTACATATTTACAAGGGGCCCAGCGTGGTGCTGGTGACGGTGGGGCTTGGTTATGCTATTGTTTTGTGACTGACCCCTGCCCAGGTGCTTGACGATGACCAAGAGTATGCTCTGGGGGTGCTGGAGTTCCCCCTGTGCCAGATTCTCCCCTGTGCAGACCTCACCCTCGAGCAACGATTTCAGCTGGACCACTCAGGCCTGGACAGCCTCATCTCCATGAGGCTGGTGCTGCGGGTAAGTTGCTCCCCTTGGCCCCCAGGGGAGGCAGGGGGTGGAGCCCTAGCACTACGTACCTGGTCTGTGCCAGGAAGGAGCCAGGAGATGGATGCATGTTTTTCATCAACTTTAGAATACTGTCAGCCATTATCTCTTCAAACGTCACCCCTCCCATTCTTCTAATCCTTCCTTCCTTTTATGCTGGACCTTCTCATCATCTCCTCCTGACCTGACCTCATCTTCACATTGTCCATCTCTTTATCTCTCGGTGCTACCCTCTAATGTCCTCAGCTCTGTCTTCCAGACCACTAACTTTTTCTTTGGCTGTCCCTAATCTGCTGTTTAACCTCTTCACGGTTTTTATTTCAAAAGCTATTTTTTATTTCTAATTTTATCTTTTCCAGATCCACTTTCTTTTTTCATTGTAATTTATTGTCTTCTCATGGTTCTATTTCATCTTTAATCATTTGAAAATACTTATAATGTATGTCTGTTAATTCTATTATTTGAACCTTGGGAATTGAATTTTGATGTTTGTTGTTGTCTGTTGATGCTCTTTCATGGTGACTCATTTCGGTGTTTGGTAACTTGTGTTGCATACATATGTACAGTGTTCCTTTGTGACCTGGATTGAGGTTGTTCACTTCCAAGGAGGCTCTGCAGTTGCTGCACCTCAGGGGCACTGCAAACCTGGGTTCATTTTTATGTTAATTTTTAACTTTGGGTTTCAAGACCCCTCAGGTAGTATAAATTCATATGAGACAGGCCTGTAAGGTACCATATTCTCAGTAAAGACTTTATTTCCCCCCAACCAGAGTACAGGTTAAGACAGACACACTTCTTATCATCAGTCTTTTGCTGGAATGTTTATCCTGGACTACTTTTCACTAAAGAGATCCCACCTTCATGGTCTTACTTCAACTCCTAGCCTCACACTGACCAAGGCCTCTTCACCTAAACCCTTGGATTCCAAGTTTAATAAATGTAGGGTCATTTAGAAATGAATAACTTATAAAGGAGAGCTTAACCTTTATTTTTATTTTTCTTTTTTTAACCTTAGGGATTTTCCTTACTTTCTTGTGAATTTGGCCACACTTTTAAAAGGATGTTTGTTCATTTTATTTGGCATTCCTAACAAGACGTTTTTCAGAATATTTTGACCACCAAAATGGAAATGGAAAACCCTAGGAAGGGTCCTGATGATTAATAGCTGAGGGAAAAGGGGAGAAACACAATGGCTGAGGTTTGAAACTTTGGCGCTGGGAGCACAGGGGTGTGGCTGGGTAGGAAACACATTTTAGGGCAAGCGATGAATAAGGTGACAGCTGGAAAATGACCATATCCAGAAGGCAGCTGGTGACACATGTGGAGGTTAAGGTGAGGGCAAGACTGGAGGTGTAGTTCTGGGCGTCCACTGCACAGAGGAGAAGCACATGCTGTGAGAGTGGCCAGGTCTCCAGCAGCCAGTACGAGTGTAGAGAGAAGGGACCAGGGCTGAGTCTTCATGAAGACCCACTAGTGTGAGGCAGGCAGAAGGGAAAGGGTAGAGAGGCACTGGTGGGAGGGGGCCAGGGGCAGAGAGAGGTTAAGGAAAATATAGTCTGGGGGCGGGGGGAATCCATTGACTTGGGCAGTCAGGAAGGAACAGAGAGTTTTGAGGAAACCGTTCCTTCGAGGAAAAAGAAAACCGGAGATTAAGGTGAGAGCAGAGGAGGAGAAGGCGGTGGGACCAGCCCATAAACAACCCTGTTATCTGCTTACAGCTCCTACGTGTGGAAGAACGAGAGATGGGCAGCCCATACACAGGGCCTGAAGCCCTAAAGAAAGGCCCTCTGTTCGTTAAGAAGGTGGACACCAACCAGGGCCCCAAAGCCCCACCCCAGGGAGAGGGCCCTGCAGATTGGCCATGCCCCCCAGACTCTGCTTCTGATACCAAGGAAGCCTCCAAGAGCACCACGACAGCCACCAGTGCCACCACTGCTGCCTGCGAGCCCACACCCCACGAGCCAGGCCCAGAGCCCAAAGGCAAGGACAGTGCCAAAGGGTTCTGTAGGCCCACGGGGGAGAAGAAGAGTTCGGACACCAACTTCCTGACTGTCCCAGGCTCCCATTCTCCAGGGCCCATCAAGTCACCCAGACCCATGAAATGCCCTGCTTCCCCATTTGTATGGCCGCCCGCGAGGCTGGCTCCCAGCTTTTCCTCACTCAACTCCCTGGCCTCCTCCTGCTTTGACCTGACAGATGTCAGCCTCGACACTGAGTATGCACCTCTCTGCTTAATCTTTTCTAAACTACCTACATGAAAAATAACTCCCTGGATGGAAAAGTGGATTTGAACTTACTTTTCTGTGCAAGTTCTAGTGTTTCACAAAATGGCTTCCTGAGAGGGGTAGAAAGAGAATGTCCGTCCTGCACAGTCGGCTGTGGCTCTAGCTACAGACCAACTGTAAAACAGACGCTGGACTTTGTCAAGTGTCCTTACAGCAGAAACATTCCTTGAATTCTAAAGAGTTACAGAGGGAAGCTGCAGAAACCTTAGAAGATGCAATTATGTAATCAATGACTGCCGCTTAAGTGTTGACCGTGGGCTTAACGCATTATTTGATTTAATTTGATCTTCACAATAACCCTATGAGATAGAACTTACCATCTTAAAGGTTAAATAACTCACCCAAGGTCCCACAAGAAATCATGGCCTAAAGGCAGATCCCGCTCCAGGGTTCGTGCTCTTCCTCTTGTGAAGTAGGAGAATTAATTCTACGTGAATGCTGGATGGAACTGGCTTCCAACTGGAAGGAAACTTACTGGGAATTTCTTATTAATCCACAGGGCTCAATGTTCCAAAAGCAGGACATGCTCTGTCTTGGGGGTCGGGGGAGAGGCCAGCAGTTGTAATGGCACGAGATGTGACAAGCCCTTTCTTTGCAGAGGCAGGGGTCTCAGGTGGCGGAGGCTGGGCGAGATTCGGCTCACAGTGCGCTATGTGTGTCTGCGTCGCTGCCTCAGTGTGCTCATCAACGGCTGCAGGTAATGGGATGCTGGGGCCAGGAGAGGTCCTTTGGGAGTATCAGGTGGCCAAAAATTAGAGTACGGGCCCCTGAGCGATGGCAGGAGTGGGCAGCACCAGTGTAATACAATGGGAAGGCGCGGGGCTTGAAGGCCGCGTGCTGTGAGTGACAAGGGCCTCAGGGGAGCTGATGGGCTCCAGAGCCAACGGCTTTACTCAGACGTAACCACTGCAGAACTGTCTGGGGTCATGGGAGGCAATACGTTTCCTCAGGTGGGTGAAGATCTTGAACTTTAGATGGAAAGTAACTTGGCTCTATTCCAGATTTTACAGAAACACGTTTTTAAAACCATGTGTCTGATGTTTTTTTCCTCCAAATGCTACAGACTTGTGCTTTTTTTTTTTGGTCATCTAGATTACTGAGCATTTTTTATCCTCAAGGCCATCCAAAGCTGAATGGTTAGTACAGCTTTCTCCACATGAGTGTTTTCAATGTTTCAAAACCAGGACCTTTTTTCTTTCATGTCTTTGAAACTAAATCAGAAACCTGACACCCTGTACCAGCAGTGGAGTGGATCCCTATGTTCGTGTCTACTTGTTGCCGGAAAGGAGGTGGGCAAGTCGTAAGAAAACCTCAGTGAAGCGGAAGACCCTGGAACCCCTGTTTGATGAGACGTGAGTGAGTGGGCCCGTTGGCCTGCCTAGAGCGCCTTATCCATTCAAATACTTGCCAGGCACCAGTTGTGAGCCTGGCAGCCTGCCAGATGATATGAAGGGCTAAGGTTGAACTGGACATGGTCTGGGCCTTCATGAAGCTTCTATATACTTTAGTGGGAGAAAAGCACTGCCAGGGCAGTTTAGCAAAATAGCTACCCACTTTCTTTGCCCATAGTAGCTAGTATTCCTGATTATGAAATGTTCCATACCCTTTCTCCTTAAGTGAAGGCTCTTTGGCAGTAAAATGATTTGAATCTGGCCATACATATGATAGATATAGATATAGATATATAGATATAGATCTGTATCTATCTATCTATCTATCTATCTATCTATCTATCTATCTATCTATCTATCTATATATATATATCTCAAACCTGTTTTAAAGCAGCAGTTAAAAATAAACATATCTTGAACCTAAGGATCTAAAATTTCCTCCAAAGCTCCAAGCTCTTTGGTCTGTCTTCCCTCCTGTAACAAAGCATAGGTGTCAGGTGAAACAGACACCTCCCCTAGCTTGTCCACCCTGTTCTTGGGGACGAGACTGGTAGACAGATCCTTATCACATTGCTTGTTTTTGGTGGGTCTGTGGTGGCAAGTCTTCTCAATATTCTTGATTTCAAGTTCACCTCAAGGTACAGAAGTCAAAATCTCATCATTGCTTCCTATTGCTTCAGGATGCTAAGAGAAGCTATTTCTAGCCAGCCTAGGAAGATATACCTCATAATTTTGGTTTCTGCTTATCTTAGAATGAGTCATTTTAGGTTTTACTTCCCTTGCCTTTGGGACCAAGTTCCCAAAGATTCCTCTGAGACCAAGGTCCGTAAGTTTAGTGCCTGTGTGTTCGCCTATGTTTTATTTCAGGTCTTGCATTCAAGGCTTTAATCCATTTTGAGTTAATTTTGGTATCTTGTGTCAGGTAGCAGTCTAGTTTCATTCTTTTGCATGTGGCTTTCCCGTTTTCCCAACACCATTTATTGAAGAGACTTTTATTTCTCCAATGTATGTTTTTGGCTTCTTTGTCAAAAATTATAATAGTTGGCCATATATGTGTGGGTTTATATCTGGGCTCTCAGTTCTGTTCGATTGGTCTGTGTATCTGTTTTTCTGCCACTACCATACTGTTTTGATTACTGAAGCTTTGTAGTATAATTTGAAATCAAGGAGGTGATACCTCTGGCTTGGTTTTTTTTCCTCAGGATTGCTTTGGCTATTCAAGGTCTTTTGTGGTTCCATACCAATTTGAGGATTGTTCTATTTCTGTGAGATATGCCTTTGGAATTTTGGTAGGGATTGTATTAAATCTATATATTGCTTTAGGTAATATGGCCACTTTAACAAAGTGAATTCTTCTAATCAATGAATATGGAATATCTTTCCATTTCTTTATGTCTTCAATTTCTTTTTCAACAATGTCTTGTAGTTTTTAGTGTAAAGATCCTTCACCTCTTTTGTTAGGTTTATTCCTAGGTATTTTATTCTTTTTGTTGCAATTGTAAATGGGATTGTTTTCTT
The DNA here is from genome assembly GCF_057876585.1 of Rhinolophus sinicus. Lineage (NCBI taxonomy): Eukaryota > Metazoa > Chordata > Mammalia > Chiroptera > Rhinolophidae > Rhinolophus > Rhinolophus sinicus. The sequence continues at coordinate 37,055,112 of NC_142505.1, forward strand.
CATTGCTCGTTCTGATATATCATTGTTAGTATACAGGAATACTCGTACAACAGATTTTTGTATGTTGATTTTGTATTCTACAACTTTACCATATTTTATTGTTTCTAATAGTTTTTTCGTGAAGTCTGGGGTTTCCTATATATAGAATCATGTCATCTGCAAACAGTGACAGTTTTACTTCTTCACTCCCAATTTTGATGCCTTTTATTTCTTCTTTTTGCCTAACTGATCTTGCTAGAACTTCCAGCCATATGTTGAACAACAGTGATGAGAGTGGCATCCTTGTCTTTTCCTGATCTTAGAGGAAAAGCTTTGTTTTTCATGGAATACATTAGCTGAGGGTTTGTCATATGTGGGCTTTATTATGTTGAAGTACTTTCTGTATATACCCATTTTATTGAGTGCTTTTATCATAAATGGATGTTGTGTAAACTGTCAAATGCTTTTTCTGCATCTATTGATATGACTTTTATCCTTCATTTTGTTAATGTGGTAGATAGATCACATTGATTTGTGTATGTTGAACCATCATTGCATCCCTAGAATGAACCCTACTTTACTGTGATGTATTATCCCTTTTAATGTATTTTTAATGTAATATATTGCTATTATTTTGTTTAGGTTGTTTGTATCTATGTTCATCAGAGATATTGGCCTGTAATTTTCTTTTTTGTGTGTTGTCATTGCCTGGTTTTGGTATCAGGGTAAGGTTAGCCTTGGAAAATTACTTAGGAAGTGTTCCCCCTTCAATTTTTTGGAAAAGTTTTATAAAGATAGGTATTTAATCTTCTTTGAATTCTGGTTGAATTTACCAGTGAAGCCATCTGACCCTGGGCTTTTGTTTTTTTTGGAGATTTTGGTTAGTGTTTCAATTTCCTTACTAGTGATCGGTCTATTTAGGTTTTCCAATTCTTCATGGTTCAGTCTAGGAAGGGTATATATTTGTAAGAATTTGTCTATATCTTCTAGGTTACTGAATTTGGTGGCACATAGCCTTTCATAGTATTCTTGTATAATCCATTGTATTTCTGTGGTGTCTGATGTAACTTCTTTCATTTCTGATTTGAGTCTTTTCTCTTTTCCCCTTGAGTCTAGCAAGCGGTTTGTCCATTTTATTTATCTGTTCAGAGAACCAGCAGCTCTTTGTTTCATTGATTTTTTGGTATTATTTCTATTGACATTTTTTCTATTTTTTCCTTTTTCTCTATTTCTTTTATTAGGTCGGTGCAAAAATAATTGTGGTTTAAAAGGTTAAAGATAATTGCAAAAACTGCAATTATTTTTACACCAACCTAACATTTTTGTCTCTAGTTTTCATTATTTCCTTCTGCTGACTTTGGGCTTAGTTTGTTCTTCTGTTTCTAATTCTTTAAGGTGTAATGTTAGATTGTTTGAGATTTTTCTTGTTTCTTGAGATTGGTGTGTAATGCTATACACTTCCCTCTTAGTACCACTTATAAACTCCTAGAACAAAACATAGATGGTAAAGCTCCTTGATATTGGTCTTGATGATTTTTTGAATTTGATACTAAAAGCAAAGGCAACAAAAGCAAAAATAAACACGTGGGACTACAACAAATTAAGTAGCTTCTGCACAGCAAAGGAAACCATAAACAAAATAAAAAGGCAACCTACAGAATGGGAAAAGATACTTGCAAATCATGTATCTGATAAGGGTTGAATATCCAAAATATATAAAGAACTCATACAACTCAATAGGAAAAAAAACAAACAATCTAATTAAGAATGGTCAGAATATCTGAATAGACATTTTCCCAAAGAAATCATACAGATGGCCAACAGGTACATGAAAAAGTGCTCAACATCACTAATCATCAGGAAAATGCAAATCAATACTACAATGAGATATCACCTCCTACCTGTTCCAAAAAGACAAGCAATAACAAGCGTTGGCGAGGATGTGGAGAAAAGGGAACCCTTGTGCACTCTTGGTGGGAAAGTAAATTGATGCAGCCACTATGGAAAACAGTATGGAGGTTCTTCAAAAACTTAAAAATAGAACTACCATATGATCAGCAATTCTACTTCTGGGTATTTATCCAAAGAAAATGAAAACACCACCGTGTTTCCCCAAAAATAAAACCTAGCCGGACCATCAGCTCTAATGCGTCTTTTGGAGCAAAAATTAATATAAGACTCAATCTTATATAATATAATGTAATAATATAATTAATATAACATACAATTATAATTATAACATAATATATAATATATAATACAATATATAAGACCGAGTCTTATATTAATTTTTGCTCCAAAAGACACATTAGAACTGATGGTCCAGCTAGGTCTTATTTTCGGGAAACACGGTAATTCAAAAAGATATATGCACCCTCATGTTCACTGCAGCATTATTTACAATAGCTAGGACATGGAAGCAACCTAAATGTCCATTGACAGATGAATGGATAAAGAAAATGTGTGTGTGTGTATTTTTCATCCATGGGAGAGAAAGTAATTCTACCATTTGCAACACCATGGATGGACCTTGAGGGAATTATGCTAAGCAAAATAATTCTGACAGAAAAAGATACTTACTATATGATTTTATACGTGGAATCTAAAAAAAAAAAAAAACTGAGCTCATGAGTATAGAGAACAGACTGGCATTTGCTTGAGGTGGGGGGGTGAGGGTGGGCAAAATGGGTAAAGAGGGTCAAAAGGTACAAATTTCTAGTTATAATAAGTCACGGAGATACAATGTACAGCATGGTGACTATAGTTAATATTATATTGCATATTGGAAAGTAGCTGGGAGAATGGATCTTGCACAAGAAGAAAGTAACTATGGTGACGGATGTTAACTAGACTTATTGTGATCATTTTCAATATGTACAAGTATTGAATCATTATGTTGTACACCTGAAACTAATGTCACTTATACCTCAATAAATAAAAAGATTAAAACACCCTAGAAGAAGACCAGAGGCCTCTTATGAGTACATGACAAAGCCTGTACACTAAGATTCCTCTGCCTTACCCCACAGGCCTAAGTGGGGAGAAGCCACTATTTTCCATGCAACTCCAGCAAACCTAACTATTCAGCATCCTAGTCCTTAGCTGGTCAGAGTAAAACAACTTAGAAAGGGGTCGAGGTGGTCCTCTGAGCAGACACTGTACAGAGTGAGAAGGGGCAACTGAAAGAGTGGCAGCTAAGGCAGAGTCAGAGAAAGAAAGCAAATCACAAAGCAAAGTGGCCCCAGCCACTTCTCAGAGAGGCAAACAGCAGGGTTTGTGAATAACACAGGACAGCAATTATGTATAATACGACACACTGAGTATCTGCTATGAACCAATACTGTTCTAGTTGTTCCTCTCAATTGTCTACATCTTCTGTTGTAAAAGTAGGAAAACGGATGCAATACTTTAGATTTTCAACAAAAATGATGAAAATATGTAAATATGATTTCCTGACTTTTTTCTCTTAAAGATTTGAATTTTTTGTTCCCATGGAAGAAGTCAAGAAGAGATCACTAGACGTCGCAGTGAAAAACAGTAGGCCACTTGGCTCACACAGAAGGAAGGAGCTAGGAAAAGTAAGTACAAGGAGTCTTGGTACTCGGTGCCTCCTGGTACTCTAGCTGGAGTTCACTGGTGGAACACACCTTGTTGAAATTCCGATGGAATTATCTGGCTATTAGCAGAACTGACTTTAAGGAAGATATAGCCTTAATGGGAGCTTTTTGTTTCGTGTGTGTTGCTGTTGTTTTTAACATTCTTGAAACTAAAGAATATAGGTATATAAATTAATGTGATAAATGCTATTTCAACAAACTTGAAAATATCCAAATTCATCATTCTACAAGTATTTGAACATGCTGTTTTGATAAATACAGACAGCACTGTGTGTGGTGAAGCTTGGATCTCATTACATCAGTGCTTTTGTGGTGATGGGATTTCACTTAAAATAGAAGTAGAGGAAATATAATCCTCAGGGAGATGCCAAAGACAGACGAAAGAATGGTATTTGTACAGTACTTTGTCACTGCATTTTTAACAAGCACCTTACACTCATCTTTTTAAAGCTCACTTCTGTGAAGTAGGTGATATTATCCCCCTTTTACAGTTGGGGCAACTATTGCTTAAAATTATGAATCAGTTAATGAGTAAAGGCAAGTTGTTCTCGCTTTCTGTAACATTCATGAATACATTCCTGAGGTGTAACTCCAAAGAGCAGTTCACCTTTTCCCAGGACACTGAACTGAGGTCAGTGTCTGCGTGCTTATGGAGAGGTTCCAGAAGGAAAGCCAAAGCAAAAGAGCCCTTGCTCAAAACTCCAAAACCCGAGGAAGCCCTTTTTACGATCAATTCCGTTTATCCCAGTGTTTCCATTTAATGCAATTTTGGGGACGTGAACTGATTATTTGTGATTGTTTAGGTACTGATTGACTTATCGAAAGAAGATCTGATTATGGGCTTCTCACGATGGTGAGTCCTTTCATTTTCTCAAGTTCATCTGCTAGTTAAGACATTATCTCAGTTGCCCACACTCTCCAAAGTTTTTCCTTTTCAATACATTTCAGCTCCTCTGGTTACTAAAGAGGGAGACTGATTATCACCTTAACTTAAGACTTTACTACCTGCAGATCTTACTTACCTAAAGGTCTCTGGAAGCTCCAGCCATAACCCTGGCTGGCCAACTTACAGGGAGATGGGTTCTGCTGGTGCCATACCGGCCCAGGCAGGCTAGACTGTCCTGATGCGGCCACAACATACTCTCAATACTAACGTAAGTCCAAACCCAACTGTCTTACAGGTACGAGCTGACTCCAGATGGACAGCCTAGAAGTTGATGATGAGCAACATTAGTACCTTTATAGTAAAATGTGTACATATGTATATTTTATAATAATTTAAATCAGAAGAGTTATTTGAAAATATATATACATACATTCTTGTGTGATATTGAACTGCATGACTGAATAGTATTAGGAAGAGACAAACATATATGTAAAAGCAAGAACTACTCTCTCTTGGTTGGATTTAATTGTTCAAATCCCAAAAGAAACGGGGTATTCCTGCCTAATAAATTATAAGAACCTTAGTGGTGATGTTTCACTTTTGGTAAATAATTATAGACCACCTGACTTAGGACTTACCTGAATGTATGTATCAAAAGTGCCCTGCCTCAGACACCGGGGTGGGGCGGGGGGGGGGACGGAAGTCTGCCTGGAGCATCTACTGGTATTTCTCCTGGGCAGTGACTGACCTGGGACTAAAAGGTGACCCACCCTGAGACTGCTAACAGCTGTCACCACCTAAGCCCTTTGGCTGCCACCTCTGGTCCCTCTCTGTCTGGGGATGTGTTCCTGTATCTGATGGCAGCAATGTTCCAGAGATACACCTAAATACTCCAGTGTGGGATGCCTGGGACAGACTCCAGCGTGTGGCATTATTTCCACAGGAAAATGCAAGGTGAGTCCCACACCCAGGCTGGAGACTGCACAGTGTCAGTGCCAGAGGGGAAAGGGGGCTTTCTGTATCTCTGAGACAGCTGGTTCACCTAAATCACATGTAAAAAGCAAACTATGTCAATTGTACACTTAAGCAAGTGCCTTGTTTGCATTTCAAACTTTATATAAAACCAAATATTCTTGTCCTCTCTGATGTTCCTAGAGCTTCTATCAAGGTCACATCCTCTTCTGTCTTATCCAGTCTGGCAACACCCCTCCCCACCCCCCGCCATCAGTTTTCTGTCCGTTTTCTGTCCCAACCTCTGCCTTCACTGCAGATTTTCTGAAGAAGGGTAACATCTTAAAACAAAGTTTTACCTTGTTACTCTCACTTATGAATTTTCTATGGTTTCCTGTTTTCTATAAGATTAAGGCCCACTCCTTAATTTGTCTTTTAGACCTAACATAATCTGGTCTCCAGTTCTTTGCTACTTTATGTGTGTGCAGATACTCTATTCCAGAATAGTGCACAGATGGTAGGTATCCTACCTACTCAAATCCTACTCACCTCTTAAAGGCCCACCTCAAGCCCCCTCCTCCTCCATTAGGCGGCGCCCCATCCCTACAGCATTACCGCCAATACTGTGCACTTTTCATTTTAACAGTTCCCTGCCTTGTAACATTTTAAAAAAATGTTTATTCAGTATGGGGTATGATCACAAAATACTGTGAATGTTTAAAATTTAAAAAAAGTTATTACAGTAAAAGACACATTGCCATGAATCCCCTCAAAATCCTCCCCCTCACTTCAAACACATCCCATCGTTCTTGCCACTTTCTGAAGCAATTCTGGAAGTCCTCTTTCGTGTCTTTAGTTGCACTGCCGTCGATGCCTCGATGTCCTGAATCGATTCAAAACATTTACCTTTTATGGTCATTTTGACTTTGGGGAAGAGCCAGAAGTCACACAGTGCCAAATCAGGTGAATAACGTGGATGAGGACACACCGTCATGTTTTTATTTGACAGAAATTGCTGTACTAGAAGCTGGGTGTGACACAGAGCATTGTCATGATGGAGGATGAAGTAAAACACGAAAGAGGACTTCCAGAACTGCTTCAGAAAGTGGCCAGAACGATGGGATAAGTGTATTTGAAGTGAGGGGGAGTATTTTGATGGGGATTAATGGCAATGTGTCTTTATCGTAATAATTTTTTTTATTTAAACATTCACCGTATTTTTTTATCACACCTCATATCTACTGATGTCACATGCTAAACAACTATGTATATTATGTTTGGTATTTAATGTTTCTGTTTACACTCGGATTATAGTTTTATAAACTACTTGATTTTCACCCCCATCATCCAAGACTATGCTAAGTACATGGTAAATATGTAATAAAATTTGTTTCTGCTGAAATTTCTATTTCAAATGACAAATTCTTATAACAAAATGGGGCAACTGATGCCTGTCCTATCTACCTCACAATGGCACTGAAATGTTCACTAAATAGACAAGTGCCTTGAAAATAGTAAAGCACCAGAAAAGTAAAAGGTAATGTATCACATATCACATCACGAAATTTAGTAACCCTAAAACAACTACTGGTCAAGATGGCAGACAAAGCAGATAAATAAAAATCTATCCTTCCTCTTCCAAGCACATGGAAACCCGAGTTAAACCATGAACACCATTTATCTTAAACATGTTGATTAAAAAGTAACACAGGTAAGGTTCCTGGTGATGGTCCAAAGAGGAAATCTAAAGCTGAAGGGATGTTGAAGGAAACCAGGATTTCAGCATCACCCGACAGGAGGCAAGGCTACTGCGTGTGAGGGGCAAGGAGCCTGAAGAATTTCGTGTCGTTAAGAAAACCCCTTGGCTGCCAGTAAAGACAAGGAATTAGTTGTCAGCAATGGGTGAAAACATGTCCCCTACAGGAAGCACAGGGTATTAAGTTACAAACAACTGACTTGGTGTAGAAATCCCCAAACCTCGAAACTAATGTGAAAATTGGTGTAAAACCTGGAACCACGTGAAACCCGATCAGAGGCAACCACAAAACTGGCCCTCAGGGTTGCCATGCGCACCTAGGGCACAGGTGGGGCCATGGCAGCAGGTAATTCCCACTAAAATGAAGCTCACCGGCCATAATTATAAAACAAGAACAATTTAAAAAATATGAAGCACAAGGGAATATCAAACAAAAATGGCCAGTAGATGTATTTCAAGAAGGAAAATGCAACATGAAGGCAGAAGTGACGTGGGAAACAGTGGAGAGAAAAGAAACCTGTAAAATATGTTGGTAAACCTAATCTTGAATTGTTTAAAAAATATACACAAGTAACCATCCAAAACCTTTTGCAAACAATGGGTTCAGAAACAGTGGCACTAAAATGCTAGTACTAATATCTAAGAAGGGACATAAGACTGTTTCAGAGGAAAATTCAAGTGTTCAAGTCCTCATCTTATGAAAACTAAAGATAGTTTTATGTTTTAAAAACAAGTTATAAATGTGTCACTTACTAGTTTTATCGCCTCTCAGCTCCAAATCAGCCCCTTTGCCCTGCTTTGATACCGGACACACCACAGGCTCGTGTCCTTTGCCAGGCGACTTGATGTTATGCCTTGTGAAGCAAGGGCATTGGCGAGACTGCAAGGCCAGAGCAAAAAGAAGGGTTTTCTTTCTCCCACTGACGTGCTGTTTTCCGTGATAGGTGGCCGACTGCCCTATGGGGGCTGTTCTCAGTCACTTAAGCTCCCCTCACAGTTTATCACCAGCTCATGCCCTTCATGGTTCAACACCTGCCAGCGCCCTCTGGCAAGTTTCTTTGCCTCAAGTGGGCTGCCTGTTTCTGTGGTAGCCAAACCTCTCCTCAAAGGTTGAAATCTCAGCTGGGTGGGAAGGTGCTCTTCTAAATTTCTAAGTTTCTTTCTTGTTCACTCTCCTTTACCCCTGGGGGTAGTATCTACTTTATGAAGTTGCTTCTCTGTACCCCTCAGAGTCCTCTTTTATCCGCTTTTACTAGTTAACTATCTTGTACTAGTTAGCAATTTTTGTTTTAAATTTTTCCTGTTTGGCTACCTGTTCAAAGTGGTTTTTGTCTCCTGATTGGTCATTGACTCATAAAACATATATTAAAATTTTTAAGATAAGCTGTAGAGTAGCAACAGAAAAATCAACCCACCAAAAAAATATGAAAGGGAAGAAAGCAGAAAAATATAATAGAAAATACAAAAGAAGATAGTCAAAAGACCTCTAACTGTATTTGTAAACACAATAAACCCAGTATTAAAACCTAGAATGTCAAACCCATGAAAATAAAAATAGTTACATGCTATTTACAAGAGGTTTATGTCAAACACATACAAGTTTTGAAAATAAAAGGGTGAAAATGATGTGTGTGTGTGTATATATATATATGTGGTGGTTTTTTTTGCAACACATATAGCTGTCAAATGGCTCATGTCCAGACTATATAAAGACATCTTATAAATCAATAGGAAAAGGCAGTCCAACAGAAAAATAAACCAAAGACATATAAAAGCACTTCAAAAAAGAAATACAAATGGCCAATAAACAAAGGAAAAGATGCTTAACTTCATTAGTAATCAGAGAAATCGACATTAAAACCACAATAATAACTCGATATACTACACTGGCAAGAAATTTAAAAATTTGACTTACCAAGAATTGGTCAGGATGTGGAAAAGTAGGAGCTTGCATCCAGACGGTGGGAGTATAAACTGGTACAACCACTTTGGATAATAGTCTGGCGTTCTCTTCTAAAGTTGGAGATACACATGCCCTATCAAAGCCTCCATACTGTACAACCCCGAGGCTCCACTCGCATAGTTATCTATAGAAATGATTCTACCTCCATTTGTACAGTGCACAGCCTCTGTGCCTGCACACAGACGTGTTTCCCCCAGGACGCAGCAATTCTTGGATAGATTCTAGAAAACTTGCACAAAAGTGTACAAGGATGCGTATATAAGAATGTTCATAGCAGCAATTCACAATCGCCAAGAACTAGAAACAACCCAAATACATATGTTAGAGATTAGACTTTTTTTTTCAAAGCATATGTGGAACAGGTATAAAATTCATCACAGAAAGTCTCAACAAATTCCAAAGACTCAATATCCAATAGGCCATGTTCTCTGACTATAATAAAATTAGAAAAAACAACAAAAGACAACCTAAGTAAGAGGCCCTATATATTTTCTTCTAAATTTCCACTTTTAACCAGGATGGAGAAACAGAAACCAAATTTACCCATCTGCCTATACCAACCCAAATCAAACCAAACCAAAAGACAAAAGACATGAAAACTTGACAGTTTTCGAGACACTGGCTATCAGGAATACGTCCAAACAAAGACCTGAACATGAATGTTATTTCATAGCAATTTTATTTGCAGTAGTAGTCAAGAGCTGGAAATAACCCAAATTTCCATCAACAGGTGAATGGATAAACAAATTGTAGTATATTCATACAATGGAATGCTGTACAGCAATAAAAAGGAATTAACTGTTAATAAATGCAACGACATACAAAAATCTCAAAATAATTACGCTGAGTGAAAGAGGACAGTCCAAAGAGAGAACACATTGTATGATTCCATTTATGTAAAATCCTATCAAATGTAAACTTGTCTGCAGTGATAAAAAGTGGTCATTAGTTGCCTGGGGATGGGAGTGGGGAAGGACTCCCAAGGGGAAAGAGAAAACTTTTGGAGTGACAGGTATGTTTATTATTTATGGTGATGGTTTCACAGGCATATATGTATATCAGAACTTACCAAATTGTATACTTGAAATATATACAGTGTACTAAATATCAATTATACATCAATAAAATTGCAAGAAAAATCAAGACTAAACAATATCTGTAGGACTTTACTTATATTTTAAATAATTAAAATTGGATAAAAGTAGATCTGATAGAGAAGGCCTACTATTCTTCCCACTAGTGGCACTTCCCTCTCAGTGGCCCTCCAAAAAACTCCTAGGCCTCTGAGGAAGAGTCTGAAAAACCTGTTTTAAACTAAGAGTTAACCCCTAGCTGACAAAATTTAGATTAACATAATTTTTTAATTACTTCCTTTCAAATACTATTAGATTCCCAAACTGTCTCATAGCAATTTCTTGGAGTAATCTAATCAACTCAAGAGTGTTACATTATTGAGTATCCAAATATTTTTTTTTATTCAACCCTCAAAGACACAGGTTCTTGCACAAGTTGTGGGCTAGTGTTTGGAAATGTAATTGGAGGTTAACAAAAGAAAGAATTTTAAATCTAGAAGGAACCTAAGATATTATCTTATGTCTAATCCCTAAGGTCAACACCTTGTTAGCAACTTCCAAGATCATAAATTCTACCAAGATTTCTCATTAGGTAAGGACCTGGATGCTTATCTACTGACATGTACTCTCACCATTCCACCATGCTGCTTCCTGGAAATTCTTTACAAGTCTGTATGACAAAGAACAAGAATAATAAACGTCTTCCTAGGCTTGCTACTCATAAAAGAGGAGGGGGGGGGTGTAGGGTGGCAGGGCGGTGGGGAGCAGCAACGTGGCTTGTACTCCTAGATGTGAGACAGAACACTAGTTCTTTAAGAAAATCAAACTGAATATTGAGAATAGAGAATAAGTAGAAGGAAGCAAGAAAAGCACTCTTATGTAAGATGCAGCAAGGGTGAACCCGCTGCCCAAGGAGGACTCAGCCTTGTGAGAGAATATGACTCATTATTTGTGAATAATACAAATAAGTCACTGAGGACACGTACGTTTGGAAATTCTTCATAAAATTTTTATTTGCAATCTCATGCCCTTATAAAAAGTACATTACATCAAGATTGCCAATAAAGACACTTTTTATGAGAGACTTCTATCGGCTCATCTATATTACCTCCTAATTCATTTCCTACCCTAACACAAAATAAAACATTTCCTCTTTCTTCCTCCTGCTTTGACAGGCCAAGCGCCATGAGGGATATCTTAATAGAATGTGTCACTTCCTTGCCAGGAAAGCAATAGCTTCCTACTGGCTGGACTCGAGAGCCACTGGCATTCCTTATTTCCAGAAGCAGAAAGATCACTAAACCCTGAACTTAAATGCAACCTTTCTATTACTTACAATCTCTTTCCCTGAGTTTCTCTTCTACTCACACACTGTACTTCAAAATAATCTTAAATTTTAAGCACTCAAGCATTGCTTAAGAAATTATTAAACGCTCTAAAGTTAAATCACTACTTTAACTCAACAACTGTTTTCTATATATGAATCTCAAAGTTCATAAAAATTATATGAATGGAAAAGGACACAACAGTAGGAAGGGGATGAATTCTGAGAGTAAATACATTTTATAACCCTTGTCTCAAAGTAAGATCAATCCTACAAAATACTTAGAATGTTAAGAATGCAATTTACACAGTAAAAATGATTTGTGTTCAGTATGAAAGTACTTTTAATTTCTTTACGGCAGGTACAATGGCATCCAAGTCATCAATTTCTGTAATAAAAAAAAAAGAATAAAAGAGTAGCTTTATCTAGTGATGGGCTCGGATGAAATGAGAATCTCTATGCAAAAGCAAACCTCAAACACAAAGGCCACAACACTGGTGCTTTCAGGCACATGACATTTTTCTCCAATAGTGGTGATAAGAGTCTCACTAATTCAGACACACAGGTCTCACCGGGCATCTTGTTTGTAAAAGCTACCACATACCTACAAGCACCCACTGACGCTGATATAAATCTCATTGGCAGTATGCTCTTACTAAAAGATCCTACGGGCCATATTTATGGTGTTATGTTATTGCCTCTTTAAATCTGTATGATCACACGGATGAGGCTACGTGGTAAAATCTCACGCAGAGGCTCTCTCTCCTGGGTTCCTGAGGACTTAGGGATTTCTTCGCATGGGACACAGACCTTAATTCTTAATCCTCAATTCTCCTGGAAAGATTTCTCATTAGTAGGACCACTCTTAGGTCTACCTTTTAGAATGAAGTATATCTACCTAATAAAAGGTGTTAACGCCTCCCAAAGTGCAAACCTCAGACGCAGTGCATCATACAGCTTAGCCTGCTCCAGCTTCCCAGATAAACCAGTTCAGGTCTTTCTCTGCCAGGTTCTTTCTGAACCTGATTTTTCTTCCTAAGACTATTTTCTCCCAATCAGCCTAAGTTAGAACTTACTGTCTGAAAGCTCCTGGCTACTGAGGAAGCAAGGTCCTTTCTCTCAATCATCTGGACTCCAGCCCTACTAAAGGTAGGTAATCCCCAGTGGCAGGTTCTCTAGATTCTTACCACTTTTTCTAGATTATTCTGCTAGGCCACTGTTCATAAACTCATTTCCTTTACATAAAACATGCTTCCTTGGATTTCACCTTTCTCCCTCCACGTTTACCTGGATTTTGGTTCTTCTTCCGTTAGCCTAAACACATGACCCATGCTGCTTAAGTTTCTAACAGTCAGAATACTTGTCTGGATCCACTTACAAAGCACCAAGATATTAGGAAAGGAAAAAACATAAGCAAATCTACAACAGAGAATTTGGGTCACACCTTACATCGTGGTAAAGTACAAGATCAAGTTATTCCCCGACCTCCATTCTGAAATCTCGCCTGTTTCCTCACTAAATGAGAAATCCACCTTATAAATGAACCTCACAGAGAAGGATCTTGGCTGATACAAGAATTTCCTCAGCTTATACGGTATAAGAAAAAGGAAGTCCTTCTTCATATCTGGTTTTCAGTACATCACTCTGTAGTTCTAGATGCTTAATATGACATCTAATAATAACAAAAATAGTCATGGTTGCCAAAATAGATTTCACTTTCCCAATGTTAAATATAATATTTAACTCCAGAATTTCAACTGATGAAAATGCAGAGTTCATCTGCAGGAAGACTTGGCTTCTTGAAGCAAATATTCCACATGAACCATGCTGGTAATATCTGAGAGGAAGTTTCTACAGAAGGATTCTGAAATAAGTGTTACCAGCACACCTATTAACATGTTTTATGAACGACAAGAACTTTATTGTTTAAGTTAATTGCTGCACCAAAGCAAGTAAAGTCATATTATTCTATGAAACAAAGCTCTTTAAGATACGAGGCAACACATTTCTACAATTTCATGTCTCATCTTAACTTTCAAATTACCTTTTCCCGAAGCATGCCCACTCACTGTCTCCCTTGCTCCCACCGTCTATATAAAATTGGCCATAAAACTTCCTTTATGTTCACTAGGCTATATACGCCAGTCAGATACTTCTTTCGTTTATTCATTTTCTTACCAAATTTTAATTTACTCATTCCCTTATCTTCTACTAAACCTCATTTCCTTCTAATTTAATTTCCTGTGTCAAGGAGCCATTCTTTTCTTTTTTCAATCTTTCAAATGAGCCATACAGAAAAAATTAGTGAATAAATCATTTTAAAAAGTGTTCTTAATAGTAACATAAATTACTTTAATAGCCATATATAATCACACTTAAAATAACAGACTTGGGTCTCTATTTTGCCCATGACTCCTAAGCAAATTAAATTTTTCCCTTTAAGAGATATTACTACTAACGAAGCCCTCAATCTGACCAAGAGTATAAATATAGCTCTTCCTTTCTACAGATTTATAAATTTACCTCTTCCTTTGCACAGATGTTTACTTTACTTCTTATCACCTGAGTAAAAAATTTAATTTGTATATGTAAAAAACACAGCAAGTAAGTACTATCTTTAAAAAGGAGGAGGAGGAGGGAAAAAAACACCTTCCAAGATCATAAATTCTACCAAGATGTCTCATTACACAATGACAGAGTCAGGGCCTAGCCAGAGTAATGCCATTTCTCATCTTAAAGTCCCCAAACAAAAGCAGCCCCTAGCTGCTTAAAGGATATGTGCTTCTCTGTCCTGTAGACTAATCCCAACCACCTCTAACTGCAAGTTAGGAGTGTGTTTCCAGAACTTTCAGTTGTTTCCAAACACTCTAGGTAAAAGCACTAATCCAGTGACACAGGAACATTCTTCCCTCAAAGCCACGGACATCTTAAGACTTGAAAGACTTAAGACTTAACCACCACCAACAAATATCTTACCTAAGATTTCAAGTAGGTCATTAGTAAATGCCTGAAATGCTGGAAAAAATTCTTCATGTTCTTCCAATTTGATGATAATGCTTTTAAAAAAAATGCACAGTTTATACTTAATTTCCAACTTACGGTTCTTGCATCTAATTGAAAATAGAACATTTTTAAAATGGAAAGAAATTGCCCTGCTAATTTAAGTATAAACTTAATGAAAATTTACTGCAAGTCTTCCTTTTTGAGCTCTTTGTTCATCTAATATCACTTTTCCAAAAATAACAAAACAAAAAACTCTTACAATTAATGTAAATACCTGTTCCAAGGTTAAATTTAAATAACATTCCAAATATGGGAAACTTTCTATTTAGCTCAACGCTTCTTAAGAGACCACACTCTTAAACATATTAAAAAAATAATTGGCTTTTGTATCCAGTACTCTATTAAACATTAGGAATAAGTGTCAGTAGTCAGTAAAACTGTGGGAAGGGGAAAAGGACCAATAGTGAGATATGTGTTCTTTCTAAAAGCATCCAATGTCAGAAAACTCAAGTGTCATATTAGGTAAGGGCTCTTCTTGGAAAACTTGCAGAACACGTGGCATATGTATGTATATGTATGTGTTCCTCTTTCCATATGCTGCAGTATAAAATTGGGGGGGGAGTTCTATGTTAGAGATGCGCAGCTTTTAAAAAAATCCTTAATATTTTATCTTCTAATCAATTAATAAATATACTGTTAGTGTTTATTCAAATAGTCTATGGTAGTGTACTAAAAATAGGACATGTTTATATTCTAAACTCATATGAAGTTGCTAACAAGGTTTGAATTTCTCCGTATATAATTTCCCCAGGGAACAGGCTTACAGCAATAAGGCTGGAGCCCTGACCCACCCTATATAAACTTACAGGCCCTCCAATCTCTCTTTATCTCGAAAATACTTGGCATTCTCTCCATCCCTAAAGTGTGAGATTATTTTAAATTGTCAAGTTATTTAAAAGATGCTATCCCAAACACGAAAGGTAAAGAACTCATGAAGTTTTGAAGGTCTTTAATTTCAGCAGTCCAAGCATTCTGGATGATACTTTGCCAACTTTTAAAACTAAATACCTTTGGAGATCTTCAGGTCCCAACACCCGCACGACCTGTTCATTCACATCCTCATTGATCAGCCTACACAATTTTCCAACTGTGCTCACCACCACACATAGTGAGGAAGAACTATCTGCAAAAGAGAAATAAAAGGATAAAATGAAATCATTAAATCAAACACTTTATGCATCAGTTATCCTCAATTTTTGACTTAAAATTTTTTTCCCTACTTTTTGTTGATTTATTAGGAATAATTCTTAAATGGGGGTCAAAAATGACAGAGGGTCAATACCTAATTCTAGGAGTTCTTGGAGGTTTCTCACAGCATTGTTCATTTCTCCAAGCCTAGTATAAACTTCATTCATTCGAGGATAGACTCCATTTAAAGTAGGCACATCAAATAATTTTTGGAAGTGAGCAACAATAGCTTGCAAAGTTTGAAAGTTTGGCATATTGCTGTCCTGTCCAAAAAAGAGGGAGAAAAAGAAAGATGTTCACGTCTTAAAATAATCCCAAATCTTTAATAAAAATTTTAAAAAGAGAAATAGAGTTTAATAGAATATCAATATTCATATCATTATCAGTTTTTAAGCTCAGACTACATTAAAATGTATTATAGCAGTATTAAGTACTACCTTTTCCTTATTTTCAACTTCTTCCAACATGGTATCTACTATAAACAGCAGATCTTCAACTTTGATACCTTCATTTTCATCCTGCTTCTTTGTATTATGCCAAGGCACCAGTTCTGCAGATAGTATTTTCAAGGATTTATACAAATCCTTTATAACAAAAGAAATGACATGGTATTACTGATTTAAAAATAATAGTACTCATTGATAACACTAATATTATGTTTCAATATCTTAGAAAAACACTAGGTTTTATGTTAGGGTTTAATAAATATATTAACCATCATCAGTACTTTTTTAAAAAATACCATTACCAATTAAGAAAAAGTCTGAAAATTAGTTTTCTCCAAGTAAATATAGGACTTACATAAAACATTATATATTAATTATCTCGAATCTGGATGCTTTAAGTAATTATATGTTATTATTAGCATATGTTATTTAAGTAATTATTTTGAATTATTGATGGATAAAAAAGTAGTTTGCCCTTTATATTTTGGCCTTGGATTTTTTTTATAAAAGACTTACTAAGATGTAATTCACATAGGCCAAAATGCACCCTCTTTAAAGTGTAAAATTCAATATCTTAATACATTTACAGAGATGTGCATACATCTCTTTAAAAATTTCACATTTTTTAGTATGCTTTGTCTCTCCAATTAATCTGTATCCTGTCTTCACCTTTTCTGACACCTCCCACAATGCCTTGAACATAATCAATATAATCAATAACTATCCGTTTGTTTGATTCTTTCCTTTGCCAACTTTCTGTTTTAGTCTTTCCGTTGTCTTAGGAAGGCTGGGACATTTTCTAGCCCATCTGTCCCGACAAGGAGAAAAGTGAAGTTAGCACTATTCCCTTCTACTGGAAGAACCCCCTGACAAGCAATGATTGGGGGAAATGCCATGATTTACATAAGTAGCCACTAATTATCACTCTTTTCTGAGATGTAAATTGGTACAACTCAGGCCTATAGGTAGGTATATTACTCCAACACTATCACTCAACTAACATGTTTGTTTTGTTGGATTTTTTTATTTTATAGCTCTATCTGAGCCCTATTTAAAATGGGAAGGAGAAATTAGGCTGAATGTGAATATTCTTTCAACAGTTACAGACATGTTTTCATTAAGATATTTTAAAATTCAGCATCATCATCTCCATTTTTTGTCTTGGAATGTGTTATTCTGCTTTATTCTTTTGACAAATATTGAGCACTCAGTATGTATCAGGAGGTTCCCTGGGATAGATCCGAGAACAAAAAGATAAAACTCATGGAGCTTACACATTCTTACACATATCTCTGGCACCATTTACACTTCATGTAAGAAGGCTTCTACTAACAAAGAGGGTCACTGAATCATCTTCATGAACAGAAGTAGTGCTACATATATATTAGCTGTTAAAAATCTAAAGTTTAAAGGGAACAGAAATTAAATACTACTGACTTTAGCAATTCACCTTTCAGTGAACTACTCAACAAAAACTGAAAGAAAAAATAAAAACCCTGAATTTAATAAAGAACACGCAATAACTCTACAACGTGAAGAAATGTTCTTCTTCCATGGATAGATAGGCTAGGTAAGCGAAGTATAGGCTGCTGCCTATAACCTGCTCTACAGAAGAGACAGACATGAAGATAAACTGTTTTGAGAGAAACAAAATAATTTAAAATGTGGAGAGAAAAAAATCCCCAATTAAAATGAAATGAAGAATAAGACAGTACGTCCGAAGGGGAATGAGGGCCAGGAAAATTTGCAGTATGGGATTACCAAAAAGAAGGAGATGAAGGCAGAACAGTGGAGGACTTAGAAGTGCCAAGTGGATCTACTATAGATTTTCAACAAGGCAATGACCTAAAAATGTCTTGTTTAGTAAAACCGTACATGAGGCAAAGCTTATAGTAATGACAACATCAAATAGGTAGTACTTAAAACAGGTATGTTAAGTAGCAAGATTCAAATTTTAGGTAAGTTAAACCTTTTCAGCTTTACAGTTAAACAACAATAAAAAAGTAGGCCTAGTTCTATTAATAAGGCCACAGACTCCACAGATTTTCAAAGCACATAAAGAACATTCAACCCCTTACCTTTAGGGAAGTCAGCTGATCTGCCCACATTTCTATTATAGGAATAAGATGCTCAAATCCACAATCTTGAACAAGATCTTTATTAAAATGTTGGACTCCTCCTTTGCTCTGTTTATAAATTATTACTGGAGCTCTTGGATTGTGAACAATTGAATTGATGCTACTCAGCACCTTTAAAAAAAAGACAGTGTTTTTAGTTGAAATGTTTGTTGTAGTCCTATCAAAGTGATATATATGTTAACGGAGTGCTTTATATGTCAATGTAGTATCATTTTCAGAGTTAATTTTAG
Source organism: Rhinolophus sinicus (assembly GCF_057876585.1). Classification (NCBI taxonomy): domain Eukaryota; kingdom Metazoa; phylum Chordata; class Mammalia; order Chiroptera; family Rhinolophidae; genus Rhinolophus; species Rhinolophus sinicus. The sequence continues at coordinate 37,073,726 of NC_142505.1, forward strand.
GCATTAGGAAGATCTTTAATCAGACTGATACTAGTAATGTTTTAGGAGTACAATAGTTTCATTAACTTGATTAAACATTTAAGTTCTAATGAGAACCACAGACTAAACAGAAGAACTGAAATGTATTTTTAAATGATTTAGACTTGAAAGTAGTTATGAATGGCCCATTATAATCCACATAAAGAAGAATGATCATCCAGATATCCTCAGCTAGAATCCCACATTTCCCTGTTTCTATATCCTCATATTTAAGCTAATTTGGATATCAAAAGGGGGCATTTCCTTTTGTTTCACAGCTTTAGTTGAAGTTCAAAATAAAGACAATGAAAAATACAGTCTGACACATTCTAAAGAGAAATCCTGAAACATTACGCAGGTCTTGCTAAGAGGTGATCAACCTGATTAGATAGTGACCAGCCTATCTAAGAAAATGTTAGAGCTTCATTGGACAGGATTCTCCAAGACAAGTGTATTTTAAAGGTGAAAGAACTAGTGAGAGAAAAAATACTATGCTGTTTTTCTTTTGTCCCCTTACACGTCTCCTGAGAATTTGACTTCTGAAGTTTATTTACAAGAAGTTTTGTTATTTTGTATTTTAGTGCATTTTTATATTTCACTTCTATTAGATTTAAACTCTTTAAATATAATAGAGTTTATTTTCACAGAAAAAACCAATTAGATTATTCATGAGATCAGGAACATAGTCCTCCTCCTCTCCCACCTCGCACCAAAAGTAAGGAGGGCAGAACTCCTAAAAGAGATCAAGGAGTGATGCTGAGCTTCAAAGGTTCACAGACAATCCCATTCCATGACAGAGGTGCTGAACAAAGGGGGAGGGAGGTATATGTATCCAGACTTGGCGGGGCATTGTTTGCAAAAATTATTGCAATTATTTCTCTTCCTTATATCCTCTCACCTTTGCCACGCGACACTGCAGGTTCTCCCATCAAGAAGTGGAGTCTATTTCCTACTCCTCGATTCTGGGCTGGTCTTGGGCTTTGCACAGGCCCACAGTAAAGGAAGTAATGGTGTGCCAGCTAGGAGCGCAAGATTCAAGGGGCCTTGATTATTTCTGCTCTCTTTGAACTCTGCTGTCACACATGGACAAGCGCAGGCTAGATGACGGAAAGTGAAAGACACCTGACCCAGTCACCTCTATCACCCTGAGCCAATATCCACCAAGTCCCAGAAGCAGAGCCACTTAGCTGACTTGTGTCTGACTGCAGACGCATGAAGCAGCCCAGCCAAGAGCAACAGAACTACCCAGCTGTCCAAGCTCAATAATACTAAAGGACTGTTATTTTAAGTCACTAAGTTTTAGGAGGGTTTCCTACAGAGCAAAAATGAACTCATACGCATGTAAAGATGAAATAGAGCAAGGAGAAGCAGCAGCAACAAGAAAAGCCTGCCCTTTTTTATTATGGTAGGGTAAGAATACGCCCTATGGCCAAATGGACACTTTTGAAGAGAGTCAAGCTTTGCTTTCACAGAAAAAACTACCTATAGCTGGAGGACCGTAAGGGAGTATTACCTGAGCAGGATGAGGAAAGAGATTCCTAAGCAGTCAGCTGGAAAATACATTGTCCACAGAAAGAATGATACATTGCCAAGGTCCTTAGTTGATGGGGAGGAAATAACCCTACACACACACACACACACACACACACACACACACACACACACACCACACACACACACACACAGAGCTTTCCATGAAAGAAAAAGCAGGCAGTGTTTGGTCATCAGCCTCACAAAGAACACCACTGTTAGACTACACCAGTACCAGTCAAGAACGATTCTCCCCTCTTGCTTTCTACTCTCACCCAGCATCTACCCTCACTGCCACCCCTGAAGACACCAGACACAGCAGAAGACTAGGAGAGAAGGTGGAGCAACGAGAATAAAGAAATAGATCATACCCCTTGCCACACTGTCTGTTTGAAAAGTAAGTACAGGTCAGTCATAAGGTAAAGTAGGCAGACGGTAGAAGCTTTGAACTGGGTGACAGATTGAAGTTTTTGATTGAGATTTGAATAACTTTTTCTCCTAAATTTTATCAAGAAAATTTTGAAACATACAAAAAACAAAAAGAATATAAATAATAAACACTGCATGATTCTGGGTTCTCCAGAGAAACAGAGCCAATAGAGTTATGTGTGCGCACGCGTATTATTTATTTATTTATTACAAGGAATTGGCTCATGCAGTTATGGAGGCTGACAAGTCCCAAGATGAGCAGTCGGCAAACTGGAGATGCAGGACAGCTGATGGTATCGTTAGAGTTCAGATACCAGCAGGCTCGAGAGCCAGGAAAAGCCAACATTTCAGTTCAAGTTTGAAGGCAGGAAGAAAATCAATGTCCCAGCTCATAGGCAGTCAGGTAGGCAGAGTTCCCTCTTCCTCAGCCTTTTTGTTCTAGTCAGGCCTTTGACTGACTGGAGGAGGCCCACACACGTCAGGGAGGGCAATCTGCTTTACCAAGTCTACCTACCAACTGAAGTGTTAATATCACCCAGAAACACCCTCACAGAGACACTCAGAACGATGACTGACCAAATATCTGGGCACCCTGGGCCTAGTCAAGTTGAAACATAAAATGCACCATCATAAATACCTGTATGATCACTACCTAGATTCAACAATTGTTAACGTTTTGCCATATTTGCTTGCTCTATCTATATTTTAGCTCAACCATTTGAAGAAAATGAAGACATGATAACACTTCACCCTCAAATATTTAAGTAAGCATCTCTTCAAAGTAAGCATATTTTCCTACAAAATCACAATACCATTATTACACATAAGGAAAATTAACAATACCCTAATATCATCAATGCCTAGATTGAATTTTAAATATATTGATGTATATAATATGTGACTATACCCCCCCTGCCAAAAGCTATGAGTTCTATGTTATATATCATCCAAGAAGAGGAAACTTTTCTTTCCTTTTCTTGGATGATATGATAATCAAATAATCAAAACAGCAAGTTTATAGGGAGAAGAGTAAAGCAATTTCCTTATTACCACCATCAAGCCCAGCCTATTTAATAAATAGTTACATGAGTACAAAGACAAGGTAACATTTTGATCTCGAATCTTTGTTCCTAATCATACTTCAAGCAAAACTCATAGGTCTGGTAATATGATTTCATTTGTTTATTTAGGAGCATTTTTTTTTTTTTTTAAGTTCAAGAGAGTATACTTCAACAACTCACTTCTCCTATATCTAAATACATCATTTTACTTGAAAAATTCGTAATTTCCTTTGCACTGAATTAGTATTGACAGCAGAGTATATTCTTCCTTATGACTTAGCCATACTCTGATGATTGGCAGCAAACGATGTATTAACGATGAAACACTACAATGACTAAACAATTCCCAAAGAGATGGGAATTAAAAAAATAAAACTCACAATATAGGTCTTATCTTATTCAGAAAGAGCTTACAGATACTGATAAACTCTTGATATGGATAAAAATATTTTTTAAGGGTAATCATTAGAAGAATCATTAAAAGAATTAATACAATGAACATCTTCACTACTTAAGAAAAAAAAGGACAAAGATATCTCAACCTAACAAATGGCAGGAAAAGAAAAGAATGGAACACAAACCACATAAATAGAAACAGAAAGTAAGATGTCAGGAATAAAAGCAGATATACGAGCTGGTCTCAACGTCCTTGTCTGGTTTCCCCTGTTAAAGGACGAAGCCTCTCAAATTGAATCGAAGAAACAAAATGAAATAAAAGAGATTCAGTTAGAGTGGTACAGGAGAGTTACCTAAAAGTTATCTAAAACAAAACAGTTTTCAGAAGGTGCCTGGACATAAAATGAACACTGATATATGAAGAACTAGTAATAATCAATTAGATAATGTAATGGAAAGGAAGATTCCCACACAATAGCAATAAAAATTATAAAATACCTAGGAAATAAATATAACAAGAAATATGCAAGAGCTAAATTTAAAAATATATAAAGTGTTATTGAAGGCTATAAAAAAATACCCAAAAAATTAGAGACATATTTCTGAGTGAGATGATTCAAAACCATAAAGGTTTCATTTTCCAAATGTTAAATCTAAAAAGTAATTCGATTTCAGTTCATCTCAATAAGATATATTTTTGAATTTGACAAACTGTTCATCCAGAAGAATAAATGTGCTAAAAAAATAGCCAATGAAAAATTTTAAATGAACAATGACACAATACTTACCCTAAAAGGTATCAAAACCTACTATAAAACTACAGAACTTAAAAGAATATGGAAATAGTATGAAAATGGAACACACTAGAGAGTCTAGAAACAAACCTAAGCACACAAGGGAATATGGCATAAGATAAAGGTTTCCTTTTAATAAAGTACAAAAAGAATGGTCTATTAGAATCTGCAAACTCAAATGCCTATTGAAGCCAGGAAAGAGCATAAATGAGTGAAGCAAGGATGGGTGGGTACTATGCTAACTGAAGAACACAGGCCCACATGTGACAGGGGAAAGGCATAATTCTATTCTGATTAAATGACAGTGCAGAATTTTATTGCCAGAATCTCTGGCTTTTTAGAGAAGCTAGAAATAAGGACTTAACAAATAAAATTTCTTCATTTAAAACTTATTGGTAATTAATTCAAAGTTTAAAAGAACCCTGTGTGGGTCCAATAAAATGAGTGCAGGCCCAGTTCAGTTAGTAAACTACCAGGCTTAATAAATTGCACATCTATCCAATACATGCTCATCTATTTATTCTATAAAACCAGTAAAGGAAGATCTCTTCATCATACCAAGTAGAAAATTAAATTTCAGATGGACTAAACATCTAAATAAAAAACAAAACCATACAAGGATCTTAAGAAAATAGATTTACTTAAATAATAATAATAATGATGATACCAACAACAGCCAACAACAAAAACTATAAAAGGGAAATGGCTTAGGGGGGAGAGTAGGGAAAAGGAGAATTAAAATTGCGTAAAAATCTTACCAGCTTTTTACTACCCTGCTTTGAACCAGACCAAAGTCTCTTTTAAGGGGTAAGAAAAATTCTATGCAAAGCTGCTTACAAAGCTTTTAGCCAAATAGGTATGTAATTGCAAGCCAAGACAGGATAAGCACATACAAATACCAGATAACAAGTATTCCTTACCAACTGATAATTTATTACACTGCAATTGAAACCAGGGTTGACTACAAACACCAGTGTTTGCCAGCTATTCAATACCTGAAAGTATCTCTGGTCAGTTAGGGCCTGCTGCTGGTTATCTTTGCTGGGCTCATCTTTTTTCTCTGTGTCCTCAGCTTTGTTTTGACTGATAAGATCCTGTAATCTAAAGGGGGAGGAGGGGAATCAAGATATTACAAAATGCTTTCCTAGACATTGGATTAAGATAACAAACTGAGCCAATGATCCAGCTACCCTCCCAGCAGCTTTAAGTTTTCACGTATATGTGTGTATATGCGTGCACACACACACTTTCATACATGCATTTAAAAAAACGTTAAGCCATATTGTCACTGGAAAACAAGAAGATCCTCTCAATAGACCACAAATTAGAATCACTAAAAACAAAAAGGATCAGACTGAAAAAGAAAGTTCTAACCACTCCCCAACACATGCAAATAATAGAATAGTAAAACTACAGCAAATGATGAAAGCAACATAAAAGGTACTCCAAGCTTGGAGGCTACAGGTGAAGGGAGCAAGAAGCAATGGGCAGGGCAGCTGGTTTGTAGCAGCAAGAGCTAGAGAGCATGGTCTTTCCCTCTTCACGCTCCACTTGTGCCAAAGACCAGACAACAGTGATGCCTGAGCATCCCCCAGTCAAGAGCGCATGAAAACCCAAGAGACCATTGTTCCAGGGGGCTACTGGAACTCTGGGGGAGAGTCTCTTTACCCAGACACCTAAATATGTCTGAGTGTATCCCCCTAGTAGCAAACCCTTGCCTTTCTCCAAATATCTCTGCAGTCAGGCTGTAGTAGACATTCCTCCTCCCACCCACCATGCCCTTTGAGAAAAAGTGGTCTCTTATTACACCCGCCTCAAATTGACCATCTTAACTTTGAGTATACCTCTCGGTTTCTTATAGAACCCTGTTCCATTAACTGATTCCATGACTCATTAATGAGCTTGACCTGCTGTTTGTAAAACAGAATATCAATATTCCATCACGTCATTTGCCTGCTAAAAAAGCAATCAATGGCTCCCCACTGCTTTGTGAATTAGATCTAATCTCCTGGGGTTAGCATGTGAACCTCTCCATGCTGTTAGCCCTAACCCAATATTCCTCCTGACTCCTTTCTTACCTCATCTCTTACTACTACCCTACAATTACCAACTCCAGTCACATGTATTGTCCTTGACCTTCACTCAATTGCTTATCTCTGCTCTCTGGTGAGTATGTGCCAAAAACAAATTAATATGGAATCAGCTCTAGATAAAAAGTCAACCTCCTTCCTCTAGTAGACACAAAGACCTCACAATCCATTTTCCACGTGACTTTCCACCTATTTGTCATATTCACATACTTTACAGTTTTGCCTAAAGGTAGTACCAGAAATATATTGTGTAGAATACAAGAGACACAGAAAAGCCAACATGCTCCCTAGTGGGAATACAAGTAAACTGATATATCTGAATTTAAATGTTCATTAACCTTGCACATCTTGCTCCATGAACCTTTGGAATGTTTGGGCAAAATAACCTTTGGACTGGGCTATAGCAACACTGTCTTACGAACAATTGTTAGTAAAGCCAACAGTAAAAGCAGATAGCCTGACCACAAGGACTGATAATTATGCACATTCTTTCTGGAGACAGGATCAGTAACCAATCATGTCCAGCTAAAGAATAACTCAGTTTGTTAACACCAACAGAAATTCCTTTCTTATGTGAAAAATAATACAAAGGAGCCACTTCAAAATGGAGTCAGAGCAGCCATCCCAGAGGAAGTGCTATGTACGTCTTACTCCTCAAACCTTCGGAATGTTTAAACTGGGCAAAATAAGCTTTGGACTGGGCCAAACCAACACTATATTTCAAACAACTATTTGTAAAGCTAACAGAAAAGCAGACACTCTGACTAACAGACTAAAAATTAAAGACATTCTTTAGAATTAGCAGCACCATGTTTAGCTAAAGAATAACAGCTTACGAGCACCTATAGAAATTCTTTCCTTGACTTAATAACACCAATAGAAATCCCTTCCTTCTATTCATGTAATTATCCCTTCTCTTTCTCATAAAAACCCTTTGCCATTACCCCCAATCGGAACACTATTTGAGTGTCTGCCTGCATCAGTGCTTCCTGGATAACTATTCTTTTGGATCTCAAACGCTTGTTGCCTTTCACACTGGCCTTTTATTTTTAGGTTAACACTTCTAGTCACGTAATTGGAATAATTACTTTTCCCTTCCTTTTCTCATAAAAGCACCCTGTAATCAGGATACTATGTGGGTTTCTGTCTGAATCTGTACTTAATTCTTTTTTATCTCAAATAAATGCTGTCACGTCTCATTCTGGCTTTTTCTTTAAAGAGTGTTTTAGAAACCTATGTTGTAGCAGAATATGCTGTACTCAGAAATATGCTAGGGTTGTTTTGTAGTCTCCAGAGCAGTAAGCAAGGCCTGATGGCCACAAAATTCCCCTGAGAGTGGCTAAGGTATACTTTATGCACTTAACAGACACTCATTCCACGGAGCCAGCAGCAACAGCTTGGTTTCTTTGTGGAGTCTGGGAAAAAGAGAAAACTGTACTTCCAACTTAAAATATGCTGTGTTATCTCCTGTTTTCCATAGCCATCTCTGAAAGATAAGTTTCTATGTGCAGACATTTTATAGCTTTTAACTGTCTGTTGAAACCTTTCCATGATCTCATGGTGATTCATTCCCATTCTGAAGATAAGGAAAGAGTTGAAAAGGGGAAGGCCAATTTTGTTTTAAAATCATGCTAATTTAGCCACAATGATACAAAACACATGTATGCATCCATACGAACCTCTCAAAGTTATGTTTCCTGAATCCTTTTCCCTGCATTCCTAGGATTTTTGAAATCATTAGGATGAAAAAGAAGGGTGGTTCTCTTCAATCCAGCAGCCACAACTCTGAAGGCAACTGTTTCTCTAGGAGGGCAGTCCAGCTCCAGGCCAAAATCCAATGTGTTTTCTTTCAGGCGCAGACCACAGGCAATTATAAAAGCCTTGCCTGGAAAGCCTCATGGGGGAAAGCTGCCCTCCACACACCAGACTTGGTGCACAGCCTGTGCACTGCAATCTCTGGAGGGAGTTGCTGTCAAGGATTCAGCGCCCCTGACCTCTCCCCTCCCTCCATACTCCCGGTGGCCACGCTCACATGCACGTCTGCATTCCTAGCCCACGTGCCTCCATTCAGGGCCCTTTTCATCTCTCTTACTAGAGTGGGGAAAACCTTAACTGAAACACTTTCCTCCACTTGGTCTGTTTTTCCACTCCTAAGCCTTCTCCTAGGCCCATGAAACAGTAGGAGTCTTTTGTGCCAGGCTCCTAGGCAGTGAGATGCTTCCTCCAATCTGTGCGGCATGTCACTGACTGAACTTTGCCTGGTGCCATTCCCTGGGGAAAATGGAACACTGAGGCACCAGCCTTTTGCTTTTTGGCCCCTTGCTTATACCACTGCAGTAAGTGAATGAAGCCTGGATTATTCATTTCAATTTGGCTTGTTACCCTAACTGACCACCTCTCGCCTGTCAGCTCAACACTAGGGTGATGGGATTCTGATTTTGTTTTCTCCTAGCAAAATAGAAATACCATTGAAAAATTAAATGGAATTAGTGTAGTACCTCTGGTTATCTTGCACCAGTAGACCTACTTGATCACGTCCTAGCAACAGAATTTTAATCAGCCTGTTTGTAATATTAACTCAAACAAGAGAAGCCCATGTTTCCCCATGTTAAATTAATAGCCTCAGTTGATACTGAAGGTTGCTTAGTTGAAAGGTAACTACAAATTTAAAGGAAAAAAAAAAGGAATTTTCTCTGGTTCTAAAAGGGAAAGAGACTTTCTCCTCCTTTTCTTGTAGCATTTCTTTTTGAAAACTTGTTGTTGCAAACCCTTTATCTGTCTCTTTAAAAAGAATGAAAATTTTTTAAGATTGATAGAAACCTCTTGCCAATTTTACATCCTAGGAATGTCTACCTTGGGAGTCTTGGAACCACCCCTTTGCCATGTAAATATTAGGGAGGACCATGCCTTATCTTCCTGTCTCTGTTGGGAGTTCAGCCTAGCCTCCAGGCTCTAAATTGTAACTTCCTGTTTGTCTAAACAAAACAAGAAGTTTCATTTTTCCTTTGGATAAAGACAATTCACATGTATGTAATGGCTGTTATCTGCCTGGTTGTATAAAAGGGTGAGATTTCATTCTGTCTTTGCAGATTGCCTATAATGCACTTTACAGTCTGCTTGAATGTTTATTCAGTAATATTAATAAAACTGTTTCTTTTTTTCTATATATGTGGAAAGGGCCCAACATCAGTTCTTTGAAAAAATATTCTACCTCTGCTACTTAAGAAAATAAAAATTTTAAAAGTTTTACCTTGAAAAAAATTTTTTCAGAGGGTGTTTTGTTTGGCTTTAATTATTAGTGTGGTAGTTAAGAGTGTGAACTTTGGAGTCAGAATGACTGGATACAGATCTGACTTCTTTCCAAATTCTCCTACATACCACCTGTGTGATGTGGGCAAGTTATCTAACATTCCTAATTCTGTTTCTACATCTAGATACTACAAAAGTTCCAAACCTAAAAAAAATTTAACAGATTTTTTTTTTAATTCCAAATTTAAATTTCTAAAAACACAAAATTTCCTCAAATTCAGCAGAAAAAATATATCAGGGATTGGTTCTGAATCAATTTTAAAGGCTAACAGTGAAAAGTCAGTCTAAAGACCAGAGCCCAAATGAACACCACTATACACACACACACACACACACACACACACACACACAGAGGGTGCCAAAAAAATGCATACACATTTTAAGAAAATAAAACTGTATTAAAATTGTAATACTTAATATGTACCGATAACAAAAGATGAATACAAGTCACATTTGACTTCTGCATTTACAAGAGGTGCTCAAAGTGGTTCCCATCAGTGTAATTTTAATACAGTTTTTTCCTTTCTTAAAATGTGTATACTCCCCCCCAAAAAAAATCTAAAAAAAAAATAAAAATGTGTATACATTTTTTGGCACCCTCTGTATATAGTCAATTCTTGTTATTTGTGGTAGTTATGTCCTATAAAGTCACCATAAACACTAAATTCACAAAGACTACCCCATTGCTCCTCGGGGAAAGAAGACAGGATCAGGTTCCTGCATGCATCTGGTCCCATTCCCTCAATTGATCAATAGATAGCCTTGTCTTTAAACATCAGCGCACATAAAACTAGGTTAACAGCACTGTCACTCATGCCTAAATGAAGTTTACCTAACACACATATTTTCTCCATAAGGCAGATCACAGCCTTCTTGTGTGTAAAGACACTAAACAGCACTTCAACACTATGTCTGGACGCCATCTTGGAGAAATTGCCAAGAAAAAGCACAAAAATGCAACAAAAAAAAAGGAAAAAGGAAAAGAAAAAAGAAAGTGGCTCTGTGATAATAAAAAGGATGCTTATTTACATTATGAGAGCTGAAACAAGAAGGCAGAGTGTCACCTTGTTCAACAGCTGGAAATGTATGTGTTTGGCATGTCTGAATGATTATGAAGGTGCTACAAGTATTGATTTGGGGATTAAAAATAAATGTTAGCAGGTAGGCTAATTCACAAATACAGAATTTGTGAACAATAGGATTTACTATATTACCCCTATGTATATATACTCGTAAGTGCATTTATGTATGTGTGTGTATATCTTCACTAATATACTTGCCTTGAAGTCAATAAGATTCCTTTGCAGGGAATCAGGATATGCCACTCCAAAATATGCCACTTTGACATAAATGTTTTAAGTTAAAGGAATTTGAAAAACGGCAGGTGCAGGAGAGACTCTCTGAAGACAGAGGGATGCCAAGAAGAATCCGAGTTTCTCCCAGTTGACTACCCTTATGTCCTGTTGCGTTTTTCCACAACTTTCCACTCTTCATCAAATCTAGTATAAAAACGCTCAGGCTTAACTGCTTCTTCAGGTCTTCATTTCCTCATAGAGTCTCCCACATCACATAAAACTCACATATTCAATAAATTTGTATGCTTTTCTTATGTTAATCTGTCTTCATCAGTTTAATTTTCAGGCCCAGCCTAAGAGGGCTGATGAAAAGTTTTCTTTCCCTACACCTTCTCCTCTGACTTTTTACCCCCCTACATCCTCCTATTACCAGTTGCTTCTCCACGAATTTTCCCATCTCAGTTAATGCACCAACGAATACCTAGTTATTCAGGCCTGGCTTAGGAGTCTTGATTTTTTTCCCCCTCAGCTGCCTATATCCAATCCATCACCAAGTTCTATCAGTTCTACCTCTAATCTTCCAAACACTTCTCATCACTTCCACTACTGCCACCTTGAATCATGTCACCACCTCTTGTTCAAATTCACACAATAGCAATGCTCACACTATTTTACATTTAGTACTATATAAAAGCTGTGTTGTTTATTTTCACTCTCCTCCCTTCATGTAATCTCCATGAGGGCAGGGACTTTAACCATTTGGTTTTCCACTGCAATTCCACTAACTCAGAATGCTAAGTAGATAGTAGGAGGTACTACAGGTACCCAAAATGTCAAGCAATAGTAGGAAGGGAAAAAATATTAATTACTTTTTTATAAATGCAGTCTTTCCAAACCTTCCACCTCTACCTCTCTCTCTCTCTCTCTCTCTCTCTCTCTCTCTCTCTCTCTCTCTCTCTCTCTCCTATCTTAATTTAACTCAATATGTAATCTTGGATGTCCAGAATACTTGCCTTTCACTGTGGCATGTGTTGCCACAGGAAGGAACACAGCTGTCACTGAAAATTGAATCAACTTACGATAATATAATTGATTTAATAGATCTAATGCATATAATAACGCGAATAGCTTTCAAAATATTTCATCCCAATGCTTCCCACACTACTTTCTCAAGTCCCATTCCCTTGAATCAAACAGTACACATAGACAATCTTCAGAAAATACAATCACTATTTGAGGACCAATTTTTTGCAACTCCTCTGAGCACACGCTTTTCCAAGTCAAGAAAGGCACAAGTGGGGGATATGAATGGCTCACTGCACTCATTCTGGTACTTTTAAAGTATGACGAGGCTATATAGGCTTCAGGTCATGACTACCACTAACAAAAATTGGGGGCTTGTCATTTCTAATTTCAATGATTCCCTTGCAATTCCTCCATGACTTCCAAAAACAATTTCCTAGTTAAAATCTTGTGTTTTATTATTATAAGGCAACTACCTTTTTCTTGTTCTTAAGATGAATATATAGCCAAATCCAACACAGTAGAAATTGTTTTTAAACTGTGGAACCAGAAATATCCCTAGTTAGTGTCATTCCCTCCCCCCACCATCAGCATGGTAATTTCAAGCCAAGGCCATTATGAGGTAAGATGATAGGTAATAAAAATAATAAAATATTTTTAAAAATAAAAATAAAAATATAAAAGCCTAATAAATTTGTAACTTTGGTAAAATATAATTACTTGATGTTTTTCTTAAGGGCTTTCTCCAGTTTCTTCACCTGTTGTTTATAAAGTCTTAATTCATGCTGTGTGGGCCTGTAGAAAATAAATGATGTTGAGCATTCAATTTATTAAATAAAACTATAAAGATATTTAACAATAAACAACAGAGTATACCTTGTTACTTGTCACAAATATGCTTATTAAAATTCTTAAAATATTTCATGATTGCTAACGAGGTATTAACTGGCCATAGGATTTCTTCTCTATATTTCTTGTTCAAAACTTTTTAGCATTTTTTTTGTTGTTATTCTATTACTTGTTTTTATAGCAAAATATTTCAAATGTACAGATAAGAAGAGAGAATAGTAAAACAAATAGTGGTGTATCTACCACTCAGCTTTATCAAAGTTGAATATTAACAGATTTGTCTTATATTAAACTGAAACATTATATATACACTAAAACTCCATGTATGTCCCTCACTACTATCATTCCTCTCCTTCTCATAATACAGGTAACCACTTTCCTAAATTCACTATCCATTATTCCCATGCATGTTTTAAAATTTTTACTACATATTTATATAATCATAAATTTACATATTACTATGTGGCAGGTCGTTAAACTTTATATAAGAGGTTTTTATACTGTAGATATCAGTCCCATTAAAGTATAAGCTTTATGAAAACAAGATATTTGTTTCGGTCATTATATAAGAGCTTAAGACAATGTCTAACTTATAATAGGTGTTCAACAGATAGTTGTTGAATGAAAAACGTCTCCACAATGCTCATTCCTCACTATCAGCATGGAGAGTGTCATCGCCTCATGGTAGTATGCGGCATATAAATACATGTTTCTGTTGTATGCCATTTCAACTTTTTAGTTTTCTTCTCCCACAACACAGGGATAAGACGAAATAATGAGACATCCAAAAGTAACTTTAGAATAGAAATCTCATAGTGTAAGACTGAGTCTGCTCTGAGCTCCTACCCAGTTTTATCCTCTTCATTGTGGACTCCTATTTTCTCACTTCCCTTGCCTACCTATGCGTTCTTGTTCCTTCCATTATATGAAAGACAACTGACCAAAATGAGCAGACGAGTATGAGTTTCTCCAAGATGAGTTTCAAAGAAAAGGGGCTAGAATGATTCATTTAACCTTCCCAATTCCAGCATGTGTTTACTTTCCAAAGGTGAAATAAAAATGACTTCAGTTTTTCTTACCTGCTTTCCAAATCTTTTTGGAGATTCAGCTTTTCACTTAAAAGTACATCAATCTTAGATTTCGATTCCTTGAGTTGATTCTGTAATGACTGCAATGCATTTTATAGAAAAAGAGTTAACTTTCCTAGGAAATTATTATTTTACTTTATAAGAAAGTATTTATTAGATATCTAATCCCCGTACCATTAGAAGGCCTTTATAAGTTGGTGAGGCATCAAAGCTTCTGTAGTCTTTTTCTTCTTCTGACTGACTTTCATCTTCTTTATAATGCCTACGAAAAAATACATGCAGTGTACTTCTTATGAAAAATCTATCTTCAAAGAAAAAAATCTAGCTAACAAAAATTAAATCAATCCAATAAGGATTTGATAACCTAAATATGAATTAAAATTTAAGCCAAATTTCCTACTTGTTCTAATACAGAATGGTATTAGGTATTAGGTTCTACTACCTAATATTATAGTATATATCTGCTCACTACCACCTTAATTAGAATGTAAAATCCACACAAACCAGAACTTTGTCTGTCTTGTTCCCCATTTTATCTCACTGCCTAGAAGAGTATGGGCCATAAAGGTGGGTAAAAAAAACACTTGTTAAATGAATAAACAAAGCATACTGTTTGTTTCCTTCTAGTACTTTAGGTCACCAAAAAAGCTAAATGAAAAAAATGTACAGTATAAGTGGACAAAGCAGCAGGCTTAACGGTCCTGATTCAAGTCTGGATACCACCATTAGCCCACTGTGTTATTTGAGGTCAATCTCTCAGAATTTGTTTTCACATCTGTCAGATAGACAAGTATCTGTCATACGTGTCTCACAGAAGTGGTGTTAAAAGTAAACAAAAGATATTAAAGCATTCTGTGAACTGCCAACTACTACTAGTAAATCAGTTATTATTTTAACAATCCTGATGCATTAACACTGGCCTGTCCAATATGGTAAACACTGGCTCCATGTGGCTAAGGAGGACTTAAAATACGGCTGTGCAACTGGAGAATAAAATTTTTAATTTTATTTAAAATTAAAACTTAAGAACTGATGCAATGCAAATATTTTTCTGCTAAACACAACTTTATGGTTTAGGGCTACAATCCGCTGTGCTGCACCACGTGCAAGTATTACTGTTGCAGCCTAATGTGCACTGGGCACATGCGCGGCTTGTAGTACTACACACAAACGTACAACCAGTCTAGTCAGCGTCAATGGATTGATCCAGTTTGAATGGTTTTCTTTTTTCCTATACATCAATATAACACTGTAGTGTGTTTATTCTGGTATTACATTTATGGTGATACCTATAGAAATCAGAATTAATAATTAAACTGATAGTTATTTTAAGAACTAAACAATTTTTCTAGTTTAAAAAAATAATTATGGACAGATTTTTAACAGAATCAAGTGGAGACAATAACATGTGAGAGAGTACAACTGGGACAGTAAAGAGACTTAAAGAAGGTATGTCACGAATTTCCTGACGAATGCTCTTTTGACTTGCTGCAGAACAAAATGAAAAAGCTGTTGGCTCACAAGTGACAAAAGAAAATAACAGGTAAATTGGACTTAATAAAATTAAAACAATTATTGAGCTTCTAAGGACACCATCAAGAAAAAAGACAACCCACAAAACAGGAAAAAATATTTGCAAATCTGATAAAGGACTTATATCCTGAATACATAAAGAACTCTTGCAACTCAACAGTAAAAAGACTAATAACTCAATTTAAAACTGGGCAAAGGACTTAAATAAACATTTCTCAAAAAAATATATGCAAATTACAATAAGATATGAAAAGACCCTCAACATCATTAGCCCTTAGGGAAATGCAAACAAAAACCACAAGGATATACCACTTCAAACCCACTAGCATGGCTAAAATTAAAAAGACAGACAATAATAAGTTTTGATGAGGATGTGGAAAAACTGGAATCCTCATACACTGCTTGGTGGAAGTGTAAAATGGAAACAAAATGCAACCACTTTGTAAAAACAGATTGGTAGTTCCTCAAAATGTTAAACATCTAATGTTACCACATGACCCAGCAATTCCACACCTAAATATATATCCAAGAGAGGTGAAACATGTCTATACAAAAACTTGTAAACAAATGTATGTAGCCGCATTATTCATAATAACCGAAGAGTGGAAACAACCCAAATGTCCATCAACTGATAGAAGGATAAACAAAATGTGGTGTATCCATACATTAAACTATTATTCAGACATAAAGAGGTATTAAGTACTGATACATGCTATAATATGAGCCTTGCAAACATTATGCAGAGGCCAGTCATAGATGATCACATATTGTATATGATTCAATTTATATGAAATGTTCAGAAGAGGCAAATCCATAAAGACAGAAAGTACACTGGTGGTTGTTTAGGGGTTGGTTGGGTTGCAGGTGGGTAGGGACACAGGACAGAGAGGAGATGGGGCATGACTGCTAGTGGATATGGGGTTTCTCAATAGGGTGATGAACAAGTTCTAAAACTGATTATGGTGTCGGTGACAAATCTCGGAATATAGTAAAACCATTGAATTGTACCT
Source organism: Rhinolophus sinicus (assembly GCF_057876585.1). Taxonomy (NCBI): domain Eukaryota; kingdom Metazoa; phylum Chordata; class Mammalia; order Chiroptera; family Rhinolophidae; genus Rhinolophus; species Rhinolophus sinicus. The sequence continues at coordinate 37,090,151 of NC_142505.1, forward strand.
TTAAAATGGTAAACTCTATGGTATGTGAATTATACCTCAATAAAGCTGTTATTTTAAAAAGTTGTTTGTAATATAAAAATATTTTAAGATAATAAAATAGATAATGTTATGAGGCATTTTCAGCAAATGCACAGTGAATGTAATAGTCTCAAGAGTGAAAAAAGCATGGAGGTTAGCCACCGAAATCAGAATTAACCATCCAACAAAAACTCGTAATATAGGGGTTTTTAAAAGAAGAATCTGAGCTTGTAACTTTGCCCAGCTATAAAACACTTTGAAGTCTTGCACAAAAACAGAAATTGTTTATAGATGTAATGATGGCAAAGTAAATTATTTCAGTTACAGAAAATTTGTAGAAAAATGAGGAAATAAAAGATATTTTATAAAAAGTGAAAGAGCTTCAATTAAACCCACAAACTGTCTGCAAAAATACAAGACCTTTCTCATAATATCAAAGATTAATCCAAACTTTGAAAAATTTCAAGTACTTTATCTTCAGATGAGTAATGTGTCCAATTAATACTTTGGGAAATGTTTGTCTCAAAAAAGACTTCCAAATTTACTAAGAAATGTTGTCAACTTAAGACCTGAAAAAAAATAAAAAACTCGAACTTGTAGTGTATGTGTTTTTGAATTTTGCATATCTATCCAATGAAGAATTTCAGCTAGATATGAAAAAAATCATTTTTTAATCACAATTGGTGTTCCAGCGTTGTTAGGTCAAAAATCCAGATTTACTGGAATTTTTTAAAAGACTGATGTTTCTCTTGCTTTCTTTGTTAGACTGTATAACACATGTGTTGGAAATATTTGTTTTCTGAAGCACACTATGAAAAATGTCATGGATACAGTTGTAAAATTATTCAACATGTGCAAATGCTATGCTAGTTGGTGAAACTGCTGAGACAAATAGAAGACAATGAATTCGATGATCTTGTATTTTTTGCCAAGGCTTATTGGTTGAGTCATGGAAGTTACAAGATTTATTGTACTATTAAGCTGAATTCAGTATTTTCTTGAAAAAATGTGTTCAATAATCAAAGACAAAAAAATGGTACTGTGATTTGTTTTTTCACCAATATCACTCTACAAATGAGTAAGCTAAATCTGAAGCTCCAAAAAAAGGAAAAGCATTATTTGTGACTAGCTGATAGTCATAAGAATTTACACCGAAATGGAAACTTTTCTTAATACAAATCAGTAACATTGATTTTATACATTTTTCTAATATGAATCAATATGTAGAAGATTTTAGTTTTAATCAGCAGTACATGTAAATTGGCCACTAAAATTACAAAAAACTGAAGAATTTTGTTGCTCTTGATAGATTTAGAGTTGCTTTTCAATTTTGCAATAGTCTTCTGAATTAAATAAGAGCTAGTGAATTTATTTAAGTTAGACATAGTTTTGAAACTGTTATGTCTTTGATTTTTCAGTCAAATCAATTATTCTAAAAAAGATAAACCAGTTTTATAAATGTGGATGCAAATATTAAAGGAAAAACAATTTTTTTGTATTTGATTCAGTTGCTAGAAAACCTCTAGGTATGTTTGGAACAATTTGGATATGTAAGTCTATTTTTCAACTGTAAACTTTATGAAATCTAAATACAGATCAAATATTTCTGATGAAAAATTAGTGTCTGAATTGAAATATATGCCATAAGTTAAAATAGTCATATTTCACTGAGTTAGTCTGAAAAAAAGAATACGAAATATCTCATTAATAATGTTCTTATTGATTACATGTTGAAACATTATTTTGGATATTAAATATGTAAAAATTTATTTCATTTGGTTTTTTTACTTTTTACCTTGGCTACATGAAAATGCAAAATTATATATGTGGCTTGCATTACATTTCTACTGGAAAGTGCTGTACTAACATATCTCTCAGACCTTCTAAAACACATGCTGGCCTTGAACAAATTATCATTTTAGGAAAGATGGTGATGAGAAGCATGACTGACTAGCTACTATATAACAAGTACTAAGATGGATGTTTTATATAAGCCGTTTCATATTTAACAAGTGAAGAAGTAATGCTTAGAGGAGGTATATAACTTGTTCAAAGTCACTCAAATAGTAAGTATTAGGTTGGTGCAAAAATAATTGCAGTTTTTGCAATTATTTTTAACCTTTTAAACGGCAATTACTTTTTTTTAAGTTTTATTTATTGTTCAAACATTTTTTAATTAGTTTCAGTTGTACAAAACAATGTAATAGTTAAACATTTATCATTTATATGCCTCACACAGTGATAACCCCCATTCCCCCATCTATTATCCCTCTGACATCGCACACAGCCATTACATTTCCACTGTCTCTACTCCTAATGCTGTACGCCACTTCTTGAACTGCAATTACTTCTGCACCAACCTAAAATATAGTAGTGGTGAGACTCAAATTGAAATCTCTCTGGCTCCAAAGCCTATGCACGTACATCACTCCCTATATATATGCTAAAATACCTGCCATTTACGGCTACACTTGTTCTCAAGAGAAGCCTAATATACAAATGTTCTAGAGGAGGACAATTTTAAATGTGCGCGGACCTAAAGGGAAATGGGTTTCAGTGAAGAATTATCACGCTATTTCCCTGCAGTCCTTTATTTAGCATTGACAGATTGTGTGGTTTTCCTGAAGCAGAAACCATTCTAAGCATGCCTCACGCTCTCATTAGGATGTGGCACCCCCACAAGTTCCTCCGCGCCCTTTCTCCAGTGGCCTGCAGAAGGCTCGGGAGGGGCCCCGTATTGAAGATGGTGCTCCTCAGGGATGAAGAGAAAGAGCTTAACTAGAGAAATCCTGTGTCTTATTTTCTTCCCTAATCCACATGCGATCATGTCCAGGAGATCAGAAGTGCACCTCAAAGCCACTTGCTTCCATTTCCCAAGACCATTTTTAAAATTCCTATCTAAAGAGAAGAATGGAATTAGACAGGGGAACTTCACTCAACTACTAATTCACTATAGAACTATTTTCCCCAGGGTAGCTTTTCAAATGTCTCTGACATCTCAGAAGCTCCATCTGAGCCTCATAGGTTTTATTCCTATGTTACTTTCCTTGGCTCTTTAATCCTACCAAGCCAGGGAAATACTAATAGAAATAACAAGTAATATATTCCATGCAATCTACATTGACGTATTAATATTAGGTAAAGAAAAGTAGGTAAAGTAAATTAGCTAAGAGCCTCTCATTTTAAAATTTACTTTTCCTCTTTTTCAAAGATTGTAGCATGTTTGTTTGCATTTTTTTTTCTAAGACTTCCAACTGGTTAACCGTCATATATGCATATTGCAGGTTTGGTTCCAGACCACCACATTAAAGCAGGTCTTGCAATCTTTTGTTGATGGCGGGTCTTGCCTTTAATTTTTTAAAAAAAGGCAACATCCGTGAAGCACAATAAAGCAAAGTGCAATAAAACAAGGCATGCCTGTATTCACATTTCTGCCTTGATTGCTGCTTTCCCTGCGTTTTCTAATGTATGGCGACAAAAAGGAATATCAATCAATAGGTGTTCAGAAACTGCCCTCCACAAATCCCTCTGGAGGCCTCCCCAAGCCTGTGCCCTAAAGTAGAGCACCCAAATGGTATGCCATAGACACACTGTGCACAGGGTTACAGATGTGCCAAGGTACTCATCCCCCTCAGCCCTCCAGACAACTGGGTAAGGCGTGAGGTGGCCAGAGTTCCTGAGTCAGTTGTTTCTGACTGCAGCTTTGTCTGTTCATCTTTCTATGGTATACAAACATCACTTTTGGTGTTTCATGATGAGAAAAACTTTGGACAATGCTGCCCTTTAAACAAATCGATGTTAACATGGTAAAACTGGTTTTGTTATATGTTGTTCCACCACAAGAACCTATCAACAACATTAAGTGAGAACTTACTGTGTATTTATTATATTTTACTTCTGTTAACTTTACTGAAGGAACAGAAAAAATAATAATTGGTGTCAAGCGGAGGGCTTCTGCTTCTGCAAGAGGCCCAAGTCCTGTCTGTCTTCTTCCTTTGGTCTTGCTTCTGTAGCTACAGGTACGTAACACCTTCTCTCGGGCTTCCTGTTTTACCCCACTTAGGCCTCCAACGTAGCCTGTCTTCCCTCATTTTCTATTCTTTTTCAACTCTTTCATCTTTAAATTCTTTCATCACCTTTTCTTTAGTAATTTAATACTTGTTCATTATTTTTATAGTACTCCTGCTTCTTCAGGTGATACTAACATCCTATTTGTAGATCTCAAAATCCATCTTGAAGTTGCTATACTCTCACTATCAAGTTAGTACTCTCTCTTAGAAAGAAGACTGAGTTTATAAACTGTGCAGTTCAAGAACCCTGAAGACCCTCTCGTTGAGAGACTTTATATCGCTGCAAAGTTTAAATGACTTCTAATTTTCTCATTTGTAAGAACATTATTTATAATGTAGCTCCTATTCTGTTCCTATCTTCTTCCCCCATAACGAGAGACATTCAATCTAAATATCTGACCTGAGCCAAAGCATTCGTATAGGCCAAAGTATTTCACTTCGGCTTGACAGGTGATGACAGGATTAAGTACAAAATTCATTTTCCCCAAGTTTCTCATTCCTTAATCTCAGATTTTCACTACAAATTCATGACAATCAAATTCAACACCACTTCCCTCAATGGCCGCAATCCTTTTGTCATTTTTAGTCAGAGAAACCCCAGTTTGCACAACTTCAGAGGCAACCTCTCACATATTCTACATGAGAGATTCCAGTGATGGCTGTGCTAAATCTTCTCTACCTTACTAAACATCCCAAACTCTCTTTCTTCACCATCTAGATCAGCGGTCAGAAAATTGCTGCCTGTGGGTTTTGCACCAAAGTTTTACGGAACACATCCATGCCAGACCCTTTTCACACCATCTATGGCTGAGTTCAGCAGAGCTGCGTAGTTGCGAAAAGGCTCTACAGCCTAAAATACCGAAAATATTTACTGTCTGGCCCTTTACAGAGAAAAGTAAACCTGTATCTAGATTAGCATTGACTAAAGACATAGATCAAAGGTTGTAACTGATACTCAGTTTGGATCATATTTTTAAAGCATTGAGTTAACTGTGAACATTAAAAAATCTGTTTTCACTTATAAATCTAACCTCTAGCTTCTCTCAAAAACAAACAAACAAAAACCCAGAAGATCTAGCCACACTGGGCTCACATTACTGCACAGCATCAATTGATGAGCATGTGTAGTAGCTGCCCCCTTAAGACAGATGGTGCACAGCTCTCCAGTTTGCCACAATCTCCATCTAACCTGATTCATTCATTTTCATTATTTCCTTAATTCTACCAGCATAAGACTCTGCAGCTGCTCAAGCCATGAAATGCTTCATTTTCCTTCTCTTTACTCGTACATACTTTGGCTATTCATTTTAGTGTCAACTTGGCTAGGCCATGTTGCCCAGCTCTTTGGTCAAACACCAGTCTCAATATTGCCGGGAGGTATTTTTAGATGTGATTAACTTTTAAATCAACAGACTTTGAGTAAAGCAGATTAACCTTCATAATGTGGGTGGGTGGGCCTCATGCAATTAGTTAAAGGCCTTCAGAGCGAAGACTGAGACCCCCCAAGAAAAAAGGTATTCTGCCTCCAGACTACCTTCAGCCTCAACACCGCAACACCAACTCTTCCTTGGGTCTCCAGCCTGCACGCCTGCTTCACAGATTTCAGACTTGCCAGCCTCATCATCTCATGACCCAATTCCTTTAAAATCAATTCTTCTCTCTATATAAATGTATAATTGGTTCTGTTTCTCTTAAGAACCCTAATACACACACCTGTGACCCCATCACCCAGTTTTTCTGTATTAAAGGAAAAAGTGCCTTCTTTCTTTTCAAGGCAAATGATGTCCTCTCATTAATTTACAGCTTCCTCTTGGTCCAGTATTTGAATGACTGCTCTAGAGAGGCTATGACCTCTATCAATGAACATACCAACAAATCCCTGGAACTGCAGCCAAACTGGCTTAATTACAGGGCCATAAAAAAGTCTGTACTTTTATACTTACCACTTTTGCTCATAACATCCAAGGAGTCTAAAATGGCTTTAGCTTTTTTGTCTTTCTGCTTCCCCAAATTTTACTTGTCCTTAAAGCTCAAGCATAGCCCCCATCCGCTTTGTAAAAACTTCCCTGGTCACTCTATCCAAAACTAATTTGTTCTTCTTTTATACTTCTGAAATATTACTGTCTGTACAAGTTTTAATAATTACTCTAGTGTAACATTATGGATTAGTGTTTAAGTCCCATATTTTTCTTAATTATTAATGTGTTTACATTTTATCTCCCTTACCAGATTGTACACTCCTAGAAAGTAAGGACCATACTGTGTCCTATCTCTATAGAATCTAACACCATGCCTAACATCTAAAAAATAAGTTTCATTTGGAAATCAGAGGTTCCCTGAAGTTACTTGATATAATACCGCTTTCTGCATAGAACGAAGCAAGGAGTTGATCTATCATTAGTTGTTCTTTGTCTTTTCTTCCTCCCTTTTCACTTTTTTCCCTTTCCCTCCATCCTGCTCCCTTTTTTTTTTTTAGAGTCCCCAATGGCCAAAAGAATGAGCAACCAGCACAATTCTGTCATTGGTCCTGCTGAGTTTCTAGAAAGTCATTTTGGTCATTTTGTTTGGGGGGTAAGAATACTATTATAGAATGTACACTTGATGAAAGCAGAGAATTTATCTGCTTCATTAATTATGGTATCCTTAGTTCCTAAAACAGAACATGGCAGAGAACGGGTGCTCAAATAAATATTTGTTAAAAGAGCTATTCCATCTATAAACAATGAAATAGATTGCTACTGTTCTAATGACCTCATATTAAAGCACTTTTGATTATTTGGCCGTAGATATCCTTCAGCTATTTTAGGTAAGTTGAAGACCATTATTTTAATCTTTACCCTTAATTTCTTTAATCAGAGGTGCCAAGTATGTTTTACACTATATGTTTAATTTTTCACCATGACATTTTATCTGTATCTCACATAAATCTGCATACTAATTAGGTTGCACCTTGGTAGGCAGCTAATCTAATCCACTTTGTGGATAGACTCGGGAACTATCCAGTGGCTCGATAACATCAGTAGAACAAATTATAATACTTCAACAAAAGAAAAAGTGAATCCTATTTCTTTTGTGACCAAAGCTTTAGTGATTACTAAATATACATATTTAATATAAATGCAGTAATATATTTTAATATAAGTATAGTCTTCAAGATCTTTATAAAAAAAGAAACCCATAGTTACATATTAGGTAGATTTCCAAAGCATATTTAAAGCTTCAAGAGGCTATAAGAATTTTTGATGTGATTCATGACTAGAGAGTAACTTTAAGAACTGTAATACAGGATTAGTCGTACCTTTGCAGTTTTCTAATTTTAGATTCATAGTAATCAATTAGGCAAAGCAACCTAAAAAACAGAAAACAAATTGAATTATTTTCAAAATGTGGTATTGTAGCATTTACTATTCTAATTTCAAATTATAGTGATAAACATACAGATAATCTAACAAGTTTATTAAAAGCTTCAGTGATTTTGCCAGAAGTATATATGAAATCATGTTTTATATTAATTTCAAAGTATAGTTTTTAAAATAACCACAAACATTGTATCACAACATAGTAAATGTATATTTTCCTTGTCCCAAGAGTTCTACCTCTAGTGATCGGTCAAACAGAAATATTTGCCCAAGGTGATAACTCAAGATGAACAGTTGTTCATTATACCATTATTTTAAAAAGTGAAAACCCAGAAGCAATGTATTCTTCAACACGGGAAAAGTTAAATAAATAATAGCACACCCATACTATACAAAAAGATGAAGCATTAAAAGAAATAATGTAAATTTGTATGTCCTAATAAGGAGTAAGGAAAAAATTAACATTGCATTGCCAAATAGGTACTATTACTATTTTTTAAAAAGAAATAATTGTATGTGAATTTGTATGTGTTTTGAAAAAGAGCTCTTCACGGATTCTTAACTAGGGGATAGATGACACCATAACCTAGGGGACAGTATTGGGTGTCACACTGGCTAATTGGGGAGGGGGGCAGGATGCTAAAAGTTCTTCAATGAACATGACAGCCCTACACAACAAAAAATGGTCCCACCCAAAATACCAATAACATTCCTGTCGTGAAACACTAAGAAGGACACAAGCCAAACTATTAAAAGTGATTATCTCTAGGAGGTAGGAATTAGGAGGGTAAGCAGAGCTATACAATTTTACTTGAAACACTTTTATATTGTTTAGATTTTTATAAGCATGTACTACTTTTGTAATTTTAAAAATCCTTCAAGAAAAATAATACTGTGTTTTCACACATTATTCTTTTTAAAGAAATATTTACACTATTTCCTTTCTATCCTGGGAAACTTACTCACCCATCCCCCCTTTCAGAACTAATTCAACCAATTGTTCTTTTAGTATCATAACTTTCTAGATTATTCTTCCTTTTCAACCTTTCCCCTCCCAACACATACCAGCTTTCATATTATTCTGCAAATATGCTTTAATCTCCTTTACATCCTTCATAAGCCCTCTCACGCCCTACACTTCCCCCATATGGTACCGTTCCATTTCTATCTTTTCCTCTGTAGCAAACTCCATTCATTCTGAGTGACTGATACCTGCTACCTTCAATAAACTTTCAGGGAATTCTGAGCAATAAGACTGGGGGGAAAGCAAACACACAAACTGATGAGGCAGCATGTAACACTTCTTAGCACCCTCTCCTTTTTGAAACACTCTTGTTTCTTGGTTATCCTGACACCCAAACATAACTTCTCTTCTTTCTCTAGCTGAAATTTGGAAGTTCTCTGGAGTTTGGTTCTTCTAGATGGAGGTCTGATATTTCTACATGGCTGATGGAAGGTACCGAAGCACATGTCCGTAAATGGATTCGTCATCTTCCCTCCCCACTACCCAAATCTAACCTGAAATCTAGCTATCTGTGACTCCTCTCCTTCTTCCCACAACTACAGCCTGTCAGTTTGGACAATTTCTGTCCATCTCTGCCATCTCTCTCCCTTTCTTTTAGCCCTAATACAGCCCTTCATCATCTCCCACCTACACTATTACAACTGATTACTAACTTGTCTTTCTGTCGTTGGTCTTAATTTCTTTGCTCATAAATCCTGGGTTTTTTTATCCTGCTACATAGAAAGTAGAACCTAAACTCTTTGTCCTAGAGTTTAAGCTTCTCAAAGTTCCAGCACACTTTTCCGTCCGTATCGTCTCCTAAGACATTAACCATCAACTTATGCAACCTGTGCTCCAGACCTCCTGGACTGTTTGCCATTCCCAAATACATTCGGTTTTCCTGCCACCATACTTCTCTAACTAAAATCATCTTTCCCACACTTCTGCCTATTAAAATTCTATAGTTCCTAACAGTCTAGTTTACAAATTACCCCCTTCATGAAGCCTTCCTGGTCATCACCATCTTCCTCAATGGGAACTAATCTCTCCTGCCACACCCACTTAGTCTCCTATTTGCCCCATCGCAGCACATACTATGATCTGCATTAAATTTACTTATTTGAGTGTGTGTTTATCTACCCAACAAAACTATTAGGTCCAAAAATGCAGGAAACGTGGCTTTACTTACCTATGTATGTCCTATATTGTCTTGCCCAATGCCTTTTGTAACTTTTGACAACAGCATAAGTGGCTACAACCTCTAACAAGGTTAATTTACAGTTTTTAAGTTTTGCATCTCAAACTCAAAATTTGCTTTATTAAAAATCAAATAGAGAGCAGAATCTCTAGGGAATCAGACAATTTTATACTAGAATTAGCTTGACTTCATTTGGTATATGTTAAGTTCTCTCAATGGCTTCTCTTTTTCTTGCCTTCTCACTCAAATTGGCTGTGTTTTTCTGTGTGTTATTTTTTCATTCCTCTTCCTCCATCTTCTTGCTATCTTCTTCCTCCCATTGTAATTGTCTCTTTATTTCTTTTTGTTCTTCCTTAATCCTCCCCTTCTTTTCTTTCTTTGCTTCTCTTTTTTTAATTTATTCACACCTATCTCTAACTATTTTTGTTACATTATTTATTTTTACTTTTTTACTGTGTTTGTCCTTCAAAATGATAAAAATCATATATGTATATGTGTATTAATTCTCCAATAATTATCCAATCTATAGTTTTGTTTTTAACTTATAGGTGACCTCATTTATTTTCATAGTAAAACAGAAATACGTAATTAATAAAGATCTCTGATCCTATTATGTAAACACATAAGGCTAGTTAAAATGTTTATACTGTTAAGCAAATAAAAACAAGGTGCTACCTTTATACAAAAAGGGAAAATATGAATATAATATTCATACTGTTTGTATTAAAAATAACACTAAACATTTAAAATTACCTAAAGGGGGGGGGGTAAGGAATAGGGTTAAGGGGACAGAAATGAAAAATACAACTTCTCTGAATATAGTTGTAGTTTTAAGTTTGTAATCATATGTCTTACATATTCAAAAGTAAATATATAAACTTTAAAATTCCTAAAAATTGAAACAAATAAACCAAACTGTAAATTCATTTGGTAACATAAACACAGAGAAAAGGAATATTTCAAGATATTTAAGAACACTATATGTTGATTGTATCCATAGTGGAATATATTATTAACATCAAAGATAATTTCAAAGAAATTTAAATTTCATTCAGTAGGTCTATTGTTAGAAGTAATTCTGGTATTACTCTTTTGAAACTATTTTTATATATTATAGGATAAAGCAAATAATTATGATATTGTTTTTAGGAGTAAGAATTTTTTCAGTGCAAAAGAGTTTCAAATATAAAATCAGAGTTTAAATCAAAGTTCTATAATGTTAACTACAGCTGGAAAAAAATCAATAATAACTTGGGATTTTTCCCAGAAATATATACAGTTCCTAGTACTCTCCACTAAAAAGTCCTAAAATCAATGACAATATAATAATGATAAGCAACCTGAACAACCAAGCTGCAGTTTCTAAAAACTATTGCTGACTAAAAAGATAGTCTAATTAATTTGAAATTTAATTCAGTTAATTTAAAACATTTAGTGCTAGTTTTAATAAATATCTGATTCTATTCCTCAAAACAGCTCTAGGGAAAAGAAAAAAAAAATGTACATGCTATAACCTCTATCTAAAAAGCAATAAGTCTAACAAAGATTAGTGGAGTTAGATCAAAAGGATATAATACCAACATGAAAAAGTTGCCAACTGGCCAATAAAGGATAAATTGATCATTAAAGTCCCATGAATAACAACATTTGAAAAAAGAGAGATAGCTACAAACAAACAAAAAAATCTTACTACTGTTTATCACTGGAGATCATCAGGGTACCAACTCCTACACTAAAAAGTGGGTATTAAAATAAAGAACTGAGCATTGTTCCCACCTTCCCTGTAACAAACTCTATAGGGCAACTAAATACCCGCAAAATGATAAGAAATGTTCTTTTTTTTTATGGAATTGCAGCAAAAAAAAAAAAAAAAAGAAAGAAAGAAAGAAATAGCAGAATTGAAAAAAATCACCATATCCATCGTGTAATGGTTAGCACTCTGGACTCTGAAAAAAATCACCATTTTGCAAGATCATCAATGGGTGACTCCATTAGATGAAAGGATGATGGGTAATTTTACAGTGAAAAAAATCAGATTGTTACTATACAAGCCCCTGAACAATCTTAGCATCCCCAAGAGTAGGCCAATTAGACATCCTGTGCCTCCCAATATGTTACTATATGAAACATACATTACCACCTATGAAGTATTTTGCCAAAAGTACTTGAATCTGAATTTAGCACTAACTTCCATTTTAAAGGAAATGTAGGAAGATAGAATATACTTCTTTAGGACAACTGGTCAACAAGTTAATGACGTTAAAAAAAAAAAAAAGGGAGAGACGACAGGAGGAAGACTCCTCCAGTTTATAAGAGATATACCACTCCCAAGATAAATTCAGTTTAAAAAATGATGAGTCTACATATCAATTTATGAAGCAAACATTACTGTCTATCCAAGATGGTATGAGGAACTCTTTTGCAGAGATAAGCAAACACTCTGTTTTGAGTGACAATGCGCTCTTCATCCTCCTTTGTTAATCTACAGATATCCTTTTGCAAAGAAGCAATAGTCTCTTGTTGCTCCATTCGTTTTTTCTTATAATGCTGACATTTTGCCTGTAAGAAATTTTTCAAAAAACATAATTATGATAGATACATCTAGGACACGATATCCTAACAATATTATACACAAAGTCATTTTCACAGTTACACAGTATTGAGGCAGTTTTTAAATGGGTACTAGCTCCAGGAATATTAATATGTCATAAATGCAAAAATGTAACAAGTGAAATAGGTATAAAATAGGGAAAATACAGCTTATAATTGCTTGCATTCAGCATTTCGTAATAGTAAAGGAACCCAAGAATCTCTATAAAACTAAAGAAAAAGGAAAGCCATTGGAGAGTTTTGAGCTACTACTATGTTGAGAACAACTGAAAAAGGCAAAGGTAGACGCAGTGAGACCAAGAGAGAAGCAGGAGAGAAATGAAGGTGACTTGTACCAGCATGTAGACTAAAAGAAAGTTTGGAGAGGAAATTTAGGGACTCAGTTTTAGACACGTAAAGTTCTAAATGCCTATTAGACATCCAGTGGAGATACCAAGTAGGCAATGGGATATGAGTCCGGAATTAAGGTAAGAGGTCTGGGCTATAGCTTTAAATCAGGTACTATGAATTAGACTGAGCATCACCAAGGGAGTTAAGAATATATGGAAAAGAGGAAAGGTCTAAGGAATTAGTACTAGGGAATCCCAAGTACTATTAATAAGAGATTAGGGAGATGAGAAGAACCAGCAGAGCTGAAGAATGGGGTTAGAGGGAAATCAAAAGAGAGGATATTCTAGAACCCAAGAGAAGACTCTCAAGGGACAGTGACAGGTCAAGAAAGGTAAAGACGAATTAATTAAGCAACATGGAAGTCACCTGTGACGTTGACGAGCTATTTTAGTACTATCATGTAAGAAAATACATAACTCAGTACCTGTAAAGCTTTATGATCCTTTTGAAGATCTTTTATTTTATTCTGTTGCTGGCAAACCCTATTTAGGGATTCATCCTCCAATTCACCAATTTTGGATTTCACACTCTCCATGATTTGTTCTAAATCATTAGCTCGTTGTTCCTGATCTACTGCTCGGCGTTTCTCTAGCTGAAGTTCATTTCTAATAACAGACACACAATTCCTTCCTTAGTAATAAAAATAAATCACACCAACAAACCCCCCCATCTAACAACATAATGAATTTCTAAAATTTCTTTGCATTCTTAAAATTTCTATCTTATAACACAAACCAACAGAAGAAATATAGAGTACCATTATATAACTAAGCTAAGCCATTACCAAAAGATTTATCAATCAAAAATATTTTTTAAACTTAATATTTAATCAAAATGGAAAATTAATTTTCAAAATTCTTCTCAAGGCAGTTATTTTAAAAATGCATACCACTTGGATACAAAAAAATTCAAGAGATATTTCTCCATTTTCTTACTTAAGCTGCTGATTAGTTTCTATGAGCTCCTGGATCATATTCTGTTGACGTGCTGTTTCGTCCACCAATGTTTTCAAATTCTGTCTCATCCTTTCTGATGACTGTTTGTCAAAAATGGTGAAATCTGCATTTTAAAAAATGTAATACAAATAGTAAAAATAAAGGTAAGGCAAAAAGAAATTAAGATAAAAACATTTTTTAAAGGAAAGAAGCTTTTTATCATAAGGAACAAGAATAGGATGAGATTACCTTTAAGATCTGTTCTTTTGACTAGAGACAAAGGTTTTAAGCCATGCATCATCAACAGCACATTTATGTTCTCCCATTCTGCTGCTTCACGCTACAATTACAAAGGAGAGAGGAAAGGATCAACTTTATAACGTAAAGAAACACCCTCTTGTATATCACTTTCTTTGTTTTCAGAATAACAGGACTTTTTCACCAAACATTTTTTTAATATGAATTTTTATGTATATGTAATGATCAAAATTAAGACATAAATAAAAAATACCTGTAACTGCAGTGAACCAAACAGACCTTAGGTTTTTTATTTAACTGAACCAGACCAGGCCTCACTCAAAAAAAAAAAAAAAAACAGCTGCAAACTAGGTTATATTTGCTGAATAGTACAGAAAAAGTAAGTCACTTAGAAACAAGTGTCATTTTAACATGACTTATAGAGTCACACACACACACACACACACACAAACAAAAAACCCAAAACATATCTGACTGGTAGGAGACAATAATTTAAATAGTTCCTTGTATAATGGACATGGTCTAACTATAAAAAGGAATCTGTCCATCCAGGTAACTGGTTCAAGAATCACTCTGAAAGACACTCTCAAGTCTTGTTTCCCTGATTTTAAATATGTATTTACACCATGAACCTGAGAGGGGAACTCTAACTTTCTAGATTAAGGGAATAAAAACATAACAATGGGAAGAAAAAAGTGATAAGAACATAAAATATGGATAGGAATAGAAATATCGATTTTTTTAAATGACACATTTAAATCCATGATATTAATACAGTAGTTTTACAATGGCCTTTTAATGTTAAATACAATGACCAATTTTGAAATCACTGTGTGAGGTGCTTTACTCGCTTTTTAAGGTATTACAGTATATTTGTGAAAAGATATTTGAGTGAATTTTCAATGTTTAAATGCTTGAAAAATATAATTTATACAATAAATACATTTTTGTTACTGGTATAGTATGTAAGTAAATATCATAATAGCTTAAAGATTAATAATATAGACAAAAAATGAAGTATTACTCTTCACATCCAAATGCCCCTGACATTTAAAAATCTATCAAGACAAAAAAGGAAATTACCCTGATGACTCTTTGACAGCATTATGACTCATAGTACCAAATAAATCTTTCCTTTTGACTGCTGACTTTCTTCCCCTTCTTTATCTTTTCTACACTTCTCCTCCTTCCCACAGACTTTTCTCTTATTTATGCTTTAGGTCTTCTGGTCACAAAGATTAATGACACAGAACTAAAATTATTGCTGATACCCATTTTAGGAGCCAAAAGCTCTGTGTGGCTATCTCAGTAGATGTCTACTAGATAGCATAAAAATAAAATGCCTTGTAAGTAATAATGTCACAAATTTTCAATGATCAAATTAAACATGTTGTTCCAAATTAAACATGAATACTTCTTTTAAGAGAAAAAATAATGGAACTGTTTGCAAATTCTGAAAACAGCTGAGAACGGCATTTTCCAAAGTATGTGCTGCAAAACACTAGTTTAATGAAATATTCACCAGACTGGTGTTAAATAAGTAGGGAGTGCTGTATACTAAAGCCTTTTTTGGCAGACTGAGAATATTGTGAAGTCTTAGAATAATAAAATCCTTTAATAGTATTTAACAAAGCATTGCCCCAAATTATCTTACTAAATCAAAAAATCATTTTAAAGTAAGATTTTTCACATTTGTAGATGTAGTATTTTTTGGCCTATATTTTACAAAACACTGGCTTCAAGTATTTCAAGTTTACCTCTTTTTCAGTCATGAGTCTGATGATTTACTGGATTCCTCGGCTTTAGAGGCTACTGGAGATACAGTTTCGTTTGTAGAATCAAAGTAGAGATTGGCAATAAAAAGTTTTGAGTTGCCTAAATTAAAAAAAAAAAAAAAGACAATAGATGTTAAACAAAATTGTATTTAAAAGAGTCCACTACTCTTGGGCAATTGAAGTCATTCTTGTGTCAAAACTTTTATAACTTCTTAAGCTGATGTAAAGAATGATTAGAATAAACCATATCTTATAATGTTCTCTACAAATAAAATATCATGGGTTTTACACATATACACACACAAAGAAAATGATTTATTTTAACTAGATAATGTGAAAAGCATGTGAAGCCAATAAATAATCTTTTGAAAACTGCTCCCGAAAAAACTAAAAGAATTGTACCTGACCCAAAGTTAGAGGCCAATCTAACAATTCACTGGACTAACTCCCAGGGTGAATGAAGTTGCCACTTTCTCAGGTAGCCTTTATTTCTAAGTAGTAGATCAGAGGCTAGTAACAAAGGGTTCTGCTTGGCACACACAAAAGCTTGTATTCAGTTTACCCTACTATCACTTGCTCTTATTGTCTAAGACTCCGTCATTCTATAGGAAAAAATTTCCTTGGATTGTTTGAGATACATAGGTATAATCCCTTCTTTCCAGAGACAAAATCACACACATTCATTAGTATCGTGGCATTTTAGAACTTGAGAGAACCTTGGAAATTGTTTAATCCAAAATCTCTAGCTGTTTATATCTGACAGGGAAGAATAGAGGGGGAGTTGTATCAATACATCAGGTACTATAACCTGAGAGGTGAAATGATCTTCTCACGAGTAATTAGAAATAGGCCTCCTTGCTACCAGTTCAGTATGTCTTCCAAAGCACCTTTCTGCCCTTCTATATCTACTTCAGATAGTGAAATCCAGCTAAATAATTTACTAGTCACCAATAATTTATTTTCAGTTAAATCTATTAACATGTTACACATTCTCAAATTCTGCCATTTTTGCTGCTTCACACCATAAAGTCCTCTCTTCCTTTACACTTTGGTCTCTTGCAACAATTCAATCACCCACTACGTTCATCCATCCTGCCCTTATTTGAAATAAAGATGGTTTTTGAAAATGTCAGCCAACTTCAGCTGCTACCATCTTTCAGCTATTTTTTTTAACTTTGTATTAGAAAATTTTTCAAAAATACACAGGAGAGAAAAAGTATAATGAACTCAGGTATTCATCAATCCAGCTTCAATGACCAATTTCTTCCATTCTTATTTCATTTATTCCTCACCTACTTATGAATATATTTCCATATACATCACGAACAAATATAGACTTATAAACATAATCTCAATAGCATTATCATACCCAATAAAAATAAGAACAATTCCTTTCTATCACTCAATATCTAGTCCATGTTCAATTTTCCCCAAATGTCCTAAAAGTGTCTTTTCATGATTTTTTCAAAGAAAGTATATATATATATATATATATATATATACACACACACATATATATATATATCTCACTCTTAAATTTCTTTTAATCTATAACAGTCCCACTCCCACCCCTCTTTTTTTTAACATGCCATTTATTTGTTGAAGAAAATAGGCCATTTGTCTTGCAGAATTACCCACATTTCAGATTTGGCATATTGTATTCTCATTATTTAACATACGAGTATTTTTCCATCCCTTATATTTCTTATAAATTTGTTACATCTAGAGGCTGTATTAAATTCAGTTTCAGTAGTTTCTGGCAAGAATATTTTAGAGGTGGTGCTGTGCTCTTCCTACTTCATCACCACTAAGAGTCAGCCAGTTTTAAAGTGGGAAGAACACACCATGTAAGCAAGATATAAGGGTGGTACATATCAGTGTAAGAGAATCCCCCAAAGAGTATGGAGCCATAAATTCTGACAGTCTTCCTAACAGTCACACCAGACCTCTCAAATCTTCAAAATGTCGTCTCCCTCCAGGTGCAAGGCCTGGGTACTCCTAACCTCTTCTTCACTTAGTTAACTCATACTTGACCTTCAGATCTCAGCTCAAATTTCCTTCTTCAGGGAAATTTCTCCTGATCCCATGTCTAGATCAGGGACTCTTGTAGCACTTTAAAGAGTAAAGTATAGAGATTTAGAATTCAGAGTCAGATGGCCTGAGTGACTACCATTTCTGAAACTGTGTGACCTGGATAAACTCATTAACGTCTTTCAGCTTTGATTTCTTCATTTGTAAAACAGAGAACATAGTAATGATACCTACACCTCATAGGTTGAATTAAATCAGACAACATGTAGAAAGTATTCAGTACAAGTGCCTGGCACATAGAAACTTACAAATTGGTAGTTGTTGTTATATATAAGTATGCTAAACAAAATGGATCTTACCTAATCATACTATATGTATTACCTTAGACTTTTTCTACAAATTACTCAGTTAACTATATGATACAAGTTGTGTTACATAATATATCTAGGTAAGATTAAATCCCATGAGATAAGCAGTCTACTTTTTAGTAATGGTAGAATAGGTAATTCTGCCTCCAAATACAATGAAGCAAGTCAAATAAAATACGTTAATTTGTTCTTCTTATAAGCATTAAAGAACAAGATAATGAGGAATTACCAGGCCAAAAAAATAACTGAGAAGATGAGAACCCAATTTTTCCCTCAAGGCTTTGCCAAATCCAAAGAAAGAACTGTGAGAATAACTCCTAAAGATCAAAGCCACCCCCCATTTAGAATTGTTACCTGAAAGGGCTGCAACTCTCAGGACAAGGGGGAACCAGAAGCAAACCACCTGTGCTATGAACTGAAACCTGGCTTCCCCTCCTCTGTGTCTTTCCAGTATCTCATGGAGGTCCCAAATTAATAGTGCTCCAAGTACCTGGCAGAAGCAAATGAAATCTCAGAAAAAAAGGCCTCAAATTATCCCTACAAAAAAAATGTTTCGAGTACAACATCCAGAAAACAGTAAAAGATATACAGGAAACAAGACATAAAGAGAACAGAAGCAATAATCAAAAGAAACTAGAAAGAAAGACTGCTGATATTGTAATTATTAGGCACAGATCATAAAATACCTATGCTAACAACATTCAAAAAAATAGAAGCTTAAAACTTCTGGCAGAGAACTGAATACTAAAACACAGGAAAAAACAGATTTGAAAAAGAAAAAAATATTTAAAACAAAAAAATTACAATAACTACAATTAAGATTTTAAATCACAGTCTTAACAGTAGATTAGAAAAAGCAGAAGAGAAAATTAAATGTACTAGAAGGAAAGTTAGAAGAGACTACCCACCTTTTTAGTTCTCTATGTTACATTCAGGAAAAAAACAGAAGAGATCCCCTTCAAAAAGGGAATATAAGCATAACTGGCATCCAAGAAATAGAGAAAAGAATGGAACAGAAGCAAAATTTAAAGAGTAAGAAGTTTTGAGAGCCAGTGAAATATATAAATCCAGAGTCTAGGAGACCAACATAATATTGCACCAGGATAAAGAAAAAAAAAATCACACCTAGACACATTATATTAAAGTACAGAAAAACAAAGACATAGAGAAAATCTTCAAAGTAATTACAGTAAAAAAAGATTATCTTCAAAGCAATGACAGTTGGAATACCAGCTAACTTCTTAGCAGTAACAATAGAAACTAAGAGTTGACTAATCTTCAATGTGCTGAAAGAAAATAATTGCCAATCTAAAATTCTAAACCCAGTAAAAATATCCATTGGTAATAAAGGCAAAATATATTTTTCAAACAAACAATACACACCTCACATATCTGTTCTACTAAAAATTCTAAAGGTACTTCATGCAGAAGATTCCTTGATAGAGCTGTAGAAAGGAATAAAGAGCAAAGAAATGGGGGCATGTAAACACACATTAACTACATAAAATAGTAAGACCTCGTGACCTTTAAAACATATAACTGAAATGCACAATAACAAAAATATATTAGCTGGGAGTGGGGTAAATGGAGTAACAGCGTTCTAGTTTTATTTATAATCAAGGAGGAGGGTAAAGGTATCTATTAACATCAGGCTTTTGTAAGTTAAGGATGCTTGAGAATTTCAGGAATAACAACTAAAGAATAGAACAAAATGTGTGATTTCCTAAATAATAAAGGGGAGAAAGAAACCATGATGAATAAAAATGAATCCAAAAGAAGAAAAAAATAGAGAACAAAGAAAAAAGTACATAACATAGTAGACTTAAACGTGTATCAGTCATTACATTAAATGTAAATGGATTCAATGCTCCAGTTAAAAGAATGATTGTCAATTTGGATAAAAAAATAATCAAACTATATGTTGTTGAAGAAAAAAAGACATCTAAAATATTAAAATGCCATAAAATATAAACATACAGAATAGTGAAAGAATAAAAAAGGATTGATGGCATGGGGACAGCACAGTTTAACCTCTGAATTCCCACATAAAAACAAAAGTAACTGGGGTGGCCAATTAGCTCAGTTGGTTAGAACACGGTGCTGGTACCATATTTCCCTGAAAATAAGACTGGGTCTTATATTAATTTTTGCTCCAAAAGACGCATTACAGCTTATTTTCAAGGGATGTCTTATTTTTTCATGTACACCAATCTATATTTATTCATGTACAACAATCTACATTTAGTCATTTATTCATGTACAAAAATCTACATTTATTCAAATACAGTCATGTCATCTTCTTCTGGAACATCATCATAACTCGCTAAACCCCAAATTCTGGCTTGAATTTCTTGCAACTCCATTTCCTGCACAATCATTGGCCCCAGTCTCTCATGTCCAGCAATAGAGCTTTCCTTAAATGAGCACTTCCTGTCCAGGTACCCTGCTCGTAGTGTATTGGCAACACAGCTGTAGTGATTTTTATCCCATGAATTCTTCACCCAAGTCATGACCTCTTGCAGGCTAGGCTTCACAAAATTTCCACGCTGGTTACTCTCCATTATATTTTCGATGTCGTCATTGATTGCCATGCACAAATGGTCCTTGAATGGCTTGTTTATTGCAATATCAAGAGCCTAGAGATAGGCAGTCATTCCAGTGGGAATCATTATTTGATCTATTCTTCTCTCTGCAAGGAAGTTCGTCATGTCTTTAGCGCAGTGAGTGCTGGCTGAATCCCAGACTAGTAGACCTCTTTGGACACCTCACAAAACAAGTGGCAGCATTAAATCAACCCACTTCCTTATAACTGCTTGTGTGCAACAGTTTCAAGAACATAAATGCCTGAAACACGTTCAACCTTATCTTTCTTGCCCTTAGTGATGATAAAGATGCGGTTTTCTTTCCATCCAGATGAATTGCCAAAATACAGGTAACACGTGCACTTTTGTAACCAGTGGAGGGAATGTAGATTGATGAGGCACACCTCTGATCAATTGTCGTTTGAGATCCTGGGACCATAAACACTGCAGTTTCATCCATAGCAATCATGTCGTAGAATTGGTATTTAGAAAAGTCGATGCCATCAACAAAAGACTTGAATGCAAGTGCACATTTAATACCTTCAGTATCGTCCAGTTTGAACAACGTTGTCGACCTTAGAGACAGTTCATACTGCTGAAGGGAGCCATCCAGCTAGTGTTGTGATGCTTTGAATTCTTTTGGGGATATTTCTAACTGTGGTGCCACTGCAAGGGCAGGTGCTTGAATATCAGCCCTCTGCACAACCAAAGCCTTTGCTCTCCTGTCAGCAATCCATTCACAGATGATGTCTTCCAGCTCAGGAAATAATGGTTGCCAACCTGATCCACACTTCGCTTCTTAGCATTTCCCTCATCCACTTGTTGACTGACGTTATCGTACTTTGCTCACCATTCTCGGACCATTCGGAGAGCCAACTTCTTCTCTTTGCAGAAAGCCGTAAGATTCTTGCCCCGGGAGTCCTCCACGATTCCTTTCTTGTACTCGACGGAATAGCTCTTTCCTTTTGCACTCCTCTTGTCTGGGGGGTCAAAATATTATTCCCTTTAAATCTACCATTAAATCAAGTGTTAATTGAAGACTTATGAGACAGTAGTGGCAACAAAAATGATGACAGTTAAGAATGATGGTCCACACAAAAGCGACAAAAAATTGCAGGCACCAAAATTCAGAAAGCATTTCTTTATTTCACACGAGTGCATTAAATATGTCCAACACACGACGTATTGAATTGTGAAGATTTCTATTAGACACAATCATGTCCATTCAAGTGCACACGTTATTCATGCGTTGTGTCTGTACTCTGATTGGTCATTCGGCAATAAGTCCTGAGTTCATCTGTTTACATAGGCGTTTACCTCTCGTACAAAGGCTCCCACTTCGGTATTTACAAATACTTAATTACCATTTATATTATCATTTATTTTAAGTATTAATGTCAATAATATAATTTATTTATATTTAATTATATGTTAATATTATTTTATAATTCAATACATCCCTCTTGTGTTGCAACGGATGTACTAAATGCGTCAGTCTGGCTGACTATCTTAACTGGGGCTTATTTTGGGGTAGGGCTCATATTACGAGCATCCTGGAAAATCATGCTAGGGCTTATTTTCCGGTTAGGTCTTATTTTGGGGGAAATACAGTAGCACCAAGGTTGCCGGTTTGATCCCTGCATGGGCCACTGTGAGCTGCGCCCTCTTTAAAAAAAAAATTCAAAAACGGAAGTAACTAGGTAACAAAGACAAAAAAGAACAATATTTATATCAAAACTCAGTGACAAGTTATTACCACAAATATCAATACTGAAGTGGGTGCCTTCAGGACGAATCACTAACAACCAGAAGAAATGCATGGTATCAGCATCTATGCAGGAAGACAGAAAAGCAACACCCAATATCTAACACTTATGAGGACAAGAGGATTCCCAAATCACTGGTATTTGATAATATTCACTATTGCACTAATATGAAAACATCAGGTGAAACTGGAAGGGGTTTTGCCCTCTCTTATCATAAGGAGGAATGTTGGAAATCCTATAACATTCAAAATTGATATAGTAGGGCTCCAGGACCCACAGTAAGAAGAAACTTCTGGGAATGGAATCACAGTTGAGCAAGATAGAGACAAGAGAGGGAAGGGAAAGTCAAGACCAAAATGAGATGGGGAACAGAGCCAGGAAATCTCAGAAAACAAACTACCATATTTTCAAAAACTACACAAAAACAACAGAAGAGGGATGTCTAAGAAGTTAGATGTGCTTTCTGGAATTCTATACCCCCATTGTAGAAGTTCAGGAGGATTCAGGGAAGACAGAAGAGTAAGAGGCACCAGGAATGTGTCTCTCACCTAGACAATAAGTACACTGGCTGAATGTTTTGTGTAACTATTTTGGAACTGGAGTCTATTGAGGCTTTCAAATTCCAGGGAAGGCTTGAATGATAATTTGAGGTAATTTCAGCCATTAACACAGTTAACAACTACTCATTCCCCACCCCCAGACCCACTGCACAGTGTACCAGGAATAGCTTGCACCCAGTTTGTGTAAGTCAGGGTGGACCAAAAATTAAAAATTAAAAAAAAACAAACCCTGTCCTCCAAATATCAGGGTTCTGTGATGTGATCACTGATTAATGCTTCTGATCTTGGAGGAGAGGACAAAGAAGGAAGAGTGGTTGCTGTACCCACCCCAAAAGGTTGCTCATCCCACTCCAGCTAACGTGATTTTCAGGAGATTAAAAGGGCCATCTTTTTTCTTTTTCTTTTTTTTTATTCCCCTTAATTTTTCCTGTTTTCCCCTTTTGGGAGCCAGACATTAAAGACTCGGACATTTAAAAGTAAATGCATATATGAGGAACAAAACGTCACTGCCTGTGCTCAGGGAAATGTTCAGGCTCAAAAAGACCTGAAAAGACCTTAAGTTTACATCTTAGACTAATCCTCAGGACAGAGACAGCATACGACCATTTAAAAAAATAAAGAATAAACAAAAACAAAACCCGGCAAACCTTGGGGTAGGGGGAGAAGCTGACCTCCAGAGTTACCATATTATTAGATTCAAACGCCCAGTTTCCAACAAAAAAATAACAAGACATACAAAGAACCAAGAAAGTATGGCCTAATGAAAGGAAAAAAAAACAAATCAACAGAAATTGTTCCTGAAAAAGCAAAAAAGATCTGATGGCAGATCTAGTAAAGAAAGACTTTAAAACAACCTCTCAGAGATGCTCATAGAACTAAAGGAAAATGTGAAGAAAATCAAGACAACAATATATGAACAAAATCAAACCATCAACAAAGTGATGGGAAACCTAAAAAGAAGTCCAAAAGAAAGCTGGAGTTAAAAAGTATAACTGAAATGAAAAATTCAAGAGAGGTATTCAAAGGCAGATTTGAGCAGGCAAAAAAAAAAAAAAAAGAATCAGTAAATTTGAAAACAGGACAATGGAAATTATCAAGTCTAAGGAAGGAAAGAAAAAAATTTAAGGAAAAGTGAACAGTGCCTAAGGACCTGTGGGACATCATCAAGTGGGCCAACATACAAATTATGAGAGTCCCAGAAGAAGAAAATAGAGAGTGGCAGGGAGAATATTTAAAGAAATAATGGCTGAAAACTTCCCAAATCTGTTGAAAGATATGAATATATACATTCAAGAAGCTCACTGAACTCCAAGTAAGATGAAATCAAAGAGACCTACACCAAGAAACATTACAATCAAACATTTGAAGACAAAGAGAGAATCTTGAAAGCAGCGAGAAGTGACACATCACATACAAAGGATCCTCAATAAGATTATCAACAAATTTCTCATCAGAAACTTTGGATGCCAGAAGGTAATGGGACAATATAGTCAAAGTGCCAGAAGAAAGAAGTCATCAATCAAGAATCCTGTATCTGGTAAAACTGTCCAGAAGTGAGGGAGAAATTAAGATATTCCCAGATAAACAAAAGTTGAAGGAATTTATTACCATTAGACCTGCCCAGCAAGAAATGCTAAAGGGAATCCTGCAGGTTGAAATGAAAGGACACTAGACGGTAACACAAAGCCATTATGAAAAAATAAATATCTCAGTAAAAGTAAATGGCATGGTAAATAACATGGGAAATTGTAAAAGCTAGTATTATTATAAGTGAAGTTTGTAACTCCACTTTTTCTTTTCTACATTTAAGAGGCAGGTAAATTTTTTAAAATAACAGTCTAGAAGCTAATATTGTAATTCTGGTTTATAATGTCACATCTCATTTTCTACATAATTTAAGAGACTAATGCATTTAAAAGAATTAGTTTATATTTTAGTGCACATATGTATAAAAATATAATTGTGTGACACAAACAACTGAAAGAGGGGATGGAACTGTAAAGGGGAAGTTTTTGTATGTCACTTAAGTTATAAGCTGTTAATTCAAATTAGAGTGCTATAACTTTAGGATGTTAAATGTAATCCTCATGATAACCACAAAGAAAAAAGTTATGGAATATATACAAAAAGAAACTATAAAGGAATTTAAACATTTTACTACAGAAAAATCAAATAAATGCAAAAGAAGACAGTGATACAGGAAGTGAGGAACAAAAACAGGGTATGAAAAACAAATAGCAAATGACAGAAAGAATTCCCTACCTACCAGTAATTACTTTAAATGTAAATAGATCAGTAATTACTTTATAAATGTCAACAGATTGGCAGAATGAATTTAAAAATATGATCCAACTATATGCTGTTTAAAACAGATTCACTTGAGATCAAAAGACACAAAGGGGTTGAAAGTAAAAGGATGGTAAAAAATATTCATGGATATAATCAATGGAGAGAAAGTGTGGCTATATTAACATAAGAAAAAATATAGTTTAATGAAAAGGTTATAAGATTCAAAAAGGACATTACATATTAATAAGAGGTCCAATACAACAAGAGGATATTACAATTATAAACTTTTATGCACTTGATAATAGACCATCAAAACCTCTGAAACAAAAGTTGACAATATAAGGAAGAATTCTACAATAAAGTTGGAGACTCTAATATCCACTCTCAATAAGGGATAGAACAAGCAGACTGAAGATAAGTAATGAAACAGAGGACTTAACACTATAAACCAACCAGATCTAACAGATTTATAAAGAACACTCTACCCAACAAAATACACAGTCTTCTCAAGGGCACATGGGACATTTTCCATGACAGACCATATATTAAGCCACAAATTAAGTCACAAAAGATATCAAAGTATATTCTCTGACCACAGCGAGAAAAAGGTAGAAATCAGTAACAGAAGTAAAACTGGAAAACTCATAAATTTATGGAAATTAAACAATACATTTTTAAACAACCAACGGATCAAAGAAGAAATCGCATGGGAAATTAGAAAATACTTACTGATTAATGAAAATGAAAACACAGCATACTAAAACTTATGGTAGGAAATTTATAGTTATAAACATTTACATTTAAAAAACAATAAAGATCTCAAAGTAACAACCTAGCTTTACAACTTAAGGAATTAGAAGAACAACACACTAAACCCAAAGCTAGCAAAAAAAAAAAAGAAAGAAAGAAAGAAATAATAAAAATTAGAGCAGAGATAAAAGAAATAAAGGATAGAAAACCAATAGAGAAAAATCAATGAAATTAAAAGTTAGCTATTTGAAAAGATTAACAAAATTGACAAACCTTTATCTAGGTGGACAGACAAAAAAAGAGAAGACTAAAATCAGAAATGAAAGAGATGACATTACTACCAATTCATTACTATACAGAAATGAAAAGTAAAAGAGAGTACTATAAACAACGGTATGCCAAAAAATTAGATAACTAAGATGAAATGAACAAATTCCTAGAACACAAAACCAACCAAGACTAAATCACAAAGAAATAAAAAATCTGAATAGACCTGTATCTGGTAAGGAGACTCAATCAGTAATCAAAGCTCTCCCGACAAAGAAAAAGCCTTGGACTTGGTGGCCTCACTGAGGAATTCTAACAAACACTTAAAGAACTAACAAAATTTCTCAAAATTTTCCAAAAAAAATTGAAGAGAAGGAAAGATTTCCTAACTCATTTTGGGAGTAAGTAGTTTTCTTGTATTGTCTTTGTCAGAAGTCAGACAAAGACAATACAAGAAAACTAATGACCAATATATTCCTTAAAGAATACTGATGCAAAAATCCTCCATAAAATACTAGTAAACCAAATTCCGCAGCATATTAAAAGGATTATACACCATACACCATGATCATGTAAGAATTATTACTGGAATGCAAGGATAGTTCAACATATGAAAAATGATCAATATAATACACTGAATTAATGAAATAAAAACAAAACACATGATTATCTCAATTGATGCAGAAAAGGCATTTGACAAAATCCAACATCCTTTCGTGATAAAAACATTCAACAAACTAGGAATATGAGGAAACTACCTCAACATAGCAAAAGCTATATATGAAAAACCCACAGCGAACATCATATTCAATGGTGAAAGACTAAAAGCTTTTCCTCTAAAATCAAGAATAAGGCAAAGATGTCCACATTTGCCACTTCTATTCCAGCCTAAGTTCTAACCAAAGCAATTAAGTGAGAAAGAGAAATAAAAGGCATCCAAATTGGGAAGGAAGAAGTAAAATTATCTTTGTTTGCAGATGATACGATCATATATGCAGAAAACCCTAAAGATTATACACACATTCATTCACACACACACACACACACACACACACACACACACGTTAAATAATTCATCAAAACAGCAGTAATCAAAGTCAACACACAAATACCAACTGCATTTCTATACACTGACAATAAAAATCCAAAAACAAAATTAAGAAAATTCCATTTATAATAGCATCAAAAAGAATAAAATAGTTAGGAATCAACTTAACCAAGGAGGTGAAAGAATTATACAATGAAAATTACAGTAGTCCCCACTCATCTGCTGGGGTTACATTCCAAGATCCCCAGTGGATATCTGCAACTATGCATAGTACTGAATCCTACATATACTGTTTTTCATATACATACATACCTATGATAAAGTTTAAGCTATAAATTAGCCACAGTAAGAGATTAACAACGATAAAACAATTTTAACAATATACTGTAAAATTGGAAAGCCAAATGCAAAAGAATGAAACTAATTTGTCACCATATACAAAAATTAACTCAAAGTAGATCCAAGACCTAAATATAAGACCTGAAACAATAAAATTCATAGAAGACAACATAAGTACCAAACTTACAGACTTTGGTCTTAGAAAGGATTTTCTGACTTTGAACACAAAGGCAAAGGAAATAAAAGCAAAAATAAATGAACGGGACTAATCAAACTGAAAAGCTTCTGCACAGCATAAGAAACCAACAAAACAAAAAGGGAGAAGATATTTGCAAATGTCACCTCCGATAAGGGGCTGATATCCAAAATACATAAAGAACTCATACAACTCAACAACAAAAAAAGACAAACAATCCAATTTGGAAAATGGACAAAGGACCTGAACAGACACTTCCTCCAAGAAGATATACAAACGGCCAACAGATATATGAAAAGATGCTCAACTTCACTAGTTATTAGGGAAATGCAAATCAAAACCACAATGAGATATCACCTCACACCTGTTAGAATGGCTATTATCAACAGGACAAGTACTAACAAGTGTTGGAGAGGGTGTGGGAAAAAGGAACCCTCACACACTGCTGGTGGGAATGTAAATTGGTACAGCCACTATGGAAAACAGTATGGTGGTTCCTCAAAAAATTAAGAATAGGGGCGGCCGGATTACTCAGTTGGTTAGAGCGCAAACTCTGAACAACAGGATTGCCAGTTTGATTCCCACATGGGCCAGTGAGCTGCGTCCTCCACAACTAGATTGAAGACAACTAACTGCCGCTGAGCTTCCGGAGGGGCGGCCGGATGGCTCAAATGGTTAGAGCGCGAGCTCTCAACAACAAGGTTGCCGGTGCAACTCCCGCATGGGATGGTGGGCTGTGCCCCCTGCAACTAAAGACTGAAAACGACGACTGAACTTAGAGCTGAGCTGCGCCCTCCACAACTAGATTAAAGGACAGCGACTTGGAGCTGATGGGCCCTGGAGAAACACACTGTTTCCCAATATCCCCCAATTTAAAAAAAGTTAAGAATAAAATTACTATATGACCCAGCAATCTCTCTTCTGTGTACGCACCCCAAAAATCTGAAAACATTTATCTGTAAAGATATATGTACCCCTATGTTCATTGCAGGATTATTCATGGTTGCCAAGACATGGAAACAAACAAAGTGTCCTTCAATAGATGTTTGGATAAAGAAGACATGATACACACACACACACACACACACAGGAATATCACTTAGCCACAAGAAAAAATACTGCTATTTGCAACAACATGGATGGATCTTGAGAATATTTTGCTAAGCGAAATAAGTCAGATGGAAAAAGTTGAGAACCATATGACTTCACTCATATGGGGTATATAAAAGTGAAAGCAACAATTCAACAAGACAAAAACTCATAGACACAGACAACGATACACAATGGTTATCAGAAGAGAAAGTGGGGAGAGGAGAGGTTAAAAAAAAAGGGTAAAGGGGATCAAATATATGGTGATGGAAGGAGATCTGACTTGGGATGGTGAACATATGATACAACATACACACGATGTATTATAGAATTGTACACTTTAAACCTATATAATTTTATTAACCAATGTCACTTCAATAAATTTAGTTAAAAAACAAAAAGGGAAATAAGGAGGAAAAAACAATATACTGTAATAAAAGTTATGTGAATGTGGTCTCTCTCTCTTAAAATATCTTGTGCTGTATTCACCCTTCCTTTTGGGATAATGTGAGATGACATAATACCTATATGATGATATGAAGTGAGGTGAATGACATAGGCAGTGAGACATAGCATTCATCAGGCTATTATAAGGGTTATTTGAACACAAATACTGTGATACTGCAACAGTCGATCTGATAACCAAGAGGGCTACTATTGGGAGGGTAGCATATACAGTGTGGATACACTGGAAAAAGAGATGATTCACATTCCCAAGTGGAACAGAGCATTGTGAGAGTTCATCATGCTACTCAAAATGGTGCACAATTTAAAACTTATGAATTGTTTATTTATAAAATTTTCCATTTAATATTTTCGAACCACAGTTGATCATGGGTAACTGAAACTGTAGAA
Source organism: Rhinolophus sinicus (assembly GCF_057876585.1). Taxonomy (NCBI): domain Eukaryota; kingdom Metazoa; phylum Chordata; class Mammalia; order Chiroptera; family Rhinolophidae; genus Rhinolophus; species Rhinolophus sinicus. The sequence goes on from NC_142505.1 coordinate 37,119,907, forward strand.
AGCAAAAACTATGGGTAAAGGGGACTGCTGTACAAAATATTGCTCAAAGAAATTAAAAAGACGTTAATAAAGGGTAACACATCCTATGTTCATGGATTGGAAGACTTAATTATTATGATGTCAATACTACCCAAAGCAATCTACAGATTCAATGCAATCCATATCAAAATCCCAGTGAAGTTTTTTGCAGAAATGAAAAGCCCATCATAAAATACATAGGGAATCTCAAGAGATCCCAAATAGCGGAGACAATCTTGAAAAAGAAGAACAAAGCTAGAGGACACACACTTTCTGATGTAAAACTCATTGCAAAGCTACAGAAATCAAAACAGTGTGGTACTGGCATAAAGACAGACATATAGACCAATGACATAGAATAGAGCCGAGAAATAATTCCCTACATACTTGGTGTGATCAAACAATATGGCTAATGTTTAGATTTTTAAAAAAATTATTACAGTGAAAGACACATTGCCATTAAACCCCTTCAAAATACTCCCCTCTCTTTGAACACACTTATCCCATTGTTCTTGCCACTTTCTGAAGCAGTTCTGAAAGTCCTCTTTCATGTCTTTAGTTGTGCTGTTGTGGCTGCCTCGATGTCCTGAATCAATTCAAAACATTTACCTTTCGTGGTCATTTTGACGTTGGGGAAGAGCCAGAAACTGCATGGTGCCAGATCTGGTGAATAAGCTGGATGAGGACACACCGTAATGTTTTTGACAGAAATTGCCATATACCAGAAGTGATGTGTGACACAGAGCGTTGTCATGAGAGAGGATGAAACCATTCACCCATTTCTCAGGCTGTTTTCTACACACATCGTTTCTTAAACACTCTAATAAGCCCTTATAATATTCAGAGTTCAATGTAGTGTTCCTGAGTAAAAACTCACACAATTCCATCAAGATCAAAAAACACAAATAACATCACCTGGATGTTAGATCTTCATTGACAGGCTTTTTTCCACACAAGAACTGGGTGATTTCTATTGAGAACTCTGAACCTTGGGCTCAGAATCATAACCATAGACCCAAGTTTCATCTCCCGTGATGACATGTCTTAAAAAGCTGGACTCTGAAGCGGCACGATGGTGCAACTCCAACAAAACTGACAAATGCTGCTGCTTTTGTTTGACAGTCAAAACGCATAGAACAAATTTCCCACTCACTTGCCTTATGTTCAAATCTGTTGTTAAGGGGCGCTGGTTAGCTCAGTTGGTTAGAGTGTGGGGCTCTTAAAAACAAGATTGCCGGTTCGATCCCCACACGGGCCACTGTGAGCTGCCCCCTCCACAATTAGATTGAAACAACTACTTGACTTGGAGCTGATGGGTCCTAGAAAAACACACATAAAGTTTTTTTTAAATAAAAGTTTAAAAAAAAAAAAATCTATTATTAAAGTGCTTTGAATGGAACCATCAGAGATGTTCAAATCTTCAACAATTTCCCTAATAGTCAATCACCATTTGATAGAATCATTTTGCTTATTCTTTCAACATTCTCTTGGGTTTTTTGATGTTGAAGGACGTTCTGATCTCTCTGGGTTTTCAATTGATTCACAACCATTATGAAATCGCTTGAACCACTTGTAAACTATCTTCGTGGTCACTGCAGCATCACAATAAACTAATTTTACCATTTCGTGTGTTTCTTTAGCACTTTTTTGCCGTTTGAAACAAAATTTCATGGTAATGCATTATTCGTGATCCATGATTTATGGCACACTTTAAAACACACCTTCTCTCAATTGTAGCTCACACCTGACTGACTGCACCAAACAAGTTGAAACTTGTCACTAAGTTTCAACGTGCCACTTCCTGTATTTGAATATCCTACCTTTCCATTGGATGGCACTCGGCAGCAGCATTCACTGTATTTTATCACACCATGTACCTATTAAACTAAGAATAAATGATGGCTGAGAGAGAAAAAGAATACGTAATAACTACATGCTCTGACAATGAAGATAAAATACAATTATTTTTTTAAAAAGAAAAAAGGAGAAAATAGGAAGAATGTAAGCACAAGAAAAGTTTGTTTTCAGTAATCATATTGGTGATGATATCAGTGATATAATTCTGACACTGTTGTGTGTGTAAAATGAGATGAAACAAAAGAGTAATTACAGGACATTTTATTAATAATTCTATTAACTCCTATGTTCTCAAGAACCAGTATTCTTTATAAGGAATAAAGGGCTACAGATATAATAGAGAAATTAAGTAATAAGCTCTATAGTCTCGGTTTGAATTGGAAATATTCCTATCAACTCATGAGATAATTTATCTTTAATTTGTGTGTCTACAGATAGATGATAGATTTAGGTATCCTAGCTCTGCCTACTGAAAAGCCTAAAACAGTGACTAACCCAGGATCACTAGCATACAGACTATGATCTTGAAATGCTATCTCCCTCTTAAAGAAACCAGAGTTTCTTAAAGAAATGGAAGATTTCAGATTGGGGACAGAACTTTCAAGATATCAGACAATAAGGAACCTATCAAAGACTAGTAGGGTCATATCAAAAGGATAGGCTTGGATAGGCTCCAAGGCCAAAGATGACACAACATGAGTTTAAATAATAATAATAATTGCAATAAACAGAGACCCTTCAAATATGTTTAAATTCATGACCTTATACTGATATTAGATTTTAATTGTCTTCAGAAAATAAGGAACCAATTTATCTTGAAAACTGGCAAATAAATGGTACAAATCAAGCATTTATGCCGTCTTTCCTAAAGGAATGATACTGCTGCCTATCCAAATGATATATAAAGCACTAGTATTCCAACCAATAAGTGAAAAAGACATGATAGAGTTACAATACCTCTACTTTGCAGCCTTCAATGAATAGATGCAGGCATCAGGTAGCAACAGATGCTGAGACCAGGAAGAGAGAAACGACGACACATTATACACCTCCTATGGTCTTGCCAACCACTACATAGAGAATTGCCAAAGGGATTGAATCTGAGTCGGATCCAGTCTGGAATCCAGCTCCCAATGTGCAGGAATTACTCAAGGCAGAAGAACATATTGAACTGTACATGATGATACAATCAGCAAAATCCAGACTGTAGGATATACGGCCGAATGAGCCAGGTTCCGAATCATATAAATTATAAGGAAAAGAAAGGAAAAGAGAGAAAACGTACAGATTAAAGGAGTTTTTAAAAAAAATTTTTAATGGGTAAAAACCACTTTATAGTGTCTAGAAACATGCCTTTACGAAAAAGCTTTTTTCAAAACACAACTTCTGACTTCTGATTACTACAGAAGTCAGAAGAATGGCTGCTAATGGGAGGACATAAGTAGTTGTGATTGGAATCGGGCAATGGAGCAGCTCTGGCATGGCTAGTATGGTTCTATACCCTGATTGAGTGGTATTATCTTTTAATAATTCACTAAGCTATTCATTTGGTATGTGTGTTCTCTTCTGTTTGATTTCATAATAAAAATTCATTTTATAATAAAAAAGATTTTCTTAAATAACAAAAGTAAAGGAAATATTAACCAAAACAAAGCTGGTACAGCTAGCTCTGGGGCCAGACTGCCTGGGTTCAAATTGTGAATTCTGCCACACAGCCAGAAAAGTACTGTCTCTGTGTCTCAATGTCCTCATCATAAAATGAGGATAATAAAAGTATATAGCTCACAGGGCTGTTGTGAAGACTAGGAGAGTTAATATACAGGCATACCTCAGAGCTATTGCCGGTTTGGTTCCAGATAATGGCAATAAAGAAAGTCACACAAATTTTTTGGTTTCCCAGTGCATATAAAAGTTATGTTTACACTATACTGTAGCCTATTAAATGTGCAATAGCATCATGTCTAAAAAACAATGTGCTAGGTCTCTGAATGTTAGAGACCTTGACTTAATGTTAGGCCTCTGAATGTTAGGTCTCAGAGACCTCGACTTACAGACAGAACCATGTCTGCAAGAAAACAAAATGTTTGTTGGCCTGCACCTGCAGACAGAGCCAAACTGGTAATAACAGAAAACGGCACAAAACAGCTACTGGCTCGCAGGCAGTCAACATTTTCTGTTCAAACAATGTTACCCTGTCAGCACAGCCCCTATATAAAATCCTCCTCACCCCCTCCTTCGGGGCTGCAAGACTCCTATAGGCTTGCAGCCTGTAATGTAGCTGTCTTTGTTCAGTCTGATATACTTTTCTCTCTTACAATAAAAACTTCTTTAACTTGCCTGACCATGTGCTTTCCTTTACTGGCTGACCTATCACAATGCACATACTTTAATTAAAAAATACTTTATTGCTAAAAAATTGCTAACCATGTGAGCCTTCAGCAAGTCATAAACATTTTGCAGGCAGAGGGTCTAACCTTCAATTTGTAAAAACACAATTATCTGCAAAATGTAATAAAGCAAAGCACAATGAGGTAGGCCTATAAAAAGGAAATAGGCACACAGCAGGACAGAGGAGGTGATTTTAGAGTTTGACCAGAAAGCTTTGTTATCTTAAATAATTCCTTAACCTCTCTGCGCTTCATTTTTTTTTTTTTTAAATTTTTATTGGGGAATATTGGGGAACAGTGTGTTTTTCCAGGACCCATCAGCTCCAAGTCAAGTCACTGTTCTCAGTCTGGTTGTGGGGAGCACAGCTCAGCTGCAAGTCAAGTCATTGTTTTCAATCTAGTTGTGGAGGGCACAACTCACTGGCCCATGTGGGAATCGAACCGACGACCTTGGTGTTATGAGCACTGCGCTGTAACCAACTGAGTCAACTGGCTGCTCCGGCTTCAGTTTCTTTAACTGAAATCAAAATATCTATTTGAAAGGATTACCAAGAGGTCAAAAGGAAACACATGTAATGCACCTAGTATAGTGGTCAATAAATAATAAATCCTTTCCATGGCCTCCCAACATCTAGAGTCATCCATCACGTTAGACATACCTCAGTCATAGCACATTCCTCTTGCACTGTTTACCTGGTCACTCCAGTTGATCTCAGTTAAATGATCACCCAGTAAGTCTCAGGTCCGAAACTGGATCTTCATCTAGGTTTCAAAAAAAAAAAAAATAGACCAAAATCTTAAAATGTTCAACCTCATAGTAAGAATGGTCTTGTGTTATTCCTCGAGCAGGCATCGTGATACTAGTAAACACCGATCTGAAGCTGGACCAACTGAAGCTAATGGACTCCAATGCTCAACACCATGTGCCTTCTCTCTTCTCCTTTCCCCATAACTTTCCTCTCCCTGCTGGCAGTCCAAATCTGTCATCACCTAACATCAATTCTGACTTCTGGCTTCAGAGGTAGAATATTCTTATTTGCAAGGGTACTAAAAAGCGGCACTCTCAGAGAGACAAATACCACTGAACACAAAAGGCAAAGGCAGGAAGAAAACTATCTCCTCAATTCTACCTGTGACCAAGTCCTCCTTTTTAGAGGTCCATGCTGTAAAATTCATGTGCCAATAGTATCTAGCAGCCTTTCCCACTCAGACTGTGGCAGGACACAGCTGGAACTTTGAGTCATCAGAAGAGACCATAGCTTACCAAGGCCAAAATAGAAACTGTAGCTTTAAGGAGAGTCGTAACATACCTAAAGACTGTGGGAATGGGAGTTGCAGGGTAGGAGTTGGTTTGTTCAAAGCATAGAAAACCAAGTGCAAAGAAGCAAAACAGCTATATCTTCCAGCATTGTGCAGGTTCCCCAAGAGCCCTTTGGTAACTTGCTCTTTACAGGTCTGAAGTCCCTGTAACTGCACCCTTCGTTAAAATGTAATTATTTTTCACCACTTTTTGGGCAGGAAAGCTGGAAATAAACCATGGCGAGTGTCACACGTGGTGTCATGTGGGGTCTCTGGTCCCGCTCCCCGCATAAGAATGCAGGATATGGTGAGGCCAAAAAGGAACACCAACAGAGCCATAGACAGGGGAGTCATACCACTATATTCTCGCTGGCAGCTGGGTTGGACACACAGGAAACAGGAGCCACACGATCTGCAACCTGCGGTCCGCTTCTCTGCCAACCAACAAACCCCACTTGCTAGCTGCAATCCACGCTTGCTAGCTCAGCCACCATCCGCTTTTAGCGTAGCCACGGAAGTTATATTAGTGGCCAATGGCTCACTGGTTACAGCTGACGGCCAACTAGCCACAGCTGATGGCCATCCGATCACAGTTAATGGCCATTTACTACCTGAGCCAGCACCTTTCCACATGAGGCCGAGTGCCTGGAAACTGCACTCCTGGCTCTGTCCCCACAGCGAGTAACTATTTTTCAAGTGACTCACATTAAAATCTGTAATTAGCTTTCTCAAAAGCATTTCCCACTATGGCAATAAATGGTACAGGCAATGTTTTCAAAGTCTCTGTCAATTAAATGCAAAAGCTCTATTCCAAAAATGTATTAACATGCTGTTTAATAAGAAGACTCATGTTCCTAAAAAGAATTGAGTCCACCACAGATAAAGGAATGGAGTTAGGACTGGATATCATCTCGACCAAATCATTCTGCCCCAGAAGAGGTTACATAAAGGGACAGAATTCTCCTCTCCCCGCTTTGAAGCAGAAGCTGAGGCAAAGCTTTACTAGGCCACCTCTTCCCCAAGTTGGGGTGGGGTAGGCCAGGGTCTACTAAGCAATACTGAAAGTAAAAAACAACTCGTGTAGAGAATTGAAACCAATATGGGCTAGTATCTGCACCGTGTTTAATATTATTACAGTTAGAAAATAAAGTGGTAGTAGAAACCCTTTCGGACTGGTCTCTATGTTACGGGTCTCTCAGCCTTCCGACATTTCCACCTTATCGATTTTCTCAATAGAATCAAATTAGACTGCATCAAGTCAGAAGCCTCCGGAATCCAGAATGAGCCTAATAAACCGGAGAAAGAATACTCACCTACCCCTTTGCACATACCCTCCCAGCTTTTGCTCCAAGTCTTCACTAGCCAAGCAACCTTCTCAGACTCCTTGACCCAGAAAAGTGGGGCGGGTCAGACCTGACCAACTCTCTCGGATCGAGTAATTACCTACAATTTATCCAGAATCCAGTCTACACCACGTATCATTCTAAGCTTTACATTTATTGTCCCACTTAACCTTCTCCACCACCGTGCAAGGCAAGAATTACCAGCTGTATTATATAAATGAAGCAACTGAGGCGCTGAGACGTTACATGAGAAGCCCAAGATCACAAAGGGCGGAGAGCCAGGACTCGAACCAGGTTTGTCAGGTCCCCAATCGTAAGACTGGAAGCGAACCCGCCCCAAGCGGCTCCTCTCTGGAGTCCCCGACAAGGGTCAGTTTGACCACTCGCAGGGCCCAGGTGAAGCCAATTCCGGGGATGCTTCAGGTAGGGGCTCTGGCCGATGCCTCTGTGAACCTGGAGCGCCACTCACCTTCTTCAGCCGCCTCCCCCCACCGGCAGCGCGCCCAGCCCCGCCGGCTCCACCGCCTTTGCCCCGCCTCCGCGACCGTTACCGCGGTGTGGGAGCCAGGCCTATGGAGCCCGAGCTCGTCAAAGAACCGCCCTCTGCTCCGCCGCCGAACGCCGGGATTTTTCACCGGCCGCCCGGGGAGGCTGGGTCAGCCCCGCGCCCTCTGGTTGGCTCCGCTGTTGGGGGCGGGGCTCACTCTTAACGATGACGCGAGAGGCTGTGCCTCGTTTGCCGTCTGCGTCTGCGTACTCCTAGCACATTTGTTACAAGCTCTTGCTTCTCAGGGGTTCGTATCACTTGGCTGGAGCATCACTTGCCAGAAGAATTCAGAAATACACTTTTGAGGAGGTGAGGGGAGTGAGGCCCGGGCCTCCTGGCCAGCGCAGGCTGCCCTCCACACAAATGCACATGCCATGACTGCGAGCTCTTGCTGCAGGACAGGTCAGCCTGTTCTTTAAGTTCCAGACCTAGCGGAGCACTGCAGCGCCTGGCATTTGGAGGACCTCAATAAGGGTTTCTTGACATTTTATTCTTCCATTCAGCATTTTCCAAATTATGCAAAGTGTCAAACCCTACATCGGGCTCCAAAAATGCAGAGGTGGCTGACGATGTGATCAAAGTCTAGTTAGGGAGATGGGTATACACTTTGAAATTAAGATACAGTGTGATATGATCAGAAAAGGGTGCTGTGGGGACAGAGCCAGGAGTGCAGTTTCCAGGCTCTCGGCCACACGTGGAAAGGTGCTGGCTCAGGTAGTAAATGGCCATCAACTGTAATTGGATGGCCATCAGCTGTAGCTAGTTGGCCGTCAGCTGTAACCAGTGAGCCATTGGCCACTAATATAACTGCTATGGCTACGCTAACAAAAGATGGGGGCTAGCAAGAGGATGGTGGCTGACACAGATTGCAGTTAGCACGGTGGATTGCAGTTAGCAAGGGGTTGGTTGGCAGGCAGAAAAGCGGACAGCAGGTCACATGTCATGTGAATCCAGCCTCCAGTGAGACTACAGTGGTATGACTCCCCTACCTATGGCTCCGTGGGTGTTCCTTTTTGGCCAAGCCACACCCTGCTTTCTTATGTGGGAAGCGTGAGCTGAGGCCACGCAGGCCGCCCTGTGTGACAGTATTATAATTATGCCTGGGACCCTTTGATACAGCTCATATCTGCCCTCCCCAAAAATCTAACTCCCAAAGCATTTACAAATATAATAACTAAGAAAGCTGAGTGTGGGGCCGGCCTGGTGGCTCAGGCGGTTAAAGCTCCATGCTCCTAACTCCGAAGGCTGCCAGTTCGATTCCCACATGGACCAGTGGGCTCTCAACCACAAGGTTGCCGGCTCGACTCCCGCAAGGGATGGTGGGCTGTGCCCCCTGCAACTAGAAAAAATGGCAACTGGACCTGGAGCTGAGCTGTGCCCTCCACAACTAAGATTGAAAGGTGAAAGGACAACAACTTGACTTGGGGAAAAAAAAAGGCCTGGAAGTACACACTGTTCCCCCAATAAAGTCCTGTTCCCCTTGCCCAAAAAAAATCTTTTAAAAAAAAAAAAAAGAAAGAAAGAAAAGAAAAAAGAAAGCTGAGTGTGTTGCATCATTGGAGAGGCAGAGGAGGAAAGCTTTAGGAAGTGTGCTAAGCTGGGATTTTATCCAGGAGGTGATAGGGAACTATAGGCAAGTTTTCAAAGGGCACATAAAATGGAAAGGTTTTTGTATGGGTGTCTTCAAGCCTAATTTTCTTGCATCCTGATATATAGGTAAAAACTGTTCAAACAGTCTACAAATATGATCACTGCTTTGTTTTTTCTACAAAAGGAAATCAATTCAATCAGCTCTATTTTTCCGTTCAACAAGTTGAGGATATACAAATAGAGTCCCTGCCCTCCATTTTCAAAAACTCGTAGGGGATTAAGTGATCCAAAAATTCCTAAGGGAAAATCCAACTTCCATATACGAGGCGTCTCATCTGCCCACCATTGACGTTGCATTTTATAACCACATGGTGTCGCTGTTGACAACTTGTATTTTCCAACTGGTCAAATGACGCACGTCAGTGGCGATGCAGTTCCCACAATGGCCAACAGGGATCTCCCACGGCAGGAATCAGCCAAAGTATCTTCCCACAAGAAGGCGTCCGTCACAGCTCTTACTTTCAGGCCCATACTCAGCCTTACCTAGGCAACAGGGCCCACCGTGAGTTTGATCTGCCCCACACAAACATATCCTGAGTTCCAAAAGGCAAAAGGGTTCCCATAATTGGAATTGGCACTGGGGTGGGTGCTCCTTGAATCATATGAGTTGGAAGGTGGAGGCATGTCTACTTAAGTAAAACAGTCCAGTAAGGGGCGAGAGGACAATGGATGCTAGATGGATAACCAGTATCCTTCATGATCTTCAAAGCACGAGAAGGCTGAATACTTTCTATTTCCTAACACTAGAGCCTTCCTCTCATTACTCCTGGATTTTGTGTGTAGCAAGTGGAGGGGAGGAAGCTCTAGAGCACTGTCCTCTGAAGGAATTCTCATCTTACGGACCACCATCTTATGACTGTCCAGCACCTCTCTTTGCTAGAGAAGAAAAAGACTGTACACAAGTTCAGTCTTCAGCTCAGCATCCTGCTGCATTGGTCTTAAAAGTTTTGTATGGGCCTCATCCACTCATCAGGATTCTGATGGTTCTAAACACTTATTTAACATCCACTCATTTACAAGAAATTTATAAAGTGCCTGTTATGTACTAGGGATTGAACTAGATGCTGAGTTTACAGTGGTGAGTAAACCAGATGTTGTTCCTGCCCTCATGGAGTTTACAGTCTAGTTGAGAAGAGAAATGTGAAACAAACACAAATAAGCATATAACTGTGACAAGTGCTCTGAAGGAAGAGAACAGGGGTGTATGGAGGAGGCCTTTCTGAAGAAATGACATTAATGTGGTGTGATCAAAAAATACAGTGAATGCTGCTGCCAAGTGCCATCCAATGGAAAGGCAGGGATCTTCAATACGGGAAGTGGCACATCGAATCTTAGTAACAGTGTGACAAGTTTCAACTTGTTCAATGCAGTCTGTTGGGTGTGAGCTATGGTTGAGCGAAGGTGTGTTTCAAAGTGTGCCATAAATCATCCTCCATCATGACAACACTTCGTGCCACACATTGCTTCTGGTACAGCAATTTCTGTCAAATAAAAACATTATGGTGTGTCCTCATCCACCTTATTCACTGGATCTGGCACCGTGCAACTTCTGGCTCTTCCCAAAAGTCAAAATGACCATGAAACGTAAATGTTTTGAATCGATTCAGGACATCAAGGCAGCCATGACAGTGCAACTAAGGACACTCACGATAGAGGACTTCCAGAACTGCTTCAGAAAGTGTCAAGAACAATGGGATAAGTGTGTTCGAAGTGAGGGGAGTATTTTGAGGGGGCTTAATGGCAATGTGTCTTTTACTGTAATAAATTTTATTTAAACATTCACCATATTCTTTGATCACACCTCGTAAGCTGTGATCCAAAGCCACTCTTCATTTCAGCTTACTGCTTTCCTCTGTGCTTGGACTTCTCAGTATACATTTTAGCTTTCATTAGCAATTAAACAGATCTTTTCATTTCTAAACTTCTAAACTGATTCTCAAATTTTCTCCTGGGTATAGAACTATCAGGTTTCCTCCAACCACAAGGAGTATGTCAAATATGAATGGCATTGGGTGATGAATTCTTTAAGATTCTTCAACTCACAAGTCTTTTAGACTTAGGCTCCTTTTTCACACTAATAATTTGTTTCTGCGTCCCATGTGAGAATTTGAACTCCTGGGGACATGGATCATATCTTGCTTTTTCCATCACCTAGCATAGTCTCTGGCACATCGTTGATGCTCAATGCAGTGTTGAATCGCATTGTTAAATTTGAGTCAGGTTTATACAGGGGGCATTCATCTTCAGTAGCCATTTTCTCATATGAAGAACATTAAACAAAAAGCACAGGGAAATAATAACAAATGCTCAAGAATCTATACAGAATAACAGTAGTTGTATTAATTGAACCCTTAAAATGTGCCAGGCTCTGGGCTAAGCACTTTCATTTTCTAACTTGATGACTCTTCTCAACAACCTTAATGTAAGTACTGTTATCTTTATTTTACAAATTATCAAATAGAAAATAGAGGGGGAAAAATGATTTGCTAAGGTCACATAGTTGGTATGTGACAAAGCCAAGATCTGAAACTAATATTAACCACTTGACCATATCACTTCCTGTAGTGGGCATCTTCTCTACTATAAGACTGTTTTATGCACTTATTCCCATTTGCAATTATTTCATCTATCTGTGTATTAGTTATCTATTGACGTATAACAAACTACACCTAATCACAGCAGCTTAAAACAAACATTTATCTCAATGTTTCTGTGGATCAGGAATACAGGAATGGCTTAGCCGGACGGTCTGGACAGAATCTTTCATGAGGTTGCCAGTCAACCTGTTGGCCAGGGCTACCGTCATTTCAAGGTTCAACAGGACTGAAGGATCCACTTCCAAATTCACTCATGTGGTTGTTGGCAGACCTCAGTCCATTCCTTATCAAGCGTGGTCCTCTCCACAGGCTGCCTGAGTGTCCCCACAACATGGCAGTTTCCCACAGAGGGAGTGATCCAAGACAGTACATCTAAGACAGAAGCTGAAGTCCTTTTTATAACCTAATCTTAGAAGTGATATATCATTATTTCTGCTGCATGATATTGATCACACAGACCAACCTTGGTAAAGTACGGGAGAGGACTACACAAGGACATGAATACCAGGAAGTGGGGATCATTGGGAGCCATATTGGAGATGACTAACCAGTCTGCTAATTTTCTGTGACTGCCTCCTCCACTAGAATGTACACTTCATGAGTGGAGTGGGGGGAAACCATCAGAGCTGCTCTCTGGTATAGTGCCTGCCGTATAACAGATTGTCAATAAATACTGAACAAATGTAATGATGATGGTGATAGGAATTCCAGAGGATGAACTCCCTATAATCCTTTCTTAGTCTCACACAAATTCCTAGTTACTATTCATGGTTAAATTGCCATTAAATAACTATTAAAAGCAGGACTATATCATAACCAAGAATACTCACTCATGTATATAATTTCTATATAACTATAAAAAGTGGACTTGGAAGGGAGCACCAAATTCATGAGAATGTTGGCCTTTGGGGAGAAGAAAATAATGGTGTTGGGACTGAAAATCAAATAGGGCTTTATTTGCAACATGTTCTTGTATTGACATTTTTATTGGGTCAATATTTAATGGTGAGCAGTCAATTCTGGGTGGTGGGAATATGGGGATTATCCATTGTCCTCCATATTTTAAAAACTCAAAATAAATAAGATACAAATTTTTAAAGGCTTAACCAATTGGAACATGTCTGTACTTCCTTTGGCTCTTTGCTCTAATTAAGGGTATATCTACCAACCCCACTCTCCACGACTCAGACCAAAACCTATTTTCTCCTGAAATTGTCAAGATTTTCTGATTTGAAGTTCTATACAATCACCTTGGTTCGCTGCTTCTGCACCTTCTGTATTTGTGTAGATAGAGCCACAGCTTCCTTGTGCTAAGGGAGAGCTGCCCAAGCAGCTGCAGCCTGGCCAGCAGCAGAAGACTGTGGTTACTGGCACTGGTTGTGACACACAATCCTCTGAGACCAGAATCCTGGGCCCTGGGCTCATTTCTAAAGCACTGGTGCCTCTTCCTTTAACAGAAGCCAGTAGTCACACTGGAACAACACTGGAAGGGCACATGGAAATTTTAAATCTGTAGGTAACAGATTATGTAACTTTTCCCTTTTATTTTGATCTCCATTCATGCTGTTTAAAAAGTAAGTTCAGAAAATCATTAACAACTCCCTTTTCAAAGGGAAGCCCAATGAAAACATGGACCATTGTGAATGAAAGCATTTTTAGCTGCTCTCTCAAAATAAATCACTGATGTTTATGGGAAAATTGGTGAGAGGCCATCTAAGAGGAAAGAATAGCATCTAGGTACTTCCCGGGAAACAAGGAAACCATCTGAGAGTGAGAATTAAGTCAAAAGCAGAATCAGCCTAAAGGAATGAATGCATTTTATACTCAAGTTCAATACCTTTCATGGTATTTTGTTCAGACTTAATTTCTTTTCATAACAATCCTGTCTGGTAACAATTCACTATACCTACTTCCAGTGTCCTGGGCCCAGGGAATGTATAGGTGGAAAATGCAGCCCAAACTAGTATGTTCCTTAATTCCAGATATCCTGAAAACTATACCCAAAGAGAAAATAGTGGGATAGAATAAGCCAGCTGAGAAATCACAAACTGCCTTGCCTATTCGGGGGAAAATTTAGGTATACCTTATGAGCACACTGTGGGATCCCTGGGTAGAGGAGCTTTCCAGGCCTTAAAGAAAGGGCTCATTTTTCTTTAAGTATAACTAATACTTTTCTAATAACAGGTCCTGTTAACATGAACTTTTCAAATTCCACAGGCCTGGCTCTACATGCTGGCCCTGCAATTTCTGAAGGACTCTAGGTCTCTCTGTAATTGGGTATCAATATAATCACTGGGGCTGCTGTAAGAACTAGAGGTAATGATATATATAAGGCACATAACAAGCGTTCAATAAATTACACCTTATTGGTCTTATAAAAGATATCCTGATTCCTAAAGTTTTATAAGAATCTATGACTCTTCATTAACATACCTTTGAGCCAGTCAGGATTTCCTGGTCCTAACCCAACAACTCAGGTTTGTTTCTCAGAAGAACTGAGGACTAGGAAAAAGGAATTAGGGAGATGTTGTCAGCTTGCCTTGTCCCATCTCTGGAACTTTCCACTCTGGAGCCTCTTACTCATTCTGTCAACAATCATTTATTGAAAATCTGTTCAAGACACTGGTGCAGAAGAAAATACAAATATGAAAAGTCTTTCTCTTCAGAGAACTTTCAATACAGGGTAGCAAACAAGAAATCAATGCTCACTAAGCAGAATCCCTGTAATATAATTTGCTTAAGAATTCAGTCATTATTAGTTTGCAGACCAGTTAACCCAGTCAATAGATTGTTCCCTATTGTTTCCCACACCCCCTTCATTCACATACTTGCCCAGCATCTAGAAACCCAACCCACTCTACCAACCCCAAAGGTGAAACGATCCTTCTTTACATTAACATCAAGCTGCAGGAAGAAATTACGTAAGGAGCCTTACTGCCCCTATGCCTCCAAATCTGCTGGGCCCTCAGAATCCTTCCAGAATATTTCATGTCCTTACTTTGTTGCTGGGCCCACTCTCCACAGGGACCACTCACTGCTCTCCTCAGATGGCCCAGTCAACAATCTTCCTTCCTCTCTGTAGGTGACATTGTCTCCTCCTTACAGTGAAACTCAAGGCCACCTACAACATTACCCAGGCCTGCTCTTCATTCACTCATTCAACAAATATTTATCAGAGCCTACTATGTACCTATGAGCCTGCACTGTGCAGATGTGGGAAATAAAAGAGAGCCAAGCAGCCATGGTCCCTGCCTACACGGACCTCAGTCTACTATTAAGTTACATATTCAGTAAAAATTACAGAAATTGCACACTTTGAAAGGGACTGAGAAGGAGAATTACAGGTATTGCAAGCCTTAGGGGCCAGAATAGTTTTCCTTAAGAAATGATCTATGAAGAACAATTGCAACAACAAAATTGACATTACAAAAGGGAAGAAGCAAGAAGCATCGCAGAGGCCCTGGGAGGAGAAGGAATTTGCATCCTTTGAGTTCCTAAATGAAGCCAGGTAGGCAAGATCAACATCGTACACGGCCTATGCCTACCATAAGGAGTTTTGGTCCCTAACCAGAACTCGTAACGAGGTTTCTAGAAGCGAATGCCATGATCAGGTTGACCTGCCCTGGGGCATCAGCGCAGACACGGGTCCGTTTTCGCCCAGCGCCTGCCATCAGCTGGTTCTCACCAACTTTGTTGGCAGGGTGACTGGATGAGCCGCGGGGCTGTTTCTCGGGTGTGGGGATTGAGGAAGGGCCTCTGCCGAGTGCGCTAAGCCATCCGCGGAGGCAGCGGGCGGAGCTGGGTCTGCCTGCGGCGAAGCGGGTGGCGGCCTGCACTGCGGACCTCAGGGGACCTGAAGCGCGACGAACAGTCGGCGCGCCTGGTACTCGTGCCGGCCGAGCTTTTAACTTCCGCGGAGGCTGCGTCTGGTTCTCGGCGAAGGGATCAAGGCCGCGCGGCCTAGCTGGCGGAGTCGGCACTCCTCCGTGGCGTGACCCAGAGCCTGCCGCAGCCCGCGGCGTACAGGTGAGACCCGCGGCCCAGGTGCGGCGGCCGGGGCCTGGCCCCCGAAAGCCCCTGAGCACAGCCCCGGGCGACCCCGCTGCGGCGCAGGCGGCCGCCATCTCCGGGTGGCGGCGGCGGCGCTGGAGCCGTGGGCGGTGTCTACGCTGCGGGTGAGAGCCTGCCGTGGGGCACACGGCCCGCGCAGGGTGTGTTTCGGGCGTGTACTGTCCGCCCAGCCGCGGGCAGAGGCGGGGACCCGGGCTGGCGGAGCCCCCTGCCCCGCCAGGCCCTGAGACCCGCCGCTCCGGCCTGTCCGCAACTACAAAAACCAATACTGGTCGCTGTCGAAAAAGTGGAACAGAAAAGCACAAGGAAGGAAGCACAAGAGCCGAATCCGTTCCCCAGAAATAACCCGAGTTAACATTAAGGTGTATTTCCTTCCAGTCCATTTTCCCTTAAATAAGCATGATCAGACTGTATTTTTGCAGGACCTGGATCAGAAAGTGCTATAACTTGGCTTCTTTTTATTTTAATACATTACACACATCTACCCATGGCTGTAAATGTTTTTCTACGTTTCGTTTTACTGACCGCACTAGGCTGCGTTCCTGTGTGCCAGGTGGACCTCTGCATCCTTCCCGGAAGCCTGGCCCGGGCTTGACCTTCAGTTTGTTGAGTGACAGGACTGTGATTTACTTAATGGATTCCCCCCCAGATGGTGAACATATAGGTGGTTTTCAGTTTTTAGCTGTCACAAAAGTATTTTGTTGGGCACTGTTCCATCTGTTTTTTTTGAGCATCACTGTTTAAAGTAACTCCTTCATTAGGCTTGTAGTATACGTTGCAAAATGCTTCTCAGAAAAGTTATTATCTTGTGTACCTCCGGTAGCACTTGGGGATAACTGGCTCCGGGAGCTTTCTGACTGACTTTGCTGTAGGTCCCAGTGCTTCACAAGGGACCTGACACACAGTGTCAACACCTGTTTGTCGAAGTGACCTGCCTTGTGGCTGGCCTTACCTAAAGCTTTTGCTGAAAAGGGAATTATGAGTATCTTAGGAATTTTTAAAACTGATTTACGTTTAGCCTGGAGAAACCACTACAGTCCCCAGTTAGGTTAAACCTAAGTTAACACACAATTCAAGGTGGGTTGGAGAAAAAGTGCAAACTTTTTAATGTTTAAGTCATATTCTGAAACATGGTGTTGGGTTGATAGGGAAGGGATTGTAAAAGATTACGCAGATGGGTAGTCACTGGATACTCAAAAAGCTTTCTTTGAAGATGTAAAAAGTTTTAAGGGAGTGACATTGTCCTCATCAGTGAAAATAAACGGAATTTGTTTCTCCATCCTTTTCATTTACATTTTTAAAACTTTGTGCTAAAATAGAGGGAATTTTTCTTTGTAATGATCGGTTTCCTGTTTGTCACGTGATCCTGGCTGTGCTGTAATCATCTTCTGCTCCCACCCCACCCCCCCAGTCGTGCACCCTCAGTGCCTCATACATAAGGGATTGGTAATTATTAGCATGCTGAATGAATTTAGAATATGACGTGTTTAGTAAGTCCAGTTTGTAACTTAGAGATCTGTGTGTGACAGTTCTTTCTCATTATTCAAATGAGTAAGGTAGAAATCAGTGACAAGGACAGCTGTGATCATCTCTTGGTTATAAGTGTAATCACATTCCCAGAAACACTACTGGCAGGGCACCTAGGTCTTTTTTTCTTTTTTAACAACTTTGTTGATATGTATCACATACCATATAATTCACGCATTTGATGTGTACAATTCAATTTTTTGATGTATTACAGTATTACTTTTTTTCAGTTGTGGTAAAATATATATGACATAAAATTCGCCACTTTAACCATTTTTAAGTGTTAACAATTCAGTAACATTAAGTATAGTCACAATGTTGTGCAACCATCACCACTATTTCCAAAACTTTTCAACACCATAAACAGATACTTCATATATAAATGTTGAATATTTGAATGAAGGTTGATAGTTTAGAGAAAAAAATTTTTAAATAGGAGTGATGTTGATTTGTAATCTCTCTTCTGATTTGTGTTCTCTTTTATACCTATATGAAAAGTTATTATAATTAAGATGATACCATGCCTTATGTTAGTATGACAATTCTTGAAGTTCCTTATAATGGAAAACTGGGCAATTTTTTTCAATTTTGAATGCTGAATCACTGAGCTGTCTAGAGTCTCTAAAACTTGTGGAGCAAAATTTGAATGATATCCCTAAGTCCACTCTGATTTGCAAAGGATGCTTATCCATGTTGTTACGCTATTTGGCTTACTCTATTGCGCTCTATTCGCTTTGCTTTCCTAGTTGCAGGATACCCTCCACTTTCATAGGAGATATCCTAGGGTTTCCAAAGACTAGAGCGATCTACAATTTGTAAGTTCCTAATTTAAAAAAAAAGAAAAAGAAAGAAAGAAAAGAGGGATTTGTTTTAGGTACAAAGTGTTTTTGAAATTTACATTCTAAAATTCTTAGCTTTTCTTTGCCTGTTGTATTGCTTTTATGGGTACTAATCTCATCCTTAACATCTTTATAAAAACTCTTTGTGGCTTCTGGCTGTTTCCAGCCAAAGAAGGTTGGCAATCTCCTACTTTTAACAAGGAGAGACTACCCTTGGGCATATACAGGGAGAAGGCTAGGCTAGGGTAGATCCTGGGAGCAAAAAATAGTGAGCCTATTTTTCAGTGGGTTAGGCTGGGTACAACTGTTAATTCGAAATCTTCAAATGTGGAGGGTTTCCTATGCCTGTGAGTATATCTGTGCCTCTGATGTCAGTAAAACTTAACTAGCCTTAAAGCCCAGTTACTGTTTAGTTAATTGCACAATGCTGAGCTCTAGTTTTGGTGTGGGCCCTGCCAGTGACCTGAGCAAACCACATAACTGATGGTGGATTCATTATTGGCACTAGTAAATTAAGTGGGCTTGAGTAAGCAAGTAAATTGTTTGCTCTTAGAAAGTGAACTAGCATATCCCTGGCTGCTTCGTGCAAACTCAACATTTCTTTGAAGTTTTCCAAAAAAAATTTTTTTAAATTATATATTCTATCATAATATAACCTTCTAAAATTTAATATACAAATTGCATTTTAAATTTGTTACCACCCTGTAACACCGATACTTCCAGACGATGCATTGTTTATCCTGGAGTTCTATGTATTCCCTGACCCACTGCTTCATACCCTTGGGGCTTCTTGTGTCTCAATTTGGGAATAATGGGACCCAGAGGACCTCTTGGTCTCTTGAAGCTCTGACGTGGTATAATACTTGAAATAAACCAGTGTTTAGTCTCTAGTTTTAGGAAATTATAAATCCATAACATGGAAAAAAATATGATTTGCCAATTTGCATGACTTCTTTCTCTGAAAATTAGAGTTTGCAATTCTATTGTATGTAAAAGCTGTTTCATTAGAAACTGCATGCAATTTAAGAAATGGATTGCAAAATTAGAACAATCCCTTTGCAGATGTCATCTTTGTTGCTCTCAATCTTTCTTTGCTGCAATTCTGCTTTTTTCTTTCCTGGCTGCTAATTGGATTAAAGACTGTTTGCCAACCATGGCATCTGGAGATGACAGTCCTGTCTTTGAAGATGACGAAAGGTAAATGTCTCGCATTGCAATAAAACTAGCTTCTGAAACTTTCAAGATGGTTTTAATCATTCAAAAGAGTTATTTATCCAGGCTACTTTTTTAAGGACACATTTTGTAAAATTGCAGAATGTGTGGTTTTGCCCTTTTATGATGTAGAACAAGGGTAAACACCTGGCATGGAGGTGGCCACCACTAACATAGCAGCCTTTCCCAAAGGACCTGGATGTAAGGTCTCTAAATCCCTGTCAGCACAAAGTTCTCAGCAATCACTTCAAAATGATATAAAACTTATTTAGGGTCTCTGAGTTAGAGCATACAAAGGAGATTAAAGGGAATGGAGAGACTAGGATGTAGTGAAGAGAACAGGCTCTGGAACCAGAGTCCTAAGTTTAAATCCCATCTGCCACTTACTATCATTGTGACTTTAGACAAGCCCTTAGCCTCTCTAAGCCTCAGTTTCCTCATCTATGAAATAGGGATAATAATAGTACCCATCTTATGGTGAGGATTCCATGAGTTAGTATGTGTAAAGCTCTTAGAACTGTGATTGGCATACAGTAAACACTTAACTGTTAGCTATGATCATTAAAGCTGTAATGTTACTTCTCTCAAAGCTAAAAACCTATATCAATATCAAAATATTACTTATATTTGCATTATACATGTCTTTCACATAAGGCACATATATATCGTTTTGTATTAAAATATTAATATCAAAAATATGTGTTTAAATTGTGCCAGAAACTTCTGATAAAATAGAACCCTTTATTTTTTTTTAAATAAGATTTCCTATACTAATGACAAGAATGACTATTTTCCATAACATTTTAATCTGTATTATAGGACATTTCTTCCATGACTTCTCTTTTTCTCAGTATAATAAATTAGAACCTTTTTGTTAAAATGAATTCTTACTCATTGGTTTAAGTATAAAAGGTTTGGAGAACTCTTGGAGTGATTTGAATCTGAATACGAAAAACCAAAATTAAATACTTTCCTTTTTAAATGAGGGGAGGAAGAAGTAGAGACCTTTTTACTGACCTTTCCAAGCATTATTCTGTAGCCTAGCTTAGATTACTATTGTGGATAAACAGATAGATTCTTAATCCTCTTAATATTAAGGTGACTTTGTTTGGAGTTATCCGACTATATACCCATATATAGTAGTTTCATCTTAAAGGAAGAGTGTGTAAAAGGAAGAAGACAGTCCATGTACTACGAGTAGGATTTCTTAAGTAATATTACTTTAAGATTTTGTCATCTTAAAATCTTAGGGGTTTTAAAAATCTGATATTTTCATCTTGGAAGGATTAATTGTGTTTTGGGCCAAATGTAATTGCTTTGTTTTATCCCCTTAGCCCTCCTTATAGCCTGGACAAAATGACAGATCTTGTAGCCGTGTGGGATGTTGCTTTAAGTGACGGAGTCCATAAGATTGAATTTGAACACGGGACCACATCAGGCAAACGAGTGGTGTATGTGGATGGGAAGGTAGGAAAAAAATATGTTACTTTGTAAAACGTGGTATGCAGAGAAGGTTGATTTTGTTAATGTAGATTCTTTATATGTGAATTTGGGCTTACAGTGTTTATCTTTATAAATTGGCCTGCATCATTTTTCTGTACAAAGTGAACTAATAATAGTTAACAGAATTCATAGACTCTACCATTTATTATTTAAACTTAATATGCCTTTTTTCTAAAACCTTTGCATCATGAATGAATTCAATTACATCTAACTAGCATTGTCATTTGCTCACTTTAATTATATTTTTCTAAAATTAAATACTACATTTTATTCCATTTGTGTGTTTTCAAATTTTCTATTTTATTACTTAGGAAGAGGTAAGAAAAGAATGGATGTTCAAATTAGTGGGCAAAGAAACCTTCTGTGTTGGAGCTGCAAAGACAAAAGCAACCATAAATATAGATGCCATCCGTGGTTTTGCTTATGAATATACTCTGGAGATTAATGGGAAAAGTCTCAAGAAATATATGGAGAACAGATCAAAAACCACCAATACTTGGGTATTACATTTGGATGGTGAGGATTTTCGAGTTGTGTTGGGTGAGTCCTATTTCTGCAGAATTGATTGACTTTTTCTGATGGTTGTTTACTTGCTCTGACTGTCCAGACCTTTTATGGGAACTATGAATAGGAGACGATAAGTGCAGGTCTATTTTTAATGTGCTCTGTGTGAATGAAGTATTCATTTAATTGACTGATTTATATATTAAACATAAAAGCCAGATTTTATGGTGATGGATTTGAGGATTGTTAACTTGGGTTTAAAAAAATATTGATGTAGACATTTGTTATTATTTGATATTTCACTTTAAAAGCATGCCTAAAGGCCGTTGGAAATTTAAGATTCCTCAGTAAGATGGGAACTTTTCTCCAGGGTTAGGACTGCAGCAGATCAAAATTGTCAGTCCAGATAAAGTACATTAAAAACTAAGAAGTGATAAGCTGTTGATCTTTAAGCAAAGTTCTGTTGTTACAGATTGCCATCTGTGCTTAGTTTCTATTGGCCCTCAAAATTTGTGTGACAAATATTTACCAGTTATTACCTTTTCTCTTCTGGTTACTCCTAGTATTTCCTGCTTCTAAGTTAAGACTGTTTAGATTATCTCATTAATTCACTGATTGATTTCCTTTGATAACAATGAATACCGTACCTGCTAAATGACAGTGAGTGTACCATTCCCTAAGGATGCATAGGTGAAGAGACCTTGTCTACGCTTTTAAAGAGTCTACAGTCTAGTCAAATGCTAGTAAACATCTTTAAAAAAAAAAAAAAAAGTTTTAAGATTGAAAAATGTTTATCAAGTAATAAATGCACATAGTTGAAAAAAAGAAACCAAAGACTCTTATATAGCTTATTCAAGAAACTGGATCAATTTGTCTTGAAGAGCTTCCTATGGTCTGGATTTTGTTGACTGCATTCCTGTGGTGTTCCTGTTTTTCATATTTCCTGTGAATTTGCAGTTGACTTTGAAGAATTGGTCAAATTTAGTGTTTTCTTTTGTTTTTTTCCTGGCAAGACCACTTTATAGGTTGTGCTTGCAATCATTAATACCTAGTGCTTACACCCATTAATTCATTAGCAGTTGCCAAATGATGATATTCTGATTCCATCCTTCCTTATTCATTAGCTGGAATACGTCTATAATGAGAAACTTTCACTACAATTCGGTTACGCAGAGGTACAGTTTGTATAAGAAATGTAGGATAACTGCTTGTTTTCCCTTTATCAGTTTTCAAAATATTGAATTGGCTCCTTATTCTCCTCCAAAAGTGATTATTTAGGTTTTTTCAAATCATTATTAACTCATAGACTTAAACATTTTGATGTATTTCAATACATTGCAGTTATTACCCTTACTGATGTTGATGCTCAAATTGTCCCATTTTTGGCCAATGGGATACTCTTTAGATTGGCTCCTGAATCCTTTTGACACATCCTTGGGAGACTTTGATAGCTTCCTTGCTATCTGGTGTGACAAAATGGGCTCATTTCGAACATTTCCTGCCCAGAACTGGAATCACCCATTTCTCTAAGGAGACCTTGTTTTCTTGGAGGAAAATGGTATTTCAAGAGCATAATCTGGGCATTCCTCAATGATGCTCATTCATTATTTTTAGGTTGTCAGTGGATGGAGCAAAGAAATTATATACATGGATGGATGGATGGATGGATGGATGGATGGATGGATGGATGGTGAAGAGAGGGAGGGAGGGACTTTTTATAGATAAAATAGCTTATGAGTTCATACTGATACTTGTAATTCAAATTCAGGAATATTAGCAGGTTTTTACTTAAACTTATCTAATATCTGTATGTCCTTTCTTTCATACAGAGAATTTTCCTTCTCAAGGATACAGAAGATGATGCACTTAGAATATAATTTACTCATTTGCTTTGTGCCGCATTACATACATAGTAGTTTCCATTAACAATGCAAATACTACCACCATTAATACAATTATCAAAACAAATTTAAAACATTTTTTGCATATCATTTTCCAATTTTATTGTATCTGCATTATCAGAACATATAGTCATTATATAGTATTCCTGTTTCTTCCAAACCACACTTAATTCTATAAGTAAATATTTATATATTTCTTTCAAGTCATTAGATTACTCCTGTCTGATCATTTTGATTGCCTGAAACTTGTTCTCTAGTACATTTCTTAGGAATATTAACAATAGTGCTTGAATTCTTGCATGTTGATGACATTTGTGTCTTTTATATTTGAAGCTCAGTTTGGCTAGATATAATGTTCTTGGCTCATGTTTTCGTTCCTTAAGTATCTTAGGTATATTACCCCACTTTTTTCTGGCATAAACTTACTGTCAAAAAGTCTGATGATGATCTGATTTTCTTTCCCTTAAAAGTGCCTTCTTGTTTTTGTCTAATTTTACTAGAATATGTCAGGGTAATGATCATTCTTGGTCAGTTTTCTCAAGTACATACATGGTAAATATTTTCAATATGTAGAATGAAATTTTTTAAGTTTTCTTGAATTACAGTTTTAATATTAGTTCTGTTCCTTTGCTTTGGTTTTCTTCCTCATGGACGCCTATGGTATAGATGTTGGGTCTTTAGACCTATCTTCTAAATGTGTCAGGTTCTCTCACATCCTCTATCTCTTCCCCCCGCCTCTTCTCTCTCTCTTCTTCCTTTCTGCCTGCCTACCTGTCCACCTAACTTCCTTCCTTCCAATCTCCCTCTTCCTTTCTTCTAAAATTAAGATTTATTTTCTAAAGCAGTTTTAAGTTTAAAGAAAAATTGAGCAGAAAATACAGATTTCTCATATACTCCTCTATCTGCCCCCCCCCATTTTCCCTATTATTCACGTCTTGCATTGGTGTGATACATTCATTACAATTATGTAGCAAACCAATATGGATACCCTATTATTAACTGAAGTCCATAGTTTACATTAGAATTCACTCTTGCATTATACGGTTCTATAGGTTTGCCAAATGTATAATGTCATGATCTGCCATTAGAGTATCAATACAGGATAGTTTCGCTGTCCTAAAAATCCCATGCTCTTCCGTATCCATCCTCTCCTCCTTCCCCGCCCAACTCCTGGCAACTGCTGATCTTTTTTACTATCTCTATAGTTTGCCTTTTCCAGTATGTACATAGTCATACAGTATGTAGCTTTTTCAGGCCTAGCATTTTTTCTTAGTAATAGGCATTTAAGATTCCTCTATGTCTTTTCATGGCTTGATAGTTCATTTCTTCTTATTGCTGAATAATAATCCATGGTATGGATGCACCGCAGTTTGTTTATCCATTCACCTACTGAAGGATATCTTGGTTGCTTCCAATTTTAGGCAGTTACGAAAAAAGCTGCTGTATAAACATTTGTGTGCAGTTCAGTATGTGGACATAAATTTTTAAATCAGTTGGGTAAATAACTGGGAGCTGTATTGCTGGATCATATGGTAAGAGTACGGTTAGTTTTCTAAGAAATCACTAACCTGTCTTCCAAGGTTTTTGCGTCCCCCCAGCAATGAGTGAGCTCCTGCTGCTCCACGTCCTTGACGGCAGCGCTGTAATGTTTTGGATTTGGGGCATTCTAATAAGTGTGTAATGATAGCTCAGATTAATTTGTAATTCCCTAATGATAATATGGTGTTGAGCATGTTTTCACATGCTTATTTGTAATCTGTGTATCTTTAGTGAGCTGTTTGTGCAGACTTCTCCCCTTTTTAAAATTGGGTTGTTTTCTTATTGTTGAGTTTTAAGAGTTCTTTGTATATTTCAAATAAGTTCTTTATCATGTGTTTTGTAGATACTTTCTCCCAGTCTGTGGTTTGTCTTGTCATGTCATCTTTCTTTCTTTTTGATTTTTAAAATGTCCCCCGTTTCATCTTCTGTTTCTGTTAGGAATAATTTATTGTTTTTTTGGCTTTGTGTTCCTTTTAGTTTAGTCTTCATTTCTGAAATTATTTTTATTTCTAATTCTTGACTGAATTCTACTACTTCATTTCTCAGAGTGTTTCTAATCTTTGTTATTCTTTCATATCTTGTATGATTTTCTTCATTTCTTTTAGCTCACTTGGAAATCGTATTTCATCTTTTTTGTAAACATCTTTCTGATGCTTTCATTATCTGTAATGATTGTTGTTCTTTTTTCTTATAATTTTTTATGGAGCTAGCGCTCAATACCTTTCTTTGCTCATTTTTATATGAATTTCAGTTTTTCTGAACTTCTAGAAGGGAGTGTGGTTTTGGTTAGCTTTTTAAACTTCAGGTTCTGGAATTCTTTTTTCTGTTGTTTTTGGATAACGTTAAAAACCATAGGAGCATACTTTCTGACATGCCTGCTATTTCCTTCTCCACTTTTTTCTAGATCTTCTTTTTCCTTTACTCTGGTGTTCCTGGGCTGCTAAATTTGGATTCTCTTCCCAGAAGTTTCTTCTCAGCGTGGGGTTTTGTACTGGAAGGCTGGGAGGGCCACTGTGTGAATAGCAGCTGACACTGGCAGGGGTTTTATACATTTTAACAGTGGATGACTCATAGGAGGTGCGTGGAGAGGTCTGAAAGGGCCAAAGCAGTCTGGGCCCCATTATATAACTTGCTAAATTTTATATTGAGAAGTTAAAACAGAAGAAGGCCCAAAAAAGTTCTTAATAACAAAAACAGTACCATGTACTGAGAGGCCATATTCTGCACCAGATACTATGCTAGGCATTTTACATAAATCATTTCTAATCCTTATAACAACCTGCAAGAAAAGTGGTATCACTTCATTTTACCCACAAGGAGATTGAGGCTAATTGAGGCCCAGAGTGGTGGCGACTTGCCAAAGGCTACGCTAGTAAATAATGAAGCTGGGATTTGAACCCAGGGCTCTCTGACCTCAAAGATCCTGTCCTTTCTTTTTCACCACCTAAAAGATGTGAGGCATGTAAAGGGGTCCGAAGATAGCATTGGTCGGCATTGTTAGGTCTGGGAGTCGCCACACGACTCAACACTGTGGGAGGAAAATAAAGACAGCAAGAGGAAAGTACTAGTATGCTAGTACTTCCCCAACTTCATGTAGGGAGGAAATTCTCTCTCTGCTCTGTAACCTTGCACTTCTGTGAAAGCAGTTACTGAACATACCTGCTCAGGACTTCTCTGCAGACTCCCCAGCCATCGGTCATGTGGGCTGAGGGAATTTGCAGGCAGGCAGCGCTGGGGAGGCTCCAAGGTCTGAATCCACTTCTGAGCCATAACTGACTTGATGCTTTATCAGATCGATATGTTCTTTTATTAACGTATACTTTTGAATAGGTGATTCATAATTCAGAAATCAAAATGATATAAAGATACATTGAGAAATCTTGCTTTCACTCCTGTTTCGGTCCACCATTTCCCCTATAAATATAGCTATGTTTAATAGTGAATGCTAGTGTTTCTTTATTCAGATTCAAGCAAATATGTTTTATTACTTCCTTATTACATATAATCATCTTTATTATTGATTTATTAATATATTCTGAAGATTCCTTTCTCTCATTACATAGAACTTTCTCATACTTTTTAAAATAGCTGCAGGGTAAATTTCAATAGTAAATAAAATAGTTTAACTCATTCCCAACAGATAGGCACTTGGGCTGTTTCTAATTTGTTGCTGTTTGAAGCACTGTTAAATGAATAGCTTTGTTCACATGCCTCTTGGAATATAGGCACATCTCTCTTTAGGACAAATTCCCAGAAGAATAATTGCATTTGTCATCTGAGTAGATTTTGCCCAGTTGCCCTCCATGGTACTTCTACCATTTTGTACTCTCACTACCTATTTTCCCACGGGTTCTCCAACAAAGCATGTTGTTGGATATTTGATATTCTGCTAGGTGAAAAATGGTATTTCAGTGTTGTTTTCATTTTCCTTTTTCAAAATTGAGGTTGAGCATCTTTTCATGTGTTTAAGATCCTTTTGTTTCTTTTCTGATAGTGCCTGTTCATGTCCCTTGACCCATTTTTCTTTTTCTGAGAATTTTTATAAGAGTTTATTTGAGCCATACTGATGACATGTGCCGGGATGCAAGATCTCAAATGCTCAGCCCTGGACCCATTTCCTTTTGGGTTGTTGGCCTTTTTCTTGATGGCTTGGAGTCTTTTATTACTAACACTAGTGCTGTCTGTGCTGTTTCAAGTATTTTTTCCCAGTTTGTCATTTATTGTATGGCTTTGCTTATGTGTGTGCATGGTGTTTTCTTTTTTTTTCAGTCATGTAGAAATCTTTTTCACTTTCATGTAGTCAAATTTATTCCATTTTTCTTTTATCGCTTCTGGATTAGTGTTCTTCAGAGGCATGTTAATCGCTATTATAGAAAATCTGAGCACACGCCCATGTTCAGTAGGCATACTAAATAAAATTCCAATTTTCATGATCATCGTGGTTCATTTTAGCAATGTGTAACCTGATGTGTTGGGACAAGCTGGGTTTCCTTGCAACTACGGTTGTAGATGCTTCCTATTCTGGCTGCCATTTGGGCACCCTGCCCCTATCTGCTGGGCCCCTCTGCCTTTCTCTGTCTCCCTCTAGCCCAGCCTAAAGTCATTTGTCCATTCTCTAAGCGAGGCTCCCATCTCAGGGTGTGGAAGAATCCCCTTTAGGACTGTGTTCCCGAGTAGATGGCCTGTCAGTGGCAAGCCAGGTACTGGTATTTCAGCCTTGACCCCCAGGCAAGTTGTTGACCCCTGGGCTCCTTGTGCACACAGGCCATGCTTCTCTCTAGTCTTCATTCTAATACCCAAAGCTCCTCTTCTGCTTGCTTGAGGAGTGCAGTCTTCTCTCCTGCCCTTCCCCAGGGCACTACCATTCACAAGTGGGCCTGGGGATCCTCTCCCCCAAATGCATGTGCATTTGTGCACAAGCACACACATATACGCACCTCCCTGAAGTGAGCTTGGCCGCTTAACACCCAGGTGTATCGTGGCAGCATTTTGCTCTATTGTGTTAGCACTGTCCTTACACAATCTACCAGGTACACCTGTCGTTTTTCTTACAATCCACTATTTCCCTAATGAGAAACCATTACAAAAATGAATAGAGATGATTTTGCTATCCAGTAAGAAATTTAAGGCTAAATTTCTAAATCTGACAAGCTGTCTATCCTATATGAACACTATGGCAGCCTTTTTTGTGGTCTCTTTGTACCATCATCCAGTTGGGTCAGTGTGAGAGACGGGGAAACATCTAGTCACTGATATTAAATGACATGGCGTGTGGAAAGTTCCCTCCTCACATTCATCTGTGTGCATCCTCCTTTAAAGATTGTGCTTCAGTATTTATTTTGTTTAACAAGTCTTCATCAGTTTGTATTGGGACCATGATTTTCTCTTCAAATTGTTTTGTTTCATTTTGATTTTGCCTGTGAACAAATAGTTTCTTCAAATTTAGAAGATTTGCAAAGCTATGAAAAGTTAATGGACTTTTAGAAATCCAGTGTGTCAAACTTTTCCTAAAATAATAACTATAAAGAGTTAGCTTTATCTTTAAATCATAGATTATAATTTTTAAAATTTGTTACTTTTACAGAAAAAGACACTATGGATGTATGGTGCAATGGTAAGAAAATGGAGACAGCAGTAAGTCGACCTTTTGATTACTCTTAGCACCATGTGTATAAGTTACTGTTGAAATGTTGCTACATTTCCTAATTATGGAGATTTTATAATTAACCGTCTTCTTGGTTGAAAATAAAAAGCAGATGAATTCCTCCAGACTCCAAAATCTGAACCCTTTCCTGGACAGTGCCTGTTTAGAAACAGTTTACATTGTGAGCTTACACCAATCTCACTCTACCTTTCTTTTCTTGGACCAGCATGTCCTATAAGATCCCCATGAAAAAAAATCCTCCCCCCAAAATTATGTCTCCTGTGTTTATCCATGTTAAAATTGTGCTTTATGCCACTGCTTCTCAAATTTGCATGCATAGAAATCACCTGGGATCTTGCTAAGATGCGAATTGACGCCAATGTCACTGGTCCACAGGTGACATTTTGAATAGAAGGCTTTACACCATTCGCCCAAAGCAGATGGTACTTTCCTCAAAACGAAGTTTTTGAAAAAGAAGTGATGCACCCAATGTCAGATGATGACAAAAAGGCAGATAGGAAAGGGCGCTGTCATGAACCCCAGAAGACGAGTGGCATTTGTAGACTGGCAGTGCTAAGAGGCTACCCACTCACTGCAGCCAAGCATGATGAAATCCCCATCTAAATCCCGATGTGTTTGGCTTTTGCTATCAGCTGCTTGCACTGGTAATGCTGTGGGTGGGATGAATGTAGGAGTGTATTTCAAGTGGGAATGAAAGAACAGTGGTACAGCGTACCCAGCATGGGAAGTGGAAGCAGAAGAGTCTATCATGGAAATGGAGGGTGGGAGTAGGAGCTGAAATCATTGGGTGGAAATGCCCATGTGTTATGGGTCTGCTGGCAAGCAAGGGGGACTATCCTTGAATCCAGCTTTCATGCTGGCTTCCGGTGAACATGAGGATTAGAGAGGAGCAGCTCTCTTCTGTAG
This sequence comes from Rhinolophus sinicus, assembly GCF_057876585.1. Taxonomy (NCBI): domain Eukaryota; kingdom Metazoa; phylum Chordata; class Mammalia; order Chiroptera; family Rhinolophidae; genus Rhinolophus; species Rhinolophus sinicus. The sequence goes on from NC_142505.1 coordinate 37,149,772, forward strand.
TCCATTTTAGCTAGTTGCACAATTGTAGTTGCTGCCATTATCTCCTTTATCTATTATAAGTATAGGAAGGTGAGAAGAGCTGCTTGGTCTGGTCTGAATTTATTCTGCAGACTACTTAGAACCTGTGGCTCTTACAGCTGTCTGCTTCTGAGGAAGTGCCTAAGCCAGAAATCAAGTTACAAAGCTGAATGCTTTTCTGTTTCTTAACCCTGGTATTAATTGTGGAAGGGAAATTTAACCAGGATTCACTCAAAATTGATCCTCTGAGCTTGAGCAGTTAAATCTACTGATAGAGGTTTCTTTTATGCAGAGAGGCTTGGAGAGCTCGTCAGTGTTTTATGGCCCCTCTTGGGACAGCTTCATTTACCAGTAACCTGGGTGGGGTACCTACTGTGTGCCCAACACCACACCTGGTGGTCCTTCTCGTTCTCGCTTTCTTCCTTCCCTGAAATTCTCTAGATGGAGAATGAGCAGTTTTGAATCACATTCCTTCCCACCCTCAAGGATTGTCCAGGGCAAATGTAGAAAGAATGTTGTTTTATAGTATCAAGAATGTGGCTGTACATAAGAAGTTGAAAATAATGTTCATCCTCAACGTCTTTGTCCCTCAGTCATTGACAGGAAACCACAAGTGTGTGAACAATAGCTCTTCATCACCCAGTTGCCACCTCACGGTAACTACAGCCGAGCTTGCAGGGCAGTTTTGGCAGCTCCGCATCTGGGCAGCTTCCCCAGTATATGCACACCTGCTCTTGCTGCATTTGAGTTACAGCGTATTTTTCTCCTTTTTCTTTTTATCTCAAAGCATCATGACCGAATGTCTGTCAAACAGCCAAGAAGCTACTTCCAGAGATTGTATTACTCGACCATTGTCCTTCCCTCTAAATTGATCTTTACAGAAGTATGACCTAAAGGCATTCTCCAAAGCTCAGTATGAGGGTGCAATGAACACGCTGCACTCCAGGGCCAGACCGACCCAGTCCTTGTGCTGGTGTTCAGTACACTTTCCATAAAGAGCTATTGACCAAATTCTTCTCAGAGCTAGGAAAACTTCTCTCACTGATGCATGCTGTGCTTTCTTTGGTTAGATGTTAGCTACAGGACTTGGCTCTGTCTGCTTCGGCTGCCAGAAAGCCCACAGCCAAGTTTTAAGTCTGTGGTTTCTTTGCTTTCTGGCACAATTCATTTTTATCCTCTAAGCCTCCTCTTTTTCTTTCCTTCTCTATACTGCTTTGCCCCTTTCTTTTTACTCCAAATCAGTGCTATTCAGTAGAAATATAAGTCACAGTTATGAGCTTCATATGTAACTTTTCTAGTAGCCATATTTTAAAAGTTTTAAGGTGAAGTTCATTTTATATTTGATTTAGTCTATCAAAAATAGTATAATTTAATATGTAATCAATATAAAAAGTTTTTAGTGAGTTATGTTTACATTCTTTGTTTCATACTGTCTTCCAAATCCAGTGTGTATTTTACACTTAAACAGAATATCTCATGTCAGACTCACCACATTTCAAGTGCTCAATTGCTGCATATGGCTAGTGGCTGCTGTACTGGACAGAGCAGGTCTAGATTTCGCAGTGCTTGAGTTTGTTATCGGTGTATTTTATTGAAAGCCACCCAACACCCTGAGGAATCAGATTTTCAGAGTGGTTAAGACCACACCACTCCGTACTGACTAGGACCTTCAGCAAGTTCTTTAACCACTCTGTGCCTCAATTTCCTCATCTATAAAATGAGGATAATAGTACTATCAGGGTTATTGTGAGGACGCAATGAAATAATGCATGTAAACTGTTCTTTGTGTACAATAACTAATAAAGGTTTGCTGTTATCTTTTTTCAAAATTATTCTGTCTACGTAGTATATGTTACAGACATATAGTCATTAGGTGTATGTTTTCTTTTCCCTCTGAAACATAAAATTCTTCAGTTGTAGGGAGTACAGACAAAAAACCTTCAATGCATAGCAGAATGTAAAAACATCTAAATACAAGCTTCTAACAAACTTTGCAAAGCCTAACATTTAGCTAATATATACTTCATTATACCACCTGTTTAGATGGTGTTAATGCTTAGACAAAGATAAATGCTCCTGAACACTAATTCCTCCTTCTTTTGTTGGCAGGGTGAGTTTGTAGATGATGGGACTGAAACTCACTTCAATATTGGGAACCATGACTGTTACATAAAGGCTGTCAGTAGTGGAAAGAGAAAAGAAGGGATTATTCATACTCTCATTGTGGATAATAGAGAAATCCCAGAGATTCTTGAATGACTTCATGTTAATGAACATTAAGAAGTAACAAACAGGACTTTTAAATTACTATGGTAATTAAATAAGTTCACTATGTACTTCTCGATACATTTAGTCTGCCATCTTTTTATTTTTTTAGTTACTTGAAACTGTAATGTTCCAAGGGTCAGAGGAAAAAAATAATTATGTACAATTTTAAAAACCTGCAATTTTTTAAATACTGTAAAAATGTTTTAAAACCAAATGGAAAATAAGATATGGACCAAAATCATTAATGTTTTACAAGAAGAACTTTTACTATAATAAACACTGTAAGATAAAATTGGTACTGCTTGATTTGTTTCTAAAAATTATGTCTTCATATGTTTCTAATCTGTGCAGATAGGTTGTCTCTCTCGTTTAAAGCAGTTGGTACACAATGATATTAGTTTAAATGGAGAAAATGAGTAATTTTCTATCTGGAAACTTAATATTAAGGAAATGTCAATTCGTGTCGCATATATTCCAGTACTAATCCTTTGACTGTAGCCTTTCCCTTATAGCAGTAAGTACAACATGTACAACAGAGGAACAAGCACCCCAGTCATCCCTTCAATTTCACCCAGTATCTGCTTCCTCTCATGAGCCCTGAGGGCTGGTAGCGCATACCACTGTATCCTCCAGGACCTAGCATGCCCCTCACAAACGGGAGACAGTGACATTCACGTTACTGAAGCTCAGAGGAGATACACATGTGGCATCATCAGCATATACAGGCGTACTTCAGAAATATTGTGAGTTTGGTTCCAGACCATTGCAACAGAGCAAATATTGCAAAAAAGGTGAGTCACATGAATTTTTTGGTTTCCCAGTGCATATAAAAGTTGTTTGTACTGTAGTCTATTAGGTGTACAATAGCATTATGTCTTAAAAAACCAATGTGCATACCTTAATTAAAAAATACTTTATTGCTAAAAAATGCTAACCTTCATCTGAGCCTGCTGGAAAAATGGGGCCAATAAACTTGCCTTTGTGGCAGGGTTGCCACAAACCTTCAATTTGTAAAAAAAAGCAAAACAAAAACGCAATGTCTGTCTGTGAAGCACAATAAAACGAAGTAGGCTTGTAGATAAGGTTTATAGCAGTGGGAATGGATAACATCCACTAGAGAGCTTATAGAGAAAAAAGGGCGGGGAGCCTAAAATTAAACCCTGAAGAGCTATAGCATTTGAGACTGGCTAAGGGCAAAGGGAGATCTTCATTAAATAAGGAAACTCTGAAACTATGAAACAAAAAAGCAGACATATTTATCTAGAAGTTTAAAAGTTGTATGGTAAAGATACCATGAACAAAGCCAATATACAATATATTTGGAGAAAATATTGTAATGTAGATGCCAAGAATCATAAATACATAAATATGCAAGCAAATGAGACAGGACAACATGAATGGGTATACAGAAATAACCAAAACAGAAACAGACCTACTGGGGCTTCAGATTAAGAGTTCATCAGATGTAGAGCGTCACATAACTATGTTTAAAATGTTCAAGGTAATAAAAGACATCTGAGGATTTCAGAGGGAACAGGAAAATTTAAAAAAAAAAGATAACAGAAATGAAAAATAAAAATTGGTATAACTATATCAGTATCAGTTAAAGTAGACTTTTAGGCAAAAGCGTTACCAAAAATATAGAGAACACTTTAAAATATTTTAAATGATTCAATTTACCAGGGATATAAATCAACTCTAAATTTGTATGCACCTAATAACATTGTCTCAAACTCTATAAAATAAAAATTGACATAATAGGCAAATCCAAAATCACAGTGGGATATTTCAACTTACCTCTCTCATAAATGCTCGGCAAAAACTCAGTGAAGATACGTAAACTTAACACAATAAGCAGAATTATTCTTATGAACATATGTAGAACACTTGCACTAATTGCAGACTATGGATATTTTTCACATGCACACTGAACATTTATAATACTTGACCATGTTGTGGGTCATAAAAACAAGTCCCAAAAATTTGGAAGAATTGACATCTTACAGAATATGATCTCTCAATGCCATGCAATCAATCTAAAAATCAAAAAAATGGTAATGAGAAAATCCATGAGTACTTGAAAATTAATAAATATACTTCTAAATAACCAGTAGCTCATGAAGAAACCAAAATAAACTAGAAAATGAACTGAATGGTGATGAAGACTTCATATCAAAACTTACGGGATGCAGATAACGATTGTTATTGTTAAGAGCTAAAATCTATCAGCTAAGCAACCATCTTATAAAACTGGAAAGGAGGAATAACAGCAAACACAAATAAACTAGAAGGAAAGAAATAATAAGTATAAAAGGAGAGTAGAAAACAAACATACAACAGAGGATTAAAAAAAGCCAAAAGTTGATTCTTTGTAAAGACCAATGCAATTGAAAAACCTCAAGTGAGATTAAGTAAGAAAATAAAGAAGGCACTAATCAATCCCAAGAATGTAAAGAAGGCACAAGAATGTAAAAGAGGACATCACTACCAACCCTGCAACATTAATAAACTCTTAATGCATGAATTATTTATAAAGATCAATTTGAAAATGTAGATGAAATGGACACATTCCTAGAAATTACAACGAACATAAAATATAAAAATCTGAGTATTCCTCCAGCTATTAATTAAACCCATACCTCAAAGAAAACATCAGACATTAAGGTCACTGGCAAAGTTCTATCAAACTTTTAAGAAATAATGCCAATCTTACGTTATGAGGTCACTAAAACCTTTATAACAAAACCTAACACAAACCTTAAAAGAAACTTATGGGCCAATGGCACTGATGAAAATAGATGCCAAAAATGAAATATTGGCAAAAAAATCCAACAATATATAAAGAAGACAATACATCACAATCAAGTTGCTCATTCCGGGAATGCAAACTTGGTTTAATACTAGCACATCAATCAATATAACTCACTAAATGAGAAAAACCGTATGATCGTCTTAATTAAAAAAAAAGACAAAATTCAGCATCCTTTCCTGATTTTTTAAACTTAATATTACCAGTTTATTATAAATGATACTATAAAGGTTACAAATGAACATACATTGATCAAGAGGTCCACAGAGCAAGGTCTGGATGGGTCCTGAGCGCAGCTTGTTCCCTGTGGAGTTGGGGGTGTGCCAACATCAGGCACATGGAAGCATTCACCAACCCAGAAACTCCCTTTCATGATTTTTAATGAAAAAATCCCTTGGGAATTGAAACATGCTTCCTTAATTTAATAAGAGATCCAGATTCTAGGGCAAACACCATACTTAATGTTGAAATTTTTTCCTTTGAAATCAGTAAAAGGTTGAATATTGTTTCTATTCAATGCTATACCTGAATTCCTAACCAGTGCAGAAGGGCAAGAAAAAGAAACGAAATGTTGAAGGGAATAGAAAGGAAGAAATAAAGCTACAATTATTTGTAGATGATATGCCCAAACAGAATAATTTCTAAAGTTAGGATTAATAAGAATGTTTAGTAAGTCTACTAGGTATGTCAATCTATTGATTGCTCTGAAACTTTAAAAGTTTATTAAAACACACGTGTTGGATTCCATCTCCAGAGTTTCTGATTCAGCAGGTCTGGGGTGGGGCTCACAAATTTGCACTTCTAATTCGTTCCCAAGTGATGCTAATGCTCCTAGTCAGGGGACCGCACTTCAAGAACTACAGTTATATGTTAGCAGCAATTTTCAATCAAATACCCAGAAATCTAACAAAGGATATACAAGACTATACACAGAAAACTATAAATCACTGTGCATATAAATTAAAGCGAATCTAAATAAAGGATACTCCATTGTCATAGAATGGAAGAGTCAGTATTGTGAAGTCAATTTGCCTCAACCTGATCTATAATTTAATGCAATCCCACTCAAAATCTCCATTTTTCTTTTTTGTGGATCTGAAATGTATATGGAGGCATCATCTATAATTGTTGAGAAAAGAGCATGGACTCTTAAGATAGACTCCCTGAGTTTGAATACTGGCTCCTACTTTGTGACTATGGACGAATTATTTAACCTTCTATGTCTGTTTTCTCATCTGTTCAGTGTAAGATTGTTATAAGGACTAACCATAGTTTAGATGCATGCCTAGCAGACACTAAGTAATACATACAAGTTTGATGAGTAAAATAAGATAAAAACAGGGAGACAAAATCTAATGGCTATCTTCTAGAGTCCAGAAGCATTCATGCATATATACATAATTGGTTTATGACAAAGGTGGATTTATACAACAGTGAGGAAGGATTATTTTTCCAATAAGAGATACTGGGACAACTTGGTGCCCATATGGGAAACAACAAAATTTGACTCCCACTTCACACTACACATAAAAGGCAATTCCAGGTAGATTATAGATCTAAATGGAATAGGTGAAAAAAAATAAATAAATAAAAATAATAATAAAGCTTTTAGGATAATCCAGTAAAACATCTTCATGACCTTGGGGTAGGGAAAGATTTCTTAAATACTGCACAAGATATATTAACCTTAAAGGAAAATAATGATACATTTGACATTAAAATTAAGGTCATGTTAGAAGAAACCATTGAGAATGAGAAAGTCACACAATGAGTAGAAAAAACATTATCAATACATATGACTGATAAAGGGGTTGTATACAAAATATGTAATATCACATAATAAAAAGCAAAACAAAGTCCTCAAAATAAAAAAAAACACAATAAAACCAAAGTGACAGGTAACCAAATAAATAGATGGACAAAGGACTCAAGCAGGCATTTCACAAAGGAGAAAATCCAAATGACTAATGTTTCCATCCTACCTGGATCCCTGAGAAGAGGTGCAGCCTTCTGGAGGGGAGGAGGGGAAGAGGCAGGAGGAAAGAAACGCCTATTGCGCCTGACAGATAATGCCCACGAATCCTGCTTGTTCTCACCTGCAGGCCTTTCCATATGCTGTATCTAGTCCGCTCTTCCCATCACCCCTTCACCGAACTGCGATCCGTCCAAGACTCAGCTCAGAGGCCCTCTTCTCCCAGAAACCTCAGCCTGTGCCCCTCCTAAGAGCCGCCCATCCCCAACAGCCAGGGTCACATGGCAGGGTACCTCTCTGCTCTCCACCCCATTGGCCAACCTTTTCCCTTCTACAGAAATGTGACCTCTGCATTACAGGCTGCCTGGCTGAGGTCTGGTGCTGACAGTTAGAGCTGGACACGGCAGAACTAAGAATGCACTGGAGGGGCCTCCCCAGACAGGAGACAGGGACGGAGGTCTGGAAGGACTTTTCTTTCCCTGAGATTCCTCCCTTCAGTGGCCTTCAAGAAGGGGAAGCTGGGAAAGAAATGAGTTTGCCTCTGAGTTGGGACTCAGCACGTTCCCATTCAGTCTTAACCTACCTTTCCCCACTCCACAGAAGTGAGTGGGGCAGTTATTATCCATCCAATTTTATAAAATTCGGAAGCTCATTCCCAGATAAATAATAAATACATTACTTGGGATCACAGAGGCAGAGTTGGATTGCAAACACTGGCCTCTGCAGACCAGGATCAGCCACTAGACATGAAGTGGATACTGAGGAATTACTTGTTCAGCGAAGTTATCCTATGTGTTCCCAGACCCGGAAGGCACAGCTGCTGTCTTCAAGTATGGAAATGTGCAGGGTTTCCAAAACTTTGTTTTGGGGAAACTTGTGAAAGTACCAAAAGAGAGGGAGCCAAGTGTTTTGGGGTAAGAGTCACTGTTGACCAGAGCACTTAACAGCCCCAGCAGTGGGTAACCAGCCCCCATGCAAGAAGCTCTTCCTGCAGCACAGACGCCACCCCATCCGAGACGGGCTTCCTCTGCTTCCCCCACCCCCAGCCCCCACCCTCTGGCTCAGCCAGAGCCCGAGAATCAGACATGCATTCAGCAAGTGTGTACGGAGCACTGGCTGGCGCTGCTCAGCAGCTCCTAAGGGTGACTGTGCCACAGCATCCTGGCGTCTTAAGGGGCCTACAGGTGTGGGGGTATGAGAAGAGCCATCCTGGATGCAAGTCCAACACTGTCTGGGGATGTTCACTTCCCTTTCTTACTCTTAAAGACACTCACATTCACTGATTTGGCATATATTTACCAAGGTCCCCTAGGGGCTGAGGAGACCTCTCTGAAAACTGGTACCTATTTCTGGCTGGCAAATCACCGTTCTCCAAACCCCTGACCTGCAACCTGGAACCTTCACTGAGTCTAGACCAGATCTGGGAATGTCAAGTTCAGAGATCAACCCTCATCCTCAGCTGAGTTATTTCCAAGAAACTGGGACCTGCTCTGAGCAACTGCCCCATGGGAGACAGTGCCAAAGTGGTACAGTCTGGCCTTGGTTTAGGTACCGAGTAACTGAAGAAGCATTCCCCCAGGCCTTAGGGTACCTCCCAAAGGTACTGAAACTTGATGAGGGTCCCTCTTGCCTCAGGCTCCCGCCAAAGTCCAAGAGGCCTCCCACACAGTCTGATGGGACTGAGAGGCCAGGAGAGAAGGCAGGGAAGAGACCCTGTGCCTCACAATTACCAAGGATGGTTTGTCTTGACTTGGCCATTTCTTAAGAGTCCCAGTGCCAAGATCCAAAGGCCTGTGTTGCCCATAAAGAAGAGGCCCACACATCCCAAGAGCAGCCAACATCAGCTCACCCATTTATTTAACTGAGAACATGAAGGAGGACAACAAAATTAAACAATTTTTAATAAAATTCCTATAGAAAACTCAGTCACCGGGCAAATACTCAGTTCTCTTTCCCATGTCATTGAGAACTGAGAGCTCCCAATAGTCTTTGGAGAATAAGCAGTAGTTTTGCTGGATGTTGCCAGTACTCAGAAAGAGCATCCATTTACACATTCAAACCAGTAGTTCCTATTGCACATATTAACATCGTTTGCCATCTAGCACCCTAAGTATATGGTACCTCAACAAATAAATTAAAGAATTCCATGTGGCATAAAATCATTTCAACTTGAACTAATACCCTTGAAAAAAATCACATTATTACAAGTTTTAATAAATACAGTAAGAACATCTGGCATTTTACTAAAATACTGAATTTTAGGTCTTGAGTTTATTCCATAAATAGTTTCATTTTCATTTGCTTTCTGTCTTGGGTACATTTGCTCAAGTAGTTTGCTCTATGAACTCTTTCATAGATAACCATGTAAAAACTGTATTAATATGTGCCTCATTACAGAAGCAGCTGGAAGAACTGGATCACATACAGTTAACTAAAAAGTAACTTAGGAAAATGCTCTGCTTTTTGTAAAACACAGGCTGAAGAAAACCAAAGAAACATTTTTTTATACAGAACTCCCACTAGAAATTTTATAAATATATATGCAGCATATATATTTGCCTCACCAGTAGATTTTCAGCAAGTCTGGCTGGGATGATGTTATCATGATAGATAAATATAACAAAAGAATTAATGTTTCCACAGGTTTAAAAGATTTCTTTTGAAAAATAATCATAATTTCAACTTATATTATAATTTGTAGTTTATACAATTTAAAAAGGGAAGAAAGATACCTTTCTTTTACGCCTCATTTGGAAATTAAGAACAGCCAACAGTCCCCAGGTGTGGATAAGTTGGCTGATAACACTTGGTCACAGTTCAAAAAAGAAGTATTTACACCATTCCGGGAAAGTACCAAATACTTAAAATTAAAAAAAAAAAAAAAAAAAAAAAGACAGACAAAAAACAATCTCTAGTAGCATTCCTTGGCGTGCAAAGTCAGCAGAAATGATTATCCATAATGTTGACAGTTTTCATGATGAATCTTGGAAGCATTCAAAAAGCAGAGGGTGGTCATCAGGGATTGTTCAGATTAGGTTGTATGGGATGCCTTGTTCTTAAATTTAACCGAGATTCAGAATTTCATTCCCTTTATAACATCTCTGGCAGGGTCATATTCAACTTAGTGCAAGTGCAAAATGAAAACTAAACAAAACCAACAAATACGTTAGGAGCAAAGGCTGATCATTAAGATCTGTAGTCTTTCCGAACTGTGTGGGCCATCCAGTTCACTTTAGTAGTCCAGCTTTCCCTGAGTGCCTCATCAAATTTTTGCTTAAATTGCTTGAGTGCTTCTTCTTCACTCTTCCCTAAGGCAAGAGAGTCCTGAAAATGAAGGAAAAAAATCTCATTTTATGCATCCTCCAAACTGACGTGCAAATGTCAACAACTGCAGGAGGTTTGCTTGGTTACACTGCCCAGCCACCATCAAGCACTGTGCCTCATGTTTTTATTTAAAACATTTGCAGGAGGGAGAACGAACACCAAGGTAGGGTGACAATATGACCTCTGCCAAAGGGTTTTTGAAGACAAAATGAATTTATGATTACTGCAAGACACCTACTCAGCTGCTTGCCACTACCACTCCTGTGCAAGAACTGTCTCACAGAAAAAGACTTGGTTCCATTCCCTTTGAACATCTGAACAGGCAGGTATATTGAGCTCCAATGTACAGAGAAAGGGGTTTGTACCTTAAGATACTGTATATCCTTGACTGATGTGAGCTCAGGAAGCCCTGCAGTCAACATCAGTGCAAAGAGAGTGATGAAGAGATTCCCATGCCGACGTAAAATCAGATACGCGTCCTCACAACATTGGCGGAACCTTTAGTTGATGCAGCAAATCACAAGAGCATGATGTTAGAGGTGAGTCAGCAAATTTCATAAAGGACGATGAGAGAGCCATAGCTAGACTTTCCATAAGAGCTGGAAAATTTCTATTGAACTAAAGGTTCGTTTCTGATTTTTCCTTCTCTGAAAATTGTCCCAGGACTAAAATTTACATAAAATAAATCAAGCTCTCTAAAACCACACATATATTTTTCAGAAACAAAACTAAATATATTTTCTATGATAAAAAGCAATATAACACAATTTAGGCTTTTAAATTCTATGAGGCAAAAAAAATTATTGTAAAGCAAGTAATAATTATAATCCATGAGGATTTCTGAACACGTTTCTAGACTCCAGATCGGTGGTCTGACTTCAGGCATTAATTTCTTTCAAGTCCTCTGAATCAGTGATCAGTGTTTCTGCGTTGCACTTCCCTGTCATCTTGCCGTCCTCTCTTCTCTTCTAGATGGTCATTCAAAAGGACCACCCAATCCTATCTCAGTTTTGTGAAAGAAAAAAATGCACCCAGAGGTATATTTGGCAGAAACCCAGGCAGAACTAGAAATGATAATACCAATTATTTACTAAGGTTATAATATGAGTTCATCACATCATGTTACCTGTCTCTATCATAACAGCCCTGAAATTGAATTAGTTTGTCCCCATTTTATATGAAAAAACAAAGACAGGAAGACAGTAATGTACAAAAAAACATACAAGGAACAAGGAATAGATCAGAAATTATAAAGTCTGTCTCTGAACCCTGGCTCCCTCACTGTACTCCACGATGAATGACAGCAAAATGCCTGTTCTCAGCACCTCTCTATCAAATGTCTTAATAGTTTCAGAGAATTTTCTAAGACAGGTAAAAGGTGGTATACTTTTGGAATAAAGCTAACTTATTTCACATTTCCAGCATTGTTTCTCTTCTCTGAGTATATCTGAACCATAACATGGATCTGACAGGCAAATCCCCCAAAATCCCCATTAGCAGATTGAGTATCTCCCAGACCTAAATATACCTCAGCAAAGAAATGTTAGTCCAGCTGGCCAGATGAGAAAATGTTGAATGTGTCTACCCTTGACATAAGGGCAATACTCACCGGCCAAACTTTTCCGTGTTTCCTGTTTTTCCTTGTTGAATCACATGAATGAAATCATAGGTAAGAATGAAAGGCACTCGCTCCCTTTTAATGCCAAATTTAGACTTGAAATTTCCAAGAATGTGTCCAAAATCAATGTGGAAGAGCTGGAAAACAAATGGGATTTTCAATTTTCCTTGTTTTTCTGGTGGGTGCCAAATAGAAAGAAGAGATCTCAACAGTCCTAAATCCCGATGCACTGTCCCCACCCTTATCTGAGTCCCTTTTTCACAGCCTTCTGGGTCTCTTGAGAAGAGAGAGTATCTAACATTCATAGATCTCTTATACTCAATAATAACCCTGATATTAAACTGCAAATACCCAGTAGGGAAGGCAAATCTTTAAAAAGAAAAATGTATTCAAATAATAAACATGTCTGATTAAAAAGTCAAATAGTTCTACACATAGAACTATTATGTTAGTATAAAAGTAATTGCAGTTTTTGCAATTTTTAACCTTTTAAACCGCAATTACTTTTGCAGCAACCTAATATTTCTACGTCAACAGTTCTTCATATAGAAACACAACAAAAAGAGTATATTCTTGCCCCACCAGCTAGCTATTCACCACCTTGAGTGCTACTACTTAGAGGTAACCTTCTCCCCATTCTTTCACATAAGTTCTCTGGTATCTGCCTCCATTTTTCTAAATACCTTTTTTTATACTTATTTTTTACTTCCTAATTTAGGATTACTCTTCTTATGGAAGGTGAAGATTTAGTACCCTTGTGCTCAGGTAATACTACATGATGTGGCACATTATATCATCATTTCTGTTAAGTATAGTCAATGTTTACTATTGTTCAGACTACATAAATACATTTCAAAGTTAAGCCACGTGGTAGTGGTATACCAGGACATTTCTTTCTTTGTTCACGTTTTTCCTTGACAAAAATATTTTTTTTGGACTTAAGAGTTCTATGATCCGATCATTAATTCTTCCCAAAATCTTCTTAAAAATCTAAAAATCATTTAAAAAATATTTTCCCATGTAATCAGGTAATCATTTAATTCTGTATGCGCTGGTTGTTCTCTAGGCCTGCTGTACAACCTTCCTCCTGGGCTCTCCCTTCAACTCTTATCCTATATGGAGCCCCCGTTTCCCAAGTCCCACATCACATTCTCTTTTGGTTTAGACAAGGGTTTCTCAATATTCGCATTACTGAAATGTTGGGCCTGATAATTCTTTGTTCTGATCTGTACACTGTAAGCTATTTAGCAGCATCCCTAGCCGCTACCCACTAGATGCCAACAGAACAGCCCCCTCACCAGTCCTGACAACCAACAATGTCTTCAGACATTGACAAATGTCCCCTGAAGACAAAAGTACTACTCATTTAGAACCTTGTTTTGGTGAATGTCCTTATTCTGGCAGCCTCCTTAGAATAGATGCAAAGGAGACACAGCTTTTGAGATCTTCTATGTTTGAAAATGTCTTTATTCCACCTTTATACCTGATTTATAATTTATAGTTAGAATTCTAGGTTAGAATCATCTTCTCTCAAAATTATGAATGCTAACTTCCACTGTCTTAAGTTCCCAATGTTGCTATTGAGAAGCCAAGTCTTTCTGACTACTGAACCCTACCTAGTATGAGCCCTACTGGGTCTCAGGGAAGGTTTTAACACAGTCTCTTTATGCCTGAGGCACTGAAACGTCGTGGTAAAGGGTCTTAGTGAGGGTCTTTTCATCCACTATAAAAAAACTTTTGTGCTCTTTTAACCGGATATTCACGAACATCAACTTCAGCAAATGTTTTTATATTATCTGCTTTCCTTCATCTTTGTTACTTCTTTCTGGAACTCCTCCATTAGGCTAATGGCAGACCTCCCTGGACTGATTCACTAGCATTACTGGATCCTCTTTCTCCTATTTATCAGATATTTTGGTTCTTTTGGGGATGTTATGGAGCAATACAGAGCATGGTGGCTAAACAAGATAATCTGAGCCAATTACCATGATTTAAATCCTTGTATATCCATTTTCTGTTGCCTCAATTTTCTCACCTGTAAATGGGGTAACACTACCACTTACTCTGTAAGGTTCTCATGAGGATTGAAGATGTTAACCAAAGAACTTAGAACTGTGCCTTCAACAAGTTAAGCGTTCAATAAATATTAGCTGATCTTTAGTTTACACTAATTCTATTTTAACTTTTTGTTCTCTTTTTAATTTCCAAGAATTCTATTTTCTGATTTTTAAAAAACAGAATCCTATTATTACTTAATAGATTCAATGTCTCTTTTGTTTTTTTAAAAAAATCATCCTCTGTTTACTGGTTATTCTGTTTTTCCAGAGTTCTTTTATTTCCCATTTTGTTTTGGTCTCTTATCTTTCATGGTGGAGGCTTCCCTCAAATGTCTGCTAATCCTTGGCTGACAATTCATATTTTAAAATGAGTCACTAAAAAGCTAAATGAAAATTCTACGTACTGATAGGACTGTTTATTGGTGGGTTTGCTTGCAATTTTTAATATGGCACCTTTTCCTCAGCTTCTCTAGAACTCAGTGCCCTTGAGTCAGAAGAATCATTCAGAGAATAACTCTATCTCCTTCTAGGAGATGGGAAGGAGGCTTGAGTATCTAATTGCTTCATATGAAACTACCAACAATCATGTTCTCAGCCTCTTCCCTAATCCCCACCTTCTGCAATACCTTGTGCATCTCATTCCAGAGCTTTTTCTCCGACTGACATACCCCTCTAAAGGTATGCAGGTTTCCATTTTCCTCAGCTATGTTAAGTCATTGCCACCTTTTCATCACGCTTTCTATCATCCCCTAATCTGTTGATGTCTTTCACCCATTGTGGCCTATACTCCTCCTATCTTTGACTTCTTGGATTTACGTATTTCTTATTCCTTAACTTCATATTAGAAGGGTGTCAAGAATAAAGAAACCCCTATGTATTCAATGTTATTAACCAGAAGTCTGAAAGAATCCTTTTAAGTGTGAACACAAGGTTTAAATCGCAAAGCTCAAGAACAACTACCCAGATGTCCCAGGTGTAAAACTCTGGGTCCCACCTAGAGCCAGAATTCACAGTGACCTACAGGTTTTCAATCTGGAATACCTCTAGTGGCAGAAAATTCCAAGGGTGGCTAAACTGATAAATATCCCAAATATCTTATCTGTCTTTACTTAATATAAAAGAATTTACAAGAAAACATAAGTCACTCTGAAAAAGAGTTTTTTATTTGAAAACTAAGAGCTTCTTCATAAATAACCTGGTCTAATACCTTAGCTACCCCAAAATGGTATTACATACTCCATTTCTCCCTATGCTCTACTCCCACATTTGATGTTCTAAAAGAGAAAAACACGGCTCCACTTTTTTTTTTTAAGAACTGGTTATCTTATTTAAAGTTAATATATCATGCACATCATCTGTTCCTTCTATTCTTAGTTACATTTGTGTCCAAGATACAATTTATTTTCTTTTATGGTTTTATATTATTTTTTAAAGATTTTTGACCATACAGGCATGAGTTTATTTCTGCATTATCTATTCTGTTCTACTGACCTATGAGTCTGTTTTTATGCCAGTACCATGTTGTTTTGATTACGATAGCCTTGTAGTATAGTTTGATACCAGGTATTGTAATATCTCAACTTTTGTTTCTCAAGATTGCCAAAGCTATTCAGGGTTTTTTATAGTTCCATATAAATTTCAGGATTATTTGTTCTAGGTCTGTGAAAAATGACATTGAGAGATTGCTTTGGGTAGTATGGACATTTTAATGGTGTTAATTGTTCCTATCCATGAGCACGGTATATGCTTATTTGTATCTTTTTCAATTTCTTTCTTCAATGTCTTATTAATTTGCCAAATACAAGTCTTTTTCCTCTTTGGTTTAATTTATTCCTTGGTATTTTCTTTTGATGCAATTGTAAATGTAATCATTTTCTTAATTTCTGTTTCTGATAATTTGTTATTGGTATATAGAAATACAACCAATTTCTGAACATCAATTTTGTATCCTGCTATTTTACTGAATTCATTTATCAGTTCTAATAGTTTTTTGGTGGAATGTTTGAGGTTCTCCCTATATAGTACCATGTCATCTGCAAATAATGACAGATTCACTTCTTTCTTTCCAATTTGGATGTCTCTTATTTCTTTTTCTTGTCTGACTGCTGTGACTAGGACTTCCAATAATATGGTGAATAAAAGCGGTGAAAATGGGCAGACATCCTTATCTTCTTCCTGATCTTAATGAAAATGCTTTTATCTTTTCACTTTTGAGTATGATATTAGCTATACGTTTGTCATATATGGCCTGTTATGTTGAGGTATGGTCTCTCTATTCCCATTTTGCTGAGAGTTTTTATCATAAATGGATGCCAGATTTTGTCAAATGCTTTTAATGCATCTATGGATATGATCATATGATTTTTATCCTTCATTTTATTTATGTGGTATATCACGTTAATTGAACCAATTTTGCATCCCAGGAATAAATATCACTTGATCATGGTGTATGATCCTTTCAATGTATTGCTGAAATCGCTTTGCTAATATTTTGTTGAGAATTTTTCATATATATTCATCAGGGATATCGGCCTATAATTTTCTTTTTTTGTAATGCCTTTGTCTGGCTCTGGAAGCAGGGTAATAGTGGCCTAATAAAATGAGGTTGGGGCGGGGGAGGGGGTGGTTGGCCGGATTGCTCAATTGGTTAGAGCACGAGCTCTGAACAACAGGACTGCCGGTTTGATTCCCACATGGGCCTGTGAGCTGTGGCCTCCACAACTAGATTGAAGACAACAAGGCTGCCGCTGAGCCCATGGGATGGTGGGCTGTGCCCCATGCAACTAGGATTGGAAACAGTGACTGGACTTGGAGCTGAGCTGCGCCCTTCACAACTAGATTGAAGGACGACGACTTGGAGCTGATGGGCCCTGGAGAATCACACTGTTCCCCAATATTCCCCAACAAAATTTATTAAAAAATAAAATAAAACAAGGTTGGGAGCCTTCCATTCTCTTAATTTTTTTGAATAACTTGAGAAGGGTAAGTGTTCATTCTTCTTTGAATGTTTGGTAAAATTCACCTGTGACGTCATCTGGTCCAGGACTTTTGTTTGTGCCAAAACACAATTTCTTATACTGAAAAAACAGGTCACTTAAATAACCACAATATTTAAAAAAATATTTAAATAAATTCTTATCACCTAACTTTAAGGAAACAAACCAATGAATATATGAACCACATAGTAAGTGAAACGAGGGGTGGGAAATAAAAGTAAAGAGAAACACATGACTCCAAGAATCACTAAAGAACCTGCGTGAGTTTCACAAGAGATTGTGCTGTACCTAAGCAAGCATCACTCGGGCCCTTAGAAGACTCTGGGGAACAGCTCACCTGGCCATTTTTTTTTACCATGATGTTGTCACTATGTCTGTCACCAATCCCAAGGACATAAGAAGCTACACAGTAGCCGGCACAGGACAGGGTAAACTCCTCAATGGCTCGGTCCAGGTCATCCCTGAAAAAGAGAAAAAATAGAAACAACAATGGTTTTCACCCTGCAAATGTGTGAGCTGAGAACAAATCCACATTCCCGTTTCCTTTTTAAATGTGAGAAGAACTGCTTATTGAGTGACTGCCAGAAACGTATATGGAGCTACCAGAAACTTAAGAGCAGATCATGTTGGATCAGCCAAGAGAATGAGGATTCATAGGAACAGGGCAGAGAGGAGTGAATAGACTGGCTCAAAGACATCAGATAACTGGACCTCAGCCATCAAATTGCTGTGTCCTGGGGGTCATGTTTCAGTGGGGATGGGATAGGTTCATATACATAGAAATGAGAGGAGACCATTAGTTTTGCTGGGTAATTCTGGGGCCTTGGAATAATTTGGTTGGTTTTGACATAAGGCTAGAATTCTGTATTTAAGACTCAAGTACTGCATTTCCAGCCATTCAAGTCACTGACTTAAATTAGAAGTGACTAATACAAACCCTTTAGAGACAAAGCCCTAAGATAAAAATTTGGAAACTGATTCTCACATATAAGTCCTTGGACTTTGCCAATGGTAAAATTTATGTCTGAATTTGAAGTCATTAGCCAAAAATATTTAGTGTTTTCCCCTGATTGTGAAATTCCTTAATTTCTTATGTATTAGGGTTTTTCCAACACAATAACCATAAAAAACACAATTCCAAGCACTTTACTTTTAGTTTGAAGTCATCACAGTCTTCAAACTCATTTACTTCCATTATAAAAAACTACTAAGAACCTAAGTTCACACATTCACATAATTACAGAAATGAATGCCTTTAAGCAAAAACCTGTATGTTATTTTAAAAATACTTAAATTCTTAGATTGTAACTACTGCAGGGCTCTGAAATTTGATCTAGATAAAGATCAGCACTAATCATTTGTAAGACTTTAGGAAGGCCTATTTATCATTTTGATCTAACCTGAAATGAAGCAATAAATTACACTACTATCTCCTCTAGGATACTGATAATTCTAATTGGGAGGACAGTTATATTTGGCTGTTTGTTCAGGAAAACAATAACCAAACAAAACAAACGAACCCAGAATTGTATTCTTTAAGCCAGTTCAGAAGGGCATCTTTATTGAAGGCTGCTGCAGCAGCCACGTTGCTACTGTTCAGCTGAATGTCAGCAATTGTTTCAGACGTGCTCACAACTTCAATGAGGCCAGAGCGATCTCCTGTGGCTAAACAGCCATAAGGCAACATCCTGAAAGGAAAAAAAATGGGCACAAGTGTATAGTATCCATTAAATGAAACATTAACAGAGTATTTTTCTCTGATTTCTAAAAACATTTGATTACTATTGATACCCTTGCCATTATTGTATTACTGTCATATGGAAAAATATGAGTTCTACCTTCAGTTAGGAAGTAAATCTCTTGGCCAAACAGAGTAATTTACCAGAATTTCCATGTGCCAGCTAAATATATAATTTGGTATCTAGTTATTCTGGTGAACAAGTCTATTTGTTTGGGTAGGTAGACAGAAGCACATCAGATAGAAGAAATTCTTTCATTTTTACTCTAAATTTTGGGGAAAGGAATCACCCTTTATGAAGCATTAATAGAAAACACATAGCAGGCTAAGCACGTTACATTACCTTGGTTAATGGCAACACCATCCTTCCAAGTATTCAAGCCCACAACCATAAGGTCATCTTTGACCTACCTTGACTATGAATACAGAGTCTAAGTATTTCTCAGCCTCTACCCTTCCTTCTGCTACCACCCCAGTCCATCAACCCTTATTCAATTATTCAAATTTCCTAATTAGTTTCCGTGCTTCCATATCATAGTCTGTTCTAGATGCAACAACATAATCCATTTAAAATATACTGATATTATGTCACTTTCCTGATCGAAATGTCTGCAGTGGCTTCCCACCTTACAGTGAAAGCCAATAATATACTTGCCAGAACTCACAAGGCCTTCCATCTACTCCCCCTTCACCTCTCCTAGGATCCTCCCCTTGTTTACGTTGGTGACACTATACTGGCTTCCCTACTATTCTTCAAACATATCAGGCACAATACGTCCTCATTCCTTTAAAAGTGTTATTTTCTCTGCCTGGAACGTTCTTCCTCAAGACATTCACATGGCTTACTTCCCTACCTTTTGGAAATCTTTGCTGAAATGTCACCTTCTCAGTGAGAAATTCCCAGATCATCCTATTTAAAATAGCAACACTATCTGTGACACAATACTTGCTATCTCTTCCCTGCTTTATTTTCCTCTATAACCCTCAACACTATCCAACATCCTGTACATTTTATATATTTATTTGTTTATTGTCTGTCTCCACTGTTAGGATGAAAGTTCCATCAGGCAGGGATGTTTTTGTTCATTGCTGTATCCTCAGTGCCCGAGAATGTGCCTGGCACAAAGCAGTCACTCAATAAGTATTTGTGAATGAACAAACAAATTTAGTAACAAAATCCCTGTAAGTTCTCAATTTTACAAAGGAGAAACGTAAGTAATTTGCAAAGTCATGTATTTAACTAAGTGGAAGAGCCAACACTTAGAACTATGTCTGTGTGGCTCTAAAATTATCCTTTTAACTTAACACCGTCTCCAGTATCACTGAATAATATAAGAAGCCTCCCAGGCTGCTTCTTGCGCAAAATTATTTTTGCCAAATTGATAGGTAGTATTTTGCTTGATTTGCATTTATATGATCCCTAGTAAAAATAAAAATTTTCTCAGCTCTCTCTTAGCCATTTTAAGAATTTCTTTTGTGAATTAGCTATGTGCATCCTTTGCCTTCTTATTACGGTTTTAAATATCTTCCTTAGAGATTTATGTGAGTTCTTTATATATTAATAATATCCTTGTCTCATTTTGGTTGTAAACATTTTCTCCAGTTTTCTAAAAACTGTATTACCATTAGAGCAACTCCAAAATGAAATGAGTATATCTTGGAAAGTCCAAATAAAAGTCAGGTAACTACAGAAAATAGACGGAATTCATGGATTCAACAAATATTTGTGTGCAGCTATGTGACAAGCATTAGCTGCTAGTGATCCAGACATGAGCAAAACTACCAGCTTCTCACTGAAACAATGCACAATGTACTTACTACATGTGATCTTCGTATAAATGAGAGGTGCCATGAGAACATGTCAAGAGTTAAGAAAGATCTCCGTGAGGAGGAAGGTCCACATGGCTGGAGGAGAATGCAAGGGGAGCATAAAAGCAAGGTGAAGACAAGAAACAATCAGTGTTGGAAAGACTATGGGCTCTATAGGCCATGTGAAGACATCTGTCATTCTTTAAAAGCACTGAAAAAGCCTTTGAAGGACTGTGAAAGAGAGAAAGAGAGAGATAGGGGAATGAATGTATATGTGTGTTAGTTCATGTAACAATCAGATGAAAGAGGAGAGTTTTATTAAGTAGTTACTGAATTCCCTTCCAACCAACAATTCAACCAGTTTGTGCCTCTTTAAGCACTTTCCTAGTTCTAGCAAAGTAAGGTTTGGAGCAGAATTATCAAACTACATGCTGGCAGCCTGCTACACCAATAGACTGCTTTACATCTACATTATTAATTTATTTCTCCTTTTAGAAATTTACCCCTCAGTAAGATAGTTATGGAGTATGAAAAGATTTTTACCAACACCCCTATCCTTATCGTGACACAACACATGTGAAGTAAACACTACCCAATTAAAGTGCACTTTGGCTCACTTTCCTGCTTCTCCTCCCACCCCACTTGCAGCCTAAACTGGGCAAAAGTCCAACAACTTCCTCTTCAAAAGCTGGCAACGATGAAAGCATTCAGTGCCTTGAGGATGGAACACTCACAATGGGAAGGAAAAAACATTCTTGTCAGAGAGACAGTTTGACAGAAGTCAAACTGGGGACAAACCCTGACCATCTTACATGGGCCCCCTTTGCACTCAACTTCTACATTTCTTATAAAGGCCATGAAAACAATTAGTAATGTTTACCTTCCTTTCTCAAACTCTCTGACCCAAGAAGTAATTTGTTACCTTTCCACTAAAGCAAAAATTAAAAAATAAAATAAATCCTACAGTGGAGAGGCAGCCTGATAAACCAGCTCTCAATGGATATGTAGAAAGTTTTCTCTGACCTTGACTCTGACACATCGACCCAAGTCTGAGTGGTACCTTTAGCTCACCAGAGGAGGAAAGCGTTAACACCTTTACCTAATGACTGCATTACCATGTTTCCCCAAAAACAAGACCTAGCCGGACAATCAGCTCTAATGCGTCTTTTGGAGCAAAAATTAATATAAGACCTGGTCTTATTTTACTGTAATATAAGACCTGGTCTATAATATAATGTAATGTAGTGTAGTGTAGTGTAGTATAATATAATAAATATAATACTGTGTATTATATTAATTTTTGCTCCAAAAGACACATTAGAGCTGATTGTTTGGCTAGGTCTTGTTTTTGGGGGAAACACGGTACTTCCATCTTCTTCCCTCATCCTTCTGAGACTACTGATACCAGTGTCATTAAAGAACTGCTGTGTAGCTCTCTTAAAAGGTAAGTAAACCACATTAGTGCAACTCAGCTGTAAAGTCACAATAAAGACAACTGTCCAAAATTTAATGTCACATGTATTTATGGGGAGGGGTGGAGAACTGTCAACTCTACCAAAGGCCAGACAGATTTAAATGTAGAAACATATCAGACCTGACAGAAAAGGCTAACAGCCTATATTATTTGTTGACCAAAGAAGGTCAGGGTGTTCTAACATATTGATGGCTTACAAATGTTCTAATTTGGAATGAAGATGCCAAGAGTATTTCGAGACATCAGGAAAAAATGAAAATGATAAATATGCACTTTCATTCATGCTAAAATGGCACTATTCCAGGTACTAAAATATTCTGATCAAAGTAGTAACGTATACAAGGTACATTAGATTTGAGATTGAACTTAAAAGAGTGTGTGCTACGTGACCCAGTTTAACCTGAGCAGCTGGCCAAAAGAAAAGCAAACACAATAGGAACACTGGAGCACATATATTTATAGAAATAGTAAAAAATGTTTGGTGAGAAAAAGGTATTAGTTTGAAAATGAACTCAAAAGAATTAACGTCCTGCATATTTTTTTAGACATGGGGTCAGAGTACAAAAAGTCAACAAAGATCTCACTAGACAGACAAGTTCCTTTTTCTTGTTAGACACACATTGCTTCTCATCAGACAGACACCAGGTTTATTTCTAGCACTCTCACATGTGGCTGCCTCCCTTTGCCTGAGGTCACGATGAACTCCACTTGAGGCTAAATGTGCTTTACGTTTGAATAGAATGTAAAAATCAAAATTAAAAGAAAAGAACTTGGTTGGGTTTTCAATTAGGCTGATGGAACTAAGGGCAAAGTCTCTAGCTCGGCCTTTTATAACTACAGAAGACTCATTATATGGCCTGAATCTATTCCTAACTAAAGAAGACCATGGTGTAGTTTATGTACTTACCCTGGAAAGAGTCAGTGAGTTACTAGCCTCAGCTTGACAAGTTTCCCCCATTTTTTATGGTATAAGCCAAGTAAAAACATTTTTGTTGGGGCTTACTTTTTTCAGAGGGGTCTGTAAACTTTTGCTGGAATGAGCCAGATACTAAATATCTTAGGTCCTGGAGGCTATTAGGTCACTACTCAATTTTGGAGTTAACAGCATAAAAGTGGCCATACAATATGGAAACAAATGGGTGGTAGCTGTGTGCCAATAAAACTTTATTTACAAAAAAAAAAAAACCAGCTCATGTCCCTCTGGGGTTATATTCCTTAGGGAGTTTCTCACTATCACTCATTCCTCTTATCTATGCAGTATTTCTTATCAGTGGTTGACCAAAAACCTTGCTACCTATTCAAAACTACTAATTCCATTTTTACACAGCTGTTAGAAATTCCCCCTAACTTAAAAGAAAAACACTACCATTTATGGTGCTCAAATGGTCCTTTTCAGATAAACTATAATCTCTCTTCCTTATTCCAATCACATCTATGGGTCCCCTGAAAAGAACAACACCCATAGCAAACTACTGTTCTTTCTACCTCAACAGCACTGCAAGTTTACCGTGGAAGGATCTAAGACTAGAAAATGCTTTCTTTAAAAAAAAAAAAAGGCGGGGGGGGGGGAAGGTAAAAAAAAAAAAAATCACACATTTTAGACACCAGAACACTTTGATAATAAACAAAGCATTTACAAGATATCTTGCCACGATTGTTTTCTCATTTAAATTGATAAAATAATAGGAAGACATCAAGTGTACAGTCTGACAGAGCTGGATTTGAATCTGGCTCTGCCACTTAATATTTTTGTAACCTTTGACAAATTGTTTAAAATCCTCTGAACCTTAATTTTCTCATCTGCTAAAAAAGAATAACACAACTTCATAGAGTTGTGAAGACTACATGATATTACATACATGAAGAGCCTAATACAATGCCTGGTTCAGTCAATAAATAGCAACTTTTCAAGTTTTAAAAAATTAAAATATAAAGAGAACATAATTCAAACTTAATCAGGAAATGCTTCTGATCTCGCAAAGACAATGTTAATCACAACTGTTTCTCGCCACCTTGTGGACTAAGTTGCTGTAGACACTAAAACATTAAAAAATGACAGATAAAGTCAAAACAGTTTTATAAACAGTTAATTTTAATAAAGAAAGAAAAGGAGACCTCTAAATCCCAAAATGCAGGGATTATTCATAGTAGTGGCTTAGGAAGTTACTGCCTTGGTTGCCATTTTAATGCCCATGAGAAAAGAGGCATGGTCCTGAGCCCATGAGAGGCAGGATCTGGGTCTGAGATCCTACACAAAGTGGGGGCTCTGAAAGAGCTGTCAAGTGTATGAAAGGAGAACCACAAAATGTCTGTTCACTGACTAGAGGATGTGGCAAGAAAGTCTGTCATCTACCCTGGGCACTGTATGGGCAATAAAAAAAGTTGCATGGAAGTGCTAAACCTGAAGCCTTTCCACATTCTCATGAGATCCAAATATAAACTACCTATAAGGTATGAGAGCCTAACGGCAAAAAGTTAACATAAAAACTGGTTGATTGTGTTTAAAAACTTTGGGGAACAACACAAACTAAACACAAACTCATTTAGGGGGGATACTTTCACATCCTAAAGAGTAAATACCCTCATAAAAAATACAATCCCACCAATAATGACTTCTAAACCTAATATTATTAACTACATAAGGAAATAAGATTAAGCAGATAAGTGAAAAGGTGGCACCCCAAGAGATAAAACAGAACAATATGAAAGAGACTCTAAAAGGATGAAAGACATGAAAAATAATAGAAAGTATAAGAAAAGTATAATATGAAAAAAAAAAACAGGCCTACAAAATCAAATACAACTCCTATACAAAAATAGTCATTGAAAAATACACACTACATTGAATACACACAAAAAATAGACAACGAAGAGATAATTAGTGAATTGGGAGAATAAAAGAAACTATAAAGAATGTCACATAAAGATAAAAAGGTGAGAAATAGGATAGACAGGTTAAGAGACATGCAGGACAGATCAAGAAAGTGCGACACACATCTATTAAAACTACAGAAGAGACAGAGTGGGAAAACTGCAATGTTAAAGAATATGCGTACATTTTTGTAGAAACTAAAAGATGTGAATTTCTTTGAAAAGATACAGTGAGAATGGGGAAGGACAAATACATAAAAAGAAACACACACACAAACTGGAGTAAAACTGCAGAAACCAAAGGCAAAAAGAATTTTTTTCTGCAATGTGGTTAAAAAAAAAAAAAAGACAGATTATTTAGCTTGACAGAAGATTTGTAAAAAAACAACAGAGGTCAGATTAAATGAAATAATGTCTTCAAGGTTTCTAAGGGAAGAAAGCAGCTGTCAACTTAGACTTTAAAAATTCTATAACCCGGTCAGCAAGAACAGGGAGTTAAGGACCTCTGAAAATCCACTCCTCCATAAAAGCAATTAAGAACACTGGTGGGCCAGCCCGGTGGCTCAGGCGGTTAGAGCTCCATGCTCCTAACTCCGAAGGCTGCCGGTTTGATTCCCACATGGGCCAGTGGGCTCTCAACCACAAGGTTGCTGGTTCAACTCCTCCAGTCCCGCAAGGGATGGTGGGGTCTGTCCCCTGCAACTAAGACTGAACATGGCACCTTGAGCTGAGCTGCCTCCTGGATGGTTCAGTTGGTTGGAGCCCGGGCTCTCAACTACAAGGTTGCCAGTTCGATTCGAGTCCCGCAAGGGATGGTGAGCAGTGCCCCCTGCAACTAAGATTGAATGCGACACCTTGAGCTGAGCTGCCGCTGCGCTCCCAGATGGCTCACTTAGTTGGAGCGCATCCTCTCAACCACAAGGTTGCCGGTTCGACTCCAGCAAGGGATGGTGGGCTGTGCCCCCTGCAACTAGCAACAGCAACTGGACCTGGAGCTGAGCTGCACCCTCCACAACTAAGACTGAAAGAACAACAACTTGAAGCTGAACAGCACCCTCCACACCTGAGATTGAAAGGACAACAACTTGACTTGGAAAAAAGGCCTGGAAGTACACACTGTTCCCCAATAAAGTCTTGTTCCCCTTCCCCAATAAAATCTTTAAAAAAAAAAAAAAAAAAAAAAGAACACTGGTAAAAAAATTGTCAGAATCAACTATTTCAGTAATATGGAAAAATACAAAAAAGGCTTCCGGCAATCTGGGAGTGTTTATTGAAGAAAATGGCTGAAACTCAGTTGTGCTTTACTATAACCTATTCGAATCCCTCCACCCTTCTCAGTTCTGCAGTAGACTTGACAATTAACAGCCCACAATCATGGTGAAAACAGCAACCTGGTAGCCACTAGAGGGGGCAAAATGGAGTTGGAGATTCTTCAAAGCCCCATCTCTACACAATTGTCATTCTCTGAACTCTCTAGTGCTTCCCAGGAAGATCCCACTCACAATGGTTTCTTTGACTTTACTCAGACCTCACCTAATGTGAACTGCCTTTTACTTGGGGGGGTTTCCCCAAAACAATCAGAATCCATTGTTTAAGGGATAAATAATTGTTGGGGCAAACAATAGGCTAATTAACCAAAAAGCTTACAAGGAAAAGCCAGGGAGTGATATGTACACAGGAGACAGTGAAAAACTCCAACATATTCATAGGACTCTAAAAGGCCATGTGCTTGGAAAGGGTTGTATGCATTCCCCGGCTATGTACAGGCACTGGAGAGAACTTGAAGGCCCTAACTCTCACCTCCTGTAAACTTTGAGGCTTTACACAAGTTAGAGCTTGGGGCACGGAGGACAAAGCGGGGTCAAATAAAATATATGGTTACAGAAGGATACCAGATTCTGGGTGGTAAGCATACAACGCAATATACAGATGATGTATTACAGAATTGTACACTTGAAACTTACATAATGTTATTAACCAATGTCACCCCAATTAATAATAAAAGAGAGTATCTTTCAGATAACTGTACACAAAAGGATTTTTTTAAAATAATGTAACAAAAAGCATAAACTTAAAGAAATCTAGGTAATTTATAGCAGAGAAAACACAATACTTATAAACACTGAAAACATACCCAAACTACTAATAAAAGAAATGCAAATTAAAATTCTGTAAGATGCCATGCTATATCCAATAGATTTGCAAAAAAATTTAACAAGGGCAAAGAGATATTTCTGGGTGGAAATATAACACTGGTACAACCATTTTGGAAGGCATTTGGGCAATAGTTGTAAAGTTGAAAATACACTTGCCTTATGACTCTGCAATTCCATTTCTGGCTATATAAACTAAAGGACTCTTCCAGATGTGAACAGAGATTTAGAAGTGCTTAAACTTCAGGGCATTGGTGGTGGGGGGCGGGGAGACGGGGATGGACACAAATAGCTAGTAACAGGGGAATGGATAAATTTTTATATTTATTTAAAGCATTCATAGATAAAAAATAATAAATTAGAACTCCACATATTTAACTTTATAAACCCCAAAAAAGTGAGAAAAACGTAAACTGCAAAAGTTATATGTAATATGATAACATCTATTTAAAGTTTAAAACATACAATGGATTCATAATATATAAAGTACTAAAATATGTATTACAGGTTTAGAATAATGGTTAATTCTGAGACATGAGTAAGGAAAATACAATAAGAATATAAGAATGCATTAACTTTATCTGCATGTTTCATTCCTTGTTTACAAAAATAAAATATGGAAACATGCTAACATCTGACATTTAATTACTTAATGTTTATTAAATCTGAACATTAGAACATAAAAATTGCTGTAAATTATCTGTTATACTTTCATGTTTGAAACAGTCAACAATGTAAAAAATATATAAAGAATTAGGTAAATGATGAAGTTAATCATCATTAACTAGAATAAACAAAGTTTAAAAACTGTATGGACCTGTATTATAGCATGCTTAATGTTTTTTTCTCCTTGATTAAAGGAGATGCCAATTATACAAAACTAAAGAAACAGGTATACAAGGTGTGTTTGGAAGGAGTAGGGGGAATCACCTTTAATCCCACCATTCAGAAATGACTATTACCATTTCAGTTTCTGTCAACATTTCAGTGTATCATTCTTCAGTGAATTTTTAACATAGTTGAAATATTTTATAAAAATACGTTTGCATCACACTTATTTCATTTGATAACAGAAGGTAAGCACTTTCTCCAAATTGTTAGCAAGTCTCTATAAACTATTACTTTAAAGTATCTGACATATTTGGTCATATGAGATAGCTAATAGTTTTTTAAACCCTTATTCTACTATTGAGCAAATGTTCAAAAGGGGGGCCCAATTTTTTAAATTGTAAATAAAGCCTGGATGAATCTCTTTGTACATGAATCTGTCCATATATCTAATTTTAAAGTAAATTCCGGAAATACTGCATACATAAACTTGTATAAATAAACTTGCTACAGAGAGGTTCATATTAATTTACAATGGCATATCAAAATACTTACATTTTTTTGTTCTAATAGTGTCCTAGATTATCAATTAACAAAATCTTTGGTAGGAAATCGATGTTATCCAATTATTCTTATAATTTGTACTTTTACATTGGAACTGACAGTGTTTAATTATTAGTTGATTTTATATCCTGTATGAGTAGCCTTTTCACATGTTTTCCCACACATTTATTTTTATGAGCTCTTTAAATATTTAGGATTATTATCCCCCATCCTGTTCATTATGAATATAATGGCCTAGTATGAGGCTGGACTTTCAATTTGTTGACATTCAAATCTTATTATTTTTATGTAAATATTATCAACATTTTATTTGCAATTATCTTCATCTTCTCTTTACCTTAGAAGATTTGATAATAATTAAACTTTTAATATCTGTTTCCTTTTTTTCCTGTTGCCATAAACCTTTCTTTTCCGCTGTCTACTCCTAATAATGGTGGCAAGCTAAAAGCCCTAAGAGCCTCCCTAAACTCCTCCCTCTTGGGAAGGCAGAACAATCAATGTTACTAGGTTAAGTAAGATTAGGGGAAGTCCTTTCTCTGGCCTTGTCACTCCCATGACCACCAGTGCATCCTCCCTGAGAGCAACTTCAAAACCATAGCTTAAGGATGTGACTCTTGCTGTCTGCCCAGGATTTACTGAAGGTCAAACCTATTCCTTCTTTCTGCTATCACCATCACATGTACGGTTTTACACATGAAGTTTAAATAAGATAACGTATTTAAGAGTAAACCATAAACTGTACAATGCTATATAAGTATCATTCTAAAACATTATAGCAGGAGGGAAGGAATCAGCAACAAGTTTTTTAAAATTTTGCTGTGGATAGAATACAACATGAGACAAAAATAATTCACTACAAATCTCACCGAAGATCCAGACCAGCTTCTTTCCACAGTAAATCCATCAAGCGCAGCATTTGGAGTGTCAACATATCCTGTCGTAAATCTAAGGGGAAAAAACTGTGCTTTATTAAATGCTTTCCATTTTATGACTACTAACATTAATTCAAGATTAGCTAATTCAGCCAGAATTAACTAAAACCACTGACAAATGCTGTACTAATTTCTTCCCCAGTATTTTAATGCTGACCACATTTATTATGTTAAATATTAGGTTTGTTGGTTAGCATGTCCCTGTAACACTATTTCAGAAATTAAGTGTAAAATACCATGAGTTAGGTACTATACTAATTGTATGAATGCTATAATACTGTTATAACACAGTAATGTTGAATTACAGCATCCACACAATTCACATTGTTAATTTTTTTCCTTCTTGTTTACTTATAGGGATGCACAGGAAGTTCTTAAGAATCACGTAAGTAGTAATTGCACAATGGGTTCATAAAATAACAACAGTGGATTTTACTTATGATGTCCAAGCATAATTTTCAAGTAACAGATTGTGAAAGCAATGATTTCCACATAATGACATTCATGTAGTCACATGGTGTTAAATGTCTGGCAAAATACTACAAGTTCTTTTAAAAACAGTTGTAAGCACATTATTATTTTAATCACATTTACTTATTTTATCTCAATTAATTCCTTTTAATAACAGGAATTATTAGATTATAATAATTTAGTAATTTGACAATTAATAATTATCAAAGTATTAATAATTTAACAATCACCATACAGACAATATAATTCTCACGGACATGAAGACCCTGAAGCTCAATTAATTTTGCGTGACTTGCCTGTAGTCACACAACTAACAAGTGGTAGCGGTCTTGACTGCGTTCTGATTGGTGTGATTACTTCAGAGGCATTTCTTAAAGTATGTGTCAGTAAGATAGTTTAATTAAAATACAAAACTATGGAAGAAATATTAAAATAGGCATCACTGAAACAAGATGTATAAATCGTATTACTGAAAATATTCTGTTGTTATTTCACAAGCTTTTTACCAAAGAAATAGACAGACTTTGTATTTTGTAGGAAAACAGAGAAGATTTATTAGAACAATGTATGTAAGTACGCTGCAGAAGTCAATTTCCAAAAGGGGGAAAAAGGGATTTAGGACATGCCGAATTCCAACTTATAATCACTGATAGCTACCTCTTTTGGCTGCCATCTGTTATATATTTATACAACGCCTTTCAGATAAAGCAAACTGACAACAAATGAAAAACTACTAAGGAATTCAGTACTGCAAAACCTTCAGTACATACCATCACCATTTTTAAAAATCACTCCGACTGAATCTTCACCAAACACCTTGTTGTTGTACACCAGCCACAAGGGCTTCATTTTAGAATCCATGTATTTACACTTTTCAACACTGAAATCAAACAAGGGGAAAATTAGCTCACTTCAATTTAAAGAAATGGCAAGACTGTAATTTTGCTGTGATACACTAGGTCTGAGAGAACCCCTCCCCTGTTCCAGTCTACAGAAGTCAGGACTAGAACATTTCCTCTTGGTAGAAAAGCAACCAGGATGACAGCCTTGGGTGGCATGTAGTGATGACAGATGAGCTGGACTGAAAACCTCAGTTTGCCCTTCTCCCTACCTACATTTAAAATTCCTCTTCTTTCTTATTCTTCCTTAACTTTATGTTGTTCTATATAGTCACTATCAGAACATATTATTGGATTAAAATTAGGATTATTAAGAGTTCATTCTTGATTATTTAAAAAGGGATCAATTTTGAATACTGATATAATGAATAGACACTATTACTTTTCCATTATTTCTGTAGAGAATGAAAAAGTGCGAAATAATTTTCTAAATTCATTCAAGATCTCATTTTGAAATAGGAAAGTTAATTAGTAAATAATTTAAAAATAAGTTAATTAGAAAATGATGGTTGCCAACATGTTGCTTATACAGGATTTTCAACTCTTAGATACCACTAATAGAAAACAAATTTAATTCCATATAACTGAAAGGAAATTAACTTGTAATAACTTTCACTAACCCCACAGACAAATTTAGCCAGTAGACATATATCCTACTGAACACAAGAATAACCTTTGAGGACTTCAAAATTTCCCTTCTTTAATTATATTCCACATACTGCAGCTAAGAGCTGGCCCTACTCCTCCCCCAACACAGTCACTTAGAAATCCTTTCTTTATTGCTATTTTGATGGGAGGTTCAGTGAGCACAGCACAGACTGTCACTTACTAGAGTTCCGAGAGGATGACACATGGGTTCAAAGGTGACTGCAAGTCAGACAGGGCTTCCCGGTAAGCATTCTGTTTTAAACAAGTGTGCATGGCCTCTTTCCCTTTGGCTCTGTTTAGCTTCATTGCATTCAGTTTGATTAAACTATTTAAAGTTTTTAACTTATTGAGCGCTTCAACCTGAAAAATAAGTTTCCCCACCATCAAAATTCATATATGGTTAAAAATAATATAAAGTACTATAATATCATGTGATCATATTAATCAGTAACCACTACACACACTCCAGCTAACGTAAAAACAGTGCTTAGCTTATGACAAACATATTAGATAGAACAACAGAATAAAAACTTACTTTTATCACTTGTTACTTAAAGCACCATTTTCAAACTTTAACCCTTTTCTTAAATGAAATCTTATAAATTAGAAAAAAGTAGAGACAAAGATTGTGGTTAAGAACATAAGTATGAAACTTAAACTACTCAGAACTCTGCAGCTCACTGAGTAATAGAATTTGAAACACAACTAATCTCAACCACTCCATTTGGCTAGCTCCAAGTGTTAAGAGTAAAATCTACATACAAGTAACCCTGGGGTTCCTGACATTCAACTGTATTATCTACTTCTTGCCATCACTCTTATATGACAGCTTCTCAGTATATTGTCTTTCCACTAATAGTAAGTTAAAATGGATTTTAGTGTAATAAATAAAAATATAGACACAGTATTTGTTGTCCCCGTCTAAATTACTTGTTTTTATAATGAGGTAACTCTGGCTATTAAAACATATGCAAATATTTGTAAAAGCTTATGCAAGTAGTACAAGGTAAATCATCAATGGCCAACTGAATCAAAACCATTGTGTTTAAAAGTCAACTTCATTGTTTAATCACTGAGGGTTTGTCTATGTCATATTATGTAAAATTCCTTAAAATAGCCTCAGCCAACCACAAATCAAAAGGAATATTTTATTTTATCGTTATGGCATTAAAACTGGAAACAACTAATGATAAAAACAGAGTATTTACATCAACGTGTAAGTTGTATATAACAAGCATATGAAATATGTATACAACAAATGTTATAAACACCATGGCTTGAATTTCTACGAACAGACTTATTTTACACCATATTTTCATTTTTGAACTCTGCTTCTATGCAAGGAAACCACTAAGAATCTGTAGGGAGATGAATTCAGGCATACAGTTTCTACAGACCGGCTGAGGGCTTGCTCACAGGAAACTGGGAAAGTTCTATGTAGCTTGATGATAAAATCGAGAAGACTGAAGCTTGCCAAGTAAGTCATCTGTCAAAACCACAGACACTCCATTTTTCAACAATTTCAGGAGCTGTACAAACACTGGTGAAAATGGAACCAGCTAAAAAATGGGCTATGCAAATAGGAACTTTTTAAAGTATTTCAAATTTGAATTTCTTCCATGTTTATACACTGTGAATTTTCATGCCCCATCACTAATTGTGTTGATATACATTTCCTGGACAGTGTCCTGAATACCCACATGACCATAAGTCATATACTTTAAGTGTTTCAACACCTTGTCTTTTTATAGGTTTACAGTGATAACAAGAATTGCTATGTAAAGGATAAAGTCTTCTCCTTGCTAATCATCAGTCAAGAAAAAGAGTAAGAATAGTGTGGTCACCCATGTCACATGACTGCTGTTATAAAAGTCAAACTGAGGCTCCCAGAGAACCAAGAAAATGTCCAGTGTGGTTTGAGTATATCAGTGAAGTCAAAGAAGTAGGAACTTCATCAAGTATGGCCTTATAGACTGACAAAGAGTTTGGATTTTATTCCCCATGCAAGGAAAATCACTGCAGGGATTTTAAAAAGGAAAATGACATAATACATTTACTTTTTTAAAAGATCACTTTATCTGCTGTGTAGAGGATGGGGGTGGGAGTTTGGGGGGAGGGACAAGAATGGAAACAAAAGGCATAATTTAGGAGGTAAATGAAGACACCCAGGTGAGAGAGGATAATGGATTGGACTAGGATGGCAGCCATGAAACACAAGACACATTGCTAGGTATGAAATAGATTTAAGAAGACTATAAAATTAAAGGGATTAATATTATCTATTTCATGGGTGGCCGGATGGCTCAGTTGGTTAGAGCATGGGCTCTTAACAACAAGGTTGCTGGTTCAATTCCCACATAGGATGGTGGGCTGTGCCCCCCACAACCAGACTGAAAATGGCAACTGGACTTGGAGCTGAGCTGTACCCTCCACAAGTAGATTGAAGGACAACGACTTGGAGCTGATGGGCCCTGGAGAAACACACTGCTCCCCAATATTCCCCAATAAAATTTATTTTTTAAAAAAAATTATCAATCTCATACTGTTGTGAAGAAAAAATGGCCCATAATAAGTGGTGAATAAGTGTTAGCTATTATTACCATCATTAATGGGCTAGATATAATTGGTTTTAACATGAATGAAAAATCATCAATATTAAAATCATCTATTAAAACCTACAGGAGTTCCTCTGGCAATAAAATTACTACAAGGCTCTATTATAAAAATAGGTTGGGACAGCAGAGAGGTATAGGAATGAGTAGAAGGTTAGGAGTGAAGAAACAGATGGCCTTCAAATGAGAGAGAGGTTAGAAAAGGTAGTAAGGGAGGGGAGACTTTGCCATGAGGGAAAAATAATGTACCAAAAAGTAAAGATTGGGAGAGAATTATTAATACTAGAGGAAATTTCAGCTAAGTTGACTGAATATGCTGATTTCAGATTGTATCAGCTAGATGAAATTACCTTGCTATACTTACTAGTCATATACAGCTTATTGTCTGACATTTTCACTATGATAATAATAAACATTTAAGTAGTAAACCTTCAGGACTCATTTCTCTAACATGCACCCATAGACCTAGCCACACTGAAGTTGATAATTGCTCCAATATTTTCATCAGTACCGAATGACACCTGTGAATTCTACACCAAATTGAAAATGATTTTTCCCTGGCTTCCCCAAAGGAACTTATGGCCTTTTATCATGGCAACTGCACATCAGGGAAAAGGAAATAATTAGACCTATCAGGGACTTCTGGACACTTCTGGACTCTAAACTGACACTAATTCCAAAAGACCCAAAGTGTCACTGAGGGCCTTCAGACAAAGTAGGAAGCTTATGGAAGTCAAGTTAGCAATTGAGTTTTTGCACAGAGCTGTCTCACAGCAGGCTCAGTGGGTCCCAAACCCACCCTGGGGTTATTTCCCCAGTTCTGGAATATATCATTGGAACAGATATACTTAGCAGTTGGCAGGATCTCCATATTGGTTCCCTGACATGTGGAGTGAGCGCTATTATGGTGGGAAGGGCCAAGCGGAAGTTATTATAACTGCCTTTCCTAAGAAAACAGTAAACCAAAAGCTGTAATGCATTCCCGGAGTGATTGCACAAATTAATGCCATCATCGAGGACTTGAAATATACAGGAGTGGTGATTTCCATCACATCCCCACTCAGCTTGCCTTATTTGGCCTGTGCAGAAGACAGATGTATCTTAGAGATTTATAGTGGATTATCCTAACATTAACCAGGTGTTGTACCAGATATGGTTTCATTGCTTGAGCAAAGTAACACATCCTCTGGTACCTGGTTTGCAGCTATTGATCTGACAAATAATTTTATCTCCATACCTGTCAAAAAGACCCACCAGAAGCAGTTTGCTTAATTACTATTGTTGGCAAGGCCAACAATACACTTTCACCATCCTACTTCATGGGTTTACCAACTCTTCAGCCCTATGTCATAATTTAGTTCACAGGGATCGTGATTGCCTTTCCCTTCAGCAAGATACCACTTTGGTTCATCACATTGATAACATTATGCTGACTGAACCTATTAAGAAGTAGCAACTACTCTAGACTTAAAAAATTTTTATGTCAGTGGGTGGGAAATAAATCCAACTAAAAGTTGAAGACTTCTAACTCAGTGAAACTTCTAGGGCTCAAGATATCACTCTGGTCCTTTACATTGATAACATTATGCTGACTGAACCTACTAAAAAGTAGCAACTACTCTAGACCTAAAGAAATTTCTCTATCAAGGTGGCAGGGACAGAGGTTATGCATGGAGTCAGCAACATGGACTTCCGCTCACCAAAGCCAACCTGGCTATGACCATGCTGAGTGCCCAATGTGCCAGCAGCAGAGACCAACACTGATGCGGCACCACTCACCCAGGGTGGTCAACCAGCTACCTGATGACAGGTTGATTACACTGATCTGCTTCAATTATGGAAGGGGACGTGTTCTGTTCTTAATGGAATAGACATTCTGGATTCAGATCTGCCTTCCCTACACTCCATGCTTCTACGAAAACTATCATCCGGGGACTTACAGAACACCTTATCCACCATTACAGTATGCTATGCAGCATTGCTTCTAGTCAAGAAACTCATTTCATGGCAAATGGAATGAGACAATGGGCTCATGCTCACAGAATCCACTGGTCTTACCATATTTCCCACCATCCTAAAGTAGTTAGCTTGATAGAACAGTGAAATGTCCTTTGGAAGACTCAGTTATAGCGCCTACTAAGTGGCAATACCTTGCAAGGCTGGGGCAAGGCTCTCCAGAAGGCTGTATCTGCTCTGAATTGGTGGCCAATCAATATATGATGTTTCTCCCATAGCCAGGATTCATGGATCCAGGAGGTGGTATAACTATTATTCCCTTAGTGACCCACTAGCAAAACTTTTGCTTCCTGTTCCTATGACTTTACGCTCTGCTGACATAGTGGTCTTAGTTACAAAGGGAGGAATCCTTCCACTGGGAAACACAACAGTGAGCCATTGAAGTGGAAATTAAGACTCCTTCCCAGCCACTTTGTGCTCCTCATGCCTCTGGGACAACAGGCACAGAAGGGCATTTTGGTGCTGGCTAGTGATTTATCCTGACTACCAAGGGGAAACTGGCCTACTACTCCACAACGGAGGTAAGGAAGAGCATGTGTACAATACAGGAGATCTCTTAGTATTACCAGGCCCTGTGATTAAGATCAAGGGAAAATTATAAGCCAATCCAGGCAGGACTTCTAATGGCCTAGATAGAACTAGATAGAACGAAGGTTTGGGTCATTCCAGCAAGTAAAGAACCACAACTAACTGAGGTGCTTGCTAAAGGGAATACAGAATAGGTTGGAAGAAGGTAGTGATAAATACCAGCTATGACCATGTGACCAGTTACAAAAATGAGGACTAATTGTCTCCTTTTTGTTATGAATGTGTGTTTGTATGTGTATAGCAAATGCCTTGGTTTTCTTCCTGCTCTTATTCCCATCATGTAACATAAGATGTACTGACTTTATATCGTTGTATTTAAGTGTTGTTAATTTTACATCATAGTACTTAATTTATAGGATATCAAGGAGAAGAATAAACACCACTTAAGGACATTACTTCCTCTTATGAGAAAGAGATTAGTGAGTTTTTGTTTCTACTCGGGGTAGCTGTATCACATTCGGTGAAACTGTGACCCTATTATTGTCTTTATTTGGAGATTTAGTAGGTTTAAGGATCTGTCTTATGGATGCTGAGTTGATCTGCCATAGTTAATTTAATGTATCAACTTGACTGGGCCATGGAGTGCCCATGTATTTGGTCCAAGATTATTCTAGGTGTGTCTGTGAGGGTGTTTTCAGATGAGATTAACGTTTGAATCAGTTGATTAAGAAAAGCAGACTGACCTCCGTACTGTGAGTGGGCCTCATCCAAACATCTGAAGACCAGAATAGAAAAGGCAGACCCTCCTACAAGTAAGAAGGAACTCCACCTGTCGGACTGCCTTATACTCGGACAGAGATCTTTTTCTGTCATCGGACTTGAACATAAACATTGACTCTTCTTGAGAGTCTCTGCTGTCAGACTAGAACTTACATACTATTGGCAATCCTTGTTCTCAGGCCTTCAGACTTATACTGAAACTACACTATTAGCTCTCCTGGGTTTCCAGCTTGCTTGACTATAGATCTTGGACTTCTGAGACTCCATAATCAGATGAGCCAATTATTTATAATAAATCTCAATCTCACCCTCCGTTCATTCCCTCACTATATTCACACACACACATACACCTTATTGGCTCTGTTTCTCTGTAGAGTACTGACTAACACTCTCCATCTAGCTAACACGTACTAGACCATCAAAACCCACTACAAGTATCAACCTCTACTGTGAACTCTTCCCTAATGCCCTAAGCTGGGTTACATGTCTCTCTTTTGTGCTTCCATAATATTCACTAACAATGCTTGTGTCATAATACTTAATCACTGATTTCTATACCTACTCTAAGAACTCTAAGGAATATAAACTCCTTAATGGCAGCAACATAGCTAATTTGACTTCATATCACCAATACTGAACACAAACCCTGGCATATAGTAAGTTCTGAGTAAATACATATTAAACCATTAAGAAAACCTTCCTATGTGAGGTTAGATAATACTCAATTCAGAAAAAATTACTGCTAGACAATAAGAGCATATTGTTGCTATCTGTCAATGAAGTAAGTATTCTGGCATGAAACTGAATACAGGGCTGCTTTATTTTGAGGGCAAAAATTCTCTCACCTCATCCTTCAGGGGACCAAGGCCCCACCAGCAAATCAAGGCTGGGCCATGGTTATGTTTCCCATTTGTAAGCAAGCTATTAAGAACCATTACTATTTGCAATTACTTAGCTACATATATGTAAATCAGGATTATCTCCAAAACAAAATAGAGAAATAATTGGCTACTGAGACTACAACTGTCAACAAAAACCCCCAATTATGAAATTCTGTGCTTAGGAAAACAGCTTCATGATTCTGTTAAACGGCTTCTGTTTTATTTTAGCTTCAAAAATACATTTATACTGATAAAATGCCACTACTGTCTATTTTAAGTTGGGTCTGTGTTTAAGTTTTGATTTAAAAAGAAAAAAGTTGTGCTGCTAAAAAAGATTTGAAAACTCCTAGTCTTTAAAAAAAAAAAAACAAACTAGTTTTATAGCTAGACAGACTGAACTTTGAAACTTATTTCTGTCACTTAACAGTTCTGAGTTTTTAGGCAAGTTAATATCTTGGAGTCTCAGTCTTTCCTCTTGTCAAATCCAGACAGTGTTAGTAAGTATTGTAGTGTATTATTAGGAAAGTACAATAAAATAACATACTTAAAACCCTTAGTATGGTTCCTGGCATAGAGTAAGCAATTAATATCTGACCTATTAGTATCACAAATACCTCATCATGAGTAATGATTAGAAAATGAGGGTCAGGGAAAAAGATGAGTGATTGTGAGAGACTATCATAATTTCAGAAAATTTCTATATATAGAAAAAGCAGTTTGAGGATTTTCAATTCTAAGAGCTGTAACACGTATGGATTTAGGTTTCAAAATATCTAAGTCTAAAACAAATGGCAGAGCATATGTATCATAAATAATATACTATGGAAAGAGTAACTCAGGGATATGAAAAAACAGGGTCTAAAGATTTCATGATGGTTGTCACCATCACCAACAAACCCATTGTTAAGCATATCTAAATAAGCATTTCCTATTAAAATTTAAGGCATGGTATTACTATAAATACTATGAGGAATCTTGACTAATTTTTTGGTAGCATTCAATTAATGTTCTGCTGTTTGTTGAAACTTCATTTCTTGACTTGAATTTTGATTTAATTAATCAGGCTCAGTTACTGAAAACTGTATGAAATAATGAAATGACAGTAAAAGCATATGACAGAGTTCATCGAATATCATGTGGCAAATTGAACACGAAGATTAAAACAAACTGATACCTGCTTGGAAAGCACTTTCATGTGCCCTACGCTTCCCCGGCAATACGCTTCAAGGATGACACCAAATTGTACGGAGACAGCAGGAATGTGCACTTCTGACCTGAAGAAAGTTAATAATATTATGATGTTTTGTCAGATACTTCAGATCACTAAATAAAAGTACTGACTTCTTCATTCTATTATAAAATTGACTTATGAT
Source organism: Rhinolophus sinicus (assembly GCF_057876585.1). Taxonomy (NCBI): domain Eukaryota; kingdom Metazoa; phylum Chordata; class Mammalia; order Chiroptera; family Rhinolophidae; genus Rhinolophus; species Rhinolophus sinicus. Next base: position 37,189,411 of record NC_142505.1, read on the forward strand.
GCCAACTAAAGAAAGGAAGAACACATCCTCTTGTGAAAAATTTTTAGTGGTATGGTCAACTTTCCAACACTTTAAACATTATAGTTCAGAAAGATATGAGATTTCATAATTAGTTAATTCTTTATTCCAAGAAATCCAAAATTTTCACATCTCACCTTATTTGCTTTTCGGAGTGAAAAGCTAACATTTCCAATTTAGAGACAATTAAAATGAAACACAAAGACCTGACTTATATCACACAACTGACTAATCCCTCAATTGGCTTCTATTCAGTTTTTTCTCAAAGAATGATGTGCACACCTGAAACTAATTTTTAAAAAAATGGTGTGCACATTTGAAAATGGAATACATTATTTTGTTATTCCCTGAAAGGTATAAAATAAGACTGAACTGGATGAGCAAAGAATACAAATTAACAACAAGAAAAGAAAAACTCTAATAATAATAATAAAATCAAGATCCAGAAATATACCCCATAAAATAAAAATATTATAGAGCTTATTTTCCTTAAGAAGCTAAGCCTAAAAGGAAAGTTATTTTTTTCCTGATAATCATTACTTTCAATATTCTGAAGTCCGGATGAAAAAAGTAAAAACGTCTCAGTAGAGAGTCAGAAATGAGGAATCAACAATTTTCATAGGAAACTAAAGAACTTTTAGTTCTCTTTCCTGATTTTACGTTTATATAAATTTGGTGAAATAGGTTCATGTATTTCTGAAAATGACCTAGTTGATAAAGAAGTTGAAAAATAAAGCTACAGTTGTTACAGGAAAACTTTAAAATCTTTACCCTGTAGTAGCAATGATATAACATTACTACCCACAGCCTTTTGGAAGGAATAAGTCTGGTTTTCAGTCTAAACACATTAACATATTTAGTCTAAATATATACACTTTACAGGAAAACAGCAATACACTAATTATTAGTTTCAGTTAAAAATCAAGAAGGCATAGAGGGATACTTATCTGAATTGAAAATTGAGGATTTGGTTATCAAGAAATAGAAGACACCAAGAGAGTATCAATCTTACAGATGGCTCAGAAACAACTAAAGCAGCTCACTGTTTTTGCTAAATGTCCTGTATTACACTGGTTTATATTAACAAAAGTACAAGATAGTCTCAAACTGCAATATAAAACACTTACCTAAGGTGCCAAAACAGAAATTGCCCTATCCTCCGATTAGCAAGTGCTCTTTCTAGTAGGAATCTAGAGAGGGCACAATCAAGAAAAGGCTCGTATTTTAAAACTTGCACCAGTTGTAAAAGATACTGAGCGAGTTCTTCATCACTGAAAAAAAAAAAACAAAAGACACAGTAAGTCACTCAATACCCCATGCCAGAAAAAGATCCCTTCCTATCAAATTATCAAATACTAACTTACTGAAACACAATGGCGTTTTTGGGTCAGGCGTGTTGCTTGCTTACAGTCACTGTTTCACTATTACAGTAACATACGAAAAGCTGAGGATTTCAGATGGGCGGGAGGGAGAGTGGAAGGGAGCAAAGAGCAGATACATGGGGCATCTTTATTAAATTAACTAGGTTGCTATAATTGACAATTATATTTACAATCAGCCCAGAGTTACAATAAAATTAGGCACTGATTTCTGATCATGCTCAAAGTTATATACTTAGTTAACCAATCAATTTTTTAAAATAAAAATTCTATTAGTATGCCAGCAATTTATTTTCCTTTCCTATCATTAGGGTTAAGATAACCCTAGATAACCCTTCTCCAAGATAACCAATGAATAATTAAAATCTTAAATGCAAATAGTTTGAAAGATAAGGAAATGAGTGTATTTGTAAGTGGAAATTGATTCACTAATTAATATAACATAATATTGTAGTTACATAACTGTAGTTAGTTAACTGAGCAGAAGGTTAGTGGTTCTATATTTTGTGTCTGTCTCCAAACCATTCACATATAACTCCCATCAGAGGCAGTTCTAGTAGCTGGGTCAGATACAAATCCCAAGTCTACTACTCGTTGACGATAGTCTTGGACAATAAACGGTTAACAATGTAGTCTAAGGCAGATTTGGCACTGAAGCCCAAGGTACTGGATACCAAGGGGAAAAAAAAACTCATAACTAGACATTTAACCTAGGGAAATGCATCAGAATTGCCTAAATGGAACATGGAGATCACAGCCATCTCCTCCTGGGGATCAATACATTTAAGAAAAACACCTGACTCGGCCTAATGAAAACTTAAGACTGAGGAGCAACTGGGAGCCTCATTTTTTAAAACTATCAACACAACAATCGTAAAGTTTATTATAAAACCCATGGCCATTATAAAAGCTATAAATAGAGTAAAAGATAGAAAGGAAGAAATAGAAGGAGGATTCCCTTTCCTTACACATCTAATTTCACTCCTCGAAAATGACCACTACTCATGAGTTTGTGTAATTTCTGTGGGCTATCACATGGTTTAAAACATATACACTTTTAAAAAGAAAAAGAATTATAGTATCCATAATTTTCTGAGAACTTTTATTTATTTTTCAAATAGCCATACAGTATAACCCTCATTTTTGAGACTAGAAAGAAAATGGAAAACCTGAAAATGCCCATTTTCTGAGACTGTCTGAATAATAACATTTCAAATTATCTCCCATAGATTCTCACACATGTATTGTCCAAAGGGGACTGTACAAGTATGTTCACTGCAGCATTGTTTATAACAGGCAAATCTGGAGAAAACAAAATGTTCCTCAATGGGGAATGGAATAAGTAAGATATATCCCTATGACAGAATATTACACTGTAGTAAAAGGAAACTACATTTATATGTAATGGGAAAGACTGACCTCAAAAACCTAATGTTAAAATTTTTAAAAAGCAAAATGTAAAACAATACATACAGCCCCATGTATGTTTGTATGACTTTTCAATGTATAATATTTTGTATCTGTATTTTTATAGATATAAAAAGTGGTAAAAACAGAAAAATGTGATAGAAAGATACACACCAAATTTATGATTACGGTTGCCTCTGGAAAGTAAAAGAAGTAATCAGGATTACTTCTATCAAACTAGGGCAAGGAAATTATGAGGACTTCATCTTTAACTATAATGCTATTTGCTTAATAATAATAAAAAGGTTTTAATAATCATGACAAAATATCAACATTTATTAATTATGGGTAGACAAAAGAAAGAGTTAACACAGCAGGCCTGACTGTTACCCTTTTAAAAAGGTTGGCACTTGGCTGGCATCTGGAAATACAGATTTCAAAAGGCTTTCTACCACCCCACCAGGTAAGAATGGCTCACAATGCCTAAATTGTGCAAACAGTACGGCTTATGCAGAACACCCATTTTCCTTCTGGGAGTCTAGAATTTTGGTATGCTCTAGGCAGAGTGAAAGAAACCTTAGAAACTTTGCCTGGTTTCCTCCAGACTTTGTCCCATGAATCTTTGTCCTTTGCCAATTCTGCTCTGTATCCTTTGGCTGTAATAAACCATCCAAGAATATGACTATATGCCGAGTCCTGTGAGTCCTCCTAGTGAATCACGGAACCTGAGGGTGATGATGGGGACCTCGGACCCAGTATGTTTTTGTTTTACAATACCTATAGAGTAAATGTGAGAGAGTGAGAATGTGAGAGAGACGGAGGGAGGGAGAGAAGGAACAAATGCTTTGAACTCTGAATAATTCCTAGCCTTTTCCTTTCTTATGAGACATTCAAGCATTTTCTACCCACCCCCAAGTTATTCCTTGCCCCACAGAAAGCCAACTCAGGAGATACCTCATCTGTCGCAGGCAGCCCACAGCATATTCCCGCACATACTGATCTGGATAGTTGAAATCTAGAAGTTCCAGGGCCTCCCGGGGAGGCAGTTTAGGCCAAATCTGAAGTAGCGCCTGAAGCTGTTTAAAAATTGAAACTGGTTCAGAAATTGTAGGGGGAAATAGTAATCTATTTTTCCATGGCATACAGTAGTAAAGAGGGGTCGAAACAAAGGAGAAGCATACTTGCAATTATGGAGGCCTCAAAAATCCATTCCTGATAATATGGATTAATAAAAATTGTCTTAAATTATAGTTGAAATATTCTATAAACAGGTTAAAAAAGCTATTAAGTACTAGCTTAGAATGTACACTGAACATATGAATTCTACAATCATTAGACATTAACTGATTTTCAAAAGGAGAGAGGGGAGGAGGGAAGGAAGGAGGGAGGGAGAGAGGGAGCGCATGCATATACACGCATACACAAAGTGATCAAGAAATATTTAGAGGTAAAACTCAAAGTACAAATACAAGCCGCAAGGCTCAAGTTAATGACAGGAAATTTACATATAAAGTTCATTAATAACAACATAACATTACTTTGAGGGAGTTCACTTTTAACTCTTGATATTTTAAGAGCATCTATTGCTTAACAGAACTTTTTATTGACCACAGCATGTTTAAAACCTTTAAATCATAATAAGTAACCCATTAGAAATAAATAGTACCTAGTTATTTATTTTCTATAAATAAGGCAAATACAGCCAGTCTCCTATTTATACATGCCACGTAGAAATGATCTAGACATAGGATAAAAAAGAATCCTTGAGGAGATGAGCCGGAATTGTAGGTAGAGGGTGGGTTTGAGTACACGTGGCCACATTTTTGGAAACCCTGGTTCCAGAGAGCCTAAATCTCTTGAGCTTTTGTGTGAGGCTTGGGCTTTGAGAATTAAATAAAAATAGCTTATATTTTATTATTTTAATTCTACAAATTATTCAGCCCCTCATTATGTCAAGTGCCTCCAAAAGGTTAATATCTGAATGAATGCCCAGCAGCTGTAAGTTAAAAGGTATTTTCTCGTAGCAAACAAATTTCAAAGTTCACTAAAGATAACTTTTAAGAAATTAACTTAATTTTTCAATTTACATTTACAGAAAAATAGCTTTCAAATAAGTTTTAAAAATTGGATTACATTGCCATTATTAGTATACATCTATATAAACTGCTAACAAAGATATGAAATTTATTACAATTTGCATAAACTACATTAAAGTTTCTCAACAAGTACAGTAAAATGTTAGTTTCTTAATTTTAATTTTATCTTAAATTTTTAATTATTCTTAAATCTGCATTGAATAAAAAGAATAGCTTTATTACTTGTTTTATATATATATATATATAGCACACATATACATACAGTACATAAACAGACATACACTTGTCTATGGTATCAAAATCTCATGGGGATGGGACTAGTAGGAGGGAAAATGTCTAAAATGGCTCCTAAGGAGTGTAATAATGAAAAAAGTTTGAGAAATACTGGTTTAAAGATATAAAACACCCACCTCACCCCACTTTTTACCACTGATGGGCCCCCTCCATCCTTTCCCCAACGCCCTAATGGACCAGCAGTCCTGATTATGGATAAGGAATTGGGGGGACCATTTCTTGAGGGTCTAAAACAACAGTAAAAAAACTCTTAGCATATATTACTCCACAAAAACAATACTGCAAAGGATAGATAACATTCTGTGACACTAGAGGTTCAACTATGTTATGGGTTAAAAACACCCCTACTACTGGAAAGTAATTAACCTTTGGTAAGATTATTTACAATTATTAAAAAATAAATTATAGGGGCGGCCGGATGGCTCAGTTGGTTAGAGCGTAAGCTCTCAACAACAAGGTTGCTGGTTCAATTCCCGCATGGGACGGTGGGCTGCGCCCCCTGCAACTAAAGATTGAAAATGGCAACTGGACTTAGAGCTGAGCTGCGCCCTCCACAACTAATAGACTAAAGGACAACGACTTGGAGCTGATGGGCCCTGGAGAAGCAAACTGTTCCCCAATAAAGTTTTAAAAAAATAAAAATAAATTATATAAACATAAAATTAAATACATTACCAAAACCCATCACTTTAGCTTGGGGAAACATATGGAAGCAAATAGGGAAGGGAAATTTGACTCAGCCATATAGTGAAAACAATTACCTGCCTGCTGCAAAGACTACTGAAATCCCTTCTGCATTATGCCAAAGAATGTTCTCCTGTGTATTAATGGGCTACTCTTCTATAGAATTTTCACCCCCGGCTTACACCTGTTGAATTAAGAGTACAAACTGCACGAGGCTTCTGGCTCTCCACTTCCCAAGGTAATCGATCTATTGATCTATTGAAAACATAGTTTGTGTTCTTTTGTACAAGTTCACTGTAACTGGCAATGGGGACAGGGTCAGAGGAGAAACTAAGCCACATTACTTTTTATACCATTAACTTTTTTTCTAGACTACTAAAAAGGGGGGGTTAGGATTGTGAAATTCACATTTTCCTACACCTGTTTACACTTGGGTGTTTGTACTTGAGTATTAAATTACACCACTACCTTTCTTCTAAAATGGAGGATGTTGAGTTATAGCTGATAACAATGCTTTAGATTCCCTCATGAAAATGAGACAAGCATGATAAATTCCTGAATATAAAAGTCACTGTCCTTCTGTTCAAATAAAGAATATTAAGCATAAATTAGCTCATTTCATTTCCTGACAGCTGACATAAGAAACCTCTCTCAGATATCTTTTAAGAATACAGCAAGATGGCATGACTGAATACTGTGTTCTTTTTATCAGCAGCATACACAGCCAGACACCATGCAAAAGCAAAGTCTTCCCTTTGAAAGGGCTATGATGGTATGCCAAGTTTTTTCACAGAATATCATTTTTAAATGTAGATACAAACAAATGAGAAGAAAAAAAGATTATGAGAAATGTTTGTACTCTAATTCTATACAACATAATATGATGGATGTCTTCATAAAGGATGGTTTCAGGAGGCACTTAGAACGGGACACAATCCATGAGAAGTAGGCCAATGTGCCAAGTGAAAAGGTTTATATCTTATATTCCATCATTATGGGGGTTCATGGAAAACTAACCTTGAATTTAAATAAGTAAGTGGTTAGAAGATAACTATGCCAAAACAATTAAAACCTATCCAAATGACAAAAACAGCTCCTTTTCAGAGTAAGTAATGTTCATGTGGTCTAACAGTAGAACAGTTTAAACGAAGCCCATTATAATATACTTACATAACATGATTCAAAAAATCTTTAAGACATTATTAAGAAATAAACTCAAAAGAAATCCTTTCTACACGTAATTTGAAGTAAAACTATAAAATCAAAGATTTTAAAAATGCATATGATTAAAATCAATTTTTAAAGTCATTATACATTTACTAAAACCAGAAAACTTTTTTTGTTTTTAAGAAGGGCGCAGCTCAGTAGCTCACACAGGGATCGAACTGGCAACCTCAGTGTTACCAGCACCACGCTCTAACCAACTGAGCTAACAGGCCACCCTCAAAACCAGAAAACTTTTTAAAAGATTGGGTGAATTCAAATAAGTTAACAAATTTGGTTATTTTAATATGCCAATTGTATTCGTCTGATTAAAAAACATTTCAAGGATCCTTCTATAGAGCATTAATGACCAACTGAATTTAATAAATGCCAGTGCTTTTGACAGTCTTGGAAAATTAAATCAAGGAGCGAAAATTTCGTAGGTTTTTTGGAGCAAAATTTTTTCCTCTGTCTCTATCCTGCCTAAAGACATTCAACACTGCCCAACTGAAACAAATGTTACATTTGATCTGAATCGCTTATGCTCCAAAATGTTAACTTCTCCAAACAGAAGTAATTTTCAAACAATACATATTCATTTTAGAAAGTCATTGCAAAGGGTCTTAAGATTAAAACTTTGGAGTTCATTGATGAAACAGAAGTAGCCCAGGACCTACCATGTGCAGGTAATTACTATAGATAATTACACCATAGATAATTACACCATAGGTAATTACTATAGGTAATAATTGTGTTTAGTGAAATAAACAGAAAATCTACATAGAATCTGGAATTTTTAAATCTTCAAACTTTCTGGTCTACCATTTAGAGTATAAGCAAGAGTTTAAAACCTCAAAATTTCTCCGGCAAAAAATTATCCAACCTGTGGAAATATATCTATGTAGGAAAACACAGTACAGAAACTCAACAAAGTAATATATAATCCTTACAGGTGTTACAGAAATGATCTTCTATTACCTGAGCAACATCCTCAAGTTTATTCCACTTGATCGACAGTAATAATTTTGGCAGTGACTGTGGGAAATTCTCTCTGCAGTCTTGTCGCAAAGTCCAAATAAGATCCATTTCATTCTCACACAGTTGAGACAAGGGATCCCTGTCCAAGATTTCCTTCAGTACAACAAGAAACTTTTTTCCACCCCGACTCTAAGAAGTAAAATTACTCATTAGAGAACTGAATTGTGCAAACATCCCTGGCAAACACTTAGCAAATTTATATGCAATAAATTTATAAACAATTTATGAGCTTTAACATGTGAGTTACTAAAAATCTAATTCTTCAAAAAGATTAATAAAGATGGATATCCCTTTTAAAGTTTTTATTGCCAAATATAATATTTGTAAGCTAAGGATGAAGGAAAGAATTATTCTCAAACAGTTCTAAAAAAGGAAAAATACTGTTAAAAATCCATGTGCAAACACTAGGTGGCAGAATTGTGGTATGGATTTAAAAAGTCATTTATTATTATGAATTAAATTTCCTTCTTTAATTTTCAGTTTCTATTAAAAAACAACAACAAATTAACAGACACAAAAAATGAACCAAATATATGAATTTTTTAAAAAAGTAATAGGTGCTGTCTTGGCTTAGAGGCATAAAACCACTTGGATTAAGAGCTGAATTTTGGCTAAACGTGACAAAAATACAATTATCTCATTTTCTTTCCCAATCCTTATAAGAATATAGTAAAATGAAGAAGATTTCATGTTATTTTTTTGGATCTAGCCGCTAAATTGCACTAACATTAAAAGAAATAGGTGCATTTCTCTCTACTTAAAGAAAAACTATACCAGTGAGGCCAAAACAGTAAAAACAAAAACAAAAACAAAAAAAATCTCTCCAGAATTATCTGACAAGATTCTGTAAGGATTTATATTCTATTATTATATTACTTTGTATATGACATTATTTTAACTAGGATTTGATATAAACATTAAAATAAATGAAAAGTCATTACTAATTATCTAAAGTAGTGAGATTCAAAATAGCATATGCCAATGTAAAAGAGAATGGGAATAACATGACTGTCAAGGTAGAACATCTGAAAGACTTAACAAAAACACTACTGGAACGAATAAGCAACTGAAGCAAGGTTTCAGGATACAAGGACAATATACAAAAGTAAACTGCTTCCTATACATGAGAAACAAACAATTGGAATTTTAAATTAAAAACAATTCCACATTAGCACCCCAAAATATGAAAATTTAGGTATAAAATTAACAAAACATGTACAAGTTCTATATGAAAAAAACTAGAGAACTCTGATGAATGAAATCAAACAAGAACTAAATAAATGACAAAGTATTCCATGTTTGTTCATGGATAGGAAGACTCAATATTGTCAAAATGTCAGTTCTTCCCAACTTATTGAATAGATTCAATGCAAAACCAATCAAAATCTCAGTAAGTTATTTTGTGGATATCAACAAACTGATTCTAAAGTTTATATGGAAAAACAAGACTCAGAATAGCCAACACAATATTGAAGAACAAAGTTGAAAGACTGACACTACCCAACTTGTATGAAAATAAATGTGAAATGCAAAATTATAAAATAGAAGATAATAGAGGAGAAAATCTAGATGATCTTGAGTTTGGCAATGACTTTTTGCATATACCGTGTTTCCCCAAAAATAAGACCTAGCCAGACAATCAGCTCTAATGCGTCTTTTGGAGCAAAAATTAATGTAAGACCCGGTCTTATATTATATTACATTATATAAGATCAGTTCTTATATTATAGTAAAATAAGACCGGGTCTTATATTACATTATATAAGACCGGTTCTTATATTATAGTAAAATAAGACTGGGTCTTATATTAATTTTTGCTGCAAAAGACGCATTAGAGCTGATTGGGTAGTTTTCAGGGAAACACGGTAATACCAAATGCATTATCCTACAAAGAAAAAACTGATAAGCTAGACTTGGTTAAATTTAAAATTATCTGTTCTGTGAAAGACACTGAGAAGAAAATGAAAACACAAGCCATTACTGGAAGAAAATATTTGCAAAAAATATATATATCTGATAAAGGACTGTTATCCAAAATATATAAAGAACTGTTAAAACTCAACAATAAGAAAATAAACTACTAGAATAAAATATGGGTCAAAGACATGAACAGACACCTCACCAAATAAGATATATAAATGTCAAATAAGCATAGGAAAAGATGCTTAGTGTCATATGTCATCAGGAAAATGCAAATTAAAACAAAAATGAGACACAACTACACAGTTGGCTAACATTCAGAACACTGACAACACCAAATGCTATTGAGGACATGGAGCAACTCTCATTCAATGATGGTAAGAATGCAAAATACTAGAACCACTTAGGTAGACAGTTTGGTGGTTTCTTACAAAACTAAACGTACTGTTACTACGCAACCCAGTAATCACGCTTCTTGGTATTTACCAAAAGAAACTGAAAACTTATGTTCACACAAAAACCTACACATGGATGTTAATATAGCAGCTTTACTCAAAATTGCCAAAACCTGGAAGTACTAAGATGTTCTTCACTATGTAAATGGATAAACTGTAATACATATAGATAATGGAATATTATTTAGCACTAAAGGAAATGAGCAATCATGCCATGAAGAGACATGAAGGAACCTTAAATGCATATTACTAAGTCAAAGAAGCCAATCTGAGAAGGCTACATGCTAATTCCAACTATATGACATCTGGAAAAGACAAAACTTTTTAGTTTATTTTAAGCAAACTAAAATATAGTTTTAAAGAAATCACTGGTTGCCAGGGGTAGGGGTGAATGACAATGAATAGGCAGAACACGGAGGGTTTGCAGAGCAGTGAAAATACTCTGCATGATATTATAATGATGAATTATGTCATTATACATTAATCTACACCCATTGAATGTGCAACACCAAGAGTGACCCCTAAGGTAAACTATGGACTGTGTGATTACGATGTGTCAATGTAGATTCAGTCCTGGTAATAAATGTACCCCTCTAGTGAGGGACGTTGATAATGGGGAGCCTGTGCATGTGTGGGGGCAGGGGGTCTATGCAAAATCTCTGTACCTTCCTCCCAATTTTGTTGCGAACTTAAAGCTTCTATTTTAAAGTCTTATTATTAAAAAAGTACCACACAAAGACTCTACGTATGATTATACTGGTTTTTATATTCAGAGCCCCAGCTTAAAAAGGGTAGGCTCTATTTTACAAGTTTGACTTGGGTTTCTCTGAAAAGTGATCACGAGAAGTCAGAATTTGAAAATAAAACTCATACATTTACATCTTAAAGTGAAACCGGTTACTTCAAACAACACAATAAAAATTGTTCATGTCGGAGAAAGGCAGACTGCTGTTAAGTTAAATATTGCAAAAAGTGAGCAGACCTACAATAATTTTGTGGATCAAAATTAGATTTTACAGACCTACTGTAAGTAAATATTCCAAAGAACTGCAAGTAAACTAAGAGGGGAGTGCAGGGGGTTAGCTGTATAATTGAACTGTGATTGTTTATTGAGCTATAAAAAGCACAGCACTGAATAACGTCAAGGTAAAAACAACCAACTACCAGAAATGTGGCAGGAAGCCCAACAAAACACAAAATCTTACATTCTTTTACAAAAGCCAAAACAGTACTGAAAATTATATTGTACAATGTAACTGGTGAACTGAGACACATGTTCAAATGCTTGAACTAAAATAATGGAAAATAATGGTTGAAAGCAATGAAAATTAATACCCATATTCTCTACTTTTCTTTATGTTTCGATTTTTCAAAATCATATAACTATTATAATAGCGGCTACTGACCAAAGTAAAACAAAACGTGTATATCCTGCTATTAGCACACTGAAAAAAAGACTATGGCTCTTTCCCCTTCCCTAGGGAAGGGGCTGGAAAACTCATGTGTCATGTTCAAAGGCACTGGAGATTCAGACAGCATGTTAGCAATGTTTGCCAGAAGCAGAATTAACCAGCGGCTGGTCCGACAGCACTTGACCAACTGCAGCGAGGGATGAGATAGTCCATGAAGTCAGGGCTGGTGGAATAGAGACTGAGAAGATGAGTATGTGGTTGGGAGATTGAATATAAATGGAATTAAGCAGATAAGTAAATATATTGAAGTTAATAAGAATCCAGATTTCTGTCAGAAAAGGAAATTAAAACTAGGGAAATGCAAAGATCAGGAAAAAATCCTGTAGTGGTGGATCCAAATTACAGGCAGTGATTAAGAACTCATGGTTTTAAACAGCTAGATAAAGAAATATATCTCTGAGCCTGTACTTGCCCAAGTATATACATGTATTATCTAGCTGTTTCATGAAAAGGCCTAAATGCAATGGCACGCCAGTAGCAATGAGCATACCCAGTCCCCAGATCCTGGATTCTAAATACTTTTCACAAATAAAAGGAATCAGGACTCCCTGCAGAACAACTGATTCCAAAGCTGTGGTAGAGAAAACACCAGATGAACCTGGAACACTCTGTTGTACCAGAAAGAAGGAAATGCTCAAAGAATGATAGTGACATGTCAAAAAGACACAGGACAGCTTGAATGGGCCGCCACTGGCCAAGTCTGGGTCATTTCGAACATCAAAATAACTGACAGTAACTAATTATAAGTCACTAAATAAAACAGAAATCATGAATCCATACTACTATAAATAAAAGAAATAAAAGTAAACAGGTAAGTAAATAAATCAAATAGAAGAAAAACCTCTACCTTATGGTAAAGCCAACTAATAAATCCAAAAGGAAAAATAAATTTGAAAATCAGCACTTGGCAAAACACTGTAATAATAATGATTCAAGTAAGATGTATTAATAAATATTAAAATAACTGAGTACAAATTTGATGTGAAACAAGATGTTGAGTCAAAATATCCCCCCACAAAATATTTATTTATATAGAAAAACCTAGTAGATTCTATCCTAATCAAGTGGTAACAATTAACATCAATAGTAACAGAACAAATTAACACTGTTTGCTTCCTGATTAAATGCATTAAGAACACTCCACAATTTCTATGGTATTCATGCTAAAAATGCATAGCTGGAATCTGATCATGACAAAACATTAGGTAAATCCAAATTGAGTGACATTCTGCAAAGCAACTGGCTTGTATTCTTAAAAATATGTCAGAGTCATTTAAGATAAGACTGAGAAACTCTTTTAGAAAGAAACTAAAGACACATTGACAATGATATGAAACAAGTAATCCAAGTTGGATCCGGATTTACAAAGGACATTACTAAGACAACTGGCTAAATTTAAATGGAATGTGTGGTTCAGACAACAGAAGAATTCTATCAATATTATTTTCCTGATTTTTATGAATGGACTCTGGTTAAGTATGAGAATATTCCTGTTTTTAGGAAATACACACTGAACAATGAAAGGGAAAAAGGACATGATGTATATATACCACTTAACCTCAAATGAGTCAGAAAAAAATGCGCATACACACAGATTGGTAAAACAAATGTGGTAAAATGTTAACAGTTGGGGAAGCTGAATGAAAGCTATATGGGAATTCTTTGTATTCTACTTGCAAGTTTTCAGTAAATTTGAAAATTATTTTTTAGTGTTTGATATTTTCTCTCCCTAAAATTGAGGGCTGTAAAGACTCCAAATCATTCTACTAAGAAAACACTCCAGGGAGATCCCAAGAACATCTGACTAAAGGATGAGTTATCATCTGCATTCTCCAAAGCCAGCCATTAAGATTTTGTGCCTCAGTTTCTGCAGGAAGAAAATAAAACAGGTAATTTATAACATAAGTGTTTTAGATTAGAGCAGGGTTTTTCAGCCTTGGTGCTATTGATACTGTGTTGCAGGAAATGGTAGAAAGTATAGCAGCACCCCTGAACTCTACTCACTAGATGCCTGAAACACCTTCCCGAGTTGTGACAAACAAGAGGATCTCTAGATATTATGCTAAGTGAAATAAGCCAGTCACAAAAACATAAAATACTGTATGATTCTACTTACATGAGGTATCTAAATAGTCAATTCATAGAGACAGAAAATAGAATAGTGGATGTGAAGGGCTGAGAAGAGAGGAGGAAAATAAGTTGTTTACTACATATAGAACTTTAGTTTTGCGAGATGAAAAAGTTCTAGAGATTAGTTCCACTCAATGTGTTAAGAATATTGTGAGTACATACATAACACTTTTGAACCATATACTTAAAAATGATTAAGATGGCAAATTTTGTTACGTGTATTTTACCACAATTTAAAAAAATTTTTTAATTCTAAGGGCAGGTTTAATTTCGTAAGGTGATGTTACACTGACTGATGAACTGTGTGTGTGCGTGTGTGTGTGTTTATGTTTTATACACACACACACACACAAATAAATGTAAACACATACATACACACTCAAACAATACAATTCAACTTACCATGATCTTATTAAGAAATGTCATCAGCTCTTGGCATATACATGAATAGTCAGTTAAAATAGTGGAATGAGAACAAAATTCCATTCATTCCTCTCAAAGGGCCATGAAGTGTCAGAAAAGATATATCTTAAAAACTACTAATCAATAACAGCTGTGGGAAATTATAAAGAGTGTCTAACACAGGGATCCTTTAATGAGAGAAGTAGACAGGACCAGGGATCAGATGTGATAAGAGCCATGCAGTAGTGAGAAACAGTTCTAGGGAACTCCAGCTCAGAACCAAGGGCTACAAGGAGTGGGAGGAGGCCAGGGGTAATCACCCAAGGGATTATCAAGGGATCTGCAGATGGAGCATCTGCTTAGTCAGCATGCCCCTTCCTCTGTGCTGGGCTGAAACAGCAATGGTGAGGAGCGTGGGTACCAAGCCCCATGGAGCCACTGGATCCCAGAAGGTATGGAAATCTTCACACAGGAGATCCCAAGTGTCAGCACAGTCTACCCTAAATCCTACAGTTACTGAAGGCAGGTTACAGTGAATCGGCAGACAACCAGGAAGTTACAAGGATAAAAAGAGCTAAATTAAGAATCACCAAATATTTGAGAAAACCATTATAAAGTAAGATGCCAAAAGAAGGAAGACCACTTCAAAAGCAAGATTATTTAATCCCTAAGAAATAATTAAGGTGACATGATAGCCATGGAAAAGAAATAATCAGAAACCGTAAAATTACTGAAATTTTAAAAAGTAAAAAGCAACTCCAACATGACTAGTAACAAGGGAATGCAAGTTAAAATAAACGTGATACCTTTTTCTGTCCACTGGATTAACATATTTAAAGGATTGGCAGAAATGCAAAAAGATAAGAACTTTTACACAGTGTGGGTGGGGTTGTAAATTTCCCATCTTTTATGGTATGCAATTTGGCAGAATTCTTATGAAAAAGGCACATATTTTTGGATCTAATAATTTCACTTCTAGAAATCTGTCCTATAAAATACACATATATATAAAGAAGTATGTACAAAATATTCATTGCAGCACTGTTTTAGTGGAGAATAGTTGAGAAAAGCAAACCATCCATCAGTAGGGATATGTATATTTACTAACCATTGGATACTAATAACGAATGCCATGAAATGTTAAGAAGGCTTTAAAAAGAGAGAAGTGGACCTCTTCATACAGACATGACAAGGTCCATAAAATACATTAAATAAAAAGGGAGAGATTACATAATAAAGATATTAATTTTTTCTTTAAAAAAAGGATATAGATATTTACACATAAAGGTATATAAGTGCATACACAGCAACAGGGTTGGTAGCTACAAGCTAAACTGTTTACAGTTATCTCTGAGAAGGAAAGTTGCTGGGGGTTATAGAAAAATAACTTTCATTTTTGGTTTCACAATTTATTAACTATACTATGTGCCCAATTAAAAAAAAAAGGTACATCAAACCGAGCAAGAATATTGCCTCCTCAGTAAGGAGGGATTCCCCCTGATATAGATAAGGTAGTAGCACATCACAGTAGAAATAGTAAAAATTAATGTATGCTTCTGATGTTCAAAGAGCGATATTAAGACTAATAAAGGACAACTAAAAATGGGCATTAAAATGAAGATATCCCTACATAACTGAAGGGAATCAACAATTTTCCAGCCTGAAGCTACTTTCTGGGATATTGATTTTAAGTTGTTTAAGAAACAAGACTCAGAGAACCTCACCCCCTTTCCTACCCAACAAATTCAGACAGAGAAAGCTGCTTCAGGAAGGGAGCCTGGGCTTGATCACCTTAAGAATCTTCACCCCAGCCTTAGTCAGGAAGACTCCAAGCCTGTTAGCTAGCTACCCCATATCCCATTGTTTCTGAGACACCAGAAAGAATCTGCCAGCAAGAATTTGCCTGCCATATGTGTTCTGCTCTTTGTCAACTACCTATAAATCGCCCATTCTCACTTCTGAAATCTCAATAACCACCTCCACCTCTTCTCCTTTGTCCAAAATGTCATATATCCAATGTTACCTCACTGTCTTTGGAATTTTCATGCTTATGTGAATTCACCATGAGTATTTATCAAAACCTTTGATTTTTTCCTGTTAATCTGTCTCTGTTAATTTGATTATTAGCCAAGTTAGAATTTAGAAGGTGGGAGGAAAAGTATTAATTTTTTTAGCTGCCACATAACTGTTCTCTCTTACACTTAAACTGTAATTATCTGTTTCAGTAATTGCCTAACTGGTAAGTTTATAATTGTAATGAACTTCTTTTGTTTCATTAAAGAACTCTATTCTCAAAGTATTTGTAATAGAAGTTGACTTGCACTGCAGGGCTATAGAAATTTTTGAGAACTCCAATGGCAAAGCACAAGACAGCTTGGGCCAGGTACTTCTCCTAGCCAACAGGAAATAGTGCTTTGATTCAGTGAAAAGGACAAAAATATATACATTATCTCTACTTTGCCTGCCGGCCTCTATATAACTACCAATCTATACAGAATGGTTTTACTAAAGACACTTAAAAATTGCAAACTGATGATGTGAAAAGAGAATATAAGATTAGAACTCAGCAACATGTTAACTAGAAAAAAATTTCCACTGCAAAGTATAGATGGTAGAAATAGTTTATATATATAGTAAGCTAAGTAAACAAAGTAATCTGTTCTGTAGTCTTGGGCAGAAAGAATAGGAATCGTGTGTGTGTGGAAGAGACTGTTGTTTTTCACTCAATAAGCATTTTCCTCTTCTTCCTTTAATAACTAGAATCTCTTACTCTTAGCCAAGTACATGACTGCCCAGCGAAAGACTATATTTCGCAGCCTCACTTGTAGTTAGGGATGTCCATGCGACTAAGTTCTGGCTAATGAGATGTGAGCAGAAATGAGGCATGTTATTAATACCCTTACAAATAATGAGTGAGGCCTCTAGTCTTGCTTTTACTGTTCTTGTTGGCTGGAACATAGTAACCTAGGAAGCTCAAGCACCAACGTTAAACTATGAGATAGAAACCACATGACAGTGCACCAAGATGGAAGAAACCTGGGTTCCCACCAGCACCATAAACCTGGTCTGATTATACCTGCTTTGCTACATGAGAGAAATAAAGAAAATTACAGCCTTCTCATTCAACTGAGTAATATTCACAAAGGCAGTATTGTTAATCTATTAGATGTCATTGCATCTTACAAACTAGTTGCTGAAGCCCATGTTTATATCAGAAAAAGGATTACCACTGAACAGACCACCTACAAACAGCTGCCATTTAACAAAACATTAATATTTACATACTCACACACACTCAGACTGTTCTTGCATATGAGTATGGTTTTCTACAAAATCATAGACGTAAATGAGATGAACGTAGCTAATAATAAGCACAACTTTATAATAAAAAGGGGCCATTTAAAAACCTTGATACTTACTGATACATTAGCACTATCACTGCTTGCAATTTCAGCTGCTTTTTCAATAATCTGTTTAAAAAAAATTTTTAATTAGATTTTGGCTCTAGTATTTGTAAAATTTTAAATGTAAATGACTATACTTGTACTTAAGACTAAAAGGCACTACATATGGTTTGGCATTTCTATGCTTTATAATATAAACATGAATTTTAAATTCAAAATGGTATTATGCAGTGATTCTCAATCTTCAAATTCCTGACAACTGAGAAACAATGGCATTACTATTAGGAAGTGTAATGCCTAGGATGCACTAGGATTGTCTGTAGATAAAATGAGAAGTGGCTTGCATGTGTATGTGTAAATATTTTTAACATAGGTAAAGGTATTCTGGTTACAAAAATGAAAAGGTATGTAAGAGTTACTAAGTATTGAGTAAGTTTTTATCATTTCTCATCATGTTTTTTTTCGAATTAATAAATATCAAAAGTGTAAGTAAAGTCAAAAGAGAGCCTAAAAATTTTTTTAGGGGCGGCCGGATGGCTCAGTTGGTTAGAGTGCAAGCTCTGAATGGCAGGGTTGCCAGTTCAATTCCCACATGGGCCAGTGAGCTGCGTCCTCCACAACTAGATTGAAGACAACGAGCTTTTGCTGAGCTTCGGGAGAGGCGGCCGGATGGCTCAGTTGGTTAGAGCACCGGCTCTCAACAACAAGGTTGCCAGCTCAATTCCCACATGGGATAGGGGCTGCACCCCCTGCAACTAAAATTGAAAATGGCAACTAGACTTGGAGCTGAGCTATGCCCTCCATCAACTAGATTGAAGTCCAACGACTTGGAGCTGATGGGCCCTGGAGAAACACATTGTTCCCCAATATTCCCCAATTGAAAAAATAAAAATAAATATTTTTAAAGTCATTAAGTTCAAAGGGGGCTTTAATTCTTGAAAAGAGGGGAACCCACTGGTCCAGGAGGAAGATCAGTGGTAAAAAATCTGAAAATCCATATCCAGTTGCTGAGTTAGGTAATCCTAAACTGATAATCTGTATCCTCATGTGTAAAATGCAGTGATAATTCCCATCCTATTTCGTAGGGTTGTTAATATGATAAAATGATATCGTTATTAAAATTAAGCAATAAACAAAATCGATTTGAAAAGCAAAGTGAATGCAAGTGATTACAGCAAAAAAAAACATCAAATAAAAAGAATGCAGGGAACTTTCACTTTTTATATCTCTATTATTTCATTTGTTTTACAGTGATCATATATAAATTGTACTAGTAAAGAAAACCCTGCAAGTATGAACATATTTAAACATTTTTAAAGACTAAAATTTCCATCTGAAGTTTATCTTGAAAGATAGACTCTCCAAGGGATTGTAAAGGCAAAAGGAAAGTTTAGTGACCATTTGTAGATGACGTAAGCAATGTTAAAATGAAACATTTTAAAGAAACTGGACTTCTCTTAAAATATTAAATTAAAAACACTTATATTTTCACAGAATGTTTTATTTGTAAAAATGCATCAAAAAGCATCTCATTTGATCCAAAATAAATTACAGCTGATTGTTGAACATACCATAATTCAACACAAAAATAGCCACACCTGGGACAACTATCACAAGTAGTTATGGCTTGTGAATTAAGGAATAAAGCCATAGTATAAATGTAACAGATGAGTCAATGTACCTTTTTCTACTCAAGGTACACTAAGGCATATGATTCTTGACATATTTGGGATTTCTATCGTAATAATCACAAAATTTAATTTGGTTGTACATTATTAATCAGAAAAACATTTTAGAAAAATTTGGAAAGTTGCTCCTTAGGTGAACAAATTTCAATTAAAATGAATGTAAAGGAAGAAACATTAAGTTACATAAATTTAATTTACATACTGTACAAATCTACTCTCTAAAGGTCTGGTAGTGTTGAACATTAAAATACAAATTAGTTTATAGGTGGGTTAACTTAAATATTTAATATAACATCAATTTTTAAAGGTAGTTTGTTCTCAAATGTATTAAGGAAATAAAAGAAACGTGTTTATTATTTGAGAATTTACTCAAAGATTTCGTCAAAAAAATCAGCATCAATTATACCTGAAACAAAGATGCCAAACCCAAAGGTAAAACATATGACAGCTTAGCTCTCTTAGCATGTAAATTATCATAGTACTATTTTCAGCCCCACCAGATACTCTCCTTACTCCCAAGATATGTAGCTTCACATTAAGGAAATGTGTTTAGAAACTGAATTCCTTGCTATAGAGTCTACAAAAATAGTAGGACCTTAGGAGTCCTACTAATAGTAACATTCAACATAAATGATCTGTTCTTGGATACCAACTGGAACACAGCAGTGATTATGTCTTTAATCTCTGAACTAACACGTGAGGCATGTTTCACTGTATACATACATTTCCCATGTTCAGTTACATATGAATGCATTTATAGACCTTTCAAATTGAAAAGGATCTCAGAGAACAATTATGACCTTCTCATTTTATAAATGAAGAACCTGAACTCCAGAGATAACATGTCTGTCTCACTTGGTCAGTGATAAAGCCAGGACTAAAGAGAGTTGGCTCCCTGCTCAGTGGTCTTTCCACTGAACCAAGCTGTCAATGTATGTGAAGTTTTGAAACAGAAATAGACATACAGAGCTTAAACTATAAACATATAGAGCCAAAACTAATCATTCAATTATTTCATGCATAGTAGCCCTCTAAACAATTAGCTTACCTTATCAAAAGGAGGGTAATAATAAGGTTGTTTTTTATTCTCTGGGAATTTGATATGCAAAGCTGTTGCATTTTCAGTATATGGATTTGTTTGAACAGTTCCCATGGGATTCAACATTTCTTCAAGTTCATCTAAAACATGCAAATAATTTTGATTCTTAAGAAAATGCCTTTGAAACGAAACTAAAACAAAACTTTAATGGATTTCAACCATGAAAATGATTTTTAAAGTGTCACCTAAGGAAATCTGGCAATTATATCAGTACGTCTCTAATTTTCTGTTAAAGCTTGGCACAAACTTTGAATGTGAGTTTATATACACCTTTAAAATGAGAAAGTAACAAAAATTAATAACTACCTCACCTCACCCTTTTTCAATTTGGTAAGTATTCTGAACTTTGAATAAAAAAACTTAATTGCGACTGCTCTCCCTCCATCAAAATTAGGTGGCAAAGAGGAATTGTTATTAGTTCATCACCACAGACAGATTTCTTTATCACATGCAATCTGATTTTCATGGTCATCACAGTACTCAAACTAATATTTTCAAAGTCATCAATGACATTCCTTTTGACAATCTTAATGTTCCTCTATTTCCCATAACAGCTGATAAAAGTTAAACACCTTCTCTGGTAGTTTTGTAACACTCCATTCAAGTGGTACTCCTTTAACTTCACCAACTGCTTGTTTCTTCAAGACACTCCTTCCTCATTTCTATTACTCTAAACGTGATCCATTCACAGAATTGTGCATGGGGATCTTAGAAATTCAGTGTTGTCACAAAACCCAGGAGCTCACGTAATTTTCTCATTTGATAGATAAGTAAACTGTTGAAGAGTCATGAAACTCAAGATGAGGACAGAGTTTGCAATACAACCTGAAGTCTCCTCTCTCCAAACTAATTTCTCTTTTCTCATACTGATTTTTAGCAGTTATTCTCACTGTACTTCCTGAGGAGATAAATGATAAAGCCACTTCTGTCTAGGCCTAATGTTGACATAGTGTGCACAATCAGAGTTGTCTCCTGAAGCTAGAAAATCGTTAAAAGTATTTACAAATTCCAGCTACTTAATCATCCTTTGTTCATCTTTTTAAACACTCTCTCATCTCACAGATTCTACTTTCAACTGGACTGAAGCAATTCTCATAACTTATACAACTCTAAAGCAGCCTTTTCTGCAAATTACAATCCTGTGTTTGCTAACTAGAACTAAGAGCATTATACTTATTTGTCATCTGAAGTCAAATGTAGCATTTTAGTATTTTTATCAGCCCCAAACATATGGAGCTGCTTAACCTTGCTTAAAAGTGATTACAAAAAAGGGACTCTAATGTATTACAAATGGAGAGTACAAACTGGCACACTCTCTATTGGAGAGCAATTTGTGATTATTTATAAAAATTACAAATGTATTTATTCTTTGACTCAATAAAACCACTTCTGGGAACTTATTTCAGATATATACCTGCACATAAACAAGGTTAGTCATTCTAACACTGTTTAAACTATCAAAAGATAACTGCTTTAAGCAGCAGCAGCAGTGGCGGCAGCGGCAGCAGGGGCAGCAGCAGCAGAGCAGCAGGGGCGGCCGGATGGCTCAGCTGGTTAGAGCACGAGCTCTCAACAACAAGGTTGCCGGTTCAATTCCCGCATGGGATGGTGGACTGAGCTCCCTACAACTAAAGATTGAAAACGGCGACTGGACTTGGAGCTGAGCTGCGCCCTCTTCAACTAGACTGTAGGACAATGACTTGGAGCTGATGGGCCCTGATGGACCCTGGAGAAACACATTGTTCCCCAATAAAATTAAAAAAAAAAAAAAAAAAAAAAAAGGCAGCAGCAATCTACGTAGAAAGGGCAAAGAGCAAACGCAAAGAGCAGAACACTACATGGAATATGCAATTTTGTGGAAGAGTAGGAAGAAAATAAATCTACATTTGTATTACCAATGTATACATGAAGAATTCTGCAAAGACACAAAAGCAACCAAAAGATGTGATTATATACCTTAATAATGAACTAGGGATTCTAGATAATAGATTATTTGTAGTTCACTTCTGGCTTGCTCCTACTGGGATAACTGTGACAATTCTAGAGCTGATACATGCAGAGTAAATGTGTTCATTTATTATTTCTCATTTTACGTTTTGTTAGACATAAAGTAGGTTCATGGTATGCCAAGTTAATATTGCCAAAATTTTTCTAAAAGTACCCATCAAGTTACTTGATGATTCAGTAGAACATGTGTGAGTTTAAATTAAGATTTTCAAGAGGATATTGTGAAATGCCTAATTTTTACTCTTACGGTGAAACTATAGGTTCTCTTAAGAAATGTGGGGTGGCCGGTTGGCGAGGTGGTTAGAATATAGTGCTCATAACACCAAGGTTGAGGTTCGATTCCCACATGGGTCAGTGAGAAGCAACGGCTTGAGCCTGAAGCTGAGCTGCCAGCGGGCAGCTGGTTGGCTCAGTCATTAGAGAGAGGTGCTCATAACACCACGGTCACCAGTTCTAGTTCTACATGGGCCAGTGAGCCGCGCCCTCGACAACTAGATTGAAAACAATAACTTGACTTGGAGCTGAGCTGTGCCCACCCCCTCCCAGCTAGATTGGAGGTAAAAAAAAATGTGTATATGCACACTGCTCTCCTATATTTGAGGATTAACGTGATTAGTGAAAATTACTGGAGATATATGCAGGAAAGGGTAGGAATAACAGACTATACACACATAAATTATTAAAATGTGAGGAATATATAAACATGCCCACAAACAACTCATTGAAATTTATGTCCAAAATAATTATATATACCTCCAAAAACAATCCCCAGGTAGCAAATACTAATATATGAACATTTTCAAATGTTTGTCACACACAAAATAATTTTAAAATCAAGTTCAAAATTTTACTAAATATATTAACCAACTATGAAGACAGAAAAAAAAAGACAACCATTATTATATAGCAAGGTTTACACTAAAAATTTCCAACATTTGGGAAAGCAGTACAGAATAACAGAAAGAGTCGAGCAGTCTTTTGAACAAATATTAGGTTTTAGTCAATTATGTAAAATTGACAGATTAAGTTATTATCTCTGAGGTTCACTTTCCTCTTCTATAAAATAGGGATAAAACCATCGACTTCATAGGGGTACTGTGAGTAGTATTTGAAAAATATAGGCATGTGAAAGGTACTCTTCTTAGCTCAAATTTCAGGCTAAAGCCAACTAAAGAATAAATATTTTTACTATTCTTGCCAAATGAGTGAATGTTCCTTCTACTAGTATAGATATTTAGTGCAATTAGGAGCAATAGAGGTTGTTATACAAAGGCACTGTTCCTTAGGACAATTGCTCAAAAACCTGTAAGTATAACATATTTACAGTGAGAACACATTCATTGAAATAACAAATATATGCAGATACAAATCACTTTTTTAATATATTAAAATAATCTATGTAAATTTGTTTTAGAATGAACAATGAAGATACCAAATGATGGTTTCTTTACGAAACTGAAAGAACAGTGAGTTATAAAGAAACATTAACTAGTCTACATGCCAAAAGTTACTCTTTAACACTAAGGATTAGGATGTAAATCTTACCAGGAAATGAAGACCAGCTGTGCAATATTATGTCTCCAGATCTCAACTGTCCTTTAAAGTCAAAAACCATCGTATTTACCCATGCTACAGGATAATGCTGTTGAAAAAGATATTGCATAAATATGTTAAGAATGAATTTTAAGGTGTGAACATCTGCATGCCCTTTGTTTCAATAATCTTAGTTCTTGAAATTTCTAGAGTTCTAGATGATTTCCCCAAAACCACCCAAAATAAAAGCAAGATGTACATGAGAAAATGTCAACATCTTTATATTGGTTCAAGAAAAACCTAAAAGCCAATTAATGTCTCACAATAAAATAGCATATCCCCAAAATAGAATATTCATTGTACAGCCATTGAAGATGATGAGGATCTTCTAATGATTCAAGAAAATATGTGTGATATAGGCAGGTTGTAAGAGCTTTCAGCATATATTACTCTTAATATAGGACAAGGCAATGTCTCTATGTATCATAGAATTTATTTATATTTCTAAAAAGGAAGCACCAACTTGACAGGACTTTTATGCAGACACTTAGACTAATTTGCTCAGTATAGCAAAAAACTTTATAAATATTCAAATGCTTTGAGTAAAATTCTCTATCAGTGGAGGAAAAAAGATAACTCTTCTGGGATTTTTTCATGAAAAATTTTTTTTTTAAATTATAATAACCAGATAAAATACATACTGATATTAGGAATAAAAAGATATAAAGTCACGTACATAAAAGTAATCAGGTTTTTTTTTTAAGGTATAAAATTCATGTGCCTATCCCTAAAAAAATTTTTTCATAAAGAAAATGAAAAAAAGACTTGACTAAAAATATTAAATGGGAGAATGAGTGAGAAAAAGTATACCATCCTTTATCCACAATTTCAAAATCCAAGAAAATGAAAAATAATGGTTTGTTCATAATTTATTTGACAATAAAAAAAAGGCCATAAATTACATGAAATTAATTGACATTCTTCATTTGCCTCATTTAGTGTGATATTAATATATTTCACTGATAGATAATGATGAGTTTGATTACAGATTTGAGCCCCAGACACTACCAGGTTTGTTGAGTAAAGTACGATCTATGATCTTTCTAAAATGCACAAAATTCTGAATTCTCAAATGTATCTGGCACCTGAAATTTCAGTTAAGAGACTGCAGACCTGTAAAATTTTCTTCATTCGTTTTCATCTGTATCTTCTAAAAAGTGTAATATTTATAATAGAGCACTTATAGTATGACAGTTACTAAATTTGCCAAAACGAATGAACAGGACATAAAAATGGAGATTTACTGTTTTTGAAATCAGTTCTTAGAGAGCAAAGTTATATGATATATTTTCACTTACATTACTCAATTATTTCAAAAGGTCTTAAAATTATTCCACTATATTATTATCCCATTATAAAATATTTTTACACAAGTTAGTATATTACCACTTTTCCAGATTTCCTGATGGTCTGATATTTAGAGGGATTAATCGTTTTAGTTGATTTCTTTGTTTTCACTTTATCCAAAACTGCATAAACAGCAAAACATAATCTAGCCATTCGTGGCAGGTCACAAGTATTAATATCAAATTCCAGTGGTTCATTCCAAATGTGATCATTTTTCCCTGATATCTCTGAGCTTACGATGGTTTTACACAGGAGTTCAGTACCATGAAAAAGGCCAGCCCTGACATGAACCTGTAATAAGGGAGATAAAAAGAAATACAGAATCATGAATTTTGCACCACTGAAACACCTCTATTTTGGAGAATGAAGAAACATATACTGGGAAAAGAAGCACATCAACTCCAGGAAAGCCTATTTGCCTAAAAAGGCATCAGACTGTAATTAATCAGTGTATTATTCACTAAGCTGTTTAACCTATTTTTCACTTACTAAATAAACAAGCTAAAAAAAATGCCAGGGATATCAAAGGTATAAACAGGTCTAAAGAAATCAAGACCATAAGTATAAAAACTATTATCATATGCTTGCTTCATTTACTTGGGATCTTGCTTTACTCATTTAGTTGGGAAGGAATGGATGGAAAAATGACTCCACAGTCTCTTTCTACTTCTGAATAATTTATCAGTTGGTCATTATAAGTAGCCAACTAAAGATATTCTATCCATATTTATGATTATTCTATACATCACTCACTGTCTTTCATTTTTTTCTTTAGATCCAGGTTCAGAGTGGTGCAGGATATATATAAGATGTCCCAGAAAATTTTATTCAGTCATATATATATATATATATATATATACTTCTTTTAAAGACATGATCTAATTATCTCCAATTTAAAGGTGATAAAAGTAGAACTAAAAACAGTACTAAAACACCGAGACTAAAGCAATGAAATACATTAAGATTAAATGTTTTATATTGATTATTCAGAGTGACTTACCATACAATAGTAATCAATAAATATTTACCGAATAAATGAATACATATGTGGAACTATTTAGGTTTGTCTTTCTTAAATTTAAAAAAACTTATCAATAAAAATTTTTACTTGTTAATAGTTACTATTCTAATTATGAAAAGGAAGATAAATAACCAAGACTATCTACTTCATCTATAAATATTCAAAGATATTAAGTAGTGATATAAAATTTTAAATATTGATAAAACCGTCAACTTTTTAAATTATAAATATTTATAATACATTACAGTTATGACTTAAAACCTATTAAAACAATTTAAAAGTTATACTAGCAAAAATGTAACTATAGTTTAATAGACTACACACTTCATAATGTAACACGGAAAGGATGGCTTACTTTAATACTATTCATTAATCTAACTCCTGCAAAATAAACATAGATGGATTAACGGGTTAAATATTTTTAATTAATTAAAAAACAAAATGAAAATTGTTAAAAAGATATGAGCGGGCCGGCCCGGTGGCTCAGGCGGTTAGAGCTCCATGCTCCTAACTCCAAAGGCTGCCGTTTCGATTCCCACATGGGCCAGTGGACTCTCAACCACAAGGTTGCCGGTTCAACTCCTCTGAATCCCGCAAGGGAATGGTGGGCTCGGCCCCCTGCAACTAAGATTGAACACGGCACCTTGAGCTGAGCGGCCGCTGAGCTCCCAGATGGCTCAATTGGTTGGAGCACATCCTCTCAACCACAAGGTTGCTGGTTTGACTCCCGCAAAGGATGGTGGGCTGCGCCCCCTGCAACTAGCAACGGCAACTGGACCTGGAGCTGAGCTGCGCCCTCCACAACTAAGACTGAAAGGACAACAACTTGAAGCTGAAGGGCACCCTCCACAACTAAGATTGAAAGGACAACAACTTGACTTGGAAAAAAGTCCTGGAAGTGCACACTGTTCCCCAATAAAGTCCTGGTTCCCTTCCCTTTAAAAAAAAAAAAAGGTATAATGTAAAAAATTGTGAACCCCTAATATGTTAAAAAAAAAATGCTAGTTATAATTCCATCAACCAACTTCTGGCAAAATTCAGACATAGGGAATGAAGTAAAATTATGGATCCGCTAGTTAAAAGTTAAAAAAAACTTTAAGTATAATGGCTAGAAAAGTCCTATACTAACTATAAACAACAACAGCAAAGGGTGTGATCTGGAAAAGAATAATAAAGAATGAGTCTAACTTGGATTGGGCCTGGTAATAATAAACAAAAAAAGAGACCCTATATATTTTTAGGAAATGTGTTGAAATATTCATTATCTAATAGTCAAAGTGTAATTTATTTAAGACCAAGTCATTAAAATTATGTCATCTTGAGAAATCTCCTTAAATTATTAAAGTAGATATATGGTTAAAAATAAACAAGAGTAGAAAAAATAATCTACATTTAAAATAAAATGAAAAAAAAAAATGTTTTCTGAATTTAAAATCTCCCATAGTATCAGATATTTAAGATTTTGTTTTTAGAAAAAGCAGTAAGAAAAACCATTCACTAAACTTGTATCATGTGACATTTTGTCAAAATTGTCCCATTTCCTGATGCCTGGTCTGGATGTCTCCAGGCTCTGAAAAGTGAAGAATTATAAACCGCCATTATGCTTAATACAGTCACACATTTTATTGTCCAACAGTAGTAAACTTCCAAAGGGACACTTTCTCTCAAGCTCCAGAACACTTGGAGAGCAAGAGAAGGCAGGCTTTATAATGCAAAGGACTCACCACTGTGCTAAGGCAAGGATGTGCCAAGCCTGCAGACAGACTGCATTGCTGAACTCACCAATTAAAAATGTTCTGTGTTGGGCAAGATATGACACTTTACCCCAACATCAATACCTAATTTCCTTCTTTGACAATATGGCGAAAATCCACTACATTTTGCCTTTAGATATTAGACACAAAAAAGATCAGTAGCATGAACAGGCTGAAATTCCCACGATTTCATGAAGTAGGTATATCATTTTGTAAAGAGGCAGATTTGTTCTGATTTGTGGGAGATGCTGTGTACTAACCTTTAACTAAGGACACAAAGATATTACAGACAGTTAAAATTAAAATGTATTAATTCATTCCAAAAAATATTTAGAGTTCTAGGCACTCAACTAAGGAGATAAAAACATTAAGTTACAATTTCTTTCCTCAGGTTATATATAATTGTAACAGGTTAGGAGTGCTGAGACCCATATAACTAGGCAATGGGGGGTTATGATTCATGACTAATAAGTGTGATATAGGATGTATCTGGGCTTGGAATTCTCTGGGTTTATCCTGTTTGGGGTTTGCTGGACTTCCTGAATCTGCTATAATATTTATATCTTTTGCCAGCTTTGGAAAGCTCCCAATAATAATTTCTTTACAGTTTTTCTGAATTGCAATCTTTTTTTCTTTTCTTTCTGGGATTCAGGTTATACAAATGTTAGACCTTCTGATGTTGTTATAGGCTCTAGTATTTTTTCTCCTTCAATCATTTTTCTCTGTGTTGTTTAAATTGGAAATTTTTGTATTAATCTTCAAGTTTACTGACTCATTCCTTTTTCCACTACCATTACCATTTCCACATTACCATTCCACTATTGAGTCCACTCAGTAAATTTTTTAAATTAGTTATTTTATTTTTCATTTCTAAATCTTCTGTTTGGTTCCTCCTTATATCTTCTATTTCATACTTGAGACTTTCTATTTTTCCATTTCTTTCAACTGTGTTTGTCCTTAGTTGTTGGAGTATTTTTATAAGTGTTTTAATATCTTTGTAAGATAATTCCAAAATCTATGTCATCTCAGCATTGATATCTGTTATCTTGTACATACAACTTGAGATTTTCCTGGCTCTTTATATGTCACTTATTAATTTTTATTTATTCTTTTTGTAAAGAGGGCGCAGCTCGCAGTGGCCCATGCAGGGATCGAACCGGCAACCTTGTTGTTATCAAGCACCATGCTCTAACCGACTGACTGAGCTAACGGGCCACGCCCATGTCACTTAATAATTTTAAATTGTATCCTAGACATTATGATCATTATGTTATATGACTCTGGATTTTGTTTATATTCTATGGAGTTTATATGTTTGTTTTGGGAGGCCATGATTAGGTACAGGCTGCAAGTTCCAACAAGCCTTCTGTAAGCTGTGGTGCCAATACCAGTTCAGTTTTCAAATCCTTTGTAGGGCTTTTTGGCTCTGTTCTATGTGTGCATCATACTGTGACCAGTCTGAGATTTGAGTGGCAGTTTATGAGTATGCATCGTTCAGTTCTCCAAGTATGTAGGAAGTTAAGACTCAGATCCACAATGTACAGTTCAGGAATAAACATGTAAGCGTAAACAACCTTAAGGGGTTGTTTTCCCAAGCTCCTCCCACTCTGCAATCATCCAAGTATTTTTTGATTGCCTGGGGCTCGCCTTTTCTTGTCATCCAGCCAGAAAGCTGTCTTTATTCACCCACACTTCCTGCAACTATGCCAAACAGCAGAAGGACAGAAAGGACAGATTGGGGGAAGTCAATGAGGATTTACCCAATTCTCTTGAGACTACAACTCCTCTAATCAGAGAGGATGGTTCAACTCTGCATTTTAAGCCTGTTCCCATTGCTGCTACTGCTGCCACAGGACTTCTTAGAGACTGGGGCAGATAAGAACAGAGAAAAGAATAGGAAACAAAAAAGAGGGGGGGGGGGGAACTGCAGTTTCTCTGAGAGTAAGAAGACCCCTTTGCCACTATCTCTATAACTAGAGGGCTTCTTGAGAGCTGACTGTACCAGCACCATCTTCTAGGTTTTAGGCAGTACTGAATTCAGGCCTCTGCTGAATATTAAGATGCACACCAGAAAAGTGAAAACATCACAAGGCTGGGAAAAGACTGACCAGGAAAGAAGCAGTATGTTACAGAATTCCAAGCACTCTCACAGAGTTGAAAGACACTGAAGTGCCAGCCAGGCAGAGTAATGAATCTTCACTGAATAGTGAGGATTTTCATTACAGACTCCAGAGTCATGTGCCCTTTAAGATCTCTGGGACTGTGTATATAATGGATCTCACTCCCAGGATCAGGTTACTATATGACATAGCTAACTTTAAGGAAGGGAGATTATCTTTCAAGGGTCTGATCTAGGTCTTGAACCTGCAAGCCTTCAAAAGGAACTACACAAAAGGCTCTCCTGGTTCTGAGGCCTTCAGACTCAGACTAAATTAAACTATCAGTTCTCCTGGGTCTCCAGTTTGCAAAATAACCCTAAAGATCACAGAAGATAACCAACTCTGTAAGATCATGTGAGCCAATTCCTTAAATATGTGTTTGCATGTGCATATCTGTGTACACATGCACGTGCATACACACAAACACACACACACACCCTATGGGTTCTGCTTGTTTCTCTGGAGAATACTGACTGTTAACATCTACTCTCATCACTTCTATTTAACATCATATTGTAGGTCCTAGCCAGGAAAAAAGTTTGGAAAAAAAGAAGTAACAGGAACACACCCCCTCTTTTTTTTCCTTCAGATTTCTTTTCATAATTGTACTAGCCTGTGAAGCAATTAAACAGAATGGGATGTATCCACAAGAAAATCATGCCATAATTGTATTAACTTACTTAAATTCAACTATATAACCCTGCTGGATAAAGAAAGGTTCAGCAAGGGAAGACTAGAGAACTAGATGAAGTGGAATGGGGGTACTTCCTTTTTTTTTTTTTTTTTTGAGTAGGAGATTCTTTAAATAGTACACGTCATTAAGCCCATTACTTCTAAGAACATATGACCACAAACAATAAAGTCAATGCAGCTTGAAATAGCTAAAGGAAGTTGGCACAACCTATGGAAATAAAATGTCACTGATAAAGAAATAATTTATTTTGTCACTGACAAAGAAATAATATGTAAGGCTCAAGAAAATAAAGCAGGTAGTGAAGGCTACTTTGGTCTTCCTCAGGAAGAAATTAAATAATAAGAGAATAACTACAAATAATTAAATAATGTAAATTGTCTACAGAAGATAAATATGATTAAACTACAAATGGAATGAACAGGTAGGAATTCCCATTTTACAATGTAAATTACACATCTATACACACAAGTCACTGAACAAAACCACATATGTATATTATACTCCATATAACTTGAGGGTAGATTTGCCTATATGTGATTTTTGCCTTTAGGAATATACTACCCAAGGATTTCTACTGAACATTTCGGACTGCCCAAGATTTCTATAAAGTGAATAAATCAAGTCGTAGAATAATGTATATAATATCATCCCTTTTTGTTTAACAAACCAACCAATCAACAAAATAAACATTACCAAAATCTCTTCAATCCCCAAACCATGTATTTATATATATTTGTATAAATGCAGAGGTCACTCACAATGCCAGTTAACCTTAAATCCCATATGATGATAAAGAGATGGGTAGGAGAGATCAGTAACTTTATTCTTTAATCATGTTTGGACATTTTTACCTGTTGCAGCAATGTCATACTTTTGCAATTGGAGAAAAGAAAATAGTAAGAAAAATTTTAATTAAAGGAAAAAATAAAATTACAACTAAAATAGAAAACAAGGGCTAACTTGCATAAGCACACTCATTAAAAATTCTAGCTGAGAATGTAAGAGCAAAAAAGCTCTTATTTTAATGACAGCTACCCAAAGACTCTTTAATGTCCTCTTATAAAAGCAAGCCATTAGTAATCATTGGCAAGGTATTCCTGAATATATCATCATGCCAGCAAACATCTCCAACTAACTGAATCTCTTTCTTGGATCACAAAACTATTCACTTAATTTCCTGCCAAGCAAAATAGGAGAAAATGCATGCTTTATACTTTAAGACAAAGTGCCTAGTTAAGTCTTCACTTAATTGTATGGGGTTGTGCAATAAATCCCCATGTGTTAACAACTTGTGGTCTATAATGTAGTCATCTATTTTCTTCCAGGAAATGGTATTACATTTTCTGTGTTCAGCAAGTTTAAAAGAAAAAGAAGGGGGCTGAGAGAGGAGGCTGGGTGCAACTCTAAGCAAGGCTGAGACAGGAGAGTAAGCTTGCGTACAAACATGTGACTAACAGTATCAGCTTAAATTTCACTTGCTAAATTTCTGATCTAAAGCAATTTCTTTTACCTAATATATACTGGAAAATTTCAAGCTATTCAGTGCATCTTCAACTATTTAAAGAATACTTTAAAACAAAAATTCTTAATTGTTTTATAATAAATAACCATGTTTTATTTCATGTAATTGACCAATATGGGTAAAATTTAATCTCCAATGTGACAGTCATTGAGCATATCAGTAAGTTATTCAAATAATGGAGCAGATAACAAATTTAAATCTTAGCAAGTACTTACTTTTACAGTTTCTTCTGTGTTAAGTTTATTTCCCTTAACCAAAACAATTTGGAAAGGGTTGTTATTTTCCCAAACATGCTGTAAAAAAAATGAAAGATTATTTTAATGAAAGATATGAATATTTTATGTTAGCAATGAAATCATCTTATCAGTTCTCATATCCACTGTCAAAATAATGAAAATAGACCTTTGAACTAACAACTGAAAGTCACATATACTAAATTAAGCATCATAACCACTAGCACCTAGTTCTCATGGAAAATAAAAAGGCAGCATTCCAATACAGCTAAGAGATTCATGAAATTAAAGACCATAAACAAAAAGTTTTAAAATCTTTGAATATATTAACAATTCACTGTTTAAATTAACATATAGGCAGTATCTTAATAATCGATGAGTGGCTAAATACAATTTGTTAAGAACGAATAACTATTAAAAAATGTTAACTATTCCCATGAGCACAAACTTAAAATTTGCTTTATACAAATTTATTATATTCCGGAGAAAATGGTGCCTTTGATACATTTAAAGTCTAAAAGTATTCAGTAAGAAGACAGGCAAATTATAACACAAACACTACTGCAGCTAAGCTGATAGAAATGAAATATACCAGTAAACCAACTATTTCTGCACATCTAACTTTTTCTACCACAATGTCTCAAATTACTCATTGAAGTCCCAGGTTTAGCTCTAGTCTCAAGACATCTCAAATTTAGTGGCATATTTCTTTGGCACAAAAGATCACCAAAAATATAAATGGCATATTTACATTTATATGTAGCTTGATAAGGAAAAACAATTGTAGCTAGACATAATTATTAATAAATGGTGATG
Organism: Rhinolophus sinicus; assembly: GCF_057876585.1. Classification (NCBI taxonomy): domain Eukaryota; kingdom Metazoa; phylum Chordata; class Mammalia; order Chiroptera; family Rhinolophidae; genus Rhinolophus; species Rhinolophus sinicus. Next base: position 37,223,246 of record NC_142505.1, read on the forward strand.
GATCATAGGCAAATATGTATTGATTTTCATAGAAGGAGAAGTGAGCAAAGAAAATATGGGTGAGACTTAAGCACACAACCTAACGAAATCACATGCCTCTTGGAATTGCCAAAAGTTTACAAATGAAACTTACAGAAATAATTCGCGTTTTCTTTGGTGGTAAAGGAAGAGGAAGGTTAGATGAATTTCTATTTATGGCAGCCTCTATAGCAATCATTTCCTGTTCATACATCTTTTTGATCTTGCAACATTCCACAAGTATAAAATGGGGCAAGGTCCTGTTCATTACACAGTTCCGGATATACTAACAGTAGCAAGAAACAATAAGGTAAGAATATTCGAGCAAATACTTAAATCAACAGAAGAATAAAATTAAGAGGAGCAACACTATAACAAAAGAATATCTACGAAAGAATACCTTAACTCAATATCAAGAATATTAGAAATTAAAACCACAGCATTAAAAAGTTACCATTAATTGAACATCTAAGTACATAAGAACTGAGCTAGACACCTCTTATGTTGGCTAATCTTCATAAAAACTCTGTAAAAGAGATTATCACCCATTTAATAGATTAAAGAATGAAAATCAGATTGGTTAAGTTAACATCTAGTGTCTTTCAGACCTGGATTTAAATCTACCTGCCTGACTTTTTTTTTTGTTTATCTGCTAAACCTTGAAAAAAATAACATGCCTCAGTCTAGATGTTTTGTCTTCTCTTTTCTGCACTTAATACCCGACAACAGTTTGACCAATCAGCGCACCTTTCCAGGGCAGGACTTGACCATCACAGATAGATATCACAGTGCAGCTTTCACCAATCAGTCAGGAAAGGTGAATATGTAAATACACATGAGGCCATTTCTTAAGCCCTCAGGTGGCCAACTCATACCTTCCCATGGATCCTTGTGGTAGACCTGGTATCTTTTCAGCACAGGGTACCAGGCAACCATTACTGTTTCCCCAGAAAAAAATCTATTGGCCACCAAAAGAGCTTGATGCTCTGTTTTATTTCCGTGAAACCAGGATGATTCTCCAGAGGCATATAAATAAGGGTGTGGTTATTCACATTACCAAAGATTGCTAACAAACTAAACAGAAATCCAATGTATTACTCAAAAGAATAACTTTCCTATACAGATACGAAGTGTGATTCAATGTATTATATTCAATTCTGAGCCACCAAAAATACATTCTTTTAAATAAAATTTAAAAAAACATTTTCAGGCTGGCCTATAAGTGGGAGTTATATATTATGATATATTCATTTAAAACTTATCACTGTGAGAGACGTATCATCCCATTTCCTTCACATTCCTTTGCCCACACTGTATATTGTCTCTCTTATGACCTGTACAAAAACATATGCATGCCTCTATTTTTCTTTATTGCAACCAATTCTAATGTTTGGCAAAACAATATACCTTCCCCTTCTCAAGATAAGATAAAAGTGTTAAAGAAGCAGGTTACTTAAAAGAAGACAAAACATGAAGGGAAGAAGTCAGTACTTCTATTTCTATGCTGCCACCAAGCACTTTTCATCTTCTTTCTTCCTCTCACGGGCTAGAGTTCAAGCACTTACTATCAGAATGCCACAACTCCCAAAGCTGTGTGCAAAGCTGTAACTGCTGTTTGACTTTCTACCTACCAAAGTGTAAGAATTAAAGGCCACTCCAAAAATCTTAAAACAAGATGTATAAAATTCCCTGTTACCTGATAATAAATACAGTTTCTTATTCTCAAACATCATTTAATATTTGGCATGCATGTATTCCTCTTTCTTAAAACAAAACAACAAAAATCACACACATGGAAAAAAACACATATTTTTCTACAATCTTGTTACTATGCATCTAACTTGGCATTGAGCCTATTATTATGTAATGACCATTTTTCAGTCTCCAAACATAATTTCAACTAAAATATCTTTAAGTTCTTTAAATGCAAAGGCAGGATCTTACCCTTTAGATACCACACATTATGGTGGGGGAAGGGCATTGCACTGCACATATGTTAAACTCCACTTTACTCCAAAAATATCTGACACACTTAAGTGCCTTCCATAAAGCATATAATCAGAGAATTCATGACTAAATGGTAATTAATATCTCAAAGATTAAGGGAGGTTTTTGAGGATTGTCATACCTAATTCTTAGAAAATTCCTACCACATTGGAAGCCACACAAAAAGGAGAAGGGAGATTACACATATAAATACTGGACTGAAACTGAAAAGTTTTCTAGTACACAATGAAAATGTGTAATATTACTTTAGATGGTTAACTGATAATCACAAATAAGTTATTACACAATTCAATTAGTGGTTATTTAATCAAAATATTTCATATTTTACTTCCACCAGTACACATACATACACACACACACACACACACACACACACACACACACACACACCGCTGGTAAACAGTTAACACACATACCTGGAACTGGATTAGTGGGTGATCACCAAACACATATTCTACTCTCCCACTGACTTGCAATACATAGTCATAGGGGCTAATTTCATCTTCTTTCCCATGAATAGTCAAACGTTTCTGGATTGCCAATTCATTTATTTTGACAGGATTCATATCAGGACAGACTTGAAAGCTAAACACATCCTAAAGAGGAGAGTAAAAAAAAGTGCAATTTTACATTTGTGCTTAAAAAAAACAAAACAAAACACTCTTTTACACTTGTATTTACTATTATGTTATAAACAGCCATACATAATATTGAAATATGCACATCCTTTCATTTAATATTCCAGTAAATTTTTCTATTTTCTAAATATAATGTGTCCACATCAAATTTGTTAAGATTTTCTGATAATTTGCAGTGCATCTTACACTATACAGAGTACCACAGTTACCACAGGTCAGATTAATATTTAATGAAAGTTTATCATCAGGTAGTTTATGCATTTCCCAGTGAATATCTTTCTTTAAAAAGTTAAAAAATAAAAATAAAGAAACCTGGACAACCAAGATGGCATAGTAGGTAAACACTGTTTATTTTTTCTCACAACCACATCAAAATTACAACTAACCTACAAAACAACCATTATTGACAATGGCCTAAAAGCTGAACTGAAGCCTTTCAACTAAGGACTTGCAGAAGAAGCCACCTCCAGACTGGTAGGAAGATTCGCAGAACCCAGACAAGCAGCATCTGGCTTGAGTATGTCCTGTACCTATGGCTGTACAGCCCTAAGCCAATACTAGTGGCAGCCGGCCTTGGTTCATGACTTTACCTCCCAAAGGTGCTTCCAAGCACAGCACAGGCGGCAGTCATCTGCAGATTTCTCTGTGTCTCCCGCTAGGTGGCCCTGGGTGGGGCTGAAGTAGATCTACAGCAGATCCACTCCAAGGTGGTCCTGGGGCTAGTGTCCCCAATGACCAGCTTCAAAATGAGCTGGAGCATCACCTAGCTGTCTCCAAGTGCAACACACCCAAAGGGCGGATTGGGCAGGCACCAGAGTCCTGCTGAGGCAGTCCTGCTCTGTAGGATCAATCCCTACACGACTCTTCCACTGTAGTCAAGGCTAGTCCTCACAACCAGTGAGCCCAAGAGTCAGTCCCTCATATTGATGTGCAACTGTCAACCAAGGTTCAACTACAAGAGAAGGACACACACAACCCACACAAGGGACAAACCTGGAGTGTGACTCAGGTGACAGAAAAGACTGTGCCACGGAACCCCACAGCACACCTACTATATAAGGCCACTCTACTAAGACCAGAAGACATAGCAGCTCTACCTAATACATAAAAACACACACAGGAGGCAACCAAAATGGGGAGACAAAGAAACATGTCCCAAATGAAAGAACAGAACAAAGCTCCAGAAAAATAACTAAGCAAAATGGAGACAAGCAATCTATCAGACGCAGAGTTCCAAACACTGGTTATAAGAATGCTCAATGGGGCCGGCCCGGTGGCTCAGGCGGTTAGAGCTCCATGCTCCTAACTCTGAAGGCTGCCGGTTCGATTCCCACATGGGCCAGTGGGCTCTCAACCACAAGGTTGCCGGTTCAACTTCTCGAGTCCCGCAAGGGATGGTGGGCTCCACCCGCTGCAACTAAGATTGAACATGGCACCTTGAGCTGAGCTGCCGCTGAACTCCTGGATGGCTCAGTTGGTTGGAGCGCAGGCTCTCAACTACAAGGTTGCCGGTTCGACTCCCACAAGGGATGGTGGGCGGTGCCCCCTGCAACTAGAAACAGCAACTGGACCTGGAGCTGAGCTGCGCCCTCCACAACTAAGACTGAAAGAACAACTTGAAGCTGAATGGCACCGTCCACAACTAAGATTGAAAGGACAACAACTTGACTTGGAAAAAAGCCTGGAAGTACACACTGGGTTCCCCAATAAAGTCCTGTTCCCCTTCCCCAATAAAATCTTAAAAAAAAAGAGAAAAGGAGTGCTCAATGATCTCATAAAAATGGAGCTGCACCCCCAGCAACTAGCAACAGCAACTGGACCTGGAGCTGAGCTGCGCTCCCCACAATTAAGACTGAAAGGACAACTTGAAGCTGAAAGACACCCTCCACAACTAAGATTGAAAGGACAACTTGACTTGGAAAAAAGTCCTGGAAGTACACACTGTTCTCCAATAAAGTCCTGTTCCCCTTTTCCAATAAAATCTTTTAAAAAAAGAAATATAAATTGATAGTTAATACAGTATGGGGAATATAATCAACAATGTTGTAAATTGTAAAGATCATGTAAGGTGCCAGATGGGCATTGGACTTATCAAGGGGATCACGTCATAGACTGTAGATGTCTGACCACTGTGCTATACACCTGAAGAGCTGAAGTAGAATAATACTGAATGTCAACTATAACTAAATATATAGGTATATATAGTCACAGGATGTGGAGTACATTATAGGGAAGACAGTCGATGGTATTATAACAACTATATAAGATGTCAGAGGGGTAGTAGCTTGGGGGGTACGTTATCACTTTGAGAGGTGTTTAAATGCTTATTACATTGCTTTGTACACTTGAAACAAATAAAATAAAAAGTTTTAAAAAAACCAACCTGTAGTTGTTCAAATTTAGTCTACATTAAGCAAAGAATTATATGAAGTCTCTGGTAAGAAGAGACCTATACTTTATACCAATTGAACCATAAATTAACAATTCTGTCTGATGTTGCAAACATGTAAAAGAAACAGAAATTTTAATTAGTGAAAAATGAAGACATAGTTGAGATGGAATATTGTTAAATCTGTTCATCATAAATCCCAAAGGTAAAGAAATTAAAGATTACTTAATAATACCTGAATCCGCTCAGAATCTAGCAAAATAATTTCCCACCATATGATCATATATTGAAGATATAAGAAAGCTCCCTATCTCTCAATGCAGCCAACTGCTACTCTGGACAATTATGACTTTTAGAAAATTCTCTACACTGACCTAAATTGATTTTGCAATATTTTCCAACAAATTAATTTTAAGTCACCTCCCTTTTCTACAAGGTATCTTTCTACTTTCTCCAGTATTTTTACCCTTTTTCTCCAGTATTTTCTATATGAGTTGGTACCATATACATCAAAGCACAGGAGCGAAGATCCAGTCACTTGAGAAGTCGCCATCATTCCCCTTTCCATCCATACCTCACCTCCTAATAAGATACCAATGAACTTACATCTTAAAGTGCTGCCAACTGTCGTCTTCTCTGTATCTCTAGTAATGCTCATCTACATCAATGATTCTCTAAATTTCTCCTAAACAGCAACATAATTCTTATGTGATCTCCCTAACTCTTGCACTAACCTTCACCCAACTTAGAAAATAATCTATCTTCAAAAGGAGAGCTGTAAAGAAATGCGACACTTTTTTAACATTAATACAAATGGTCATAACTGTCTAAAGCAGTTGTACCCAATAAAACTTTAATAATGGAAATAGTCTATTCTGTGCTAATAAAATAACCAGTAGCCATAATTGGCTCTTGAGAATTGATATGTGGCTACTGTGAAGAACTGAATTTTTAAATAAAATATGTACATGTGGTTAGTAGATATTGTATTAAATGCCTCAAGTCTGAATGATAAAGCCCACACTCCTTAATTCTATGATCCCCATCTACTCTCTATTTCATACATAAACGCTTCGGAAATACAAATCTAAAGGACAAGATCATTATCAAACAGCAAGAAACCTGCAGAAATCACAGAAAACAGAACTGGGCTTAAAAAACTGCAGGTATTAAAATTAATAGAAAATAAAGCAAGTATGGTTAATGTTTTTCAAGAATTAAAGGCAGCTTGAAAATAAAGAGCAAGTATACCTGAAGAACAATCAAAGAGAACCCCAAGAAAGACAATGTGTTAAGGAAAACAAAATTCCATAAAATGGAAAATGGTAAATTTAACAAGATTTTAAAATACTGACAATATTAAGTATTAACAAAGACATGGGGAATCCCAACTCTCAAAATACTACTAGTAGAAATGTAAATTTGAAAAACTATTGGGCCGTATCTACTAAAACTGATTATACACGTACACCTGACTCTCCAATTCTGTTCGTGTGTGTGTATGCACAATATAAATAAATCAGCGTTATTCTATGAAACAGCAATGCTGAATTTGCTATGCTCTGTGTGTATATATGTATATATACAGATGACATAACAAATGAGGAAATCTGAACATGACTAGAATTTGAGGATAAAAAGTAAGCAAAACAGAACAAACAAAACAAGCAATGAAAAGATAAGCCACATATTGAAAGAATACATTCACAGCACTTACAAATGACAAAGAATCACTAGCCCCAAAACATCAAAAACTTCTACAAATAAATACAAAAACAACCATCTAATTAAAAAATAACCAAAACTAACACGACAGAAATACAAATGCTTCATAAATATATGAAAAAAGATTCATTCTCATCAGCTTTGAGGGAGACACAATTAAGACAAAGGAATGTATATAATAGAATTGTATATAGTACCATGGGCTCCAATCTTTTCTCCAAGGGCCTATTTTAATCTCTTGATAATTAAATTCATGTCTTTTAAAGATGTACTAGTGTGTCAACATCACCCTTGTTAATTTTCTCCACATAAACTGTTGACTGGACTGACTTGGTCAGGAATCAACTTGACTGGTTTTCCCTATATTTCAGGCAGTTTTCCAGCATCACTTTCACATATTTCAGAAAACATTACATCTTTTATAAGACTTATAATCTTCCTGGGCAATCAATTTGCAATGTATTGCCCAAGGCTTACAAATAGCTATACCATGTTTCCCCGTAAATACGAACTAGCTGGACCATCAGCTCTAATGCTTCTTTTAGAGTAAAAATTAATATAAGACCTGGTATTATATTATATTATACCTGGTATTATATTGTATTATACCTGGTATTATATATATTATATACTATACTATATTACATTACATTACTATATTATATTATATTATATTATATTATATTATATTATATTATATTATATTATATTATATTATAAAATATAAGACCCGGTCGTATTTTTTTTTTTTTTTCTCCAAAAAGACGCATTATAGCTGATGGTCTGGCTAGGTCTTATTTTCTGGGAAACACAGTAGATGAGACACTACCCAATAAATACACTGACAATATGGGTAGGAACAGATACTTCGGCTTAGCAGGGAGAAACACAATTCATCAGTGACTATGTCTATATAATGATAACTGTGGATATTCAGATAATGACTACTCAGGAAATACTTATTCTTCATAGTTTTACTCTACATGCTTCACTATTTTTCATATTTCCGCTCATGCTTCTGATATATTCTCGGGAATTCATTCATATATATATATATATATCAAAACAGTATGGTATTGACAGAAAAACAGAAACACGGACCAATGGAACAGAATTGAGAACCCAAAAATAAACCCACATAAATATGAACAGATAATTTTTGACAAAGAAGCCAAAAACAAACAAACAAAAACATATTTCCGGGGCGGCCAGATGGCTCAGTTGGTTAGAGCACCAGCTCTGAACAACAGGATTGCTGGCTCCATTCCCACATGGGCCACTGAGCTGCGCCCTCCACAACTAGATTGAAAACAACGAAATGCTGCTGAGCTGTTGGAGGGGCGGCGGGATGGCTCAGTGGGTTAGAGCTCGAGCTCTCAACAAGGCTGCTGGTTCAATTCCCCCATGGGATGGTGGGTTGAGCCCCCTGTAACTAAAGATTGAAAACGGCGACTGGACTTGGAGCTGAGCTGCGCCCTCCGCAACTAGATTGAAGGACAATGACTTGGAGCTGATGGGCCCTGGAGAAACACACTGTTCCCCAATATTCCCCAATAAAATTTTTTTAAAAATTAGACAAAAAATACATTTCCTTCCCCCTACCCCCACTCCTCCACCATCCCCCTACACACAGGAAGCTATTTCAAATTACGTGTGCCCCTCCCTTTATTGATAGAATTATTTCATATACCTTATGCTGGCTGAGGTTAAAAAAAAAAAGTTTAAAAGTGCTGCTCAGGTTTATTAATATTCATTACAAGAACGATTCTTGAAATTAAAAATAATGCATTGTGATCTGGCTCCTGGAATTAGTGTCCTGTAATTTTGAGAAACAATAGTTCCATAATTATATACGTATTTACCTTGCTTCTTAAGAGCCATATGCTATGGCTGGCTGATAGTGACAACACATGTCATCATCTAAAGCTTTATATGTTTTTCACAGAAATTGCTGTCTCGATTACCACCTACCAATGCTGGAAAACTTTTTTAACCTAAATGCAATACCTTGTTACATTTCATCTCGTTTTTAGTTTAGTGTTTACATGCTGCTTTTCCAATACTGGTCATCAGCAGTGATGGTGAAATAACCAAATGAGAATTTTTAGAAATAGGAGGGTCAAATAGAAAATACGCATCTAAGATGATTGCCAACTATCCTCTATTCTGAGATTCTCATTTCCGTATTTTTAGTGATATTTATTCAGTTATGAAATAGTGTTGATAATAAGTTATGGTTTGGAATTTTTAAATTCAAATTTGGATGGTCCCACTTGCCTAAATAAAAAGCTCTTAACTCTATGTAACTTCCAAAAATTCTTTAATAACTTAATAATTGTACTGGTCTATATAATTCAAAAGTCTAGGAAATTTTGTTTTAATCCCTAGGGAAATATTTAGCCAAAGAAAAGGAGACTAGAGAGAGATATGATAGCTATATTTGTATTATCTAAATATTAGGCATGTAGAATGAAGGGAAGATTGAATAGATACTGATCTGAAACAGGAAAGAAAACCAGATGGGCAAACTTGTTGCTAACCTTTTTTGGTATCAAAGGGATTGTTGATTACGAATTTGTACCAAGTGGACAAACAGTTAACCAAGGTTACTATCTGGAAGTGCTGAAAAGGCTGCGTGAAAAAGTTTAACAACCTGAACTTTTCACCAACAATTCATGGCTCTTGCATCACAACAATGCACCAGCTCACACAGCAATGTCTGTTAAGGAGTTTTTAGCCAGTAAACAAATAACTGTATTGGAACATCCTCCCTACTCACCCGATCGGCCCCCAGTGACTTCTTTCTCGACCCAAAGATAAAGGAAATATTAAAAAGGAAGACATTTTGATGACATTCAGGACATCAAGGGTAACAGAACAACAGCTCTGATGGCCATTCCAGAAAAAGAGTTCCAAAAGTGCTTTGAAGGGTGGACTTTCGCACTGGTGTGGGTACATAGCTTCCCCAGGGGAGTACTCTGAAGGTGACCGTAGTGAAATTCAGCAATGATGTAGTACTTTTTCTAGGATGAATCTGTGAACGTAATTGTCCAACCCTATATACTTTATTACAATGATAATTAAATTAAAATTTGTATGTCCAGTAGAGATTTGACCCATATGTAATGAAATTCAGACTGATCTAATCACCTTTGAACAGTAAAATTCCATGTTCCAGATCTTCCAACACTGCAGAATTTTAAATTGATTTTGACATTTTATGATATACAAATCTTGGCCTAAATGAAACTTTAATCTCAATATATCTCAGGATAGAGTGACAAATGGTTTTGTTCCTTAGATAAACTTCCTTTGTAAAAATGCCAGGAAGCAGGATCCTTTTTTCGCATTTGTCTTAACAACTATTTAGTAACATGTTTGAAAGGAGGCAGAACTGGATAAAACCAAAAATACTTGCATAAAATTCTGGCTCTACCACTGACCAGATATGAGGCCTGGCACAAATAACCAAACTTTTCTTCCATTCAGTTTATTCACTGTAAAATGGGTAGAAGATAACAACAGTGTACAGAGTTGCTATGCGAAGTAGCAGTATATAAAAAATACCTTTCATAGTTCCTAGCATAGTATTAGTGCTTAATATAAATTGGCTACTAATATGGTTTTTGTCATTATTATAGTAATTGAAGAACAAAACAAAATCTTTCAACTCCAACCCAAATTCTAAGACTATACCCTACATGATAAACGACCATACTTGATACAAAGACAGTAGCATAATTCAGTTTGTAAAACTGCTCTGAATATTCAGATATAGATTAACTGTATATACACTCACTATAATGCCCAATTCTATATTAGCCCTTAATTTATATATTCACACAACACAACTATAAGAATACAGAAAAAAAATCATTGATCAAACCCTTCATTTTACAGACAAGAGAAAAATCACTTGAGAAAATAAAATAATATTTATATTAAAGAACATTATCTACACAGGGGTTGGCAAACTTTTTCTGTAAAGGACTCGGCTTCGGTAACAACATATGCATCTTTGTCACATTTTCTTTCTCTTCTTTTTTTAAACATCCCTTTAAAATTCTTTGCTTGTTTACATCCCATTGAAAATATAAAAATCATTCAAAAACATTCAAAGTTTGCTGACCTCGATCAGTAAGGTTTGCTGACCTAGACTGACATACCACATCAAAAAAATCAAACACGAGCAAAGTATGTGTCACTTTAGATTATTACACATAATTCTAAATTTATTTCCATCTTAAATATAAAAATGTTCTTTGTAATAGTGTTTACTAGGCAAATAAGAGACTCTTTGAGACTGGAGCTACATTCAGGTAAAAATCAGAGATTTTTTACAAAGTTATTTCTTAAATAATATTATACTACCTGACAATTTTCAAAATGAACAGCCACAATGAGCTTTCCTCCATAAAGCTTATCTTCTAAGTTTTCAAGGGTAGATGGTTCATGCTCTGGTGGATATGTTTGCTTTAGCCAGTCCATCCAAGATAATCCCACTAGCGACTGAATCTTTTCCTCACTGAATTTGCGCATTTTTATTCGGAATTCATTCACTTCAGGATCCTTCAAGGCATCAAATTCATGTAGACCTAAACACATTTTTAAAGGTGTCATTTTGAGTAGCTAATAGTAATAAAAGAGAATACAAAATATATTCAACAAAAACTTAATTAGATAATTGGTTTTTATCAAGAAAACAAAACTGGGCAGGAAAATATTATTGAAACATCAAAGAATAGCCAGATAAAATAATAAATTTCATGTAAAGAAGATAATTATACAATTAGACTTCTAAAGAATACAAACTTGAAACCTCATGAAGAAATGTAGCTGGTTACGAGTTGTACAAAGATACGGTTACCAGTTTTATGGAGATTATCACTGAAATTCACAGTATACATTTTTAAACCACTATGAGATCCACAGTTTAACTTAACAAACTAAGTAAGTCACATGTAAAACATCTGAGAAAGGCTTAAGAATATGAAAACTTTTCAAATACTGTATTAGGAGAATACTGTATATTGAAATTACTATGTGGCACAAGTTATTACTTAACTTAAACTTTCAGTTCACTGTGATTTTTCCACAATAGTTATAGTAAATCAATAGTCAAAAATCTCATAAGCATAAAATTATTCATTGTTATACTTAAGTATGAACCACTTTGGCAATAAAGACAACCATATATAACTTTTTCATAAACTTATGATTATTCTAATAAATAATTCTAGAAACATAAAACAAAAAATAAATGTATAAATTTTTATACATGCCTTAATTTTTACTTATCAGATTGACAAACATCTTAAAGTTTGTCAATATTCTGGGCTGGAAGGGGTAGAGACAAACAGGCGTATTTTTAAAATATTTATTAGAATTTATTTACTATAGATTGGAAATTATACACACACACACACACACACACACACACACACACATCCAACCTTTAACTTCAAAATTGCACCAACAGGAATTTCAACGTGAGACATGGGACCCACCAAGAAAGACAAATATGCTCCCTAAACCAATCACAGAAGATGCCCATCTTCTAATGAGCCCAACTCCAGCTTCCTCTGTCAACAACTTCCAATCAGACATATCAGAATCCTTCCCCTTTTTTCGGTATAAAACTTATTCACTCCCCTGTGTGCCACTGAGTCACTGCCAAACAAAAAGTCCTTTCACTACAGAAACTTCTGAATAAACAGTCTACTCTCATTTGGTGGTCTTTACTTCCACAAATTTATGTATAAGTAACATGATATCAATGCAAAAATGTTCACTGTAGTTTAGTTTACAATAATTAAAAACTGGAAAAAGCTAAAGCTAATCATTAAGACCTGGTTTAAAAAATTAAGATAAATCCATATACGATCATATAAGGTCTGACAATTAAGTTCGCGAACTTGTTGCAAGGATGTTCCTAACTTTTTTTTTGCTACCAGAGGGAATATTCATCATGAATTTGTACCAAGTGGACAAACAGTTAACCAAAGTTACTATTTGGAAGTGCTGAAAAGGCTGCATGAAAATAGTTCGACAACCTGAACTTTTCGCCAACAATTCATGGCTCTTGCATCACGACAATGCACCAGCTCACAGGGCACTGTCTGTGAGGGAGTTTTTAGCCAGTAAACAAATAACTGTATTGGAACACCCTCCCTACTCACCTGAGCTGACCTCCAGTGACTTGTTTCTTTACCTGAAGACAAAGGAAATATTGAAAGGAAGACATTTTGATGACATTCAGGCCATCAAGGGTAATACGACAATAGCTCTGACGGCCATTCCAGAAAAAGAGTTCCAAAATTGCTCTGAAGGGTGGACTAGGAGCTGGTGTTGGTGCATAGCTTCCCAAGGGGAGTACTTCAAAGGTGACCATAGTGATATTCAACAATGCAGTAATGTAGCACTTTTTCTAGGATAAGTTCACAAGCTTAACTGTCAGACCCTGGTATACATCTAACAACAATCAAACTCTTTATCTTCTTTTATCTACTAAAAGTAATATTTACTCTACTTTCTAAATGTTTCTCAACTCTGTCTACTTCTCCTAGTTCCAACAGTCAGTATTTTAATCCCAGCCATCATCATCCCCTACTTGGATGACTACATCAGCAGTTTTTCGCTAATTTCTATACTGCCAGTCTTAATTCCTCTGATCTGTTCTCCATTATACAAACTGAATAATCTTTCTTAAATGTAAATATATTATTAGAGCATTTCACCTAAAGGAAGCACAATATACATTCTTTTCAAATACACAAGGAAAATTTCCCAGGATAGTCTATGTTAGGCCACAAAACAAGTCTCACTAAATTCAAGACACTGATATCACATCAAGCATCTTCTCCAAAAACAATGGTATAAAACTAGAAATCAATTATCAGAAGAAAACTGAAATGCACACCAACACATGGAGGCTAAATACCATGCTACTAAAAAATGAATGAGCTGACAACAAGATCAAGAAGGAAATCAAAAGATACCTTGAGACAAATAAAAATGAACAGACAATAACCCAAAATCTATGGAACACAGCCAAAGCAATTCTGAGACAAAAACTGATAGCAATACAGGCCTATCTCAAGAAACAAGAAAAATTTGAAAAAAGCAATCTAACCTTACACACAAATAAACCAGAAAAAAGTTAACAAACAAAGCCCAAAGTGAGTACAAGAAAGGAAATGATGAAGATCAGAGTGGAAATAAACACAATGGAGACAAAAAAACACACAAAAAAACAACAGCAACAGAAAATATCAACGAAACCAAGAGCTGGTTATTTCAAAAGATAAATTTGATAGACCTGTAACCAAAGTCACCAAGAAAAAGACAACCCAATTAAATAAAAGCATAAATGAAAGAGAAGTAACAACCAATAGAACAGAAACACAAAGGATTCTGACAAAACACTGTAACAATTATATGCTAACAAATTGGACAACCTGAGAGAAATGGATCAATTCTTAGAAACATACAATATTGTAACACTGAAAATCAGGGCACACCAATAATCTATAGTGAAATCTAATCAATAACCAAAAAACTGCTAACAAACAAAAGTCCTGGACCAGATGGCTTCACAGGTAAACTTTTTTTTTTTTTTTTTAATTTATTGGGGTGACAATTGTTAGTAAAATTACATAGATTTCAGGTGTACAATTCTGTATTACATCATCTATAAATCCCATTGTGTGTTCACCACCCAGAGTCAGTTCTCCTTCCATCACCACATATTTGATCCCCCTTACCCTCATCTCCCACCCCCCATGCTCTTCACAGGTAAACTTTATCAAACATTAATTTCAAAGAGAAATTAATACTTAGTCTTTTCAAACAATTCCAGAAAATTGAAGAAAACATAAGTCTCCGAAACACATTTTACGAGGCCAGCATTAACCTGATACACTATCAACATTACAAAAAAAAAGAAAACTATAGGTCAATCAATATCCCTGATGAACACAGATGTGAAAATCCTCAACAAAATATTAGCAAACTGAATTCAGCAATACATTAAAAAGATCACACACCATGATCATGTGGGATTTATTCCTGGGATGTAAGGTTAGTTCAATATCTGCAAATCAATTAACATGATAAACCACATAAATAAAATGAAGGATAAAAATCATATGATCATATCAATAGATGCAGAAAAAATACTGAACAAAATCTGACATCCATTTATAATAAAACTTTCAGCCAAGTGGGGAAACAGGGACCATACCTCAACATAATAAAGGCCATATATAACAAACCGACAGTTATCATAGTCAATGGTAAAAAGCTAAAAGCTTTTTCTTTAAGATCAGGAACAACAAGAATGTCTACTTTCACAACTTTTATTCAGCATAGTACTGGAAGTCCTAGCCACAGCAATCAGACAAGAAAAAAAATTAAAAGGTATCCAAATTGGAAAGGAAAAATTGTCATTATTAGTAGGTAACATGTTACTATGTAGAGAAAACCCTAAAGACTCCACCAAAAAAATATTGCAACTAATAAATGAATTCAGCAAAGTGGCAGGATACAAAAATATTCAGAAATTGGTTGCATTTTTATACACCAATAATAAGCTATCGGAAACAGAAATTAAAAATAGAATTCCATTCACAATTGCATTAAAAAGAATACAATACCTAGGAGGTAACCAAGGAGGTTAAATTTAACCAAGGAGGTAAAAGACGTGTACTCAGAAAACTATAAGACAATGAAGAAGGAAACTGAAGAAGACACAAATAAATGGAAGGATATACCATGCCCATGGATAGGAATAATTAACATCACTGAAATATCCATGCTGCCCAATAAAGCAATCCACAGATTCAGTGCAATCCTTATCAAAATACCAATGGCATTTTTTACAGAAATAGAACAAACAATCCTAAAATTTTTGTGGAAACACAAAACCCTAAATAGCCAAAGCAACCTTAAGAAAGAACAAAAATGGAGGTATCACACTACCTGACATCAAACTATAGTACAAGGCTATAGTAATCAAAACAGCATGTTACTGGCATCAAAACAGATATGTAGATCAATGGAACAGAATAGAGAGCACAGAAATAAACCCACACCTATACGGTCAATTAATCTATGAAAAAGGAGGCAAGAATATACAATGGGGAAAAGACAGTCTCTTGAATAAATGGTGTTGGGAAAATTGGACATATACATGTAAAAAAACAAAACTTGACCCCTTTTTTATACCATATACAAAAATAAATTCAAAATGGATTAAAGACTTAAATGTAAAACCTGAACCATAAAACTCCTAGAAGAAAACATAGGGAGTAAACTCTTTGACATCACTCTTAGAAATATCTTTTTGGATACATCTCCTTGGGCAAGGAAAACAAAAGAAAAAATAAACAAATGGGACTACATCAAACAAAAAGTTTTTGTACAGCAAAGGAAACCATCAACAAAATGAAAAGACAACTTACAGAATGGGAGAAGATATTTGCCCATGGTACATCCATTAAGGGGTTAATATAAAAAATATATAAAAAACTCATGCAACTTAACACTAAAAAACTAACAATCCAATTTAAAAAATGGGCAGAGTATTTGAACAGGCATTTCTCCAAAGACATACAGATGGCTAATAGACATGAAAATATGCTCAACATCAATAATAACCAGAGAAATGCAAATTAAAACCACAATGACATACCACCTCACTCCTGTCAGAAAGGTTTGCATCAATAAATCAACAAACAACAAGTGTTGGTGAATATATGGAGAAAAGCGAATCCTCATGCACTGTTGGTAGGAGTGTAAATTGGTAAAGCCAGTATGGAAAAAAATATGGAGGTTCCTCAAAATTAAAAATAGAACTACCTTACTATCCAGCAATTCCACTTCTGGGCATTCATCCGAAGAAATCCAAAACACTAATTCAAAGCAGCATTATTTATAATAGCCAAGATATGGTAAGTATCCACTGATAGACAAGTTAATAAAGAAAATGTAGTACATATATACAATGGAATATTACTGGTCAATAAAAAAGAATGAAATCTTACCATTTGTGACAACATGAATGGACCTAGAGGATATTATGCTAAGTGAAATAAATCATTCAGATAAAGACAAATACTGTATCATTTCACTTATATGTGGAATCTAAAAAACAAAATAAATGAACAAACAAAACAGAAACAAACTCATAGATATAGAGAACAAGTTGATTGTCACCAGGTGGGAGGAGTGTTGGGGAGATGGGTCAAAAAGGTAAAAGGGATTAAGAAGTACAATTTGCTAGTTATAAAAATAGTCTCGGGGATGTGTAAAGTATAGCATAAGGAATATAATCAGTAATATTGTAATCACTATGTATGGTGTCAGATGGGTACTAGACTAATCGTGATGATCACTTTGTAAGGTATATAAATGTCTAATCACTGTTATACAGCTGAAACTAATATAATATTTTATGTCAACTGTAAATGGAAAATAAGTTTTTTTAAAAATGCAAATCTGATTATGCTACTCCCCTACTTAAATCCCTTCAATAGCTTCGCCAGTGCTCTTAGGAATATGTTTCTACTTTTTATGTGGCCTGGATGGTTCTTCATGCTCTGAAGCTGCTTGCTTCTCTGGTCTTCCTGCTTTGTCCTACCTGTCCCCCTAAACAAACCATAGTCAACTTCTTTTATTCCTCAAATAGGCCTTTCTTCACACGTACCATTCCCTCTTGCTTTTCCTTTTTCCAACTCCTTTTACTTGTTCAACTCCTAATCAGCAGTGAAGGCTCAGGTTAACTGTGTGACCCTCTAAAATCACATCACTGACTCACCAAGTGATTTAAGTGACTCTCCTTGACTTACAGCCTTCACACATTGTATTGTAATTGTCTGTTTCCTGATCCACATTTCCCACTAGATCATGAGCTCAAAGCAAAGACCACATCACCCAAGTTTACTGCTGTAGTCCCAAGTATAAACACTTAGCAAATTATAACTGAACTGCAGTTGCTACTGTGTTGGTAATTTTTATCAATATTTTCTAAATAAGGGACTCTGTTCATAAGTGTTAAAATCAACTGAGAAGTACAGATTTCTTTAATTCATCCCAGACTCACTGAATCGTAATCTCTGAGAATCTGCTTTTTAAGAAACCAATGAATCTTAAATTTGGGAACCACTATAAAGATCTCCTAAAAATAAAACTGCCAAAAATAAGAAGTTAAGCTAAGTAATTTGATTTTCAGCCCAGTTAATTTCCTACATGACCTCTGGTATGAAAATGAGATAACAAAGCTTAAATTAAGATAAGACTACTGTATAGTTTACAGTCAAATATAGTCTTTTAATATCAAAAAAATTATTGAGCAAAAGTAATGTCTTCAAACTAAAGATATTAAAATCCAGCAGACTATATGTTTCCTTCACTTTGAGATATGCCACAGCTTTAGACAGGTCATGGAAAATAAGGGAGTTTTCAAATGCTTTTTTTTAGGATCCTGCTAAAATGCACTGATCAAGATTTACTACTATTGGGTGTTTGAAGAAATTAAAGCAAGGATGACATGTACCTTCACTACGGAGGATAATTAGAACCCAAAGAGCTGCTCTATAAATAATAATTTAGAATTAAACATAGAAAATAAAATGATCAGGCACATCATACTTAAGAGAAGGTATTTTTAGATCCATCAGGCAGTTATGTCTGTAAAGGTTCTATTGTTTTCTTTGGGGATGAGGAGGCAGCAAACTTGTTCCTGAAGTTAAAATGAAATAATTGTTTATTGTTTTTCCAGGAGGCATGACCTCACCACGCCCCGCTTATAGTCATGAAATACAAATCAGCAACTGCAAAACCTGATTTGTTAGGTATTTAAAGTAAAAATTCATTCTCGAATATTAAAGCAGACTTACTCAAATTCATAAATGAATGTTAATATTTGAATTTGTGTATATGATCACACCACCAGTTTTTCTAGACATGCTGAAGCTCTAAAGCGTCATTTGTAAATAGTTCAGAGCTTATAAACTGCTTAATTTAATGCAGTAAAACACTCCTTACAACCCGATCATTCAAATTGCAGGGCACAAGGCATAAAAATTTTGTACAGTAAACTTTATGATACTGAGTGAAATATAATGCATTATTTATAGGAAGAGAAATTCAATTCTAACATGTGTGTGTGTGTGTGTATCCCTGTGCAGTGGTAAGGTAAACTTAGGGTTGCCAAATTGAAAAAACAACGAAAAACAAAGACCAGCATGTCCACTTCTATTTTAATTTTAGATAAACAATGAATGATTTTTTTTAGCGTAAGTATATTCCATGTAATATTTGGATCTCCTGTATTTTTATTTATTAAATTTGGCAAGCTTGGGTAGAGGTAACAGTAGCTAATGAATCCTATGTTTTAGAAATGAAGACCAGAAGAGAGAGCATAGTGATCTAAGTTTTGAAAAGATAGTAAGTTTCAAATAAGATACCTATATCCTGAAGTTAGCTCTCTCTGTGGTGCTAACCTTTTGGATTATCAAATATTTTAGCTATATCAAAATATTATCAGTAGACATTCTTGTCCTGGATGATAAAACTTCTAAGTGATTCTTTCTACTTTACCATATATTCTTTAATTCAAATGACGGAAAAAACTTTTTCTAATGGAGAACTAATAATCTATTAACAGTCTTTGGACCCCTTCTGCCTGTGAGGTTAGCATCTGAAGTGGGCCCTCGCCAGACATTGAATCAACCAGTGACCTTGGACTTCCCAGCCTTTAGAACTGTGCGAAATAAATTACTGTTGTTTATAAGTCGCCCAGTTTATGGAATTTCTGTAATAGCAGCTAAAATGGACTAAGACAAGGGCTTATGGAAACACAGGTTGCAGGGTCCCACCTCAGAGTTTCTGGTTCAGTAGGACTAGGATGAGGCCTGAAAAGCGCCATTTCTAACAAGTTCCCAAGTGACGCTGCTAGCTCAGGAACTTCACTTTGAGAACTACTCTGTTAAAGAATCTATTCATAAGAATCTTGAGTACTTGGTCCCCGAAAAGGTGAAGAGAGTTAGCATTTAGCTATGCTAGGAGCCCTCCAGTCACACTTTCCTGTTTCTCTTGCGTGCTCTCTCTTTTCTTCCTCATGCTTATTAAATATTACCCAGATGTGCCAATTCTAGCCTGAGAAAGTGACCACTCCCATACTCAGTAAATTTCAGAGGACCTTATCAAAGAATACAAGAAATGTCGAAGCCTTGCCTTAGAAAATCTGATTACCAGTTAACCAATCATTAAAATTTTAACAGCAAAATATAAAATTTAGCCCACTTCTATACTTTTGCCTACTTATTTCTCATCTCAACATACCTTTCCAGTCAAAATCTGTGGTTCATTCCCACTTTAAACTTTTGCACTTGTAGCTCCCCTGCGCTAAATGTCACTACATTCCCTGTCTATCCATGTCCACAACTTCTTTCAAAACATAGTTTCCCGAGATTCCATGCCTCTAAAATGCCTTTCTTTAGAAACTCTGACTCACACAAACAATTCACTTTTGCTTTCTGGTGGGTAAACACAGTTCTGAGGTACAATATTTCATTTTCTATTATTTTCTAGTATCTTCTAGCTGATTTGTCTTATTTTTTACTTTGCTATCTCGCTCTGACCACAGCACTCTTCCCCTAAAATGAGGAGATTATAGGAAATCAAAACTAACGGCAGTATAACCTTTCATTGCCTGAGCTTCTCTTCCAATGATGCATGGGGTGGGAGACAGTCAGGTTATTCCTGAATGGGAGACCACGGAGAAGCAAGAAAGCACTAGAGCTGGCTTTCTTCCCTCTAAATTAGTAAGTCCACACTCCCACTGGCAGCAAAGACAAACTGCTCTAAATATCTTGGCTTCAGCAGCCCCAGATCCTAAGTCTAACGTACTCCTTTCCTTCCACTTAGAAAAGACACAATTATCACAATAAGGAAGGTAGTGACTTCTGTTTTGCTCTTAATTTTTGCTTCAATGTTCAGGGAATACATTATGCACCTACTCTAAAACAGTACCTGGCCTGTTTACTAACAGAAAAAGTCTTTGGAGTACTAGAAAATAGGAAAGAATGCTCTCTACGGAGTCCATTAATATAAAGAAAAAAATTTGTATGGTAATTACAAACCTATTTAAAAAGGTGAAAAAACTATTGCCAATAGCAAATTAGCTATCCTCTGAAGTAATCAAACATTACTAAAAACCAGGCTATCATTTAGTAAATCAACAGGGTTCTGTTCTAAGTACTCAGAGGGAAGAGTCCCACAGTGTAATCATTAGCTAGCCCAAATTACCTTAGCTCAAGATCGAACAATACTATCTTAAATGGGATGGTTCTTACAGGGGATGGTACTGTTATCTTATAAAGATACTTACTATCTTAGAGGGGATGGAACTATATTTATCATCTAATAGTAAATTTGATCAATACAGGTATCTATCTAAATCAGATCCAAAAACCTCAAATAGATATTTTGGTTTTGTATTTAAACTCTCCTCTTCAATAATCCCTTACATTATAGTACCTAATTCAAGTTACTATCTTGTCTGAGGCAGGATATTGATAGTATACCATTGGCCCCCGAGACACCTAAGGTTACTACAGCAAGAGAGACTCCTCCATGTTTTTCATTTTGTTACTCACAATTCTCCCTGGAATTAATTTGCAAAAAATAATGTAGACATGATTTAACTTGACTCGATACAAAAATAACTTTTTCTTGAAGACAATTTTAATTATGGAGTAAATTTGTCAATATGGATTACTTTTGGAAACTTATGAGCTAAAGTTGTGGTTTGTGTAGGGAGTTGTATGTAAATTATTTTCACACAGTAGGGCAATTCACACAAAACAGAGGCTCTATCAGGAAGGAGCTCCTCAAACTATCTGAAGCAAAGGAATAACCTTTTTCTTTCCAATCTGTCAAAAAAACAGTATTTTGGTAAAATAAATCTCTAGAAAAGAAAAAGATATACAAAACAGAAGCCCTTGGATATTGTGGCTCTATCAGATTGCTAGAAGAGTTTCTAAACATTTACTCTTGATTTGTTATCTTAGACTTATAACAATTTACAAATCAGCATTGCTCCATGGACTACACTGTGCAAATCACCATCTTATACTTATGTATGTTTGTACAGATAACAACAGACATGTTAAGAATTCATACTAAAAATTTTTTTAATTACCTTTTCCTATAAGGACTCCAATTTTTGAGTCTAATTTTTCCCCTGGGTCACAACTTCTTGTCACTAACTTGAGAACTGGAAGAAAAGGTCTGACATCACAGAGTCTTCTTGTTTCATCTTCGAGCTCCTCATATACAGCAGTTTGATTCACACATGCAAACATATAGGAGTCAATTTCCATAAGGAGGTTAAACATTGGGTAATTGTGAACCTGCTTCCATAACAGCTGTAGGAAAAGATAATAAGACATTTTCTGAAATGAAAAAGATGCTCACTATAATACTGCTTGTAAAACTCAAAACTGAGGACAAGCCAAATGTTTAGCAATAAGGGACTGATTAAATAAATTATGGAATGTTAAACAACTATGAAAATATAAATACACTGTAACATGGAAAGCTATCAAAGATATATTAAGGTTGTTTTCTATTTTTAATAGAAAATTGCAAAAGAATATGCAGGGTATTAACCCACTTTTTAAAGCAATATAATGGCATAATGCACAAAAAGTACACTTGTATAATCAAAATTATTAAAAGTAAATAGCTATGAATAGTAATAATCAATATACTTCCATGCTTAACATTCCTGTGAACACAACTTGTATTTTGAAAACAACATAATGTTTAAAGTATGTATCATGAACCCCATACAAAATGTGTATTATTTTTGCCCTACATTTTTCTATTCACTAAGGATATTTTCATTGACTAACACTGCCCTGTCAGGATCAACAATCTCTCATCACCTCCCCCAAGGTCTCCTGGATGAGATCATATAAATAATCACCATACAAATGCAAGAAAGGATTACATATTTTAATTACAGCCAGTACAAAAGCCAAAAGCTGATTACATATTTTAATTACAGCCAGTACAAAAGCTAAAAGGGACCTGGGCTAAAAATCATGGCCAATCTCCAGATTAAGTTACATAAAACAAATAGGAGAAAGCAGTGCTACGCAACAAAAGGAAAATATAGGTAAACTGGATTTCAACAAAATTAAAAACTTTTGTACATCAAATGACGCTGTCAAGAAATGAAAAGGCAACCCACAGACTAGAAGAAAATATCTGCAGGTTATATATTTGATAAGAGATTAATACCCAGAATATATAATGCCTTCCTATAACTCAACAACAAAAACAAACAACTGAATTTTTAAAAATGGGCATGGTCTTGAATAGATAATTCTAAAAATGGCCAATAAGAGCATGAAAACATGCTCAACATCCTTAGTTATTAGGGAAATACAAATAAAACCTACAGTGAGATACCACTTCACAGCCATGAGGATGTTATTATTTAAAAAAAAAAAAAAAAGGGAACAGAAAATAACAAGTGTTGGTCAGGATGTGAAGAAACTAGAACCCTTGTGCACTGTTGATGGGAATGTAAAATGGTATAGAAACTGTGGAAAATAGTTTGGCAGTTCCTTAAAAAGTTAAAACAGAATTACCATATTATCCAACATTTCCATTTCTAGGTATATACACAAAAAAAAACCAGAAAGGACGTATTCAAACAGATATTCATACCAATATTCATAGCAGCACTATTCACAATAGCCAAGATATTTACAACCAAAATGTCCATCAAAAGATGAATGAATAATAAAAAATGTGGTATATCCATACAGTGAAATATTATTTAGTCTTAAAAAGGAATAAAATTTGGATACATGTTACAACATGGGTGAATTTTTAAAATAGTATGCTAAGTGAAAGAAGCTAAACACAAAAGGACAACTATTGTGTGATTCCGCTTATATGAAGTAGCTAGAATACACTAATTCATAGAGACAGAAACTAGAATAAAGATTAACAGGACTGGGAAAAGGGGAACTTTATTATTTAATGAGTACAGAGTTAGTGTTAGGATGATAAAAAGTGCTGGAAATGGATACTGGTGATAGCCGGGCAACATCATGAATGTAGTTAATGCTATAGAACTGTGCACATAAAAATGACTCTAATGGTGAATTTCATGTTATGCATATTTTACTGTGGTTTTTTTTAAGGAGGGAATCAGTGGTTAATCTTGCTTCAGGTAAAGCCATAGGCATCCATATCTGTCACTGGTGATTATAAAAATAAGCACTCTGTACCTGTGGTTTGCTTAAAACAATTCTTTTTTTTAATTTAAGGATCATGTGGTTTTAGAATACTCATGTCTCCTTGATGAAGAAGCATGAGTTAAAAGTTAATAGGCTGGGGGCCGGCCCGGCCCAGTGGCTCAGGCGGTTAGAGCTCCATGCTCCTCACTCCGAAGGCTGCCGGTTCGATTTCCACATGGGCCAGTGGACTCTCAACCACAAGGTTGCCGGTTCAGTTCCTCGAGTCCCGCAAGGGATGGTGCGCTCCACCCCCTGCAACTAAGATTGAACACGGCACCTTGAGCTGAGCTGCTGCTGAGCTCCCGGATGGCTCAGTTGGCTGGAGCACGTCCTCTCAACCACAAGGTTGCCAGTTTGACTCCCGCAAGGGATGGTGGGCAGACTGCGCCCCCTGCAACTAGAAATGGCAACTGGACCGGGAACTGAGCTGCGCCCTCCACAACTAAGACTAAAAGGACAACAACTTGACTTGGAAAAAAGGCCTGGAAATACACACTGTTGCCCAATAAAGTCCTGTTCCCCTTCCCCAATAAAATCTTAAAAAAAAAAAAAAAAAAAAAAAGGTTAATAGGCTGTCCAAAATCATGAGCTTTAAAAATATTTGTCATAAATACTGTCTCTAAAAATATCATAAACCTTGGTTTCCATACTGGGTTCAGCTATTTAAGAAACATTAAAGAGAAAGTTCAGAAAAACAATTTCATTTATATGTTATAGTCTTCACAAATCAATGGCACGCATCAATTGACTTGAAAAAAATAATCCAACAAAACAGACAAGCCTTGTTATATAAAAGAATTTGCTTCCAAGTGAGGACATACCATTCATTACTGGGGTAAGAAAATCTAGTGAACAGCAGAAAACCTTTTCTTCACCAAGAGTCACCATGAAAAGTAGAGGGGGTGGGGAGGGAAGATAGGGAAGAGAAGAGGAAGGAAAAGAAGAGACAACCAACCAAAAATCACATGGAAAAAAAGTATGATAAACTTACAGATAGTAATTACAAAGATTTTAACTCAAAATAAAACTCTTTGTCAATGTCAAACTCCTTTTAATAATCTGAACAAACATTTCAAACTAGCTAACATAAGCCTATTTTTCTTAACTCGGATATCATATATGGATTTTTTTTTTAATTAAAAGTGGGAGTGAGAACAGGGATTGTTTTGTATCTATAAAAGACAAAGTATATATCAAAATCTTAAAAATGTCATGACCTAAAGGTTGAATTTCCCTCAAATTTACCATATGATTTACATTATCAACACTTTCTATAATAGAAGAACGTGTTCCCCTAAGCAATACAGTAAATAAGCCACATTTATATAAATCCCACTTATTAACATACCTGTTTAATGTAAGAAATGGAGGCTTCCCGAGGTACCTCCAGCTGGATATAAATCCCAGTGGGCAAAAGGAAATCCACGGGTATAGAGCCATCAGATGCTATCTGTGAATCCACTGCCCAGATGTCAAGGACGTCTGCCATAGCAGGAGGCATTATGAAATTGAAGCACATTCATAACCACCGGGCCCTAGAAATCAGTAAGTGAAATTTAGTGAAACATAATTAGCCAAATTTTACACTAAAATATGATAAAGCCCAGCAATGCATAATTATTCCTTGTATTTCAATATAGGCAGTAACAGGAAGCCAATTAAATCAAGCAAGAGTAAATCACTAGAAATAAGTTATTTAAACATACTTTGGGTTATCACTACATAAATTATATACATACGTGTGTGTATTTATACACACACGTACCAAACTGATTCATAGTCAACATATTAAGTAAAATATGAAATGTGAAAGATGAAAGGTTAAGGATTACAAGGTCCTGAGAAAGTCAGTTAATAACCACTCAACAAGTGATTCTCTTTTACTTAGATGATTTTGGCTTCTTTGGCTGAGGTTTTCTTTGCAAACTCCGATAAAAATGGCAATCAAGAAGGTCGTATTTCATTTTCTATCAATCTCATGTCAGAAACAAAACATCTTGAACTTAAGTTCCATGACCCACCACCTAAGTATTAAAAAGACCAAATCCCTCAACCCAGCTAACAAAATCCTTGCTGCTGTTTCTGGTCTATTTTCGTTTGCTTGTCCTACCATTCCACATCCCAGGCCCTCGTGCCACAAGTGCCTTTTACCTTCCTGCTGCTAGACCTATGTTCATAGGTCTAGGACACTCCAATATCAAACCCGTATCCCAAAAAATGCACCCTCAACTGTGCCATTTAAGTCTCCTCTATTCCTTAAGAACTTCCTTCAAGGAGGCACAACAATAACAGTGGGAAGAACATGGGCTCTGAAGTTAAATGAGCCAAAGTTCAAATCCCATTTATTCAAAGAATGAAAGTGCCACTTCAAAAGACCTAAGAGACAACTTAAAACATTTTGAGCACAAAAATAATGACATCCATAGATTGAAACACATCAAGTATATACAAATATGGGACTTAATAATGATAAAAAAATAAACTATTGGTCACCACTGGGGACAGCTAAAAACCAATTCACTATTTTGAAAATTGATAAAGAATGAGAAAGTAAATCTATCATTTATCATACTTATTTGTACTATTTCAGTGTAACCAAATAATTGATGAGAGTAGGTTTTTTTTAGAACTTAAGCTAATAAATGCAAAAAGAATGACAGAATTAGGAAATCGCCATTCTGCAAGCTCCAATGAAATAGTGTATCTAGGCAACAATCATTCATGGATGCTAAAAAAAAATTAATTTACAAGACAGGTGAAAGGATGATAAGAAACTTTACAATTAACATATCAGGTTGATAACACTAAATTCTCTGAATAATCCAGACATTATCTGTCTCCTCCTGTAATGCAACAACAAGTACTAGCCAGTACCTATAGGGTACACTTGGCTTAAAAACAAAAATGAACTTGAATCTAATGAAGTCTCAGATCTGATATATCTACCAGTTTATGGTAAATATGGGAGATAGAGAAGGGAGTTACAAACTCAAGGAAGCAATCTGTAAGTAGAGTCTAGAGTGTAGGATCATTAATAAAATAAATAATAACAAGAAAGCAAGCTAATCAGTAACAAGAGGAGGGTGGTGGAATGGCTGTTAAAAGAATAACTTAAGAGATACAGACAAATCCAATGCTGATTTGAGCAAATCAACTACAAAAAAAAAAATGTTTTCAAACAATCTAGGAAATTTAAATGTGAATTGAGTATTAGATGATTTTAAGAAAAGACTGTTAATTTTGTGACATATAATGGAACGTTTGTTATGTTTCTAAGAATCAGTCCTTATCCATGAGAGATGAAGAATGCATAATGTGCAGGAATAAAATGGCATTGTGTTTGGCATTTACTTTAAACTATTCCTTTTTTTTTTTTAATTGGGAGACATTGGGGAATAGTGTTTCTCCAGGACCCATCAGCTCCGAATACTTGTCCTTCAATGATGTAATTATGGAGGGCGCAGCTCAGCTCCAAGTCCAGTTGCCATTTCCAATCTTAGTTGTAGGGGGCGCAGCCCACAATCCAATGCAGGAATTGAACCAGCAATCCCGCTGGTCAAGAGCTCACGCTCCAACCAAATGAGCCACTTGGACGCCCCTAAATTATTCCTTTTTTTAAAAAGTGTTGGAAACATGGAAAAAACTGAGGGTTGCTAGAGGGGCGGGGGGGGGGGGGATAAGGGGAAGGTGGGAGGTTTAGAAAATAGTCGGTAACCACAAGATGACCACGGGGTTTTGAAAATTAATTTGGGGAATGTACGGGGGATAGTGGATGGGGGGAGGGGGGTTCACACAGTGTGAGGGATATAAATGATAAACGTCTAACTTTTGCTTTGTCTTGTGCACCTGAAATAAAATTTTAAAAAAATGAAAAAAAAAGTGAAAGGATAGATAATTTCAACAAAGGTGTAAAGGTAAGTTGATGAGAAAAAAAGATAATCTTTTCAACAAATGGTGCAGGAATAACTGGCCATCCATATGATAGGAAAATAAACCTTAATCACACCAAAAATAAACTAAAAATGGATCACAGGCCCAAATGTAAACCCCCAAACCATAAACCCTTAAGAAGAAAATATAGAAAAAAAACACTGTAATCTTGTATTAATAAGCAAAGATTTCATAGATATGACCCCTAAAGCACAATTCGTAAAATTAAAAAATTAAACATCATTAAAACTGATCTTAGATACAATTGTTTATAACATGAAAAGACAAGCCACAGACTAGGAGAAAATGCTTGCAAATTATATGAAGGACTTGTATCCAGAACTCTCAACATACAAAATAAGAAAGCCAACACCTCAGTTTTTAAAAATTGACAAATATTTGAACAGACACTTCATCAAAGCAGATATACACGTGACAAAAGGGGTCAGTACCATCAGTCAATGCAAATTAAAACCACAATGAGATACCATCAGACACCTATTACAAGGACTAAAATTGAAAAGACCAATCACAGCAAGTGAACTAGAACTCTCATACACTGCTGGTAGGGATGTTAAATAGTCAACAACTTTGGAAAAGTTTGATAGTTTCTTAACATACACCTACCATATAATCCATCATCCTACTCATAAATATATACCAGAAAAAATTAAAATAATGAAGGCATATATCCATGCAGAAACTAGTACAAAATTGTTCATAGCAGCCTTATTTACACTACCAAAAAAATTGGAAATAATTCAAATGTCCACCAACAGATGAATGGATTTAAAAAATTATGGTGTATTCATACAATGGACTACTACATGACAAAAAAACACACAAAACAAAACAAAAAACAAGCACTACCGACACATTTAACAATATGGATGAATCTCAGAATTATGCTAACTGGAAGACTACATACTGTGATTCCATTCACATAAAATTCTAAAAAATGTAAACTAGTCTATAGTGACAGATTAGCAGTCATTTTGTGTGGGGGGAGGGAGTAGAAGCAGGGAGAAATAAGGAGGGATTAGAAAGGGACACAAGGAAACTCTTGGGAGTGATAGATTATGTTGTTCAGTATCTTGATTGTGTTGTGTTTTCAAGGTCTGTACATGTCAAAATATATCCAATTGTATACTTCAAATATGTGCAGTTCATTATATGTTAATTATATCTCAATAAAGCTGTTTTTAAAAATGAGAGGAATAGATGAAACAAGAAAAATGTTGATACTTGCTGAAGCTGGGTAATGAGGATTATATTAAATTACTGTTCTGCTTTTGTGTATATTTGCAGTTTTTCATAATAAAAAGGATTTGTTAAATCCTGTCTATACTATTTACCATCTATGTGAATTGTGATAAGTCACTGAAACTTCCTGAGCCTCCATTAACCGAAAAAGGGAAAAACGAGTCCAAGATGGCGGCAGAGTAGGAGGGCGCGGCACGCCCAAGAACGAATTCAAATATACGTGTCTACAGAGAACAATTACCCCTGCGAGAGAACTAAGGGCTGAATGAACAGCTTCTGAACAACAAACAAGAGAAAGCGACACAACACAAAAGGCTTGGTAACCTTTTGAGAGGTTACCCTCCAGGAGCTGCGGAAATCTCCCGACCGGAGAAGAAGGTAAGCGCCATTGTTTACGTCCCCCTCCACATATATGGCAGCGGGGCGCTATTCTGGTGCTTTGACCTACCTGCACGAGGACCACAGCACGTTCCCAGCTACACTGCCCAGAGCCTTTGTCTCTAAACACGGAGAGCAAGCAGGAACAACAGGACGTCTCCATACACACCTGGACTCCAAGCTGGGAGCTGCTCCAGCCCAAGAAGCCAGTGTCACCGGCACCGGAAGCACTTGCTAGGCTCCTCCCCGCTCCTCGAAGCTATCCAGCACATAAAGCCTAGGGGGTCACTTCTTACAACACCCCTTTCTGTATAACGAGAGACTACAGAACAGGCTGAGGAGCCACAGGAGCTCTCCAGGGACTGCAAAAATTGTCTGGGATTGGAGATGTCTGTGAATGCCCTTGTTTACATCCCCTTCCACCTACACGGGATTTGCAGGAGCTCTATCCCCATGCTCTGGCCCAACTGCAAGGTCCCTCCCCCCAGCACATTCCTGGACACGTTGCCCAAGCCAACTTCCGCCCCAAACAAAGGAAGCAAGCAGGAGCAACAGGGCATTACAACACACACCTGGCTTCCCCACACAAAGCCAATCCAACTCAGTAGGCCGGTGCCCCAGACGCCTTAGGCACCTGCTCAGCTCCTACTAGTCTGCCAAAACCACCCTACACACATACCTATACACAAGTCACTTCTACATAAGAGAACTTTTACAAGACTAGGAGAAATAGCTACTTTGTCTATTTCATATAAACAAAGTGAAAATACAGAAGAATATCTCCCTAATGAAGGAACAAGAAAAATCTCCAGGAAAAACTAAGGAAAAAGATAAGCTATTTGCCGGATTAAAAAATTCAAGACTGGCCCGGTGGCTCAGGCGGTTGGAGCTCCGTGCTCCTAACTCCAAAGGCTGCCAGTTCGATTCCCACATGGGCCAGTGGGGTCTCAACCACAAGGTTGCCGGTTCAACTCCTGGAGTCCCACAAAGGATGGTGGGCTCCGCCCCCTGCAACTAAGATTGAACACGGCACCTTGAGCTGAGCTGCCGCTGAGCTCCCAGATAGCTGTTAGTCTGAGCTGCGCCCTCCACAACTAAGATTGAAAGGACAACAACTTGACTTGGAAAAGTCCTGGTCCCAATAAAGTCCTATTCCTCTTCCCCAATAAAATCTTTTAAAAAAAAAATACAGTGAATGCTGCTGCCGAGTGCCATCCAATGAAAAGGCAGGGATCTTCAATATGGGAAGCAGCACATCGAACCTTAGTAACAGTGTGTGACAAGTTTCAACTTGTTCGGTGTTGTCAGTCGGGTATGAGCTACAGTTGTGAGATGTGTCTTAAAGTGTTCCATAAATCATCCTCCATCATGACAATACTCCTTGTCACACATCGCTTCTGGTATATGGCAATTTCTGTCAAATACAAACATTACAATGTGTCCTCATCCACCTTATTCACTGGATCTAGCACCTTGCCACTTCTGGCTCTTCCCCAAAGTCAAAATGGGACATCGCGGCAGCCATGACAGCACAACTAAAGACACTTATGAAAGAGGACTTCCAGAACTGCTTCAGAAAGTGGCAAGAACGATGGGATAAGTGTTGTTCGAAGCAAGGGGGAGTATTTTGAGAGGGATTAATGGCCATGCGTCTTTTACTATAATAAAATTTTTTTTTATTTAAACATTCACTGGATTGTTTGATCACAGCTCATACATAATCTTCTGAATCAGGAAAAAATACAAAACCTAAACATATCGATTACTGGCAATGAAATTGAAGCAGTAATAAAAAAACTCCCACCCAATAAATAAAAGTCCAGGACCAGACAGCTTTATAGGTAAATGCTACCAAACATTCAAAGAAGAATACCTATCCTTCTTAAACTATTTCAAAAAACTGAAGAGGAAGGAATGCTTCCAAACTTATCTATGAAACCAGCATTACCCTGATAACAAAACCAGACAAAGACACTACAAAAAAAGAAAATTACAGGCTAATACCCTTGGTGAACATAGATGCAAACAAAAATCCTCCACCAACTATTAGCAAAACAAATTCAACATTACATTAAGAGGATCATACACCATGATCAAGTGAGATTTATCAGGGATACAAGAATGGTTCAACATCCACAAATCAACTAATATGATATATGACATTACAAAATAAAGGATAAAAACCATGATGATTATCTCAATAGATGCAGGAAAAAGCATTTGACAAAATTCAATATTCTTTCATTATAAAAATTCTCAACAAAGTGGGTATAGAAAGAACACATTTCAACATAATAAAGTCTATATATGACAAACCCACAGCTAAATAATACTTCATGGAGAAAAGCTGAAAGCATTTCCTCTAACATCAAGAACAAGACAAGGATACACACTATCACCATTTCTATTCAATACAGTACTGGAAGTTCTAGCCATAGCAATCAGACAAGAGAAATAAAATGCATCCACATTGGAAAGGAAGAAGTAAAGTTTTCATATTTGCAGATGACATGATATTATATAGAGAAAACACTAAAGACTCTACCACAAAACTATAAGAACTAATCAATGAATTCAGTCAAGTTTCAGGATATAGAATCAATATAAAGAAATCTGTTACATTTCTATTCACCAATAAAAATTTATCAAAAGGAGAAATTAAGAAAACAATTCCATTTACAATTACATCAAAAAGCATAAAATACCTAGAAAGGAATTTAACCAAAGAGGTGACAGACCTGTACTTTGAAAACTGTAAGACACTGAAGAAATTGAAGAAGATAGAAATAAATGGAAGGATATACAGAGCTCATGGATTGGAAGGATTAATATTGTGAAAGTGCCCTTACAACCTAAAGCAATATACCGATTCAATAGAGTCCCTACTAAAATACCAATGGCATTCTTCTTGGAATTGGAACTAATCCTAAAATTTATACACAACCACAAAAGACCATGAATAATCAAAGAATTCTTGCGAAAAAAACAAAGTCAGAGGTATCACACTACCAGATATTGAACTATACTACAAACCTACAATTATCAAAACAGTATGGTACTGGCATTAAAACAGATATATAGATCAATGAAATATAATAGAGAGCCCAGAAATAAATTCTTGCTTCTATGGTCAATTAATCTATGACAAAGGAGGCAAGGATCTACAATGGAATAAAGACAGTCTCTTCAACAAGTGGTATTGGAAAAACTGGATATGCAAAAAAAAAAAAAGAAAGAAAAGAAACTGGACCACATTCTTACACCACATACAAAAATAACCTCAAAATGGATTAAAAACTTAAATGTAAAACCTGAAACCACAAAACTCCTAGAAGAAAGCATAGGCAATAAATTCTTTGACATCACTCTTAGCAATATCTTTTTAGGTATGTCGCCTCGGGTAAGGGAAACAAAAATAAATTTACACATAAATAAGACTACATCAAACTGAATAGTTTTTGCACAGCAAAGAAAACCATCAACAAAACAAAAAGACAATCTACTGAATGGGAAAAGATATTCGCCAAATGATAAATCTCATACGGGTTTAATATGCAAGAAATATAAGGATCTCATACAACTTAACATCAAAAAAACAAACAATCCAATTAACAAATGGGCAATGGACCTCAATAGACATTTCTCCAAAAGGATATACATATGGCCAACAGACATGAAAACATGCTCAACATCCCTAATAATCAGTAGAGTGCAAATTAAAACCTCAATGAGGTATCGCCTCACATCCGTCAGAATGGTTATTATCAATAAATCAACAAATAACAAGTGCCGACAAGGATGTGGCGAAAAGGGAACACTTATACACTTTCGGTGGGATGGTAAACTAGTGTAGCCACTATGGAAAACAGCGTGGAGGTTCCTCAAAAAATTAAAACTAGAGCTGCTACATGATCCAGCAATTCCACTTCTAGATATTTATCTGAAAAAAACAAAAACACTAATTCAAAAAGATAGATGGACCCCTATGTTCACTGCAGCATTACAATAATAGCTAAGATATGGAAGCAATCTAAGTGTCCATCGACAGACAAATAGATAAAGAAGAAATGGTACATATACAATGGAATATTACTCAGAAACAAAAAATAATGAAATCTTGCCATTTGCAACAATATGGATGGACCTAGAGGGTATTAAGCTAAGTGAAGTAAGTCAGAAGAGAAAGACAAATACCATATGATTTCACTTATATGTGGAAATCTAAAAAAACCATAATGAATAAACAAAAAAGAAATGAATAAACAAAACAGAAACAGACCCATAGATACAGAGAACAAGCTGATGGCTGCTAAAGGGGAGATAGGTGGGGGGATAGGAAAACAAAAGTAAAAGTGTCTGGAAGGGAAAAAATGTTGGGAAAACAAACAAACAAATAAATAAATAAGTAAAATTAAAAACTGAATAAAACGTATTGTTGCCTTGGGATCACTTTGAAGATTAAAGTAGCTAATGTTTGAAAGTTTACACGTTGTAGGTTGTAGTAAATTATAGCTCTCTTTCTTCTCTGAAAATTCCAGCCTTTAGTGATCTCTTACACCCATTATAGTCTGGACCCATCACACTGATATTGTTACACAGATCCTGAATTTTTCAGATGTGTCTGCCTTGTTTAGGTACACAAAATAGTGCAGGGATTAAATATTGTGGCCTCAGAGTGTAATGGCTTAATTGTGAGGCCTGCCTTCATCACTCAATAGCTGAGAGACCTTGGGCAAATCACTTATCCTCTCCCTATTTAAGATTCCTGATCTGTGAAATGGTGAAAAGAACAATAACTACCATATAGCACAGTTACAAAAATTTAGACAAAAACTGAGTGAAGACTACCTGGAACATAGGAAGGCCAATGTGTTTACTGCTATTTATTTATTTATTTATTTTTATTCAAAAGCTATGTTATTTTTCAACTATGTTTGATCTGTTATTTGTCAATTACTTTTCCCCCTAAAAGTGATTAGCACATGGTAGCCATTTAGTAATTGTTTAATGAACTTCAGACATTTTTATTATTCCCTACTCCTACAATTAAGAAAATAAAGCTCATAAGATAACAGAATTAGTCACAGTTAAAGGTGAATACTTACTATGTCTTAGTATTCTGCCAAGTTCTTTACACGCAGCACTATATTTTATCCTTACTACCACTGTGTGGTAATATTACTACTCCTTGAGGAAGCACTTGAAGCTTAGAAAGGTTGAAATCTGATGGCTAATAAGTGGCAGTCCTGGGATTTGAACTTGAGTCTAACTCTAAAGAGCGAGCCCTACACCACTACTGAAGTACCAGAAAAAAAAGTCTGAGACATTTAACCATAATAAACCACATTGTGGTGATTTTAAGCTCCATGAGAACTTGCACCATGCTTTTTTAAGTTCTCTCACCACCGCATATGGAAAAGTTACAATATGAGTACTTAGGAACTTTAAATTGATCAACTTCCACAGACAAGAACAAAACTACACAGTTACTACAGATGCATTAACAGTCAATTGCTTTAGGCAAATCACTTCAGAACAGCCTTTGGAGAGTCTTCAGTGGAGGGTTTCTCAACCTTGAAAGTAAGGTGTTCCTGAGATATTTGCAGAATGAAAACACACTATATCAAATCATAAAGACCATGTTTGCCTATATTCAAATGCTACCATGCAAAGACAAACAGAGGGGCAAGCCAGCTCCTGAACACCAAATCACAGCAAGTACTACAAATGAATCAAGAGTTACCAACAAAAGCTGGGGGAGTGGGGGGGTGATGGAGAACAAAAGTAAGCATTTAAAATTGAGAAACATCAGCCATCTGTCATAGAATTACAATCACGATAAACCTATACACACCCGAGATTTCTTCACCACAGATTTTCAGCAAGACTCACAAAAGAAACCAAATCACCAAATGAATAACATTAGTAAAACAGGAGCATGAAAGTATAAAAACAAAAACCCTGAGATCTCACCCTTACCAAACAACTGGAAATAATGAGGCTTCCTGAGACCTGGATCCCTGAGTAGTAATCTTATCAAGGAGACTGACTGTACCTCAACACCCTACAGCATCAACTCCCCAGATACAAAATTCTGAACTTCTGGGGTATTAGAGGAAGGGGCACTATGGTAGATTTAAGAATTTCTTGATGAAGAAGGTACATCCAAAATGAATTATAAGAATGAATTCATGGTACAACAACATGGACGGACCTAGAGGATATTATGCTAAGTGAAGTAAGTCAGACTGAGAAAGACAAATAAAATATGATCTCACTTATATGTGGAATCCAAAGAACAGAATAAATGAACAAACACAACAGAAATAGACTCACAGATACAGAGAACAAAGTGATGGTTGCTAGGTGGGAGGGGGGTTGGAGGATGGAAGAGAAAGGTAAAGGGATTCGGAAGTACAAATTGGGAGTCACAAAATAGTCACAGGGATGCAAATCACAGTATAGGGAATATTGTCAATTTTGTAGACTATGTAAGGTGTCATATGGGTACTGGACTTATCAGGGGGATCACTTCATAGATTATATAAATGTCTGACCACTATGCTATACAGCTGAAATTAATATAAAATAATATTGAATGTCAATTCTATATATGTGTATATATGTGCGTGTGTGTGGTCACGGGATGTAAAGTACAGCATAGGGAATATAGTCAGTGGTATTGTAATAGCCATGTAAGGTGTCAGATGGGTAGTAGACTTGTTACAGTTATCACTTTGTGAGGGGTGTAAATGTCTCGTCATTATGTTGTTTTGTATACTGCAATAATAAAAGAAAATGAATTCATGGGCCCCTACCTTCCTTCCTTTCAAGGTCTGACCTTCAACACTGTCACACATACTAATTATCTTTACTCCAGCCAAACTGAACCAGTGAGACTTGCCAGCATATCCCGCACTCTCTCCTGCCTCCTACCTGAATCATATCATTCCCTCTCCCTAGGAGATCCTAACGTACATATCTCCTGACCAACTCTTACTCTTCTAGACTCTTGGAATCCTGCCCTAATACTATTCTCTGCACCCAAGCACCAGAGCATTCCTGTGTCAGAACAGGAGACTCTACTGAAGCGCATCACTTACTGATAGTCCCCAACCTCTTTATTATTTTCCAGCTGTTTATCTGTAGTTCCTGACACATACTACTAAGATCTCAATAAATATTTACTTATGGCTAAATGAATGAATGAATGAAAAAGTTCTATGGAAGTCACTAGAACAATTAATATTCGATAACTAAAAATGTGATTTAAATCATGCTTGACAGGAAAAATTATGTGGCCTTCAAAGTAGTCTTTCAGAGCCTAGTCTAAGAAATACCATGAACAGCCTCCAAAGTGACATCTTTATGTGAAGCCAAGGTAATGTTTTACCAATACATAGATAAAATACCATACACATCTAGATTTCCTAGAACTCCTTATATTTAAAAAACTGAAATAATTTAAATCAGATATCATTTAAGTCTATTCACATAGGGCTTTACAAAACCTGTCTAATGTTTTATAGATGTATCTTTCCATAAAAGAGTAAAGTAGAAAAATATTCACAAACATACAGAATTCTATTTGCATCATTAGTTGTAGTGGATCAGGCTTTGCCTAATACCACCTGTCTCCAATCATAAACTCATGTCACGTGAAGAAAAAAATAGGTCCCAGCGTAACATAAATAACTGTTCTCCCACTGTGTTGCAATTCCAGTAATATTACAGACGTTTCCAAATATGATGTATTTTCAACCATTTGACAACAGAACTGCTTATTCCCATAAAATGGTATCTTCTATTAAATTTAGACAGGCTAGGGAACTACCATGATATCTAAGGGATAACCATTATTTTTAATACAGAGAAAAATACAGAATTTCAATTCAGAAAAATTCACTAAGCTCTGTATTTATGTTTTGTGTACTTTTCTGTATCTCTGCTATATTTCATAATGAAAATGTCTTAAACATTTAATAACTAGCAAAAATCAAGTAGTTCTCTAATGCCATCTCAAAACTCATCATAAAAGAAAGTTTAATCCTTTAGCTTTATAGTTAACCATTCTCTATGCTTACTAAAGGAACATCCATCTCCAAAATCAATTCCTCTATCTTCAATTTCAAGCACAAAATCCTCACATTCAAAATGTTAACGATTAAGAGTCTAATGATTCAGCAAGATATTGAAGATGCTTGTAAAGCAATACTGTATTTAAATAAAAGATGCAGAAATGTTTTTCTCAACCAGGAGTAAATTACCAAATGGAATATTGCAAGTTTACACCCAGGTAAATAAATTTCTACCTAATATTAATAATTTCTACCTCAATATTAATAATTTACTAATAAATAAGTTAGACTGTCAGACTTTGTAAACACTCAATGTAGACACATAGCATATAATTATAGCCTAATATATAGGTTGTACATGTGTGTCACTTTAATAAACACACTTTTATTAGACCAATTCTCAAGGTTTCCAAGTACTTTAAGTTAAATACTATCTAGAAGAATGGTTTTCAATCCTCTCAGATTCAATATTCTTTTTAAACATATATTTTACATACACTTTAAAAATATGAAATGAAATTAATATAACTTACATGTAATATATATACTTAATTTGAAAATAAAACCATATAATGTTTCTGTTATAACTCTAACAGAATGGAGAAATAAAAAATATAGTACTAATTATATAGTACGTGGTTACTTGGACATGACCATCCCACATGGATATCACAACTACAAATGCAGACTGATCCAAGTGTATTTTACTGACGATCAAATGCTGATCAAATGCCACTGGTCCCATAGATTTTCTAAATCTGTATCTTCCAAAATCAATATATTAAAATCATGTAAAAAAATACTCTGTATTATATTTTTATGTAAGAAAGAGTTCAGATCTAGGATCAAACACAATAAAGAGACTTTTCATCAATATAAATATTTATCTGGAAGGAAATTCAAAAATTGTGTTGTACATGAGACATTTTTTTTCAGTCCAAGACAGTTCTGTGCATTGCAAGATGTCCAGTAATTCCTTAGATAATAGTAGATCCTCCCCCAATATCAAGTAAAATAAAATCACTCTACAAATTTTGAAAGCATCTTAAGGGGGGAGTTCACATTTTCAGAAGCATGGCTCAAGGACAATTCCTACTATTTCTCAAAGTAGTAAAGGGCCCATCACACAATTTATCCAGACCTATTTATAGTCTGTATTTAAATATTAAAGAACATAACACACAATTCCACTTGCCAAACAATGGTGTTTCGTGTATTTTGGCTATGTTGTCTTTAACTAATTCTTGAAGAGTAAATAAAAGACACTCTAGAGCAGCCAAGTTGGCTCAGTTGGTTAGAACGCAGTGCTCACAACACCAACGTCACCGCTTCGATTCCCACATGGGCCAGTGAGCTGCGCCCTCCACAACTAGACTGAAAACAACGACTTGACTTAGAGCTGTTGGGTCCTGGAAAAACACACTGTTCCCCAATATTCCCCAACAAAAGTTTTAAAAAGGACACTCTAAGTCAAAGAACATTAGCCCCTTAACTCATCAGGAGAATGTAAAGCCATAGTAAATAAACTTACTGATGGGGTGGTCTAACTAAAACCACAGGATAACTTGTAGCTCTTCAGAACTTCATGCCCAACACTTTATGGTAAGTAATAAAAGGGCCATAATCACAAGATGTGCTGTAATTTAGGTATGTATTTTGTCATACCTAAAACTGTGACACAGTTGAACAAATAAGGTAACAAACCAACTGCTAACAGAATCTTTTGTATATTTTGAAGAAAATAAAATTATTGCCACACAATTGGAAATTAAATATGTTCTGGTTCCTATTTCCCTATGTCACCCTTATTTTACAGGGAGCACCACACTACATTCAGTCTGTAAAGTAACAGAGTTTCAGGTTGGAGGTAGGTGCCTTAGGAGTAACAGACACTTCCCATTTTAAAAATAAGAAAACTAAGGCCCAGAGAGATTAAGTAAATTATCTAGGATGACACAGAAGTAGAGCCAGAATCAAAAGAAAGATTTTTTTTCCCCAAGCAATAAACATACTTTGTAATTCTTTACTTTTTTACTTATTTTTTCCTTTTTATTTTTTTGAGATTTTTATTAAAATATAGCTGACATACAATATTATATTAGTTTCCAGTATATACCATAGTTATTTATATACCCAACATTTATATACCCAAAGAAATGATCACCATATTAGATCCAACAACCATCTTATACCATACCACGGTATCTCAATATTATTGACTATATTCCCCATACTGTACATTACATCCCCATGACTTATTTGTTTTATACTTGGAAACTTGAATCTCAATTCTCTTCACTTTCCCCCCCTTTTTAAATTTTTAATTACAGTTTACATTCAATACTATTTTATATTAATTTAAGGTGTACAGCATAGTGGTTTAAGAAGTGATTCCCCTGAGTAGTCTAGCATCCACCTGGCACTATACATAGTTATTACCATACTATTTAATATATTCCCTATGCTTTACTTTACATCTCCATGACTGTTTTGTAGACTACCAATTTGTATTCTTACTCCCTTCAGCTCTTCCACCCTACCCACCAACCTCTCTCCCATCTATCACCCCGAAGAATCTAGTACCTGGAACCACACATTATTATTACAGTACCACTGACAATATTCCTTATGCTATACCCTACATCCCCATGAGTACTTTGTAACAAGCAAGTTGTATTTCATAATCCCTTCCCCTTTTTCACACACCACCAAACCCCTTTCCATCTGGCAATCATCAAAATGTTTTCTGTACCTATCAGTTTGTTTCTGTTTCATTTGTTTATTTTGTTTTTTAGATTCCACTTATAAGTGAAATCATATGACATTTGTCTTTCTCTGTCTGAATTACTACACTCAGCACAATACCCTCTAGGTCCACCCACATTGTTGCAGATGGCAAGATTTCATTGCTTTATTACAGCTGAGTAATATTCCATTGTATATATGTACCACCCTTTTTTATATATATATTAGGGCATATTGGGGAAACAGTGTTTTCCAGGACCCATCAGCTCCAAGTCAAGTCGTTGTCCTTCAATCTAGTTGTGGAGGGCACAGCTCACTGGCCCACATGGGAATCGAATGACCAACCCTGTTGTTAAGCTCATGCTCTAACCAACTGAGCCATCCGGCCGCCCCTGTACCACCTCTTCTTTATCCATTCATCCATTCAGGGTCACCCAGGTTGCCTCCCTATCTTGGCCATTGTAAATAATGCTGAAATAAACATATGGATGCACACGTCCCCTCCAAGACACGTTTTGGGTTTCCTCAGATAAATACCCAAAAGTGGGATTACTAAGGTCCTTCTTTGTATCTTTGTTATTGCCTTTGTTTTAAAGTCTATTTTGTCTGGTATAAGTATTGCTACCTCAGCTTTGTTTCTTTGTTTCCATTTTCACGAAGTATCTTTTTCCATCCCTTTACTTTCACTGTGTGTCTTTTGATCTGAAGTAAGTCTCTTGTAGGCAGCATATGTAAGAGTTTTGTTTTCTTATCCATTCAGCCACCCTATCATTTGACTGGAACGTGTAATCCATTTATATTTAAAGTGTCTGTTAATAGATATGTAGGGTTTTTTTTTCTTATTTTTCCCCCTTCTTCCTGAAGAATTCCCTTTAAGATTTCTTGTATACTGGTTTGGTGGCGATGAACTTCTTTAGCTTTTTCTTGTCTGGGAAACTCTTTATCTACCCTTCGATTCTAAATGATAATTTGCTGGGTAGAATAATCTTGGTTGTAGGTCCTTGCTTTTCATCACTTTGAATATTTTGTGTCAATCCCTTCTGGTCTGCAAAATTTCTGTTGAGAAATCAATTGAGTCTAATGGGAGCTCCCTTGTAGGTAACTAACTGCCTTTCTCTTGCTGCTTTTAAGATTCTCTCTTTGTCTTTAACCTTTGGCATTTTAATTATGATGTGTCTTGGTGTAGCCATGTTTGGGATCATCTTGTTTGGGACTCTGTGCTTCCTGGGCTTGAATATCCATTTCCTTCACCAGGTTGGAGAAGTCTTCTATCATTATGTCTTTAAATAGGTTTTCAATTCCTTGCTCTCTCTCTTCTCCTTCTGGTACCCCTATGATAAGACTGTTGGTATGATTAATGTTGTTCCAGAGGCTCCTTAACTGTCCTCATTTTTTTAGATTCTTTTTTCTTTTTGCTGTTCTGATTAGGCATTTTATGCTACCTTATCTTCTAAATCACTGATTCTATCCTCTGCTTCATCTAATCCACTATCGATTTTCTCTAATGTATTCTTCATTTCTGACTGGTTCTTTTTTGTTTTCTATCTCCATTTTTATATTTCCTATCTCTTTATTGAAGCTCTCCCTGAGTTCCTTAAGCAACCAGTGTTATAGCCAGTGTTATAACCAGTGTTTTGAACTCTCCATCAGGTAGATCACTTGTCTCTGTTTTGCTTAGTTCTTTTTCTGGAGCATTGTTCTGGTCTTTTATTGGGGACATGTTTATTTGTCTCTCCATTTTGGCTGCCTTCCTGTGTTTGTTTCTATGTATCAGGCATGCTGCTATGTCTTCCAGTCTTGGTACAGTGGCCTTATGTAGTAGGCGTCCCATGGAGACGAGTAGCAGCACAGTCTCCATGTTAACCAGTGCTGGAATCTCCAGGGGTGTTCCTTGCGTAGATTGTGTGTGCACTCCTGTAGTCTAGACTTGGTTGCTGTTTGCACATTAATGGGGGGGACTAAGTCTTGGGCTGATTGGTTGTGAGGACTCGCCGTGACTACAATGGAAGAGCTGTAGTGCACGGGCAGAACCAACAGAGCAGGATTCACTTTACCAGGGCTCCGGTGTCTGCCCAGTCTGCCCTTTGGGTGTGTCATCTTTGGAGGTGGCCTACTGATGCTCTGACTCAGTCCAAAGCTGGCACTGGGCATGCCAACACCAGGGCCTCCTGGGAAGGGACCCACTGCAGGCCAAGTTCAGCCACAACCTATGCCCTACTTGGGGCCACCTGGCATGAGCCACAAACCAATCTGCAGAGGGCCACCACCCATGCTGTGCTTAGAGGTCCCTTGAGAGGCCAAGCCATGAACCAAAGCCACCTGTCATTAGTGCCAAGTTTAGGGCTACTCAGCCAGAAGTACTTATTTAGGTTTTGTAAACCTTTAAGAGATTTTAGGAAAGTCTGCAGCAAGAGCCAAGGTAAGCCATTTGTATGGAAAGTCACTGGAAGTGGCTTGGTCGATGGAGACTCGGATATGGCAGCCACCTGCATCTAGACACCAGGAGTGAGGAGGGCTCAACAAAGAAACAATGGGTTCCACCAGCTCTTCTGTCCAAGAGAAAGCTACCCCTCCGGCCCTTGCCCTGAAGCCAACTCAGTTCCTCCCCGTATGTCCCTGGCAACTTTCAAGCTGCTGCCCCAGCACTGGAGCTCAAAGCAAGTGACCCCATCAGTGAGTTAAGTCCATGCACAGGCCCTTTAAAACGATCACCTGGGACTACAGCAGCCCTCCATCTCACTCAGCCATATTCTCCACTGGTTTTCACAACCACATGTTATGGGGCCTTCTCTCCCCATCACTGAAACCCTGGGCTGGGGAGTCTGGTGTAGAGCTGGGACCCCTCGCTTCTTCTTGGGGGGACCTCCACAGCCGAGATATCCCTCTCGATTTTTAATAGTCTCACGCAGGTGTGAGACTGGTCCGTTTGGTGTCTTGGCCCCTCCTACCAATCTCAAGGGGCTTCTTCTGTATGTCCTTAGTTGTAGGGCTTTGGTACAACTAGACTTCAGGTGATTCTCAATGATGGCTGTTCTGTAGTTTAGTTGTAATTTTGATGTGGTTGTGAGAGGAAGCAAGCACAGCATTTACCTACTCCGCCATCTTGACTGGAAATCCACTCTTTCCTTTTTCTTTAAAGGAAATGTTCTTCGCAAGGTTACCTAGCCCAGCAAGGTCCTCAGTCTGTATCACTCTTGTTTGAACAAATGATTAAATGCTGAGGACAAGCATGAAACAACTATGAAAACAACTTTTCAAGGAAGCTATCAGAGGGCACAGAACTTCAGCAGTGACAATTAGGTCAACTAAACCCTTAGAGTGTAATTATAAACCTATATCCTGTCAATTGTTCACTGGCAGAAAAAGAGGAAAGAGTTTAAGTGTTCTCAGCTTCCCTAGTAAGTGCCAACAGAGCCATCGGTTTTTACCTCTTAAATCAAATATGCATTATACTGAGTACTGAAAACCTGAACAGTGTAGAAGTTCATTTTTTAATATAAATATGATTATTTTATGTGAATCACTGTAATTCTATATAAGAAATATCGCTAAAGTAATTCTACAAATTATTAA
Source organism: Rhinolophus sinicus (assembly GCF_057876585.1). Lineage (NCBI taxonomy): Eukaryota > Metazoa > Chordata > Mammalia > Chiroptera > Rhinolophidae > Rhinolophus > Rhinolophus sinicus. Next base: position 37,267,311 of record NC_142505.1, read on the forward strand.
AAAGTAATTGCTAAAACATAAATTTATCCTCTCAAATAAAAGCTGACACTCTAAATTGCTTTTAGAAAATATTTAGAAATACACACTGATCCTTGAAATATTTCACACTTACTACCTCGGTAATTCCAATTCTATAATTTACATATTTAAAAACTTTATTACAGAAAAATGGTCATGCACAAAGAAAAATATGCAAATATGACAAACTTACAAATAAACTGTCCAAACATGAAGCAATAAACAATGATACACCCATTTGATGGCATTTAAGCAGCCATTTAAACTTTGTCAAGTGTGTGCAATACTATGGAAATGTTTGTAAATTATATGAAAACAGTCAAGTGTGTACGATATTATGGAAATGTTTATAAATTATATGAAAACATCAAAAAATAAACAATACAAAGATATAATTAGAATTCTATTTAGTGTAAAAAGGAAAAAAACCATGAGTACAACCTAATAATAATGCACAGAAACTAAGGCTGCAAGGAAATATATTAACATAGTTCAAAAGTAACTATAAATGTTTCCTTTTTCAATGTTTCATTAATAAGGGCATACAGCTTATATACTTTTTTAAAAGTTCTATTTTCAGGACACTTTGAGTAATTGTCGATAGGAAGGATTCAGGTTAGAGCTAGGCTATCTATTCTTAATATGTCTGTGTTCGTTAGTACTTCTAAACTACAGATTTACATTCTTAGTATTTAACCCAACTATAAATGGAATACATTTGTAAATACTTAGTATGCCCCTGTAAAACAAGTCTACTTATTATAAGCCAGACTTATTTCAATGTTCATGAATATAGAACAACTTTTTTAAACTACTACACATACACTTAATATAACAAAAATGACCTCCGTGGCTAATCTAGACACAAACAAAACTAACTCCTGTCTTGCTTGAGGAATTCCTCTCTTTTAAAACTTTTTCCAAAAAGGAGTCTATAATGTACAAACAGCTGGTACTCATCACAATAAATATCCTGAAGAGGAAAGCATATATTTGAAACTGAAATATTACAAATTTAAATAAAATTTATATTGTTACTAAAGTTTCCCCTACAAACAAAGCAGATTATCGTCTTTGGGTTTCAAAAGACAAGCTCCAAAATGTAAGTTTCAAGTTCAATAAATGAATCATCTCAGATAAAATTATCCATTATGTAAATGATACTTTTTCTAATTTGAAATGGTTAAAATAGGTCTAATTTTATAATCATTATGTATTTAACTTTTCATTCTGTCATTCCCTTTAATCTTGTATAAGGCTCATTCAATATTGATTGAACAAGAGCCACAGAGATTTTATTATTCAAACACTAAGAGGTCCTTTACATAATGTGGTGTCACCTACATGTTTTGCTGTATATCTTGGACTGTATCACCTTGGATAACTTAACTTAAACCTCTCTGACCTTCAGTTCCTAATGCATGAACAAGAATAGTAATATCCACCTTGCAGAGTTAGTGTAAGAACTAAATAAAAGAGCATATAGAAAAGCACCTTGCATAGCACTTGATATATAAAAAGCACTGAATAATTGATAACTAATATTAATTTACAATAAGATCTGTTTCTTTCCAATGAAAAGAACAGCCATGCCACCTATTCACAGCATACAATCAGCCCTGCTTGCTTGATTGAAAGGAATTAGAGCAGTGTTTCTCAAAAGATGGTCCCTATTGGCCTACCAGGTAGTTTGCTTATATTCATTTCCCCAAATTAATTACAGTTTCTACAGAGATCCCACAAAAACACTTCTGTGTTATCAGAGCTGTGTTGTTCCATTTCTCTTGGGTAACAGTTAATGGGATGCTTCGATTCTTAGCAAATGTATTTTTACTTCATTTTTATTATAGAGTCCACTTTTGTTACATATTTTTTTGTTACTACTTTGTTGCATCATTCATTCTAGGATCAATGGCTCAAAACAGTTCAAAGAAAAAACCAAAATTAGAGAGGCAAAATTCAAAGTTACATTCCTTGTGGCAAAACAAATACAATTTACACAACTACTAAAAAGGTTCCAATACCACAATGAAGTCAATGACAATGCTCAGAGAGAAAGCAGGATGAGCTACTGCAAAATTCCTTTACCAAATGACAACACTGGGCATTGCATAATATCAGTGGCGTCAAATACGTCACAGCAATCAAACCACACAAGCATATTAGTAGAAAGCTTGCTTTATGAAGGCCAAAACCCTGGGAGTGTTTACCACAGCTCCTGAGGAACGAGTGCTCAATGACTTGTTCTGTTCATGAGTGAAAAGCCATGCGACTAAAGTAAGGAGTTTTCACTTCGTTTCTCATTTTGTAAATCATGATACAGAATCAATGATATAGAGCCATGGTATAGTAGCAGCTGCAAGGACTACTCATGGGATTTAGGTGCCAATACAGCATCCCTGTGTCAGTCTTTCCTTGCAGTCAATGCACTCACAGGTATCTGAGTAAGACATGAGCATCTGACTACGGTCTACTACAGCTGTGCTGAGTATTTACATATTGAAATGCATACGATATTTTATCACCAATTACCTTTATATTACAGTTAAAACATTATTATTTTTCTTATTACATGCATAGGTAGATTATATCATCTATAAATTTTATCTCAATATAGTAAAACAAGTATTACATAACATACTATCAAAAAGGGTTAGGGTCTAACGGTTTAGAATTACTGGTATAAACTTCTTTAAGGTTCTTTAGGCATATTGCTAAACTTTCTAGAAAGATTTTTACCAAATCTGTATTCCCACTACCTTAACGGTTATAAACAGTATCCATTAACTGGATTGTAATAGATCCTTTTAATCTTAGTCAATTATCTAAAGGCAAAAAGTTCTTGAGTTAATTCGCATTTCTCTAACTACTTATAAAATCAAACATTTTTAATATTTACTGGAATCTCTATTTAAGTATGTGTCTGATCACACTCATGTAATTTACAGGTTAGTGATCACTTCACTTAAACATTAGTAGTCTTTATACATGTCATAATGAATGATACCATATGAAAATGTTAGAATTCTGAGTCGTGGTTTTATTGACTTATTGCTTGCTTATCTTAGGCTTTGTAACTTTTATGTTAAAGTATACTGTGCAAATAAACTGAATAATTTGTTATCTTAAGAGAATATTTGAATTGTGATAAAACAGACCACGTAACTCTCTAAGACACCTAGTAACAAAATCCTGTTTTCCAACAGTGTGATATATAGATGATGTATTATAGAATTATACACTTGAAACCTATGTAATTTTACTAGCCATTGTCACCCCAATAAATTTAATTTAAAAAATACATAAAAGCTGGAACATGAATACTTAATTTGAATAAATACTTGACATTCTAGTGTATGAGCTGCTAGTAAAACCCAAAAATCTTCCTGCTAATGTGCAATTTTTACTTTAAAAAAAAAAATCCAAATACTTTCGAATTCCAAATACTCATCTGACATTAAGTTTAAACTACATATTATCAGAAAATGGAATGCTCTAAGTGGATTTCACAAAATTCTAATGTAGCTATATGTCATTTGTGTTATATTAGAAATTATATTTTTTCCATTAATTGCATTGCTGTCGTTATTTTTTCCTTTAAAAAGATCCCATTCTCAGCATACTTTGTACTAAAAGAAAGTATTATGTATTCAAATAAGACATTGTGTTTTTTAAATTAAATTAACTTTTGTTATCTGCCCACTTTGGAGTATCAATATTTTTAATTTCTAATTGGTAAGGTGTCTTTCTCTATTCAGGATTTTTATGTGGTAAGGATTTAGGCCTCTCCAAAATCAGAAATCGTAATGGCTAATTCCAGAGGCCTGGAGTCTCTCCACGGTCTGAGGACTGCAATCCAGTTTTTCTATACTGAGATTCCTAGATGATCTTCATCCCAAATAAAATCTTGAAGATCATTCAGAGCAGCAGAATCTCAGCAGTAATATATGCTACAGGACAGAGTGAGAAACCCAATGAATCTCAAAATTCATGGGAAACATCAAATCATAGGGTACTCTACAACTCATACTTTTTAACCTACTTTCTTCTTGCTCCTTCCACTGATAATCATTGAACAAATAATAAAGTTTGAAACAAGTTTGTACATAATAAAAATAATTATTTACATAATGACTTAAAGAATAGATATTTAAATAGATAATTCATATATATAAAGTATATAAATGAAATAGAAATAGAAATTTAGCCATGTAATCCATAACAATGGTACTGCTTCAAAGGGAGAAATTATAAATAGTTTTCTTCAGACCAAATGGGCTGATGAAAAATTCTTAATTCAGCAGATTCTAGATCAAGAATGTTAATAATCTTCCTACAAAGTTTTAAAAAAGTAAGAGTCGTATCACCCCATTATTCCAAATCATACTGCTAGAGTCTAAAATAAAACACTCCATTTCAAATTACTTAAATGGACTTGGGTTAGAATATTTAATTTTTATTAAGCAATGCTAATTAATTTTTTCAGTGTTCTAGTTTTCAATCTGCTCTCTTTTAAATGTTTGATCATGCTCATCAACAAGAAAAAGATAATCAATTATTCTAATTGGATATGTATTTCCAAGAAAGACATGTTTCAACCTGACTACATTCTCTTCTCACCCTGTCCCTTCTCTCTTCCTAAAGCTCAAATGAATAGTATTGTGGACAGGAGAACTAATTGTTAAGCCTATTTCAATCACTGGTTGATCATAACCACGTTTTACGGTACAAGTGATTATTTTCCTAAATAGATAAAATTAACAGGACAAAGACTTACTAACAATATCTAACACAAAATACATAGTGACCTTCTCTAGCCTTTGAAGGAATTCACCTAACATCATGGGCAAGTATTTTCTATTTTTAAACATTTGTATTGTTTAAAATAATACATAAACAAATAGTACCCAATTAATTATTGAAAAGCAAACACCTATTGTAAAGCAAACCACAGTCTAGGTCAAGAAAAACAACACTGCCAGCATCTCCAAGATTCCTTGGGTATTTCTTCCAGATAGCAACTCCCTTCCTCTCCCTAACCTCTCATCACACACTGACTTCTGTGGCAAGCCCTTTTTTGCTTTTTAATCATTATAGTTACTAATACAGGAGTGAAGCAAATAAATCTGGTTTATTAGACACACTTTTGCACCTATGATGCACATACGCATACATATTTTAGACAAAAGTTTCATTGTCTGGACTGTTTCTGTATCTGTTTCTCATTCCAGTAGCAATGGATCCAACAGACTAACCAGGGTGTTCTTTTGAATGTCAACAAGTCTTCATCCCAGAAATGTTATCCAATCAATTCTGGTACTTGTTTATAACAAGTGACATCATGACAATCAGGAATGACTGTATAGCAAAGGGTACCACATGCAAGTGCTGTGAGCCTGAGTCATGAGCCAAATTGTACAAGAGTGTGGTAATGCTGGTGAGTAACTAACCAACAGCCTTCACATCTAGGAACTGAACCAGAGCCAGAAAGCCATCTGGATGGCAAACAGTAACACGAGAAGAATTTTAAATAGCTTACAGCTGTAGAAAAGGCACTATTCCAGACTCTGAACCTTTTACATAGTTTTGTCTGCTGTCATTTTAAAAATAGGTTATAATATATAAAAATTAACAGAGCATCCTAAAATGCTGGCATTTCTTCTAAGCCATTTCAGGATTACTCCTTTGCACACTATGAGTAGACAAGTTGGAAATACGTCTGATCTGTTTGTTCAGACGATGCTCCCCTCTTAAACTGCTGGAGGTAATAAAACAGAGAAAGATAGTAAAGGCTTATACAACTGGTTGAGGTGTGTTCCACCTCAACCCCCACGAAGCTCAACCACAAGAGACGAAGATGGAATACTGAGAAAAGGAAGTATGAAGTACCTGCTTGAATCCCCTAAAGAGGTTTGGAAGGTAGTGTCTGGGGATCAGGAGACCTGACCTGAAAAGTTGAGGCAGCACCACGGTATCGTTGTCGTGAAACCCCCTCACTGCCTCAATGCCCAGCCTACAACGAGTGCACAATAGAATAAGCAACTGGGAGTTACATGGTTTGGAATATAATAATTCATCATAATTCACTATGTCTACATTCCCAAAAGATCTGAAATCTTTATCTAGTTATATGCTTCAACCTCAGTTTTTGGATACTATCCTGTATTTAATTTATAACATTACCCTGTAGTGAATCTATCACACTGTTTCAAAAACCTCAAATATAGCATTATTTTTAAAGCAGCATAATCTTTTTCTAGAGATGAAAACTTTTAAGATCTACTCTCTTGGCTTTTAAATATACAATATATTATTGTTAACTATAGTCACCATGCTGTACGTTACATCCCCATGACTTATTTACAACTGGAAGTTTGTACCTTTTGACCCCCTTTGCTCATTTTGACAACCCCCAAATCCCTGCCTCTGGCAACTACCAATCATTCTCTGTATCTATGAATTTGACTTTGTTTTCTTGTTTTTTGTGTTTTTTGTTGCTTTGATTCCATATATAAGTGAGATCTTACAGTATTTGTCTTTCTCTATTTCACTTAGCATAATGCCCTCAAGGTCCATCCATGTTGTCACAAATGGCAAGATTTTCTTCTTTTTATGGCTGAATAATATCCATTATATATATGTACCACATTTTATCCATTCATCCAAAGATGAACACATAAGTCGTTAAGATGTCTTAGTTAATGTAAATAATGCTGCAATGAACATGAGTGTGCAGAGACCTTTTCAAGTTAGTGTTTTTGTTTCTTTGAATAAATACCCACCCAAAAGTAGCATTGCAGGATCATAGTTTCTATTTTTAATTTTTTGAGGAACTTCCATACTGTTTTCCACAGTGGCTGCACAAATTTACATTCCCACCAACAGTTGATAAAGGATCCCCTTTCTCCACATCCATACCAACGCTTATGTCTTCTCTTTTTGATAACAGCCATTCCCAACAGGGGTGAGGTGATATCTCACTCTGGTTTTCATTTGCATTTCCTTAACAATTAGTGATATGGAGCATCTTTTCATGGAAGGACTGTGAGACGCTAAAGCTGGTTTTCATCACTACTGGCTCCCTCTTAGCTCTCTAGGTCCTGGTTACAAACTGCACGGTGGTCTTGTAGTGAAGGAAAGGAAGCTTATTATGCGAGATGAAATAATTCTGAGGTCATGTGTGCCAACTTGTAGGCACCTGTATTAGTTGCTTCTTAAGTACTAAATGAAGAAAACAGTATGGAGATGCCTAAAACAATTAAAACTAGAGCTGCTACATGATCCAGAAATTCCATTTCTAGGTATTTATCTAAAGAAAACAAAAACACTAATTCATAAAGTTATATGGGCCCCTATGTTCACTGCAGCATTACTAGTAATAACCAAGATATGGAAGCAACCTACGTGTCCATCAACAGATGAATGGATAAAGAAGAAGTGATACATCTATACAATGGATTATTACTCGGCCATAAAAAAGAATGAAATCTTGCCATCTGCAACAACATGGATGGACCTAGAGGGTATTATGCCAAGTGAAATAAGTCAGACATTGAAAGACAAATGCCATACGATCCCATTTATATGTGAAATCTAAAGCATAAAATAAACGAACAAACAAAACAGAAACTAACTCACAGATACAGAGAACATTTTCATGGTTGCCAGATGGGAGGGGGGTTGAGGGGATGGGTGAAAAAAGGGAAGAGATTAAAAAGTACAAATTGGTAGTTACAAAATAGTTATGGGGATATAAAGTACAGCATAGGGAATATAATCAATAATATTTTAATAACTATGTATGGTGTCAGATTGGTACTAGATTTACCACGGTGATCACTTCATAAGTTATATAAATGTCTAATCACTATGTTGTATACCTGTAACTAATATGATATTGTATGTCAACTGTAATTGAAAAGTAAATTATTTAAATAAATAAAATGTATTGGCTAAGATATTAGCAATGAAAGAAAGCTTTAAGTATCCAAACAATCAAGCAGTATTGAAAATTAGCTTCGAAAGACTCGGAGGTACATGATAAAAGAGTTCTGCCTAAAGATCTGGAATGTTTTTCAAACAGGCCCCAAATTCTTTTATATTCCTACTGTTGGGAGTGAGGCCTATGCTCCCTCCCCTTGAATCTAAGCTCTGTGACTGACCAAATGAATAAAGCAGAAATAATGCTCTACTAGTTTCTGCACCTGGGTTTTGAAAACTAGTGGCTTCCATTTGCTATCTCTTAAGACACTTCTTGGTGAGATGCTCATTCTAAGAGCCACGTGTGGGTATTTTGTCCAACCTCAACTGACTACCAGCACCAACAGTCAGACTTTGGAGTAAAGAGGACTTCATGACTCCAGCCCTCAAACTTTTCTCACCCTGAGGCCCAGACATCATGGAACAGAGACAAGCTGTACTTTGTCCAAATTCCTGACCACAGAGCAAGGGCACAACAAAATAGATGTTTTACACTAGTAAGTTTTGAAGTGGTTTGCTACAGCAATCGATAATTGGAACATGATCTATTAGATTAAGAGATTAACTTATGTGTCTATTATGGCCGAGTTAACTCATTTGTTTCTTTAAAAAATATATACACAACACATTTTCTGAAACATGTATTTTTCTCAAGGGCATTTCTCATAAGAAATATTTTCTTCTTATATACAAATAGATTGTGTATATTAGCAAACAAGTTCACCTCTGAAATTAGAATCACTTGGACCAAAATTCTACTGAAATTTAAATGGAACTGAGAAGTAAAAGCGAAATTTAAATTACCTGTGACAATCTTAATACTATCATTTCCCCCAAAAAGGGAGGTATTTGTTAAATGAATTTTTAAAAACGCAACTTCCATTACCCAACTTTGATCTCTCAAATTTCAGTTATAAAAACAACTATCAAGGCAGTTTCCTTGAAATAATAACTGCTGAAACTTAAGAGTCCAAATTTATGAATAAACTGAGGCAAGCTCTAGCCAGGTTCCTTAATTAGATGTTTATAAATATACTTCGTGCTTATATTTTCCAAAGAAAATGTAGAATATTTAAACAGGTTCTTAATTTAGCATTTAAGAAGTAACTAATACAAGTGCCTACAACTTGGCACACATGACCTCAGAATTATTTCATCGCACAAAATAATCTTCCTTCCTCTCACTGCAAGACCACAGTACAGTTTGTATCCAGGACCTAGATAAAGCTACAGAGCTTAAGTAGTCTGGTTGTGGTAATGAACCAGTAGTACTGAAAAACAGCTTTAGCATCTCATATTCCTTCAAAATTGCATTGGAACAAGATGAATGAAAACATAATGGAAACACCTTCCTTGTGCCTTTTAATCTCTAAAAAAGGGTGTGTGTATTAGAAATCTTCTGCTAATAGATCCCTTATTTCATACCTTAGGACCTGAGATCTACAGAAATAAGGTTACTTCCCAGGGCCACTGTGACAGAGACTGCTTTGCTCCTTCCAGTTATGGGAATGTGGCTGGGCACTTGACCGACTAGATACTCCAACCTTCCAAGCTCCTGTGCAGTAAGAAACAGTCATGTACTCAGTTCTCTCCAGGGTAACATTGATTGGAAAAGACCCATCCCACTTTAAGAGACGTGTTTTGGGAAAGTTGGTATGCTGCCTACACTTTTCTCTTCCACTGGTCATAGAGAATGAAAGAGTCATGAGATAGAAGACCTGGAAAAGAACAAACCACCAAAGAGGACAATCCACCTTAGACTGTTCTCTGAGTAAGAAATAAATATCTATTGTGTCTGAGCCATTACTCACTTTCAGTCTGTTACAGCGATATTGGCTTCACGAATTTAGTCAAATACATAGTTTAGGTAGCTGCAAGACCATGATTAAAACCCAATGTCCTCCCTCAGTCACACGCAGTCCAGTGCTCTGTCTACTCAATCACTATTTTTTTCCTTACCACCCTTCTCCATCCAAACAGAAAACAGAATCATGAAGGAGTAGGGGGACAACATTGATGAGAGTACCATTATGACGCCAGCAAATCATTCTCTATTTAAATTCAACAGATTTCATTCTTGTTTATCACCAACTCCGCGCAATGCATGTTTTAATCCCCTGGTAGAAATGAACATATTGACTGCTCTCTTTCTGTTTCTAATTAGAATTACTATATTTTTAACAAGTAAGTGCAGAGGCACAAAGTATGTTGAATTTTAGGCAGCTAAAGCCAAGGGTATATTCCCAGGAAAGGGGAATCTAACACAGAGTTGAAAAAAGAGAAGAAATTAGACAAAGGGAGAAAGAACACATGCGGAAGACCTAAGAAACCTTAAGAATTTGAGGAATTCAAAGATAAGGAACAGAGAGGCAAAAAACAGAGGCAGAATGCTACTGGAGAGCTGGGTAGATCCAGAATCTGGTAGGCCATATAAAGTGTTGCTCTTGATGTAAAGAACAAGAAGAGACTCACTGAAGAATGTTAAAAAGGTAAATAAAAATTGATCAAATAATTTTCATAAATTATAGTGAGAAAATGAGTGTGTAAAGAACACGAACCCAATAGAAAAATGGACAAAATAATTACACAGAAATTTTACAAGAACCAAAAATAAATCATAAACAAATGGGGGCAAAAATGTTCAACCTCATTAGTCACCAAGAAAATATAAATTAAAACCGCAATGGTATGCCATTTCATAGATCACTACTGGTGGGAGAATAAACCGATTCAACCTCTTCCAAAGAGTTTGGTCTCAAAAATTCCACTACTTAGGTATATATCTTAGGAAAATTCTTATCCGAGGATGTCACACATACATGAATGTTCAATGTGGAATTTTTCATAATATCCAAAAACTAGGCAAAATCTAAATGTATATTAATAGATCAATAAATTGTATTGAATATTTTACAATATGAAAGATTAATAAAATACAGCTACACACATCACCATAAATGAACCTCACAATATTAAGAGAAACAAACTTGTTTCTCTTAATATACAATAAATACATACAATATGATTCCATTTACTCAAGTATAAATACAAAGTTAAATATTGTTCAGAGATATAAATGTAGATGATAAAGTTATTCAAAAAGGTAAGGAAATAAATAATTCAGCAAACTGTATCGTTGAGAGAGGGAGGGAAATATGACAGAGGAAGGTATATATGATTGTCTTGGCTGTTAATGCATAGAGGTTTTATTTCTTATTGTTCTTCAAATTATAAATTTAAGTTTTCATGTATTTTTCTGTACGTATGCTAAATGTCACACTTCTTTAAAAATTGACTAATAGCGATAACATATGTAAAGTCCCAAGGCAGCACCCGGCATGGAGAATCCATTTGATGGGAAGCCATTCCCCATTTCCCTCTGCCTATGACCTCAGTACTGGTAATAACCAAACCCAAGCTCCAGATTTTTCCTGTCACCTGTAGTTCTTCCCCTCAGCACTGTTCCCACCTAAGAATCCAGACCATCCTCACCCCCATACTGCTTATAACCTCTGCCTTACCTCTAGATTCTAGGAGGAAAGTGACATTACTAGGAAGGAGTTGTGATCCTGCTAAACTCTATTCCTGCCACCCTTGCTGATACGCAGAGAGTGAGTTCCTGAATGACAGGGAGAGGCTCTTTCATCTTCAGTGCTCTGCACAATGCCTGATACAAGTCCTCGGCAACTATTTGCTGAACAAAGAATAAATACGTACCTGCACTGCAGAGCTATGCTACTAGTGGAAAATAAGATTAAAGTTCAAAATCAGGCTGCTGCTTACTCATAGTCCCCAGGCCCTTTCACAGTTTTAAAGAAGCCTCTCTTGGCTGCTTGCTCAGAATTAACAGAAAGTCGCCTCCAAAGTTGCTTTAAAATCTTTGTATACAAAAATACTGGATTTGTAGTCATGGCTATTTATAATCTCCATTCACTAATAATTCTTAATACTTTGAATAAAAATATAGATCCTTTTTCAAAGTAACATAAATATTTTTCTACTTAAATTTTAATTATAAATTTTATAAAATTATACTTAAAATATACTCTGTATTATGCATAAAACTAGTTAATCCTCCACATAAACAAAACAATGATATTTAATAACATATGTGACTACTTAGGATGCTCTTATATTGGAAAACTGTGTTAACATCAACAAGGCCGACGTTTATGTTGCCCTTTATATACTACTTCTTCTGTCATGTGGCAGTCAAAAGGCTAAGTGAGATGCTTGCAGCAAAGAAAACAGTTTTGAAAGGTCATGCTACGCAGAAAGCCAGAATTTTTTTCACAATATCCTTACTGTCTGTGACAGGCTATATGACAATCCAACCACAGTTATATTCTGAATAAAAGCAAAAGGCATGTTATCCAAGGACCAGAAACAGTAGGCATTCAACAATATAATCTCTATGCACATTTTTTCTAACTGCGTAAACATCCAAAGCAATTAAAGAAAAAGAACCCTGAGGCAAAGACAAAGAACTGGAGGAAGAAGAACTAGTAAAAACTGGAGTGGAAGTATAAACCACTCAGTTTATTCGTAGTGTTCATACAGCATGATGAAAAGCTTCTAAAGTAAAGTTTTCCAAATTAAAGCATCATTTACCAAGGAAAAGCACAATTATAACAATATTGAAGACAGTATGATCTACTTCAAAATTTCTAAATCTTAATGACAATTACAAACAAGGTGTAAACAAAGTTTCAAAAACCTCTCTGCAGGGGCTGTAATCCCAAAAAATCCCATTTTTTCCCTTAATAACTCTTATTAGTCTATTATCCATCTGAACAGCAAGATCAAGATGAAAATTTCTCCAGTTCCTTATAATATTTCCAATCTCAGAGGTTAACAAGTGTGCTCTTTGAAAAGAAAAAATCAGTCTAGCTCATTTAATCATCTAGTCCAATCATGTGAGATCACAGCTATTCCTGCCTAGGAATCAAAACGCATAGCTTTCTCCTAAACCAACTGAAGGTACTTAGTATATTAGACTTCAGAGCCAAGTTACATAGACACAGTACCACAAGTTTCTGGCAAGGCATTATTTTTAAGGCCCCCAAATTTTAATTCCTGTGAGGATCTCTCACTAAAATTTAACAAGAAGATAATCTTGATTACCAGTTCTGACCTCATAGCAGAGCATGAGGATTTGTCTTAATTCCAAAACTACTAGAAAACAACCTATGATCAACATTCTTTTACGAAAATAAATATATTTAAAACATTCTACGGCCTAAAACCAAAAGTACACTATAAACCAAATCCAGGCATAGATATGGAGAAATTGTAATCCTTGTGTATTACCGATGGGAATGTAAATTGCAAATGCTGTGGAAAAGAGTATGGCAGTTTCTCAGAAATGTAAACAGAATTACCATATGATCCAGTAATTCCACTTCTCGGTATATACCCAAAAGAATTAAAAGCAGGGACTCAAACAGATATTTGTACACCCATGTTCACCCATGTTTGGCTATTAACAATAGCCAAAAGGTGAAAACAATCCAAGTGTCCACTGATGGATAGATAGATGGATGGATGGACAGATGGACGAAATGTAATCTATACATGCAATGGAATATTATCAACCTTAAAAAGGACATTGTGATACATTCTACAATGCGGATGAACCTGAAGACATTATGCTAAGTGACATAAACCAGCCACAAAAGCATAAATATTGTATGACTCCACTTACATGAGATATCTAGTATAGGCAAATTCATAGAGACCTCTTGAAAGAATAGCAATTATCAGGAATTGGGGGGGAGAGGGCAATGGGAGTTACTGTTTAATGGGCACAGAGTTGCAGTTTAGGATGATGAAAAAGTTCTGGAGATGGAGAGTGGTGATGGTTGCACATTTGTGAATGTATTTAATGCCAGTGAATTGTACACTTAAAAATTATGAAAATGGTTAATTTTGTTTCATAATTTTAAAAAATCCAAATAAACTTACTCATCTGGAGCGATAAGCCCTCTATGCCTCCAACTCACCTTTCTCTACCCTTTCTACCTCCTTGTAGTATTCAAAAATTGGTTTTATTATACATTCCCTTCTCTTATCATCCCCTTCAGGTACTTCAAACACCTGGCCTCACGCACTGTTCGTTAGCCACAAGTTACACTTCTCAGCTGTCGCTGTGCCTTGCTCTCCTCCCACACCCTCAGCCCTGGGTGTTCATCCCCATCATCACACAAGAAAATCCAAAGGCCGCGCCTGGTCTACAAATTGACCTGCGCCTCCCCTACCTTCACAATGTCAGCCTCTACTACATCCTCCCTCACTAGCACCATTCCAGCCACAGGGCCTCCTACTTCTCCGAGGACACATCCCAGCCCAGCCTCAGAGCCTTTGCAGCCTTTGTGTTTAAGCTCCGCAGCCTTCAAGTCAGCCCCCCACACTCCCTAACCCAAGTACCTACTGGCCTGTTCTCTTACTTCGTTCAGAGCTGTCAGCTCAAATGTCACCTAATCAGACAGGGCTTCCCTAACCACACCGTGTAAAACAGTGAGCCTGTGCCACCCCCATCAATGTCTGCCTTTCCCTAATATATTTCCCTAATATATTTTTCTTAATACTATTCATCACTACCTAACACAGTATATATCTACTTATTGTGTCTCTTCCCCACCTCATTAGAATATCAATTCCGTGAGAGATGGACCTCTGTTTTTGTTGTTGTTTTGTTTTGTTTTTGTTTTTTGGGGGACCTCAGTTTTGGTTGATTGCGGGAACCCTGACAGCTAACACAGTTCTTGGTATATTACTACACGCTCAATACATGTGTACTGGAGCAAGCGTGGCCTCCAGTCCCTCGATGCATTCCCTTTAACCAAGCCTGCATCCCACAGACAGTTATTTCAACCACCAATGTCAAATTTCTCATTTCCATCTAAAAGGTTATACTAGCTACATTCACACTGCCTGCGATGTCATGCTACTTTATAAACTGAGCCTTTACTACTACTGCTCAGCAATCCTTTCTATTCTATCCCAGTGATCAGATTAAGTTTCTCCACCATCTCTGGCCTGGTCAATTCCAAAAGCCTTTTAACTGACCTTCCTGCTTCCCCTCTACTTCTATATCCATCTTCAATAAAGTAGTCAGAGAAATCTTTAAGACATGTATTATATCATGACACTTTTCTGCTTAAAACCTTCCTTAAAAGACTGCTCTTGAATCTAGACTCCTTACTATGGCCGTAAAGACCGACACGGCGTGGCCTGACCAACTCCCTCTCATGACACTACAGTGCTCACCCACTCTGTTCCAGACCACTGGACTCCTTCCCATTCCTTTAGCACATCAAGCTCGTTCCCACCTTGCAGTTTTTACACTAGCTTGATTTTCAAGTGACTGAATTCTTGTCTTTCACACCTTACCTTAAAGTCACCTCCTCAGAAGTAGCCACCCGGTCACTTTATCAACTGCCCTGTTTTAATTCTCTTCAGATCATATTACGATTTGGTATTTTTCTTACTCATTTCAATGACTGCAATCTTGTCTGTAAGAGTGCCTGGCACAAAGCAGGTGTTCAATAAATATTTGGTAATTACTCTACAATGCTTTTCCTAAATGTTTCCTTCTCCCAGGATACCAACCTCACCACTGATTAACTATATGCCTAGTAGATAACCTCAATCCCTACCTTTTTCAAAAAGTGAGGTTCTAGTTTTTTTCATCTTTGCTTAAAAGTTCCTTCATTCACACTCTCTTCCATTCGCCTGATTTTTAAGCAGAAAGATTGCTACTCTTTTGTAAAAGTTAAGCTCTTTGCCCGTGTCTTTGATCTCAAACCATCTTACCTTCTCTGGGCAATTAATCACTCTAATATTTAAACTACTCTACATGTTTAAACTACTCTAATGGATCATTCCCTTTTACCTAAAATATACTAGGTGCTAATGCTAAAATATACTAGGTCTTTTCCTGTGTGGCTAACTCCTCAAAATGATCACCGTCCAACTTCATGCACAACCTCATTGAAAAGCATTCTACTTTATTCTTCCTCCTGTGTATTTTGTAAAACCTCTAACTTAACCTCTTACAACTCATTCTGGTCTACTCAATCTGTTCTCTCAGTTACCGATAACCTCTTAATAATTAAATTCAATGACCCTTTCTAGGGTATTAAAATCCTTAATCTTTCTACAGCATCGCATCCTTCCGAAGAGCCTCTCCCTAAAATTCTTACTGTGCTTTGAAGAGAAACACTGCATGATTCTGGTTTCCTTCATACCTTTTCTCTTATTTTTCCTTTACTAATTGTTTTTAACAACAGCCACTCATTTACAACAGGCACTTCCTAAAGTTCAGTGCCTTTATCTTTCGCTCTCTGCTCTCTGCTAGGATACTGGAAATGTTATCTACTTCCACAGCTTAAATCATATGTGAATTACTCCAAATTCTGCACCTTCAGGCCCAAAATTACCTTTTCCTAAGTTTCAGTCTCATGTTTCCACAACTGAGGAGATTGGATTCTCAAAGTTCTACCTCTACCAGTACCTCAAAAATCAAAATGTGTCTAATAGAATTCACCATGTTACAATTTGTCCCACCCTCTCACCCCCAGTACCAGTCTTTCTTCGTGGTTTCCTTACTTCTGTTCATGGTACCATCATACTTCCAAACACGAAAACTCAAAATCTTAGATTCGTTTATATGACTTTTCTGTCACATTTTCCCTGCGAAATCTACCTTGCAAAATGAACTCACAGCTCCCTGACTTCCACTCCCACCACTCACTCAGGTATTCATGATTTCACTTCTTCAGCACCTATCATTGCTGTAATTAACCAATTCATTTCATGACTACTTATTAAACACCTAACTTGCCTGCTAGACTAAAAGCTCAGTCTAGCAGGCAACATAACCTCAGGCAGGGAATGTCAGTCATTCACAGTACACCTAGGGTGGACCATGTTACTTATCCAAACCAGTAGACTTGAGAGTAAAAGAGGACATTAAAAATAGTTGAGTAATTACGTAATATTATGTGTCAATTATATCATAAAGTTGGAAAAAAATAGTTGGGCATTAACAGATCTACAAGAGCCTTAAACCAGGATATGTGGTCACACTATTTATAACGTCAGAGCTTAGAGAAATGATCCCTGCATCCTAAGTACATAATACATATTGGTTTAATAAATAAATTAAGAGCTGAAATATTCACTTTATCACCGCTTCATTCTTTACTCCATTGCAAGCTTATTTTCAGCCACAAACACTGTCCTGAAACGGGCCCCACTGGGGCCAACAATAACCTCCTCAAAAAAGCTTCTTCAGTTTTCAATTAACCTCTCTAAAAAGCTTTCAATACTACTGGCCCCTCCTCTCTCTTTCATGAAGCTCTGTTAACTCTGTGGTAAACATAATCCTAAATATACAACTGTCTTAAAACAAGGCCTACAATCCTCCCTCGCTCCCTCCACCCCAGATAAACTAAAAGATTTAGAATCTAACCAATATTCACATTTTCCTTCTATATTTAACTTCTGGAAAAATTAAGTAATGAAAGATACAAAATTGGATACTTACCTGGAAATGGTAGCCCCCATTTCAGTCTTTTAGGAAAACAGATGGCATTACTTATTTTTTAAAAGTGAAGTTTTCATGGAAGACTTTTTCAGATTAGAAGATACGCTACAAAAAAAAGGGTGAAAATAAAAGGTATTAATGCTTAAATGGGCTAAATTAAAAACAAATAAATTTTATTATTTATATGCCATTTAATTGCTTATAACTCTACATTTTTAATATGGGGAAAATACAGAAAACACATGAATCACAATATTAAAATACGGAACATCAGAAATGGAAGGGACTTGGGGGGTAGTCAATTAGCTCAGTTGGTTAGAGCATGGTGTTAGTAACACCAAGGTTGCTGGTTCAATCCCCACATGGGCCACTGTGAGCTGCGCCCTCTTAAAAAAAAAAAAAAAAGAACTGGAAGGGACTTAAGTGGACATCCTATGTAACTAAATGCTCTCATTTAGATTACCCCCTTTCTTGAAACCTCTTTTCTATAATAAGCTAGTTTCTTTTGACTTCTCAATCCATTCTTCTATCTACATCATAAGCTGCTAACTACAATAGGTTATTTCATTTTCCCTTTTCTTCTTTAATACTTCATACAAAATATGCATCTAAACAAGCATATAATGAACAATGCAAATCACCATCCCATACCAATAACATTACATCCACCTATGTGCTCCTCTCATTCCAACCTTTTATCCTGAATACTTATTATCCCATTACTTTTTAAAAAATAACTGTCATACATGTATATAACCCTAAATAATACTTTTTGTCCCCTGCTCCCTTTTTCAGCTTGATAAACAGGTATGCTGTATGAAGTCTCCAGGGACTTGAATTCTTTCACTCAATATTTTTCTAAGATTTACCTATGTTACATTTTTATTGCTCTATAGTATTTCATTATATAAATATACCACATGTATTTATCCATTCTGTTGATAGACATTTGGATGGTTTATAGTTTTTTGCTTTTTATCAATATTATTATACATGTCTGCAGGTAACACTTGAACAAGAATTTATTGAGGGCATGCTTTAAACCTAAGTGGAATTGGTGGATCACAGGACATACAAATTCCCAACTTTACCAAAAATGCCAAATTGTCTTCCAATTGTATCACTTTACCAACGCACCAGCAGTATATGAGTTGGTAACATACTCTCTCTAATACTTGGTAAAGTTAGATTTCTTAATTTGTAGCAACATAGAACATATAAAAGAGTGTCACACTGTGATTTCGGTTGTATTTGCTTAATTGGGTTGAAGATCTAATGACGTTGAGTACCTTTTCATGTTTATTAATTATCTATGTTCCTTTCTGTGTTCCTTTGTTCACAGCTTTTGGCCATTATTATTGGGTTGTCTTTTTCTTATTAATCAGTAGGCTTTATCAGGACCAGGACTGGATACATAACTTGCAAGGACCACTTGCAAGTAAAATAAAAAAGCACAGCCACTTATTCAAAAATTAAGAATTTCAAGAAAGTGACAGCTTATCATTAAAATAAGTGTGCGGTCCTGTGTGACTACACAGGTTGTTCCTCTATGAAGGTAGCCCTGCTAAGGACACTAATTCTCTATTGCATGTATTACAATTATTGTTTTCCAAATTTGTGGTTTACCTTTTCATTTTCTTTCTGGTGTCTTTAGATGAATATTAATTTTAATGTGGTCAAAAACATCAATTATTTTTAGTTGACTCTTCTGTCTTGTTGAGAAAATCCTAGTCTTCATAAAGTTTTATGACTTTGTCTTTCGGTTTGAGCCCTAAAACATGGGTGCTTTCTAAGGATCAGTGAGTGAGCTCATAGCCCTTTCCTCCCAGCCATTAAGTCCCATTCTTCGCTAACAACATTTTCTAGGACTTCATGACCTTTATGATAGCAGCATCCTAGTCAGTATCATTTAACTCATTTCTGGGAAATCCTACTCAAAGTGGATTAGACCTGCATACCAAGTTTGGAATTATTTACATTTGTCAGTAGTACTCCAAGTCAAAAATTTTAATAAAAATTTCAAGCACCTAATTAGAACATTTTACATTTAAATGAAGGGAGAAAAGGCTGAAAAAAAATCTTCAAGTTTCATAAAATTAGTAGCAATCAAAGGAGAGCATAATTGTTGCTATTGAAGTTGAAAACCTTTTTCATTTTGTACCTCCAAAATAAAATTCAGCTAGGGAGCAAGTAATTTAATAGTAGTCTTGGTTTCTTTGTTTTTCAAATAAGGACAATAATACTCTTTTCAAAGTGAGAGAAACGCTATAAAACAAATTTTGAAACAATGTCAAAATATATCAAACTGCTTACTTTCCCAAAAGTAAGGGAACCAGTCAACTCAAAAAGAACCAATTTGCTGGTGCATGATGTTGACAGTGGGGGAGGCTGTGTGTGGGGGGCAGGGATATATGGGACTCCCTGTACTTCCTGCTCAATTTTGCTGTGAACCTAAAACTGCTCTAAAAAATTATGTCTATTTAAAAAGGGAATAAGTAAAGGAAATGCTTCAACTGCACCCCCCAAAAAAAATCAATTTGACACAAAATCGGCTAATAATGAACGGAAGTATATTGTTTACTGTTCTTGCGCAGTCAACAAAATCACTCTGATTTCATCAAACACAGAATTCAAAAAAGTTTATTCTTAAAATTCCTAATAATGCTTTACGCATAAGCAATGTTATTAATGACCTTACACGTGAAGATCCACTTACATAACTTCATTGTGAAAAGAAACAGAATTTATTAGAAGGAAAAACTTCTGGACAAATAACAAGTGTCCATTAAACCTTAAAGAGGTGGGGGGGGTGGAATTTCAAAAGTTCACCCAAGCCCTGAGAATGGCCCATGACCAAACCAAACCCCTACCCAAGTTCTATCTCTGGTCTGAGTTCAAGTAAAAGTACTTTTCTACAAAACAAAACCAAAAAAACACACTATGCCTGAATCATGCAATTTATATTATAATTCAAGAGCTGGCTAAACTATTCTATTTAAGTAACAATCATTTCAAATTCCCACCCTCCACCCACAAATAAACAAGCCAAACGATCCCAATTCTAAACTCATGTCGTGGTAGAGATGCTCATCTCCCTGTTCCTAACTACTGAACCGGGAAGACTCCCAGAGCACTGCCACAAAGTCCTAGACCTACAGCAAAAGAATGTAATTTCTACTCCACCATTTATTTTTACAAAACTAAATTAGACCAGTCAAAAATATGCTTTGATACTTATTACCCAAGAAATAACCAGATTAAGATTGTTAGTGAATGAGTTTCTCAATCTATCTTTTTTATTTTTATTTTTAACAAATGGAAATTATTTATCATGGCTTTCTTTTAAAATATGTTTTTTTAAAAAACCAATATACCCAATTATCGGGGGGAAATGGGCAGTCTCATTAGTGCTCCAGAAAATTAAAATTAAAACCACAATAAGATACCACTATATACCCAGCAGAATAGGTAAAAAAATTAAAGAAACTAACAATACCTAGGATTGCCAAGGATATGAGCAATGGAAATTCACATACCTTATACATGACACAGGATTTCCACCTTACATATACATCCAAAAAAAATGTGGACACATTTCAACAAAAGATAGTTACTACAATGTTCACAGCAGCATTATTCAGAATAGCCAAAAACTGAAAACCCAAAACAAAATGGATAAATTATGATATATTATCACAATGAAATACTATATTGCAATGAAAATAAATTACTTATAACTTTATAAAACTGAACTGATATATAAAAATATGTAAGATATAATGCAAAAAACATAAAGTACAGGGCAGTTGGTCTAATGTGCTTCTGGCAGAGGGGTAAAGATGTAAAGAAATAAAAACTCTATTATTAATATTTGCTATGTGTATAACAGACATTGAAAGATTACACAAGAAACTGGGCTTTTTTCCTGGGCAGAATGAGATGTTCGGAGGTTGAGTGGATATGATTTGGGTAGTTGGGAATGGAGTAGGAGACCATTTATCTTTTTATTCTTTTTAGTTTTGAACCACGGGGATCTATTATATACTATAAATGTAAATAATCCATAAAAAGGATTCAAATACCATAGATATATATACACATTTTTTTTAAATCAATTAAGATGTGTGCACCTAAATTACAAAACGCTATTTCAGGGAGCAGCCAGATGGCTCAGTTGGTTAGAGCGCGGGCTCTCAACAACAGGGTTGCCGGTTCGAGTCCCACATGGGCCAGTGAGCTGCGCCCTCCACAACTATATTGAAGACAACGAGCTGCCGATGAGCTGCAGGAGGGGCGGCCGAATGGCTCGGTTGGTTAGAGCACATGCTCTTAACAAGGTTGCTGGTTCAATTCCCACATGGGATGGTGGGCTGCGCCTCCTGCAACTAAAGACTGAAAACAGCGACTAGACTTTGAGCTGAGCTGTGCCCCCACAACTAGGCTGAAGGACAATGACTTGACTTGAAGCTGATGGGAGCTGGAGAAACACACTGTTCCCTAATATTCCCCAATTTAAAAAAAAATTTTAATGTATTTATTAAAAAAAAGATATTTCAGCAACAAAAATAATTTCCAAATCCCTCAAAAAAATAAAAACCACAAGTATGCCTCAAACACACATAAAAAATGAGAACCACTCTTTTACATATCATAAGAATGACAATATGGCATTGTCCATCTCATTAAGTAAGCTACGTGGAGCAACTTGCAACTACACATAACAGGTAAATCTAACAAGCATATTGTTGAATAAAAGACATCAGATACAAAGTCACTCCTACTCTATGATTCCATATATGTGATATTCAAAAAATGAGCAAAACTAATCTATGGTGTTGCCAGAACAGTGATTACCTTTGGAAAAGAAGTAAGCAATAGTAATGGAGAGTTCCTGGACTCCTAACATTTTTCTACTTCTTGGTGGTGGTTACATGGGTCTGTTTCAGTTGTGGTAAGTCATGATGTTATATATACATTGATGATTTTTTACCTTTTACTACACTGAAAAAAGTTAAAAGGAGAAAAAAATACACTGAACTACTATTTCACATCTGCCATACTAACAAAAAGGACTGATAGTATCAATTGCTTTTGACAATGGGGAACAACCAAAACAGTTTACCTTCAAGTTGACACTGTAAATTAGCATGACCTCTTAGGAAAAGATTCTACTATTATCTAACATATTTCATCAATTTTAAGCTGAAGTTTTTTCCACATTTTAACACCTCTGATATAGAAATGTACCTTACAGTCACTCTAAGTCAGGCAGCAGGTATGATCCACTGGTCACCACTGCCTACAAATGTGAACGTATTTCTTTTTCCTGATGGACTAGTAAGACAACTACAACCCACTAATATTTCAGTACACAAACCATGTAAGGACCATTTGAAGTTAAAATAAATATCCTGGCTGTGGTCTGAAATCTTTATTGACATCTTCTGGTGTCACCAAAACCCCCAGAATGAGGTCAGAGGCTTATGAAAATCCATCTCACTATAACCTTAAGACTTATACACTCTGCTATACATGTTTTACTTGGATGGGGGCGGGGGGGAAGATGTGTAAGTAAGGATAACATCATTTTTGCTTCAAAACTCCGTGATATAGTTAAGTTCACAGAAAAAAAAAGTGTCTTAAAAATATGAACACTCTTACCCTCATTCATTAGAAAAATGCAAACTACAATGAAACACTATTTTCAACTAACCAATTTGGCAAAAATCCTGGTTTGCCACGTTACTTTGTGGGCAAAGCTGTGAAGAAATACACATTATCCATCCACCATACCAACGACAGCAAAACAGTAATTATATAAATTATGTGAAGGATGTAACTAACCTACTCTGGTAAATATTTTGCAATATATACATGTACCAAATCATCACATTGTACACCTTAAACTTACACAATGTTACACGTCAATTAAATCTCAATAAAATTAAGGGAGGAGAAATACACATTATCCCTTGTTATCAGTGGAAGAGCCTGGATCCAAACATAAGGGCAATTTGGCAATACCTATCAAAATTGCAAAGATATACACAGCCTTCGATTAGTAATATCACATCTGAATTTATTCCATAATTATATACTTGAATATGGGCAAAATGACACACGTACCAGGTAATTCATTGCAACACTGTTACAATAACAAAAAACTGGAAACAACCCAAATGTCTACCATTAGAGAACTGATTAAACAAATTACCCAAAGGGAAACATACAAGTTAAGAAACAAAACAAAACTATATACTCTTTGAAAAGATCTTCTGTGACGATCTCCATTATTAAGGAAAAATCACAATGTACAAAGGGTGGAAAGACCAATTTGCAAAACAATAGTATAATAACATGCCACCTTTGGACTTGGTGGGCTCTTAAGTTAAGATAGAAAGAAATAAGAGTCTATATTTTTATTTTCTTTATATAAAGAAACTCTAGGAAGATGCATAAAAGACTAAGAAATAGTTATCTGGGCTGAGTGGAGTGTTGAACGAATGGGGTGAACAGGAACAGTGTCACGGCTTGGGGCTAGAGGTCAGAGAGTTTCCATTGTTTAACTTTTTATATTGAAAAGTTTTTAATCCCATAAGACTCTATTACTACTATACATAGATTAGTAAATTAATAAGCCAAAATAGGATCCAAATACTATCAACAAACATACACAATGACAGGAACCATTCTTTTACCATCTCTGTAACTAAGACCCGAGCGTTGCCCATCTCACTGAGGTCTGTAGTGTGACCTTGTCCAAATGGATTACGTCATCAGCCCAAGATCTCTTAACACTAGTCTCCCTGAGAAAGGATATTTTCTCCGTAATTCCCTTTTGCTTCTCTTAAGGTCAGGGTGAACCTTTTCTCCCCAAGTTACATAAAGCCTCATGTCTCTTCTGAACAAAAGCTTCACTTAAGGGTTCTCTCACTCTCATCTGTAAGTCCAGGAGTTATTCTTTTCTACTTACCACCAATTCTTTATTTTTATATATATATATATATATATCACATTGTGCGTTCACCACCCAGGCTTACCAGCAATTCTAATAACTAAGTCAAGGTCTAATAAATAAGGGAAACCTACAAAAGGGAGACATCCAGAGTTTGCCACCAATAATGTCTCCTCCTTACAACTAAATCAGTGAGATAACCCCTACTCTGAATTGTCCTCCATAGTAAATTCTAGCATCCACCTCTCTTTTACCTAAAATGTAACACACTATTTGACTAAATTCTGGTAACACCAAGATTAAGTATGAGAGTATGGGGTCCAAACCTCTGGTGCCCGTGCAGCTGCTGCTCATTCCAGCATCCTGTCCATCAGGCCAGCTCATATACACCTGCAACAGTTCAGGTGACATTTTCTTTAGGGCCATTCCTGATCCCATAAGGCTCATTCCTATGGGATCCTGCTGTGAACTATATGTATCTCACTTATTACAGTGCATTTCAAATATTAGTTTACCTGTCTCCCCTACTGGACTCTGAATTCCTCAGGACAAGGGGAAAGTCATATTCATATTTATAATCCAAGTAACTACCAAAGCACCTTTGAATATGGCAGGTAATCAAAAATGTTCACTGAATGAATTGAAGAAACTACACACATAGACAAATTGTGAGTGTGGCTGAAATCTCACTTAATGTTCTGCTTAACCCCAAAAGGCATTTTACTTCATTCAGTCCCTGTTTTGAAGGAAACAGAAACTCCAATTCTTTTTCCTTAGTTAAATACATCAATATCTTAAATGTAAAGTTTCGTACATAAAACAACTGAAAATATCAAGTATACATCTCAATCACTTCAGAAGTGTTGCATAGAACTACATAAAATGTATGTCTTCAAAAGGTAAAGAAAAAAACAGCTGATGTTAGAGTGCCAAATTTTTATGACCTTTTATTCATTTTTTATTGTAAAGAAATTATGAGGTATATGATTAAAGAAATACAGATATATAAAATCTTCTAAGAAGGTAGACAAAGTTATAGGGACCAGGTTTTTTCCACGCAGGGAAAAAATCCACTAACTGATACGGGCTTTCCCATAATGAGCTGTCCCAAGTGGCCTGAGGAAGAGGAAGTAGAAAATAGAATAATCAACTATTCACATATACCAGGGGTGTGCAAACTTTTTTCAACGTTCTTCACCAAGGGCCATATGCAGTAAAATACACAAACAGCCGGGCCACTCACTCGAGGTGAAGTACGTATTGCCTCACCTGGTTTATTTAAGTAAACTAAATATATTTTTGGAATTTGCTGTGGGCCAATTAACAATGGATTGTGAGCCACAGTTGGCCCGCGGGCCGCAGTTTGGACACCCCTGACATATACCCAATTGTATGGCAGGTAGGTATTTACAATCCAGGATAAGTTTTCAAACTTCATCAAATACTGGTAAAAACTGGGAACCAAGGAGAAAACAAACTATACGGATGCTTCTAGTTAACCCTAAACCTCTCTTCAAAATCCAGGAATTCAGTATCTTTTTATTTTCTATGAGAGAATAAGAAAGAGTAGACAGAACTAGGAAATATACGCGTATACATGTATACCGACACATGCATACAAACATCTACATTTCTGTGTCTATCTAAAAAGACCACAAATTCATACTATCTCAGATTCCAATCCAAAACTACAATAACAATGCTCATTCAAGCCTTATTTATAACTTCCATTACCACAGTGATAAATCTAACTAACTCTTATCATCTTCAATATATTGAAAAACTTGCTCAATCCTAAAATGCACATACAGCAGTTATGAAATTCCTAATTTACTCCAGTATGAAAAACAATTACACAGTTCAGTATTTGTTTACAGAGTTTTTGTTTTAGCCTGGGGTTCATAGTCAAAATTCTGTGTAGTTAATTGGTTTAGTTTTTTTTTATTCTCCCTTTCAATGTGTTATTCACTAGAAACCCACGTAGGTTCATTCATTTGTATTTCACTTGGGTTTTTTTCTCTTCCCATTCTGACAGATTTTATGTATTTGTTTCTGATCATGTGAAATACTAATGTAGACTCAGAAACACATCCCTCTCTCCATCCCTCCTCCTCCATTCCCAGCCCCTTCATCCTTTCCACACTGTACCCACCCAAATCCCGCGGGAAACCAATCTCATTAGTTTTTGGCTTATCCTCCCTGGGTTTATTTTTCAGTAAGTGTGCAAATACGTATCTATATTCTTGTTTCCCTCTTTGCCTTACCGTTTTAGGTAGCATACTGTAGTTACTCTTTTGCACTCTTTTTCATTAACAATATGTCTTAAAAATTACTTTATATCAGTTCATAGAGATCTTCCTCACTCTTTTCTTTACATCTGCACTGTACTCCACTGTGTGGATATACCACTGCTTATGGTTAGATTGTTTCCAGTATTTTCACAGCGCTACAATGTAAACTATTAATATACTTCTGTTCTGTTCCCCCTCAAACACCATCTCAGCCAAAAACAAAGACAAAAAAACTGGTTCTACCTCCAAAACATACCAAACTCACCGAACACTGCCATTAACCCTGACACAGCCACGCTCTAAGCCATTATCAGCATTTCTTGGCTACTCTGCTCCAACACCCTCCTAATCAGTCGCTCTGCATCCACTCTAGCCTCTCTACAATTCATCTGTGCCACAGCAACTAGAAAGTACCTGGTACAGAATAATTTAGATCACTGCAATTCCTTGCTTAAAACTTTCCAAAAGCTTCCCATTGTAACCCTGAGTTGCAGCTATGCCCTACAAGACCGTATATAATCTGGTATCTATCTACTTCTGACCTCATCTTCCACTCTCTTACTCATTCACTACTCTCTGACCATACTGGTTTTGCTTTCTGTTCCTCACATACTGTGTTCCTACCTTAGGGCTTTTTGTACTTGCTTTTCTTTCAACTTGGAATGTTCTGCCCCAGGTCATTTACCACCTTCTAACATTCATCATTTCTCAACTCAAAAGTTACCTCTTTTAATAGTTTTTCTGTGTATCACCTGGGTCATTCTTCTAGATGACAAAGGGGTTCTACAGAAAGTAACCTCACAGGGTGATCTAATCAAAAATTCCTAACTGGGCAGATCATGGTGAGGAGTCTTGCCCCAGACATATAACTTAGTAAAAGGTTTATCTTTGCTTTAAGCAAGCCCCTTCTATTGTTTTTGTGAATCTAGGTTATAACACACCTTTCAAGTGCCTCTTTTCAGACAGAGACCACACTCAAGAGAGAACATAATCTTGTTAACTATCCTCTAATCCAATCCCCATCTTGCTTTCTTCCACCTTCATGTAACCTTCCTTACTTTCCCTCCTTAATTCCAAATGCATAAAAGAAGGTGCAAACTATCATTCCAAGAAGCACTTTTCTCAGTCTGTTGAGATCTGGCTTCCAGGAGTATCCTGTTTGGCTCAAATAAATTTTTATAAAAATTCTCTACAGGTTTGGACAAGCTAACACTGACTTTTGCTACCATTTTAACACCTTCATAATGCTTATTAGTACTTACAATCCTCATTTATTATTTACATGTTGGTTATTCCATTGGAAAATAGGGAGTTTTGAGGACAGCTTTTAATCCATACAACTTTAACTATTTTTTAAACTTTTCTGTAGGTTTGAAATATTATATTATAGTAAATTAAGACCGGGTCTTATGTTAATTTTTGCTCTCAAAGACACATTAGAGCTGATGGTCCAGCTAGGTCTTATTTTCGGGGCAACACGGTAACAGTAGAATTGCTGGGTCATATGGTAACTCTAGTTTAACTTTTTGAGGAATTGATACACTGCTTTTCCAAAGTGGCTACACTATTTTACAACCCAACCAGCAATGTATGAAGGTTCCAACTCCACACACAACACTTCTTATTGTCCATCTTTGGATTATAACCATCTTAGCAGTGTGAAGTGGTTAACTCATTATGGTTTTGATTTGCATTTCCCTAATAACTAATGATGTTGAGCAACTGATCATGTGCTTATTAGTCATTTGTATGTCTTCCTTGGAAAATGTTTAAACACTTTGCCAAATTTTAAATTGGATTACATAAATTTTTATTATTGAATTGTAAACGTTCTTTATATATATAATCCTTATTTGATATGTGCTTTACTAATATTTTCTCACTGACTTTCTATTTGAATGATAGGATCTGCATTTTCCTATCAACTTAACCTCCAGATTCAGAAGAAAGTCTTTGTCAGTAGTAGTTTATAACCATAATCAGCACATTAAAAACAATTTACGAGAATCTGGTATCACTGACAAATGGTTACTTGAAACCTACATTTTACAGGAAATACAATAATTTAATTTAGGTAGTAAGAGGAGTTGAAGCCACAGATTATTCCTATGTTGTCAATGCTAATAGTGGTGTATAGAATACCCTTTGATAAAATGTTGATTGCAAACTTAGCAAATCACACAAAATCAGAAACACAATCTTCTAACCTCTTTACATTTAAAAATACATACTTGTGGGCCGGCCCGGTGGCTCAGGTGGTTAGAGCTCCATACTCCTAACTCCGAAGGCTGCCGGTTCGATTCCCACATGGGCCAGTGGGCTCTCAACCACAAGGTTGCCAGTTGCAACTCCTCAAGTCCCGCAAGGGATGGTGGGCAGCGCTCCCTGCAACTAAGGCTGAACACGGCATCTTGAGCTGAGCTGCCACCCGGATGGCTCAGTTGGTTGGAGCGCATCCTCTCAACCACAAGGTTGCCGGTTCGACTCCAGCAAGGGATGGTGGGCTGTGCCCCCTGCAACTAGCAACGGCAACTGGATCTGGAGCTGAGCTGTGCCCTCCACAACTAAGACTGAAAGAACAACTTGAAGCTGAACAGCACCCTCCACAACTGAGATGGAAAGGACAACAACTTGACTTGGAAAAAAGGCCTGGAAGTACACACTGTTCCCCAATAAAGTCCTGTTCCCCTTCCCCAATAAAATCTTTAAAAAAATAAAAAATAAAAATACATACTCGTATAAAATAAAATAGATTCCAACAGTACTACATAAGGGTAGAAATTAACACATTTTAGAAACTCGTTATTTCTGACTACAAGAGCTGGAACCAACTTCTCAGTCTAGAATACAAGGCCTTCTGTGATCCACCTCTTCCTATCTTTTGAAACTCCCTCACTTTACATTCCAGCTCAGTTACTTAAACACCTGTAATTAAGCCCTGATATCAGCTCCTACAGGAATACTTCCTTGACCACCTTTCTCCTAAGGACCAGTTTAGAACTTTCTAGTCCAGTGGTTCTCAAATTTTTTGGTTTAAGGACCCCTTCACACTCTTAAAAATGACTGAGGACTCAAAAGCTCTTACCTACCTATATAAGTTATATCTATCAATAGTTACTGAATTTGAAATTAAAAATGAATTTTACGGTTTTTCATGTAAAAAATAATAAGCCTGTGTAATGATTACTTAAAAAACCCCTTTTAAGCATATTTTAGTCTTAAAAACCATATCTTTCAGGGGCGGCCAGTTAGCTTAACTGGTTAGAGAGCAGTGCTCTCAACAAGGTTGCAGGTTCGATTCCCACATGAGCCACTGTGAGCTGCGCCCTCCAAAACTAGATTGAAACAACTACTTGACTTGGAGCTGATGGGTTCTGGAAAAACACACTTAAATAAATAAAAGTTAAAAAAAAAAAATCTTTCAAAACAAAACCTTTAGTGAGAAGAGTTATATACTGTTTTACATTTCTGCAAATCTCCTTAATGTCAGGCTTAATAGAAAACAAATTCTCATCTCTGTCTGCTTGCACTGTCAACCTACTGTGATGTCACAAGTTATACCGCCTCTGGAAAACCATCATATATTTTTAAGCAACTAAGAGCAAAAAAAGTAAATGTCTTATGTTATGAAAATAGATTTGACCTTGCAGATCTCTGAGAAAGAGCTCAGGGGCCTCCAGGAGGCCCCCGACCACACTTGGAAAACCACTGCTCCATTCTGTGCTCCCACAATACCCTGGATAGGCTCTATCATTTGCACTTACCACACAGTACCGAATTATCTGTTCGTTTTCGCTCTTCAAGTTCCTTAAAGCTGTAAGCCATGAACCTTCTTCAACTTTGCATCCCTGTGCCTCATAAAGCATATAGCATATATCCTCTCAATAAACATTTCATGAATAAAACGGTAAATATAGGAAAATATTCACACACCCTAATGTAGAAAGGTACATGTAAATGAACCAGATTCCACCATAGCCAATTCTCCACCATAGCTAATAGAAATGTATGAAAGAAAAATCATGATAAATTCATAGCACTGCCAGAAGTAGAATAAAGGAAACATTCAGATCTGGCGTAAGCACACTAGATTAGACCTTTTCAAAGTTCAACCTGAGGGAACAAGGAAAGCAGATCCTATAAAACATCTTAGACTGTAAACAAACACCCACAGATCCAGTTTCCTGACTAAAGTATTTTATATAATATGCATGTGTCAACTATTAAAAATATAAATTTAAGTAAAATAGTTAAAAACCAGAAGGTGGTAAGTCTACTTGGAGACTTATTTACTTGCTAGTAACAATGGGCCTGCCCTCACTGTGAGTCACCAAATGGTACCAGGGACTCGAGAGCTTATTCACCTGACCTGGGAGAGCAGATAATACACCACATTAGGACCAATCCATGACTAATACTAGAGAATTAAGTACATATAATCTTTTTTTTTTAAATAATCTTCTGAACAAAATCTAAACCACAGCTCCTATTTCCTTATTTTCAGTATTACTTAAAAGTACAAAGTATGTTGCTGGAGAAGAGCTTTGCTATACAGAGACTGAACTAATCTCTGTAGGAAACTGTAAGTCTACTAAAGCAAAATACATAATCAGGTAAAAAGTCAATGCAGGGGGCGGCCGGTTAGCTCAGTTGGTTAGAGCGCGGTGCTCTTAACAACAAGCTTGCAGGGTCAAGCCCCACATGGGCCACTGTGAGCTGCTCCCTCCACTAGATTGAAACTACTTGACTTGGAGCTGATGGGTCCTGGAAAAACACAAATAAAGAAAGAAAGAAAGTTTTTGTTTTTTTAAAAAGAGGCTTAAAAAAAAAGTCCATACAGAAAGATGAAATGAAGATTCAAGAAAGCTAGTGGACCAATTCAACTTGGGGGAACTTACATTTAAAACTCATGACTTATGAATAAAGTATTGACCCAGAATGTATAGGAAGTAAAAAGTAAAGGGCATGCAATCTAAAAGGGGAGACAAGCACACTAATACAAAAAAAACGATTAAAAAACTGAGCGTAAGTCAAGATAAGAAATCGTATTTGTGACTTAGTTTAACCAGAGCATAAAATCATGGGACCTTGACTTTGTGGCTTTCCAGACTTTGTAGCTTTCCATTACTCACTGCCTAAACACAGCCAGCCAGCCATCTCCATCTTGGAATTCTCTTGATCAAAACCCAACTACTTAAAATTTAACCCCTCTGCCTGGTAGTCAGTGTAAACAATAAATTAGCACCATCAAGTTTAGTTCAGCTCATCCACTAATTGTTTAACATTGGGAAAGTTCCCTTAACTTCCAGTTTGTTATTTGGAAAATGGGATGGCTAAATTATATGATCTTTAAAGTCCATTTCAACTATAAATTCCATGTGGTCAAGCAATTCTACACCTCACAATTCCTCAGCTTTTGTTCTAGTCAAACAACTCTCCAACCTTCTTACAAGGTCCCGCATGGCCCCTGCCTCCCTCCTGGACTCATCCTACACATCCTTTATCCTACACAACGCTAGCCCTTAGTCTTTCCTCTCAAGCTATATATGGCTTCCTTTCAGTTTCTCCAAGATGCCAGGCTCCCTCCCACCAAAGAGTTTTCCCATGTGCTACACGACCACATCCTACTATCCTAGGTGTTCTCAGCCGTGTCAGACCCAATACTCCCTTTTCTAAAATAACAAATATTTCATAACATCCCCTTTATTGTTCTAAAATAAAACTTATAGATAATACAAACTAAACATAATTTTAAATAATTACATATATGTGTATGTTATGTAGAGTCCTAACTATATTATAAAGGAAAAATAAAACATAATTTAGTACAAAATAATATATAAGTAAATGCTCTAATACAATTACTTTAGGAGGGAGTGGAACAGCAGAATACTATGGTTTTTCGTAACAAAACTTGGAGGACTAGTTAACCATTCAAACAATACGCATGAAAGCATAACTAACTCTAATTTACAAAAACAACAAAAAACTAGGAATCAAGAAACCTGAGTTCCATTACCAGCTTTGCCCATAACAAGCCTAACATCACTTCTAAATCTTCTTTCTTTAAAAAAACTTAAAGTCACTTCACCAGTCTGGCCCTCAGTTCCAGGTGGGTGAAGAGCGCAGACAAGGCTGGCACAGTCCCTAGGCGATGGTCAACCAGGTGGAACTCCACGCTTACTTCACCAGAACAGCAGCTCAGCAAGGATCTGTTGACATACTGTAGCTAGCATCTGTTTGTATAAGGCTTCTCTGTTTCTCCTTGTGTTATAAAAGGGACTATTGGCAGTTTCTTATAAAATTAAACACACAATTATCATAAAACTCAGCAACTGCACTCTTGGGCATTTAGCCCAAAGAAACGAAAACTTATGTTCACACAAAAACCTGTGTTCACACAAAAACTAAATGTTCATACTTGCTTTATTTGTAACGGTCAAAAACTAAAAACAATCCAAATCTTTCAACAGGTGAATGGTTAAACAAACTGTGGTTCATCCATATCATGGAATTCTACTCAGCAATAAAAAGAAACGAACTGTTAAAACATACAACACCTGGACAAACTTCAGGGAATTATGCCAAATGAACAAAGGCAATCTCAAAATGTTATAAACTGTGTGATTCCATTTATATGACAGTTTTAAAATGACAAAATAGAGGACAGATTAGTGGTTACCAGGAGTTGTAGACCACAGAGGGGAGGGGAAGGTGGGAGAGGTGCGTGCTAGAGGTAAGCGTGGTTATAAACATGCAACACAACACATCCTGGTGGTGTTGGAACGGTTCAGTATCTTGACTGCGGTGGTGCAGACAAAAACCCACACAGATGATAAAATTGTATAGAACTTAATACACACACACACATACACACACACACACGTTAAGTAAAACTGAGGAAATATGAATAATGTCAGTGGACTGTATAAATGTCAATATCCTGGTTGTGATACTATATTAGTTTTACAAAATGTTACCAGTGGGGGAAACCCAGTCAAGAATACAAAGAATTTCTCTGTATTATTTATATAGCCGCACATGAATCTACAATTATCTCCATCAAAATCTCAATTTAAAAAAAAAAGCCTGAAAACCTAAATCCACTGAGCTACAGGCTCCCTAAAGCTAGAGCCTGGACATTTCACAGTCCTCTGTGCTTTTCAAGCTGCCAGTAGTAAAGAACTAATGGGTTTTCACCCCAAGTTATAGTAATCCAATAGATTCCTAAAATACAATAAAAAGAACAGAAAAATAAAAGACAAAATACAAGGCCACATTTTCTTATCAATTCTCAATTTCTGTAGGAGACCATCGTGGACGTGGCAGTCAGCAAAAGGATCATAGTTTTGAGTAGTGATGCAGCAAGACAAGTAAGCCTCCTCAGGAATTCCTCGCATACCAGTTCTCTCTCCTGGAAATTCAGCAGAGAGACATCAATCATCGGACTAAAGAGATGCTTCCCATGTTCATTAAAAAGATCTTAAAATACTTATGGGGGGACCTCCTATATAGTCATGAAAAAGCCAATCGAGCCAAAAAACAAACAAAACATTTCAGGAACCAATCTCTTTATAAAAGATAACACACAAGAGTTAAATGTTCCTTCAAGCCTGATTAGTTGAGAAATCATTCTTTAAAATATATACACTACAAATCACATACCTAAGATTAAAGTAAGGCAACTTAAGGTGTTCTGTGAAACTCTTTGTTGGAGACTAGTCTGGACTGGGTTTTAGGATAGGAGTGCTCAGAATATGAAATTGTCTATTTCCCAAGACTCCAGCTCTACATCCAACTACCTTTCTCCTTAATTTAGGTTCAAATACAGATATTACATAACAGGAGTTAAGAGAAAACATGAAAAGTAAAATCTCTGAGCAATTTCCCAGTTTCACTTAATTTTATCCATAGTTCAAAACTCCTTTAAAATAAAACTCTTGCTAATGATACTAACAAACAGCTAAACTGCCTGCTTTGAGGTTCACATCTTTTCCTTCTCTATGCCAATACTCTTAAAGATTAATAAATACGCAGCAAAATGCTAAGAACCAGGTAATATACAGAAGGCAAACCTAGGGCAAGAATAATACCCTAATTAACAGCCCTAATACATAGTGAAACACATTTATTAATGAAATTGAAAAAGGAAACAGAATTATTCAGCAAGAAAAGGAAGTACTGGGACCGGCCCAGTGGTTCAGGCAGTTGGAGCTCCGTGCTCCTAGCGCCAAAGGCTGCCGGTTCGATTCCCACATGGGCCAGTGGGCTCTCAACCACAAGGTTGCTGGTTCAATTCCCCTATGCGATGGTGGGCTGAGCACGATTTTTAATCGTGCAACTAACAATTAAAAATGGCAACTGGAGAGCTGGCCTGGTGGCTCAGGCAGTTACAGCTCCATGCTCCTAACTCTGAAGGCTGCCGGTTCGATTCCCACATGGGCCAGTGGGCTCTCAACCACAAGGCTGCCAGTTCAACTCCTCGAGTCCCGCAAGGGATGGTGGGCTCCGCCCCCTGCAACTAAGGTTGAACACGGCACCTTGAGCTGAGCTGCCTTCCGAATGGCTCAGTTGGTTGGAGTGCAGGCTGTCAACCACAAGGTTGCCAGTTCGACTCCCGCAAGGGATGGTGGGCTGTGCCCCCTGCAACTAGAAAACAGCCACTGGACCTGGAGCTGAGCTGCACCCTCCACAACTAAGATTGAAAGGACAACAACTTGACTTGGGGAAAAAAAACAAATGGCAACTGGACATGGAGCTGAGCTGCACCCTCCACAACTAGATTGAAGGACAACTACCTGGAGCTGATGGGCCCTGGAGGAACACACTGTCCCCCAATATTCCCCAGTAAAATTAAAAAAGAAAAAAGAATGTACGTAAATGTGTGTAGTCTATACCAACATATATATATATACATATATATATATACATACACACACACACATACGAGTATATACACATGTATTTAAATAGTGGGTAGAAGAGTAGAATAAACACACAGGTATACATTTGTTTGAAAAAGCAAAAAATCGAGGGGTTGGGGGGAATGGGTGAGAAAGATGAAGAGATTAAGAAATACAAATTGGTAGCCACAAAATGGTCACAGGGAAGTGCAATACGGTATGGGAAATATAGTCAATAATGTTGTAAAAACCATGTATGGTGCCAGATGGACAATAAACTTATATGGGGGGGGGGGGGGAACCACAGCATAAATTATATAAAGGCCTAACCACTGCACTATACACCTGAAATTAATATAAAATAATATTGAATGTCAACTATAATATATATATATATATATACACACATATATATCAACTATATAAATATATATAGTCACAGGATGTAAAATACAGCAGAGAGAATATAGTCAATGGTACTGTAATAGCTATGTACGGTGTCAGAGGGGTAGTAGACTTGGTGGGGTTATCACTTTGTGAGGGGTGTAAATGTCTAATCATTATATTTTTTTGTACACGTGAAACTAATAAAAAAGAAAGAAAAGGAAGAAATCTCTCTGAAGGATACATGAGAAACTGATGATTTTGGTTGCCTGTGGGGAAGATAACTACATGGCTGGAGGAAGGAAGCCTTTGGTACTTTCAAATTTTAAATGTAGTATCTACTTGAAAACAAAAAAAAAGTTAAATGCAAAAATTATCTTTCAATGTTGGACCCACCCTCTACCTTGACACAGTACCATTAATAATGCAACTATTCTGCAGCTGAGTGAAAAACACGTCTAAAAGCATGTGGTGGCGCTATCATCCATTCTCATGTCTCCCTCTTCTTCCCAAAGACAGTTCCAGAGACTGAAACTCTCTATAAGTGGAAACACAGAAGACTGGAACTATTCACCCTGAACACTAAAGAGACCCAAGAGACCCATTTTCCTAGTTTAGCAACTAAGTAATGCCTAAGCCTCTTCTTAAATTCTGAGAGTCTATGAGACAATTAAATAATAATTATTCTATTTCTCCAACCACATTCGTGTCTCTTAGGTATCCCCTGAATTTCCACATAGCTCCTCCCCAACTGACACTAATTAAACATTGTAATTAGTGTCCATTTTGTTTAATACTGTAATACCTTATAGAAGGTTATCTTTCTAATCTTCAAAATAGTTGAATTTCTTTACTTTTTAATTATATGTATTTATTATATTCACCTCTTTTGGTGAATGCTATTCAAAATTCATAAGCACAAAATGATATACAATAAAGTCTCCCTACCACCCAATTCCCTCAGTTAATCCAGGATCCTCTTCCCAGAGGCAACCAATATATACCAGTATGTTGGTTTTCCTTTCAAAAATAATGCACTTATAAGCAATCAAATACATATATTCTACTGCCCTCTTTTTTAAAAAACAGTAATGGTAGAATTCTACACATACTGTGACCACACTTTTTTTTTTTTAACTTTACCCATTAATGTGGTGAAATCATTCCACATCACTACATAAAAACTTTCCTCATTCTGGTTTAGAGTAACAGAGCATTCAATCATACTTTCTAAAAGTCAATCCCCCTACTAAGGAACATTTAAGTTACTTCAAGAATTTTGCTATTATAAACAACAGTGCAATAAGTAACCTTGTACATGCATCATTTTGCACATGTGTGCGTATAACTATAGGATAATTCCTACAAAAAGAATTAATGGGTAATGGTATGTGCATTCATAATTTTGATATTGCTAAATTGCCTTCCTTAGAAGTTGTACCAACTTATACTTTCAGGAACAATGTATGAAAATATTTTCCCCAGTCCTATTCAGAAGTATTAAAATACTTTATCTTTGCCAAGCTGATAGGTAGAAGTTACTTTGATGTCACTTAAAATAATTTGGGTTTTTCTTAAAGTATGTAAATCCACCCAAAAAATGCTACCTTTTTGAGATTACATTTTAAAGGAAACATTAATGACACTGTCAATAATTTATGAAGACTTCAAAAAGGATTGGACTCCTTAAAAAAATTTTTCGGGCCAGCCCGGTGGCTCAGGCGGTTAGAGCTCCATGCTCCTAACTCCGAAGGCTGCCGGTTCGATTCCTACATGGGCCAGTGGGCTCTCAACCACAAGGTTGCCAGTTCAACTCCTCGAGTCCCGCAAGGGATGGTGGGCTCTGCCCCCTACAACTAAGGTTGAACACGGCACCTTGAGCTGAGCTGCCTCCCAGAGGGCTCAGTTGGTTGGAGCGCGGGCTCTCAACCACAAGGTTGCCAGTTCAATTCCTCGAGTCCCGCAAGGGATGGTGGGCAGCGCCCCCTGCAACTAAAATTGAACACGGCACCTTGAGCTGAGCTGCCTCCCAGATGGCTCAGTTGGTTGGAGCGCGTCCTCTCAACCACAAGGTTGCCGGTTCGACTCCCGCAAGGGATGGTGGGCTGTGCCCCCTGCAACTAGCAACGCAACTGGACCTGGAGCTGAGCTGTGCCCTCCACAACTAAGACTGAAAGAACAACAACTTGAAGCTGAACAGCACCCTCCACAACTGAGATTGAAAGGACAACAACTTGACTTGGAAAAAAAAGGCCTGGAAGAACACAGTGTTCCCCAATAAAGTCCTGTTCTCCTTCCCCAAAAAAATCTTAAAAAAAAAAAAATTTTCCCTTACTGAAATAAGATCCAAAGTTTAGCATACAACTAAATGTAATCAAGTGCAAAACTTCTCTAATTTATTCAA
Source organism: Rhinolophus sinicus (assembly GCF_057876585.1). Lineage (NCBI taxonomy): Eukaryota > Metazoa > Chordata > Mammalia > Chiroptera > Rhinolophidae > Rhinolophus > Rhinolophus sinicus. The sequence goes on from NC_142505.1 coordinate 37,305,796, forward strand.
TAGTTCATTTTCAAAATGGATACTTCAGTGGCTTTAAGTCTCCAGCGCCAGTAATGAAGAAATAATACTTTTAATTTTATAACTATATAGGCCTCATCTATAGAAACCATTGCTTATAACTTAATTAAAAATTAGTGGCTCGCTCACCCACTGGTGTGAGCTCGTTAAGCAGAAAACCTCCTGTACGTCCTATGCATCTCTGTCTATGTGCCTGAGTATTACTATTAATGGTACTAGACATAATGTTAATGCTCATATTCCTTTCTCATGTGAATATGGGGGGGGGGGGGAGGCCAAATAGCATAATGCTTCTCTATTCATTTTTTAAGTTAAAGATAATAACTGTAGTCTGCTGGTTCATTTATTCGTAAGTAAATTTATGTCTTCCTTCCTCTACTCCCAATACTTTAGGATCAAGCTTAGCAACACGTTTCAATATGCCACCCACCTGAGCAGAGGGGAAAGAAAATATTTTGAGATTTTTTTATTTTATTTGAAAACTCTGTAAAGATGATCTACACAAGCTTTCTAGAACATCTAATTATACTAGGTCACACATTAAGCACTTTTGTTAGTTGCCTATATATGACTAACCACAAAACCACAGTCTTTCTCATTGTAAGGCCAAGGCAAAAGGAAAAGCTTATCGTACATTCAAAACAAAGGCATACTACATCAAATAACTATTAATAATAATTCACTGTCTAATTTGTTTAGGAGTAGTGAGAGAAAGAAAGTTAAAGGTTAAACAACTGGAAAATTGTTTCCTGTTTTCAAACACACAGGTACTGAAATAAAGGTCATGATTACTGTACTAAAAAAAAAAATAAACCTTTAAACTTACACAGTCTCTTTCAACCTGCCTCTGAAAGACCTAAAAAATAAAGAACTGTATGAGACAATCGTTAAAAGCATAAATTCTAGAGTCAGGCAGACCTGAGTTTGAAACCTGACTCTCCCACTTAAAAGCTGTGTGCCACTTGGCATGTTAGCTTCCCAAGGTTTCAGTTCCCTCATCTCTGAAATGAGAAAATCACTAAGACCTTCATTAGAAGTTTGTTATAAGGATAAAATGAAATAATATAGAAAGAACACATAGTATAACCTGACACATAAGTAAGCATCTATGTTAACTATTGTTATAGTCTACAATTACATATATATAGTAAGCCACACAGAGCTTTCCTAATAGGCTATATTGACAGTCGCAACTTTAAATGACAAAAGAACATAAAAGGAAGCAGGTTAACAATACACAGAATACACAGAATTAAAGAAATCACTGATTAAAAAATAACAGTCTAGGGCACAAGGAGAAGATAGTGAATTCTTCATTAAGTTAAACATAAAATGATGGTTGCTGGTTGGTATGGTGCATATAGCTCTCTAAAAAAAAGTACACACACACACCCCCCACACCACACCTACAAGGACTGCTACATATATATTCTTAGTGGCAGACTGAGTACCTAAAACCCAGAAGCCTCTCAGTTAGGAAAAAATATTAATAATGGAGTGGTGGGTGAAGTATATCAAGATTTAAGACAACTAATGATTTCCAGTGAAAAGGGGGTATTTCCACAGCCACCAAAAGAACAAAAATGAAATAATTTCAATTAATCAAACCTTGTCAAAAACCAACAACCAAAACCAACAACCATCTACTCCTATAGATGTTTCCTTAGGCTCACCATATAAAACAACAAGCATGTTAAGTGAATTCCAGCTGGTTCTGCCCCAGGACACCCCCCAAAATTTAACTATAATGAATCTTAATTAAGGGGAATGACATCTATATAGCTGATAAATATGGAACCTAACTTTTGAAAATATACAACTGCAAAAATAAATTTTAGCTCACAAATTATAATTTTTGTTCAGTCAACAATGGCAGCATCTGTAATGATTTATAAAGCTAAAGGAAAACACTGATTCTTTAATAGTACCTAAATACAAGACCCCCGGGTGCTGGAGGAGAGCTCTACAGATACTCTGACCGCCAAAACGATGAACATACGGGAAGTAGGTCCTAGAGCAAATTAAGCCTGAAACATCGTTGGAGGCAAAAATGACAAAACTGAAGCTGTCCTACTTTGTTTGGCACATCAAGAGAAGGCAGGGTTCTTTGGAAAAGACAATAATTGGCAGGGGGAAAAGAAGGCAGCAGGAAAAGAGGAAGCCCAAATATGAGATGGACTGACTCCATAAAAGAAGCCACGGGCATGAGTCTACAAGAGCTGAGCAGGGCTGTTGAAGACAGGACATTGTGGGCGTCACTCATGGGGTTGCCAGGAGTCAGAATCTACTCAATGGCAGGCAACACAAATACAAGACCTACACTAAATCAGTAGTTCAAAAGTAAACAATTTTAAATGGCCATAATTCAACTATTTAACAGAAATAATTACTGTGTAACTACATGTAACTTATCGGAGGCAGTATTACCGTGTTTCCCCGAAAATAAGACCTAGCCGGACCATCAGCTCTAACGCATCGTTTGGAGCAAAAATTTATATAAGACTCGGTCTTATTTTACTTATAGTATTTACTTACTATAAGTAAAATAAGACCAGGTCTTATATAAGACCAGGTATAATATAACATAACATAACATAACATAACATAATATAATATAATATAATACTGGGTATAATATAATATAATATAATATAATATAATATAATATAATATAATATAATACCGGGTCTTATATTAATTTTTGCTCCAAAAGACGCATTAGAGCTGACGGTCCGGCTAGGTCTTATTTTCAGGGAAACGTGGTAGTAGCCTGGCTACAAAAACTGAGCATCTCTATTTCAAATAGCAGTTCTTCAGTTTAATTCCTGTGCAAATCAATAGGTTAAATTATTAACATTAAAGTTCAAATTGCATTAAACTTAAAATTCTGACAATCTGAAATCTTATTTAACTCACAAAAGCTCAATCATTCAAGCTAGTCAAGTACAAACGTCTCAAAATGGAGTTTGACCTTCCTGTTGACAGTCACCTCAAATTTCTACCAGTGGCTCAGCAGGTAAAGAATTCATGGAATTTAGGTCTTCAAGGTCTAGTAAGCATTGTGGTTAAACCACCCAGTCAACACAAAATTATGTGGGGCAATGCCTGATGATTATCTAACCCCTTTACCCCTGCCATTTTTTCTCTACTTCACGACCGCCATTACTTCTAAATGGTAGAAGGAGATATGAAATTAGTAAATATTATACGTTAGTTATTAGAAATACAAGGAAAACCTATGATCAGGAATGTGGGTAAACTGCAGTTTCAATAAAGCTCCTGGATTACCCATAGATTTCTTTTAATCCACGTAATCCTGCTCCTGAGCCATGGATAATCAGGATCACATTTCCCTTAGAGGTAAAAGAGCATTTGCCTGGTGGGCTCCCAAGTGGCTGGAGCAACAGAGGACAAGCTCCACGGTCAGCGACACAGCGACACACAGTCCCTCCTGGGTTTGCACTAGTGGGATTCCGGCTGCAGACCCAGCTCTAGCAATAACACCAGGATACGAGGGACTGTCCAGATTAACATTCTTTACTTCAGCAGTAAATATTCCCAGCTAAAGGGTCAACTGATAATAACCTCAGGTAACCTGCATATACATTCTTGGTGAAGACGTGGGGGGAAGATAGATAAATCCTGGAATCAGGACTCAGGAGAAAAATTTGTGAATTTTCTGAAGAAATGATTAAATTTCTAGATTATTAACTGCTTTAGGCTGGAACCAAGTTAATAGGAAAATGAGTAATGGAACACTACATTTGCAAAACACTTTGGCTATACAGGTAACATATCCTTCCTCTCAATCCCTAAGAAAGTTGAATACCTAAAAGTCTTACATTCTGGAATAAAATTAATAAAATTAATCTCTACCCTGCAATATCAGTAAATGGGAATCCTGGGCTTACTAAAGAGAGATGAGAGGATATGTGATGATTATAATCTGCTATGATTTGATCACAGACTTAGCCCCCAAATTTGTTAGAAGGTCCCTATTATAACTTGATATTATGGGATTTGTCTCACTTGACAGGTTCCAAAAGTTATTCAATAATTTTTTTTTTAACTTAAAGTCCTTATAAACATTCCTCCATCTACAGGTAGAAAAAAGTAGAGGGGCAGGCTTGGCAGCGCTGAGGCATTAGAATGTTTGAATTCAGGAAGAGAAGGAAAAGTACAATATCCTGGAATATCCTTTATATGAGTCTTTAGTCCACTACCTCCTCCCAACCTGCTGGTGACACATACTCAAATTCCATAAATAAATAAAAAATGAGGCCCAGGAAGACTGAGTGACATCCCCAAAGTTCCAGCTATTTGAGACCCACATCGAGGCCTACAACCAAGATGTGACTTCTGACCCCCTAGCCTTTCCACAGTGGCTAACAGTGCTTCTATTGTTGGGATCCCCAGTCCAAAGTTAGATAACAGGGAAGATCATAATTTAGAAAGAACATAATTAAAATTACAAAGTTTATTTTTTAATTACTTTCTATGTATTTTGTTCATATGCACAAAGCAGGTTGGATTAAAGCCTTTATGGATGAGTCACTAAGAAAAGCAGGAAATAATAGGCAAGAGGTGCAAAACTGCAATAAATCAAAACCGAACTCAATTTTCACTTCTAAAAAACAACCCGAAGGTGGAAGACCCTTATCAATGCGTGAACCAGGGAGAATAAAACAAAGTTTTTTGGTTTCAGTCATTTTTGTTTTTGTGAATGCCAGTTCCAGCTTTAAAGCTTAAGAGTTTTCCTTTGTTCCACACTTGCCTCCTGAAACTAGGTTAAGATCTTTATCCTGAACAGTCTCTCCTATGCTACATTATCATGACTTAAACAGTTCTGCTTTTACCATAAAAATCTTACAGCATAGCGTAAAAATCCCCAAATGATTAATGAACTGCTGAGAATTCTGACTCGCTGGAGATGATTTAATTAGGAATCATATTTCCAAACATCCATTCAGCGCTTCAAAATAACTACTCATCTAATTTAATTATGATGACTTCACCAAACAGTAACACTGCCCACAATGTTTACAAAAGCACTTGTCACTCCCTTCGGATGTAGCAATGTAGAAAAAGTCTGTTTCCATATTTGTCAAGTGTATACTCTGTAACAAGTGGCGGGGTTTAAAAGTCACTTAAGATTATTTAAATAGCAACGCACTTCAAGTTTATGAGTCCCACCATGTTCCATCCCAAGTGAATCCTAAATTCGCTCGGTTTTATTTCAGCAGCAATTCCCACTCGGTACCAGAGACGGATGTTCCAAGGCAGCCTTAGCCAAAAAGAGACTACAGGATTCTGTTCTGGCCACTGTAATGTAACAGACTCTAATATTAAGCAGCTCCAGTGGAGATTATTGCAACACCTGAGTAATTCGGCAATATGTGTCCCCCCCCCCCCCCAAACGTACACGCGCAGCCAGGAATTACCAATAGCAAACAAGATGCTGCACCAGGGTTGCTCCTAATTGCCTACCATTTCCCGATCACTTGCTGTTCCGTCTTGCACCCCGTCCTGTCCTATCATCACAACAACCCTGTCAAGTACATATTATTACCATTAACAAATCAGGACACTTTGGCCCAAGGCCCCAGGGGTGGTCAGTAGCGGCGCTAGTATTTGAAAACAGGACTATACCCCTAACAGTCCAGGATCCCCGCCCCTAAAATACACTCCTGCGCAAAAAGACTCTAGAGGGTCAGGAAGCAACGGGGGGCGTCCGCACAGACGCAGGGGGCGAGGACACCACCTCTTCACAGACGCGCCCCTCGGGAACGCGACTAAAGCGCTGGCGGATCAGAGTGGCCAGCTGCGTCTCTTGCCGCGGGAGGCCGGGGAGCGCTGCTCACCTTGGAGAAACCCGGGAGGGCCGCAGTCGAGCGAGGCGCCCCCGCGGGCCGACGGGCAGGCGTCCTCCGAGACTGCAGGAAGCGAAGCGCGGACAACCAAGTCGCCGGCGCCACAGGCTGTGGCCAGCAAGAGCGCGCCGCCGGCCCGCGCGGGGGCACCTCAGCGGGCCGCCGCGACCGCGCCGCCCCTCAACCGCGCCGCATATCCGGGTCCCGCGTCGCCGCACTCACCTGCCCGGCGCTCCGTCGCCACCAGCTCCCGACTCCGGATGCGCGGTCAACAGCCCAGACCACCACGACCGTCTAGCTGCGGCGCCCCCATCCTGCCTCTCTCCGTCACCTCCCGCCTGCCCCACGCGGCGCTACACCAGCCCGCCGCCCATTGCTATGGCCCGTTCCTCCGCCACCACCGCACCGACCGACGGAGCACGCGCGCGCCGCCGCCACCGTGGCCGCGCCCGCGCGCGCGCGCGCGCCTCCTCAGCCGGCCTCCCAGCAGCCCTCGCTCCGCCCCGCGCGCCGCTGGAGCCAATCCCTGAACCCGCAGAGGCCGCCGCAGCTATACGGGACGGGCAGGGCAGGGAGAGCGGCGGCTCTGCTGGCAAGTAGTCTCCGGCTGTCCACTCAGCAGCTGCTGAGTGGCTGAGTGGCTGTTCAGCTAGCCTTTGCTGTGACCGGAGGACCGCGGGATGGGGATCCTCAGCAAACCGCCCCAACTTTCACAGACTCTACTGGAGAGACCCCCTCTGTTCCTGGGTGTCCTTGCTGGCCTCCTCTTTGCAGTTTCCCTAATTCCGTTCTGGTTTTTCAACAAATTCCTTGGTTCCTGTGCGCAGCACTTTGCTTATTGCCCGTCCCCTCTGTCACTCCAGTTTTGGGGATGGAGGGGACGCTGGGTCGGCTCCCGACACCTGGCCATTTAATCCCTGCACTATTAATGGTCATAAAAGCAAAAGTGTAGCCTTCCGAACCCAAAATTCTTTTTTTAATTAAGTTTATTGGGGTGACAATGGTTAGTAAAATTACATAGGCTTCAAGTGTACAATTCCATAATACATCATCTATATAACAGCCTTCCAAGCCCAAGATTCTTTTTCTGTGTTTTCATGTTTGGGACAACAGCTAACATTTGTCTGCAGAGACTTAAGGTTTACCCAGCCTTTTTCGCATAACTTATCTCCTGTTATCTTTGACCTCAACCAGGAAATTTCATGGCTCTCTTTCTTAGTAGCGCACTCGAATTTTACTTATTAAAAAACAAAAATTTTAAGTTATTGTAACTTACTACTGCTGGGGCAAGTAAGTAGTTGAGTAGTCTGTGATAGAATGGAGACATAGAACCTAATATAAAGCAAAGGTGGCAAACAAGGCAGTGATTAAAGAATATTTGATAAATGGTCCTGGTTTAATTGATTTCATAATCAAAACTAGAATCATGCCATATTCAAAAATAAATTCCAGAATAATTAAAGATATAAAATACACAAATCAAAAACTTAGAAGAAATTTATTTTTTAATTTGGGAACAGTGTGTATCTCCAGGGCCCATCAGCTGCAGGTAGTTGTCCTTCGATCTAGTTGTGGACAGCGCAGCGCAGCTCCAACTCCAGTTGCCATTTTAAGTCTTTAGTTGCAGGGGACACAGCCCCCCATCCCATGTGGGAATTGAACCTGCCACCTTGTTAACAGGTCTCTCTCTCTCTAAGCAACTGAGCCATCCAGCCGCCCCTCTGGGAGCTCAGCAGCAGCTCGTTGTCTTCAATCTAGTTGTGGAGGGCGAAGCTCACTGACCCATGTGGGAATGAAATCGGCAACCCTGTTGTTAAGAGCTCATGCTCTAACCAACTGAGCCATGCAGCTGCCCCCAGAAGAAATTTTTTAAAGAATAGTGATATAACCCGTGAAGGGGAATTTTCAGCAAGACAAGAAGCCCAGAATTATTTTTAAAAAATAAAAACATTTGTCTCCATAAACATTTTGAAAGTTTTGCATGACATCACAATAAGACAAGTATAAAAAACAAGAGATGGACTATATCTACACAAAACATATGGCAAACACATTGTATCTCTAACATAAAAGAGTTTCCATAAACAGATTTTTTTAAAAAGCCAAATAACTCAATGTTTTTTTTAAAAAATGGGCAAAGTATACAAGCAGGCAATTAAATGGAAGATAAAATCCAAATTTAAAAATGCTTGTTTCACTAATAGTCATGAAGAAGGAAATTAAAACAATAATCCATTTTTCCCTCATTAGATTGGCAAACATTAACAAGACCAATCAATGATACATGTAGAGACAAGCACTTTTAAACATTGCTGATGGGAATGTAAATTGCCATAAACTTTCTAGGAGTAATCTGGAGTAATTAAAATTTAAAATACACATACTTACTCATTGACCAAAAAATACATTAACTCTGCCCTGTAGAAAAACTACAGAAATTACCAGTCATAAGGATGTATACAGGATGCCATAGTGGGTGAATGTTGGTCCTCCTAAAGATATGTCTACCTGGAACCAGTGAACATAGTCTTATTTGGAAATGTGATCCTTACAGATGTAATTAAGTTAAGGATCTTGAAATGAGATCATTCTAGATCTAGAGTGGGCCATAAGTCCAATGACAGGTGTCCTTATAAGAGAAATGCAGAGGGAGATTTGAGATACAGAGACACAGAGATGGAGGTAACGTGAAGAGTGAGGCAGAGATGGGAGTGATGCATCTACAAGCCAAGAATGCCAAGAATTGCTGGCAGCTGCCAGAGCTGGGAGACAGGCATAGAACAGATTCCCCCTCAGAGCCTCTAGAAAGAACCAACCCTGCCAACACCTTGATTTCAGACTTCTGGACTCCAGAACTGTGAGAGAATAAGTCTCTGTTGTTTTAAGTCACCCAGTTTGTGGTAATTTGATAAAGTAGCGAAAGGAAACTAATACAGGTGCTTATTGTATTGTTTGTGCAAGACAAACACTAACAAACTGGGAACAACCCAATTGTCCATAGGTAGTGAAATCCACTAATTAATTGTACTGCCTCCATACTATGGAATATTAAGCAATGATGAAAATGAGTTAGACTTATTTGTATTGACCTAGAGGGATGTCCATGATGTATTGCTAAAGTGGAAAATGCCCTTTTCGAGTGATGAAGAGTGGTATAATCCTATTAGTACATTGCTGGCCATTTTTATATCTATTAATGTGAGCGTAGAGAAAGGGATGGAAGAATTTACACCACTAGGCTGATCACATTGAATACTTCAGAGGGCTGAAAGAGGAGGGTGTGGGTGGGAGGGAGTTATCTTTTTCTTTATAGATTTTTTAATTATCTTACTCATTATAACAAGTATATGTATTATCTTATTATTTTAATCTAATAAACACAGTTTTATAAGAAAAAAACAACTGGTGACTAATTTTTAAATCATGGCTAAAGTTGTGAACATAACTTTGTGGACAAGGTTCTATCTGTCCAATTTTAGAAGATTCTATTGTTCTCCATAAGCCCCACTGAGTTCTGAGCTATCCTTTTAATATATGATCTTTTCATGTTTCCCCCTATTTGCTTTCTTTCCAAATACTTCTGAGTATTTCCTAGACTCACAGAATTTTTAAAATTTTTCTTTTTAGAATTTCACCACTTTCTTTTCATTGTATAAGTAATCTATTCACACGGTTGGAATCCAAAATGTACAACCAAACATGCAGTAAAAATCTCTCTTTCCACTATGGTGTCCTTACAGACAACCAATGTTGTTAGTTTCTTGAGCTTTCTTCCAGAAGTATTGTATGCATATATAAGCAGATGCAGATATTTCCCCATTTATTTTACACAAATGGAAGTGTTGGAGTTATACTTGTTTTCTTCAAATAATATATATCAGGTTGTTTTTTATTGGCGCATATAGATTTTCTGTATTCTTTTAAAACTTTTACTGGTGTATAGAATGCACACAAAAAAACTTCACATCACAAATTTTCACAAATGGAACACACCTGTGTAACCAGTTCCCAAATCAATAAAGAGAACATGACAAACATCTCAGAACCCACCTGTGACCCCTTATAGTCACTCCCCTGCCTCCAGGGGTAACCACTGTCCTTTTCCTGGTTTTGAACTTCAATTAAATAGAGTCATACAGTGTGTGCTCTTTTTGTGTTTGATTTCTTTTCCTCTACGTTGTTTTGATAATCACACATTACTGCATGTAATAGTACTTTGTTCATTCATTGCTATATAGTATTTAATTGTATTTACATTCTATTTTATGGCTATATAATGTTCCATTGTAAAAATATAATTCATTTATCATATCCCTTATTGATGGATATTTACACTGTTTCCAATTGTTTCATACACAAACAATGCTGCAATGAACAACCTTGAATTTATATCATTTTGTACATATGTAACTACAGAATGAATTCTTAGAAGAATTACTGGGTTAACAGGTATAGGTATTTGTAATTTTGAAAGATATTGCCAAATTACCCTCTATACGGGATGTAACCTTTGCACTTCTGCCAGCAGAGTATTTGAGAGCTTATTTTCTTAGAATTTTGGAGCTTGGAGCTTGGAGACTTAGAAATCACATGGCACAGCCCACTCATCTTACACAGAGAGAAATCGAAGCCCTGAGGGTGAAAAGACTTGTGGGAAGCCAGAGAGCAAGTTAATTATCATCCCCAAATTCTGAAGGAGGAGGCTTGGATGCTTGTCTCTAGTATCAGAGAGAACCAACAAAGCCTCAAACATCCTGTCCTGCCCACAGCTATTGGCATGCTGCCCCTTCTCCCCTCCTCTTCCACAACTGTCTTCAAAGACCAGCACAAAAAGGCCCAGCCACACACCGACCATGGAAGGAGACAGAAAGGGAGAGGCAGATGGAGGGCAGAGAGGAAGGTGGAAGGGTAAGCAGCAGCCACTTGAGGAAAGACAAACTGCAATAAAAAAAGAAAACTTGGGAGCAGATAAGGAGGAAAGTGATAATAAAGGGAGAAGGGGAGGCAAAAAGGCATGGGTTTCTCTCTTTTCTCCAGGCAAAGAAAAACATTCTCACAAATGCCTGATTATCAGTAATATCACTTTACAAATATAAAATTCTGGCTTTAAACAGGATATCTGGGGTAAAATCATTCAGTCTCCTTACATCTGTCTCTTTTATCTACTGCCTCCCCAGGACCAAGATTTGTGCCTAACATATAATAGATGCTTATTAAGTTTTTCTTAAATGAATTAACTGCATAGCAAGAAACTGAGGCCCAGAGAGGTTAAGGAGCTTGCTCCAAGTCATGGAGGCAATGGAAACCCAGATCTTCTAGGCTCCTAACTTTGCTGAAGTGGCTGTCAGTTGCTCTTCACGACCCAATGAAATGGCCTTATTGGGTTCCCAAGCACTGCTTTTGCCAACATTCCCAGCTGGATGAGAAATTCTGTAGGAATACTGAGGAACTATTCTAGGGCTACTGGGACTGATGAAATGTTCATAGGTTTGTGAGAAGAGTCAAGGTGCATTTTTATAGGCACCAGAGACTAAGTTTATCCTGCCTAATGACATCTTTCCTGCCTGCCTTCCTAAAGTATATCTACTGTGGTGTGGGAGGCCTGGGAGATTTGGGTTCCATGTTTTTTACATTTTTCCTACCACCCCCCACAATCAAAGCTACATCTGCCTTGCTATCTTGACCAACGCTTCTCCAAGGCCTGAGCCTCCATGTCAATTCCTTGCGACTACTCGCCTCTCTCTGCTCTATTACGAGACCGTTTTGTTCTTGTTTTGGGAGAGGCAGCAAAGTTATATTCAGAGACTGATTCTGTTTGTGCCAGCAATTTATTTAGCACAGGTTCACTGTGAGAATTATAATAATTCCATAAACCAATAGCATAGAGGATAATATCTTTTAATAAGCCAAATAAAGAAATAACATGCTCTGAACAAATGACAGATTAATCACAGGCAAGGGGAGGAAAAAGGAATAAAGTCAAAATTTAGAGATGTACCACTTATACAAGTTTGGTTTCTTGGGAGAGATGGTTTAACCAACTGCAAGTTGACATCTAACTACCAATACAAACAGAAAGTCCCTTGTTGCTAGAGCACGTTGCTAGGTAACAAAGATGCCAGTGTCGGAAGATAAGCTATGCTGCTCCAACGGTTATCATTCCAGGAACCATTACAGAGTTGCACACGCTGCCAACCAAAGAGTTGCCTTGGTCACAGTAGGAGCAATTTTCCAAGATCTCTGAAGAACTTGTTGAGGTCAGTAAAGCATCGCCTTGCCCAGACCAAAACTCTCAAACAGTTCTCACAGACTCTCAGTATTTATAGCCTAAACATCCCTTGGCCACAGGTAGATTAAAACAACTTCACTTAAGTAATAAACAAGTGGATTTGAAAGCCTATCAAACCAATACCCAACAGACTCCTACCTCTCTGTGCGATAATCACTGCTTTTCCAGCCTATCTCCCCAGTGGGATGCAAGAAACTTGAGGGCTGGAATGCTTTCTTGCTCCCATCTATATTGTCTGGTCCAAGCACAAATGTCAGTTGGTTTTAATCAAAGGCTTTCTTTTTTTTTCCCCCCCTAATTTATTGGGGTGCAAAGGCTTTCTTTTAAAGCCTTTTTAAAGAACCAATTTCTCTGTTCTACTCACATTTTTATCCATTTTGTTTTAGGAAAGGATTCAGAGTGCTACACCAACGTACAACCTGCAGGGCTGGAGCCTGTAGGAACAGGGAGGGCATTCTGAAAAGGAGGAGAATGCCAGGCTTTGGGACAGAAGAGGGACCAGACACTACATTCTCCTGGAAAGCCAAGTAGGAGAAAATTTAATAAAAATTTAATAAAACACACATACACACATATATACACACATAGAGATTTTAGCTGAATTATATACTATACAACTTTAAAAAGAATAAGAAATTTCTATATGAACTGATCTGGAACAATCTCCAAAATATTATTTAATAAAATAGACAAGACGCAGAACAGTAAAATATGCTACTATTGAATATGCATAGATTATCATCAGAAAGACACAAGAAACTAACAGTGGTTGTCTGAAAGAAGGAAAACTATAGACTGGAAACAGAGTGGAAGGAAGAAGTAAGTTTTCTGGTTGTCCGCTTTTATGCTATTTGAAATTTTTATCATACTCACATGAGAGAGGGGAAATTTTCCCCCTTTCCCTCATCGTTCTTCTGGCTGGTCTAATAATAAAATTGACATGAGACAGATTAACAAGAGAAAGTAACCAAATTTTATTGTGTATGTACATATGGGGGATTCGTGAGATTATAGGACCCCAGGACAAATAGGACAGTTGAGGTTTATGTGCCATCTTGAGCTAAGGAGCAAGGGGGTAGTGGTTTGGACTTCAAAGGGAAGGTCGGCAATTCACAAGCAGAGAAGGAACAAACATTTGGTGACAAATTCTTGCCAGGCCACCCAGAAGCAATGGGACACAGAGGGGAGTCTAACAAATAGACTTTGCTAGGTTCTTCCCTGACTGCCACACTTATTTCAAATTAAAATATAGTTATTTATGATGACAGTTCCCTTCCTAAAGCAGATCCTCTATTTAAATTCTTTTAGACAGTTAAGGGTAAGGTCAACGTTTCTTCCTGAGGCTTTTTTTTTTTTTTTTACAAATAAAAAGCTTAAAATAATCAATATCCCAATAAAGGCATATTTTGGTGTGTCAAACTCTGCTACCCCTCACTTATGTATTAGCTATTAGATATATGATATATATGTGATATATATATCATACAAAAGGGCTGTAATTTAGCAACAGGTATGACTGTCATTGAGGAAGGAGAGGCAACAGGCAAGAGAGGAAGGGGTGGAGCTTAGTGATCCAGCCCCTGTGGCAATGAGGACACTCGAAGGATAAGAAACAGGCTCAGGGACCAGGCTTGTAAACTGAGAAGGCTGATCACATTGTATTCTAAGCACAATTAACCTTCAGTCCTATTAACTTGCGACTCTAGAATGGTGTCATTCACTAAAGAAATATAAGGTGAATGTTGAAAAATAATAAATCAGGCACTTTTAAAACCAATTAGCGCTGGTATGCAGGGTTAGGTAGATCAAAGATTGTGGCCCTGGTTCCCAAGGGGTTTGGGTGTGACTCTGCCTAGTGGAATGTGAGCTATTTATCAACAAAGGCGCTGCCCTGTTTGTTGTTGAGGACAGGGCACCGGAGACTCCAATTTAACTTGTTTTTATAAATATGGAAGATAATGTAATGTAATTAAATTAGCATTTTAAATAGTCTGCTACCTGAACAGGTAGCAAATAATCTGAACTGCCTGAATCAAGAATTTTCTGTCTCATTAAGTAGTCATCGGAGGCAGAAATGTCTCACACTCTAGTAATGCCAGTGGCTTGTTTGCAGTTTCACCCTAATTCACCTATTACTGAACTTTTATTGGAGGGCCTACATTCAGCTCTTTAGGCAGCTCACAAGCCTCAGTTTTGCCAAATAGATTTGCTCTCACTTCAAAGGGAATTCTTTAGCTAAAGAATGGACTCCATCACATCTTTCTCATTAAGCAACACAAACCAAAGAGTTGACTTTCTTTAGCTTCCACATCTTGACAAGTCTTTATTTCAAAATGCAGGTAGATAAGATAGTTTGGCTTCTTGCACTTCTGAAACTTAAATCAAGCTACACTCACAGGTCTAGAGCAGTTTTGAAATACCTATGCAAATGAATGGGGAGCTTGCAGGTACAAGATGGGTCTGACAACAAAAATCTGGATTGCTCAATCTGAAAGGGTTGGGACCTAAGGGAAATGTGAAAGGATTTCCCTAGTCCTCAATTCCCCAGATTGGTCAAGGGACAATAAATGTTCCCTTTACAAGATCAAAACTTACACTGTCAGAGGGCTCAGGGATGTTCTATCCTGACTAAACTTACTGAATGAAATCAAGTATTTGTCAAGTGTCTCCTTAATAACTACCAGAAGAAATTCAGACAAGGCAGTTGTTTCTCAAATTCCAGTAATACTCAGACTCTTTGGAGGGTGAGAAAAATGTTCCCAAACTCTGGAGAATAGTCACTTCTTCATTCACTCAGCAACAGTCCTAGACAATAGTAGAAATGGTGGAACTATGGGAGTGAGCAACACAACATTATTCCTACAGCATATGCTGCCGAGGCAGAAACAGTCATTAATGCAAGTCATCACAAATTATGGCTAAGTGCCATAAGGTGGATGGGCCTGACGCTGTGGAAGTAAATAATAAATGGGGGAACTGACTAAGAAGAGAAAGCAAACACTTCCCTAAGGAAAGGAAAACTTGCCTCAGTCTGAAGGAAGATTAGAGGAGGCAAAGAGTGGGGGCAAAAGCTTCGTTTCGCAATCAGAACAGTCAAGGCAAGGGTCCTGTGGCAGGAGTGAACACGGCCATCTGTATCTGAATTCACTCATTTAATCTTCCTAATAGCTAGATGAAGGAAGTCTCTGATTATATGCATTTTCAAGATGAGAAAACTGAGGCTCAGCTGTATCTCTGCCAGATTGTAAACTCCTTGGGGGCAGGGTATGGATATAGTGTTTATTTTTATACCTCCCACAGTTAACACAGAGTCTTGCTCCAAGTGAATCTTCAGCAAATGTGTATTAGTTTCCTTCACCTGAATCTGCATAGCCAGCAAAAACTGAAATAAGGAGTCAAATACCATCTGTTCAGGACAATAGCCCCTGTACCTTCCCTGCCATTCTAACTCCTATCCTCCAGCCTCCCTGCGTTCTATTCCTCCAGGATTTTAGTTAATTCATTGTTTTCTAGGAATACGCAATTTATGGCCCAATTATTTTTAAATTTGGTATTCAACTTTGAAAACCATTAAGTCATCTGTTATTTGAAGGAAAAAGAAAAATAAAGAAAACACACCTGACTGTACATATGATTAAATGACCTTGAGGATGTAACACTAGCCAACCAAAGCACAGAAATCCAGAGTTCACCCTGCAACAGCATCCTGAAATTGTCTCCACTTCCACTCTGATTCTTTGAACGAGCTTCCCAGGTGTTATTTCCCAGTGATGACTCACTATCTGGACCTCTGGATTGCTCTGAACAGTAAGGATACTACTATCTTAACACATTTCAATCCAGGCAATTTAATTTAATGCAGGGTGTCTGAAAATGTTTGACCCAACCCTTAGTAAAAGATGCATTTTACACTGCAACCCAGTACATGTGTGTATTTTTACAATATTATATGCTAAAATAAAGATGTGATGGAATAACACCCTTATGATGTGTAATGCACTCTGATATTTTCTAGTGCATTTCTATTTTCTATTCTATTTCCTGCTTTAGGAATTGTAGTTGCAATCCACCAACTTAATTTCGCCACCCATTGAATCTTGCAATTTGAGAAACACTGGCCCAATGCACAGCAGAAGTTGCAACTCCTTGAATACAAAAACACACACAGTTTATTTACCTGTGTCTTAGCACTTATCACTTTATTTTCCCTGAATAAATGAGGGGGTGAATACCTACCATGCGTAAGTGAATTAGGAACTAGGAATTCAACAACGGCCCAAACTAAGAGTCAAAGCTGTGGAGACCTTTGCCCTGGTGGAACGTACAGCCTATTGAGGAAGACAGACTTTTAATCATATCAAATTAAATTAAAAATAATTTTTTTTAATTACAGAATTGCTATGAGAATGTCAGTCAGATAGCTGCAACTTAATGAGTGGGGTCGAGGGAGGCATCTCTCAGAGGTGACATTTAAGCTGAGACCTAAGGTCCAAGTAGGAGTTAGCCACATAGGATTTGAGAGGCAAGGGAGTGGGAGAGCTTTGCAGGCAGAGGAAAGAGCATTCATGTCAATGAAGAGAGGCAAGAAGGGGCTGGGCACATGTAAAATCCCTCTTCAAAAAGGGCCTGGAGGATCTGTCATTTCCGTTTTTAGTTTTCCTTTGGAAGCCCCAATCCCTTGCTCCACACAGGCCTAGGGGACTGCTTATGTGGGAGCTCTGCCCCTATCCCATTGGCCACAGGTATGAACAGTGGGCCAGGATGGCCAATCAGAGATCTCCATTTCCCTGGCCACAGTGATGAATGTGATTGGTTCAGGGAGGAGCAGGTGACCTCAACTGGACCAATCAAAATCATCTTTATAATTGGTATATGGAAAGACGCTCTTTCTCTGGGACTACAGATATAAGATCAAGTAAAGCTAGAGCTCTCTTCCATTGTACAAAGAGAGCAGGTCAAAAAATGAAGCTGAAATACAGAGAAAAAGAGAGCTATCAGCAGAAGCAAGAGAGTGAGAAAGAACATCATTTGAAACGCTTGGTCTGGACAAGCCTAAAGTCAGCAGATTAGCAACACTCCACAAGTGTTTGCGCTAATAACCCCGCTCTTCCCTAGTGCTGGTTTTAGTTGATGCTCTGTTACTTGCAACTGACTACAAGTGTGAAAGGAAGAACAGAAAGCCAATCAATTTATTTTTTTAAATAACAGAAATATGTTTGTGTGGTCACAGACACACTTCTTTCATGAATGGGAAATTTGCCTGGAATATGCCAGGTTTCAAAGGTTCCAGATGTATAAGGTTGGTCATATTTCCTTCTTTCCTTCCTTCCTTCCTTCCTTCCTTCCTTCCTTCCTTCCTTCCTTCCTCCCTTCCTCTCACTCTCACTCTCGCTCTCTCTCTCTGTCTCTCATCACTGTATCAGCTATGTGGAAAAAGGTTAGGGGCATTTATAGAGAAAGCAGGGAAGCTATAATATATCCTTAGCTAGAAAAATGTCTAGTTGGAGTGGCTTAGACCAGGGTGTGGTGGTGGTAATAGAGCTGAAGTGAAACAAATTTAAGAACCCTTTTGGTAGAAGTGCTAAGACTTGGTCATAGATCAGATGGAAGGGGCTGAACTGTCAAGATGAACAAATCAAATGGGTAACTTAACACACACTGAGTCCAACAGTCACAGAGGAGTTGGTGTGTCTTAGACCCCGTGGTAGGAGCTAGGACAGCAGAGACAAAGACAGTGACTACCTTCAAGGCGCTTACAGCACAGAAGGTCCTAACATTCAAAAATAAACAAACAAAACTCCAAAACCCCAGGAATAAGGACGGGCTCACCTAGAATTGAGAGAATGAGCTTTGTAGTCCTTCTAGACATGGGGGGCCTGAGCCTTGCCTTTGTAAGACAGGATTTGTGTTAACTGTGGTAATCTAGTCTCCAGGATCCCCAAGGCTGTTGTGATCAGGGGAAGAGTTAAGGGTGAAGAAGGCACTGGGTGAGGGGAAGGAAGACAATGGGGAAAAAGTGTATGCAGGATGGGAGCCCACATTGAGCTTCATTGCCATAACCAGCCAAATGGGACTTGGAGAAACCAGCGGAATGGGAGTAGGTGGAATGGGAGCCTCCAAGTGCAGTATCAAGCCAGCTATCTCGGAGTTCACAGAACAGAAAGGCTCTCAAACCAGGTTAAATGCTCAAATCGCGTGCTTTATTAAATCAAGGAAAAAACACACAGGGAAAGAGATGAATGAGGTAGGTTGACACATTTAGGATAGGATACAAAGGGGTGGAAATATGATAGTACCTGAATTCTGGGGGACATTACATTTGTGTGTTGTGTCTTGGCCACATCAGCCTTCCCTGCTAATGGTGCAGGTATCAAGGACCAGAGTTGAGGTCTGAGCAAAGGTGTGCCCACAGGTGAATGTTTCCCTGGATTAATGACACACACTAATGCCAAAGAAATACACGGCTCAGTATACCTGGCCACCGATGTAGCTCACCAATTAGCCAGCTGAGCAGCTATGGATCTTATTTGAATATTTTAGAGAGAGGTTGGGGCCAGAATTGTTGTCATTCTCCACATGAAGACTTCATACAAGAGTTTTAGTGTCTCATGTATATTTGGATATCATGAATATTGAGAGTTCCAGTGCCTCATGTATATCCAGTACCTCAAGAATATTAGGTATCTCTTGGTCCTTCCTTTCTATGTTTTTTTTGTTTGTTTGTTTGTTTTGTTTTTAAGATTTTATTGGGGAAGGGGAATAGGACTTTAATGTGGAACAGTGTGTACTTTCAAGACTTTTTCCAAGTCAAGTTGTCCTTTCAATCTTAGTTGCGGAGGGCACAGCTCAGCCAGGTCCAGTTGCTGTTGTTAGTTGCAGGGGGCGCAGCCCACCATCCCATGTGGGAGTCGAACCTGCAACCTTGTGGTTGAGAGCCTGCTGGCCCATTTGGGATTCGAACCTGCAGCCTTCGGCGTTAGGAGCAGGGAGCTCCAACCACCTGAGCCACTGGGTAGGCCCTATCCTTTCTATGTTCAACACACACATCTTATACTCATTATCTTCACTTAATAAATTTCTAAAAGGTTTTGCTTTTGTTTTACAAACTATAAACTTACACATTTTCTAAAATAGGATGGAATAGTCTATAAAACAAATGCACATTACAGTAGGACTTCCAGGTACCCATGTCAGAGAAACCTCTGCGAGGGAGTGGGGAAAGGAGCCCTGGGGAGGGCTCTTCAACGACCAAAAAGGGAAAGGAATTTCTTCCTCAGGCAGCAAAAGCTGAGCCCAGGAGGGGACCAAGTGGGGCAGCCAGAACCTTCTAAGGGGTTCTCATCCGCCAGTGGCCATAGGTGTGATAGAGAAGCAGCTAGGAAATAGAGATACAGCCTAGCGTCCAACCCAGACAGGTAAGACTGCTGACACCCAAACTTGAAGCTAGCAACTTTTCCCTAAGGCCCCCAGGAAGGAGAATTCTGGGAAGAGGTGAGAGGAAGCCCAGCCAGGCTCAGCCCAGCCCAGCTAAGCCTCCTGTCCTGTGAATAAAGTCGGGTTCACACCAGGACTCCCCAGGGTTCTTGCAAATCTGTAACTTCCTTAAAATTAGTTATTTTTGTTACTCCTAGTTTCCCTGCAGCACAACTAGTAAAATGAACAGGGTTTAAGCAAAGAAAAGAGGTGCTAGGGGGATTAGTTACTTATTTAAGAAGCTAACCTGGGGATCTGAGACTAGCTCCCCCCTCCCCGCCCCCCAGCGCCCCCCGCCCTCCCCGCCCCCCTCCCCCCCGCCCGATGGGGTAGGTGGGAGGTGGAGGTGACTGTGAAGCCTAAGATAGCACCCTGGGAGCCGGTGGGGAGAGCTAGGAAAATCGACTCCATCCCTGTGGAGGTGTGAGAGCTGGATAGGGCGGGGTGGGGGTGGGGGTGGGGGTGGGGGGCGAGAGCTCTGACCCGGACAGCTCGCCCCTCAGGGAATTGGCAGGCTTTTTCAAACCACTTTGCTTTGTAGTCAGAAGTATAGGAACTGACTGCTGTGGGGAGGGGGAACTGTGGGAAGTAATTCTGCCTCCTCTCCTTCAGGCGCCCACCCTTCCCTCGGCTGCCTCTCCAATCACTGTACGCTCATTGTCTGTTCTCCGTAGGTCTCCCCAGCCGGACTGTGAACGTCCCCGGAGCAGGCACTGTGTCCGATTCACCTCATTCTGTCTCATAATGTGGACCAGCATGGGGCCTGACACTTGGAAGTTTCTCAAAGAGTTACTTGTTGAATGAACAAATGAATGCTTTCTCCAAAATACGCTGAACTCGAGATGGGCTTTACAAAGAAGGAAAGTCTGATTGCTGCTTTCAACTTACTCAGGATTCAAGGAGGCAGTGAGCCCATAAGGTTTCATTTCTATGTTTATGTACATTTTCCTGGGGATATGATTCTATATAATTGATCAGATTTTTAAAAAGGTGCCTGTTCCTCAAAAAGGATAAGAATAATCATTTGAGAAAACAGTTCCAGGACGGAGATTTTATACACACATTCTCAGCCCTGGCTTCCCTGAACCAAATTACTTTTCTTCCCAACACTACTGTTTTCTTCCTCTCTATCATCACTCAAGTTTGGTATTTCATAATGTCCGGATGTCCTCTTCACCTGAGTAAGTGGTTAATGAGATGCCCATGGTATTCAGGACACCATACTCTGAAATATGGTGCCTTGGCATTTTAAATACCTTAAGCTGAAGGAAGTTTTCTAAGTGGCAGAAGCACAAAGGTCATTCTGACCTCCCCTTCTTCCCTGAAACAGGTCATAAAACTCCCGTGTTTAAGGTACCAGGAGGAAGGAGCACATTCTTATCTCCAGCGACAGGGAATTCAGAGCCAAGGCTGTATAAACAATGCTTGCTAAACTAACTTATCTTCCTGGTTACTTCTTCACCATTTACTACTCAGTGCAAATCCCTCATCTTGTCAATTCTTCACAAATGTATTATTTGTCTAAAAGATATAAAAGCTTCCTGCTCCGGTCACTTCCTCAGGTCTTCATTCTCTTGTGAAGGCTCCCATGTACGTGTAAATATTCAATAAAATTTGGACGCTTTTCTCCTGTTACTCTGTCTTTGCCAGGTTAATTTTCAGACCCAGCCAGGGGCCGTAAGGAGGTCGAAGGAAACTTTTTCCTCCCCTACAATGCCATCACCCAAGGTACCCTTACTGATTTCTCCCACACTCCTGGCTCCTTTGTGGTATTACAGGTGGAAAGACAGAGTGGAGCGGGCATGGGGCTTGTTGGAAGTGAGACCTCAAGGGCAAAGGCAGAACCAGGAAAAGAGCTGTTGAGATATCCTGCTACCTAATCCAATTCTCCTTGCACATTCTGCAGCCTCCCCTCCCTCTGCATAACAATGGAAGGAAAAAGGAAGTGGGAAAAAAATAAGGTCCTGTAATTGAGTTAAAAGGGGGTAAGGTAATTACCCAGGCGCTGGAGCAGAGGGAAAGTAGCTCCAAGAAAGGGGTGCTAAAGACAGCACACAACGATAATGAGTGGGGAATTTAGTTACAAATATTCACTGGTGTGGGACAGCAAAAAAGTAAAAACCTCAGTGCTGAATTGGCCAGGCACTGGGGAAATCTGGGGTAGGCAGCAAGGGCCCGGTCGGTGCAGGCTCGGGAGCGGAGGAGAAAATGCTATGAGCCAAGCCAGGATTTCACAGTGGCTGTTGTGGCCTCATATTGAGTATCGGTGCCGCAAGGGAGGGATGAGTCAGTCCCAGCAGATCCAAGTTTAGGATAAAAGAGTCACTGGGAAGGCATTGGGCAAACACCTTGCCACTGAGAGGTCTAGTTTACCGTTCCAATGAGGAATCCCACCCGATCCAGGAAACTAAACTGGCCCTGGACCCTACCAGAAGGTCTCATTTTGCATGGAGATTGAGAGTGAGGTGCTGTTTTAAACTCCCTTCCCTTCCTCTGCCAGGAGGTTTCCGCCAGATATGCCACCCTTTGTTCAGTGTCAGAGTTGTCTAAAGCCAGGGTTCGCATAGAGGAGAAGGCAGAAGGCCAGATTACGTTGTGAATGTCACATCTTGCCGCAGGAGGCAGGAAAAGGTGCTTTGAAACTAAAGAAACTTCATGGTCATGGGTGTGGCTGTAAATGCACAGTGTGCCTTGGCGCCTCTTGGGAGAGAGTGAGGAACTGTGTGGGGATCTGGCCAACTGGCATCTGGTTCCTTTGAGGAAGGTAAGCTCCACCACCCCATCCTGATATTCATGCCTATTGAAAGGATGTCAGAATTGGGTTGCATCACTCAGCATAAGTCTACATGGAAACAGAAAGTGACCTACAGCTGATATTGGTCCACTATACAAGCTATTAGTTCATGGTGGCCATTTGTACTGCATGTTAGCGAAAGATTTATATCATTGAGACAAAGCTTGTGATAGGTGACTTCGATTATATGGTGACTTTGATTATATGGTTTTGTTTGTTTGTTAAATTGTGGTAAAATACGTTTGTCATAAAATTTGCCATTTTAACCATTTTTAAATATACAGTGACGTTAGTTACATTCACAATGCTGTACAACCATCACCACTATCTATTTCCAGAACATTTTCATAACTCTAAACTGAACCTCTGTACTCATTTGTGTGCTTGGTTTTTGTTTGTTTTGTTTTGTTGAAATAACTTTTTCTCTAAAACATGTTTGTCTCTGTGATGGGGACATGTCAAGTCTTGTTCAGTCAAGAGGTCTTTTCACCTAACCGTTTATCACAGGATTGCTGTGAGTTGTTTTCTGTGTAAATGGCACTACTACTTTCCTCTTTACATATGCACACTTATTTTAGCAAAGTAGATATTATATAAAACTACCCCAAAAATTAGTGCTTAAAATTACAAACTTTTTACTTGCTCAAAATTCTGTGGGTCATCAGTTTGGGCAGAGCTCAACTGGGCATTTCTTCTGTCAACTAGAGTCATTTATGCCATGGCAGTCTTCTGATGGCTCAGCTGGGGCTGGATGGTATGACAGGGCCTCATTGTATGAATGAAACATTCTGTGTCTGGTGCTGGCTATTGACTGGGTGGTATATTTCCAGCATGCTACCTGGTCAGCTGGGTTCCATAGCAGCAAGAGAGGTCAAGACGCACTGTGCAAATAGTTTTCAAGCTGCTGTCCAAATCATCTTTGCGACTGCCCCGTTGTCCGAAGCAAATCACATGGCGAAGCCCAGAGTCAATGTCAGAAGGGACTTCCTGAAAGTCCAGATATAGACAGGTATGGTTCAGTGGAGCCATTACTATAACAATCTACCACACCTACATACTATTTTGCATTTTGGTTTCCTCCTTAACAGGGTATCTATTTTCCAAGTAGATACAGTTATCATAATTACATTTGTAATGGCCACGCCATAGTCAAAGGACTATGCCAAAATGCAGTTAATCATTATTATTTTATTTTCCACATTTGTTTTAATTTTCACTACTACAAATAATTTATTAGTTACACATAGTAGGTGCTCAATAAATATGTGTAAGGAATTATTCAAGGGCACTAGGGACACTGCTTGCTTAGAGTCTTTGTGGGGGGGGCATGAGAAAACACAGACAAACACATTTACTCATTTGGGCATGTATTTGTATGTCAGTGCATTCCTTCATTCAGTCCTCGTTTACTAAGTACAAGATTTATGCCAGAAGGATCGATAATAATTAATTAGAGACCCACGGTGGGTGCTCAGAAAAAGGTCCCAGGCTCTAGACCTGCAGCGGTGTTGTTGGTGTTGTGTAAATCCAGATCATGGCCATGTGCCGGCCAACCCTTTTTGGTCCACTGACTTTGAACAAATAAACACTTGTTTTACCAAACCAGAAATGAAACATGCTGACTGAGCCTTCTTTACCAGGAACACTGTATTGCATTTCTCTTTGTGATAGGAAAGGTTAGCACAACAATGTTACCGTACAATCCTGGGCACTGAGTCTGCATTATGTCAGCTGTGAAAAAAACAGATGTCCCTGCACTCAGTGACAGCCTTTCTTTGGCAAGTTTATGTACCTTTGTGCTAAAGGATGAGAGGCATTTTTAAAAAACAGCAAAATTCAGACTCCCTGTCCTTAAGGAGCTTATAATCCAGGTGGAGTAATCAGGCCAGTCTGCTTGGAGTTATAGATCATAGAACTAAGGAATGTTTTATATTAAAGGCTGCCTAGAGACCCATCTGGTCTTAAAATTCCCCAGGAAGGTGGAAGTCCCCCTACAAAGCGGGCTGCACATAGTGTTTTTTAAAATTGTATTTGTTTTAAGTGTGCTTTTCCAGGACCCATCAGCTCCAAGTCAAGTAGTTGTTTCAATCTAGTTGTGGAGGGTACAGCTCACAGTGGCCCATGTGGGGATTGAACCAGCAACCCTGGTGTTATGAGCATCACGCTTTCACCAACAGAGCTAACCGGCCACCCCTACTATTAATTTTTTTAATTAGAAAAGCAATATATGCTTAAGGTAACACATTGAAACAATATGGCAGAGAGTAAAAGTTAAATCTTCTACCTCCCACCATCTAGTGACGATTGGTAAGGATGGTGAGGATGGCTATTTTTTATACTTGGACAAACACACATATAAGCATTTGCACCTCATACTATCAATTGTAATCTATTTTAAAAATTAGATAGTATGTGTACAATATAAAGATCAAATGGCATAAAAGAATAGACAATGAAGAGAAAGCCTCTTTTCTATGTCTTTTCCTCTCTCCCTCTAGCCCCTCAATTCTACTCCCCAGAGGAAACCACTTTTATTACTTTCATGTGTATCCTTCCAGAGACAGTTTAAGCATTTTCAAGCACTTGTTAATATTTGTTTTTAAAATATAAGTGTTAGCATACCACCTATAATATTGTCCCCTTAATATCTTAGACATTATTCCATAGCAATTACTTAGAGGTGATTTATTCCTTTTAAGAGTTGCATAGCATTTCGTTGAACAGATATGTTTTAATTTATTAAATCAATCTACTTATGAATATTTTGGTGTTTCCAACCTTTTATTACAAACAAGGCTGCAATCAATAACTTTGGCTATTCATTTTTTTTATGTATGTAGGCAAATTTGTAGAATAAACATCTGAAAGCAGAATTTCTGGATCAAAGGGCAACTGTATTTGCTATTTCGATAGACATTGCCAGTTGCTCTCGATAAAGGCTGTATCAATTTGCACTCTAATTATCAATTATGAGAGTATTTTCCCCCCATGCTATTACCAGAATATTAATGACTTTTAAAAAAATTGCCAATTTGGTAGGTCAAAAATAGTTAACCCTAGCTGTTTTCATTTGCACTTCTCTTATTTTGAAAGAAGTTGAACATCCTTTCATATGAGGGCCATTTGTGTTTTTTTTTGTGTATGAGGTCTGTTCATATCCTTTACCTATTTTTTTTATTTTTGTTGCTTTTCTTGTCAATATCTAGACTTTTAATATATATGTTTTAATTAGCTCAATTTAAATTGAAAATGTTTTCCAGTTTATTTTTATTACGACTTTTTTTCATGAAGGGGTTAAAAAAATTTTTTCAGTAGTTGAATTTAGAGAATTTAAGTGAAGTAAGCCGGATACAGAAAGACAAATACTGCGTGAGCTCACTTATATGTGGAATCTAAAAAAGTGGAACACATAGTCACAGAGTAGAATGGAGAGAGGGCTAATGGGATGTCGGTCAAAGGGTACAAATTTTCAGTTACAAGATGAACATATTTTGGAGACCTAACGTGTAGCATAGTGACTAGAGTTAATAATAATGCATACTTGAAATTTGCTATGAGAGTAGAGCTCAGGGATTCTTACTATAATCAAGTAAAAGCTTACACTGCTCACCACATGACAAAGATAAGTTGAGTGTCAAAGAATTGGAGCAAGGAAAGAGACTTTATTTGGAAAGCCAGCAAGCTAAGAAGATGGCGGACTAGAGCCCTAAAGAACCATCTTGAGAAAGTACAAAATTCAGTCTTCTTTTATGTCAGAGGAAGAGGGGAATGGGTAGTGTTTAAGGTTGGGAGGTGATCGATGACCGAAGACATCTGGACATCAGGAAGGATCCACGTAAGACTGAAATTTCATTGCTTTTGGTTAACAATCTCCAGTTGCCGTGGGCTCAGTCATGAGGTTCCTATAAATCTTTTGATAAACAATTATTACTTTCGTACATACCTTCCTTATTTCCTTAGGAAGGTAGTTTCAAGCAGTCAGTTTCAAGCAGGCAGGGTGTTTCAGTGATTCCTAGGCTACAGGTTAGATTCCTTTCACGATTAGCATATCTATGTGCAGGAGTAAGCAGAAGTTGCTAACCAACATATGACGGGAACTGGGCAGGCTGGAGCAAGATGGAGTCAGAAAGACTGATATTTTATTCTATTACATCACGAACTACCACAACCAAAAAAAAAAAGTAACTATGTGAAGTGACAGTGTATTAATTGGCTTGATCATGATAATCATTTCACAATGTATATGTATCTCAAAACATCACATCATACAACTTCAATATATACAATTTCATTTTTAAATCATACTTCAATAAAGCTGGGGGGAAAGCTAGAATTTGTTAGCATTTTCTTTTATAGCTTCTTGTTTTATTTATTTGTGTGTTTGTTTTACCATGCTGAGGAAGGCTTGTCCACAGTAAGACTGAATACATACAAAAACTCTTCCATGTTTTCTTCTAGCACCTTTGGTCTTTTCATTTTTTGCATTTCAGCCTTTCCTCCAACTGGAATTTAGTTTGCTGTAAAGTGTGAGGTAATGATCCACTTTTATTTTTTTCCAGCTTGCTCTCCAGTTTCCCCAATACATTTTATTGAATAATCCTTCTGTTCCAAAATGATTTAGAGTACCATCTTTATAATAAACTAAATATACATACATACACAGAGCGTGCAAAAAAAAGTATATACATTTTAAGAAAGGAAAAAATTGTATTAAAGTATTGACTATTAAAATTGTAATACTCGATATATAACAATAACAAAAGATGAATACAAGTCATGTTTGAATTCTGCAATTACAAGAGGTGCTCAAAGTGGTTACCATCAGCGTAATTTTAATACAGTTTTTCCTTTCTTAAAATGTGTATACATTTTTCTTGATACCCACTGTATGTATATGTATGTATAGGTATATATAGGTGTATATATAAGTATATATATATATATATATATATATATATATATATATATATATACACACACATATATGAAATACAAAATTTTACATATATGTTGTCTTGATGTAGAATTAACCCCTGGTCATTCACAGATCATGAAAGCATTCACGAGACTATACAAGAGCAAGAAAAGGTTTATTGAAAGTCAGGCAGAGAGAGAAAGTTCTGTTTGGAACTGACGAAAGGAGTTTTGCCAGGGCAGTCTGCTACAGAGAGCTGCGGAGACAGAGGGGTAAGAGAAATACTGGCAGAAGGAGTGGAGACAGTTGCCCTGTTGGGAAGGAGTGCTGGGGTTTTATATTTTTCTGTGCAGGATGTAAGGTGCTTGTCAGCTTGCAGGTGCAGTGCTAGCCAGGGGATTCAGAGCCAAGTGGTTAATGTTTAAGTTCTTTCCTGACGGCTCACAAGCTCACTCCTGTTAACTCTGCCTGTCCCATCCTGCCAGCTCACAAGCCCTCTCCTGTTAACTCTTTACTTGTCTCATATGTGTTTCTTAGCTTTTAATTTTGTTTCATTGATCTATCTGCCTAGTCATGTTACCACACTGTACTGTTCTAATTATTCTACATTTAACATGTTTAATACCTAGGTGAGGTGGTCTCTCCCCTTTTTTCCAAATTATTTTTCAGAATTTTCCCAGATATTCTTGAAATTTAATTTTTTTAATTGTCTAGTTGAAAAACTTGATGTTTTAATCCTGGTTATGTTAGATGTACAGATTAATTTATTATGAATTGATATGTTTATAATATTGAGTCTTCCTATCCAATAGTGTATATTTTCTTCCTTCTACCAGGCTAATTTTTGAGGCACCCTATTCTATCATTGGATGGTTCTGATAGTTTTTAAAGTTCCCCATTGTTTTGAAGTACATGTCTTTCTGTATTTTCTAGGCAATGGTTCTAAATTTGTTCTTTGAAACTATACAGGAGTTAAAATGTAAAGTGTTTAACATGATCTACAAAAACCTACATTAGCTCTTCCCAACATTCCGCATCATGGAATATGAAGAAAATGATATGTCCATGGAATACTGGAGTAAGTTGATGCCACTTTTTGTAGTCCAAGGTGATGGTGATAGTAAAGAGGGAATCAGGCTCCCCCAGGTCCCACTTCTACTTACTTGAGGGCCTGAAGGGATCAACAGCTGGGACCACGTGAACCCTCCTGGGATGCACAACCTGGGAGACTCTCCACACTTGCCCCTTTGTACCTCTCTCACTTCATTTCAGCTACTAAGACCTGCTTTTCTTTCTAGACCTTAAACATACTACATTCTCATTTTAGGGCCCTTTCATTTGCTGTTCTCTCTACCTGTATTATGGCTTCAGAAGTTCATACAGTTGGCTACTCATTCTTTAGATCACTAGACGACCATACCTAAAGGAGCATCCCTCTCCTGCCCCAAGTCATGCTATTTTCTTGGTAACACTTAGGAGTTCCAGAAACTTCCAGATAATTTGTACGTTCATTCGCTCTCCTCCCATTGGAATATAAGCTCAAAGAAGGCAGGAGTCTTGTCTGCTTTGTTCTTTTTTATTCCCAGAACCTTGTACAGTGTCCCATACAGGCACTCAATAAATATTTACTCCGTGAATGAATTGGGCTTCCTAGTCTAGATCTTGGAGGTTATTTTTCACGACCACATCAGTTCTTCTCATTCATGTTACTCTCTCTTAACCTACCTACTTCCCCCAACCAAAGTTTCCATTCTTGGTCTGATCAAAGGGCTTCGGGAGAAGCTGAGCAGCCAGTTATGGCTCCTGCTAGCTACCCTGTCTCCCACTTTTTTTTTTTGCCATTCTTGCCACAGAGAGACCACGTGACCTTATCATCCCCCTTGCAGAATCCAGATAATAGTACTGTGTCTGCAGCATTCTCGGAACGCACCCAGTTTAGTAACCCTATCAAAAACGGAAATGAGGTTAGCTCAGCAGGAAATGAGGTCAGTTTAGCAACTGATGGTGAAACAGTAAACAATGTGGGAGTTAATAGTCTGAGTTAACAATGCAAGACATGCCCTACCGCAGGCACTGCAATGGGAAGATCAAATAGACCATGAGCTGTGTAGGGCAATTTGGGCTCAGAGAGGGAAGATCCCTATAAGCTGCTGATTGATTACTTGCTGTGTAAGTTGGACAGGTGAATTTGTAGTGGAGCACTGCTGAGTCCTCTCAATCGGGAAAAGGATCTCAGGACATCTGTAGGAAAATGGCTTTGGCCAAAATCTGTAAGTACCATTTATTAAACCTCCCCTACTCTGTGCTAAGCATCTCTGTTATCTCTACTTCTCCCAATATTAAACCTTTCAGAGAGAATGAAATGGAAATTTAAATGACTGAAGAACTTACCCAAGGTTCCAGCATACATGGTAAAGCTGGGAATCAATCCAGTCCCCACCTCCACCCCAGTCTGAGCCCTTTTTCTTTTTCTATGCTAAGTGAGGGAAACACAATGTAAATCTAGGGCTCTAATGAATTCTTTCGTAAGCAAACATGGGTTTGAATCTGTTTAGTGGGGTATACAATGCTTAATCAATTTTGAAATGTTATATTTCAGTCTTTGGAATATTCTTGTTAATGGACCACAAAACAGAAATAGAAGGTAAAAGTCAATGTAGAAAGAAAAAAATCTACGGAAAAATCTAGGATGGTTATCAGAGATGATCAGCACACTCAAATTTCCATGTGTCACAGTCTATCAAGAGCTAATAGGCATAAAAGCTAATCAACAGAATACACCCATAAATGAAAATGCGAATGCTGTTAATGTCGACGAGGGATAGAATTGAGCTCATTAACCTCCTGTTTCATCCACATCTTTTCTGAATTTGTGGAAACAATGATGTAATTATAACCAGAAAGAACAGAGGCCAATTAGAATTATAACTCCATGTGGATGACATTTAATGTTTTCACATCTTTCCATTTCTTCTGGATAATCAAAGCCACTGGCTGCCTTCCCCTCCCTCGTCCCTAACTTCTCCACTCCTGCACCAGGATGTTTGAATTGGCACTAAAGGAAGGAGTGAAGTTCTTGGGTGGGATAATTGGGAGACGTGGTCTTAAAACTGCCAACAGCTATCTTCCACTCACTTGTATGAACTTGCCTGAGAGAGAATGAAGTTAGAATATAGGGAGATGCGCAGAATGGAGAAGGAAGGGGAGAAAGAAAGAGCCAGTCTTAGTTGCAGTTGCCCTAGGCATTTTCTGGGGTTGTCTAAGCTAGTTGAGTTGGGTTTCTTTCACTTGCAGCCAAGAGTCTATTTACCTTAT
The DNA here is from genome assembly GCF_057876585.1 of Rhinolophus sinicus. Taxonomy (NCBI): domain Eukaryota; kingdom Metazoa; phylum Chordata; class Mammalia; order Chiroptera; family Rhinolophidae; genus Rhinolophus; species Rhinolophus sinicus. The sequence continues at coordinate 37,336,470 of NC_142505.1, forward strand.
TCACTCCAAACACCTCAACCATCAGCTTTCTATGGGCTGTTTGAGGTTCATACCCTCTGATCTAGGGAGATTCTATTCCATGAGGGTGTCCCCACCCATTCTATCCTGGGAAATCTCCCTCCCTTCCAAGCTCCACCTCTACTAACCATGTGTTTTCAGGGACTGCAAATAAATTTTAATACTCCCTTTGTTGAAATAGTTCTACTTTCTAAGTCAACCTCATCTGTTTAAAAAGAATGTTTCTTTCTTTTTCTTCCTTCCTCCCTCCCTCCCTCCCTCCCTCCCTCCCTCCTTCTCTCTCTCTCTCTCTTTCTTTCTTTCTTTCCTAAAACTGTGGGCAAGACTTGGAGACAACTGTGGAATAGTAAATACAGCATTAGTAAATAAAGCTTGAATCTAGACTTTTGGGCCTGGCTGTGTGACCTTGAGCAAGTTTCTTGAAAGTTTTTTAATTTGTCCTCATCTGTTAAATGAAATGGCTATGTGCAAGCATCTAGTACAGTGCCTGGTACACACTGCCTGCTCAGTAAATGTTTGTTAAATGAATAATTTAATGACGGAATTGAATCCTGATGTCCCTTTTTGAGTCTACTGTATGGACAATGAGTTCCCTTTGGTCTTTAGAGATCTACTCCATTCTTAGTCCTCTGAGACCAGAAGTCATACCCCTTCTCTCAGTTTGTTCAAATGCCAAAGCCCTAGGAGAGCACTTGATTGGTGGAGCTTCCGTCACATGCCGCATGGAGCAGTGAGTAGAAGTTTTTGTTGGAAGGATCTTCTAGGGACACTTATAGCTTCCTTAGTGAGAGGGCTGACTCCTGGGTTAACTAATTAATTCATGCTCACGAACTACTAATAGGGTGAATACAAAGGACAATTTACCATAAAATTATCACAATATACTTCAAAATAAGCTATATTCATGGAGTCGATTATTTTGGGTTGTTTTATGTCTTTTTCATACTCCTTTTGGAGAATAATCAGATTTGACTACAGGAACTCAACAGCTTTGCCATCAACCACAAACATTTATGAAATTCCTCACTAGGGTGGAAGAGCTGGGGATGTAAAGAGGTGGCAGGTCTGGATCTTAATCATGGATACCTTGGCCATTCCAAAGACTATTTTACTGCAGTAGGTTCATGTATAAATCTACAAATATGTATAAATCAACAAAGAACTTCTAAAATGTTTTAGGGTCTAGATTGGGAGTGCAGAGGACCATTTTATTTTATGGAAAGGGATTTTTTTTTTCCAGTTTTATTGCAATATAAAATTGACATGTAACATTGTATTAGTTTAGGGTATGCAACATAATGATTTGATATATGTATTTATTGCAAAACAATTACTGGAAAGAGATTTTAAAACAGTTCACAATCTTGGTAACTTTCCTTTTCTGTTCTGTAATCAGATTCTCTGTCTTCTTGACTCTCACATACTAAATGTTTACTTCCTCTGATTATACATTTATACATGGATTCTTATCCCACACTGTGGAAGATCACAACAAGATTACATTCAGATGCTAATCTACCTTGTTACCTGTTCCCCGATGCCATGGCCCACTCATTCACATTCAGGTTCTGCTCACCCCGAGGCCCCCACACATCCAGTTTTGCACAGATGCAGCTGGAACCCCGGGAGGATGCTGCAAGTAGTTTTCTGGCTAAGACCCACTCCTAAACTTGGCCTGCTCCCACTGCTCATTGTTTAATTCTACAGGAGCATTGTTCAAGGGTCTTTTGTGAACCAGAAGTGTGGATTTGCTCCTGATGTCTACGTAAACACTCTCCCCTGAATGAGGCTCAAGTGTAAGGTATCCCTACTGCAGAAAGCATCCTGCAGAAAACTCCCGCATTCCGGCTCACACTGCCTTGCAAGCCAGAAGAAAGGAGCAAAGTGTTTCTGATTCCTGGCAAAAACAGAGCCGAATCTCATCTGAGGGATACTTTTTTTTTTTTTTTTTTTTTAACTAACTGTGGTTTTTTGAATATTTATTTTCAACAATCAGCTACTGCCAGGGGCTCCTAAGCCCCCTGACCTGATCGTCAAGCAGAGTCAGTACAGTATCTTGATGTCCCTTTACTTCCCACGTGCTCCAAAGTAGTCTGATACTCGCTGTACCAGGTGGTATAGTGGCTCCTGCTGGGCCACTCCTGGTCCTGTGCTTATTATCTGGAGTTTCAAGCCTAGTGATCAGCAGGGGAGAGTCCTTCCAGAGCAAGTCGCATTGGCTTTGACCCAGAGGCAGTCTGAATGAACATAGTGACTTCAATGGAAGAAGGGAATTCCAGATTAGATCATTTGTAGAGAAAGTTAAAGCAAAAAAGGATAAACATATTTTGAATACTGTTCAGTCCCTATCTCAACTAGGTTAAAAAATTAGTTATACACAAAAAAGGATCTGAAAATATTTACATTAAAATGTTGACAAAGGTTTTCTCTTAATGATGGGATTACAGCTGATTGTTCCTCTTTATATCCTTTTGTATTGTACCAGTCGGTAGGTATTACCTTTTCCTTTTGAAATTGTTTTTAAATCACAAAAATAATACAGGCTCACTGTAAAATCTTTCAGTCACACAGAAAAATACTTATAAAAAGTGAAAGTGCCACTTTACCCTAAAGGTCAATATTAGTCTCCTCCCAGGTTTATAACCATTAATAAAAGTTTACTGTGTGTGTGTGTGTGTGTGTGTATTTATATTTATATATTTAAATAAAAATACACATATTTAAACATATGATCAGTTTTTTTTTATCTTAACACTATGTATTAAAGACTTCAATGTCAGCTCTGCCTCATTCTTTTAAATTTCTGTTTAGTATTTTGTGGAATTAACGTATTGTAATTTGACTAAATGTTCTCATTACTGAATACTTAGGTCATTTCAAATGTTCTGAAATTACAAAATATACTGCATTCAAATTGTTGTATGTATTTTCCTGTATACACGTGTATTTTTAAAAAACTGTTTTTTAAATTTATTTTTTAAGTGTGTTTTTCCAGGACCCATCAGCTCCAAGTCAAGTAGTTGTTTTAATCTAGTTGTGGAGGGCGCAGCTCACACTGGCCCATGTGGGGCTCGAACTAGCAACCCTGGTGTTACGAGCTTCACACTCTAACCAACTGAACTAACTGGATGCCCCCACATGTGTATTTCTTTAAGATCAATTTAGAGAAGTAGATTTATAGGCCAGAGATATACCCACTTAAATTCTGGATAGAATTTGCTAAACTTGCCTTACAAAAGCCTTTACCAATTTATTTTCTGCTCAACAAGAAAATAGAGCGCTCATTCTTCTATAGCTTTGCCAGTCATGGATATTACTGGATGTTTACATTCTGCCCCCCCAATTATATTATGTTGTTTTAATTCACATTTCTCTGATTACTAGCAAGGACAGTATCTTTTCATACCTTTATCGGACATTTAAGTCTCTTCTGTAAATTACATGTTTATTATCTGTGGGGGAGAAAAAATAATTTCTCTTCTACCTTTCTAAGTTCTTCTGGCTGGATTAATAATCAAATTAACATTAGACAGATTAACAGAAAACGACCATTTATTATACACGTACATATGGGAGTTCTATAAGAACATGAGTCCTAAGGACAGAAGGCGCGATTAAGGCTTATACACCATCTTGAGCTAAGGAGAAGAGGGTAGGGATGTGACTTGGGACTTCAAAGGGCAGGAAGGCAATTCACATGGAGATGGAAAAAGCAAATGTTTGGTAGATAAATGTTTGCTGGGCCTTCTTTAACAATGCAGAGAGGACTTGGATCAAACAGGCCTTGCTAGGTTCCTCTTTATAACGTTTAGTTCATAATAAACTACAGTTATCTATGATGATAGCACCTTCTTGAGGCAGACCCTCTATCTAAATTCTTGTAGGCAGGTAGGAGGAAGTTCAAAGTTTCCAAGTCTTTCGTTTCTTAAATATAATCAGCTTAAAATAATCAATATCCCAAAAGGCGTATTTTGGGGTGGCAAACTCTGCTTCCTCTCATTCTGTTTACAATTTGTCATTGTCTGTTCTTTATTGATAATATATTCTGTGTATTAGTGATTCGGCTGCGTAAATGCATTTCAAATATATATATTCTCAATTTATCACTTGTCTTTTAATCGTGTGTGTGTGTGTGTGTGTGTGGTTAGTTGCATAGAAGGTTTTAAATTTTATGCAATAAAAACAGTCAAAATTTTCCTTCATGGTTTCTGGGTTTCATTTCATGCTTAGAAAAATTTTCCATTATAAAACTGAGTTTGTGTAATATTTTCCTCTAATACTTATTGTTTCTTTTTTTTTTTTTAAAGGGGAACAGGACTTTATTGGGGAGCAGTGTGTACTTTCAGGACTTTTTTCCAAGTCAAGTTGTTGTCCTTTCAATCTTAGTTGTGGAGGGTGCCGTTCAGCTTCAAGTTGTTGTCCTTTCAGTCTTAGTTGTGGAGGGCGCAGCTCAGCTCCAGGTCCAGTTGCTGTTGCTAGTTGCAGGGGGCGCAGCCCACCATCCCTTGTGGGAGTCGAACCAGCAACCTTGTGGTTGAGAGGATGCGCTCTAACCAACTGAGCCATCTGGGAGCTCAGCGGCAGCTCAGCTCAAGGTGCCGTGTTCAATCTTAGTTGCAGGGGGCGGAGCCCACCATGCTTTGCGGGACTTGAGGCATTGAACTGGCAACCCTGTGATTGAGAGCCCACTGTCCCATGTGGGAATCGAACTGGCAGCCTTTGGAGTTAGGAGCACGGAGCTCCAACCACCTGAGCCACCGGGCTTGCCCAATACTTATTGCTTTTTATATTGTACTCTTAAATGTCTGGAATTTTTATTTGTATATGGTGTGAGATAGGATATAACTTAATTTGTAAATATTTAGTTGCCCAATACTATGCACTCAATATACATTACAATTCACTGATTTGAAAACGCCATCTTTATCATAAACTAAATATTTTCAGATATACACAGAGTCTGTTTTGGGGCTTTTATATTCATTCCATTTATCTGTCTATTCCTGCAGTGATACCATATTGTGTAAATAACTGTTGCCTTTTACTATGATTTGTTATCTGATAAGACAATTCTTCTTCTCATTATGGATCATTTTTTAAAAATGTTCTTTGTTGTGCTCATGTATTTTCAATTCAAACAATCCTGAGAATCAGATAAGCTTGAAGATGATGATATAATCATTCCAATAGATGTCAGAAAAACATTTCATGAAATTGAACATCCACAATATGGAATATTATGCAGTTATTTAAAAAAGATTAAAAAAGAGAGAAAGAAAGAAGGAAAGAAAGAAAGAAAGAGCTATTTGTATCTGAATGGAAAGATTGCCAACACAAATGAACAAAGCAATAGAACAATGCCTATCTTATGAATCTCTTGAAGTGAAAAAATAAAAGTTATTTACATATACATCTGTGTATGAAAATATATATACATATGAATTCAAAAACAGGTCTGGATAGATACACATTTAACTGTCATGTTTTTTTTCTGGGGAGGGCAATAGGAGTGTACTGGATACTATGGGGTGTTATCCAGATGCCTCTTTAGGAAGGACCACAGCTCTTCACCAGATGCCAGGAATGTCTGCTGACAGTTTATGCAGAGTGCACGGCCAGGCATTGCCTTCAACTACACGTTTTTTCCAAGTTTTCAACTGCTGCTTTTCCAAGTTTAAGACCCTTCTTAGGGACAGATTGCGGTCAATGACTGGTTTTATGCAGGACAAACACATACCACCTTTGCCTCAATTTGGGACAGTTCTGTAAGGCCATACTAGCTTCAGAACTCCATAAGGGATTGCTGCAGCCTCTGTGGCAATTGCAACTGCTTTGCAACTTAACTTCTCTCTACATGCATAATCTTGCTCTTTTCAATCCCTTGCAAGTGTTGTTTCTGAGAATACTTCCCAATAAACCATCTGCACACAAATTTGTCTCAGAGTCTATTTCCTGGGGTACCAGGCCTACAATGGGCAATAAATTATTGGGTGGTTGAGGAAAGGTGGGTGGGTTTTTCACATTTTGCTCTCTTATGTAAACTTGAATAATTTATTTATAAGAATCTATTGTATAATTTTAAATGTGTGTTTGAATATTACCATTAAGTAGAAAATATAACAACAATATTGAGCTAACTTTTAAAAAAGAAATTCTAACGCCCTGAACATCTTTCCCATTTCCCACCCAGTAGTCTCACTACCGTAGCATGTCATTTCATTTTTACCTACTTCCCTGAGTGGGGATCACACACAGTCATATTTTTGCCTAGCTTGTTGTGTAGGAAAGAACCATATAGTGATGCAAAGATTTCTCAAAGAGGTGGGGTTTTCAGCACTCTATAAAGATAAAAAGGCAAGGCAGAGTTTAACCAGAGGGGCATTCAGAGAACTCTGAGTGCCTTTGTCTCAGCCTTGGGTCCAGAGCAGGTGAGTTAGTTGTATTCCTTGAAAAAGGAAATTTCTGGAGGAAGTTTGCTTAATATCATGTGGCCTCTGAGCCAAAGCACCAAGACTCCAACCTAGGGTTCGAAGCTCCAGATTCCTAGTGCAGTGTTCTTTCCACCAAAGAAAGTCACCATTTTCTGGCTGCTTGCTTTTTATTTTTCACTTGGTGCAAGGCCCACAGTTACCCAGTGGTAGGAAGGCTCATGTGTGGCTTGGGTGGTAAGGAGTGAGGCTCTCTCAAGTTCCTTTTTGGTGTTTTGCTGTTTTGATATAAAAGAACCCAACTGCTTCTGCTTGCTGCACCCAGCCTAGTCTATGGGGTAGGGTAGAGTGGGGATGAGGAGGGGGAAGGGGAAAGGGAGGGCCTCAAAAGAGGCTAGAACCTCTGGAAATCTGGTGGCTGGTGGTGGCCACTCAGGATAGAGGGTCGGCATTGGCTTTGCTGGGCTGGCCATCAGGCTGCCTCCTTGTGGCTTCCCAAACTAGGTCACAGGTGATCTATGCTGCTGGAGGCCTGGGGAGATGGCGAGTGCTCTGTTGACTCCAACACTGTGGCCATGAATGGGAGAATGGACTTCCCGAAAAAGAAGCTCGCCCACCAGTGACCCACTCACCCTTGGGGAGTCCGGGGTGGTGGGGTATGGCTTCCCCAGGGTACTCGACACTTCCACAGGAGCTGTTACTGAACGTGGAAGCCAGGTAGCGCCGGTAGAAGTCTTGGATGGCCACAAACAAGCTGCTGGAGGGGATGGCTGCCATGCTTGTGGGCTGGCGGAAACCTCAGAGGCAACCCCTTGCGGTCTACTATGCGCAATCTTGGGTAGCTGGGATGGGGCACTATGTCATGGAGCCCATTTGCAGAGGAGACCATGGGAGGCCACTCCACGACCAAGACACACGGTCAAAAGTCGCCATTTGCTAAAAACTTTAATGTATTATTCTCTGATTAGGATAGTCCTCCCTATGAGCACAGCGGGCTTCTATTCTCTGACAAGGGCAGAGGAAATCTTGTCCTTGGAGGGGAAGGGAATAGGGAAACCTGTTTACAGCTATGCTAGTCTGTGGTCACCCTGAGGAAGTTGCTGTGGTCTTCCGTTGCTCAGGAGGCCCTTCCTCCCCCAACTTTTCTCCAGAGTTCTATTTTCAAGTTTCTCTGGGGACTGGTCTCCAGAAGCTGTAGGGAAACACTGTCACATTAGTTATTCTCACACACATCAATGAAACTCCCCATTTAGGAGTCTGGATCTGAGGTTGGCCAATGAACAATTAACCACAAGTTGGGTGGTTGGAAACTTCCCTCAAAAATGAGGAACTTAAAAATTGAAGAGTCTGTGCTTGTTGATACAACTGTGCTTTATTCTGCTCCAAACAAACCTCACTGGAACCCTAAGTGTAGAAAATAACAAATGTTAATGAGGATGCAGAGAAATTTGAAGCTTTGCACATTATTGGTGGGAATGTAAGATGTTAACAGCCACTTCTGAGTATATACCCAAAAGAACTGAAAGCAGGATCTGGAAGAAATATTTTCATATCCATGTTTATAGCAGCATTATTCACAATAGCTAAAACACGGAAGCAAACCAGTCAGTGTCCATTCGTACAATGGACTATTCTTCAGCCTTGAAAAGGAAGAAGTCCTGTCACATGCTATAGCATGGATAAACTTTGAGGACATCATGCCATGTGAAACAAGCTAGTCAAAAAAGGACAAATACTGTATGATTTCACTTATATGAAGTATCTAAAATAGTTGAACTCATAAACAAAAAGTTGAATGATGGTTGCGGGAGTGGTGATAGAATGGAGCGTTGTTTAAAGTTTCGGTTTTGAAAGATGAAAAAGTTCTGCAGATTGGTTGCACAACGTGAATATACTTAACACTACTGAAATGTACACTTAAAAATGGATAAGATGGTAAATTTTATGTAACGTGTAATTTAAAATTAAAAAATATAAAACACTAAATGAACAGGTCAAAAAGCAAATCAGATATAACTGAAGACTGAATTAATAAACTAGAAGATAAATCTGCAGAAATTATTCAGACGGCAATACAGAGAAACAAAGATAAACAAGAATGATTCAGTGAGAAGTTCTAACATATAAACAACTGGATTTGAGAAGAAAAGAATAAAGAAAATGGAAAAGAGATATTCAAAGACAAAATGCCTGAGAAATTTCCAGAATCCATGAAAAATATGAGTCCTCTGATTCAGAAATCAGAATGAATCTCAAAAATAAAAATAAGTAAAAATTTAAAAATAAATCCACACCTATAATCGTTTTAGGAAAGCTACAGAAGATTAAAGACAGGGAGACTGTATTAAAAGCATCCAGAGAACAACCTAAATGAGTAACTAACTACTGAAAGCAGTAGGTGAATGGGTAAATAATAGTGGCACATCAATATAATGCATACACTGTACATCAACACATGGAATATTTAGTGATAAAAAGAAATGAGCTACCAACTCATGAAGAGATATGGAAGAAACTTAAATGCATACTAGTAAGTGAAAGAAGCAATCTGAAAAGGCTACATACTGTATGATTCCAAGTATATGACATTTTAGAAAAATGTGAAAAAATTCTGCAAAACTTTGGAGATGGTAAAAAGATCAGTAGTTAGCAGGGGTTATTGGGAAGGGAGGGATGACTAGGTGGAACCCAGGATTTTTAGGGCAGTGAAACTATTCTGTGTGATACTATAATGGTAGATACATAGCATTATACATTTGTTCAAACCCATAGAATGTACAAGATCAAGAGTGAACTCTGATGCAAACTATGGACTTTGAGTGATAATGATGTGTTAATGTAGGTTCATCAATTGTAACAAATGTACCACTCTGGTGAAGGATATTGACAGTGAGAGAAGCTGTGTGTTTATAGGGTTCAGGGGGTAAATAGGAACCCTCTGTAATTTCCAATCAATTTTGCTGTGAATCTAAAACTACTCTAAAAATTAGATTTCTCGCCTTTTCCAGCTTGTAGAGGCTGCCTGCATTCCTTGGCTCATGGCCCCCTTCAAGCTTCAAAGGCAGCAATGGTAAGTCGAGTTCTTCTCACACAGCATCATTCTGATGTTTCTTCTATCTCCTTCTCTGACTCCGACTGAATCTCTCTTCTGCCTCCGTCATCCACTTTTAAGGACCCTTGTGATTACATTGGGCCCACCTGAATGAATAACCCCGAATCTTCCTGTCTTTAGGTCAGTTCTATTAGTCACCTTAATTCCATCTACAATCTTAATTCTCCTTTGCTGTGTAATCTAATACATTCACAGGTTCTGGGGATTAGGACAGGGATATTTTTGGAGGGGCTGTTATTCTGCCTACCACAGAAGGTAAGGAACTCCCCTTGAACATGCAGCATCAGCAGCAGAGCTTGGATTTGAACTCTGGCTGTCTGGTTCCAAGACTGACATTTTTAATCGCTATGTTATGCTTCCTCTACAAATGTACTAAGTCATAGGGTTGGGATAGCTTATTATGACTGGCATAAAACATCCCTCCAGCCTCCTTCTTCCACTGATTTCAAAAGGTATAGTGAAATTCTCTATTACAGTTTGGCTTCCCACAGTATGCTATTGTGTCTCAATCTGGAGCTAGCTGGCTTGGGTTCAAATTCCAGCTAGGCCACTTACTTGCTATATTATTTGGGCAGGTTATTAAAGTTCTCTGTGCCTCAGTTTCCAGAATGTAATATGAGGAAATAACAGTATTTATTCCATAAGGATTTTTAATAATTGAAATGTTCATAGCAAGTGTTATGTGTTAGCCAGGATTATTATTATTTCTGTATATTCCTAAGGGATCACCTGGCCCGGTTGGCTTATCTTTCATCTGTGGTCACCAAATGAAGCCATCACATAGGGACAGCCTGCCACAAAGAACACAAATTTTAATAGAAGACAAATGGCCTGTTACAGTGACCACCAGCACGAGTATAAAGATTCATGGCAAATTTTTCTCAGAGTAAGTACCAGAATGAACTTGATTTCTTAAAAAAAAAAAAAAAAATCTGTTAACTTGTATAGCATTTTTGGAAGAACAACTGACATCTTTCCAGCTTTGGTGCTTTGTCATCTTTTTAAACATTTTAAATAGACTATTTTGCAGAACAGTTTTAGACTCATGTAAAAATTGAGGCGATAGTACAGAGAGTTCCCGCACACTCCACTCAAATTTCCTTTATTAGTAGTATCTTAGGTTAGTATGGTACATTTGTTCCAATTAATGAACCAATATTGCTAAATAATAATTAACTAAAGTCCATGCTTTATCCAGATTTCCTTAATTTTTACTTAATGTCCTTTTTCTGATCCAGAATCCCATTAAGGATTACAATGAATTGTTACATCTCCTTCGGCTCTTCTTGGCTGTGAGAATTTCTCAGACTTTCCTTGGTTTTGATGACACTGACAATTGTGAGAACCAGTCCCTTTTATACAATGTTCTTCTATTGGAATTTATCTGATGTTTTTCTCATGGTTAGACATTATAGGCATTATAGGTTTTTTGGAGAAAGGCCATAAAGTTCCATATTCATCACATCATATCAAGGTGCACACTTATCAACATGAGTTATCACTGTTGATACTGACTTGATCAGCTGGCTGAGGTCGTCAGGTTTCTCTACCTGACTTTTTCTCGCACACACTAAGGGCTCAGTAAATACTTGCTGAATAGACTCACTCCACCTGAAAAAAAAAAGTTACTCTTTCTCCTTCTTTCCATACTGTACTCTTTCGAAGGCAGTCATTGTTCCCAACACACACTTAAGGCATGGGGAGTTATGCTCCAGCTCCTTAAGGAGTGTACTAGTTTCCTAGGGTTGTATAACAAAGTACCACAAACTGGGCGGTTTAAAATAACAGAAATTTATTCTCTCACAGGTCTGGAGGCAAGAAGTGTGCAATCAAGGTGTCAGCAGGCCTATGTTCTCTCTGAAGCTTCTAGGGAAGGATTTGATCCATGCCTCTGGTGCTGCCTTGGCCTTCCTTGGTTTGTAGATGCATCACTCCAATGACTGCATCCATTGGCACAAAGTGTTCTCCTTCTGTTGTCTTCGTCAACGGCCTTCTCCTCTTTTTATAAGAACACCAATTATGTTGGGTTGGGGCCCACCCTAATGACCTTACCTTGATTCCATCTGCAAAGACCCTTTTTCCAAATAAGGTCACGACTACCAGTGTCTGGAACTTTAACATGAATTATTTGGAATTCATCTGCAGAAGAAATGTATTTCTCTCCCCTATTTATTCATGTATTTGTTTATTCATTTACCCGTTTATTTAATATCAGTTTGAACTACCACTTTGCTATCCAGAAGTTGTTTTGGGATTTTCTGCATAGACAATCATATCATCTGTAATTTCTTCCCAATCTGCATACTTTTTACTTACTTTTCTTGTCTTATTGTGGTAGCTAGGACTCCTAGTACAATGTTGAACAAGAGTGGTGAAAAGCCATGCGAGAGAAGACATCCTTGCTTTGATCCCAATTTTAGGGGGAAAGCATCCAGTTTCTCACTAGTAAGTATGATGTTAGCTGTAGGGTTTTTTTGCCCATTTGGACAATCTCTGTCTTTTAGTCTGTGTATTTATTTACACCATTCACATTTTAAAACTATTTTTAAAACATACTTATTTTTTAGAGCAGTTTTAGGCTTACAGCAATATTGAGCAGAAAATGCAGAGTTCCTGGATATTTTCTCCCAGTTTGAGGCTTGTCTTCTCATTCTCATGAGACAATTCACATTTAAAGTGATTAATGATATTACTAGATTAATGGCTACCACATTTGTAACTGCTTTCTACTTGCTGTACTTGTTCTTTATTTCTTTTCTCCCCCTTCTGTCTTCTGTGGTTTTAATTGAGCAATTTATATGATTCCATTTTACACTGATGTCTTTTTGAAGAAAAGTTTTGCTTTTATTGGTTACATTAGTGGTTCTCAGCTGACAGTGATTTTGCTTCCTTGGTGACATCTGGTAATGTCTGGAGACATTTGCGGTTTTCATGACTGTGGGCGTATTACTGGTATCTAGTAGGTAGAGGCCAGTGATGCTGCTAAACATCCTATGATGCATAGTACTGTCTCCTCCAGCAAAGAATTATCTGACCCAAAATGTCAATTAGTGCTGCTATTGGCAAACACTGAATTAGATATAAAGAACCAATGTATATTTGTCAGGAAAGGCTGGGTTAAGGTTATAAAAAAGATCGCCCAAATCTTACTGATTTGGAGCTACTCAATTCAAGGATGCAATCTTACCAATGCACCTGGAAGTAGGGGAACTAAAAGTATTTGATGAAGAGCATTAATGGCTGCCATACAATAAAACAGTATTTTTCCTATGATTTCCCAAGAAGCTCAGAACTAAGTTTTATATGCAATAGCAATAGCTTTAGTGTTAGTTCAGGTCTTCCAATAAGTCGGTGCCAAGACAGGGATACACCCCAAGAGAATTACGGGGAAAAGACATGGGAGGGAAAATGGATAGGATGCTGAAGGAGGTTGTGAGAGCATCAGGCCGTGATGTAGGTCTAACCTGTGTGGAGAAGAAAGGAGGAAGGAAGTTTAGACAGGAAGTCTCGAGTGCAGTGCAGTTCAAAGAAAGTTCTGGCTGTGCCAAGAAGGAGTCTTTGAGCCAAAGTTGCCTGTCAGAGGAGCTCCACATCTCCTGGGTACAGGCTGCCCTAGTGTCCCTGCTGTGCTCAGCCGTCAATTGTGAGCAGCCTGTGGGAAGTCGTGATGGTCAAACACTCCTGCAGATGGAGATCTGAGAGGCACATTCTCGTGGCCACTCCAGCTACCCCCTGTTCTGCTTTTCCACACAGGGCAGCTGATCTCTGGGTTGCAACTGGTACTTGTCCTCTCTTCCTTCACTTTTTACTCTGATTGTCCCTCATCTAATTGTCCCTCACCTCTGCAGGCTGTAGCCTACCTGGTGGTTTGACCCTTGGTAATCATACCCGTCTCAGGCTGGGGTTGCTACACATGACCATTTATAGTTAAGAGGCAAGGGAGTACCAGGGGGCACTGAACTGGATCACCTGGGTTTCACGTGTGTTCCCCTTGTCCATTGCATAAAAGCAGCTCTACCTCCTTCTGCTGATCAGGGTCAATTACCCTTGCTGCCTCTCATTGACAGGACCCTGGCGAGGAGCTGTAGCTTGCAGTTCAATGGGACCCTTATTGTGTCCCCTGGCAGGAGTGCAGTCCCTTTCAGGACCAGAATTTCCAACCTTGCAGAGCCCAGAGCTGCAGGCATGGGAAGCACAAAAGTGGGTCTTGGGAGTGACAGTAAATGGGCCACTCCTGTCTGCCCTTTGGTTCCAAGTCCCAGGTTGTCTTTCTGGTCTACTGTAGACCACCTTCTTCTCTGGCTTAGTTGACTTATTTTCTCTTGGCAATCTGTACCCAGCGCACTTTGCAGCTCCCCTGCCTTGTCTCTTATAACTCAGTCTCCCACTTGGATTAGTTTTGCCTCCTCCCATTGCCTCTAAGTCCCTGAGGGCCTTCCCAGAGGGGGAAGCCTCATTGATTCTTCAGGGCCATGGCTGGGCTAAGAAGAGCTGGGGAAACTCAGACCAGCACCTGCCCAAGATCTTACCTAGGTCTAGTGTTACCAAATGGATCCACAGGTTTTGTCCAGACAAAATGTCATGAGACAATACACATCACAAGAATAGGGCAGGGGCAGACAGGTGGCTCAGTTGGTTAGAGCGCGAGCTCTGGGCAACGGGGCAGCTGGTTCAATTCCCACACGGGCCAGCGAGCTGTACCCTCCGCAACTAGAGTGAAGTCAATGAGCTGCCACTCAGCTCCCAGGTGGCCAGATGGCTCAGTTGGTTGGAGCACAGGCTCACAACCACAAGGTAACCGGTTCGACTCCTCGACTCCTGCAAGGGAAAGTGGGCTGCGCCCCCTGCAACTAACAATGGCAACTGGACCTGGAGCTGAGCTGCGTCCTCCACAACTAAGATTGAAAGGACAACAACTTGACTTGGAAAAGTCCTGGAAGTACACACTGTTCCCCAATAAAGTCCTGTTCCCCTTGCCCAATAAAATCTTAAAAAAAAAAAAAAAGAATAGGGCAGACTTTTGGAGGAGGGACACTCATTGATGAGTTTATCTCTCTGTCTAATCTTGCTATGCTAATGCTTTGGTTAGAGTGTGGTTTTTTGATAGGATATATTGAGAGCCCTGCCAGGGCTGGTTGTTTCATTTGTTGTTTGTTTTGAATGGTTAATTATTCATAGCGTTCAAAATCCACACGGCATAAAATAGTAGTCAATGAAATGTCTTCCTCCTACCTCAATTTTCCAGCCACCCCAGATCCCCTTATTAGGCGCAACAAATGTTTTCAATTCTTCCAGATATCATAACACATACATTAAAATTTTTTACCCAGGTGGTAACATACGATACACATGGTTCTGAACCTTTTGTGTATGGTTTTAAAACATCTAACAGTGGGGCTGGCCGGTTGGCTCAGTTGGTTGGAGCGTGATGCTGATACCACCAAGGTTGCCGATGCGATGCCCGCGTGGGCCACTGTGAGCTGCGCCCTCCTTAAAAACAAACAAACAAACAAACAAACAAACAAACAAAAATCTAACAGTGTATCTTAGAGATCATTTCAAATCAGTACCTGAAGAGATTCATCATTCTATTTTTACTGGTCTGCTGTGCATATACATGTGCGTGCGTGTGAATGTACCGTCATTTATTGAACCCGTCTACCAACTGATCGACATTTAGTAATTTTCTAATTGTTTGAAATTACATTATTGTGGTGAATAAGTGTATCTCCAGGTATGTGACAACATCTGTAAAATAATTTCCTAGTGGTACAATCGCTGGGTCAAAGCGTATTTACATTTGTCATTTGAGAGACAATTGTCAAATCAACTTCCATATAGATTGTACAAGTTAGCCTTCTGCCCTCAACGTCTCTGTTTCCCCAGAGTTTTGCCAACACAAGGCATTAACAAACCTTTTAATCTTTTCCAATATGAATGGATCAGACTAGTATCTCAATGTTATTTTAATTTGTATGAATATTAGCCATATGAAATCGTTTGTTTTTTAGGTAGAAGTAATTGTCGAATATCAGCAATTTTATGTGGTTTTATTCCTCTCACTGTGAGACTGAAAAAAATTTAATTTTAAGAGTCTTTTATCTATAACTTTCTTTTCACAGCTTTTGTTGTTTTTTAATTTGGGGGTTGGTCTTTATTGATTTATAGGAGCTGTTTCGTAGTAGAGAAATTAAGCTCTTATTCTGTTGTATGAATTGAAAATGTTTTCCCAGTTGTTATTTGTCTTCTGAATTTGCTTATAGCAGTTTTTACAATCAAGTATTTTTAAAAACTTTATTTAGTTGAATTTATCAGTCTTTTATTTTGTGGCTTTTGAATTTAGGCTATAGTTAGAAATGCCCTTTTTTTCCTCTTCAAAGTTATATGGGAATTTTGTTGTCATTTCTTCTCATACTGTGGCAGGTATAGTGGATGAAGTCAGGTCTGCTGTCAGTCATTTCAGGAATGGGCTGCTCTGGGACTGAAAACCTCAGCAGCAAGGGATCTGCCTCTCTTCATTTAAACTCTATGGACTTCAGGATATTGACGGGGTAGGTTCTGGGTATGTGGGATTAATATGATCCTCTGCATAAGGGTGGGTTGGGGGCCAAGATTTATGGGAACCAGATAAGAAACATCAGTGGGTATGTCTGATGGGACAAAGGAAGCCCTTAGGCTCAGTTAGCCACGAAAGAATCAGTAGGTCTTAACCAGGCCTAATTTCCAAGCTCTTGTGTTTGTTCTAAATTAACCAGAACAAGCTGCTTCAGCCCAGTTCGGAGCACTAGCAGAGACCAAATGATAGGAGCCCTGGGATTTGCACATACAATTGTCTTGCAGGCCCATGAAGCTCACCCTCCAGAGCTGTGACGTGGCATCACTCCAAGGGTCTGCTCCATCACATTCTTTCCTTTCTTCTTGTTTGGGAGTTTCAGAGGTGCCTGTCCCATCATCTCCTCTTTCCCTTCAAAGGAAATGCATGTCACACCTTGTCCTATACTGGGCACTGAGGGTAGAGAAAATGCAGCAGAGTCTGATGGGGTTCTGCCTCCAGGAGCTCACTGCTACGAGAGGGCATCTCCTCTGGGGTCCCCAGAGCAGCCCCTTTCCCTCTCAAATTCTTCAGGACTCTTATTGTAAAGTCCTGGGCTTTTGTTTCTTTTCTTTTTTCTTTTTTTAATTGAGGAATATTTTACATACAGTAAAATGCAAAAATCTTAAAAGAGTTTTCTGACTTTTGATAATGCATACACCCTTGTCATCCAAAGGCCAATCAAGATCTGGAATGTTTCAGTCACTACAGAAAATTCCCTGGTGACACTTTCCATCCAGTTACTGTTCCCTGCCGCCAATCCATTGGTCTGCTTTCTATCACCTTAGCTTAGTGTTGCCTGTTATAGAACTTTAAACAATGGAACTCTTTTTGTACTAGCTTCTTTCACTTAGAATAATATTTTTGAGATTCATTCATGTTGTTACCTACTAGTTCATTCCTTTTTATTGTTGACTGGGAGATGTAAGTTCATTGTAGTGGGCTCCTGGAGGCAGAATACCATCTGAATAGTTGAGAAGTCATATCACAATTTGTTTATCCACTAGTCTGCCAATGGACATTTGAGTTGTTTCTAGTTTGGGGTTATTACAAATAAAGTTGCTATCAGCATCTGTGTGCAATATATGAGGACATATATTTTATTTCTCTTGGGTAGTACCTAGCAGTAGATTTGCTAGGTCTACATTTAGGTATATGTTCAACTTTATTAAAACACACACACACAACCAACCAAACTGTATTCCAAAATGATTATGCCATTTTACAGTACCACTAGCCGTGTATATGAGTTCCAGTTGCTCCACATTTTTACAAATGTTTGGTGGTGCCAGTCTTTTTAATTTTAGCCATTTTAATGGCTATATAGTGGTAAGTCATTGTCATCATGTTGCGTTTTTAACTTAACGCATCTTGGAGATTTTTCCATATCAGCATATGTGCTTCATTAACTTTAATGGCTATGCAATCTTTCACCAGATGGAAACATCACAATTTAACTATTCCTCTGATGATGGACAGTAGGTTGTTTCTATCT
Source organism: Rhinolophus sinicus (assembly GCF_057876585.1). Lineage (NCBI taxonomy): Eukaryota > Metazoa > Chordata > Mammalia > Chiroptera > Rhinolophidae > Rhinolophus > Rhinolophus sinicus. Next base: position 37,354,115 of record NC_142505.1, read on the forward strand.
TTGACAGTGCTGCCACACCTTGTTCATGAGTCTTTGTGCAAATGTGCAAGTATATCTTTAGGATAAGCTCCTAGAAGTAGAATTGCTGAGTCAAAGGATATGTGCGTTTTAAAATTTTGATTGATACTGACTATTCAGGTAACAGGTCAAATTAGCTGTCATCGGAGGAAATGGGGCTCCCAGAGCTACGTCCTGCCTGGTCCTCCCATGCCACACATCCCAGCATTCCACAGCATTCACCACTTTTTGACATTTGACTTGACTTGCTGATATCGGTCTCAAGATGTCTCTTATTGGCACAATCTTCTAAAATTACATTTTATTCTATAGAATGGATGTACCATAATCTGCATAGTCATCTCCCTATTGTTGGATCTTTATTGACGTTGCTCCAATAGGCAGCTATGCAGATAATCTTGCAAAGAGCATTTTGGTGAACAGGTGAATTTGCAGTTTTGTGCAAACAGTTGCCTAAGCAAATAATAATAGCTAACATTTACAGAGCCAGGCGTTGCTCTAAACCCTTGGTGATGTATTTTCTCAAAAAGCCTATGAGTTGGGTATTATTATTAGCATAATTTTATAGATGTGTAAGCTCAGGCACACAGGTAAATAATATTTCCAGGGTCCTAGAGCTGATCAGGGATGATGGGGCTGGTTAAAACTCAGTCAATCTAGCTCCAGTCAATGGTCCTGACCACTATGCTGAAATGTCTAGCTTGGAGTCCCAGATCAAGGCTTTGGTTCAAAGGGTGACCACATTTAAAAGTGAGATGCTGTCAAATTACTCTCCAAGAAGGCTGTGCCATTCTCTGGTTCCACGAGAGTGAATGTGAAGGCCCTTTTTTCTTCCAAGGAGTATGTCTTTTTCATTTCCATATCTTGGGTGTACGAGATATAGGAATGAAATACCCAGCATAAGGTCCAGCATAAAGCAGGTAGGTACCAGAGGACTGCTGACTAAAGGTTTGGATGAATGGATGAATAAAGGGGGACAGACAGGTGTGGGAAAAGGGTGTTTAGGCATAATCAGAGGGGCCACTATCCAGTGTGGTGTCTGCCTTTAAAACTCATTCATTTAACACAAGTGTGAAGTGTTCCTTATTTTTCGACTCTTTCCTCAGATAACTGCTTGGCTGCCCTCACCCCCCTTTTTTAGGCACCTTCTGAAGTCTCTCCCTCTGATAAGAGAGACCACCCTGTATAAAGCAGGCATCCCCTTTACTCTGCTTTGTTTTTCTCCTTAGCATCTATCCACTTCTGACATCAACTTACTACTTTTTGCTACTGCTGTTTTGTTTATTGTCTGTTTCCCCTGCCTCCCTTTCATGCCCCCACAATAGAAGAAAAATCTCAGATTAAAGACTTAAATGTAAGACCTGAAACCATAAAACTCCTAGAAGAAAACAAAGGAAGTAAACTCTTGGATATTGCCCTTAGCAATATCTTTTTAGATATGTCTCCTAGGGCAAGGGAAACAAGAAAAAATAAACAAATGAGACTATATAAAACTAAAACATTTTTGTACAGCAAAGGAAACCATCAACAAAATAAAAATACAACCTACTGAATGGAAGAAGATATTCACAAGTGATATATCCGATAAGGGGCTAATATCCAAGATATATAAGGAACTCGTACAACCTATCTCCAAACAAACAAACAAACAAACAAACAATCTGATTAAAAATTGGGCAGTGGACCTGAATGGTTCAGATGGCCAACAGACATATGAAAAGATGTTCAACATCACTAATCATCAGGGAAATGCAAATTAAAACCACAATGAGATACCACCTCATACCTGTCATAATGTCTTTCATCAATTCATCAACAAATAACAAGTGTTGCTGAGGATGTGGAGAAAAGGGAACGCACGTGCACTGTTGGTGGGATTGCAAATCAGTGCAGACACTATGGAAAACAGTATGGAGGTTTCTCAAAAAATTAAAAATAGAGCTGCCACATGATCTAGCAATTCCACTTCTGGGCATTTAGCTGAAGAAAATAAAAACACTAATTCAAAAAGATATATGCACCCCTATGTTTATAGCATTACTAGTAATAGCCAAGGTATGGCAGCAACCTAATTATTCATCAATAGATAAATGGATAAAGATGTGGTATGTGTACACACACACACACACACACACACACACTGAAATATTCACCAATGAAAAAAGAATGAAATCTTGCCATTTGCGACAACATGGACAGAACTAGAGGGTATTAAGTTAAGTGAAATATGTCAGACAGAAAAAGACGTATACCATATAATGTCTCTTACATGTGGAATCTAAAAAAACCAAAAATGAATGAATATGCAAAACAGAAACAGACCCATAGATATAGAGAACAAGCTGATGGTTGCTAAAGTGGAGGGAAAAGATTCATAAATACATAAATAATAAAATAAAATGAATAAATACATTAATGATAAAGTTTAACAGAGAGAATAAATAGGAGAAAGAGGATAGACTCATATACGGAAAAGAGTGAGCACAGTAGTGTCAACTCTAGAAAAATTAAATTGGAATACAATTTAATCCTAAAGAAAAAAAAATAAAGTGCACATTCCAATGAGTTCAACAGTTGTACACCCCTGCAAAACCACTGCCACAATAACAATATAGAATATTTCCATCATTCCACGAGTTCCCTTGGGCCCCTTTACAGCCCATCCTTCCCAGGCAACCACTGCTCTGCTGTCATTCCAGATTTCTACTCTAAAAACAAAACAAAACAAAAAGAATATAAATCTCACAATTGCAGGGGATTTGTCTGTTTTGTTCACTCATTTCTCCCCAGTGCCAAAGACATTTCCTGGCATTAGCAATATTTGGTGACTATGGCACCTATTCACTGTTCCAGGAGCTGGCGGTGCAGCAGTCGGCGGGACAGAGAACCCTCCCTCTGGGCCCTACATGAATCCTGCCCGCCGTTGTGAGCCGGGAGAAGCTCTCCCTCCCCTGGGCTCCAAGTCACTTGTCCCTTCTCTAAGAATACTGAAGCTGACGGCTCTCACGGGGCTCGGCCAGCCCGCCCTACAGCGCCCTCTGGCGGGCCCGCGGTTCCCTGAGGCGGGAGTCGCCGTGGGGCGAGGCTGAGCGCGGGCCCTTCCTCCCGCCGGCGCGCTGAAAACCCCGGGAGCTCCCAGGACCGATTCCTCCAGACTCTCGCTCACTTCTGCTTTTGCCCCAGAAGGGAAGGAGGAAGGACGGTTGCGGGGAGGGCGGAGCGCAAGGCGAGGCCCACGGGGAAGGGGGAATGAAGGGTTTTGCAGCCTTCTCCCACGGCGTCAGCCACAAGATATGCTTTTCTCCTCATTTTTGGACGGTCTTGCTTCCCTCCCCCCCCCCCCCCCCCCGCCCAACTCGTCTCATCTTCCGCCCTTCACCCCCCACCCTTCCCGGGGAGGCGAGGGGCTGCGAGGTCAGAAGGCGGAGGCGAGGGCTGTGCCGGTATCCTCCCTGGGACTCATGGCCCCTCGGGCCCTGTACTAGGGGTTTGAGGTCAAAGCATGCAGTACCTCTGTGTTGGGGGTCGAGCTTCTCCACGGCCCGCGGGCTCTAGGAGCATCCACCCGGGCACCGCGTGGATGGACGCCAGTCTCCTCAACCCGCTTGGGAGGGACCAGTCGGCGGCCACGCGAGCAGAGATCAGGGCGCCACCTGGCGGCTGCAGCCCGCAGCCAGCAGCCCGGACGCGCTTTAGGGGACACTGGCCCCTTGGGATACTGGTGTTGGGAGTCTCCTCCTGGGTCCTGTCCCCAACGCAGGATTCCCAGTCCATTTCACTTAGTAACTGGGGGCCTGGATCATTGGAAACATGCACGATAAGGTGGGATAAGGTTTTGAAGAGCTGAGGAATGACAAAAACAGAATGATTCTTCTTGGTGTTGGCACTCAAGTTTCCTGCCTTTACGGATGGAGTGAGGACTCCAAGTGGTCCTCCCTCCTCTCTACACTTCTCTCTGCCCCACACCCCCACTCACCTATATTGTTCTTTTTATCCTGGTTTTTATAAGGCATGTGTGATTATAAAAGGAATGAATAGTTTTTTGTTTTTTTTAAAGGAGAATATGTCTTACCGTTGTTAAAGTCCTCCCCTTCACTGGAACATAGGTTTGTGCTCCCTGGAAGTGCAGGTTTGCTGGTTCTTTATCCTTGATCCTGGCAGGACCGTAGGCCCAGGGTCAAGCCCATCCCCTTCCTGATTTCCTCAGGACTGGTCCACCCACCCCAGGGCTGGAACCACACTGGAGGCAGCTCTAGAATGGGTGGAGTCTGGGGCAGAGGGGAGGCAAGGGATACCAACCCCCAAGGCTTTTCACTTTTCTTGTTGCATAACCTGATTGTATATATATTTTTTGTCCTTGTCAGGTTCTTCCCCACTCAAAGACAATTTTGTTTTATTGTAGGAGGTTTATCTTGATTTATTAGTAGCCCCTCTTAACCAGGGTGAGCCTTTTTTTCAGTTGATGTGAGTTGCTTACAAAGGGCCACATCAGTGATGAACCAATACTCCAAGTCTGGTGACAGCTACCAAGGTTTGTGGTCCATTCTGGTTTAGTCAGGGGTGGCCAGTCCCAGAAATCCATGCTCTAGTAGCAGTAAAGTTAAGCTGTCCTCTTTTTCCACCTTATGTAGTACAAAATTATATTTATTTGTTCCTAATAAATATCTGAAAATACTCAGTTCAACAATTCTGTTGATATCATGCTCCAAAACATGTGTCCTCTTTCAGAGTGCTGACAATCTGTGTGTGTCATGCAGTTTATTCAGGCAGCCCATGGGTGGACAGAGTGGGAACAAGTCTGGGTGCAGAAGCTGAGGTTCCCAGAGATTCTATTCATACGAAGCCCCAGGTCATTGTCTAGTGTGTTGGGCCCCAGGTTTTTGGAGTTCATGAACCTGTGAAGTAGCCTCACAGTTACTGGGGAAACAACATGGACTTGTCACTCATTGCTTTGGATCAGGACATTAGCAAAACCAGATTCTATGATCGGTTCAGGAAAGAAAGGATATTTTAACACCACGAGTCTCTAAATAGATGTTTTCTCATTTCACCAAGGACTGGTGGAATAAGAAGGGACAGCATGGGCCCCAGTGGGCGTCTGGGAGCCCTAGCTGATGCACTTCACAGTGGGCCGACTGCCATGAGCACCCTGAGGCCTCAGTGACAAAGGGGGAACATCCATTCAGGGTGTAAGTCTCTGAAAACACAGACTTCGCAATATCAAACCCATGTTTCACCTGCCCTGTTGGTGGCTAGTCACCACCTCTGGACTTTGGGACCTTCGGGACAGGTCTCTGTCATTGCACTCCCCACATTATTTTGTGGTTCTGACTGCCTACGGAACTGCTAGCTGGCTAAAGACAGGAACCTCCTTAGATCTGGCTTCTGGTTGCCCAGCACACGGCCCACCACTCAGCAGGTACTCAAATGCTGATTGCCCGAATGAATTACACTCAAGATCACTCCTTTGTATTTCCAGTTAAATAATTAAGGAAGTACTCATGGAAAGCTACTTCAGAATGAGAGAGGAAATGGCTAATTTCACACTGAGAAAATATATTTGCTAGTTTTCTCACAGGATATTTTATAGCTACTTGATTTCCTTTAGGTTGTGTATGTTCTGTTGGGCAATTTACACTCTGCAAAGGAGAAGTATTCATGCCTGTCACTGCCCCGCCTTCTAAAACAGCGGTTCTCAGCCTTACTGCACCTTAGAATCACTTGGGAGAGGTTAAAATACTGATGCTGAGGGCACCATCTCTGACCAAGGGAATCAAGGTCTCTGGGGGTGGAGTCTGAACATTGATTTTTGTTTATTTGTTTTTTAAAACAGTTTTCCCCAGTGATTCTAATGAGATCAGTGACTGAGAAGTTGCAGCCTAGAAGCACCTTTTTATTTTGCTCTAGCAATGGAGCAAGAGGAAGTGGTGAGGTAGGGGGAAGTCATGGACAAGGAACAGAGACTGACGTTCCAGGCGTGGTTCACAATTTCCTGTGGGCTTGAGCCCTAGTTTTTGTCCTCTATAACATGGGGACAACGATGGCTGGCTCGTATGGTGTTGCTGCACTTATCTGAGTGCCTGGCAAAAAGGAAGCGCTTGTGATAGTTGTACGTGTCACTTGTGTAGGCTATAGTACCTAGTTGTTTGGTCAAATACCAGTCTAGAGGTTGATATGAAGTTATTGTTTTAGATGTGTGGGGGAGAAAAAAAGTAATTTTCCTCAAATCTTTCTAAATTCTTCTGGCTGGACTAAAAATCAAATTAACACAAAACGGATTAACAGGAGAAAATGACCAAAATTATTATATATGTACGTACAGGGGTTCCATTAGAGTATGTGACTCTAGGAAGTTCTGACAATTAAGGCTTATACCTAAGATGAAGGGGGGAGGGATGTGGTTTGGGACTTCAAAGGGCAGGAAGGCAACTCACATGGAGATGGAAAAAGCAAATGTTTCGTAAATAAATGTTGGCTGGGCCTTCTTTAACAATGGGATACAGAGAGGACTAGGTTTTTTCCCTGTCTATCACTTAGTTCATATTAAACTACGTTTATCTATGATAATAGCTCCCTTCCTGGAGCAAGTCCTTTATCTAAATTCTTTTAGGCAGTCAGGGGGAAAGTTAAAGGTTTTCCCCTCCCCCCCAGTCTTTGTTTCTTGAAAAAATCATCAATATTCCAAAAGGCATATTTTGGTGGCAAACTTAGCTTCCCCTCAGTTGTGATTACTTTGAATAAAGCAGATTACCTTTCATAATGTGGGTGTGCCTCATTCAAATAGTTGAAGGCCTTAGAGGACAAAGGAATTCTGCCTTTGGGCTCAAGACCACAACATGGACTCCTGCTGGAATTTCCAGCCTGCCAACATGCCTTGCAGATTTCAGGATTTTGGATTTGCCAGCCTCCATAATCCTGTGAGCCAATTCCTTAAAATCAATCTCTCTCTCTCTCTCTCTCTCTCTCTCTCTCTCTCTCTCTCTCTCTTCCCTGTTTCTCTGGAAAATCCCAAATAATACAGGGCTCAATAAATGATGGCTACTGTTGTACCATCTAACTCAGTAGTAGCTGCTTCTGGTTTGGGGCAATAAATAAGGCTGCAGCTTTATGGTTCAGAGCAATGGGCATTATCCCAAGAAATTGATAGGGATGAGCTCCCACTATAAAATTCCAGAGTGTGAAGTCCAGGTGCAAAGATAAATGCATGGCACAGAAATCCTTGTCCCTTTCTTCATCTGAAACATGCCGATTTCTCTCAGGAAGGGGTCCTGCACCACAGAACACAGAGTCCCAGACCTGGTGTTGGGAGGCCTGGCTTTGGCTTCTGGCTGTGTCACCAACTCACTGTGTGACCTTGGGCAAGTCCACTGCTTTCTCTGGTTTTTGGTTTCATGTGGGGGTCAGGCTGGGTGATGTATGAGGAGTTTTCCATCTCAGAGACTCTGAGTCTAGAGTTTCCTCTGGTGCTTCCACCTGCAAAGCAGGTTTCCCTCAGTCTATTTACTTGCTGGCGTTTGGTTTCTGCTTCCTAAGTGGTTGCAGGTTGGGGCACTTGTATTTATGCTCACGAGAGAGGCCACATGGCTGAATTGTGGTTGTGCCATCTGGCTCTAGAGGATGCCTCAGACCTCACCCCAGCTGCACCCAGGCTCCTGGGGACACAGGCCTCAGGACACAGAAAATCTGGGCTCCTACAGGTCTCTGCTGCTGGAATTCCCTTCCCAAGTCTGCTCAGGCACACAAGGACCTTCCCTTCACTGCCACCTTGGCCTGGAGAGGGCAGAGACCACACATAGAGGACTCAATGATGTTCTGCAAACTCAGGTGTGAAAGAAATAGCACAAGCTGTGGTCCTCTTCAAATGATCCTAATTCTGACTATTCCCCCATCCTGCCTGAGACATCAATCCTCAAATACCTCAGGGGCCTTGTGACATCAGTCCTCAAATACTACTGTCAAGTTGTTTGCTGTCCCAGGCTGCTTGGTCCCTTTGGGACTGGCTTCTCTGCTGTTTCAGTGCCAGGCTGGTAGAGCTGGGAACCCCACTGTCCAGGTCACAGGTGTAGCCTGTGGCCATCCCCACTCAGCACATGCCACTTCCCTAGAGCATCTTCAGGAAAACATTTTGATCCACTGAGCCTTTCCTGTCTGTGGGTGCTAAGGGTACCCAGCCCTAACCCCATCTTCAGTCTCTATCTGCAGGATGCAAGACTTCCATTTGCTGCACGACCACCCCATCCCCCACCCACCGCACGCAGTGCTTCTGGAGTTTCCAGGGAATGTTTCAGGAGAGGTCACAAACTTTTCTCTCACCTTCTACTTGGAACTGCCCCGCCCCCTTGTGGAATTTGGGTGCCTATGAAGCCACTTGAGGGTGGTGACTCTTCACTGCCATTGCTGCCCAGGCCTGTTATGGCTCTGAAGCTGTCTTCCTGTCCAAGGGGGCATTTAGCAGCCTCTCAAAACTGCAGTCCCAGAGGATCCAGAGGGGCCACACAGTTGTGGTTTCCCTGCAGCCGGGCTGTGACCTCGGCAGAAGTGGGAGGATGCTCCCTCCCTTGCTCTGGGTTGCACCTTGTGACCCGGGCACAGATGCAGTGCTGCCTGTGGTACTGGGGCTCTTAGGACTCTTTTCCAAAGACACTTCTGCCTCAGCCCGTGGCTCCATAGGACCCCCACATACATCCTTGATGACCTAACTCCTCAGATGGGCTCCACATATTAGTCAGGAGTCTGCTGTTTGCCGGTGATGAAATCTCAACTTACGCTACCTATGATTATTTTTAAAGGAAATTTATTGGCTTATGTCACTGGAAACTCATGGTAAGTCTTTAGGTATGGCTGGAACCAGGAGCTTAAACAATGTCGTCAGAACTCAGCTTCTCTCCTGTCTGTTCTCCTTTCCTTTGTGTTGGCTTCACTCTCAAGCAGACTTTCTCTACTTGGGTGCCCCTAAAAGTTCCAGCTTATGTCTTTCCTACAGCTATCAGTCTTGGGGGAAAGAGATCTTCTCTTTGCCTTCAGTCCCTACAAATGTTCTGGTATTGGGTCTCCTTGGCTTAATTCACTTGCCTATTATGGAAGCAATCCCTGTAGAAGATGGGGGTGAAATATATATCCCCTCCTATGACAGTGGAGATGGGGGTGTGTATAGCTCCATCTGAACTACTGGAATGAGAGTGAGGGAGAGGTAGTTCTAAAGAAAATCAAGGTTCTCTTAGAAGAAGAAAGGAGAATAAATGTCAGGTAGAAACAACACTTCAGGTGTGTGCTACATCCAGGCACAACTGCATCCCTGCATGGAGAACAAATGAGGCTCAAGTTGGGAGCCAAATTGCAGCTAAATGCCAGTACAGAAGGGGCGTGAGGACCTGTCAGACAAGAGGTGCAGGCAGCCAGGGCTGTGAGAATTCAGAGGACAGAGTGAATGTTTGGACTGGAGCTGTATCGTAGAGCAATGCTTCTCAAGTTTTAATGTGCTTGTGAATCACCTGGGGTCTTGCTAAAATGTGGATTGTATTTCAAGGTCTTAGAGCAGTGATTCTCAACCACGTAAATTTTCCCTGCCCCACCCCCAGGGAGATATTTGGCAGTGTCTGGAGACATTTTTGGTTGTCACAACCGAGGGAGGGGGCTACTGGCATCTAATGGGTAGAGGCCAGGAATGCTGCTAAACATCTTCCACTACACAGGACAGCCCTTCACAACAAAGAATGATCTGATCCCAGATGTCAATAGCGCTGTAGTAGTCTGGAGAGCAGGAACCCAAGGGAGGACATCCCAAGCAGAGGAACTGCTCAAGCAAAGGTACTGAAGGTGGAAGAAGTGTCTGGTTGATTGGGGGCAGGTCATAGGAAACCTGACAGGAGGGGAGGGTGCACAGGGATGGAATCTTAAAACCAGATACCCTGGGTTGGAAGAAAGGCCAATCCCTGCTGCTGAAAGTGTGCTCCAGAGGAGCGGCAGCTACATGACCTGTGAGCCTGTCAGAAAAACAGAGCTCAGGCCCCACCCAGACCTTCTTAATAAAAATGTACATTTTAGCAAGATCCAGGTGATTTGCATGTGCATTAAAGTTGGATCAACATGCCTATAACAGCTCCTTAGCATGAGCTCACCAACAGCTTGTATTTATCAAGCACCTACTATGTGCTCAGATTTGACTTTGATAAGCATTTGACTTACCTGGAGGGTAGGTTTGGTTATAGAGAAGCAAAATGAACTCCAAGTGTCAGACCTTCTAATAGGAAGTGCTCAGTATCCCTCCACCTTCTAAAAGGGTCAGGTAACAGTCAGATTTTGTAACAAGTGACCCTAGTCCTTTCTTTGGTCAGTGCTGATTGGATAGCTCTTGACCCCAGGGTAGCCACTCCAGGTGCCAGCCAGGCCAACTACCTCTGAGATGGCTTGGTAGTTTGTCTTGACAGGACGAGCAGCCCCAAACACTCACCTCTTTTGGAGGTAGGAATCAGGAATTTCCAGGAGAGGTTGTTTATTGTAGGAGTTGGGGTTGAAGGGACCTTGGTAGCCACCAAATCCAGGTGGGAGCCAGTGGTCTGAGAGAAAGGTTGATACGGCTGAGACTAGGGAGACATACAAGAGAAGCAGGGAGGCCCTGAGAGAAACCCAGCAGTCGAGGAAAGAGAGACCACCACAGAGAAAGTTCTTACCCTGATGGCAGTCAAGTCTCAAAGCTATACAATTCAGCCCCTTTTTCTTTCCTCAAAGAAACTGCATAGTCTAACTAAAACACAACCATTTGACAGTTTATGTTTAACAGATTTGCTTACATCTATAGACAGATTTAAAGACTAGTAATAAAATTCCAAGTGGGAGGAGGACATTTCAAATTGCTTTTACTTTAGCTCATATACATTAATTTTTTGGTACATTTCCCTTTAAGACTATGATGTTAGCTGCCTCTCTAACAACCATTTCTCCCCTCTCTTCCTTCTTCAGAGAACCCTAATTTTGTTTAGGAATACAGGTAACTCAAATACTATAGTACTTGAAGTAACTGTCTGTGGGGACAGAACCCCAAAAAGCAGTTTCCAGGCTCTCGGCCTCACATAGACAGGTGCTGGCTCAGGTAGTAAATGGCCAACTGTGATTGCATGGCCATCAGCTGTGGCTAGTTGGCCGTCAGCTGTAACCAGTGAGCCATTGGCCATAATATAACTGCTGTGGCTACGAAGGAGAGCCGAGGAGAGTGGAGGAGAGTGAAAGAGAGTCGTCGGTGGGTTGCAGACAAAACGGACAGCAGGTCGCACGTCCAGTGAGCCCAGCCTCCAGTGAGACTGTAGTGGTATGACTCCCCTATCTATGGCTCCGTGGGTGTTCCTTTTTGGCCTCACCATATCCTGCGTTCTTGTATGGGGAGCGGGAGCAGAGACCCCGCAGGCCTCCCTGCACGACACTGTCTCTGCAATATTTGAGTTAGCTGGCCCTACTCCTGGGCAGACCCCAGTTAGTCTGAGCCAGCCATGGTGGTCTTGTCTTTTTGCCAGCAAACAGGAACAAGCACGTGGCTCAGTCCTGGCCCGTGAGATGAATGGGGATGTCTGCTGAAGGCTTCTGGGAAAGTGGTCTACACTCCTAAGAAAGGGCCTAGAAGAAGTGGATCCTTTCCCATCGGACATTTTACAGTCTGAATGTGATGCTTGGACCTGCTACAGTACACAAAGGTGAAACATGACAAGTAGCAGGGCTCGTGCACAAGTCTTTGAGTGTACCCATAGTCTGAAGGCTCCAAAAGTATTATAAGTGGTACAAAGATACAAGTTATTAATCACAACTAGATTAATATAATCCTGAATCAGAAGAGATTCTCATCACAGACCCTTTGCCACCCTGGGGAAGCCAGGATGTGGAAGGCACAGCTCCTGGATTTGGCCAGGGCATGGAGACCACCCCATTCCCCAGTGGACAGTGTTCTGCTTTCAGCATCCCCCTGGTCTGCAGGGGATATTAAGGTAGGGAGAACTGGGTGTGGCTTTTCTTTTTTAATAATATCTCCATTGATGTTCAATACTATTTATCAAATGGATACCAAACTAGGAGAAAATTGGGTCTACCATATTTCCCTTCGCCTCTGTGAGGAACCCAGGCTCAGGCGCTACTGCAAACATGTAAACCGGAAACATTTTCTTCTCTGGTTCTAGGGAATCCCTGGGATGCTTTCCTCCCAAGGTGCCGCTTTTGGTAGGCCCAGGTCCTAAAGCCGAGAACTCTGTGAACTGACTTCCACTGCAGACAGAGGGCCTGTAAGTGCCCTTTGCGGGGCAGAGCCTGACCCCAAGGAGCGCCACTAACGCAGAAATGCCAGGCACCATGACAACCAAGCAGCAGAGGTGAACTCTGGGCGCGGCCAGTGCCGCCTCCAGCCACCCAGTTCCGCTTTTCTCTGGGGCCATCTGAAACTGGGCGGGGAGGGGTGGGTCTCTGGGTGTCGCCGCGTACAGGCGGGTCAGCTGCGTCGGGTTAGCGGGACCGGCCCTGCGCGGGGCCGGCGCGTAATGGGGACCATGCCCGCGCTAATGGGAAGCAGCCGTCGCATCCCCGCCCAGCCTCCTCCTCCCGCTCGGCCCAAGAGCGGCCGAGATAAAACGGAAGCGCCTCGAGAGGCGCTTTGATTGCAATACGAAACAAATTATTCCTCCCGGAATGGAACAAAATAAGTTAGAGTGAAGTCTCAGGCCGTCATGCCTCCCCGCAAGGCCACTGCCGGCGGTCCCGAGCCTGCCGCCCCTGCCACGCATGGCAGGAACGGTGCACCGAGGGGCTGCTCGCCCGCTGAGGCCGGTGGTTGGAGATCCTGGCCTCTGCACCAACCACCTGCACGGGTCCTAATCCTTTAAGTCAGTTGGACAGCTGGCTGCTGGGTGAGTTCCTGGTTGAGCGGAAGTTTCCTCCATGTCAGTGGTCTTCAGACTTGGGTGTGGGACCCTCAGAATCTCCTTGGAGGGCTTGTTAACAAATTGTGAGCCTCACCCCCAGAATTTCTGATTCGATAGGTGGGGTGGGGTGGGGCCTGATAATTTACATTTCCCAGGCAATGTTGGTGCTGCTGGTTCAGAGACACCACTTTGAGAACCACCAGATAAATATGGCGTAGGAGTTTCACTGCCCTGACATTCAAATGGCTGAGTCCTAGAGAGGTCTGCAGGGGATAAATTGTCCAGTAACTGTTCAAATGACCTACCAACTAATGAATATGCCTAGCTTCAGGTCCCTTTGGAGCCCGCTTTATTTTTTTCTAATTTTTTATTGGGGAGTACTGGGGAACAGTGTGCTTCTGCAGGGCCCATCGGCTCCAAGTCGTTGTCCTTCAGTCTCCTTGTGGAGGGCGCAGCTCAGCTCCAAGCCCATTCACTGTTTTTCAATCTTTAGTTGCAGGGGGCATAGCCCACGATCCCATGCGGGGAATTGAACCGGCAACCTTGTTGAGAGCTTGTGATCTAACCAACTGAGACATCCGGCCTCCCCTGGAGGCCTGTTTTTGATTGATCACCCCTCTCCAATAGTGAACCAATCCAGTCCCACTCCAAAGCTCAGAGACTGGAATTTCCCAGGAGCCTGTGCAGGTGAGTAGGCAACTGCCAAATGCCTTTTAACAACACTAGTAAAAGCTCTAGGACTCCAGGCAGCCCCTTTGGGGGATGCTTCCATTCTAGCTCCTTGGCCTCTAAAAAGGCCTCTGGCTGTGTCACTGTGCCTGACCAGAGGTAATTCCTGGCAGGGAGTGTGTGTGTGTGGGGGTGGGGGTGGGGGAGCGGGAGTGTAGGAAGTGGGTAGTGGAGAGAACAGTGGCAGTAATTCTTGCTGTGGTGTCCTCTCAGTTTGTGCCTGGCTCCAAGGAACCTACTTAGGGATCTAAGAACCTGGAAGAGTTAGACTTACTATGTTTTAGGTGTGGGATGTCTGGGATGAGTGCCTTCCCTCCTGAGCAGACATTGGTTCTCAAACTTGAGTGTGCATTAGAATTGCCTGGAGGCCTTGGATTGCTGACCCCTCCCCTAGAGTTGCTGATTCAGTGGGTCTGAGAATTTGCATTTCTAACAAGGTCCCAGGTGATGCTGATGGCCTGGGTTCCACACTTGAAAATGCCAAACTAGACTGTATTGTGCATCTCCAAGCCCCTTCTGTAGACTCAAAGTGGTCATGGTATGGGGGCCCAGCCCACACTCTGTACATCGTCCATCAGTCGCTGGCCTTTGTGTTCACCACCTTTCCCATCTTTCAGAAGGCAATCTGGTCTGCTGTCTGCTCCCTGGCTCTGAGAGCAGGGAACAAGGTGGTTCAGGCTTGGGAAAAGCAGCATCCCCCAACCCCCACCCCCATTTTTTGCACGCAGTCAGGAATTAGAGCTCCCTTCTTCTTGCCATCCCTCACCCTCTAGGTTTGCTTGAGTTTCAACCCTAGGCCAGGCTGGAAAGGACAGGAAGCTGAGGAAGGGATCTCTTTAATATGCTCTTTAGGCTCCACACAAGACCAGGGCTAGAGGGGTCACTATTGAATTTCTGCCAGTGACAGGATCTCTCCGGAGTGATACTTGTTTTTCACTCTGTGCCTTGCACATCATAGCGATTTATGAACGATTTGCTGATTGTTTGGGGAAACCTATCAGGAGGGGAAACAAAACAGAAGGAAGACACTCCTCAGGGCTACCATGAACTAGAAGTTTTTGATCAGTGTTAGCCAGCTTGGCTGAGGAGGTGGGGTCTCTCCCCTTTGGTCTCCTGTGTCAGAGGCTCCTGGGTGGGAACCTCTGTGGGTGTGAGTAAGCAAGGTCAGCATCATTCCGTGTGGGAACTTTGAGGCTGCCCCAGCAAGCTGGAGACCTTGGAAACAAAGGGGCAGGTGGTCCATGGGGGGCTGGGGTCAACCAAGGCCACAGGGAGCCATCCTTTGTTCTACTGCCTCAGGATCTCCAGAAATGGAAGTTTCTTTAGGAATTTAACCGAACATTTACACCAAGAGGTTTAGAAAATGTTAAATGTGAATAATCATGGCATTTTTTGGATTAGGATGTCAGTTACCAATTTAGATGAAAATAAGCCATGTGCAACCCATTAGGTTTTCATAATTTTCCTCTTAATTGGCTGTACTTTGAGACTGTGTATTTAGGAAATGGCTAAATTGGCTGTAGGTTCCCTATTTGGTTGTTGCCGTGATTCTCAACCCTAATGGTAAATTGGAATCAACTAGGGTTTCTTTGAAAAATACTAATGCCCTGGCTACACCCCAGATGTGGAGCCTGGGCACAATATTTTTTAAGACTCACCAGGTGATTTTTATAGTGCAGCTAGCATCAAGTAATTCTGAGCTACTGATTGAATGGTTGGAGGGGCCAAACTTAAGCAAATTAGACTTTTGGAGCATCTGCTTAGCCTTCAATAAGTGCCATGACTGCTCTCTCCATGAAGAGACCATCAGAAGCCGCTACCAGACCCTGCCCATCACCAGCAGTTCTAGTTGACAGGACCAGGGGTGGGGACCTCACACAGGGAGACAATTTTCCTTTCACAGGAAAATGGAAGTGGGACTCAGATTAAAGCTATAACTGGGCTCCTCCCTTGAACAGAGCAGAGAAGAGACCTGGTCAGAGCAGCAAGAAAAGTCGGTGTGCAGAGGGAAGCTACCTGGGTTCCTGCCATCCCCTCAAGCCCCTGTTTCAGCTTTTCAAGAAGTCTAGCTGCCACCCTGCCTGGGACTTCAAGGGTCACCGACAAATCCTTATAACACTTCTCCCTCACCCCACTGTTAGGTTTAAGCCAAATCTAGTGGATTTATTTATTTGTGACCAAAGAGGCCTGACATGTGCACAGACAACAGCACAACAAAAGCACACAAAAATAAACATGTATTCACCTCCCCCCCCCAACACACACACTCACAAACACCCAGTGTTTAAACCAGGCTCTTTGTAACTCCATGTGGTCCCAATGGAAGATTCTTTGGAATCTGTATTTTCCGGAATCCACTTGGAGAAACCTCAGCTTTCAATTCAATTGGGAACAGCAGTGGTTCCCTAATGTGGCTCCATGGCTTCATCAGAATCACCTGGAGGAACTGACTTACAGCTACAGCACATACACAGATTGCCAAGCCCCAGCCCCAGGAAGGCAAAAGCTGTGCAATTTGAAGAGGATCCTGAAATCTGTGCTTTATAAACTTTCTCCAGCAGTTCAATCTACTAGGAAAAGGCTGGCTGAATTAATGTAATTTATGAAATTCCTATTGTGGTATCCCTATCAAGTCTGAGAGATAGATAAGAGCCTAGTCTGTGGACACACAACATAAAAACCAGTGAAGTTCAGGCTAGTAGTTGGAGCACATGTAAACAAGCAAACAGGCTAAAGGGACATTTCCAGGTTGGCAGCTTGAGCTGGTCAAATGAACCAGATCATTTGCTTTGCCTCTTTAGCTCTAGATGCAACAACAACAACAAAAAAAAGTATGTGAGTATGTGTGTGAAGCAGCAAGTGTACCTTTTATTTTAGAAACAAAAATATCATTTCTGACCCAACAATAGCCGGATCCCTGTGAATGAAGGGTTTGCATATTTTCCTGTTTTAACGGTTCTAGTATAAACAGCCCAAGCCCAGGCCTGATTGTCAGTAGGTCCTGAGCAGCCCAACCAGAGTGCTGGAAATGACTCCTTTAGCCCTGAGAACCTGGACCCGGCTTAGTGCCAGGACTCAGGGTTGTGTTTTACAGCAGCAATGGGTCAGGAGTTGAGGGAGAGGGCAATTGCAGTGTTCCCCAAGACCAAAGCTAATGCCAGAAGCAATAGCAGTAGCAGCTGCAGAGGCAGTAGCAGCTGCAGAGGCAACAGGAGCAGAAGCTACCACGTATTGAGTAACTACCACATATTTATACAGGTACCAGGCTAAGTAATGTAATTATTTATTTGGATACTTAAGAAAGCTCAATGTGGTAGCATTATTACTGCAATTTTTAGAGTGAGGTTCAGAGAGGCTTAGCAGCTTTTCTGAGGTTACACAGCTTTTAAGGGAAAGATCCAAGATTCAAATAAAGGCATGTTTGACTCCTAACTATTCTAAGATACTGTACACAGAAACCTAGGTCACAGACACCATCTTGTGTGCCAGCTGGGGATATAGGGCGTTGTTCCTAGAAGCAGACTAGACACTTTGCTGGTCCCTGCTTTCTTTCAAGACATTTTTCTCAGCACCCCAGCTCCACTGGTCTCTAACAAAGGGAGATAGCTGTCATCAGGGACTAGAAGGCCTTCTCCCAGCTCAAAGCAATCCCAAATTTCTGGGTGTATCCTTTGTGCTCTGAGAGTGGGACCATGACTCTCCTTTGGGGATTAGCAAAAGACCAACTACAGATTATATATTTGGTGACTCAGAGACTTTCCTGGACCCGAAACAAAGAGAATTGTGCTGTTATATAAAAAAAATTGTGGTTCACCCATATGATGGATTATTAAGCATTCACTGAAAATCGTGTTTCAAAGAATAAAATATGGAGAAATCCTCATGGTGAAAGGTTAAAAGAAGCTGGATACAAAATTGCAAATTGTATATAAAATATATCCTTTCAATTATGGAAATTAGACTTTCATTAAAATATATAAAAGACCAGAGGAAAGTCGCCAAAATGTTTTACTGTGGTTACCGCATGGGGAATGGGTGGGATTTCTTGTAATTTTTGTTTTCTTTGTGCATCTTAATGTTTTATTTTTCACAATTTTCTTCAATTTGAATTGTCTTTGTAAATGGGTGCAAGGTGAAAAGTTTTAATATATAGCACTGGAAATGCACAGGTATGATTATTGATTGATTTTTATCCCACCTTGGGTTTCATTAGGTGGAAATGTCTTCTGGCCTCACCAGTTAACACCTATTTCAAGAGCGAGGATGGCGGCATCTTGAGCCAGTTCTGTCACTACTAGGCAGACCCTGAGCGAGGCCGGCGCGGTGCGGGGAACCAGTCCCTTTAGGTCCTTGAGGCACCTTTAATTTGGTTGGGGAGACAAATGCACTGCAACGAATCGAGGCATCCAATCGCCAAGGCGACTATTAAGTGGGCTTGAAAGTCGATCGGAGGGAGAGGGCAAGGTTTTCTGGGTGCAAGCATTGACCAATGGGGTGCTAATCAGTGCTATGGTGCTGAGATTAAAGGGGCCTGCGCACAGCCTGGAGCTCTTCCTAAGTCCCCAGAGTCCTCAGGTGGCCTGAGGGAAAGCGCCTGGAGGATCCCTGCGGGTTGCGGCTTCCCACGCCTTGCCCCACTCCTCCTCGACGGCCGGTCTGCGGGTGACCTCGGCGGAAGTCGCAGAGTACTTGGATTGCCAGCGCAGAATTTTGGCTCTCTGAGCGGCCCCCCTGGTCCGAGCACCCGGAATCTCTGGTGCCGGCAGGTAGCAGGGGCCAGAGATTAAGAAATACGGGAGGGTTTCGGTAGTAGTTGAAGGTGCGGCGGCCACTCCCCGGATCCACCGATAGTGGGGTTAGCCACTCTGCGCTGTGGAGTCGCCTTGCTCTACACTAGCACCTCTAGCGTGCGCAGCTCCTCCGGCTGTTGAAGGAGACGGCGATGATGTGGTTTGGTGCCAGCAGAGGGCAGACTTGAGGCTGTGTCGCCGCCAGGCGACTACGCCTCACCAAGGGTTCCCTTCCAGCTCCCAGGCTCTGCCAGGTGGGGGCGGACTTGGAGCCCCGCGACCGGCAACCGGCGACCTCAGTCTGTAGGAGCTGGGCGCCAAGGTCCAAGAACACCTGGCGAGATGTGGTCAAGCTACAGCCCTCAGGCAACCTCAGCCTCGGAGAGTGAGGGCTTGGGGCTGGGGATATAACCAAATGGCCCAGGAGAGTAAGCAAGAAGCAAAACCCATCACACACACGGAAGACATAAGAGTATGTCAGATTCCAAGCGTGTAGGAACCTTAATGATGCTGGTGAGAGCTAGGATAGTATTCGCATCTTTGGCGAGCGAAGTCAGAGGATAGGAACCTGATGTCTCCAAGCAGCACGCAGGTGACGGCGCCAGCAGGGACCTGGCCATGCGTGCTGGGAGCAGATGGACCGTTCACTAGGGTTCCAGACACAGCTAACTGGGGATTCCAATCCCGACCCTGGGTAATTCCTGGCTGTTGAATTTGGGGGAACTCACTGTACTGCTGTCATCTCCGATTAATCCCTTCTGTAAAATGGGCATGGAGGGCTGCGGTCTTGCAGGGCCGTTAGAGATTCCACACAGCAGAAGCTCAATGAATTCGTTTCATCACTCCTAGGACTTTGGCACAACACCAGGCCCCTGGGTTTGCTGCTGGGGTGAAATGATCCTGTCACCATGCGTTTGCCTGCCGTGGCTGCCTTGGAGACATAGTCCCGCCAGGCTTTGGGACCGAGTTGCGGGCGCTCTTTCCCTGCTCTCCAGCGAGCCCCGCGCTCCCTCGCCCTGGGCAATCCGGTCACCAAACTCAGGAAGAGGGCACTTATCAGGGAATGAATTGAAATCCGGCACCCGGCGAGTTGGGTCTCCCGGGAAGCCTGGCCAAGGGCCCTCGGAAGTGGTGTCTCTTAGGACGCTAAATAGGCCAACCTCGGAGCGCAACGGGCAAACACATCCAGGGTCAACAGCGGGCGGGGTCTTTGGCAGGCCTTCGTCTCCCACAAACTGCATACACACGGGCGCCCATTAACTTCTCTTGGCTTGTTTCCCCATCTAAAATTCAAAAGGAGAGCGAGCATTTCCCAGGGTAGTTGTGAAAATCGTGGTTGAAGACTGTAAAGGCCTGTGTAAATGTGAGGCATAATTACTACTCAGGAGCAGCCAGCTCCATCAGTGCCTGCACAGAGCGCGAACAGGATAGATGCAAGAAGTGTACAAACGTGTGCACATGTACATCACACGTGTGTAAATGAGTGTGCCTGTCTCCCTAGATGCAGGGCAAATGCACACACACGTATGCATGTACATGTACACGGATATGGGACACCCTCATGAAGACGTGTGCATGCACACTGCACGTAAATACGACGTGTGCCTGGAGGCAGAGTGTGTACACTACTCAGCCTACACGTTTCTCTCGAACTGGGTAAATGCCACTGGGGGAAGCAGGGTCTCACGTGCCTCTCCAGGGTGCGGTGAAGCCCGGATCCGGTCAGCGCCTCGGCGCCGCCGGGCTCCTTTATCTCTCATCTGCCGGCTGATGGGCAGCTCCAGTTTCAGTGGGGACCAAGATCCCCGGGTCGGCTAGAGGGGGCAGAGGGCGAGAGAAGGATGAGTTGAAGGGCGCTCCGGGCACGCGCGTTTGAAGGGCCTCACTCCCTTGGTCTGTCGCTTTTTTTTTTTTTGCCTCCCCAGGTCGCGTCCTCAAGGAAGATAAGAGATTCTGATCAACTCAGGGGGGCGGCTAGGGCCCCCTATCCACAGAAACCATCATGAAGTCAGGCGAACCAAGGGGTCGCCCTTGGCTTAGGAAAATACGCGGCTGCTTTGCGGGCCAGGGGCCCCACGACACCACGTGATGTGCATGGGAAGCTCGCAGCGTGGCTGCTGGAGGTCCCTGCTTCTCTGCACCCACAGGTCTCCTGGCTCGTCTTCCCTTTCTTCCTTCGGAAAGATTCTGACCGGTGCGGCATTCGCATCACCTGGTTGTGTCTGCGGAGAAAAGGACTCCGTAGGCGTTTTGGGAAGACCAAGGCCACCGCCAGGCAAAGACAATGTGCGGTGGAGGCTTGAATTCCGCGGCGATACGCGTTTCTAAATCACGGAAAGCAATAGAATCTGTTCACAAAAGCTCTCCCCTCCATCTCCGCAGACCCGTTCTGCCGACAGGAGGGTATTACGCAGAAAATTTGAGGCCAAGGGCTGGCGGAGTCCCTGTGAGAAGGCACAGAGCGCAGCTGCGTCAGACGCGGCACGAGTTCGGCTCCTGTGCGTCAACCGAGCCCAGAGGCAGCGAACACGAATCTCAGCGAAAGTAGCGCACAGTTCCACTCAGGACCAAGTCAGGCGAGGTCCGGCCGGGAGCCACGGCCACTCGCCCCGCCCCCCGCCCCAGCGCCTTTAAGTAGGAAAACGTAATGTTAGTGGGAACTGGGCCCAAAGAATTTAGTGGCAGAAGACTTTCAGGCCAAGTCGGGACACGCGCGGATCGGTGCCTCAGTTGGGCCTGGGGGTGGGGGAGCAGCCCCTGGCCTTGTAGCCCCTGTTCCTACAAGGCTGGCCTTTTGGCAAAGGCCGGTGGCACAGCCCCTCGGCCCCCTCCCTCGGGAATCCACAGGGCTCTGACCCGGCCTTTATCTCGGCGTGGTCAGCAGGCGTGGGGGCTTCAGGAAAGAAGACAAAGGCCCGGTGTCTCTGCGGGCGGGGGCTCGGTTTCCTGACTCTGCTCACACTCAGCCTTTAGCGGTTTTGGGGGAGATTTTAAAAAGTATGTGTCGAATTTCCTTGCCCCCCCCAAGATACAAACAAACAAACAAACAAACAAAGCAAAAAGGATATTCCCCTTCCCTCCTCTTCCCTAGAAAAGCAAGTTGCCTGAATCCTGCCCTTTCCTTTTCTTTGCCCGCCTAAAAAAGTCATTTTACTTTATACAGAGAGGAAAATCGGGGGAAAGGTTTTATTTTATTCGGTTTGATGGTATTATTACTAAGGACAACAGGGTCACGCTGAGCTCCCAACTTGGGAAACCCGAGTTGGCCTCTCGGCGTGGCGGGGACTCGGCCAGCCTCCGCCCTGTGCGCTGAGCTCGTTTGGGGTCGATCGGGGCCTCCGGCGCTTCCTCTGCCCTCTCCGTCGTTGGGAGCGCCATGTGCTCAGACGGGCCCAGTCTTTCTCCCCGAATTTTGTTTAGAGCTGCCAGGAGGCGCCTAGCCGGCGCCTGAGGATCTGCGCTTGCAGCGCCGCCAACAGGCTTGCGGACCGGGGGTTCTGGCGGCCCAGCCTGGGTCTTCAGAGCCACCGGCCCCCCACCGCCCCGCTCCCACCCGCGGGCGGTGCCTCTGCCTGCTGTAGCTCGGCCCAACCCGCTTCCTGCGTTTGCCCCTCACGTTTCCCGTCTTTCCACAAAGACAGAGAGGGGAGCCTCTCACAAAAGCTGACCTCCGCAACCTCCCGCCGGGTGGCTACCTACAGCTTTTCCGAAAAAGGGAGGGAAAAAGTTCAAGCAGTCCCGCGTTCCAGAGGGAGGCTCCTGAGGGTGGGAGGCACCGGCCCAAGAGCTTAGAGTGGCGGCTGTGCCTGGCCCCAAGCGCCTGGGTCGGTGTCACTTCGCAGGTCATCCGCCTGGTCAGAGAAAACCTTGTACAACAGTGAAGACTGCCTTAGGAGAAGCTAGAGGGAGGCGGTTGGAAGAGCCTCGGGCTTGGGTATTCAGGGCGACAGAGATGGGATGCACCTCACCCCCAGGGTCAAGGGGATGGGGCGAGGGGGACAGTCACAATCGCCTGGGCCCAGACCTGGGAAGGCTCTTGGGGCACGCAGGGGTTGCCGTGGCCACTGGGTTAGGATGTCAGACCCTGCAGGGTTACTACCAAAGGCTTTTCCTTCCTTCCTTCCTTCCTTCCTTCCTTCCTTCCTTCCTTCCTTCCTTCCTTCCTTCCTTCCTTCCTTCTTTCCTTCTGTATGGGGAGGAAAACCACCTACTATAAACCACCTACTATAAACCAGGCATTTGACATTAGAACATTTAATTATTGCAATAACATTGCAAGGTATATATAATTCTATTTTATAGATGAGGAAAGTAAAACTCAGAATGGGTGCTTTGCCCAAGGTCACACAGTTATTAAAGGAGGCCATGTGGCTCCATACTAGTTCTTCTAGGCTGAACAGGCCCCTGTCATTGCCCCATCCCACCCAAGGTACATCCCAGGGGTCACATGGTTCCAGAACAAGCTTGTCAGAGTTTACCACTGAGCTGGAGCCTGTGCAACAAACAATTAACACAGAAGTTCCCAGGTACAATCTGCCCAGTCCTATGCTTACTTCTCTTCTGGCTGGCTCCCCCATCCCCTTTTACTGAGCTCTTCCAACATTGGGCAGCAGCGCCTATACCACTTAGAGAGCCCAAGTGGGCAGTTGGGCTCAGCTCTCTCAGGTCTCTCCTTAGAATTTCCAAGGCTGTTTGTCCCACAGAAAGCTCTGTGACCTCTGGCTGTCCCTGTCTCTTCTCAGGATCCCAGTTTCCTCAAATGTAAATAAAGAGATTTGGGGTTCCTGGGGCCCAGACACTCTTTTGTGATAGAACGGAGCCTTCTCTCCAGAAAGCAGAAAGTGGATAAGACTGCTTGGCTTCAAGAATCCTTACTTTCTGGCTCCTAAGACAAAACCTGGGACATGAAGTTTGCTCCCAACCACTCCATGCCTCTGGCCCCCATTACACAGTGGGAGCCTGGTCCCATCCCTTCCTACAGGTCTCACAGGCTACTCCAAGAAGCAGGGGCTGCTCAGGAGGCAGCAGGTCCGACAAGGCATGGTCACAAACCAGCTTAGTGCCACAGAATGGGGTCACTGTAGGGCTCCTGAGCACGGGTCCCGTGCTCCAAGCCTCTATCAAGGAACGAGCTCATTCATAGGCAGACTGTCTTGGGTCTGACCTAGTTTCCTGGCTCATCCTCTTCTGCCCCTGTGTTTGCAAGAAGCCCCAGTCAGGCCCTGATTTCCACCCAACATTAGGGGGCTCCTCGCAGCTGGGGTCTCCAGCCTCTGCTAGTGGAATGCCCAGGCATCTAACATCAGGTGAAAGGTCCTGGGCTTCATGCCCACCCAAACCAGAGATGCAGGGCAGTGAACTCTTTACTTGTGCAAGGGGGAAGCAGGCCCAAGACACCTTCTGGAATAGGGTGTGAGGCCATCCCTCTAGGTCCCCATCCCACAGTCCCTTGGTGCATGTACTGCACTGGGAAAGATTTCTCCTGGGTCCCCCTGAGAACAGGATTCCCCCAACCCAAGTATTCTGGCTGGGAAGTCTGAGGGAGCAGGACTAACCTAGAATTGGTGTGTAAATGTGAGGGGGTGTTCATCTTGTTAGTGGGAAGTATGAGGATGTTTATGTGCATACAAGTGCACACATACTACTCATTCAATATCTTGTGTAGCAACTCAGTACTCAGGACATGCAGAAGTTGGCTGGGTATTTTTATCAAACTCCATTGATGTTGTATTTACAGTATACCCTGGCAAGCATATATATATATATGCCCATGTGGTCTGGCCATCTAGATCAGACTGTATATGTTAAGGTATACTTGCTATGTATCAGGAACTCACTTAACACTTTTGTCCTCACTTAGAGAATTCCTTAAGTCATCTTCTCTAACAGAAACTCAAAAGTGCAAAGAGGGAGAGGAGAGAGGAAATGAGAGATGAAGAAAGTCGGCCATTGCCTTGAACTTGTAGCACTGGGGGAAAATGAGCAAACTATACAGTTTTTGAGAAACTCCCAGGGCTGGAATTAGAGAAAGATGTCTTCCTCTGGGTATCCATGGAGAAGTGGGGTATGATTTGGCTCCCTTCTCCTACTTCCTCTAATCCCTGTTTAGACCAGAAATCCCACACCACCGATTCCTTCATTTCACCCTTTGCACTTGGTGAGGCTGCCACTCTGCCCAGCCTTGGATGACGCTTGCCTTTCAGCACGTAGGGGGCAGAGAGGCTGCTGTCCTCCAGTGCTGGCATAGGCCAACCTCCTCACCTCACTGGAGGCTCTGCTTTCTCTGCTTGGTGTAGCATTGGGGGCTGCTGAGTCCTAGTCTCAGAATCGAGAGCCTCAACCAGCTGGAGCAAAGGCTCTATGTATTTTCTGTTACCATTCAGTAAGCCAGGATTACATACCCAGAACATAACTGTACACATTACCAATGACTTATGAATGCAACACACACTGTGGTTCCAGTAAGCACTTCCTGAGTACTAGCCATATGATTGTTACAATGCCCCAAATATGTGCTCTCTCTGAAGGTGAATGACAGACTTACACACCTCCCACTCTGTCACCAGGATACGACTTGACACTGGATGCACACATTTGCAGCAGGCACAGACTACACAACTGTCCATGGGATACATGTTCACACCACAGAAAGCGCAGACAAGCACGCAGCAGTCCACTTTCTTTTCTGCAACTCCCCTTAGCCAGACAAAGGCACAGCAGATCACCAGAAGAGCCCAGACACCAGGCCTGACCAGCCTCTTGGACTTTCCGTACCAGCTGAGCCTCCCTCAGGAGCCTGCTCTTCACAATCCCTGGCCCTGGCAGGCTCCCCAATCCTTATCTCAGGATGATGCTCCTCAGAAACTCTATGGCTTCATCCTCCACCTTCCAGCCTCCAGGGGATGCCCGAGGGAGATGCCACTTAACCTCAGGCACATAACAGAGAGCACATTCCTGAAATTCTCACGCGTGACCACCAGTATAGACCGAAGTGGGAAGCCTGCAGCCTCGTTTCCCACTGCGCGCAGCCGCTTTCCCCCTCACTGGTCGGCTTGGACCTAGGGCCACTGCCGTCCAGGTCCAGAGTGGGGGGCTGTGAAGAACATGTGGCTGGGTGCCGGGTTCAGCCTAAGCTGCGCGGGACTCCGGGTGAGAAAAGGCTAATGGAGGACTGAAGGCCAACCCCCGCCCCTGAGGAAACCTCAGTATGCCGCGGGACAACCCGGTCAAACACCAGTGTGCCTGCGCGGAAGCACCGGTGTTTATTCGTTATTTGGAGTCTCAGTAGGAAAGAAAGAAAAAAAAGATTAGATTCCTACAGTCATGCAGTATGTTCACCCCTCTTACACATTATCTAAAGGCAAATGAATTCTGATAATTAAAATCTAATAAGTCATTCGTTACATTTGCACAGAGGTTTGCAGCTGCAGAGCATTTTCACAACCAGAATTTTATCTATTTCTGGCTGTTATATTTGACCGGAAAAATTTTAAAGCATAAAGGCAATATAAGGAAAACAGCCCACACACCTAGTCCGACTGTATAAGAGGTAACATACAAAACGCGTGGGGGCAAAAACACAACAAGTCCTACCTACAGTCGCGCCTTGTGAAGGAACCACGGCAGATAAAATCTCTAATGACGTTCAACAGTCGCAACAGACCAGCGATGACACAGAAAACAAACACTCTCTGGGAAAACAATGAGGCATCGACAACCACAAACCCACCCCACCCCCCAATCCAGCTGCCCTCCACCCGTGTTCATCTGAAAAAGGATAAAATTTTGCTGAAAATTTCCCTCTTTTTACTAACTGCTAAACAAACTTAGGCGCGACGGAAATAATGTAAGTCCGTGTTAAAAGAAAGAACAAGAAATTTATTCGGGAATTGACAAGACAAAACAAAAACAACAACAACAAAAGTGCTCTAGTTCTCTCTAGAAAATTTGGTCCTCCAAACGACACATTACAGACCAACAAGATCTAGGGGTTCGGGGCTGGCCAGCTCGGGTCCACAAGCCCGCCTGGTCCGACTGCTGCCAGGTTTCACATTTCTCCTGCCCAAGGTGCGAGAAGCAAGACGTTTGAAAAACAAAAATCGGGGAGAGGAGGAGCTGCCCCTGCAGCGTCCGCCAGGCAGGCTGTGATCTCCCGGTACTCGGGGCTTGCCTCGGGAGACCGGGGGAAATTTGTTTTTCATTTTTTTTTAATAGGTAGAGGGGGAAAAATCCCCCAATCCGTAGAGGAAACCATCTTTTACTGAGCATATTCTCCTACCTCTTTGAACACAGCTTTTTGAAGGCCCGACAGGAATTCTACTTCAAATCTCCTGGAAGAGAAGATTTTCATGTTTTGCTTTAGCAAACCCCAAGGCCACAATACTTCGCTGGTTTTCCCGTTTTTTGTTTGCTTTTTTCTTCTTAACAGACTTTTAAAAAAATATTACCTAAAATAGCCCTCCCAATCTTTTAAGCAAAACCTTAGCCAGCTGCTTGGGCCTGGAGGGGCCTGAAGCGCCGGGATGGAGAGCAGAGGAAACGCAGCCTCTCTCCGAGCCGGGATGTGGTGTAAACCCGGGCACAGGCCGCCAACCCCCGCCCCACCCAGTGGGCCCCGGAGAGCCGCTTCAGAACCGCTCCATGAAGGTACGCGGAGCAAACACACGTTCGTCCCTTTTTCCCGCGGCCCGGGGCTCCATGTGGGCCCAGATCCGCACTTCTAGGCAAGGACTGCGCGGCAACCCGGCGGGCAAAGCCGAGCGCGAGCGCACCGACCTGTGAAAGAAGGCCAAGCGGTCAGCGCCGCCGACACCCGGCTGCACCTCGGCCCCGGCACTTCCTCCCGCCGTGCATTTTGGCATGGGGTGTCCAGCCCTGACGCTGGGGCGCCAGAAAGGGACGAGGCCTGCAGAAAGCGCGCGGAGAGGCGGCCTGCATTCAGGAGGAGCGAAAGGGCATAGAAGGGCAGGGAGGCGAGCACAGGAGAAGCGGAGGAGACAAAGAGGAGCCGAGGGGATCGAGGAGGCGCGCAGAACGGCCGTGGGCGCTGGCTCAGGAGGTAGCCCCAGCCGGAGCGCGGTCGGGCTGGCGGCGGTGGCTGCGGCCAAGGCCGGGGTCTCGCGTCCCTGCATCCTCGCTCCCGGCGTGCGCTGGACTCTCAGAGATCGAGGCGCGAGTGCAGCGCTCCGGTCTTGCTGTCGTGGTCCCAGTAAGAGCAATGCATCATGGCGAGCTCGGGCTGCCGGGCGCAGGCGAACTGCAGGCCCGGCGCGTTGGTGGGCGCGGGCGCCGGGGGCGCGGCGGTAGCTGGGCTAGCAGGGCTGAGCTGGCCTGGGGGCGGTGCGGCGGCCCCGTGGTGCGGCGGGGCTGGCGGGGGTGCGGCGGCCGCGTGTAAATGGTGTGCGTGCGGGTGTGAGTGGGGATGCGGCGGCGGCGGGGGCGCGGCCGGCGGGCCTCCTAAGCCGTTGTACGAGTTCACTACTCCGGGAGGCAGCGCCATGCTCTGCACGCGCGAGTACGGCCCGTACGACGCGGCCGGGCCAGCCAGCCCCTTGACCACAGCAGCCGCGCCGGGGCTGCCGGGGCCCGCGGCCGCCGCCGCCGCTGCGGCCGCGGCTGCGGCCGCCGCCATCTGGCAGGAGGCATAGGGCATGGGTGAGGGCGGCTGCGGAAGCGGCCACGAGTTGTTGAGGAAGCTGGACTGCAGGTACTTGGGGGGCGCCAGGTAGCCGTAGCCGTCGGCCCCCGCGCCCGCCACACCGCAGCCGCCCGCGGCGCCTCCTGCCCCAAAGAGCCCCTTGCCCGGCTGGAAGTGCGCGGGCGGCGGCCGGAAGGGCCGCTTCATGCGGCGCCGGCGCCGGTAGTTGCCCTTCTCGAACATATCCTCGCAGGCCGGGTCCAGCGTCCAGTAGTTGCCCTTGCGCTCGCCGCCGCCCTCCCGCGGCACCTTGATGAAGCACTCGTTGAGGCTGAGGTTGTGGCGGATGCTATTCTGCCAGCCCTTCTTGTTCTTCTCATAGAATGGGAATTTGGCGATAATGTACTGGTAGATGCCGGACAGAGTGAGCCTCTTCTCCGCGCTCTCACGGATCGCCATGGCTATGAGCGCCACGTACGAGTACGGGGGCTTTTGCGCGGGGTCGGGCTTCTCCGGCGCTGTCCCGGCTCCGCCGCCGCCCTTACCCGGGCTCGGCGGCGGCGGCGGCGCCTCTGGCTCCTTGGCTGCGCGGCCGGTCTCCGGGGCCAGCAGGGCCCCTGCGGCGTCCTCAGGCTCGGGGTAGCTGGCCATCACGACAAAGCCGGCGTGCCGTGGCCAGGCAGCCCCTGCTCTTTTCCGCTGGCGCTGGAGCGGGGGAGAGTTTGGGCGCACAAGTCCGCTCGCAGCCGAGTCAAACTTCTGGAGACTGCCGTTGCCGCCGCGCTCGCTCGCTGGCGGCCTTTTGCTCCTCTTCCTCTTCTTCCCCTTCCCCTGGGAAGCGGCGGGTAGGAGTGGAGCTCAGTTTCTGGCCATGGGGAGTCCGCCCAACAGAGAGGGGTCTGGCCCCGCCGCCCCTCCCCGCCAGGCCAGTCCCCGCCTCGGTGGGTTTTCTTCACTGCTCTCTTCCCCCTCCCCCACCCTCCGGTTTCCCGAGACACGACCCGCGTCTCTGGCGGAGCTGTCTCCTGGAGTCCTAGTGCGCCAGGAGCCTCGCTCTGTTCTGATTCGTATGGGCTCCGCCGAGTTCCGCTTGCGTCAGGCTCCTTCGCCCCTATAGCGGGGCGGCCAGTCGCGCACGGGCGAGTTCATCTCCAAGTCACTTTTTGTAAACGCCCCGCACAGCCGGTTCGGGCCAGCCCCCTCCCAGCGAGCTTGGGGGCCCGGCGCACAGCCGGGCTCACGCTCTCACAAGCCCTTGAAATCTGACGGTGCTCGCTCTGCGGAGTCGGTCCGCACTCGGCCCTGTGCACGGGAAGCTCGGGCCCTAGCGAGGAGAGGCGCGCCAAGCCTCCTCGCAGCTTTCAGGTGAAAGAAAACGACTCCTTTGCTCTGCCCTTTGCTGCTGTCTTGGGGCTAAATTTCTACCTCGAGGCTGGGGGAGGGGCGGAACGGCGAGGGGGCCGGCCGGGTGTGGGGTGGAGAGAGCTGTGCAGTGGCTTGGGAAAATCTTAGCCCAGAAACGCGGCGTGTCACTGAACGAAGAAAACTCCGTCTGGCCAGTCCCTCGCGTTCTCAGAGTGACTGGGCCAGGCTGGGGCTAGGGAGAGGATCGCTGGAAAGAGGCGCCCAGGGCCTCCGTCTGAAGCCTCTCTGACCTTCCTTGCGAGGCCCCAAGACCTAGGGACCAGAACCTTCCGCAGAATGCGCGTCTTAATTCCACGGGTTGGAGGTGTACTTTAACAACACCAAGTAGACCCCACTCTGCTCCTGCTCCTACAAAGGCGCGAAGGTCGCCGCCGTTGGGCTTTGGAGGATTATATGTGTGCATCCGTATCACATCTAGAAGTCGGGGAAGGTCTGTCCTTGAAACACTGGTTGAGATACCAGCTGCCCAGGTGCACTTGTGCTGGTGCAAAAACACGGGTATGCACATGTACAAAATGTGAGGTTTAGGTTTATGGGGTAAAACATTTATACTTACAGATATGTAATGGTATATGTGTATCACAGATCAGAGTAAATGTGGCTCATGGATATTGCATCTTCTTTCTTTTTCCTCTCTCCTCCCTTCTTTCCTTTCTTCCTTCTTTCCTTCCTATCTCCCTTTCCCCTGTTCTTTTCTTTCTCAATTCTTCCGGTCTCCATCGCTGCCAGTGTATATATTCTGTTACACACTAGGAAGAAAAACAACAGGCTGTGAGAGAAGCACTTGTTCAGATCTCTCCCCTGACATGACATTTGTTCTGATCTTTCTCCAGGGTTGAGGGATGAGTTCTCACCTACCTTCAGCAGAAGTCTGATTGGGACCCAGTTACCTCTGCATGCACGGAGCTTATCTCAGGGGAAGTCAGCGCTGGCAAAAAGTCAGGTGTGCCTTATAACAGTTAACTTAGCCTTAAGAAAACGTTTGTAATCATAAAGTGTGAGAGAGATGGCCTGTGATTTGAGTCCTCATGCCCCAAACTCCTTGTTGCTGATGGGGTCAGGATTCTTTGTGGGGGAAGGTGGACTGAATCCACTTCATGCAGGTAGGTGTGTGTTAGTGATTGGCATGTCTGGAGTGGCTGGCCCAATGCCTTTCACCGCCTCTTCCTCCCTGGCTGCCCAGTCTCTGAGGAGTCCTATAGATCCCTTAGTGGCCTGTGGTCCCAGCATCCACAGGCCACCTGCATGTGCTGCCTGCTTCTCACTCAGGCCTCTGATCTACATTCTGAGATTAAAGGAAAGGAGGACAGGGTAATGGGGACTCTTTGGAATTCAATGTCTTGAAGATGACTGCAGAGAGGTCAGCAGGGCAGCCTGGTCTGACCACCCCAGTAAGAGGGAACAGGGCTTTCCTAAACTTATTTCAGTAAATACCCTCCTCCACCCACTGTTGAAAATATGTCAGAGTAGCTTGGTGGTTTTCTCCCCCTGCTCCCAACATATAGCAGGGCAAGTCGCACTTCTTCACGCTCTCTGTGCCTGCTTCCTGAGCAGGAGTGCAGGTGTTTTTCCTCGCCATCACTGCATCCTGCCCAGGCTATGGGTGGGAGTTCGGTTTAGGCTGCTGCAGATGGACTGCAGTGCCCATCGTCTCCCTGGGGCTGGACAGGGGGAAAAACAGCTGGGGCTGACCCCACCCTGGGGGGCTGCTCTCTCCTCTCCTCTTTTTTTTCTGACCACCCAGGCTGGCTCTGGGTCCCTCTCTCTCCCCCGGGCAGGCATTTCCGCTTCTGGCCAGCAGCAGCCAGGTGTAACAGCATTGCTGTGTGTGTCATCACTTCCCCGAATTCCAAACTCGGCTCCCTTTTCAGCCTTTTAAAGAGTGTGTGTGTGTGTGTGTGTGTGTGTGTGTGTGTGTGTGTGTGTGTGTAGGGGTGGGGGTAAAGGAAAGAGTTCCTTTAAAGGATTTTCTGAGTGGAAAAAGGAGGAGTCCTGCTCTGCCCAGGTATTATAGGTCTCTCCAGGAAGCAGTGGGGCGGGCGCGCCTTGGCTTACTTCTCTACTTTCTTGGGTAGACTGGGGAGGACCCCGTTTCCCGGCGTTGTCGGGATACTGTCCTGCAGGGCAGACTATGCCGAGGCTTGTGTGGGGTCCGGCACAGGGCCCCGGCTCAGTGACCTCGGGCGGTGCCCACCTCCAAGGCCGGGCGGAGCTCCTGGACTCTCCGGCCCGGTTTCCCGGGGCCTGAAGCGGTAGCTCAGGAACCGCCGGCGCTTCCCGCCGGTGTTACCGCCCGAGCGCCGCCTGAAGACGCCCGGCCAGAAACCTGCCGACCCAGCGCGGCCTCGGCTCCCGCGTGGACCCCGCGCCTCCGAGGCCCCGGCAGCCCGCGTGAGCAATGCACTAGGCTGGGTTGGAGGCAGATGCTTCTTTCCCTGCGGCCGGGAATCCTGCAACAGCCGCGGAAGCGCCCAACGCCTTGGGGAAGGCGATCGGGCCCCGCCAGGTGAGCGGCCAGCGGCCGGGAGGCAGGTAGCGCTGATCTGGCCTGGCTTCGATGGTCTCGCAACGCGGCCTGCCGCCTGAACCAGGTTCCGCGGCCCGCATTCCTGGAGGCGCTCTGAACTACCCCGGGAAGTGAGGCACCGAGCCGGTTGCAGCTCTCTCCTGTGGGTACCGTCTCTGCGGTGCGCACGGCGGGAAAAGAGAAGGTGGACTGCTTCTTAGCACATCCCCACACAACCCCACACAACCCACACAACCCCACACCTCCACAACTGTCAGCACTACTTAACCCCGGAACCCCAACCCCCAGACTCCAGGTCCCTCTACTCAGGTCACATCCTTCCATCCATTTCTCTCTCAGTCAACCCCATAACCCCACTTCAGTTCCCCTCTCCCTCACTACTCTCTCAGTCACCTGTTACATATATTAGTTCAGATCCTGCACAAGTTGGTGTAAAATATATCAGTTTTACTTTAAGTCTCTTCACACAGTGGAACACCCAGGTATCTCATGACACAAAGTAACTTCATGGCTGCAAGTCTGGCTCCCAGAAGCCTGTGGATTCTCTGATGTCCTTGGCCTGTGGTTAGGGTGACTGGGTGGCCACCTGGAAGTTCCCATGGTGAGATTGCTGCTCAGGGTTCTTTTGAGAAGCTCAGGTACAGAGCATATATACCCCTGATGCACTTTAACACACACACAGGCCACTCACGCAGGCTTCATCTCTGGTTTTGTAGCTGAGCTGGCTGCTGCACTGACAGGCTGCAGCCTCAGATGGTTGCATGGTTCTCCTGCACACACCCACACAGCCCCAGGCCCCAGGCCAGGCGGTATTATTCTGCCTGGCTGGGATTAGCAGAGTCACTTACCCAAATATGTGCTTGGGGGAGAGAGAGAGAGAGAGAGAGAGAGAGAGAGAGAGAGAGAGAGAGAGAGAGAGAGAGAGAGAGAGAGAGAGAGAGAGAGAGAGAGAGAGAGAGCCACTGCCCAGCCCAGTCTGGGGAAGAACTCTACAGATGACAGCTGTTTCCAGTTGAATCGCACACCCCTCACCCTGTGGCGGCTGGGCTGAGAAACAGCAGGTCAGAGTTCTGGGCTCTTCCTTACCTCACTGATGTTGGGCCTCAAGTCTCCCAACACCTCTTTGTCCCAAGGAATGTGTGTCCTACCCTCTGCCGGGCAGACTGCAGCATAGTTGTAGGCCTTTCTCCTAGTTGAGCCTAACTTGAGGAGAAAAGGCAGGGGGCACTGGTTCCTTTTGTGAGGACTCCACCCCCCCCTCCAAAAACCTCTGGAATGCTCCCAGAGAGAGAATTCTAGGGTGGGAGGAGCTGCTGGCTAGCTGTCTTTGGTATCCCATGGACATGACTCCCATGGTCCGAAGCCATTTTGTTCAGTTCTGAACAGTGAATACCCTGCCACTAGGCCCTGACATATGCTTGACAGCGTGATGTGTTGTTGTTTAAAGTTGCCTTCTTGCCTTTCTCTACACCCAAACTGTAAGCCTTGATGGGCAGCGACTCTATCCTCCACTTCTCACTGCTTCCCACCAGGATGGGCTCACTGCATTCTAGTGGAACTGGAAAATTGCTCTGCTCCACAGAGAGAATTGAGGGATGCTAATTTCCTTGTAAGGAAGCTGGAATTTCCAAGAAAGGGACTGCAGGTGGGGAAGAGTGGCTGGACCATGGAGGGTCAGCTCAGGATCCAAGAGTCCTCTGCCATTAGGGGTGGGGCTCTCTACTCATTATGGCTGCATAGCCATGCTGCTGAGCCTTGGGTAAAGACACAGGACACCTCGGTTCCCTGGTCATGGTGAGGACCTGTCTGAAACATTCAAACTAAACTTTACAAGACATAGAGAGGCCTCTGCATGTGTGGCAGCTGGTTCGCAAGGTGTATGACCTGCTGTCTGGAGCCCCAAGCAGGCCCATGAGAGCTTGCCTGAGAGACCCTCCTCTGGGTCCTCATTCTCAGGTCAAGTTTCTCTCCACAAATGGGCACCATCTAAAGAGTCTCCACACAAGAGGGCAGTTTTAGATGCCTAGCTTTAATGAAGTCCGGAGGAAAGGAGGGAGAAGGGCCAAGTTTTGTGTTTTGTTTTACTAGCTTTCGGAGGGAGATTTCCCTCACGCCAAAATGGTATCTATGTGTGTGTCTGTGTGTATGCTATATAACTTATATATAGTAAATATGCATCTCAAGTGTACAGCTTGATGTATTTTTACATACAATGTACCATGTAAGCACCACCCTGAACAAGATATGAAATATTAACATTTCTGTCACTTCAGAAGGTTCCCTTGTATCTTTTTCTCACAAATACCTACTCCCAAAGGTAACCTATATTCTGATTTCTATCACCATAATTAACTGCCTGCTTTGAGCATATAAATGGGGCATGTAACATGTACTCTTTTGTGTCTGGTTTCTTCTGCAGAACATGTCTATTCATCCGTTTTATTACATGTGTCAGATATTCATTTCTCTTTATTGCTGTGTAATATTCCACAATTTACTTATCCATTCACCTGCATCTGATGGACATTTATGTTATTTCCAGTTTTGGGCTATCATAAATAAAGTTGTGGTCAACATTTTTTGTACATGTCTTTTTGTGAAGGGCATTTCATTACTCTTGAGTGAGTATCTAGGAGAGTAAGTGTATGTTTAGTTTTAGTTAGATATTGCCAAAGAGTTTTCCAAAGTAGAAGAACAAGTAATAGTGCTATACAGACAGACAGACATGCTAACAGGGCGTTTTCCTTATAGTTAGTATTCTCTAAAGACCACTGTATACCTCCAGCTGTTGTTGTTATTATTATTATAATCATTATAAAGGAACAAAATAGCTGTCCTTTATTAAGCACTTATTTTGAGCCAGGGACTTTATATACATTATCTCATTTTATTTTCCTGAGAAACCTATTCCCATTTTATAGATGAAGAAACTGAGGCTCAGAGAAGTTAAGTAACTTGCCTAAAGTCTCCAGCCAATAAATGGCAATTTGACTTTGGAGCCCTGAGTTTCACCTCTGCACATGTATCTCTGTTTGTCCCTGCAAGGTCAAGAAGTCCTTCCTTCCATCTGACCCAATCTAGCTGCTATTTATGAGACTCATTTCCTATAACCTTTGGTCCTTCCCACATGCACTGTCACACCCAGACTTGAAATCTGTGTACACACATATGCACACAGTCTTTCTCACAGCCACATGCACTCACTGGGAAGACAAAGGGCATGGGAGCCAATTCAGTGAAAACCTCAAAGCTTGCCAAGCTCTGGGCTCAGCAACATAATGGTGTTCTCCTCATGGAATTTATAGGAGATTGGATCAGGGAAGAGTTTGTTTCTGGATGCTGCGGAGAAGAATTCAGAGGCCATCATTTTCTGGGAAGAGATAGGCATTTGGTCCTCCTCCCAACAAGCTGAGCTAAGTCCATAACCATGATGCTTTCGAGGCATCAGCCTGGGGCATCCTCCATCTGCAGGGCTCATACAAAGATGCTCATCATTTCCTAGAAGGAGATGATAGCCTGGGATGGAACACCTTGCCTGGGAAAGCGGGGAGGATGTGGGTGGTCTGAGCAGGGAAAGAGCATGAACGCTAGAGAACTGCATTTTGGGACAGAGTGCTTGACCAGGCCCTGCAGGGAATGGTCACTGGGAAGGAGAAGCAATAGCCTTCTCCTCAGGATGTTGTTACCAAGTGTCCAAGTTCCTGGGCTTGACTAAGAGGAGTGCGTGGCCTCTGGGTGGAGGCAATATGTGGGCACTATACTCTGTGCAGCTGGCCCCTCCTTAGGCCCCTTTTTAGACTAATTGATGCCTTGCTGGCTCCGGGTTTGTAATTGGGGGTAATTGCTGACAGGCTGCTGTGGTGGTACAAGCAGGCTTTTGTTGGGGGAAACAGTGGTCAGGATTCTGGGGCTCAGGGTGGGAACAGTCCAGGATTCTGGTGTGCTCTATTCCAGGTACCTCTTGGCTCTAGCCTTTTGCTAGGAGGCAGCCCTCCTGAGGAATGGGGACTAGTAGCATGTCTGAACAGGAAGGGACCCCCTCAGGTGGGTGATGGGAACTCAGGTCCAGAAGTAGAAAAGATTTGCTCTCAGCCACAGAGGTAGTGCCGATGGACTGGAGGTCCTGGTACCTGGTTACCTGGTACTGTCATTGATGCACCTCTCCCCCACCCCCAAGGGATGTAAGTACTATGGTGGAGCGGTTAAACACACCTCTGTCCCAATTCTTACTGATATTAGACTGGGAAATGATGGAACCTTTCTGAGCGTCAGAGTTTAAAAAACTTGTCATTCTTCCAATAGACAATACTTGCATATTCACATATACCAAAATTTAAAACTATCGAGGCTTACAGCTAAAAGTCTCCCTCCCACTTCTGCCCACAAGTTACCCTTCTCACAGGCAGCCAATGACCCTGCTTTCATGTGTATCCCTCTGGACATATTTTATGCGTATACAAACATGCTATGTACATTCACCTGCCCTCCCTCACTTTTTGCACATGGCAGCATCTAACACACAGTATTCTGCATCTTAGAAATCTTTCCATATCTGTGTATTCTCTTTGTAGAGCTACATGGTATTAGGTTGTTTCCAATCCTTTGCTTTTATAAAAACAATACTGTATAATCTTGTATATACCTAATTTTGTGTGTGTATACCTGTACAAAAATTTCTAGAAGTGTAAAATTGGGTCAAAGGGTATGTGCATTTGTGACTCTGATAGACGTTACCAAATTACCCTCCTTATAGAGTGAAGCAGTGTACATTCCCACCAAAAGTGTGTGGAATTCCTGTTTCTCCACAGCCTCATTCATATACATCTTTATTTTTAAGAAATAAATCTTACAGATATAGTTGAGAAACGCTTTGTACCCTTCCATGATCCCTCTATGTTTCTCTCTTTTCTGAAGGGATCGCCATGGTAAATTTGATGCTAACTATTCCCACAGCTGTTTTCATACTTGTACTACATGCATATCCACTCCTAGGCAATACTTAGTATTATTTTATGATTCATAACTTTAGATAAATGGTATCCTGCTGTTGGAGAAAGACACGTGCTTGATTTTTCATTCAACCTGATGTTTGTGAAAAGTTCCTGTTGATATACAAAGACAAACTCCATTCATTTTCAGTGTGTTGCACCACCCCATTGTATGTACACACCACAGTTCATTTAGCCATGTTCCCGTTGAGAGATGTTGGGTTATGTCCTATTCTTTATACTTTACCAATAGTCCTGCTATGGATGCTCTTATATATGTCTGCTAGTGCTCATATGCTACAGTTTACCGAGAAGTGGGACTGCTGGATCAAACGATACAGACATCTTCAACATTACTAGTTATTGCTGAACAGAGTCTCCGCTTCTTCATCTGTAAAACAGAGAGAGTGATGCCTGTACCTCAGGAAGTCAGGGCCAGGGAGTGACATGGTGAAGGGGCGAGAACGTGGGCTCAGATTCAAGCAGATCTAGACTTAAATCCTGGCTCTGCAATCTACTTGCTGTGTGACTTTGGGCCTGTTATCTAGCCTCTCTGTGCCTCAGTTCCCCTGTCTGCAAAACAGTGATGATAGTATCTAGGTCACAGGGTTATTGATAAGATTAAATAAGATACTGTGTGAAAAGTATTTAGTACAGGGTCTGGCACAGAGGAAGCACTAAAAACCCTGGCAATTAATAATAATAATATTATTATTGTGTCTTTGATCTCTTCATTTTAAACCTGTTATCGTGGCACATTTCAAACCATAAATTAGAATAGTACAATGAACCCTCATCTGGTTTCCTCTATATCCCCATCCATTTCTTTATCATTCCCCAACCAGGTTCTTTTGAAGCCAATCCCAGACATATCTATTACTTCACTAGTAAATATATAACTATATATCCCTAAAATATAAGCACTTGTAGAAATATAGCCACCATACCATCATCATACATCATAAAAATTGAGAGTGATTTTTTAGTATATAAAAAACACAGTTAATGTTCAGATTTTCTCAATAGTCTCAAAAGGATTCTTTTTTTTTTAGGAGGGCACAGCTCACAGTGACCCATGCAGGGATCGAACCGGCAATATGGGTGCTGTCAGTACCACACTCTAACCAACTGAACTAACCAGCCTTCCCTCAAAAGAATTTTATGTGTACAGTTGGCTTTTTTAAGGATCCAAACACGATCCATACATTAAATATGGTTAATATGTCTTAAGTCTCTTTTAATCTGTAGATATTTCCCCTCTCTCTTTGTTTTTTTCTCCCTGCAATAAATCTGTCAAAGATAGTGGCTTACTTGTCCTCCAGACTTGTCCTCGCAGCCTTGATTTTGCTGATTGCATCCCTGTGGTATCCTTTAGCATGCTCCTTTGTCCTCTGCATTTCCTGTGTATTGGTAGAAGCTAGAGGCTTCGTTAGATCAGGTGTGATAGTTTGGCAAGAACACTTCACCAATAGTGTTGCCCAGTACTATCAGGAGACACCAATGTCTAGTTTTTTTCTCTTTTGAATGTTAACTGCGTAGAGCCATTCTTTCTTATGGTTCATTAGCAACAGGGTGAGATTCTAATTCTATCGTTCCTTCTTCATTATTTAACTGGACTCTTCCATAAAGAGAAACTTCTCTTCATCAACCATTTGATTGTCCTGAGGTAGGGTCTGTGAAGGACAGGCAGGATGAATGATGGATTCTTTTTATATTTAATGACAATGACAACGGGACTCTCAGGGTTCATTTAAGAAATGGCTGCTTTTGTGGGTCCTGAAAGATCTTAGACAGTGTCTTCCACCCAAAAGAAGAAAGAAGGAAAAGGAAGAGTGAACAAATGCATTAATTCCCCAATCTCCTCATTTGTTTCTTAACACAAATTGTTGCTCCCCTTGTTCTGTGCAGTGCTGTTCTGGGCATGCAGATGAAGAGAGGAGCAATGTGTGATTTCTGCCCGCAGGGAGCTCCAGGTGACAAGTACACAGCCTGTACACAGCTCCCCAGCCCAAGACAACAGGTGGCATAGTGGGGAAGAGGAAGACAAGAGAGATTTCTGGCTGAGTAATCTGTAAAGGCCTGGCAATGAAAGGTCAAGTTCCCCAGAAGAAGCCACAGTAGGGCTGAGCTGCCCACCAATACCACTATACCTGCTGGGGGCCAGAGGACAGCATGTTATTGCTTTAATCAAAAGGAACTTTCAGCTGTGTACTTGTCAGATGCCAAGGTATACACCAAGTTCTCTGGTGGACATAAGAAAAGACCTAGTTTCTACCCTTGAAGAGTTTTCTTTAGTCTGGTTGGGAACAAAAACAACATAGTCTTGGTCCACAGTAGGTCAGCCTTGGGTGTCATTCGACAAACTTTTCCTAAGTGTTTACTGTATATGCCAGAAGCAAGGTGCTGACGGGGAGTTGACATGCCCCCTACTTTCAGCAGGCCATATGGCCATCTTAGCATGTCCATGTTTTGGGTGCTCTGTGTTCCTCCTGTACACCCCTTCTCTCACCCCAAACTAGGGGTGCATCCTTGGTCATCTGACCATTCAGGTTGCCCTACCTGGGCATGGTAAAGGTGACTTGCCCATCAGCCTCTTCTCAGTCGCTTACTGTTTCGCGTTTAGATCTGCTCAAGAGTCACCTCCTTTTGGAGGTCTTCCCTGGCCCAGTAATCTACATCAGTAGGCTTGGCTGGGTGTTTGGGCTCCCATGGCACCTTGTGTGTACTTCCTTCTATCTCAGCAATTATTACTCTCTGCTATAATTTATTTGTTAATTTGTCTAGCTATTTCTACTAGACTGTGAGTTCTCTGAGGGCAGCGGCTGTGTTCTTATCATCTTTGTATTCTTATTGCCAGAGGTACCTATACCTCTGGCATGAAGTGTTTGTTGAAGGAATGTGTAGGATTGTACATTCAGTGGGTTTTTTTTTTTCCTTTTAGGTGAAGATTTAGTCTGGGAAAAGGTTAGACATGCAAATGTTATTAGTCATTGACACTTTAGTATGAATCAGTTCAGGATTTAATTATAGTTCTTTCTGTAAGAGGTAGAAAGGGAGTGGGAGGGACTCTAGTACACGAGTTA
Source organism: Rhinolophus sinicus (assembly GCF_057876585.1). NCBI lineage: Eukaryota > Metazoa > Chordata > Mammalia > Chiroptera > Rhinolophidae > Rhinolophus > Rhinolophus sinicus. Next base: position 37,394,208 of record NC_142505.1, read on the forward strand.
GGAGTCTGCATGTGTGTGTTCATGGATAGTGAGGTGTCAGGATGAAGAGGAGGGGAATTTAGGATGGGAGAGGCTCTAAGGTAAAGACTGCCAGCAGTCTCCCCAGGCTTTTGGTTGAAGGCAGGCAGGCACAGCTTCCGGGTGTGCTAGGCCTGCTGCTTGCCTAAGGAGTAGGGCGCTGACCACGGGCCATTCCCATAGGGCCGAAAGCAGGGCTTGCCAGAGCGTAGGGGAGGTCTCCTCATTTTGTATCTGCCACTTCCCCATTGAGGCCCGCAGGGAGCGGCAGCCAGCGGTTGGGGGCCAGGGCTGGGGGTGGGGGTGGGGAGAAGGAGGTGTTCTCTTTCTTCATGGCGGCAGAAGACTGTAGGAAGGCCTCAGGGAGGAAGGCCTCAGGGAGGAATCCTGCACAGCATGCAGGGAGGGCCTTCCAGCCCCAGCACTGCGCATGGGCCACCGAGCTCAGGAGTGCAGGTGCGCACACCCAGGCCGCCAGGGCCCAGCTGGGATCCTGCACTCTGGTCGCCTGGCCCTCTTCATGTCTTCTTGATATCCTCAGCGAGCCCATGGCCACGGTTTTCCCCACGCAGCAAGACACGCAAGTTCTCACTGCCCGCTTCTAAGCCCTGTCCCAGGAAAGGAGTAAAAGGGTCCGGTCCGTTCTGAGGTGATGGGACAGACTGCAACTTCCCTGTGGCCCCAAGAAGGGGTAGCTAAGACATACCTTACATAGGGAGGCACTGGAGACGAGGTAAAGTCCAGATGGAGGGAACACCTTGTGTGGGGAGGCTGGCACTTCATTAAGGACGGGTAGGACTGCCGTGGCTCTAATTTTCTATGAGAAGTGGATGCCTATGGTTTCTGGGAGTGTGCAAAGGCTTCTGAGACATCATTTTGTGTCAGGGGTGACCTTTCCTTAATCTGAAGAGTGTATGAATAGATAACACAATCATCTAGGTTTGGGGTTGTGTGCCTACACAGTTGCACATACGTGTCACACACTTGTGTGCCCACACACTCACACACAGTTGTACACACAGATACATGTGTGTTCTCGCTTGTGGGTGTGCACAGCTCTTCCTTCCACCCCTTTCCTCTCCAGGTTGAATCTTAGGAAAAATGCCCATCTAGAATGTGTGTGTGTGTGTGTGTGTGTGTGTGTGTGTGTGTGTGTATGTATATATATATATATATATCGGTCTGTGTGTACCAAATGCTCCTGATATTTCTCCATTTTTCAGGTCTGGGAAGGGGATTTCTTTTTAAAGATCCCATCAGATTTTCTCTGGCTCCTGGGACTGCGGGGAAAAAAATGTTTGCAAACTTGAAACTACAGGAGTCATCTGGGAGGAGGAACAAACCACATATATAAGTTTGCTTGAGACTGGCTCCCCCCAAGGACTGCCTTTAGGTGCCATGCCATGGTTGGTAGAATCTGTCACCCACTCATTCATGCACTTCAGTGAGCGTATCCACATACCACCTCTGTACTGGCCCTGTGCTCCGCCTGGGGGTTGGGAGAAGGCCTTGTTCTGGCCCCTGGGGAAATACAGTTTAGTGGGGAGCTGGATAGGTAAACAGACAAAAGCAATTGAGCATAGTGAATACTGTGATAAGGGGCAGTGGAGGCTATGGAAGTGTGGGAGAGGTCTTCCTGGAAGAGGTGATGCTGGGGCTAAATTTTGAGGGATGAATAAGATTCAGGGCAGGAGAGGCGAAGGCATTCCAGTAAGAAGAAGCATGTGTGTAAAGGCCCAGAAGTGAGGGAGGGAGTGCTAGTCTCAGGGAACCACCAGTGGCTGGGCTTGGGGGAGAGGGGTGGCGGGCAGTGGGTGATGAGGCTGGACAGGTTAACAAGGTCTACATGACTGAGGGCCTAGGGTGCCTCCCTGAGGGAACTGGAGTTTATCCTGAGGTCATTTGGGCTGTCAAATGGGGGTGAAAGGGAGGGTTTATGTGTCAGGAAGCTGATTGTGGCTGCAGCGTGGAGGATGGATGGAGGGGACTAAGCTTGAAGTACATGGATCCAGGTGAGAGTCCAGGTGAGGGCCTGTGCTAAGGAAGGAGCAGGTGGATGGAGAGAAGGGCACACTTTGAGAGACACTTAGGAAGTGGGATCAGTGAGACTTGATGACTGATGAGAGTGGGAGTGAGGGAGGAGTCAGAACAATTCCCAAGTTTCTGACTTGGTCAACTGGGCATAGGGTTTGGCCAGTCCCTGAGACAGGGAAGGCTGGAGGCACAGGCTTCTTGGGTGAGATAATTATCTGTGTGGAACATGTCTTGCTTGAGGTCCCCAAGGGGCATCCAGGGCAAGATGTCTAGGAGGCACTCAGACATGCAGATATGGACCCAGGAGAGAGGTTCCGGTCTTACTAACCTATAGATGGGACAGGACGAAGTCACTCAGGGATGGTGTGGAGAGAGGGAGAGAAGAAAACATTAAAGAAAAGAGATGGGTAGCATTGGGGAGCCTGTAAAATGAGCAGGAGTAGCCACAAAAGTGAGAGGTGACCAAAAGTGTGTGGCATTGCAGAAGCCTTGGGAAGACAGTGGTCAGGGCCTCCTCAGGACCCTCCCCCAGACCTACCTTCTCTGGCTTCCCATGTCTGGGGTGCTTTCCCCGTTACGGGGTTATTGGTATTTTACTGGTGACAAAGTCTCTCTAATGGTGACAATGCCGATGCTGCATTAGACTAGTTGTGGGACAAAGTGGGGGCTTCTTACATACTTTGAACTCAGTTACTATTTATGCAACACTTACTGGGTGTTGGTTACATAGATTATTTAATTTAATCTTCAAGCAACTCTTTTCAGAATAGATAATATTTTCCCCACTTTACAAATGAGGAAACTGTGGTTCAGAGAAGTTAAGTGTTTTGCCCAAGGTCACACAGCTAGTTAGGACTAGAGCTGGAATATGGACTCAGATCTCTTTATTTTCCATATCCCAAGTTTTCTTTTTTTTTTTTTTTTTTTTTTTTTAATACGTTATGCTTTTTTTCCTTAGCACACGGTCAGTGGGCTGCCTCCTGAATTGCCATCTGAGCCTGGCCGGGCTTGCCCACACCCTCCAAGCCTCCAGGCCACAGGGACTTCAGAGGAGGCCTGTGTCCCAGATTAGCCCTAAAGACAACATGCTCCTGAAGAAGAAAGAGGAGGTCTAGGCACAGCTGAGGCCTGTGATGGGAAGGGCTTCCCGAGAATCAGTGGGGAACTTCCTCCTGGGAAAGCCATGAGAGGGGCAGTTCCTCTCCTGGGCCAGGCATCAGGGAGTCAGGTTCCAGCTGTTCCTGCCCAACCGTCCGCAGCCCTGAGCACCCACCGGAGACAGGAGGCCCTGCCTGCTCACTGCCCATTGTCCCGGCACCACAGTGCCGCTTCCCATGCGCCTCCTGTTTATACAGGAAGCCCCTGCTCTGGGATGCCACCTCCCTCTCCTGATGGCTGGCTCGAAGCTTGAGTTCTTCACAGGCAGTCTCAGTGATCAAGGACTAGAGTAAGTTATCACTGCTCAGTGACTTTAAGAATTAGTATAACAAAGTGGGTAAAAGCATGACCTTGCCATGTGATTGCCCTGGATTTGAATGTGGCCATGCATTAGCTGACTGACCGTTGGCATTCACACCAACTCTATGAGTGCAGGTTCCTCCTGTGTAAGATGGGGAATACTATTTCTACCCATCTCACAGATTTGATGTAGGATAAATGAAATATGGAAGTAAAGTGTCTGAAACATGGTATATGCTCAATAAATTGTAGATCTCATTGTTGTTGTTACTTGTTCTTTACCTCCCACTTTTAGTCGCACCCAATTTCAGCTATGTTCCAATTGCAGGTGATAGTTTTAAAATATGGCCTCTACATTCTATGACACTCCTTCCATTGAGAGGTATGGACATGTCCCCTCCCCTTGAATCTGGGTGAGCTTGTGATTATCTTGACCAATATGATACAGCAGAAGTGATACTGTGTGACTTCTCAGGCTTTGTTTTAATTGCTGGAACACTTATATTTGGAGCTCTGAGTCACCGTGTAAAAATCTAACTACTCTGGAGTTTGGCAGGCAGTGAGGATTGTTCTTCCTGGGTGCACTACCAGAGGGGTGGGAAGAGTTTCTTTTCAGTTCAATAAAAATTTATTGAGTAGAGTTTCACAATGGTAGACTGAATTCAAACCGGAATTTCTTCCTTCACCAACAAAAGATGGCAAAAATTAAAAAGATAAAATAATAAATACAGAGTTGCACTTAAATTATGGAGGGATACTCTTTTTTTTAAATTTTATTAGATTCAGGTGCACAAGACAAAGCAATACTTAGACGTTTATCATTTATATCCCTCACACTGTGTGAACCCCCCTCCCCCCATCCACTATGAAGGGATACTCTTGATAGGCCAAAAATGATAAAACATTCCTGGAATAAAGAAGTAAATGGAATGTGACAGCCATAAGCTGAAGTGCTTTTGAATTCATGCCCAAAACATATGCAGAATTATGTCTCAAAAGAGGTGCACACAATTAAGAATCACTGACCAAAAAACATTTGTCAAGCACTTACTATATGCTAAGCCTTTGTCACTGTTATTTGTGTATTTTTATAGTCAATACTTGTTTAGAGTTACCCACATGTTTGCATTTTCATGGCTCACTCGTTCCTTCCAAGTTCAGTTTCCTTCTTCCTGAAGTATATAGCTTCATAGTGCTTTCACCAAAAATCTGTAAGTCTTTTGCTGAAATTTAAAAATTTCATCCTCCCTCTTAAATGTTAATATAGCTGGATGATATGACCATGATATATCTGTGGTCACTGTTGAGAAGTCTGTGTTAAGCCTAATTGTTCTTTTGTAGATATTGTGTCTGTTCTCCCTAGTTGCTTTTAAGATTTTACTTTGGTATTCTGCAATTTTAATATGATATGTCTAGATATGGAATTATTTTAATATAATCTGCTTGAGGACTAGAGTGATTTTTTTCCTTATGAAGATTCATAATTTTTATCACCATTATTGAGAATTTTTGGCTGTTATATCTTTTAATATTATTTCTTCCTCATTGTTTTTGTTCTTATTATAAATTTGTTGGACCTCCTTATTCTCTTTTCCTTTTAATTATCTTCCACACTTATCATTGCTTGTCTCTCTGTGCAATCTTGTCGGTGATTTCCTCATAACTATTTTCTAATGCAGTAGTTCTCTTTTCAGCTCCATCTATTCTACAATTTTACCCATCCTTCAAAATTTCAATTTTGATGACTATTTAACTTTTTTCATTTCTAGAAGTTTTATTTGGTTCTTTAAAATACCTGTCTAATGTTTCATTATGGTTTCTGTTTCTTCCCTTTTCCTCTTTTATTATTTTAAATATACTTATAGCCTTTCAGAATGTTTAATTATCAGAAGCTCTTGGGATGCCGTTTCTCCTATTTGTTGTTTCTGAAAATTCTTACTCATGATAAACTTGTCTTTGTATGGTTTGCTATTTTCCTCGGTGATTTCTTTCTCTGTGGGAATCCTGTCTTGAATTGTTGGATTGACCCTACGGAAAGGTTTTATGTCGGTTTTGCCTAGAGTATCAACAGCTTGGGATCTATTTTTTGTATATTTGTTAATTTTTTGACTTGGGATTGCTCCATGATGTGGTTGGTATAAATGCAACTCTAAACCATCACCTGGTGCAAGTTTGGTGTTTTGATTTCTCATGGAAGACCAGGAAGAGACAAGCTTTGTTGTTATGTCTCTGGGCTGGTGGGAGAGCTTTTCCAACCTCTTTTCACTACGCATGTAGCTCTTCAAAAGTCCTGACTTTATGCAGGATTCTCACTCCTAAATTAACTTGAGTGATTGCAAATCCCCATCTCTTGTCTCTGTAAGATCAGAACTGAAGCTTCTCACCTTTAGAGATATTTTCCAGTCCTTAAGCCTTCTGCCCTCTATCTAGGGTTTTTTTCAATGTCAACTCATGTGCTACTCTACTGGCTTTCAGTTCCCTCTATTTCTGGTATTCACGGATTACTTTTTCTAGTAGTTGAAAAGCCAGAAGTTGACAAAATTGATATTTTTATTATCTATTTTTAAATCTAGAATTTCTATGAGTTTGTAATGGAAGACTCTTTTTTCTTTTCTTTATAGCTTCAGGTCACAATGAACCTTTCCAAGTCCTTTGCATATGTTCTTTCATATCTTCATAAGAACGCTATGACACAGATGTTATTTATTAACTTCCTTTTATGCACTATGCTATTGAGACTTGGCAAGTTTTAGTCTTGTCGCTGATCAGACCAGTAGGAAATGACCTTGTCACTATTAAAACTCAGGTTTCTCTGATTCCATTTAATGTGGCATTTAGGAATTTATTGATAATGCTCCCTTCCCCTATCATTTCATTATGGGAATCTTCAAACATAATACATATACTATCCACCTAGATTCTACAATTATTTTATTATATTTGCTTTATTATATATCTATCCAATTACCCATCCCTCTATTCATCCATCTATTCATCTTATATTTTGATACATTTTAAAATAAGTTGCAGACATTAGTGTACTTCATCCCTAAACAATTCAGCATGCATATCACTAACTTGTGTTAAATATTTGTGTATGATTCTTTTATTCCCCCAGGTACAAATGAGCCAATATTAACTCTATTATCCATGAGTTTTGACTAATGCATACACCTGACTAATACAAGTCCATATCAAGATATAGGACATTACCATCTCTGCAGGAAGTTTCCTCCTGCCCCTTCCCAGTCAATCCCTGCAGCCTCCCAGGGGCAACCACTCTTGATGTTTTCTCCATGGATTAGTTTTGCCTGTTCTAGAAATTCATGCACATGATTCTTACCAGGTGTACTCTGTTGGGAAAGTATTCTTAGCATCATGATCTTGAGATTCATTCATGGTGTGTGTGTGTGTCAGTAGTTTGTTCGTTTTTTACATTTATTTTTTATTTCACTTTTAATAATTGTTTTATTTTTCCATTACAGTTGACATGCAATATTATATTAGTTTCACGTGTACAGCATAGTGATAGACATTTATATAACTTATGAAGTGATTATCCCGATAAATCTAGTACTCACATCTGACACCATATATAGTTGTAACAATATTATTGACTATATTTCTTACGCTATACTTTACATCTGCATGACTATTTTGTAACTACCAATTTGTACTTCTTAATCCCTCTCACTTTTTACCCCCACCCCCACCCCTCTCCCAACTAGAAACCATCAAAATAATGTCTGAATCTATGAGTTTGTTTCTGTTTTGTTTGTTTATTTTGTTCTTTAGATTCCGCATATAAGTGAATCATGTGGCATTTGTCTTTCTCTGTCTGACTTACTCAGCACAATACCCTCTAGGTCCATCCATGTTGTTGCAGATGGCAAGATTTCATTCTGTTTTATGGCTAAGTAATATTTGATTTCATATATATATCTATCTATCACCTCTTCTTTATACAATCATCCATTGGTGGACACCCAGGTTGCCTCCATATTTTGGCTATTGCAAATAATGCTGCAATGAACATGTGGATGCACATATCCCTTCAAAGTAGTGTTTTGGGTTTCTTTGGATAAATATCCAGAAGTGGGATTACTGGGTCCTTCTTTGTCTCCTGTTATAGCCTTTGTTTTAAAGTCTATTTTGTCTGGTATAAGTATTGCTACCCCAGCATGGTTTGCTTTGTTTGTTTGTTTCCATTTTCATGAAATAACTTTTTCCATCCCTTTACTTTCAGTCTCTGTGTCTTTTGATCTGAAGTGAGTCTCTTGTAGGTAGCATACGTAAGGGTTTTGTTTTCTTATCCATTCAACTATCATTTGATTGGAGCATTTAATCCATTTACATTTAACATTATTGTTGATAGACATGTAGTTATTGCCATTTTATTATTTATATTTTTTATCTTTTTTCCCCCCTTCTTCTTCTTCTTGAAAGAGTCCCTTTAAGATTTCTTGTATACTGGTTTGGTGGTGATGAACTCCTTTAGCTTTTTCTTGTCTGGGAAGCTCTTTATGTATCCTTCGATTCTAAATGATAGCTTTGCTGGGTAGAGTAATCTTGGTTGTAGGTCATTTCATCACTTTGAGTCTCTTCATCACTTTGAATATTTTGTGCCAATTCCTTCTGGTCTGTGAAGTTTCTGCTCATAGTCCTATGAGCACTCCCTTGTAGGTAACTAATCTTGCTGCTTTTAAGATTCTCTCTTTGTCTTTAACTTTTGGCATTTTAATTATGTATGATGTGTCTTGGTGGGGGCTTCTTGGGGTTCATCTTGTTTGGGACTTTCTGCACTTCCTGGGCTTCTATGTCTATTTCCTTTGCCAGATTTGGGAAGTTTTCTGTCATTATTTATTCAAATAGGTTTTCAATTCCATGCACTCTCTCTTCTCCTTCTGGTACGCCAATGATGTGAATGTTGGCACAATTAATGTTGTCCCAGAGGCCCCTTAAACTATCTTCATTTTTTTTTTCTTTTTGCTTTTCTGATTTGGTGTTTTCTGCTACATTGTCTTCTAAGTCGTTGATTCAATCCTTTGCTTCATTTAATCTATTTTAGATTCCTTCTGCTGTATTCTTCATTTCAGTTATTGTATTCTTCATTTCTGACTAGTTCTTTTTTTATGTTTTCTATCTGCATTTTTATGTATCCTATCTCTTTGTTGAAGGTCTCACTGAATTCATCTACTCTTCCCCTAAGTTCATTGAACATACTTATAATCAGTGTTTTGAACTCTGCATCTGGTAGATTGCTTGTCTCCATTTTGTTTAGTTCTTTTTCTGGAGTTTTCTCCTGTTCTTTCATTTGGAACGTATTTCTTTGTTTCGTCATTTTGGCCGCCTCTCCGTGTTTGTTTCTATGTATTAGATAGGACTGCTATGTCTCCTTGTCTTAGTAGAGTGGCCTTATATAGTAAATGTCCTATGGAGCCCAGTGGCACAGTCTCCCTGGTCACCTGAGCTGGGCATTCCAGGTGTGTCTTTTGTGTAGATTGTGTTTGCCCTCCTGTTATAGTTGAGCCTTGGTTGCCGTTTGCACATCAATGAAAGGGATTGACCCTCGGTCTGATTGGTTGTGAAGACTGGCTGTGACTACTGTGGAGGAGCTGTTGTGTAGGGGCTGACCCTATGGAGTAGAATTCACTGTAGCGGTGCTCTAGTGCCTTCCCGGTTTACCCTTGGGGTGTGTCACCCTCATAGGCAGCTGGGTGGTGCTCTGGCTTGGTCTGAAGCCAGCCACTGATTGTGCCATCCCAGGGCCTCCTGGGAGAGATCCTGCTGCAGGCTAAGTTTAGTTGCAGCCTGTGCCCTGCTGTGGGCCACCGGGCATGAGCCTTAAAGCAATCGGCAGAAGGTAGACACCCACACTGGGCTTGGAGGTGCCAACGAGAGGCCAAGGTGCAACCCGAGGCCTGCTGCCGCTAGTGCTGGGCTTGGGGCTGCTCAGCACAAGATATGGGGCACACTCAGGCTAGATGCTGCTTGTTTGGATTTTGTGAACCTTTGGGAGATTTTAGGAAAGTCTGTAGCTTGAGCCAAGACAGGCCTTTGCATGGAAAAGCCACTAGAGGTGGCTTGGTGGGCTCGAAAATTGGGTGGGATGGGGTATCAGGGAATCACCAGGGAAGGATGAAGAGTATTAGCCAGGTTGATAGAGACTCAGATATGGTGGTTGCCTGTATCTGCACACTGGCAAGGGGTAGGGCTCAACAAAGAAGTAATGGATTCTGCCAGCACTTCTGTCTGAGAAAAAGCTGGTCCTTCAGCCCTCATGCTGAAGCTAGACAATTTAGTTCCTCCCTGTATGTCCCTGGTCCTTTCAAGCTGCTGCCCCAGTGCTGGAGCTCAGAGCAAGTGAATGCATCAGCAAGAAAATCTTTGTGTAGGCCCTTTAAGAGGAGCACCTGGGACTCCAGCAGCCTCGGTCTCACTCAGCTACAGTCTCTGCTGGTTTTCACAGCCAGAAGTTATGGGGACTTCTCTCCCCAGCACTGAAACCCTGGGTTTGGGAGCCTGACGTGGGGCTGGGACCCCTTGTTCTTCCAGGGGGACCTCTGCAGTCAAGATATCCCTCCTGAATTTTAAACACCACATGTGGATGTAGGACTGGCTTCTTCTGCATCTCCACTCCTCCTGCTAGTCTTGAGGTGGCTTCTTCTGTATGTCATTAATTGTAGGACTTCTGTTTAGCTAGACTTCAGGTGATTCTCAATGATAGTTGTTCTGTAGTTTAGTTGTAATTTTGATGTGGTCATGACAGGAGGCAACCAAAGCGTTTACCTACTCCGCCATTTTGACTGGAAATCCTCAGTTTGTTCAATTTTATTGCTGAGTAGTAGTTCATAGTTTGCCTATAACACAGTTAGTTTATCCGTTTTCCTATTGTTAGACACCTATATTCCATTTTTGGATATCGTGATAAAGCTCTTATGAACATTTTTATCATTATGGTTATTTTAACATTTTTTGTGACGGAGGATGAGGAGAGTAGTGTAGATGTCAGATTGAAGTTAGTTGAGGGAAATGAGGAAATGCAGAGAATGAACACAGACAATTTTCTTAAGATGAGTAGATGAAAAGTGGGGTGAGAAAGAGTAGTAGCTAGAGGGATGTTCAGAGGTCAGGGACAATATATAGGTATATACCATATATATTACATAAGTAATATAGAATGTAAATAAATATTTAATATTATATAGATTACATTATAATGTAAACAATATATTATTATAAAATAATATATCTATATATAATATATAGATATATATTTATACATATATAAATTAAACATACATGTGTATATATATATAAATATAGATGTTTCTATTTAAGAGGAATAATATACACATGTTTTTACAGGGGGAGAAGGAGAGGAGTGGAGCAAGGGAATGGGAAACCTGGCGGCTTCTGGGGACAGCCCATGGCTGCCTTCCTCTTGGCCCTGGGTCTTAGATTCTGGGCAGAGCCCTAGTCCCTGTGGCTGCTCCCTGGCTTCTCTTGGCAGAATTGCAGGTCCTGAACATTTTTCTCTGTGAGTCTGATGTCCAGATTGGCATCTGCCATCCTGACAATTGAAGGGACAGCAGAAGTTTGTCTTGGCCATCTACTTAGGCTGTTGATGTTCTTGGGGAGGGGGGTTATACAGCCAGTATCAGTGAGAGAGGGCATAGTGGCTTTGGCTGGGCAGTTGTGAAGAACCTGACTGAAAAATCGGGCCACCTCTCCTTGTAATGATTGCGTAGGCCTTGCCACTTGAGAACTGCTAAGATTTCTTTCAGGTCTAAGAAGCTGTGACTTGGAGGACGAGGATTTCCTCTCTTGTGAGCAGTTTCTGGTTCAAGTTCCTAGGCCAGAGATCACCTCCTGACAGACATATAGCAGTCAGGAGCAGTGGCCAACCCATGGATTTGCTTCTGTCCACCTCTAGTTCTCATGATTATTTGTTGGATTAATAAAAGAAAGTCTGCTTTTTAAAAATAACTTGGGATTAATTGGGTGCAGACAGGCAGATTGGTTGGACCAGGGAGTTCTTGTGATTATTCCTCTAATCATCCTCTTGTGGGTGACATCAGGCTTGTTATGAAGTAACTTTCCCATAGGCTCTCAATACTGGGCTTTTGATGCTTTAAAAACTCTCTGTTTATTGATTTATATCACACACATATGTTTTCCTCTTTAGAAAATCAACTCTACTGAAGTATAATTTTCATACAAAAATGCACCCATCCTAAATGTGTGTTTTGAGGAGTTTGACACATTTAAACACCCATGTAATGAACACTTCAATCAAGATATAGAACACTTCCATCACCCTAAAAGTTCCTTTGTGTCCCTTCCTAGTCAATTCCCTACCCCATCTCTAGCCCCACCATCCACTGATTTGCTTTCTATCAGGTTAGATTTGTCTTTCTGGAATTTCATATGAGTGGAATTATACTATATGTTGTCTTTTGTATCTCTCTGCTGTTGCACAGCATAATATTTTGTAAATTTATCCATGTGGTTGAGTGCATCCATAGTTCATTCCTGTATATTTCTGAGGAGTATTCCATTGAACACCTATATCCTAATTTACTGAATAGGTAATAAGACACAGGGTTCAAAATTTAAAAAGTACACATCTTTCCCATCCCATTGTCTAACCAGTCAGTTCCTTTTCCAATATTACCAGCCTCTTATGTACCCGTTTGAGCTACTTTATGAATGTAGAAGCAGATGTGTACGCAGGATCTTCCTCTAGTCCTTCAAAAATGTATCTAATTTTGCATGTGTGTGACTATAATCTTAGAAGTTTTGCTGCCTGATTAAAGGGTTTGTGCACATGTAATGTTTGATCGATATTGCCAAATTGCCCTCTACAGAAGTAATACAGATTCCCCCAACTTTTTTTTTTGGAAAGATTTAAACATACGTAGTACAGACTTTTGAGGGTGATGAAAGTTGATTGGTTTGAAGAAGATACAGACATTTATTTAAATCTGCAGGAAAAAGTAAAACAGCAGGATTGTTCCTTTGCATAGCCAGTGGGTTTTCAGCTTTATACTTTGCTAATCTTGAGCGTAGCTGCTTTCAGTCGTATTGTTTTTGGGACCTGCTGCTGTCGTTCACTCGCTGTGAATTGATAGGCTTCACACCATCCAGGTGGGGCTCAGGGTTTAGGATGTTTCTGTTGGAGTCGCTTGCTGTGTTTCTGACCTGAGATGGACAAGACAAGGGCCCTACCCCTGGCTTGGGTCTGAGGAAGAGCCTAGCCCACAGGAACCCTGATTCTAGAAAGGGGAATGACTGGATTGGATGGGCAGGAGGGGTGTGTGTGTGTGTGTGTGTGTGTGTGTGTGTGTGCGTGTGTGTGTGTAAATAATCCATATCTACGCTGCAGCCGAGGTGGGTCTTGAAATATGCCAGCCTGATGCTCTTGCTTCAGTGGCTTTTGGGGGGAGCTTTTAGCGGCAACAGCAAATCCTCACCTTGGAGTATAAAGCCCAGCGTGGTCTGGCCCTGCCGGCCCCCCAGCCTCCTCTGAGGAGCTCTCTCTGGGCCACCTGTACTCCAGCTACCTCAGTGTTTCAGGTCTGTCTTTCTCCTTGCCAACTCATGTTGTTCTCTGTATCTGGAAGCGCTTCCTTATGCCCGCCTGCCCCTCGCACCCTGGCTTCTCCCAGTTAACATTGATTCATCCTTCAGAACTGACCCCCACCCATGAGGAGCCTCCTGGTATCGTTCTCCTGCAGCGTTCATCACTATCTGTGCTTACATTTTTTTCTGATCTGACCCTTAGTGTGTCTTTCTCCTCTACTCTATTAGTGTCATATAGGCAGGAATCACATCTGTTTTGTGCACCATTTTATTCTCTGTGCTCTAACAAAGATCGATACATAGTAGACACTTGGTAAAAGTTTGTGAAATGAACACATGAGGTATTTTGATAGCACACACAGCTTGCAGCCAGAACTGGGGCTGAACTTTATTTCTGCATCTTGACAAGTTCCCTAACCTCTCTAAGCTGCAGTTTCCCCATCTGAAAAGTGGGTGTAATAACATGGCCTCTTGGAGCTGTTGGGAGTACTTGGAAAGTGCCAGACAAATAGCAGGTGGTTGAGCCGTGGTAACTATCAGGGATGTGAAGCCAGTGAGCACACTTGTTCACGAGCAGCTTGTGCTGCTGGTGACTAGTGACAGCTGGCCTCAGTGTCTGGGGTCAGGCTGGACCACAGGTTGAGCCTCAGTGCCCGCCTGCCCCAGGAGGTGAGAGTGACGCTAGAGCTGGGGGTTGAGAAGGTCACAGTGCCATTTGGCAGCTGCCACCAAGACCTTGGAGAGAAGACAGGCCTAGGGCACCTCCAGTCACTGGCCTCTGCCGGGGCAGTGGAGGGGAGTAGCAGGGAGCCATGGGAACGGGGGAGGGCTGCTAAGCCAGGTGGTCCCAGGAAGCTGCGGGCCTGGCTGGCAGGCGGGACATGAGCTGATGAGAATGTCAGAGCTCTGGAGGGGATAGGGTTTCTGCCGCCTCCAGCTGTCCTAAGCCGCCTCTGCTGTTTTCCAGAGGGACCCAATTACCACCCCCTGGTGGAGCCAGGGCTGCCAGAGATCCCGGGGAGATAGGAGGTGGCTCCCAGCAGGGCAGCAGCGGCCTTTTAAGCTCCCTAACCATACACCTGTTGCTGATCATCTGAGATTTGGGGCCTGGCTGGGCGAAAATGTTAGGACTTCTGAACATGGTCCCTCAGGTCTCCACAGAGCCCCAGGCTTTCAAAGTATTCTCATAAGTGCCGACTCATTTGATCTTCACAGCTTGGGAGCTGCCTGGAGACTTTTTTGGCCTCTTTGGACAAACAGTGTCCCTGTGGTCCAGAGAGTGGGGAAGCCAGTTGGCTACAATAACCTGATGAGCAAGTGATCTGGGACTTCTGTCTTTGTAGAGCCTCTTCCCTGTGCCACTTGATCAACCAATCAACATACAGCAAGGCTCTTCAACTTGCTACAGGCCCCACTATGCCCTATTTGTGCCACCAGGTTTGCACCCCTCATTTACATCACCTGCCTTATCCTTGAAGATACTTGAGCAGCAGCCCTGCCCAGCATGCGGCATGTACCCAGCTGTGTCCTGGATGATGTGGAGGGTACAAGGAAGGTGGAGTGTTCTCTATCCCCGAGGAGTGGATGGCTAGACATGCCCTCTGAAAGAGGAGCATATAATGTTGGGGACACTATCAGGAGACTGTGTGACGTCCGGCGTGAGGACGCAGAGCTGGCACTTGAGCTGGGCCTCCGTGTAGAATTTAGTTAGGCTGAGGGGAGGGAAGGCATTCCAATAGGAGCCTCCACCAGCAAGTGTGGGGAGGAAAGAAGGGATTCGGGTTTCACAGGATGGAGAGAAGGCCTTTCTGTGTAGAGTGAAGTTTGGAGGTTACATGGGTTTGAATCCTTTCATACCACAAATGTTCCTGAGAACCTACTATGTGTCAGACACCTATGAAGCATTCTACATAACTTATATAATTTCATCCTCAGTACAGCTATGGAGGTAATTTTCCCGTTTCATAGATAAGCTAGTATGAGTGTACAGATGAGGTATACTGAAGTTAAATGATGTGCGCAAGCCCTGTCTGACTCCCAAACCCGGTTTTTCCCATACAGAAGGCTTCTGGGAGAAGGTGAGTTTTGGGTGTGTGTCGGGGCAGATGAGAGGATAAGCCTTAGGAGGCATTAGAGATGGTGGGAACTATGAGTAAAGACAAGGAGGCAGGACCAAGTTGGCTGTGAGGTAAAAAGTTTGATTGATGCAGAACTTCCTGTTTGGGACCCTAATACCTCCATCAACGACCTTGTTTGGCCCACTCGAGGGCCCAGCCACCTGATCTGCCTGTCTCCTCCAACAAACTAACCTCTTCTCCAGCTGGCCTCCTCTGCAGACTTTCTGCTACTGCAAGGCTCTTTTCTGGATTCCCACCTTTGCATTTGCTGTTCTCCCCACCTGAATATTATCTCCTATCCCTCCACTGACCCAAATCCTGCCTGTCCCTTCATGGTCCACTGGAAATTTCGACTCCTCCAGGAAGCTCTCTCTTCCTTTAATGCAATCTCTTTCTCTCTGAACTCCAGTTGTTCTGGTTCTTAGCTGAGGGTGTCTGGGCCCCTTTCTAAACTTTGTCTCATCTTTATAAGCTCTCTATGTTCTGTCAGGGGCCACAACTCCAACCCACTCCCTGCCTGCCCCTCAAGCCTCATGGGCAGTGATAGACTATTGATAAAGGATTTGGTGTAGGCTGAACAAGAGGCCAAGCCCTCCACACAAACTTCCTGATGTAGTCCTTACAGCAAGCCCTGGATCCTGACGAGCTGGGAGTGTAGAGGTCACTTGAATAAGGTCCTTGCTCACAGGTAACCACACTAAAAGAGGTGAATGCAAGATAGTGTGGCCTGGCGAGGTGACTGGCCCTTTTGCAGATGCTTTATTGCACACCCTCTCTTGTTTTTCTTTTATATGCTGGTGGGGTATGTGTGTTCCCCATAAACCCATCTCTGCCTTTAATCAATTTCCACTTTGAGAGTGAGCCTGGGTGGCCATGAGTTGAGATGGTACCCACCTCTTGGGGTCAAAATAAGCCCCTATAGGGGGTTGATGAGGGGATTGTGGGGCTCCTTCATTAACCTCAGTTGCCACAGCTCAGGTGTGTAGCCCCAGGGACACCCCCAGCCTGGGTCCTGGCCCCCCTGAGGCCCTGAGGCCCCCATCCTCCTGCCCAGGCGGGATGACCCAGCTTGGAGGCAGGCAGCAGAACAGGAATGCAGCCTTTTGGCCGGCTCCTGACAGGGCATCTCTGGGAGGCCCCCGAGCTCCTCCAGGCCGCGGCTGGACTGGGAAAGCTGGGGATTAGAAGCCTAATTCCACAGAGAATCCTGTTTTTCTTAGCCTCACACAGATTTCTCTTTAGGAAAGGCCCCTCATCTAATTAGCCTGAGTCAACAGCTCCATTTATTTGGACACGTGATGTTATGAAATGGGCTGCTGCTGGTGTGTTTTTGTACCGCATATCTGGGCTGCCCCTCCGTGATGGCATCGGGAGGGAGGCATTGAGGGCCACCAGGCCGGGGTGAAAGCCCAGCCAGAGAGGGGCTCCAGCTGAAGCCGGAAGGGAGACTGCAGGTTTTCTAGCCAGGCGGGAACTGCTCACTCTCAGATTTCATAACAAGAAAGTGACCCACGGAGTGTCCACACATCCAGCTTCCTCTCCCATTGGTGTTTTTGAACCAAAATAAAGAAGGGATTAGGGGCCCTTTGACTGCAACTCCTTCCTCTGTCAGAATCAAAAGAGACTTCTCTATAAGGGGCTTTTGATGGTGACAGGCCCTATACCACAGCCATAAGTACCCAGGACTTTCGGAAAAAAAAAAAAGAGCAACAGTAGTTATTATTTATTAAGCATTTACTATGCACAATGTGCTAAGAATATTATAAAATAAATCATGTACACACACACACACACACACAGTTTTTTTCTCTCTCTTTCCTCACACTGTTATCCTTTCTGCCTCCCTCTCTCTCTCCCACATTCAATTCCTTTCCCATTCTCTTTCCTCTCCCCCAATGTTGGTGTTTATCCTTCTAGGTTATTTTCTATGCATTTATATGCATACGACAAGTATACTTCATACATTGTTTCTAACCGTAAAAACAGCACTTCAAGGAAAATACTGTTGTCCCTATTTCACAGATGAAAAAAACTGAAGTGAAGAGAGGCTAAGCAACTTGCCCAAGTTCACACAGCTGGGAAGGAGCAGAGCTGGGTGATTCCAGCGACTGACAGGAAAACCCTTTCCTCTGGTACCACTTTGACCCCCAGCAGGTTGCAGACTTTGGTCTCAGTGAATTGCAGAGTGCTTCTCACCTGGTCTCCATCTTACCACCCTTTCTCTGTGCTGTTATGATTTTTGCCAAATGGGTCAGTTAAGGTGGGCATATGGTACAGCGGGCCAAATGGAAGTCACCCTGAATAAATGGGGCAGGAGCTCTGCCCTGTTGCCTCCTTCCTGGCCCCTGACCTGGAATTGCTGCCAACCAAACTGGCTTACCTGGACCACTTTCTGCTTTGTGCATATTGGAGCCAAATGGAAATACGAAGTACCAGCAAGGTGGCATTGCCATCCTTTCCCCAGAGTACAGTTGATCAATGTGCATATACCCCAGACCACAAAGCGTTTGGGGCTGAATGTTCATCCCTTTTCAGCCAAATAGAACATTGTTGTGAACAGCAGCAGTTCCGCACAGAGGTTCAGGGCACCTACCACATGTCTGGGAAAGCCGCTGGTCACTGCCTACTTCTTGGGAGATAAACCCAGTAGGAGGAACAGGCTCCTCAGTGTTTTCCTCTTTATAATGGGGGTTCTTGGCTAGGAATTGCTGTGTGTAAGAAACTGAAACTAAGTCTCACGATTGATGGAGGCTGGAAACGCAGAGGACTGGGAGAAGCAGTTGTCAAGGAGACATTACTTGATGAATTAAAAAAAAACAACAAATTCCAGTGCTGGGCCTAGAAGCTTCTTCAAAAAGGTAATGGGACCTTTTTCCTGTTGAACTTTCAAACCTTCCTGACCCTGCACTTTGTGCTCTGTAGTTTATCAGGGACACCAGGGGCCAGGAGTGAAGCACGACTAAAGTTACTGGGACAAAGCTGGAGGCAGGTCAGCCCTCCACAGGGGAGTCCCAAGGGCCTGCAGGCAGACACTGCCACCAAGAACTTCTAAGGCCAAGAAAGGGAAGCCTGAAAACCAAACATCCCTGCACAATCCCAGGCAAATGTGTTCTTCATCAAGGCAGATACAAACAAAGTTTATTAAAAAGCCTTCTAAAGGACATTCCAAATCATCAGCAGGCCTCTGTGAGGTGACCGTCCATTCTCCTGCGGACTCATTCCAGCGTCGTTGGAGCTTTTCAAACACTGAGTCACCAATATGTCCAGGAAGGAAAATAAACAGGGGGCTCCAGTGGGCGGCCCTGTAGCTAAGGGTGACCTGGCTCTCAGTGCAGGCCTGCACTTTCTGACACCATGGCTGGCAGGGTTGATAGGAATGACCCGGGAATGGAGTACAAACAGGGCAGTGAGGCCTCTTGGCCTGTGGGGCAGGCGCCCCCCTAACCCCATGTCCTAACGGCAGCCCACCAGGCAGAGGAAGGGCCCCTGTGGTTGCAAATGTGGTGGCTGGATACAGTAGAGTGAGCTCCGGACTAGGAAAGTCATGTGCCTTTTGCATTCTGGGAGGGAGGAGAGGAGACCTCTGCCTCCAAGTAACTGCAAGTTTCCTCATCTGTAAAATTGGGGGCTTTCCCAGTAGATGGGAAGGGGTTGCTCTCATTAAGGTAGGTGCTGGGGTCTCAGAGCCAGTCCACATGTTTCCCAAAGCATGTAAGGGTACCTCATGGAACCCTAGGGTTGTGTGGAACATACTTTAATACCCCCCTCCTGGCATTTACACTAAGATTCTATGATTTTAAAATAATCTTAATGTATAAGTGGACCAACAAACATATTGTGAATGGCAGTATACTGCAGTACAAGGGTCAGATAGGCCTGCATGGACATCACCTACTTGTGTCACTGTGGGCACCTTCATTACCTAAACTCCCAGAACCTCATGAAGAGGGGGAAGTCATAGTAATTGCCTCGTGCCATTGGTGTGAGCATCTGTGCTAAAGTCTAAACCCTGAGCAAAGCACACAGCTAGTATTTAGTAAGTGGTAGCGATTGTTATTTTTATTTGTTGGGCATGTCCTATGGCCCTAGCACCGTTCAACATCTTCAAGAGACAAGAGGGTATGTAGGGAATAATGGAAGGGAGGAGGAAGAGTGAGAGATCCCATGGAAGGTAGGAGGAACTTTGCTGCTGGTAAAAATTACACTTGTAGTGATTTATTGAGATATATGAGTGGCTATTGTATACAGAGATTATAGTAAGTCCTGTCTGTGAAAATCTCACACTGTTGCTATGTTCCTTTTCTAACAGTGGAGGAAACGGAAGCTCAGAAAGCTTCAGTGACTCCCCAAATCCCAAGGCCAGTGCTGCAGATCGCACATTTGTGCCCCCCTTCTCCAAATTTTTGTGTTGAAAACCTAATCCCCAATGTGATGATATTAAGAGGTGGGGCCTTTGGGAGGTGTTAGGTCATGAGGGCAGAGTCTTTATGAATAGAATTAGTGCCCTTATAAACAGGCCTGAGAAAGCTCCCTTGTGCCTTCTACCATGTGAAAGCACAGGCTATGAACCAGGAAGTGGGTTCTCACCAGACACCAAATCAGCGGGTGCCTTGATCTTGGACTTCCTAGTCTTCAGAACTGTGAGAAATAAATGTTTGTTGTTTATAAGCCACCCAGTTTATGTTGTTTTGTTATAGCAGCTTTAGAAGACTAAGCCTGTCAGAGAAGGAGCTGGGACTCAGGCTGATACCAAAGTCTGGGCTCTTGGCCCGTCAGGGTCACAGATCCTCAATTCTGAAGTGAGAGGAGCCCTCCTCCTAAGTCAGAGATGGTCCTGGTCTTGAAACACAGCAGCCCGACCAGATCTACCAATTGCGATGCTTGAGAAACCCTTCCTGTCGTGGTGTGTATAAGGCCAGGGAATGATTTCGTTAGTTATGGCAATCCCGGCTTTCTTGGTTGTAAACCAGTGATTCTCGATGCTGGTTGCACATTAACATCACCTGGGGAGCTTTGAAAAATCCACACATCACACAGGTCACCCGGACCAGTTACATCAGGGTCCTGTTAAGCTCCATGATGATTCCAAAGAGCATCTGGCCTGAGAACCTCTCTGAAGGGAAACTGCCAGTTTTGTAGCTTTCATTCCCTTCCACTGAGGGGCCAGGGCTGGGGGCTGGAAGTGGAGGAGGTTTTGAGGTAGAGATGGGGCATGGATAGGGAGGTAATAATCGGGGAGAGATCAAAGACTGACAAAGAATGTGTGGGGTTTGCACACGGAGGCTCAGACAGGTTAAGTAAGTGGATGTAGGGTGCACACAAGGTAAGTGGCAAAGCTGGAAATATCACATCATTGAAGGTGGCAAAATGATTGGACTCTCTTGTTATTGGGGAAACCCCAAATGTACTCTGGTGGTAGATCTGCCCAAGATCTAGTTCTACATCCCATTCTCTTCTCAATCTGTCCCTTCTACTCAGTCTCATCCATGCCCAAAGTTTCCATCATCACCTGACTCCCAAATTTCTATTTTTAGAGCAGACTGCTCTTTGGAACCTCAAACTTATACTGCAGCGACTCATCTGACATCTCTCTTGGATGATTCCAAGCACCTCGGGTTTCACACTCCCAAGACTAAACTTATAATCACCTCCACCCCCAACTTGATTCTTCTGCAGGGTCCCAAGCCTGATGAGTAGCACAAGAATCACGCTTCACTCCTCCTCCGCTCACTGCCCATGTGCATCACCCGCGCCCTCAGTCTAACCTTCTAAATACCCATCCATCTTACCCTCTCCTCTCCATCTCCTTTGCCACCCATTTAGCCAGGTCACTGTCATCTTTGGCAATATGTTCTGTTTATTTTTAATTTTTTGTAATTCTTGCTTACCTGATTATTTGATTTATGTCTGCCTCCCCCACTAGCTTATATACTGTGTAAGGGCAAGGACTGGCTTTTTTGATGACATTTGTGTCCCTAGCACCTAGCACCTTACCTGGGCCTCAATGAACTTTTGCTGATTCCAAAGTGAGTGAATAACTTTATTTTAAACTTTTAATTCATTCTGGGGGCTGTCGATATAATGGCTGTTCCATGAGAGCTTGCTGCTTTTCAGGCTGAAATCAGGGATGATGTACTCGGATGACTGCATTCCATGAGGCCTGGGGGCAAGGAGGTCTTGTCTATGGAGGCCGAACAGAGGGCCTGAGGGGATCTCGTGCTCTGAGTTGAGACACAGCCACACAACAGGGCAGGCGAATACACACACATACACTTGTGTCCATCCTTGGGCAGCTCTTGCCTACTTACTCCACAGACATTATCTTTATTTTGAGAATTGATTATGAAATCAATCCCTCACTATTTCTGCAATAATGTAGCTAATAAAAAGAAAAGCTATTTTGATGGTGTCTGGTTTTCAGCTAAAAGGAATGTCAACACAGCAATTTTATCAGCTGCCCTTTGAAAGTGCTTCTCTTGGTCACGGCAGTTCACAGGGGGAAACACAACGATTCTAACCCCATTCTTGATATTGGCTCCTGCTTGAGGTGACAGATTGTGTTACCTCTGGGTCAGGACATCCATGGGTAGATAGCAAGATCAAGTCAAGGTCACCTCATGCTGGCTCTGTCACCAGAACATGGACCAACATCCCCCATTGCCTGTTCCAGTGAACTATCAGTCAAAATGGCGGGTCTCTGAGATTCTAGCAGAAGTGGGCCATGGGAAGAAGCCCCAGGCCCTGGGCTCTTGGTGCGAGCTCCTCTCCTAAGATTCTTAGCCAACAAAACTATCTCAGCCTCATCATAGTAACTCTGAATGTTGTTCCTGCCCCAAACAGATGGAAAGGGCCCTGAGGGCAGACCATGGTCTTTGCACTCCCCACCCTCACTGTCTGGGCTGTTCTGAGTGCTTAGGAGTTCCTTGGGTGGTGGGAAAGCTATGACCATGAAATTGTTTGAAATTATGTGCTGGAGCCAGACAGTTGCTAGAAATTAAGTACTAAGTCTGTCTCCTGGGCCTGCCACTTCCTGGCCGAGAACTTTGGGCAGGTTACTTAATGTCACTGAGCCTCCATTTTCTTACCTATAAGATGCGGACGATAATAGTAGCTATGTTATTTTCATAATGTTCTTTTGAGAAGGATTCGATGAGATAATGCATATAAAGCACAATAAATGCTAATTTGTGGACTGAATGAGGGTGGGAGTGCCCCTCCCTCTTGGACTGGGGGGTCAGAGGAGACGATGGCACACACCAGAACCACTGGAGCTGGTGTCTCAGGCCTTCTAAATTCACCACTCCTTTGGATCTGGTTTCCAAAAATAGAAAATAGAGGATACTGCCTTTTACTGCCAAGGCTCAGATTTAGAACCTGAATATTTTGCATATTGAAAGTCACCAGAAGACGTAAAACAGATTGTCATGTCCCTAGCCAGCAGCTCCCTTACGTGCATATAATCATAGATACAAGTAGTTCATTTTATTTGCTTCTTTTACTAACCCCTTTTATTTAAGCATATTCTTTGGGGGTTCTTAATCCATCAAAGAAGCATTTGAAAGAAACTCATCAGTTGTTCCTGGGTGCCAAAGAGTAAATAAAAGCACAGTGCCTCACTGTCTAAGGTTGAAACTCCAACCACTCAGCTTTGATGTGCTAACAATCCCTAATGAGGCCAGGAAAGCAGTGACCGCCTCAGGAAGTGCTCTAAAGAGGTTCTTCCTTGTGCAGAGCCAGGCCCTCCTATCACTGATGTCACCACAGCTGGGAGAGACTCCATCTGACAGAGAAGCCCAGGGTGTGGCCTGGCTTAGAAGAGCTCTGGTGATTTATGGCTACTTCTTAGGCTGCCATCTTGTGGTAGTTGCTCTGAGGTGTCTGCCTGTGGGTAATGGGCTTCCTAACTTTTCCAAAGACATGCTCTCCGCTCCTTGTGATTTATATAGTACTTACATATATTTGCATATGGGGCTCTGGGTCCTAATTCCATCTATAGGAAAAAAGTGAAATCAACAAGGTGATCTCAGAAGGGTACCTCCAAGTAGGACATCCAGCCAGTACTGCGTGTCAGCTGTCCAGGTGATATGTCCAGGTCGGTGCTGTGCTAGGGCCATAGTAAGAGCTACCACTTATGGAGCACTTAACATGTGCCAGATATGGCTTAGCACTTCCCATATATTATTTCATTTAATATTAACAACAACCCTCTGAGCTAAGCCCTGCTATCTCCCGATTTTACAGATGAAGAAACTTAAGGCACTTGCCAAAAGTTAACAGAGCTAGTGTGTGGTAGA
Organism: Rhinolophus sinicus; assembly: GCF_057876585.1. NCBI lineage: Eukaryota > Metazoa > Chordata > Mammalia > Chiroptera > Rhinolophidae > Rhinolophus > Rhinolophus sinicus. The sequence continues at coordinate 37,417,714 of NC_142505.1, forward strand.
GTTGGACTTAAAATAAGGTCTTTCTGACCCCCAAACTTGTGCTCTAAACACTCCCTGTGCAGTTTTGGGTGGGCGGTAGAGTCACAAAGAACTGGGATTCTGTCCTGGGTATGTAAGCATGGTTCAGTCACTTAACCTTTCCCACCAATGTCTCCCCCTGTGCAAAACGGAGCTTCCTCACAGGGTAATTGCAAGGATTAAATGGGATAATTGGTGTAGTTAGCACATTGACTGGCACCAGTGAGGGTTCCCTAATGTGGATTTCTTCCTTCCCCCTTGGGAAGGGGGGGGGGGGAGAGAGAGAGAGAGAGAGAGAGAGAGAGAGAGAGAGAGAGAGAGAGAGAGAGAGAGAGAGATATCGAGAGAGATATTTCTGATGTTGGCTATCTACAGGGTTCCAAAAACAACTGAGTGGAAAGTGAAAAACAGTCAGATATTTGGAATTTTTTTTCCTGCATGTTGCTAACCATGGACATCTTCTCAAACACCCATATATTAGGTTGAGATGTTTCATCCTTATGTTTCAGGGTGTGATAATACCGCTTGCAAGTAGATAACTGGTTAAAACATATTTTTGGATGATATTTTACTTCACAGTCACATTCATCATTGTTATCATCATATTGTCATTCAGGCTGAATTCATGAGTTGCTAAGAGACAATTGGATTTTTAAGCTCTTATTAAAAATTCAAAGTAAATCCAATTAAAAAATTATGATTCTTTCCTTTTCCTCCCAGGGCCTTTTCCCCACAGCTAACAAGTTCTGTTAGCTTCACAGACTTCTTATAGGCGTTAAACAACTTAACATGTGAAATGTGCTTACAACAGTGCCTGGTACATGCTCATAAAATGATGTCCTTTTTTTTCTTTTCTTTTTTTTTTTTTACTACTGCTACTGCTGCTGCTGCTACAATCCTGTTAATATAAATCCAACCAGAGCAATCTCTTAATTATCCCAAACCAATGGGGAACGATCTGTCCTACAGATATTAAATTCTCAGCCAGCTGAACTCACGCTTTAAGACAGGAGATCTTTGTACCTTTAGCTATCTGGGCCCATGCTGGGCTCTCTTGCCTTTATAAATCAAGTTGGATGGGCACAGCCCAGTTTTTCCCTTAGCTCCTGGGCTCAGAATTCAGAACACCAGCTGGTGATTGTCAGGCCACTACATGGCCCACAGCAAGTGCTTCTTAAATTGTCTCCTTGTTTTTTATGGCGCCCCTTGCCATTCAGATATTCAACTGTCTCTGCTTCAGGGAATTTTCTCTCCCTTCTAACTTGCTGTATCAAATCTGTCCGGCCCTGGGGACAAGCAAGGCAGATAATATTGTTGAACTTGGTGAAAAATAAGAGTAAGTATATCCAGTGGCAGAGGGCTGTTTTTGCTTAATGCTAGGTTGTTAGCGGTGTTCTGGAGAGTTGTGATTGTCATGCAAGTATCTTCCAGAGAAGTGAAGTGTTACCTGGACATTACATTCCAGTGGGACATGGAAGACCCTCCGAATCCAGTGTAAGGGCCAGTTGTGCTCAGCCATCTCTGATCCAATACCCAGGCGGATCAGAGACTCTAAGCTGCCTCCTGGCTTGGGCTCCCTGCTGCCCTAGCTTGCTCAGCCTGTCTCAGAAGTGAAACCAGATGGCCTGGGTGGGTAGTGAGGGAGACCCACATAAAGACCCCAGGGAAAACTGAGCTCCTGGTCCCACTCACTGCCCCAAACTGCTTCTGAATCGGTTCATCCATGAACAAACCCAAAAATTCCTTTTATCTCCCAATCACCAAGAATCTGATCCTTTATTTAGTCCCAAAACTTGGAAACTAATCTTTTATTTATCTCTACTGTAATCCCACTTCAGGCTGTATATGGAATACACTGCTTGGGAACAAACCTCTAGGATTTCAGAAGGACCCTCAGTCAGGGAAGCGCAAGAGCTTAGGAGGGAAAGTAAAACCAGGGCCAGGATGTTTTGGTTCCATGTGTGAACTGGAGGAAGAACGCAGCTCATTTGGGCTTGTATGATGCAGAATGTGCCATAGGCAAGCTCCCTAATCACCAAACCACAGTAGGGGGTGGGAAAACGGGCTGGTATGATGTCAGGCCCCAGCAAGGCAAGCTGGTTGAAACAATTTCCCAAGCTTCCTTGCCAGCTCAGCCCTCAAGCCAGGGCAAAGAATCACTGACATGCTGCTTGGAACATGCTGAGTGGTCCCAGACATCTGTCTGTCAGCCTGGTTTCACGCCCACCGCCCCCCTCCCCTTGCCCACTCCCCATGGATCTGGGGCAAAACTGCATGACCAGTGTGACAGGGGGTGCCAGCCTATGTGCCTCTCTCCACCCATCCATTCTTAGCAGGCCTGCTCCCACCAGGGCCCTGAGAGGAATGTCTTGTCCTGGGAGGTTTTCAGACCACCACCTCTGCTCTCATTCTTGTATTCAGCAAATATTTCCTGAGTGCCTACCATGCGCCAGGCCCAGGGCTGGGGCTGGCCATTCATGGTGAACAGGGCCCTGTCCCTGTCCTCACAGAGCTGATAAACCCCATGGGGAAAGCAATCAGATACTGAATAGTCATTTAACTAAAATTATGCCATGGAGAGGGAGGGGCCACAGTGGGAGTTTCAGAGTCAGAGGCTAGTAAGCTGAGTAGGGGTTAATAAGGTACAGAGTTGTGAGGGGGGAGGTCAAGGAGTGTCTTCACAAACTCCTTCACTATTTGGCTTTTCAGCTTCCTCCTCCCTCCCTCCAAACCTTAGCTCCTGACTTGGGCCTTGGGACACTTAGCATGTATTCAGAACTCTACCTCTGGGACCTGCCTCTGGACCCCAGCCCCTGGCATCACTCTCAGAACCAGCCAGCTGGTCTGTCCCTTCCCAAGCTCCTTTCTGGGGAGGCAGCTGCCCAGTTTTGGTCCTTGTTTCACCAACTCACTCTTATGTACTCATGCATCATTGATTCACACACCATGTCAGCTCAATTCTACACAAGTTGCCCAGCACCTGCTGGCCCGACAGGGGAGGCAGCACACTTTGCTCACATATTCTGCCCCTCAAAAGTCTGTTTCTTTACTTTACCAGTGTTCCCTCAGCCAGGGTCAGGCCTTGCTCTGGGTCCTGGCGGAGGGCTAAGGGGGAGCGTGGAAGAGAGCCATGGTAGTGGGGTTCATGGAAGGCTTCCTGGGACAGGTGACACCTGGGAGAGTCAGGCTGAGGAGCAGTTTGCTAGGTGACATCCTTTCCTCTTCTACCGCGCTTGCTCTTTCCGATTCTCTTTCACCCTTTATTCTTACCTGTCATGGATGTTTCCTGGTTTCAGCCTCAAGGGATAGAGCTAGGAGGGACCTTGGAGATCTAATCTGACACCTACCCATCTGACAGATGGGGACGGTGAGGTCCCAAGAGGGACTGATTGATTTGTGGATGTTGAGCTATCCTTGCGTCCCTGGAATAAATCCCACTTGATGATGGTGTGTGATCCTTTTACTGTATTGTTGAATTTGGTTTGATAATATCTTGTTGAGGATTTTTGCATCTATATCTGTTTTTATCAGGGATATTGGCCTGTAATTTTCTTTTTTTGTGGCATCCTTGCCTGGTTTTGGTATCAGTGTAATGCCGGCCTCCTAAAATGAGTTTGGAAGTGTTCCTTCCTCTTCTATTTTTTGGAAGAGTTTGGGAAGGACTTGTATTAATTCTTCTTTAAATGTTTGGTAGAATTTACCAGTGAAGATATTTGGTTCTGGACTTTTGTTTGTTGGGAAGTTTTTGATTACTAATTCAGTCTCCTTACTAGTAATTGGTCTATTCAGATTTTCTGTTTCTACATGATTCAGTCTTGGTAGTTTGTATGTTTCTAAGATTTATCCTTTTCTCCTAGGTTGTCCAATTTTTTCGGCCTATAATTATTTCATAGATCTTATGATCCTTTGTATAACAACTCCTCTTTCATTCTGATTTTATTTTAGTCCTCTCTTTTCTTGATGAGTCTAGTTGAAGGTTTGTTAATTTTGTTAATCTTTAAAAAAATACCTAGCTCGTTGTTTCATTGATCTTTTTCTAATATTGTTTTTTAGTCTTTATTTTGTTAATTTCTGCTTTGGTCTTTATTTCCTTCCTTCTACTAACTTTGGGCTTAGTTTGTTCTTCTTTCTCTAGTTGCTTGAGGTATAAAGTTAGGTTGTTTATTTGAGGTCTTTCTTGTTTCTTAATGTAGGCATTTATTATCATGTACTTCCCTCTTAGAACTCCTTTGTTTCTTATTATTGAGTTTTAGGAGTTCTTTGTATATTTTGTATAACAATCTTTTATCAGATATATCTTTTGCAAGTATTTTCTCCCAATATGTGGCTTGTCTTCTCATTCTCTTGATGGTTGGCATATATTTTAATCCTATCTTTGTTTTGTTTTTATCCCCTTCAGACATTATAAATGTTTTAATCAGCCAGTATTCATTTAGATTCATTACCCACATATATACTATTCATTTGTTCTTCTTTTGCCTCCTGCCTCTGAGAATTCCATCTTGGGACCACTATCCTTCTGCTCGAAGTACAATATTTAAGATTTCTTTTAGAGAGGGTCTATTGGTGGCAAAGTCATTCAGTTTTTTGTTTATCTAAAATTGTCTTTAGTTTGCTATTATATTGTGGAAATTTGTATAGAACAGAATTGACATTATAAATGGGAAATGATGAACTATTCAATAATTGATTTTGGGGCAACGGCTTTTAATCTGAAAAAATTTAATCCCTACTTGAAACTATACACAAAAATAAAATCCCAAGAGATTAAATATCTAAATTGGAAAAAACCCAAATCTATAAAACTATCAGAAGAGAGTGTAGGAAATCTCTTTATGATCTTTCTCAGGAATAATTTCTTAAAGTGACACAAAAAATACAAATTAGAAAAGATTGTGAAATTTCACTGTATGAGAATGATAAAGGTCTGTACAATTAAACAAGTTAAAAAACAAGTGACATACTTGATACTTGCCTAGTAATGGCTTAAAAAGAGTCAGCTTTGAAACTCCAGCTTTAAAACTGAAAGCTAACTGTTTTAATCTAGGTTGTACCTGTCCTCCCCCATTGAAAAGGTTAAAGCCATTAGATTTTATGGTTGATAAGTTGAAAGACAGTAAGATTTGCAATGTATGAAAATATGTCTGAAATTACTTTAAAACTTATTCCCAATTCACATGAAAAATTACATATCTTGCCAGTAATTAGGAAGTTGTAAATTAGAAAAATAAGATACCATTTGCAAACTATTTAAAGCTTGGTGATATGGTGGTGGCAAAAGACTGCTAGATGCTTTTTAAACTGTTGCAACTACTCTAGAGAACAATTTGCCAATATCTACGTAATAAACTATAAATGTACATATCATGCCAACCATCAATACAACTTCTAGGTATACTTCATAGAAGGTGAACCCTTCCTTAGGTGCATAAGATGACAAGTGTGTGTGGGGGGTGGTTAGCTCAGTTGGTTAGAGCATGGTGCTAAGAACACCAAGGTTGCCGGTTCGATCCCCATAGGGACCACAGTGAGCTGCGCCTGCCTCCCCTTTAAAAAAAAAAAGAGAAAAAGATAACAAGTATGAGGATGTTTACTATAGTATTGTTTGTAATACTAAAAACTGTAAACACAAATATCCATGGATAAATTAATGACTAAAATGTGGTATATTCATATGATGGAAGGTGAAATCTTTAGGAGAAATGAACCATACGTATATTTATAAGTGATGATTTAAAAAATAAAGTTGAGGGAAAAAGTAAACTGAAGAATATGATGCCAGTTATGTAGATTTGTCAACAAAACAATATACATGTTATTTATATCTATACATATGTACATGTAGCACTCATATACTGACTAGAATGATACCCATCAAATTCATGATATGATGAGGATACTCCGGCAATGGTGGGGAGGGGACAGTAAATGGCGATCAAAGGATATGAGTACATAATGTGTAAAAAGTTATTTCCTTTATAGAGAAACTAACATTACAGAAATAGCACTGGGAAGAAAAAACCTGAGAATTCGGGGTGGTGGGCTCATGAGCATGAAAAATGCTCAAAAACAAATTAGACCAAATGTCCATGTTGTGAGGCTGAGTGCATTCTAGTGAGTAACTGTTCTTATTACCCTGAGGGGAAATGAAGGTGAAGCCTAGAATGCCACGAGATTGAGAAATACCCATTTGATTGGTAAAGTGCAGGAGACTATGGCATTGGACATACTGCTTTGGTAACAAACCAATGTCATAGCTTCCTCCTTCCATTAAATATTGCTTTCACTAATTTTATAGCCTACTTTTAGGAGTATTTCCAAAAATGCCAATGCATTACATTTGTGTGCCATTTATTCATTTATTTATTCAATATGCATTTATCTTCATTGACCAGGTCCAGGGAAAGGTATTAGGAAAGCAGGAAGAAAGGGAAAAAGAAAACTGGTGATCAGACCTTATCTAAATATGCAAGTCCTATATGAAGAAAATTATAATTACTTCAATGCTAGTCATAATTAAAGACCAGAACAAATGGAGATGAACATCAAGATAAAAAGAACCAATATTGTGAAGTTGTGATGGACAGTGTTATTCACCATTTTTCTTCAATGAGAGTTATTTCTATAACTGCTAGGAGTGCTATGGACAAAAAGCCTTCAACTGTCATCTTTAGAAATGGTTTCAGCTGAAGAAAGTTGCCTAGATCAGGGCCACCGCCCTTCCCTGGTCTCTCATACCCAATGACTGATGGAAGAGGGAACTGGGCTATTTCAGCGTAACCTAGGACAACTATGACCAGCCATTCTCACTCCAGAGCTCCCAGTGAGGTTGGCTGAGGCTGTCATTGGAGCTGTAGCACCTCAACGTCTCCTTCTGACCGCTACAGTTTACTTTGCTTCTCTTTCACAAGGCTCTTCTTTAATATTGTCCATGCTGAAAAAAAAAATTGGCGATCAGAAGCACCTCAGAGAACATTAGGGAAATGTACAGGTAAATTTATAATTGCAAAAAGAAGAAAAAACAACCTGGAATGGAAAGAACGGAGAGATGTATGGGGGAGGTAATGGGAAAAAAGAGATAAATTGGGGAAAAAATTGAGATGAGTTTGAGGCAAGAGTAGGGGTGAAACTTCAAAGAATGGAGTTGGCTGAAGGTGACAGAGGTGGAAACAACAGCGTCATGCAGCAGAGGCAAGGGATCTAAAAATCCATGGGTTGGGTATTTGTGGTTTACCCTCTAAGCTAAAGGTCCTTACCAGGATCTGCGTTAAAAAAAAAGTCCTTGCCTGCTACTGACCAAGGAATTTTGCTAAAAACAAAAACTATCAAAAGAAGCAAAAACCAAAAAACACCCAAACCGCAGTTGCCCACGGTCTACAAATGAAGATGCTCCCTCCATCTCAGTGGTGGTAAGTGCTCACAGTGGATCTTGGTATATCACTTGCGCAGGAAGCAGGTGGGGAGGCGTTGTTGGGCAGTTCATTCCTGGAACAGGCGTCTCCGGGCCTTGCGCGCAGGACCTGGAGGGCGCTGGGGGCGCGCGTGGGGACCTGGACTTGGAGAAGGCGGTAGAGGTTGGAGTGGTGAGCTGGGAAAAGGCTCTAGAAGGTGGAAGTCCAGGTTGAAGTAGGGACCAGGAGAGCGTCTCTCTGGACTGGGGGTGGGGGCCCGAGGCGCGGGCTCCGTGATGGGGCTGTGCGGGTAGAAGCCGGTCACCCTTCTAGCTGAGGAGCGGAATCCAGCGACTGAGCCGGCCTCAGGGTCCATCGAAGGCGGCAGGAACTCGGGGTCCGCGTCCTCCTGGTAGGCCTCCTCTTGGGCGGCGATCTCTGGGACACATGCGCAGAAGGAGCTCTGCTGGACGGCAACGTCTTCCCTGGGAGCGCCCAGGAGAGCGCCAGGTTCTAGGCCCACAGGCGCGTGGCCCTGCCCTTCCGAGCGTTCGTCGGCTGAGCCCAAGAGGGTCTCCGGGATCAGCATGAAGGTGTGCTCTCCGAGAGACACTTGCAGGACCGACGTTGGCTCGGGCTCCAGCAACAGGTCGACGCCGTCCAGGCGTAGCTGCAGGGCACAGCCCGCGGCCAGGACCACGACGGAGGTGAGCGCGCCCACGGCCGGGGGCTCCGCGGGTTCTTGCAGGGTGGGCGCCGTCCTGGACTCCGGGCCCGCGGGCTCTTCGGTTCGGCGGCGCTTGGCGGGGCCGGGTCCTCCAGGCCGCGGTCCCCAGCCGGGCGCAGGGTAGGCTCTGGGGCTGCGGAGCCGGCTGCCCATCACTTCGATGGCGCTGTGGGCGGTGGTCCTGGGGCCTGGCGGAGGCGAATGTCACGCAGTGACAGGTCCCGATGACTGGAGAGGCAGGCTGTGGTCGTGGGGAGGGGGAGTGAGGCGTAGAAACGCGGGAGGCCGCTGAGTCCTCAGAGCTCCCGGGGCTCCTAGGAGGTAGGTCCGCAGTTTAACTTCTAGGGAAGCCGCACCGGGCGCAGGGCTCGGCCTCGCCGGTTGGTATCTTCCGCTCCTCACGTCGACCCTGTGCACCGGATGATTAACAACTTGGGATGTCAGGTGACTTGCGACCTCCAGGATGTCTCACTATATGCCCCGCCTCCTGCCATGGAGAGCAACAGATTTGCTGCAGTGCGATAGTTAGGTAAGTTTTCTAGAAAGGGTAGGGGAATGCTCCTTGGATGCCCATTTGGGGCCGGGGGGATAGACAAAACACAATCGCATAAATTCTTGCTCACTTTTAGAAGTAGCCCATGCCTAATGTCTTCTAAGATTTTCTCGGACGCTATGAAAAGCCTTTACCACATATCCGACCTCACCATGCCCAGTTCACCAAATGGTTCTTGAAATTTTTTTCACTCAGGAGAGAAATTAGAAATGCATTTTAAAAAAATAAAACTTTAACAATAATCGAGTGAAATTGCAGTTTTTTAGTTAGAGGTCAGGCTGTGATAATTATCAATAACAGCAAAATTTTATCGTAAGGTTAACTTTTTGTATTCAAGATTAACTTGTTATCTGACTTGTATTATAGTCAGTGTTTAAAAATTAGTTTATTCAGCCCTCATTAGTGAAGCTCAGAGGAGAGAAGGAAATTTTACAAAATTAAATGCTTGGTATGTATTGGATCTGGGAATTAAATACTAACATATTTAACTTTAAAATAGAGATCTTTGACTTTCTTAGGGCAAACAATCCAGATATGGAATTGCTGGGGAGTAGTGTGTGGCATCCTAACAATAATAGATAAGGCCAAACTGCTTTTTAAGGATTTGTCCTACTTTTTTGTTTGTTATCTGTGGGTAAGTGTTCCCTTTGCATCACATCCTTGCCAACACTTAGTATGGTTAGATTTCTAAGCCTTTTTCAGTCTGATGGTGTAAAATGGTATCTTACCATGTATTTATGTTGTATTTCTCTGATTACTCATGAGGTTGATCATGTTTTCATATTTGGAATTGGCCATTCATATAACATCTTCTGTGTAATACACCTTTTCATTGTAGTTGTCTTTTCTTTCTGCATATAACATTATTCTCTTTGAATTTGGTGGGCTTACAATAATCTATCTAAAGGTGTATTTGTATTTATTTATCAATTTTGAAAGTTGTGCTTCCTGAGTGAAGACACTATACTATGTCCCAGAACTATGTGTATTCTTGGAAATATGCTCCCCCCACCCTTCAGTGCTGAAAGTCTTGAGGCCTCTGTCTGCCATTGAATCGTGAAGACTAATCTCATCATGCTTTTTACTCTTGTTCATAGTAGGAATCTGTTCATCCCTCATAGCCCAGATTTAAACCTTCACATACTCAGTACATGGTATTTTCTCAGAACCTCCTATCCCTCTCCATCCCCTACACCTTTTCATTCTGCCTTCTGGAGCTCATAGTCAGTCACAAAACTCAAAAAGCTTCAATAACCCTGATATTCCCTTTAAACTTTTACTATGATTGAAACCTGCTTCTTCTGAGTACACTTCTTTCCCTGGATGCTTCTTAAGTGGAGGCTGTTTTCTCCCCCACACCCCTAGAACCCATGGCTGGGGGTGCAGTATTATGTTTTTTTGCTCCTCTCTGATGTTTCCCAACCATTTCTCTATCCTTCCTGAATTTCATGTCATCAGAGTATAATCTGTCTTGGTGCAGTCCTCTATCCTCTTTCCAACTCCAGGGCTCCTCTTACTCCTTAAATGTTTTTTACAATTGAATTTCTGTCACTCTCTTCCATATTGATGCCATCATGATTCTTGGTGATTTCAAAATATACTTAGGCTGGTGTATTTCCATCCTATACCATTCCTATGCAATCCAGACTCGCATATCTCACTTCCAGGTCAACATCTCCACTTGGATATGTAACAGGCACTTCAAACGACACATGTCCAAAATTGAACATATCTTATTTTTTCTATCTCTGTATCCCTCCAGGTCTTTCTGGTCTCAGAAAATAACAGTTCCACCCATTTTGTGCTCAGGCCCGAAACCCTCAACTTATCCTTTGAGTTCTCCTTGACTCTCTTTCACTTTTCAAATCAAGAAATCCTGTTTTCTCTATCTTCAAAATATATCCAACTACATGCCTCTTCATATTACTCCTCTTGCTACTACTTAATATAAGGCAGCATGAGTTCTTGTGTGAATTACTGCTCTTCATGAAGGCAGTGATTTTTAATTGTTTTATTCTTGCCTGTACCTTTGGAGTTTAGTAGGCCTGGAGCATAGTAGGCACTTAATACACATTTGTTAAATGAGTGAATGATTTTTTCTATCATCACATCTGGAGAATTTGTATTCATTTGTCTCTGTGAACACTGCTATTTCCCTATTCCCTCAGTGTTCTCCCTCTCCAGCTCCAATAGTCATGTAGTAGAACTGCTTTCTTCCTGATAATGTCTCGTAATTTCCCTCTCACATTTTTTATGTTTTTGCCCTCCTTAGCTTCATGGGTGCAATCTCCAGTTCAGTAGTTCCACTTTCAATTCTGTCTGAACTATTGTTTAACCCATTCATTGCATTTCTTACTTCCATGTTTTCCTATGCAATCCCTAAAAGTTTTCTTTAGCTCCCTTTTAAAGCTGCCGTATCTTTTGATAATTTTTCTTAGCTACACTTACATTACCCTCTTTTGTGTCCTCAAATTTATTTAAAAAATATTTTATATCTGATAATTCATCAATTTCTGTCATTTGAGGGACAGATTTTCTCCTATTTCCTGTTTTAGATGTCTCCCATTCTCACTTATTGTGGTTTGTTTCCTTATGTATTCTTTGATTCTAGAGTATGAATCTAGAATCATTGAAAGGTACTCTGAGAAGATACTTAGCCCTGGGTATAAGATGTATTCTCTTTGGAGAAAAATTGTTTTCCTTTTTTTTGCCAGCTTCATTACCTACCAGAGAATATTTTAAACTCTCAGCTCCCCTTACTATCCCCAAAAGATTGTGTTTCATTCTACCTAGAGCCAATCCTGAGACAGATACATTTAAGTCCCATCCCCTTTTGTATTGTGAGTTACCAATTGGAGACATCATGTTTTGGAAGCCTGGGCTTTTTTTCAGGGCTTTGTGAACACTGAATTTTATTTAATCTCTCCCATAAATGGACCATTATAACCAAAGCCCTAGGTCACTACAGAATGTTAGTAACCTCCATGTACCCTCCTGTTTCAGCATCCATTTCCCTCTCTAGATTTGTAACATGGCATTATTTTTGGCCTTGGAGGATTTCTCTTACATTTATAAGCTGTGATATGCCTTTAAATATGTTGAAATAATTTTTATCCATCAGTTCCAAGAGTGTTGTTCTTGAGGATTTTTTTTGGATTATTTGGTTCACATATTTCTGAAAATGGATGTCCTCAGTTATTTCTAGTATAGATTATGAGGCTCTTGCAATAGAAGACAGTTTTGCAAACAGGGCCATCTTCCTTCTTCAGAATAATCAGATAATTAGGCTGGGACTTGGACTGATTAATTGATGTGTTATGGGGGGATTCAGAAATAGAATAGAAAATCCAATCTCTGAATGGACTGCTGATATTTTGAGGTATTTGTGTTACTAAATACATCAGAGACTAAAATATATAGTGGAAACTGGTATTTCTGCTGCTTTGAGGGAGCTGAAAATCAGCCTACTGCCAATCATCAGAGTTTGAAGAGGCACTGATCACTGTTTCATGGCTCTGCCTGTGATTCGTCAAGGAGAGACAGGTTGAAACTGGGAATGGTCACTGTGTGATTGCTTGGGGATTAGACCTATGACTTTCCAGAGAGACAAGTAACAAGAATTCCAAAAGCCTTGGTTCTGAGTTGTGGTTCACTCGGAAGTGGAAACTGTAAAATTTATAACTGTGGGATGCAGAAGATGAACTTCCACTCAATGCGCCCACTAACGAAAATTACTAAGCACATGTGGCAGTCCAATGTGATTAAAAACAAGTAATAGATTTTACCTGTGAGGAAATTGAATTACTTGAGCTATTAAATAATGTTTAAAAAATTTCAAAACATAAAGGATGGAATACCATCTAGAAACACAGGGATTTATAATACTAACTGGGGAAGTTTGAAACAAGATGAAGGAAGGGAAAATCTTGAAAAGAAAAAATATAATCTTTGAAATGAAAACTTTCTTATAGAAGTATAAACAGAATACTGGAAACAGTTGATGAAATGATTGGTTAATTGATTAAAGAATAAAGAAAGCTGGAATTAAGGTTTACACACACATACACACACACACACACATTAAGATGTTAAGAGTCATGGGAGATTGATTGAGCACTGCCTTTATATATAAACATCTGATTGGATTTCCAGACATGGGGATGTGTGGGATATTCCAAGATATAGAGACTAAAATTTTGTGGGATTTCAGCCAAGAGATAATTCCCCCATTAATAGTTAATCAAATTCTATCAAGTCAAATAAAAATAGAATCTACCCCAGAGACATTACAATAAAACTGTAGGACACCAAAGGAAAAGAAACATTTTAAAATATGCTAATTTGAACAGCCAAATTGAATAATACATAAGGAGTAATAAATTGATTGGCAGAAGACTTCTTGCTTGCACAAAAACAACAAAACGGCAGGATAGTGGACTAATATCTTTAAAGTAGTTAGACATCATTTCAGAATTAAGAATGAATATGCAACAAAACATTTTCAGATATATAAGACTAAGAGAGTTTACCACACAAAAACATGTTCAGACTTACAAAACCAAGACAGTTTACTATAAACAGGATATAGTGGAAAGAACTATTAAAGGATATTCCACAAGAAGAAGAAAACTGTGGCTACACTTTGAGAGTGGAATGTAAGAATAAAAAGGTAGAGAAGACTTGATAAAGCATGTTGGTAAATGTAACAGAATTGATGTTTTTAAAGAATGAAATCTTTTTGACTTCAGCTTAACCAATAGTATTTTATTTCTTTTATAAAAATGGGAAGCAAATATGGTAATAAATAAAATTTTTAAAATTTAGAAATTTGATTTACATAAGAAAAAACTCTGGGTAGAATTTAAAAGGTATAAAATATGGAATAGCAAAAATTCAAACATTTTACATCAGTCTATGGGTCAAAAGCACCAATAGACTTAAAAAGGAAGTACATATCCCAATGCATACTGAAAACACCTGATAACATTCAAGTTATTTATAATGAAAAGTGAACTGACTAGTAGATGAAACTTCAGCAGGTTAAGAGGTAGCTATGAACAAACATCATACTATTATGTATAGTAACCATTATACTATTTTGCAGTTTTCCAGAAGAGCAGCTGGAAACACCAAGAGAAAAGCCATGGCTAAGAGTCTTTCTAAATTCATGGGAAAACATACAAGGAAACTCACAACATGAGAAATCCAGTGATTTCTTGGTTTGGAGAGAAATGGGAGCAACGGAATGGTACTTTGAGCGAAAATAACTGATAAAAAATGAGGGGGAATGGAGCCTGAAAATGATCTTGTAAAAAAGCCCAGACGTCTGAAAATACATTGTCTGGTATTCCTGAGCAGATTTTCAATTTCCAAGTTGAGGTCTAGAATCTGTTTTCTCTTCCTGAGGTCTTCATCTGCTTACTATATAGCCAGTCTGCACGGAAGAAGGCATCGTTTGCACGCGAAATGTTCAGTTTCCAGGTTGTAGAATATTCATTGTAAAGGACGCTGGGGAATTGTACAGGGCCTCCAAAGGGGTAGCCAAAATTATTAGTACGTATGTGTGTACGAGGGAGTGGGGCCGTTCATTCCTGGAACAGGCGTCTCCGGGCCTTGCGCGCAGGACCTGGAGGGCGCTGGGGGCGCGCGTGGGGACCTGGACTTGGAGAAGGCGGTAGAGGTTGGAGTGGTGAGCTGGGAAAAGGCTCTAGAAGGTGGAAGTCCAGGTTGAAGTAGGGACCAGGAGAGCGTCTCTCTGGACTGGGGGTGGGGGCCCGAGGCGCGGGCTCCGTGATGGGGCTGTGCGGGTAGAAGCCGGTCACCCTTCTGGCTGAGGAGCGGAATCCAGCGACTGAGCCGGCCTCAGGGTCCATCGAAGGCGGCAGGAACTCGGGGTCCGCGTCCTCTTCGTAGGCCTCCTCTTGGGCGGCGATCTCTGGGACACATGCGCAGAAGGAGCTCTGCTGGACGGCAACGTCTTCCCTGGGAGCGCCCAGGAGAGCGCCAGGTTCTAGGCCCACAGGCGCGTGGCCCTGCCCTTCCGAGCGTTCGTCGGCGGAGCCCAAGAGGGTCTCCGGGATCAGCATGAAGGTGTGCTCTCCGAGAGACACTTGCAGGACCGACGTTGGCTCGGGCTCCAGCAACAGGTCGACGCCGTCCAGGCGCAGCTGCAGGGCACAGCCCGCGGCCAGGACCACGACGGAGGTGAGCGCGCCCACGGCCGGGGGCTCCGCGGGTTCTTGCAGGGTGGGCGCCGTCCTGGACTCCGGGCCCGCGGGCTCTTCGGTTCGGCGGCGCTTGGCGGGGCCGGGTCCTCCAGGCCACGGTCCCCAGCCGGGCGCAGGGTAGGCTCTGGGGCTGCGGAGCCGGCTGCCCATCACTTCGATGGCGCTGCGGGCGGCGCCCGGAGGGCCTGGCAGAGGTGAGTTTCACGCAGTGACAGGTCTCGATGACAGGTGAAGCTGGCCGCGGGGCGGGTGACGCGCAGAATCGTGCGACTGAAGGTGAGTCCTCAGAGCTCCGGGGGCCCCTCCTGGGAGGCCTGCAGTTCAGCTTCTAGGGGACCCGAGCCTAATCTTCGAAACTTCGGCTCCTAAGGTGACCGGTTTGCGCACCCCATAGCCAATGATGTTGCAAGTGACCAGAGCGGAACCAAAATCGTAAAATGTCTTTCTAAGCTCCGCCCACAACGAGGCTCCACCCCATAGAGAGCGCGGTATCTGTGCCGCCCAATAGCCATGGCTGTGGTTGGTAGGTCACCTTAAGAAAATACTTTATAGGCCTTTAGGGGACAGAGTACTTGTGAAAATCACTCTTAGAAAAAAAGAAAAGATGCCAGTAATAAAACATTACTCACCTTTAGGACTGTTTTTCTGTGATTTCAGGCATTCTGGAGAAAAGACTACTCAAATAGATCATTCCCTTCCCGGCATAAAACAGACCCACCCGAATGCTCCATGAAATTCCTTTAATGCTTGGTGTTTAATTTCAGGAGTGAGTGGAAAAAACTGATTTTTCTTTGAGAAAAGTTCTGTTTTAATACTGAAGTAACATATTTGTGACAGTTTCTTCCTGAAGGTTAAGGCTGTTGTAAAACCATTAATAATATCAATAATATTAAAACAATATAATTAAATTGTTTTATTGAGCACTTATATATCTACCATTTTATTGAGTTTAGAAAACTGACCTTTTTCTTTAAAAAACAAACCCAACACTTTATTGAAGTATGGTTGACATACAAAAAGCTGTACATATTTAATGTATACAACTTGAATTTGGAGATGAATATACATCCCTGAAACCATCACTGCAATCAATGGGATAAACATATCTATCACCTCCAAAAGTTTCCTCCTGCCCTCTTTGAAAAAATTGATCTTTTTTCAGTCTTCACAATAGGTGAAATAGAGTGGTAAAGTAAGTTGTAAGTTATCCAAAGTTAAATAACTAGTTTGTGTTAAATGTAGGAATCAAATACAGACTTATCTGGTTTTAAATCATGAACTCTTTATGCATATATTTATTGTGTATACCTAGGAGTGGATTGTTAATTGATATGATGTCTGTCTTTTCAAATTAATAGGTAATACCTCTCCCTGTTTTTTTGAAAATATTTTTCACAGTTTATGCTCCTGTGAGCAGACTATGTTTCCATTTCACTACATTCTTGCAAACATTTCTTATTGCCAGACCCTTAAATCTTTTAAACCTGGTGTACGAAAATGCTACCTCACTGTATTTTCATTTTGCATTTTTGATTGCCAATCAAGATGGATCGTTTTTCCATATGCTTATTGGCTATTCTTATGTCTTCTTATTGAAATATTTCTATCTTTGGTCTAATTTTTTACTTAAAAAAATTGGGTTTTGAGTCTTCCCCCAGTTTATGCAGCATTGGTACCTTCTTCTTCAAAGACCAACTCAGATAGCACCTTCTCAAAAACGCCATTACTGACCATTTTATGTGAAATGGCTTTCTCCACTTACTCTCTATCCCCTCACTCTATGGCCTTCATAATATTGCCACAATTTGTAAATAAACAAAATATTGTTTAAAAATTGGGTTTCAAACATACTGTATACCAGTTATTTATCAAATGTATGTGTAGCAAATGTCTCTATCACAGTCTATGAAGACTTTAGCACTTGATTCACTATAATTCTTATACATTCTATCCCTGGCATAATTTGTGGTGATTTAATTTCTCACGGATCTCCTCTGCCCCCTAATCTTGGCCTCTTAGTTCTCTTCCCCTTCAACAATTTTGTCTTCCCTCCTACCACATTGACTCATATTCTTGATCTTGTCATTACTCCAAATTGTAACCCCTACATTATTACAATTTCAAACATTTTACTTAGGGCATCACCTCCTAACGTTTTACTTTGCTCCTTTAAATATCGAAACTCTATCAATCCTTCCTTTCCTCTGGAAAAATCCACAGATCCTACCATCTTTTCACTGAAACAGACACCATCAGGTCCTCACTTCCCTCCTTACCTGGAACTTAAATTCCATGGGGAATCATTATAATCATTGCCGTGCTTTTATCTTCATCTTCCTTCCCTGTCTCCTGCTTTGCTGGTTAATATATCTGCCACTCTGTGCCTACACTTGTGTAGCTGAATTGGGCTGGGGAAAAACACTCAACTCCATTGACTGGTCTCACTTTATATTCATGATCATTAACCTCAAGTGGGCTCCTAATGCTGCCCAGTGCTCTCATCATGATGCTCTATTCCATTCACTCTTTCATTATTCTAGATGAACATTGCATGCTCTCTCCTCTTTCTGCAAATCTCCAATACCTCACCCCTTATTTTCTCTCCTACGTGGTCACCTTGCTTCTTTTTCACTGAGACAATAAAAGCAATCAGAAAATATTTCCCAAAATTCTCATAATTACAGCCTACCAAGATCCACTGGGGACTATATAGTCTACCTTCTCTCCTGTTCCTATGGATGAAATACCTGTGCTCCTAGTAAAGGCCATTTCCTCTATTTGTGCAATTGATCTCACTTCATTTTGCCTCCTCAAGAACATCACTCTAGCAATTGTCCCATCTCTGTTTAGCCATCATCAGATTTTAGCTACCTCTACTGAATCAATATCTTTAATGTCTAATTGAGAGGTAAACTCTTCCAACTTAAACAAAAACTTCCTTGACATGACTTTCTCCTTCAGTTTCTACATCAATTTTTCCTTCCTTATATACCAAAACTCTTGAATTAGTTAACTATACTTACGTTGTCTAATTTCTCTCCTCCCACTCTCTTGAACCCACTTCAATCAGCCTTCTGTCTATGCCAGTCGTCTATAAACACTCTCATGAAGGTCACCAATGACTCCCACATTATGAAATCCAGTGGTGGATTCTCAGTCCTCTCTTGAGTTATGAGCAAAATTTGACACTGTCAATTACTCTCTCCTTTAAACATTTTCCCCCTTGGCATCTAAGATCCCACACTCTCCCAGCCTGTCTTTCAGCTTCCCTTCTCAGTTTCCTTAGCTGTTTGCTCCTCATTTTGGAAAGTTGGAATATCCTAGGACCCTGTTCTTAGCCTTATCTTTTTTTCTATCAACTGTCACCGTCTTCCTTTAAGTGCCATGTAGGTTGGTGACTCCACATGGTCCTAAATAGAGTCTCCCTCCTGTTCCTTTCCCATGAACATTCAACTGCATTGTCAGCATTTTCTCCTGGATATCTATTAAGTTGAGCTGTATGTAATTTTCATATTTGTAGGTCAGAATGATTGAATATTACCAATTTTATATACATCAATCTAATAATAGGCAGTTAAACTTCAGACCTAAATTTGAGCTCCTCATATTTCCCCAAATATGATCCTTTCAAAGTGTTCCCCATCACAGTAATTGGCAATTCCTTCTTGTTGCTCAAACTGAAAACACTCAAAATTATCCTTGAGTGTCTTTTCTTTCACACATTACATCTATTCCACCTGGATATCCTGGACCATAGCACTTCGTACTATCCCTCCTGCTACCACCCTGCTGCCACCTTTATCCTTTTAGTGAATTACTGTAGAAGTCTCCTAAGTGGTCTTGCATCTCTGCTTTGTCTTTTTTCAGGCAGTTTCTACACAATAGCTAGAGTGGTTCTGTTAAACCATAAGTCAGTTCATGTCACTCCTCTTTTCAAACACCTCCAATTTCACTCAGGGTCAAAAAGCAATGTTTTTATATGGACCTGCAGGTTCTATATGATCTGGATTTCCCATTCCCATTATGTCAGACTAACTCTTCTTGCTCCTTCTGTTACAGCTCTCTGACCTCTATACTTTTCTTAGCAATTGACAGGCATACTCATAGATTTTGCAATTGTTCTTCTACCCAGCTAGCTTCATGGTTCCTCACTTCTTTCAGATTACTCAAAGGGCTCCATCTCTGAGGCTTTCCCTGAGCACACTATCTAAAATGGTAATCTATAACCCTTGTACCTCTCCTTAAGCTTTAGCACTTATCAGTATTTAACACGCCGTATACTCACTTTATTTATCCTCTAGAGTATAAGCTTATGATGGTAGTGATTTTTAACTGTTTTGCTCTTTGCTATATCCCCAGTTTTGGGACGCTCAGCTGTATAGTAGACATTCAAAAATGTATATTGAATAAATGGATGACTTTTTTTTCTTTCATTAGTTATGAGCATTCTCTTATGACTCTCTTCAAATATTGCCCATCATTCTCTCTGTTTTCTCCCTTTGGAACTCTACATGTCATATGTTGAACTGACTTTCCTCCAATAACTCTTATTCTCTTTTTATTATTTTTATGTCTGTGCCCTTCTACGTTAAATTATAGGTAGTTTCTCTAACTCTTCAGCTGTTTCCAATAAATTCTATTCTCATTTAAATGTTTATATAGCACAGCTCCTGATGTTCATTTTAACCAATTTTTAAAAAAGCAGTTGTCATTTTTTTATAGTTTCTTGTTCCTTTGCTTAATTTGTTCCTTCTTTTATTTTGTTGAAAAATTTATATATATCTTTAAACTATTATGGATCTGGTGACTATCTTAATTGTTTGAGGGGTTGATTTTGTTATTTCTTCTTTCAGATTTCTCTCATTTATGTTGGCTTGTTTCCTAAGTCTCTGCTTTGGATTGTGAGATTATGCTCACTGGAAATTTATTTCTGAAAGGACTTTGAGAATTAGGAATAAGGGGCATTCTCTCACAGAGGACTTGGGTTGCTATGGGAAGTTCCTAGAAGCAATATCAAGCAGGGAACCCTTTAAACTAAATTCTTAGTCTCTGTCTCTTTTGTCCCTCCTGTCTATTGTTGTCCTTTACCTCTCCTTTTCTTCCCTGTACTTTTTCTTCTTTCCTTTCTCCTTCCTCTCTTACTTCCTTCTTTCTTTTTTCATAGAGACAGTGTGAGTTCTAGACCAAGGTCACATGAGGGCCACCCATGGCTTGCACCTCTGTCTAAGAGGCTTACGTGGTACACTGACCAAGACCGTCATCCTCAAGGGGAGTGAGCCTGTGTGTGGTAAGCAGTGGGTCATCTGGGTGCCAAATATATATTTCACTGCCTTCACTGTGAAATTTTCAGAGGAACCTTAATTTCCCCCTCCATTCAGAAACAAGGTAGAGACAGGTAAAAATTTCAACCGTTTTTCTATGAAGAATGGGTGCTTTCAGTTCACTTACTCATAGAATCATACTTGGAGATCTGAGATCTATTTAGGGGTTCTCCAGTGCAATTTCCCATCCTGTGTGTACACTTAGGTTTGCCCATATTTTATTCATAAAACCAAAGCTCTAGGCCACCATGGACTTGTCATTTTGGTCTCTCAGTATTTCCTTTATTTGCCAGATGTTTGATGATTTTAAAGGATGTTTAAAAAAATATATCCAGAACTTTTACATGCTGTGTTCATGAGTATATTTTGCCATTCTAGTCCAAAACGGATGTCTTCAGTTATTTCTTTATGTATAGAGTGCGATACTCTGGAGAAATAGAAGTCACTATTTACAGAAATAAAATCATCATCCTAGATTGGGACTTGAGGCTGATTAACTGCTGATTCTTTATTTTATGCCATACGGGATGGTACATGGTGCAGTGTACATGGGAGAGCACATGGTGTAGTATAAGTGTGCGTGTGCGTGTGTGTGCGTGTGTGCGTGTGTGTGTGTGTGTGTGTGTGTGTGAATTCTGGTCAAAATGTTAGTCAGTATGGGGAGAGAGTATTCTCTCCTTATTTGTCATTGGTCTGTTCAGACATTCTCTTTCTTCTTGATTCAATTAGTAGGTTGTTTGTTTCCAGGAGTTCCATTTCTTTTAGGTTATGCAATTTGTTGGCGTATAATTAGTCATAATAGTCCCTTAAGATTCTTTTTATTTCTTAGGCATCATTGTAATGTCTCCTTTTTCATTTATGATTCTGTTTATTTGAATCCTTTCCCTTTTTTCTTAGTCAAGCCCAGAGTTTATCAATTTTTAAATATTTTTCAAAAAAATAGCTGATAGTTTTGTTGGTTTTTATATTTTCTATTTGACTTATTTTTGTGCTAATCTTTATTATTTCATTCCTTCTTCTAACTTTGGGCTTTGTTCTTCTTTTTCTAGTTCTTTGAGGTATAAAATTAGGTTTATTTGTTTGAGATCTTTTTCAATGTAAGTGTTTATTGCTATCAACTTCCCTTTTAGTACTTCTTTTGCTGCATCCCGTAAGTTTTGGTACGTTGTGTTTTTGCTTTCATTTATCTTGAGAGATTTTAAAAATTCCATTTTGATTTGCTCTTTGACCCAATGGTAGTTTAAGAGTGTTTCATATTGTTTCCACATATTTGTGAATTTTCCCATTTTCTTATTATTGATTTCTAGTTTCCTTCCAGACTTCTAACAAAACCTCATTTACTGTACATCAAGCAATTTCTCTTTCCTTTGTGTCATGAGGATATCAACCTGTTTTTTAATGTATGCTCATTAAAAACATCTTATCCCTGGGGCGGCTGGTTGGCTCAGTTGGTTAGAAGGCAGTGCTTATAACACCAAGGTTGCCACAACTAGATTGAAAACCACGACTTGACTTGGAGCTGATGGGTCCTGGAAAAACACACTGTTCCCCAATATTCCCCAATAAAAATTAAAAAAAAAAAACTTATCCCTGAAGTTAACTTCTCTAATGAACTTGTTTTCTTCTTTACCTTAAGAAAAGTAATATATTTTTAAGGATGGTTTTATGTTTACAGAAAATTGAGCAGATAGAACAGGGTACCCATATGCCACCCCTCTTGCACACACAGTTTCCCTTATTATTAATGTCTTGCATTACTATGGTATATTTGTTATAATTAACAAACCAATAGTAATACATTATAATTAACTAAAGTCCATAGTTTACATTAAGGCTCACTTACCCTTGTGTGGTAGTTCTGTGGGTTTTGACAAATGCATAATGTTATGCATCTGTATAACATCATATAGAGGAGTTTCCCCACCCTACAAATACCTGTGCTCTGCCTATTCACTCCCTCCCTCTGAAGCCCTGGTAACGACTAATCTTTTTACTGTTTCTCTAGTTTTTGCCTTTTTCAGAATGTTATATAGTTGGATTTACGCAGTATGTCGTTATTTCAGACTGGTTTCTTTCACTTAGAAATGTGGATTTAAGATTCCTCCATGTCTTTTTATGGCTTGGTAGCTCATTTCTTTATTTTTTAAATTATTGAATAATATTCTATTGTATGCATATACCATACTTTGTTTACCCATCTGCGTATTGAAGGACATCTTAGTTGCTTCCAGTTTTTGGAGTAATATAATAGTTATTTTTTAAAACTCCCCTTCAGTGGTTTTTTAAAATTATTTAATTACAGTTAACATTCAGTATTATTTTGTACTAATTTCAGGTGTACAGCATAATGGTTAGACATTTGTATAATTTAAGCAGTGATCCCCCTGACTAGTCTAGTACTCACTTGGCGCTATACATAGTTATTACCATATTATTCACCACATCCCCTGTGCTTTACTTTACATCCCCATGACTACCATTTTGTAACTACCAATTTGTACTTCTTAATCCCTTCACCTTGTCCCCCAACCCCCTCCCATCTATCATTCGGATAAATCTAGTGCCCATTTGACACCATATATAGTTATTACAATATTATTGACTATATTCCCTGTGCTGTACCCTGCATCCCTGTGATTACTTTGTAACAACCAATTTGTACTTAATCCCTTCCCGGTTTTCATCCACCTCCTCAACCCCCTTCCATCTGCAACCATCAACATGTTCTGTTTCAATGAGTGTGTTTCTGTTTTGTTTATTTTGTTTTTTAGATTCCACATATAAGTGAAATCACATTGTATCTGTTTTTCTATGTATGACATACTCCACTCAGCACAACACAATTCAGCTCCATCCATGCTGCTGCAGATGGGAAGAACCCATTCCCTTCCATGGACGAGCTATATTGCATTGTATGTATGTACCATTACCTCTTTATGCATTCATCCATAGATGGACACCTAGGTTGCCTCCACGTCTTGGCTATTGTAAATAATGCTGCAATGAACATATGGATACATATGTCCCCTCGAAGTAGCATTTTAGGTTTCTTCCAATAAATACTCAGAAGTGGGATTACTGGGTCCTTCTTTGTCTCTTGTTATAGCCTTTGTTTTAAAGGCTGTTTTGTCTGGTATAAGTATTGCTGCACCAAGTTTTTCTTTTCCATTTCCATTTTCATGAAATAACTTTTTCCATCCCTTTACTTTCAGTTTCTTTACGTTCAGTGTGTCTTTCAATCTGAAGTGTCTGTTGTAAGCAGCATATGTAAGGGTTTTGTTTTCTTATCCAGCCACCCTATGTTTTTGATTGGAGCATTTATTCCATTTATATTGAAAGTAATTATTGATAGATATGTAGTTATTGCCATTTTATTATGATATTTTTTATTTTTATTTTTTTTCATCTTAAAGAAGTCACTCTAACAATTCTTATAATACTGGTTTGGTGATGATGAACTCCTTTAGCTTTTTCTTGTCTGGGAAGCTTTTTATCTGTCCTTCGATTTTAAATGATAGCCTTGCTGGTTGTAGGTCCTTGCTTTTTATCACTTTGAATATTTCCTGCCAATCCCTTCTGGCCTGCAAAGTTTCTCTTGAGATATCAGCTGGCAATTTTATGGGAGCTCCCTTGTAAGTTACTAGTTGCCTTTCTCTTGCTGCTATTAGGAGTCTCTCTTTGTCTTTAATCTTTGCCATTCTAATTATAATGTGTCTTGGTGTGGGCCTGTTTGGGTTCATCTTGTTTGGGACTCTCTGTGCTTCCTGGGCTTGTATGTCTATTTCTTTTGCCAGGTTAGTAAAGTTTTCAATCATTATTTCCTTAATTATGTTCTCAATCCCTTGCTTTGTCTCTTCTCTTTCTGGTACCCTTATTGTGCGAATGTTGTTAAATTTGATGTTGTCCCAGAGGTATCTTAAATTATCTTCCTTTTTTTTTCCATTCTTTTTTTCTTTTTCTGCTCCGATTGGGTGTTTTATGCTACCTTGTCTTCCAAATCATTGATTTGATCCTCTGCTTCATCTGGTCTGATGGTGATTCCTTCTAGTGCATTCTTCCTTTCAGTTATTATATCAACTATTTCTTTGACTAGTTCTTTTTAATTGTTTCTATATATATATATTTTTTATACTTGCTATCTCTTTGTTGAAGTTCTCACTAAGTTCCTTGAGCGTCCCTATAACCATTGTTTTGAATTCTGTCTCCAGTAGGTTGTTTGCTTCCATTTTGTTTAGTTCTTTTTCTGGAATTTTCTTCTGTTCTTTCATTTGGGATGCATTTGTTTCCTCATTTTGGCTGCCTCTCTGTGTTTGTTTCTGTGTATTCGGTAGATCCTCTACATCTCCCAGTCTTGCAGGGTGGCCTTATATAGTAGTTTCTATGGGGTGCAGTGGCACAGTCTCCCTGGTCACCTGCACTGGGTGCTCCGGGAGTGTCCCTTGTGGTGGTTGTATGTGTTCTCCCGTTATATTTGAGCCTTGATTGCTTTTGGAGTGTCAGTGGGTGTGATTGACCCTCAATCTGACTAGCTGTGGGGTTTGGCTACATCCACAGCTTATGGGCTGCAGTGTGGGGAAGCTTACCACATGAAGCAGAATTTAACCCAGTGGGCTGTGGTGCCTGCTGAGACTGCCCTTTGGATGTGCCACTTGTGGGGCTAATTGGGTGGTGCTCTGCTGTGGGCTGAAGCCAACCTCCAAATATGTTGGTTCTGGGCCTGTTGAGAGGAACTCTGGTGCAGGCCCACTGCCTGTGATTGGCTGGGGATTACCTGGTAAGAGCTACAAAGATCCGCAATTGTTTGCTGCCTGTGCTAACCCCGGAGGCACGTGTGAGAGGCCATGCTGTGAACCGAGTACACCTGCCACCAGTACCAGGCCTGGGGTAGCTCTGCAAAATGCCAGGACACCCTGAGGTCTGCTGCCACCTGCCATTTCCCTTAAGATTCAGCCACTGATAAACCCTTATGTGGTATGCGAGTTGGGTGAGGCAGGGTCTTGGGGAATCAGAGCGGGAAGAGTTGTGGTCACCAGGTTAATGTAAATTCTGGTTTGGTGCCAGTACTGAGCCTGAAGCTACTCAGCAAAACTCTCAGAGCACACTGTGGCCAGTCACAGCCTGCCTAGGGTCTGTTGGACTGTGATAGTTTTCCAAGAAAGAGTGCAATGCAGGTGGGGCTGGCTGCTCTGGGAGAAAGTGCCTCAGGTGTTGGAGGAGTTGTGTGAGGTGGGATCCCAATGAGTCAGCAGGGTGGAGCTTCAGAGCTCACTAGACCAATCAGATTTAGATTTGACTGTAAGCGTAGGGGGCGGGCTTAACACAGGAAAGATGGCACCAGCCTGCCAACTGCGTGGGAGGAGGACTCCTTACAGGGAAAATGCTGACTGTCCTCCAGCCCTTATTTGGAAACCACAGAACTCAGTCTGCCCCTCATATGTGTCCGACAACCCCTGAGTTACTCTACCTCTGCTGAAGCCCAAGGTGAGTACCTGGGAGTGAGAGAGTCTGTGCTGGGCCGCTTAGGAGGATGCCTGGGTTTCCCACAGCCCTCCGTCCCACCCAGATGGTCAGAATTCCCACTGTTTTTCACAGCCAGATGTTGTGAGGGGTTCCTCTTCCTGGCACTGGTCCTCTGGGCTGAGGAGGCCAGTGTGAGGCTGGGGTCTCTCACTCCTCTGGGGGAACATCTGCAGCTGAGATATCCCTCCTGGTTCTCAACCGTCACACGGAGGTTTGGTGTTAGCCAGGTTCGCACCTCCGCCCCTCCTACCAGTCTTAACATGGCTTCTTCTTTATATACTTAGTTATAAAACTTCTGTTCAGCCAGACTTCAGATGGTGTTCCAGGTTGATTGTTCTATAATTTAGCTGTAATTTTAATTTGTTCATGGAAGGAAGCAGGCACAGTGTTTATCTACTCAGCCATCTTGGATCTCCTGTATTGATTTTTTATTGGAAGTGTTGCAGATATGGTTTTTAGGAGACTTTGCCCAACTTTTCAGGCTTGTTTTTGGACTCTGAGGTTTATTGTGGTAAGAGAAATCCTGTAGGCCCTTTTCTGGGTCAGTCCAATCTGCTTTGCCATCCAGGAGTTAGCATCTGTAGTTCTGACTGGTATATATATGAATGATATAAGTCAGGTAATTCTGGGTTGTATGCATCCAAAATAATTCTAAATTCTTCTATGAATATTTTCTGGTCTTGCCTTTATTAATAGCTCTTAATTCAGCTCAGGTCCAAGGTTTAAACTCGACAGTAGTTGAATACCTGGTGCATAGGCAATGGATCTTTAGCGGTAACTGGCATTTTGGGTTTTGGGAGAGTTGTTGGGAAAAGGTAGGGGCCTAGACAAGGCAAGTTGGAGGGAGCAGTCAATGGAAATGCAGAAAGAGAGAGACTGGGAAGATAAAGGAAAGAGGGAGATGGGGAATAGGGAGGCAACTGGAGGATAAGGATGGAGGATTTACTAGAGTAATGAGTCTAGTTTGTTGCTGTTTGTTAAACTGCTCATTAGCTTTGACCGAAGAACATTTTACTGACACAACTTTTAATTCAGAGTTTTGTTTGGAGGCCTCTTTATTCCCAATTAAAAAAAAATGCTGCCCATTGAGACTGAGAAATCTTATTTCCTTTCTTTTCTAAGGTACCTCTCAAATGAACAGTTTTATTCAAATCAAATCATCCCTGTGAAGTTATGTCATTTAGAGAGATAGACACAAGAGTTAGGATTATAATGAGACTACATATAAGAAGCAGGCATTTTTCCTGGCAGAGGAGAGGATTTAGATTTAGATTACCCCATAAGAGCTGGCAATGGTAGGTAAAATGTGATGTTTGTGTACCTTGTGTTTTAGGCCACCAACACGATGGTTGGCTGCCTCTGAATGCATACCTGACAGTCTGTATCGCCTAGCAAACAGAAAACCAGAGAGAACACTCTTTCTGGATCAAAGCCAAACTTTCAAGATGTAAAAATCAGGACAGGACAACCTCACCTGGTTTTTGATGGCCACAGAAAAGTTTCTCCAAATGGATGCCAGTCTGGTGAGAAGTGCAAACTCATCAGATTGTGAGGTTGGCACAAACAACAGGCTCATAGGACTTATTACTGTGTTATACACTGTGGTTCTCGTTCTTGTGACAAACAACACTTCTCGTCAGCACAACACAAAATGGAAACACAGAAGACAGCAAAAGGGGATGAAAAGCAATTGCTTGATTCCACCAATGATGCCAAATAAATGGAACCAGTAACAAAACCTGGTCCCAAACAGAATAAATAGCCAAGGAACTCAATGCAGTGAGAGAGTTCAGACCTGGTGTTGACTTACCACATTGGTATGGACTCTAACAAGGTGCCTCCATGAGTGCTGCACCTGGTTAAAAGCTTGAGGTCCATGGCAATAGGTAGTGTAGACTATGTCTCACTGGGACCTCCAAGAAAACTGAAAATAAACAACGGCCACTTAAATGAGAACAATCAGAGGCTATTTATTCGGAGCTTGCTATAGCAAGGGAGTCAGCCCCATCACTTGCATAGGTAGGTAAGGGAGTGGGAAAGCTTTGGTAGAAAGAGGGAGGGCTTCAGGTATGTTTGACTGGAGGTTGTTGGCAGGGGGAAGCAGGAGGCAGGCTAAGTAGAAGCAGAGCATCCTATGTAATTGGTTTGATTTGTGTACGTTGTCTTAAGCATAACGTACTTGGCTTTCTCTAGTTGGTTCTGAGTTGGTAGTGGGGGTGAAAATTAGGGAAACTGGCAGTTATTGACCAAGTCTTGACCATTTGGGGCCAGCTACTGCAGAGGTAATGGTTTTCTTTCTGGGTTGGTTGCTACAGAGGTTGTGGGTCAGAATTCTATTGTCATATGTGGTCAGGCCATTATTTTATATATAGTCTCTCAGATCCTGTTATCCCATGGTTACCAAGGAGTCCAACTCTGTCTAATGGCATCTCCTGCCACCACTGGCCCACTGTGGCCTACTGAGCTTCTTGATGAGACTGGTGCCTCTCCAGTACATTCCTTGTTGCTTTGTTACACAATGTCTCTCTAATACTCCCACACTTCACTGTAGCTGACATATTATCCAGCCTTAGTTAGCATATCCACTGTATCATATGCACCACTCTGAACCTTTTGATCCTTTTTTCTACTGTCTGCCTTGGCAGTTATGGCATTTCTACTTAACTTTGTTTGACATTCTTTTCTCCAAGTTTCCAAGAATCACATGTCTGAATGTGAGCACTGTCTTAACAGAGTCCTTGCCAGGGTGTTCAACCCTGTATCATGAGAGAGTGGCTTCTAAACTAATACTCTCCCTTCTCCAGGTGGACATCCAGCACCCTCAGCCTTATACTTGGCTTCCGCTGGTATATGTTGAGTGAGTTCTGCAGCTCTTTCACGGTTTATGTAGTTCCCTTCCTTATGTGCAGGTCTAGCATTTCCCTGGCTGGATTATATTGTGCTTAACTTTAGTTATTGGTCTGGTGGCAAAGAGAGGAGGTGAGGGTAGGTTTTGAGGTTGGTGCATGCTGTCTTGCCAGGCATCATCTTAAAGCGAGGGAGAAGTGCCACCTTTTTACAGAGAGGAGTGGGCCAAGAAGATTGAAAGGGATCTGGGGGTTTAAGATATTCAGGTATGTACCTGGTTGTCTCCATCCAATGTCTCAGAGCCCAACCAGGCTGTGATCTCACCATTACAGACTTGTCTAGTTTGAGAATTCAATCTTTTATGGTTTTCCACTATACAGTAAATTCTGGGCCAGATCCTCAGTCTTTTCCCCCTCATGCTCCAAGAGACAAAGAGCTATTTGTATGCTGTCAAGGAAACTGTCTCGATCTCATATTTAGGTTTTATTGGTAATTAATCACCCTCAGCCTTTCGTTCTTTTTCTCAAATGCATTGATTGTCCCAACAAGCCAGTAAAAATGCGCTACTTATAAATATTAGTTGTTATAATTACTCTGTCCCCAAATTTCTCAAATGTCTGGGATATTGCCAGTGCCAGTGTATTCTCTTTTACCAGTATCACAATAAGTTCACCACTGATTAAGATTTTATCTGCTTTGCTGTAGCATGCCATGGGTTATTCATGCTCCACGATTCCGCTATGAAATCTATTTCAGTGGCTGCTTCCTATAAAGATTCCTGGCACCAGCTGTCTTAAATTGGTTTGGGAAGACTGAGATGGAGATTTGCATGCAGGAATTTGTAGGAACCAAGACAATATGACTGAGTAGATGGAGAAGCTGAACTGGGGTGCAGTTGCAACAAAGGCCTCAGCCAACCCACTGAGAGCTCTAGAATTGGGTAACCTTCAGTGTTGTCTTGAATTAAATGAGCTGGGCCTGTACCCCCTTTAATTGAACAGTCACTGAAGTGGACTACTCATGGAGGTCATGAGAGCAACTCAGCTGAGTTAGCTGCTAATACTTGCAGCAGTCCTGAGGGGTTGGGGATATGGACAGTCCACCCCAGCATTACTACAGCACTGAAATTGGAAATTGGGCCATATGTGATTTCTTGAGTATGAGCACTGTGATTTTTGAGTGGTGAGTTATATGAGCTCCACATGGGTGGCTCTGAGTTCTGGATCCTAGGGAACCAGGAAGAAGCAAATGCAAAATTCAAATATGGAGCAGAAAATGAATTCCCATTAAAAATGGGTCCACAAAACAAAATTTCTTTGCCTAAGAGAAAATCTGTCTCATTAAATGTTGCCAAATAATTGTAGATTTTATGCCTGAGGAAATGTAATTATTGAGCTCATTGATACAGAAATTAGGAATGTTTAAATTCTTCTAGAGATAGAGGAGGAGATAACATCCATGAAACAAGAAGTTTACATGACATTGACCAAAAGTTGTGTAATAAGAGCAGGTAGATATAAAAAAACCAAAGTAATTAGAAGTCTTGAAAAGGAAAAATGCAGTATTTGAAATGAACACTGTCTTATAAAGAACATAAACAGAATTTTGAAAATAGAAAATGATAGAATCAGTGAATTAGAAGAGAGAAAGTGGATTATTATAAAGGGTACAAAAACTTAATCTAGATATTAAGAGACATGGGTAGGAGCATTGATTAAGCAGCTCCAGCATTTCTCTATTAGAAGTTCCAGAGATTGAAAAGGGGCTCAATAGTCCAAGAGATATTGACTCATTCTTTTTTGAGATTTTAAGAAAAGAGTTAATTCTCCATATTTAGAAAGCTTACTGAGTTGCAGCAGACAAAATTTCTACCACTAAACACATCAGGTTGAAACTGTAGAACATCAAAATCAAGAAAAATACTAAAGTAAACAGCCTAATCCTCTACAAAGGAATGGGAATACAAATGACAGAAGACTTCTCATCTGTGACAATAAACGTTAGGGAAAATAATAGACCAATATCTTTAAAGTAGTGAGAGAGCATAGGCATTATTTTAGAATTCCAAACCCAGCTAGAATATTATACAAGTTTGAAGGTATAATTGAAATATTTACAGACATATAACAACTAAAATTTATACACAGGCCATAGCTGAAAGAATTTGAAAGAATATACCTTGATAAGAAGAAAAATGAGGACAGAATAAAAGCGTAGGATGAAAGAATAGAAGGTGAGCAAAGACATTGGCAAAGCATGTTGGTAAATCTTAATAATAAATGTTCAACAGAAAAAACCAGCATCTTGATATTAACTTTATCACTAATAATTTATTTTGTTATAAAATGAAGCAAACCTGGCAAAATAATGACGTTTTAAAATTAGGTATGTATATGACTGTAAACAAACAAAACAAAAAATAACCCAGGGTGGAATTAGAATTGTATAAAACAATGTGGATTAGCAGAAATGCAAAGATACTTCATCGTTTGAAGGTCTACCAGTGGAAATCAGCACATGAATAGACTAAAAAAGAAACTAGAAAAAGTCATCTTGTGCATACAGAAAAATTTGTGTTAAAATTTAACATTTAAAATCCTTAAAGTGACCCTGCAGTTACTGCCTTTCCCCTTCCACCTTCTCAAGTCATCAGAAGGACATCCAGTTTTTTAAAATTCTGAAGCCCCAAGCTTGGTGTCATTTGCTCTATTGCCAGATTTCTGTCTGTACTCCAAAGGTGCAAAGATTCCATGTAGCCTCTTTATGTATACATACAAACAATAAAATGCCAACATCTAGAATAATCTGAGCAAAGTCTTTGTAGTCAGCCAAAACCAAACAAAAACAAAAATCCTGAATTTTTAATCAGAAAGACTGAAAACTAACTTCTTCAAATAGGATAAGGGTTATCTACAAACCATGCACAGAAAAGATTATAATTTGTGGTAAAATTTAGAAGCATCTGCATTAACACAAGGTGTGAGACAGGGATGCTCCTATTACTCTTCAACCTGGACTTGAAATAATATTTAATAAAAAAGACTAGAAAAATAAGATGTAAGAGGCTTGTCAAAAAAAGACAATTTCTCATTATTTGGCAATGTTATTGTCTTTATCAGTCAAGCAGGAGAAGCTACAGATCAGAATTATAAAAAACACAGAATCTTTAGAATTATAAACTTTTCCAGGACAGGAAAATTATATTAAAAATATATAAGAAGAAAATAATGGAAAAAAGTTGTTTTTTGTTGTTGAAAAAACCCCCCCTACAAACCCAGCAATATGGTTAAACCATTTGTTAACAAGGTCATTAAAAAAGAGGGGGAAGCATGATCATTGTTCCACATTGTTTTGTATCCAACAAACATTTGACTACCTACAACTATTTGCTAGATCCCCCCAAAGAGGCTAGAGCCACCATAAAGAAAAGTTCAGAATGGTGAGAAAGTTACATTGAACTAGCGTAGACACTAGGGCCAAAACCCAGTAAGCAAAATAAGTTTAGTAATTACTGTGGGAGAAAAGGGGTACAGTGTTAGGGTGATGGGGAAAGGATGAATTTTTAGAGAAAAATGCTGGAGCTGAGGTTTGCAACAAAACTAGGGGGACTAGAGCTGCTTGAAGGTGACTTCTATAGAGAAAACAATCTAAGCAGCAAGCTGTCTGAAAGTACACTATTTTCTTAATGCTTTTTACAAAATTATTGGTTAATAAGATTATGTAAATTTCAAGTGTACAATTGTAGAATACATGTGTATATTGTGTGCTCACCACCTGAAGTCAAGTACACTGTATTTCAAGCAGTTTTTCTTTGCTGCTTTGTGATCTCCCCTCCAGATGTTTTTGTCCATCATTGATCCAAAATTCTGCAAAGGAGTCGGCATCAAAAAAGCGTCTGTCCGTGATCCACGTTTGGTGATTCTTGTAGGTTGTGCAATGTACACACAGCCGTTGTCAGAGTACCCCTCTCATGGCCCTCAGCCAGGTGGCAAGGGATTGTGGGGTCGTTCATTCCTGGAACAGGCGTCTCCGGGCCTTGCGCGCAGGACCTGGAGGGCGCTGGGGGCGCGCGTGGGGACCTGGACTTGGAGAAGGCGGTAGAGGTTGGAGTGGTGAGCTGGGAAAAGGCTCTAGAAGGTGGAAGTCCAGGTTGAAGTAGGGACCAGGAGAGCGTCTCTCTGGACTGGGGGTGGGGGCCCGAGGCGCGGGCTCCGTGATGGGGCTGTGCGGGTAGAAGCCGGTCACCCTTCTGGCTGAGGAGAGGAATCCAGCGACTGAGCCGGCCTCAGGGTCCATCGAAGGCGGCAGGAACTCGGGGTCCGCGTCCTCTTCGTAGGCCTCCTCTTGGGCGGCGATCTCTGGGACACATGCGCAGAAGGAGCTCTGCTGGACGGCAACGTCTTCCCTGGGAGCGCCCAGGAGAGCGCCAGGTTCTAGGCCCACAGGCGCGTGGCCCTGCCCTTCCGAGCGTTCGTCGGCTGAGCCCAAGAGGGTCTCCGGGATCAGCATGAAGGTGTGCTCTCCGAGAGACACTTGCAGGACCGACGTTGGCTCGGGCTCCAGCAACAGGTCGACGCCGTCCAGGCGTAGCTGCAGGGCACAGCCCGCGGCCAGGACCACGACGGAGGTGAGCGCGCCCACGGCCGGGGGCTCCGCGGGTTCTTGCAGGGTGGGCGCCGTCCTGGACTCCGGGCCCGCGGGCTCTTCGGTTCGGCGGCGCTTGGCGGGGCCGGGTCCTCCACGCCGCGGTCCCCAGCCGGGCGCAGGGTAGGCTCTGGGGCTGCGGAGCCGGCTGCCCATCACTTCTATGGCGCTGTGGGCGGTGGTCCTGGGCCCTGGCGGAGGCGAATGTCACGCAGTGACAGGTCTCGATGACAGGAGAGGTGGGCCGCGTATCAGCTGTGACACAGAACCACACGAGGACGTGGGATGAGTCCTCAGAGGTCCGGGAGCGCCTCCTGGGAGGCCTGCAGTTCAGCTCCTAGGCGACCCGAGCCTAAGGTCAAACCTTTGGCTGCTCACGCTGACCCGTGTGCACACCAGACAGCCAATGATGTTGCAAGTGACGTTGGCGGAACCAAAGTCGTAAAATATCTTTCCTAGCTCCACCCTCAAGGAGGCTCCACCCCACAGAGATCGTGGTCTCTCTCTGCCGCCCAATAGCCAGGGCTGTGGTTGGTAGGTCACCGTAAGGAAATACTTCTATAGGCTTGTATGGGACAGAGTACTTGTGTAATTCATTCTTAGGAAAAAAAAGATGCCAGTATAGCTTCAAACATTGCCCATCTTTAGGACTAATGTTTTTCTGTCATTTTAGGCATTCTAGAGAAACGACCACTCAAATAGATCACTCCTTCTCAGCATAAAGTGGACCCACCCGAATGCTCCATGAAATTCCTTTAATGCTTGGTCTTTAATTTCAGGAGTGAATGGAAAATTCTGATTTCTCTTTAAGAAAAGTTCTGTTTTAATACTGAAGTAAAATATTTGGCAATTTCTTTAGTCGCTAAACACCGCTCTCTGAGGCTCCGTCACGTAGAGATCGTGGTAACTGTGCTGCCCAATAGTGGTGGCTCTAGTTGGTACGTCACCATGTGGAAATACTTTTATGGGCCCCTAGGGGGCGAATGACTGACGCTCTAGAGCTCGGCTTCCAGTGTCAAGTTCTAGGTGTTGTGTTGACCTCAGATGCGGAAGACCTTAATCTGAAAACTGATTAAGTTGCAAGTCCCACCAGTAGAACGCTGTCACAGGAAAGCGTGATGTAAGCCCCTCTTCCCCTGAGGCCCCAGAAGTGAGCTGCGCTTTTCTTTTGGTCCAATAGTGGGGTGAATTTTTGGATGACATCATTATTCCTCTTTTTGCCGAAGTTATAAATTACTGTCAGATCTTCCAAACATGTTGAAAGAGAAAGTAATATTAGAATTGAATGTGTTAATAGCAGCCTCCGCATGATCACTTTGTGACTATACTATATATATCAGTTTACTACTATAGCAATTGTACTATTATCAACTGAAGAGTTTATCTAATTTGACCTAAACTGCAACTGTGAAGTGTATCTTTTTAAAGCCCAATTTACAAATGATGAAAATATCATGCAGAAAGAGGAACTAATTTGTCCAGGAGCCTGGAACTAGCAGAACTGGATCTGACATGTTAAGCTCCACTTAAGATGAGGCAGGATCAGGGCTTTCGATCTGAGTGTCACTTTAAAGGTGTGTCTGCATGGTGTATCATGGCTGCAAAAAGGATGGTGTGGCTCAACTCATTATCTAGTGTTAACAGGAGAAAACACACAACACTCATTTTGGATTATGTAATACTTTCATATGGTAAAGAGGACAATGAAACATTTCCTTCTACCCGTCCCTTAATCACGCAATTGCTCACTTTGTCCCTTTTTACAAAATAGCATATTATATACTCACATTTTTAGAGCTACATAATGTTCCTTTGTTCAGAATTATATTTAAATCAGGCCTTTCTTGATGGCTTTTAAAGTTAGTGGTCAGTGAATTGGCAGCATTGGTATTCCCTGGGAAATTTGTGGAAAACGCCCCATCCCAGATTCTTTGCCCCATCCCAGAACCACTGAATCTGAATTCCTGGAATGTGGGGTCTAGGACTTCTCTGTAAGCACCTCAAAAAAATTGTTTTACAAATGAGAAACAGAAACTCATAGACACAGACAATAGTTTAGTGGTTGCCAGAGGGTAAGGGGGGCGGGGGGTGGGGTGTGGGAGATGAGGGTAAGGGGGATCGAATATATGGTGATGGAAGGAGAACTGATTCTGGGTGATGAACACACAATGGGATTTATAGATGATGTAATACAGAACTGTACACCTGAAATCTATGTAATTTTACTAACAATTGTCACCCCAATAAATTAAAAAAAAAATAAAAAATTGTTTTACGCTTAAGTTTAAGATCACTGAACTTATTTTCATTTAGCAGTTGAGGGCTTTTGGTCAGGGCCCTGCTTGTTGGTGACATAATGATGAAAGGAACTCAAACTTCCTGGGCCATGTTCAGGGGTTTTCCCTGCACAAACCACCTGCATCCACGTGTATGTGGAGATTTCCATGGTTCCTGGCTGTGCGACGGAAAATTCCCCAGAGTGTACGCTACCTGTGACGGGGCACTGGCTGGGCAAACTGGGACCTGCGTCATACTCTGCAGCGACGTTGCTGGGGCTTTGCGGGGAATCTGTGGCCTGGGCTGGGCAAATGTGAATGTCACTGGAATCTGCGCCCTGGCTCCCAGGCGATGGGAGTAGCTGCCGCGTTCCTGTTGTCTCTGCAGAGCTGATGGTGGAAGGAGCTTACAAGAAAAATTGTTTTGGCCCTGGAGAATTCATTCAGTCTGCGACCCTTGAACATTCCACATTTCGGGGGGAAAAATGGGGGCTCTATTCGGGAGATTGAGAATGGATATGCCACGGTGTAAGTTACCGATGGATGAGCCCAAAGCTGGCCAGGACTCAAAGAGGAGCCTTGGGCTCCTGGCCTGGCCAGTAGTGGGGCTCTGAACTCTCTGTGGCGCCTGTCCTTGGCTGTTGCCAACTCGTGTCAGCTGCTCGCCTGACCTCAGCAGTTTCACCTGTGAGCTCATCATTGTGCTGGGTCCTGTGTATCCTCACTCTGAGCTCCCCTTCCAAGGGAATGTGGTCCTTCCCTGGGAAAGAGGCAGTTAGCAGGGGTCCATGGAGTAGATGCACCAGATTTCTCTTCAGCCAACTTTTTTTTTTTTTGTAGTTTTGATTTGGATTTTATTTATTTTTTATTTTTTACATTTATTAGGTCAGTGCAAAAGTAATTGCACTTTTTGCAGTTTCTTCAGCCAACTTTTTAATTGGATGATTGTGGACAAGACATTTTACCTTCTGAGTTTCCTTACATGTAAAATGGGGAGAATGCCATCTACTGTGCAGGGCAGCAGTGAGATAATATATGCAAAATGTTCTTCCGGCATACTAAACGCTAGTAGCTATTTACTGTTTATTATGTTTATAATCTGTCTCTCCCACTTGACAGTGTCAGCCCTGTTCCCCAGTGTCTTATAGAATGCCTGTCATGTAGCAAGTGTTTAATGAATGGTAAAGAATATCATCACCATGATCATCACCCTAAAAAGGGGTCTGATCTGTGACAAAGTACTCTTGTAGGTCTTTGCATAGCATAATATCTGTGTGATTCAGGAATGGGTTGCTAGGCACCAGATTAGATATCTTTCACCCTGCCTGATTTCACTTTCCTCCAAGACACCCAAAGACTGTCAGGGTGGGTTATCAGGCCCAAATGATTCAAGGAATAGCATATTCCTTGAGTAATATATTCCTTGAGTCAGTTGGGCCTAAATTTGTATATATTAGGCCTCTTTACCTATAATATTTCAATGTGTATTTCCTAACAAGAATATTCTCTTACACATTTTTAGTAGTTATCAAATTCAGAAAAATTTAGCATTGATGCCATACTTTAATCCACAGTCCATTTCCCAATTTTGTCAATTTTACCAATAATGACCTTTATAATACCTATCTTTTTCTCTGTACCTACCTTATTTATTTATTTATTTTGCCTATAAGATGCAATTCTGGATCATGTATTGCTGTCAGGTGTTATTTCTTTTTAGTCACCTTTTATCTGGAACAGTTCCTTAGCCTTGCATTATTTTTCAAGCCATTAATATTTTTGAAAATTATAGGTAGTTATTTCATAGAGTGTTCCTCAATTGAGGTTTCTCTTGTTTCCTCATGATAAGATTAAAGTTATGCTTGAATACTAGTAAGTGATTTGTATGTTTCTCTGGAGGCACATCATATTTGTTTGTACTTTACAGGTGATATTAATTTTCAATTTTAACCGTTATTAGTCAGTTTTTGGAATTGGGTAAGCATTACCCCAACCCGTTTTAAAACCTTTTTATCATCTTGAAAAGTTCCTTCATTCCTGTTTGCATTTAATCCCTCCTCAAACCCCCAGACTGAGATAATCTGCGTTTACCTCTATCTGTCTCTCTAAATTTGCCTTTTTACTAGCTATTTCATATAAATGAATCATAGAATATGTAGTCTTTTGCATTTGGTTTCTTTCAGTTGGTGTACTGTTTTGCAGTTTATTTTTGTAGCACTTGTCTGTTTTTATCTGTGTTGTAGTGTGTCAAATCAGTTTTATTAGTTTTACTTGATGAATAGTATCTATGTAATGGATATATCATATGTTGTTTATCCATTCACCAGTTGTTGGATATTTGGATTATTTACAGTTTTGGCTATTGTGAATAATTCTGCTATGAACATTCATATACATGCCATTGTGTGGCCATAAGCTTTCATGTCTCTTAGATGGATTCCAAGGAGTGGAATTGTTGGGCCCGATGGCAAGTTTATGTTTCACTTTTAAAAAATCCACCAAATGGTTTTCCCAAAGTGTCTGCACCGTTTTACATTCCCATCAGCAATGCTGAGGGTTCTAGTCACTCCACATTCTCACCGACACTTGGTATTGTGTATCTTTTTTATTATAACCATTCTAGTGGGTATGTTGTGGTATGTCATTGTGGTTTTAACTTGCATCTCTCTAATGACTGATGGGGTCGAACATCTCATGAGCTTATTAGCTAAGTGTGTATCTTTTGTGGTTAAATATCTAATCCAATATTTTGTTCATTTTAGAGTTCACTTCTTTGCCTTATTATTGAGTTGTAAGAAATCTTTATATATACTGGATACGAGTCCTTTATCAGATATATGATTTGCACATATTTTCTCCCAGTATATGGATTGTTTTTCAGGTTTTATTGAGATAATTGACATATAACATTGTGTTAGTTTTAGCTGTATTTAAAAATTTTTATTGGTGACTTTTTAAAATTAAATTTATTAGGTGACATTGGTTGATAATAACATGATATAAATTTCATGTGGACATTTTAATAATACAATATCTGTATACCCTGTTGTGTGCACACTACCCGAAGTCAAGTCTCTGACAGCATATATTTGACCCTCTTTGTCTTTCCCCCCCTGCTTATCAATGACTTTTGAAGTGCATATGTTTTAAATTTTGATGAAGTTCACAACATCAATTTTAAAAAATGGATTGTATTTTTGGTGTTGTATCTAACAACTCTTTGTTTAACCAAGGTCATGAAGATTTTCTCCTATTTTTTTGAGAAATTAATAGTTTTAACTTTTTCGTCTAGGTCTATGATCTATTTTGAGTTAATTTTTGTCTATGGTGTGAAGTAATAATTTCTGTTTATTTTTTTGAATGTGTATATTCAATTGCTAAAAAGACTGTCCTTTTTATATTGAATTGTCTTGGCACTTTTGTCAAAAATAAATTCATCATAAGTGTAAAGATTGGTTTGGATGCATAATTCAGTTCTGTTGATTTGTTGTATGACAATTCTTGTGCCAGTACCACACTGTCTTGATTACTGTATCTTTTGAATAAGATTTGAAGTAGTGTAAGCTCTTCAGCTTTGTTCTTTTTAAAAATTGTTATGGCAATTCTAGGTCCTTTGCATTTCCATATGAATTTTAGGATCAGCTTGTCAATTTCTAATAAACGCCTGCTAGATTTTCATAGGGATTATGATGAATGTATAAATCAATTTGGGAAGAATTCTTGACAATATTGAGTCTTTCAATCATGAACGTGAATTCAGTCATGAATCATAAATGTCTCTCCATTTATTTAGATATTTTTAAATTGACCTCATCAATGTTTTGATGTCAATGTATAAGCCTTACACTTATTTTGTTAATTTTACTCCTAAGTATTTTATTCTTTTTGGTGGCATTGCAAGTGGAATTTTTTCTTAATTTCATTTTCAGATTGTTTATTGCTAGTGTATCAAAATATTGTTGATTTTTCTATATTGCTCTTGTGAACTGCAATTGTGCTAAACTAGTCATTAATTCTGGAACTTTTTTGGTGGTTTCCTTGGGATTTTCTACATATAAGATTCTGTCATTTGAGAATAAAGATAGTTGTATTTCTCACTTTCCAATCTGGATGCCTTTAATTTTTTTTTCTCCTCATTGTACTGGCTTGAGCTTCCAGTAAAATGTTGAGTAGAAGTGGCCATAGTGAAATCCTTGCCTTGTTTTGTTTCTTTTTTTTCTTCATGCTGTACATTATATTTTCAGTCTTGTTTCTGAACTTAGGGGGGAAAGCGCCAGCCCACCTTTCACCACTAAATATGAGGTTAGCCATGAATTTTTCTTATATGCCCTTTATCAGGTTGATAAACTTGCCTTCTAGTCTTAAGTTATTGAGAGTTTATATCATGAATGAATGCTGGGTTTTGTCAAATGTTTTCTTCTGTATCTAGTGAGTATAACACATAGTTTTTGTTCTTTACTTTATTAACATGCTGTATTATATTAATAAGTGTTTGGATGTTAATGCAACTTGTATACCTTCAATAAATACCATTTGTTCATGGTGTAGAAATCATTCTTATTTGTTGTTCTAATATTTTGTTAAGGATTTTCACATCTGTGTTCAGGAGAGATTGATCTGTACTTTTCTTATGATGTCTTCATCTGGCTTTGGTATTAGGATAATATTGGCTTCACGCAATGAATTGGGATGTGTTTTATTCTCCTCTATTTTATGAAACTTCATGAAGAATTGCTATTATTTCTTCTTTAAGTGTTTGATAGAATTCACTAGTGAAGCTATTTGGGCCTGGACTTTTCTTTGTGGGAAGATTTTAAATTGTTAATTCAATGTTTAAAACTTATTATAGGTCTATTCAGACATTCTGTTTCTTCTTAAGTCAGTTTTGGTAATTTGTGTCTTTCTAGGAATTTGTCCATTTCATCAAAGTCATCTTTTGTTGGCCTGAAGATGTTTACAGAATTTTCTTATAATCCTTTAAATTTTGTTTTTACCCAGTTCAGAATATTTTCCAATTTCTTTGTGGTTTCTTTTTTGACCCACAGGTTATTTAGAAGTGTGTTGCTTAATTTATAAGTATTTGGAAATTTTTCAGAGTTCTTTCTGTTGTTGACTTATAGTTTTAATGCTATTGCATTCAGAGAACATACTTTGTATAACTTCAGTCATTGAAAAACTCACTGAGACTTATTTTATAGCCTAGTATATGGTCTATCTTGGAGAATGTTTCATGTGTACTTTAAAAGAATGTGTATTTTGCAGTCATTGGATGGAGTGTTTCATATATGTCAAGTTAAGTTAGTTAATAGTGGTGTTCTCTATTAAGTTAGTTAATAGTGGTGTTCTCTATTTTTGATGATTTTCTGTCTAATTGTTCTACTCATTATTGAGAGTGGAGTATTAAAACCTCCAGTGCTAATTGTTGCATTGTCTATTTCTCTCTTTAATTCTGTCAGTTTTTCCTGTCAGTATTTTAGAGCTCTGTTGTTAGGTGAATATACATTTATAATTGTTATATAGTCCCAATTCAATGACCTTTTTATCATTATGAAATAGCTGTCTTTTCTTATAATAATAATTCTTGTCTTAAAGTCTACTTTTCCCCAATATTAATATAGCCATTCCAGCTCTCTTATGGTTACTGTTTGCATATGTCTCTTACCATTTCAATTCATTTGTTTCTTTAATCTTAAGTATGCCTCTTATAGACAGCACATAGTTGGGTCTTGCTGTTTAAACCTACTCTAACAATTTCTACCTTTTGATTGGATGGTTTAGACCATTCATATTTCTGGTAATCATTGATATGGTTGAATTTACACTTGCCACTTTTATATTTGTTTTCTATTGCCCTGTCTTTTTTGTCACTCTGTTGCTCCTTGAAAAAAAAAAAAGAAGAGTTTTTCTTTTGTGTTAAATAAATATTTTTTTGTGTATCACTTTTAATTTCTCTGTTGATTTTCTATACCATATTATTTTCAGCTTTTTTTGTGGTTGGGATCTAGGGATCACAATATACATCTTAAGTTATCAAAATCTATTTAAGATTAATACTAACTTAATTTCAATAATACATAGAAACTTTGCTCTAGTATAACTCCATTTCCTCTTTTTTGTTCTGTACTCTCATTTATATTATATTTATATATGTTATGAATCCAGTGATATAGTGTTATAATTATCTCATTATACAGACTTATGTCTTTTAAGGAAGTTAAGAGATGGTATGAGAGATATATTTATAGAACTTTTAAATAATAGATTTTATCTTTTAGCATAGTTTTAGGTTCACACATATATAGCTTCTCCAACTATCAACA
The DNA here is from genome assembly GCF_057876585.1 of Rhinolophus sinicus. Classification (NCBI taxonomy): domain Eukaryota; kingdom Metazoa; phylum Chordata; class Mammalia; order Chiroptera; family Rhinolophidae; genus Rhinolophus; species Rhinolophus sinicus. The sequence continues at coordinate 37,459,558 of NC_142505.1, forward strand.
TTCTGCACTAGAGTGGTACATTTGTTACAACTGATGAACATACATTGACACATCATTATCACCCAAAGACCATAGTGTACATTAGGGTTCACTCTTGGTGTTGTACAGTTCTAGGGGTTTTGACAAAAGCATAATGACATGTATCCATCATTATTTTATCATATAGAATAGTTTCATTGCCCTAACACTCTTCTGCTCTTCCTATTCATCCTTTTTTTTCTCCCTAACCCCTGGCAATCACGATCTTTTTACTGTATCCATAATTGTGCTTTTTCCAGAATGTCATATAGTTAGAATCATACAGTTTGCAGCCTTTTAATATTGGCTTCTTTCATTTAGTGACATGAATTTAAGGTCTTTTCATGGCCTGATAACTCATTTATTTTTAGTGTTGCATAATATTCCATTTTCTGCATGCACCACAGTTTATCCATTCACCTATTGAAGGATATCTTAGTTGCTTCCAAGTTTCAACAATTGTGAATAAAGCCACTATAAACATCTGAGTGCAGGTTTTTTTTTTTTTTTTTTTTTTTTATGAATATAAGTTTTCAACTCTTTTGGGTAAATACCAAGGGGCCCAATTGCTGGATCATATGTTAAAAGTATGTTTAGTTTTGTAAGAAACTGCCAAACTGTCTTCCAAAGTGGCTGTGCCACGTTGCGTTCTTACCAGCTATGAATGAGTGTTCCTGCTGCTCCACATCTTTGTTAGCATTTGGTGTTGTCAGTGTTTTAGATTTTTGCCATTTTAATAGATACGAATACATAGCGGTGTCTTGTTACTGTTTTAATTTTCATTTCTCTGATGACATATGATGTGGAAGCACCTTTTCATGTGCTTATTTGTCACCTGTATATTTTCTTTGGTGAGGTGTCTAATCAGCTCTTTTGCCCATTTTAAAATCAGGTTGTTTATTTTCTTATTGAATTTTAAGAGTTCTTTGTATTTTTGGCTAACAGTCATTTATCATGTATGTCTCTTGCAAATATTTTTTTCTATGACTTGTCTTCTCATTCTCTTGACAGTGTCTTTTATAGGGCAGAAGTTTTTAATCTTAATGAAGTCCAGCTTATCAATTATTTCTTTCATGGATTATGCCTTTGGTATTGTGTCTAAAAGGCATCACCAAACCCAAGGTCATCCAAATTTTCTCCTGTATTATCTTCTTAGAAGTTTTATAGCTTTGTATTTTACATTTAGGTCTTGAGCCATTTTGAATGGAAAGGGGGTAAGGTGGAAAGGGTGTAAGGTCTATATCTAGATGTTTTTTCTTTTTGCATATGGATGTCTAGTTGTCCCAGCATCATTTGTTAAAAGACTGTGTTTCCCCCATTGTATGGCCTTTGCACCTTTGCCAAAGATCATTTGACTATATTTATGTGGGTCTATTTTGGGGTTCTTTATTTTGTTTCATTGATCTGTTTTTCTTCTTTTTGCCAATACCACCTTGTCTTGATTACTGCATCTTTATAGTAAGTTTGAAAGTTGGGTAGTGTCCGTCCATTGACTTTGTTCTCCTTCAATATTGTGTTGGCTATTCTGGGTCTTTTGCCTTTCCATGTAAACTATGCACAAAATAACTTGCGGGGATTTTGATTGAGATTGTGCTGACTCCATGGATTAAATTGAGAACTGACATTTTGACAATATTGAATTTCCCTATCAATAAACATGGAATACCTTTCCATTTATTTATTTTTTCTTTGGTTTGTTTCATCAGAGTTTTGTAGTTTTCCTCATGTAGATCTTATACATATTTTGTTAGATTTGTACCTAAATATTTCTTTTTTTTGGTGCTAATGTAAATAGTATTGTGTTTTAAATTCCAAATTCCAGTTATTCATTGCTGGCATATAGGAAAGTGATTGACTTTTGTATATTAACCTTGCTATACTCACACTAACTCCAGGAATGTTTTTGTTGATTCTTTGGCATTTTTTTATGCAGCCAATCATGTCATCTGAGAACAAAGATAGTTTTATTTCTTCTTTCCCAGTCTGTATACCTTTTACTTCCTTTTTCTTTTTTAGTTTTATTGCATTAGCTAGGACTTGCAATGTGATGTGAATTGGAATGGTGAGAGGGACAGCCATGCCTTGTTCGTGACCATAACAGGAAAACTAGTTTCTTACCCACAAATTCAAGTTAATTATAGGTTTGTAGATGTTCTTTGTTAGGTTGAAGAAATTCCCCTCCATTCCTAATTTGCTGTGAGTTTAAAGAAAAAAATATCACAATGGCTGTTGTATTTTGTCAAATGCTTTTCCTCCATCTATTAATATAGTCATGTGATTTTTCTTTTTCAGCTGTTTAAGGCTGTTGATTTGATGGGTTACATTAATTGATTTTCAAATGTTGAACCAGCCTGGCATATCTGGGATAAATCTCACTTGGCTGTGGTGTATACTTCTTTTTGTGCATTGTTAGATTCTATTTGCTAATTTTTTTGTTGAGGAGTTTTGCATTTATATTTATGAGAAATATTTGTCTGTAGTTTTCTTTTTTTGTAATGTCTTTGTCTGGTTTTGGTAGTATGATAATGCTGGCCTCATAGAATAAGTTAGGAAGTATACTTTTGGCTTCTATCTTCTAGAAAAGATTGTAGAGAATTGGTATAATTTCCTCCTTAAATATTTGGTAGAACTCACCAGTGAACTCATTTGGGCCTGGTGCTTTCTTTTGGGGAAGGTTATTAATTATAGATTCAATTTCTTTAATAGATACAAGCCTATTTAAGTTGCCTATTTCTTCTTGTGAGAGTTTTGGCAGATTGTATCCTTCAAGAAATTGAGCTCTGTAGTGATGTCCCTTCTTTCATTTCTGATATTAGTAAGTTGTGTCTTCTCTCTTTTTCTAAGCCTGGCTAGAGGCTTATCAATTTTATTGATCTTTTCAAATAACTAGCTTTTGGGTTTGTTGATTTTTCTCTATTGATTTTCGGTTTTCAGTTTCATTTATCCTTGCTCCAATTTTTATTATTTATCTTCTCTGCATATTTTGGATTTAATTTGATCTTCTTTACTAGTTACCTGAAGTGGAAGATTAGATGAGATCTTTCTTCTTTTCTAACATATACATTTAATTCTATAAATGTCCCTTGAAGCACTGCTTTCACTGCATCCTACAGACTTTGATAAGTTTTGTTTTCATTTTAATTTAGTTCAAAATGCTGAACATTTTTTTTGAGATTTTGTCTTTGACCCATATGTTGTTTAGAAGTGTGTTGTTTTACTTCCAATTATTTTGGAATTTTTTAGTTATCTTTCTGTTATGTATTCCTCCATCATCTGAGACAAGACATTGTAGGTTTTCTATTCCTTTAAATTTGTTAGTGTGTGTTTTATGGTCTAGAATGTGGTCTATCTTAGTGAATGTTCCATGTGAGCTTGAGAAGAATGTATATTCTGCTGTTTTTGGATGAAGTAGTCTACAGATGTCAGTTATATCCAGTTGAGACCACAGTGCTATGAAACGAAATCAATTACAAGAAGAAAATTTGAAAACACAGAAACACATGGAGGCTGAATAACATGCTACTAAATAATGATTGGGTCAACAATGAGATCAAGGAAGAAATAAAAAAAATACCTTGTGACAGACGAAAATGAAAACACAATGACCCCCAATCTATGGGATGCAGTGAAAGCAGTTCTAAGAGGGAAATTCATAGTGATGCAGATCTACCTAAAGAAACAAGAAAAAAATCTCAAATCAACAGTCTATCTTTATGCCTAAGGGAACTGGAAAAAGAACAGCAAAATAAGCCCAAAGGGAGTTCAAGGAAGGAAATAATAAAGATCAGAGTGGAAATAAATGAAATAGAGACCAAAAAAAGATCAATGAAACCAAGAGCTTGTTCTTTGAAAAGATAAACAAAATTGACAAACCTTTAGCCTGACTCATCAAAAAAAAGAGAGAGGATCCAAATTAATAAAATCAGAAATGAAAGAGGAGAAATGACAACAGACACCACAGAAATATAAAAAGTTAAAAAAAAATACTATGAGCAACTATACGCCAACAAATTAGACAATCCAGAAGAAATGAATAAATTCCTAGAAGCATACAATCTTCCAAGGCTGAATCAAGAAGAAACAGAAAATCTGAACAGACTGACTACTACCAGCGAAATTGAATCAATAATTAATAAGCTCCAAACAACAAAAGTCCTGGACCAAATGGCTTCACAGGTAAATTTTACCAAATATTCAAAAAAGAATTGTCACCTATTCTCAAACTATTCCAAAAAATTCAGAAGGAGGGAAGGCTCCCAAGCTCATTTTATGAGGCCACTATTACCCTGAACCCAAAACCAGACAAAGACATTACAAATAAAGAAAAGTGTAGGCCGATATCCCTAATGAACATAGATGCAAAAGTCCTCAAACTATTAGCAAACTAAATTCAGCAATACATTAAAAAGATCATATACCACGATCAAGTGGGATTCATTCCCCGTATGCAAGGTTGGTTCAATAGCTGCAAATCAATTAACGTGATGCACCATATTAACAAAATGAAAAAGAAAAATCAGATGGTCATATCAATAGATGCAGAAAAAGCATTTGACAAAATCCAGCAGCCATTTTTGATAAAAACTCTTAGCAAAGTGGGAATAGAGGGATCATACCTCAACATATTAAAGGCCATGTATGATAAACCCACAGCTAACATCATACTCACTAGGGAAAAGAGAAAAGCATTCCCCTTAAGATCAGGAACAAGACAAAGATTCCCACTTTCACCACTTTTATTTAACATAGTACTGGAAGTTCTAGCCACAGCAATCAGATAAGAAAAAGAAATAAAAGGCATCCAAATTGGAAAGAAGTAAAATTGTCATTATATGCAAATGACATGATACCCCTAAAGATTCCACCAGAAAACAACTAGAACTGATAAATGAATTTAGTAAAGTAGCAGGATACAAAATTAATATTAAGAAATCAATTGCAGTTGTATACACCAGTAGCAAACTATCAGAAGGAGAAATTAAGAAAACAATTTCATTTACAATTGCTTCAAAAACAATAAAGTATTTAGGAATAAATTTAACCAAGGAAGTAAAAGACCAGTACTGAGAAAATTATGACATTGAAGAGAGAAATTAAAGAAGATACAAATAAATGGAAACATATACCATGCTTATGGATAGGAAGAATTAATATAATTAAAATGTCCATACTATGTAAGGCAGTGTATAGATTCAACGCAATCCCTATCAAATTACCAATGACATATTTCACAGAACTAGAAAAAATAATCCTAAAATTTATATGGAACAATAAAAGACCCCGAATAGCCACAACAATCTTGAGAAGTAAGAACAAAGTGGGAGGTATCACGCTACCCGACATCAACTCATACTACAAGGCTATAGTAATGAAAACAGCATGATATTGGCATAAAAACAGACACATAGATCAACGGAACAGAATAGAGAGCCCAGAAATAAATCCATGCCTATACGGTCATTTAATCGGTGACAATGGAAGCCAGAATTTACATAATAACCGGTGCTTGGAAAGCTGGACAGATACATGCCAAAAAAAAAAAAAAAAAAAAGAAAGGAAAAGAAACTGGACCATCTTCTTACGCCATATACAACAACAAATTCAAAATGGATTAAAGGCTTAAATGTAAGCTCCAAAACCATAAAACTCCTAGACGAAAATATAGGAAGTAAATTTTCAGACATTATCTTTAGTAATATTTTTCCTGATATACCCCCTCAGGCAAGGGAAGCAAAAGAAAAACTAAACATGTGGAATTATATCAAACTAAAATTTTTTTTTACAGCAAAGAAACTATCAATAAAACAAAAAGGCATCCTATTGAATGGGAAAAGATATTAGCCAATGATGCATCTGCTTTGGGGTTAATATCCAAAATTTATTAAAAATAACCTCAGACAACTCCACACCAAAAAAATTAACAACCCAATTAAAAAAATGGACATAGGACATGAAAAGACATTTCTCTAAAGAGGACATACAGATGGCCAAAAGACATATGGAAAAATGCTCCACGTCACTAATCATTAGAGAAATGCAAATAAAAACCACAATGAGATACCACCTCACTCCGGTCAGAATTGCTATCATCAATAAACCAGCAAACAACAAGTGTTGGCGAGGATGTGGAGAAAAGGGAACCCTCGAGCACTGTTGGTGGGATTGCAGATTGGTGCAGCCACTATGGATGTTCCTCAAAAAATTGAAAATGGAACTGCCTTATGACTCAGCAGTTCCACTCCTGGGTATCTATCCAAAGGAATCCAAAACACTAATTCGAAAAAATGCATGAATCCCTGTGTTTATTGCTGCGCTATTCACAATAGCCAAGATATGGAAACAAGTGAAATGCCCATCGATAGAGAATTGGATTAAGAAACTGTGGTACATTTATACAATGGAGTATTACTTGGCCACAAAAAAGAATGAAAACTTACCATTTGCAACAACATGGATGGACTTAGAGAATATTATGCTAAGTGAAATAAGTCAGACTGAGAAAAGTCAGACAGTGGTCTTCTGGGAGCTCCCTTGTAGGTAACTAACTTTTTCTCTTGCTGTTTTTAAGTCTTTCTTTGTCTTTAAACTTTGGCATTTTAATTATCATGTCTTGGTGTAGGCCTGTTTTGGTTCATCTTGTATACCTTCTTTAGAGAATGTCTATCCAAATTCTTTGCCCAGTTTTTAATTGGGTTGTTTGTCTTTTTGGTGTTGAGTTGTAAGTTTTTAAAAAATATATTCTTAATAAGATAAAAGGAAAGCCTCTTATCTGATATATAATTTACAAATAATTTCTTCCATTCTGTGGGTTGTCTTTTAATTTTCTTCATGTAGTCACTTGAAGCAGAAAAGTTTTTAATTTTGATGAAGTTCAATTTCCCATTTTTTAAAATTGTGTGTATTTTTTGGTGTCATATCTAAATTAAATAAACATTTGAACATTTATATGTGTACAAATTTATTGTAAAATACTAGTAAATATTTTGAAAACACAATCTGAAACTCTTCATTTATTGAAGCTCTTTAAAAAATTTTTAATACTTATTCTTTTTTCTTTTCAATTTTAAAACTAAATATTACATGTAACATTGTGTAAATTTAAGGTGTACAGCATGTTACTTTGACACATTTATATATTGTAATATGATTGCTGTTGTAAGGATATTTATCACATTACATACAGTACAATATCATTGTCTATTGAATGGTTTCTTAACCACTCTTCCTTACCCCCAACTCCGCATCTGTCTTTTCCATTATAACCAAACTGAGCATTCTAAAAAAAATTTTTCAGTCGTTTCCTATTTTAAATCCTGAGTTGGCTTTCAGTGGCTTCCTATCGCTTTTAGGTAAAGTCCAAATACTATTTCATGGGTAGAAGGTTCTCAGTTATGTATACTTGTCTGTCATATGTACTGGTGCCCTGCTTCTAGCCCTTGTTGGATCAATGACTCTTGTTCATTTTCTCTCCTTCTCTTTTCTTTTTTCACCAGGGCCTCTGACTCTATACATGTGAAAGAGAGTACACTATGGAGAGATAAAATTACATAGGACTCTGACAGCATGAAAAACATGTCTTCAAAATGGAGTTTGTGTAATAGAAATAATATTCAGTCCTGGAAATCCCAAGTGTGTGTTAATAAGGAATGAGTTCATTTCAAAGGCTAAAGCTGCCTTAGATGGTGATCCGAGTGACTTCTTATCAACTTGAATGCCTTTTCCTGTGCAGTATGCAGTTACTCTCAGGGTGAACACTTCTGAACTCCCTGGGAGAGCTGAAGGCTTCTCTGGTTTCAGCGTAATTTAATTTAAGCAACGCTGTCATAGCATCTGCAGCCTGAAGCTGTTTCCCACCCAGATATCCCAGTTCAGGGTAGACATGGAGGAGGCAGGGAGAGTGATCATACAGCATGCGCCTCCAGTCTTTCTCCTTGGGAGGTGAGGGCATGGGAGGAGGGAATTAAGAGCATGTACTGTATGCCTGGTAAGGTGCTAGCTGCTTTCTATATATCACAGCATTTAATCCTCACAGCAATCTAGTGAGGTAGGTATTATACCCATTTTTGCAGAAGCCTGTCACTTGGCTACCCAGATTTTGCTCTCTTTGACCACTAGTTGCCCCATCTGAGAGCAGGAGAACATTAAAAATGCTCCCATCTTGGCCCCACATTCTGTAGCCCAAGGTGCTGTCACAAATGTTGACTTGAGATGGGGGGAAAGTTTGGCCAGATCGGGGGTCCTCTTCTGGAATTGACTTTTAGGGCTTCTTTGAAACCTGGAATGTTTCTCTTTCCAGCTCTCAGTACTCTTCTCTGCTGTGTGATGCTGGACTGCCTTGTTACCCACAGTGTCTGTATCTCTTTCTGGCTTCCCTGGAGCTCTGGGGGATCTGTGGTGGGCCTAGCCCATGGGGATTTCTGGCAGGGTGGTAAGAGAGTCTCTGCCGCCATTCCCTCAACACCAAATCCTTGATCTTGGTGAGTCTGCTGTGTTGATTACTATCACTTTTAAGAATTGTAAGTCTATCGACTTTATCTTTTTCCAGAATGTTTTAGCTGTTGTAGGTTCTTTGCATTTCCATATGAAGTTTATAATTGTCTTGGCAATTTCCTCTTAGATTTTCATTTACTGATTCTTCAGCTCACTTTGCAGAGAATTGACATCTTAACAATTTTGAGTCTTTCTATGTTACATGGTTTCATTTATTTATATTGTATTTAATTTTGTTCAACAATGTTTTATAGTTTTCTGTGTGGAGATCTTGTATGTCTTTTAAAAAATTTATCTCCGGTTATCTTATGTTTTTGGATGCTATTGCAAGTGGGATTTTACATTTTTTCCCAGTTATTCATTGCTATACTGTAGAAGTGCAATTGATTTCTTTATTTTTCAATTACAGTTGATATTCAGTATTATTTTATATTAGTTTCAGGTGTACAGCATAGTGATTAGACATTTATATAACTTACAAAGTGATCCCCCCCCCCAATAAATCTAGTACCCACTGGGCAACATACATAATTATTAAAGTATGAGGTGTGTTAAAAAAATACAGTGAATATTTAAATTTAAAAAATTTATTACAGTAAAAGACACATTGCCATTAATCCCCCTCAAAATACTGCCCCTTACTTTGAGCACACTTATCCATTCTTGCCACTTTCTGAAGCAGTTCTGGAAGTCCTCTTTTGTGAGTGTCTTTAGTTGTGCTGTTGTGGCTGCCTCGATGTCCTGAATTGATTTAAAACGTATACCTTTTATGGTCATTTTGACTTTGGGTAAGAGCCAGAAGTCACACGGTGCCAGATCCGGTGAATAAGGTGGATGAGGACACACCGTAGTGTTTTATTTGACAGAAATTGCCATCCCAGAAGTGATGTGTGACATGGAGTCTTTCATTGTGATCACAAGATACGGTGAATGCTGCTGCCAAGTGCCATCCAGTGGAAAAGCAGGGATCTTCAATATGGGAAGCGGCATGTCAAACTTCAGTTACAGTATGTGACAAGTTTCAACTTGTTCGGTGCAGTCGGGTATGAGCTATGGTTGAGAGAAGGTGTGTTTTAAAGTGTGTCATAAATCGTCCTCCATCATGACAATGCTCCATGTCACACATCGCTTCTGGTACATGGCAATTTCTGTTAAATAAAAACATTATGGAGAGTCCTCATCCACCTTATTCACCGGATCTGGTGCTGTGTGACTTCTGGCTCTTTCCCAAAGTCAAAATGATTCAGGACATTGAGGCAGCTACAACAATGCAACTAAAGACACTCATGAAAGAGGACTTCCAGAATTGCTTCAGAAAGTGGCAAGAACAATGGGATAAGTGGGTTTGAAGTGAGGGGGAGTATTTTGAGAGGGATTAATGGCAATGTGTCTTTTACTGTAATACGTTTTTAAAATTTAAACATTCACCATGTTGTTTGATCATACCTTGTATTATCAACTATATTCCCTATATTTCCTAACTTCTATTTTAAACTTTTTACTTTACATGCCCATGACTATTTTGTAACTACCAATGTGTACTTCTTAATCCCTTCACCTTTTGCACCTAGTCCCTAATCCCCTCTTTCATCTGTCAACCATTGGTTTGTTCTCTGTATCTATTAATCTGTTTCTATTTTGTTCATTTATTTTGTTCTTTAGATTCCACCTATAAATGAAATCATATGGTATTTATCTTTCTCTGTCTTATATTTCACTTAGCACAATACCCTCTATGTCCATCCATGTTGTTGCAAATGGTAAGCTTTCATTCTTTTTTATGGCCGAGTAATATTACATTGTATATATGTATCACTTCTTCTTTATCCAGTTGTCTACTGATGGGCACTTAGGTTGCTTCCAGATCTTGGCAATTACTAGCAATGCTGCAGTGAACATAGGGATGCATGTATCTTTTTGAATCAATGTTTTGGATTTCTTTGGATGAATACGCAGAAGTGGAATTGTTAGGTCATAAGGTAGTTCTATATTTATTTTTTTGAGGAACCTCCATACTATTTGCCATAGTGGCTCCACCAATTTGCAGTCCCACCAGCAGTGCATGAAGGATCCCTTTTCTCCCCATCCTTGCCAACACTTGTTTGTGCATTTATTGATGATAGCCATTCTGACAGGTTTGAGGTGATATTTCATTGTGGTTTTAATTTGTTATCATGAAATGAATAAAGAAGCTATGGACTGTGAGAAATATTCACAGTACAGATATTTAACAAACGACTTGTATCCAGAATTTACAAGGGACTTTTACATCTCATTAATAAAAAGAGAAATCTACTTAAAAATAGGTATTAGACTTAAATAGACACTTCACAAAGGCAGGTATACAAATGGCCACATGGCAAATGCCTCAGAATTACTAGTCATCAGTAAATGCATATTAAACTGCAATGAGATAACCTTTATACACTCACCAAGAAAGGCTAAAGTTAAAGTCTGATAACACCAAGAAATGGTGAAAAAATGGAACAACCAGAGCTTTCACATATTACTTGTAAGTGGGTAAAATGGTACAACCCATCTGGAAAACTATATGGCTTTTTGCTGTTAATTATACATCTACCATATGACTAAGCAATTCCATTGCTTATTTATTCAAGAGAAAGAACCATGTCCACAAAAAAATCAATTGGCCATATATATGTGCATCTATCTCTGGACTTTCTGTTCTGTGCCATGGATCTCTCTGTATGCCAGTGATTCTCAGCCTTGGTTACTGCAGTCTTCTAGGAAGTCTTGAAATCAGGGCGTATGAGTTCTCCAATTTTGTACATCTTTTTCCTAGTTGTTTAACTATTCTAGGTCATTCTGTATTTTTATATGAATTTTAGAATCAGCTTGGAAAATTATTTTTAAAAATCCTGCTGGGATTTTAATTGGGATTTTGTTGATTCTGTAAATCAACTGGGGGACAATGGCCATCTTAATAATATTAAGACTTACAACTCACGAGCATGGGATATCTGTTTATTTATTTGTTATCTTTTGTTTTTGTTGTAAATGTTCATAGGTTTTTGGTTTTGCTAACTAAACATTTCCTGTTTTTATATGGAGACCTGGGAAGATGAACAAACTATGCTATCATCCCTGCTGATATCTTCCCCAAATTTACTAACTTCTTGAGAACAATGGTTAGTGTGTTAATTTTCATTAAATATAGGCATTTGTGGCTATCAGTTTTCCTCTAAGCACTGTGTTAACTATATCTGACAAAATCTGATAACAGTTTTATTGTTATCATTCAGGTAGAAATATTGTTTGTTTTCTCTTGGGACTTCTTTGATCCACTGGTTATTTCAAAATACATTCCTGAATTTCCAAACATACCAGTATTTTTTAGGGTTTGTTGTTATTGTTACTGATTTTAACTTAACTGCACATAGTTGGAGAATATACTGTTAGGATTTCAATACTTTTCAATTTGTCCAGACTTGTTTCATGGCTCATTATATGTTAATTCTGTCATTGTTCTGTGTGTATTTGAAAAAAAATATTATTGTGCAGGTGTTGGGTGCAGTGCTCTATAATTTTCCATTAGTTAAATGTTGTTAAAATGTTCTTTATCCTTACTGATTTTTTTATCTGCTTCTTTTTTACATCTACTGGTTTTTTAAAGCTCTCATTTTGAGAATTTATCTATTTTCCTTGTAGATTTGCCCATATTTGCTTTATATGTTTTGAGGGCATATTATTAACTGCATACACATGTAGGATTATTTTATCTTCCTCATGAGTTGAACCTTTTGTCACCATGAACTGGCTCTGTTATTTTCTTATAAAGATTTTTGCTTTAATGTTTCCTCTAATAGTAGTATAGATACACTCAGTAAACTCTTTGACATTGCTTTTAGTAATATTTCTTTTTTTTTTTTTTTTTTTTTAAAGATTTTATTGGGGAAGGGGAACAGGACTTTATTGGGGAACAATGGTCAAATTGTTGTCCTTTCAATCTTAGTTGTGGGGGGTTCTGTTCAGCTTCAAGTTGTTGTTCTTTCAGTCTTAGTTGTGGAGGGCACAGCTCAGCTCCAGGTCCAGTTGCCATCACTAGTTGCAGGGGGCACAGCCCACCATCCCTTGCGGGAGTCGAACCGGCAACCTTGTGGTTGAGAGGACAGGCTCCAACCAACTGAGCCTTCTGGGAGCTCAGCGGCAGCTCAGCTCAAGGTGCCGTGTTCAATTGTAGTTGCAGGGGGCGCTGCCCACCATCCCTTGCGGGAGTCGAGGAATTGAACTGGCAACCTTGTGGTTGAGAGCCCACGCTCCAACCAACAACTGAGCCATCCGGGAGGCAGCTCAGCTCAAGGTGCCGTGTTCAATTTTAGTTGCAGGGGGCGGTGCCCACCATCCCTTGCGGGACTCAAGGAATTGAACTGGCAACCTTGTGGTTGAGAGCCCACTGGCCCATGTGGGAATCGAACCGGCAGCCTTCGGAGTTAGGAGCACGGAGCTCTAACCGCCTGAGCCACCGGGCCGGCCCCTTTTTTTTTTTAATGTATCTCTTTGGGCAAGGGAAACAAAAGGAAAAAACAAATAGGATTAATCGAACTAAAAAGTTTTTGCACAGCAAAGGAAACCTTCAACAAAACAAAAGATAACCTACTGAATGGAAGAAAATATTTGTAATGATACATCTGATAAGGGGTTAATATCCAAAATATATAAGAAGTCATACAACTTAACACTAAAAAAATCAAACAATCCACTTAAAAATGGGCAGAGGACCTGAATAGACATTTCTCCAAGGAGGACATAAAATGGCCAATACATATGAAAAGTTGTATTGTCAGTAATCATCAGAGAAATGCAAATTAAAACCACAATGAGATATTATCTCACACCTGTGCGAATGGCCTTCATCAATAAACAAGTGTTGGTGAGAATGTGGAGAAAAAAACCCTTGTGCGCTGTTGGTGGGTTTGCAAATTGATGCAGCCACTATGGAAAACAGTTTGGAGGTTCCTCAAAAAATTAAAAGTAGAACTATCTTATGACCCAGCAATTCTAGTCCTTCTAGTCCTGGGTATTTATCCAAAGAAATTTAGAACACTAATTTGAAAGGATATATGCATCTGTATGTTCATTGCAGCATTGCTAGTAATAGCCAAGATATGGCAGCAACCTAAGTACCCACTGATCGATGACTGGATAAAGAAGATGTGGCACAGAGGAGCTGCTGCTCGGAGGTGGGAGCCTCGACAATTACTGTGGGGTAGGCGAGCTGCAGACATGGCCGCCCTGGGAGTTTCGTGGGTCCTGTGGCAGTTCTGATGCTGTTGCTTTGAGGGACTCCCTGGAACTACCGGTGGCTGAGTGTTGGTCACATCCTCACGGAGGAGAACTGGAGAGAGTTGCTGGAAAGAGAGTGGATAATAGAATTTTATGCTCCAGAATGTCCTGCTTGTCAGAATCTTCAACCAGAATGGGAAAGTTTGCCGAATGGGGAGAAGATCTTGAGGTTAATGTTGCAATAGTAGATGTTACAGAGCAGCCAGGACTGAGTGGACGATTTAGCATAATTGCTCTTCCTACTATTTATCGTTGTAAAGATGGTGAATTTAGGTGCTATCAGGGCCCACGGACTTAAGAAGGACTTCATAAACTTTATAAGTGAAAAAGGGTGGAAGAGTATTGAACCTGCTTCATCTTGGTTTGGTCCAGGTTCTGTTCTGATTAATATGTCAGCACTCCTTCAGCTATCTATGTGGATCAGGACTTGCCATAACTATTTTATTGAAGACCTTAGGTTACTGGTGTGGGGATCATACTCATGTACAGTTTTTGCTTTAGCAACTCTGCTTTCAAGACTATTAGGACTTTGTATGATATTTGTGGCAGATTGCCTTTGTCCTTCAAAAAGATGCAGACCACAGCCATAGTCTTCCTAAAAATTATTACCAGAATCTTTTCAACCTTTGAAAAAAGTGGAGAAGGATCAAGAGGCTGATGAACAAAGTGTTTCAGAAGAGGAAGCTGAAAGTAAAGAAAAGGAACAAAGACTTTCCACAGAATGCCATGAGACAATGTTCTGTGGTTCTTCATTGACTACAGATGAATCTTAGTTAATTCTTATAAATATCTTGACATGATTTTGACAAAAACAGAAGACTGATAATTTCTTTTGGTTGGAAGTGAATTGTGACTGGTACATTGTAGGATTCAGTCTAGGTTGTCATTAGGTTGAGTGAATGGTCTACCTTCAGAAAATAAAGGTAGCACTATGTGAAATGTTTGAAAAAGGATTTAACAACAGTATGGTGGTTTAAACAGTTATTTAATTTTTGAAAAATTTGGTGCCAAGCAATAAGATTTATTTATGGTTGTTTAATTATAACCTTTTCCAAGTGTGAGTTGGAAAATTATATTTCCCAAGTATTGCATTATTAAGGTATTTAAGGAGATTACTTTAGAGAAAAAGATTTCTCATTTGAAAACATTTTCTCAGTTTCACTGTGACAAAAAGAACATATTTCCTATAAATGGGAACTTTGCCCATTGTCTCAAGAAATGTATATTTCACTGAGAACTTTGTGGTTCTTTTAGAGACAGAGTCCAAAATTTCCTCATATTTTTAGATTATGCAACTAATAAAAACTACCTGATTTTAATTACGGTTTTCTACACATGATAATACAAGATATGCTAGTGATTTAGGTAGTTTTTATAAATCCATGGTACTGTCTTGATTCCTGTAAATGTTGGTTGCCTTATTTGTTCCACTGTTGATGGTATTTTTCTTACCATGGGTTACATTTTTTATTTTCCAAGTTGGATAATATCCTGGAAATATTTTTCATGTTTTAATAACTAGTACTTTTTTTGTTGTTTCAAAAAAGAAAAAAAAAAAGATTTGGCACATGAGGAATATTACTTGGCCATAAGAAAGAATGAAATCTTACTATTTGTGACAACACGGATGGACTTTGAGGGTATTACGCTAAATGAAATAAGTAAGACAGAGAAAGACAAATACCGTATGATTTTACTTATATGTGGAATCTAAAGAACAAAATAAACAAACAAACAAAACAGAAACAGACTGATAGATACAGAGAACAAACTGACGGTTGCCAGATGGAAGGAGGGTTTTGGGACTGGGTGCAAAAGGTGAAGGGATTAAGAAGTACACATTGGTAGTTACAAAATAGTCATGGGGATGTAAAGTAAAGAGTTTGCAATAGAATTTAGGGAATACAACCAATAATATTGTAATAACTCTATATGGTGCCAGGTGGATACTAGACTTCCCAAGGGGATAGCTTTATAAGTTATAGACATGTCTCACCACTATGCTGTACACCTGAAACTAATATAATAATGAATGTCAACTGTAATTGAAAAATAAAAAATTTAAAAAGTAATGATACAAACAAAATAGTATAGCCACATTGCTTCTTTGAGTTACTGATTGTGTGGTATATCTTTTACTATCCCTTTTACTTATAACTTTTCTATATACAAGTATATAGACTGGCTGGCTTATAAACAACAGAACTTTATTTTTCACAGTTCTGGAGGCTGGGAAGTCCAAGATTACGGCACTGGCAGATTAGGTGTTTGGTGAGGGCCTGCTTTCTCATAGACAGCCTTCTTCTTACTGTAGCCTCTCCTGGTACAAGGGGCTAGGAGTGTCTGTGGGCCCTCCTTTATGAGGACGTTAATCATCTCCAAAGGCCCTGCTCCCTGATACTATCACCTTTCTTTCGACATACGAATGTTGGGGCTGGGCACAAGCATTCAGTCTATAGTACCTTTCTGTATACTTATGTTTTTTGTGTTTCTAAAATAAATACATAAAATAAAATATTTCTGATAATCTTTTGGTTGAAGTTTTTTAATTGGAGCCTTTAGTCCATTTACTTTCAATATATTTAAATCTACCATTTTACTATATGCTTTCTTTTTGTTCCAGATGAAATTTCTCTTTTTTTTTTTTCTTGTCTTCCTCTTTTGGATTTGTTAAATTATTGCATTTTTTCCCGTTAGTTTGGAAATCGCATATTCTTTTAGTGGTTCACCTATAGGTTACAATGTATAGTGTGTGTTTCTGTGGTCACTAGGGCTTGCTGTGGGTAAGTTCTTAATCAGCACTGTGTTTGCTTGCTGTTTGTGTATGGTACACCTTTCCTTCTTCATGTCACTCTGATGGACACTGCCCCAGTCATTTCACCTTCCACACCACTACCCACTCAGGACTGCATGTGGCAGATTTTATTGATGGATTTAGACAGTAGAAAAAAATTACATCCTGTGGAAGCAGAGCAAACAGCTTATAGGGGGAATTTTAGACACTGTTACTCTTTCACTTTATTTGTTTTGACATTTAATATTATTTTATATTAATTTCAGGTGTATAGCATAGTGGTTAGACCTTTATATAATTTAAGAAGTGATCTCCCTGACTCATCTAGTACACATGTGCCACTATACACAGTTATTACCATTGACTATATTCCCTATGCTGTACTTTACAGCCCCATGACTATTTTGTAACTACTCTGTTGCCCCGAAAATAAGACCTAACTGGAAAATAAGCCCTAGCAGGCTTTTTCAGGATGACATCCCCTGAACATAAGCCCCAATGTGTCTTTTGGAGCAAAAATTAATATAAGACCCAGTCTTATTTTGGGGGAAACATGGTATCAATTTGTACTTCTTAATCCCTTCCCCTTTTTCACTTACCCCTAACACCCTCCCATCTAGCAACCATCAAAATGTTTTCTGTATCTATGAGTTTGTGTCTGTTTTGTTTGTTGATTTAGTTCTTTAGATTCTACATATAATCAAAATCACATTTCATCTGTCTTTCTCTGTCTAAGATACTCCACTCAGCATAATACCCCCCAGGTCCATCCATGCCACCACAGATGGAAAGAACCCATTCCCATCCATGGCTGGGCAATACTCCATGGTATATATGTACCACCTACTCTTTATCCATTTTTCCATCGATGGACACCCAGGCTGCCTCCACATCTTGACCGTTGTAAATGCTATAATGAACATATGGATGCACATGTCCTGTCAAAGTAGCGTTTTTGTTTTTTTCGGATAAATACCCAGAAGTGGGAGTATTGGGTCCTTCTTTGTCTCTTATTACAGCCTTTGTTTTAAAGTCTATTTTGTCTAGTATAAGTATTGCTACTTAAGCTTTTTTTGGGTTTGTTTTCATTTTCATGAAATAACTTTTTCCCATCCCTTTACTTTCAGTCTTTGTATGCCTTTCTATCTGGGATGTGTCTCTTGTAGGAAGCATATGTAAGTGTCTTGTTTTCTTATTCATTCATCCACCCTATCTTTTGTTTTTAAATTTTTTTTTTTTAAATTGGGGAATCTTGGGAACAGTGTGTTTCTCCAGGGCCCATCAGCTCTAAGTCGTTGTCCTTCAATCTAGTTGTGGAGGGTGCAGCTCAGCTCCAAGTCCAGGTGCTGTTTTCAATCTTAGTTGCAGGGGGCACAGGCCACCATCCCATGTGGGAATTGAATTGGCAACCTTGTTGTTAAGAGCTCGTACTGTAACCAACTGAGCCATCCGGCTGCCCCTCCAGCAGCTCATCTGCAGCTCAGCTCGTTGTCTTCAGTCTAGCTGTGGAGGGTGCAGCTCACTGGCCCATGTGGAAATCGAACCAGCAACCCTGTTATTCAGAGCTCACACTCTAATCAACTGAGCCACCTGGCCGCCCCCAGCTACCCTATCTTTTGATTGAAGCATTTAATTCATTTACATTTAAAGTAATTGTTGATAGATATATAGTTATTGCCATTTTATTCATGGTTTTTTTTTTTTTTTTTTTTTTTTTTTTTTGTCTTGTAGTCCCTCTAGCGTTTCTGGTAATACTAGTTTGGTGATGATGAACTCCTTTAGCTTTTTCTTGTCTGGGAAGCTCTTTATCTTTCCTTCAATTCTAAATGATAACTTTGCTGGGTAAAGTAGACTTGGTTGTAGATCCTTGCTTTTCTCCCCTTTGATTATTTTGTGCTAATCCTTTCTGGCCTGCAAAGTTTCTGTTGAGAAATCAGCTGACAGTCTTATGTGAGCTCCTTTGTAGGTAACTAACTGCTTTTTTCTTGCTGATTTTAAGATTCTCTCCTTGTTTTGAAACCTTGGTGTTTTCATTATCATGTGTCTCGGTGTAGGCCTGTTTGAGTTCATCTTGTTTGGGGCTCTCTATGCTTCCTGGGCTTGAATATCCATTTCCCTTGCCAGGTTAGGGAAATTTTCAGTCATTATTTGTTCAAATAGGTTCTCAACCTTTGGTTTCTCTCTTCTCCTTCTGATATCCCTTTGATGTGAATGTTGGTATGCTTGATGTTGCCCCAGAGGCCCCTTAAACAATCCTTGTTTTTTTTGGATTCTTTTTGCTGTTCTGATTGGGTGTTTTCTGCTACCATATCTTATAAATTGCTGATTTGATGCTCTGTTTTATCTAATCCACTCTAATATTCTCTAATGTATTCTTTACTTCAGTTATTGCATTCTTCATTTCTGACTGGTTCTTTTTTATGTTTTCTATCTCCATTTTTATGTTTCCTATCTCTTTGTTGAAGTTCTCCCTGAGATCATTGGACAGCCTTATAACCAGCATTTGGAACTCTGCGTCTGGTAGATTGCTTTTCTCCATTTTGTTTAGTTCTTTTTGTGGAGCTTTATTTTGTTCTTTTATTTGGGACATGTTTCTTTGTCTCTCCATTTTGGCTGCCGTGTGTTTGTTTTTATGTATTAGATAGTGTTTCTATGCCTCCCGATCTTAGAAGAGTGGCTTTATGTAGTAGGTGCCCTGTGGGACCCAGTTGTACTGTCTCCCTGGAGCCAGGTGCTCCAGGTGTGTCCCTTGTGTGGGTTGTGTGTACCTTCCTGTTGTAGTTTAGTCTTTGTTGCTGTTTGCACGTAATTGGGAGGGATTGAACCTGAGGCTGATGGGTTGTGAGGACTGGCCTGTGGTACAAGGGCTGACCCTACAGAGCAGGGTTCACTTTAGTGGGGCTCTGTTACCTGCCAAGTCTGCCCTTTGGGTGTATTGTCCTTGGAGGCAGCCAGATGATGCCTCAGCTTGGTCTGAAGCTGGCCACCAGGCATGCCAGCCCTGAGGCCTTCTGGGAGGGGACCCTCTGCAGGCCAAGTTTAGCCACAGACTGTGTCTTTCCTGGGGCCACCTATTATGAGTCACAAGGCAATCTGCAGATGAGCACTACTTGTACTGGGCTTGGAGGTGCCTTGAGAGGCCAATCTGTGAACTGAGGCTGGCAATTTCTAGTGCTCGGCTTAGGGCTGCTCAGCCAGAGGTACAGGACATGCTGAAGCCAGATGCTGCTTGTTTGGGTTTTGTGAATCTTTGAGAGATTTTTTGAAAGTCCACAGCATAAGCTAAGACATGTTGTTTGTATGGAAAAGCCACTGGAAACGGCTAGGGTGTGCTTGAAAGTTGGGTGGGGTGGGGTCTCAGGGAATCACTGGGGTGGGGCAGATGAAAGGTGATAGCCAGTTTAATGGAGACTCAGATATGGTGTCTGCCTGTATCTGCATGCACAGAGGGGGAGGACTCAACAAAGAAACAATGGCTTCTGCCAGCTCCTCCCCCTGGGAGGAAGCTACCCCTGCAGCCCACACCCTGAAGCCAGACAATTCAGTTCCTCCCTGTATGTCCCTCGTGCCTTTTGAGTTGCTGTCCCAGCACTGGAGCTCAGAGTGAGTGTGTCCATCAGGGAATAAGTCTGTGCATGGGCCCTTTGAGAGGAGGGCCTAGGACTGCAGCCACCTTTTGTCTCACTCAGCCACAGTCTCTGCTGGTTTTCACAGCCAGAAGTAATGGGGACTTCTCTCCCTGGCACTGGAACCCTGGCCTGGGGAGCCTGGTGTGGGGCTGGGACCCCTCACTCCTCATGTGTAACCTCCACAGTGGAGATGTCTCCCTATTTTTAATAGTCACACATTGGTGTGGGACCAGCCTGTTCCATGTCTCTGTCCCTCTTGAGGTGGCTTCTTCTGTATGTCCTTAGTTGTAGGGCTTCGGTTCAGCTAGACTTCAGGCAATTCTCAGTGATGGTTGTTCTATAGTTTAGTTGTAATTGATGTGGTCCTGAGAGGAGGTGAGCACAGCGTTTACCTGCTCCACCATCTTGACCAGAAATCCAACACCTTTATTCTTGAAAGTCCCTTAATCATTTTAACTTCAGGAGAATTTTCTCTGGTTGCCTCAGCTATTGTTTTTGTCTTATCCCAAACACAGAAACCATGTCTAGAGAGCCTCATCTTCTTTATCAAGCATGAACATTTGTGAGTACTCATAAACAAATGGTAAAAATAACAATTTTGGGGCCGGCCCGGTGGCTCAGGCAGTTGGAGCTCCGTATTCCTAACTCTGAAGGATGCAGGTTTGATTCCCACATGGGCCAGTGGGCTCTCAACCACAAGGTTGCCAGTTCGATTCCTCAAGTTCCGCAAGGGATGGTGGGCAGCACCCCCTGCAACTAAAGATTGAACATGGCACCTTGAGCTGAGCTGCCACTGAGTTCCCAGATGGCTCAGTTGATTGGAGTGCATCCTCTCAACCACAAGGTTGCCAGTTTGATTCCCACAAGGGATAGTGGGCTGCGCCCCATGCAACTAGCAACGACAACTGGACCTGGAGCTGAGCTACGCACTCCACAACTAAGACTGAAAGGACAACTTGAAGCTGAACGGCATCCTCCACAACTAAGGCACCCTCCACAACTAAGATTGAAAGAACAACAACTTGACTTGGGAAAAAAATAAGTCCTGGAAGTACACACTGTTCCCCAATAAAGTCCTGTTCCCCTTCCCCAACAAAATCTAAAAAAACCCCAAAAAACAAAAAACAATTTTTACTGAGTGCTTACCATGTGCAAATCAATCAGTCAAATCAACAAATATTTATTGGGTTCATGCTTTATGCTTGGTACTTTCCAGGCATTAGAAAGGTAGCTTTCCCTCAAATGAGATGTGTGTAAACCATTTCGTTTATACAATCAAAGTAGCTCAGTGAATGTTAGTTCCATGTAAACTGAAACAACAAAGACAAAAGAAACAAAACATGAAGCCTGGTAACCTCCTGATTTTAAGAGTTATTGGCTTTAGCCAATTGTTTTTAGAACAAGGCAGAAAATAAACAAGGAAATGAATTCGTTAGTAGGGGAGTAAAGTGCTTCATTTATGCATGAGCTCCTCAAACCTTCTTCGGGATGGGGATGCAAAGGAGAAGAGGACCTAGCTCCCAGTCCTGAGGACTACACTGCCCAGCCCAGCCCATAATTGTAGTGGGGCACTTACTGGATGTTTGGCACTGAACCAAGCTCTACTTGCATACTCTCATTTAATCCTTAGAACAACTTCATAGAGCAGGAAGTTTTTCCTTTCAGATTAAGAATCCAGGGCCTAAGAGTGCCAGTCACTTGTTCACTTTCCTCTCCCATAGGCCCTGTGGAGATGGTCTGATTGGTTTTTCCAAGTGCTCACTCACCCCTGCGCTTGCAGTCAGTTTGGAGGCTGGAGCTGGGCTGGTTTCAGGAGCTGCCTGGCTACTGCCACATGAATGGGTATAGAGGCAGAATATCTTTTTGCTCTGACCCCGCCTCCTCAGGAATAGCATGTCAGTGGGCGATCAGCCTTTTGCAGTTTCTTGGGGCTAGAACAAACCAGTTGTTTGAGTGTACCCCAGGCTCTTCCATGCAAGCAGAGCCATTTGTTATCTAGCGGAACTGGTCCATTTCTAGAATCACCCCATTGTCATGGTGGCTTTTGACTTGGAGGTGAATTTCTCTGTGGAAAACATGTTGGGTCACGTGTGTGCCTAAACTTCCACAGTCTTCTGACTTCCTTCTCTTACAGTGTGTTGCCATCATCAAAATAACCTTTATGTCTCCCTTCATGCTGTGGACTCCTTGGCGGCACAGACCAAGTCTTAGTCATCCTGGTGTGGGGCCCGGAAGTGGGCATGTTTCTTGGATGGACTGAATGCTGCTTGAGCCCTGATCCTATGTTCAGAAGCTCCTTTAGGTTCCTAGTTTGGTGTCACACTTGTTGAGGTTTGTATAGCCTTCTGGGCAGCCTTCCTTGACCACTCTAGCCCCTTTGATCCTAGATTCAGCACTATCTTCTTCCTGTGTCTTAAAGCCCAGAATTTTCCTAGTTTCTGCTGCTTTAGATTGTGTGTAGCTGTCAAGGCCTCTCTTGCACCAGCCCTGCCTTGTGGCCCTTCCCAGTCTAATTCAGTTACTTTTGAAACTCCGATTCTCTAAAGCCAGACTCTTCATGGTCCTCTTCGTCCATCACTAGTCAGCTTGTAGACTGGCCACACTTGGGCCAGCGTCCACTCTGGTCTGAACAGCTGAGACTGGGCTGGTGGAGTCATGTGGCCTACACTATGGCAGCCCAGGCAGCAGAGGGTCTGCACTGGCAGAGTCCTGCTGAGGGGAGCTGGGAGTGGACACACTCAGCACAGAGCTTCAGCACACAGCCTCAGGGCTGTTTACCCGACTGTCCTTCATGAGCCTGAGCTCTATGGAAGTGAGGCCCACATCGCATTCACATCTGGATATTCAGTGCTTAGCACACGGCCTGGCCCACGGTAATAGCCAGTGGCCTGAGAGCCATGGTAGTGGTGTTGATTCCTGCTGGGGAGGGCTGCCGGTTCCCCAGCTGGCTTCCTGAAGATCCTGCAGATTGCTGCATGGCAGAAGAGTCTGCTTTTGGCTCTGTCCACCTTACCGTAGTAGTCAGAGGCCCAGCTCTGATCTGCAGGGCCTGGGCACGGGCAGGTTTTATTTATTTATTTTTTTGAGGTTTAAACAACAGAAAGTTATTTTCTCACAGTTCTGGGGGCTGCAAGTTTGAAATCAGTGTGGTTGGGTTCTGGTGAGAGCTCTTTCTGGCTTGTAGGCGTTGCCTTTCACTGTGTCCTCACATGGCAGGGAAGGAGAGACCGGGGCCTTGGAAGGTTTTAGATGTGGCAGCTGTTGCTCAGGAAGTTCTCCTTACTTGTACATTGCATCAGTTCTCAACCTGCACCGCATTCGCAACATCTTCCAGTTCCTCCCATACCCCTGGCTGGGGAGCACAGAGGAGAAACAAGAACTACCCGCAGCGGGGCTTAGGTCAGCAAGCTGAGTGATGGAAGCCCAGCCCCACCTCACAGATACGCCCCCTTTCGCCCTTAGAGTGTTGCGCTGGAGTTGCTAATTTCTGCCCGCCGCCTGCAGGGAGAGGGAGGGAGTATCTGTCCTACACCTGGATTTGCTGCCTCCTACAGATGTGTTTTGCTCCTGCCCTCATCATTACCCCACCCTGAGCCAGCAAGTGGGAAGTTTTCTGGGAGACCTTCCCAAACACTTGCAACTTCCTCCGAGCTGGACCTGGGTGGAACTGGAAGAGGGTGGAAGCAAGTGGTCGGTCCTTGGAGCTGAGGCTGTCTTGTAATCCCACGCCAGGGGATTTGGATAGAGGGGATGGCAGCCTCTAGTGAACGGGTCAGAACAACCAGGGCTTGAACCTGGGCCCTGGGTGACTGGAGCACATCCCTTTTGGAGCCTCAGTTTCCTCGCCTAAGATTCTCTATCCTGAGAACACGAAGGTGCCTTAAATCCTGCATAGCTCTGTCCCGTGGTGGAGTAGAGGTGACTGCCTGTGCTTTCTGGGCTCAGAGGTCAGTGCACAAGTCTGGGGAAACGGCGGGTGGGACCCTTCTCCTGGGTGAACGTAGGGCCCTTTTCTTAGTCCCTTCAGCCAAACTGTGTACTCTCCTCAAGGTGGCCATGGTATGCCATGAGAGTCCTACTGGGAAGACGCAGGAGTGGCCGGACCCAGGGCAAATCAGTAGGTGCCCTGGGGGCACCCACTCTGAGCTTGGCCCCTGCTGCTGGCATCTCAGGCTCCAGGAGCTCCTGGTGAAATCT
Organism: Rhinolophus sinicus; assembly: GCF_057876585.1. NCBI lineage: Eukaryota > Metazoa > Chordata > Mammalia > Chiroptera > Rhinolophidae > Rhinolophus > Rhinolophus sinicus. The sequence goes on from NC_142505.1 coordinate 37,483,990, forward strand.
GGAAACAAAAGATCCCAGTGATGGTATAATCAGACCAATGTACAAAACTATTTATCAGCATGGATCTATTGAGCACTCCTGTGTGCTGCCGGGGTGGGAGGATGTAGCTACAAAAGCTGTGAACTGTGTCAAGTAGTTGGTGGGGGGGGGAGGTCCAGGAGTATTCAAAATAGATTGGGGTGGGGGTTGGAGGAGGTGTGTAAGTGTATTAGGTTCCTCAGAAGCTGGTTTCTGTGGGGGCTGATCTGGGACAGGTGAAAAGCTGGAATGTGCAAGGTCAGGAGAGCGCTTGCTGTGACCCAAGGATCAGGAGAGGGGAGTTGGACTAGGCTGGCAACAGTGGGAAGGGAAGGTGAGAGGGAGGCAAGGAATTTGAGAATAGGAAACTGGTCATGGTTGCTTGAGCAGAGAGGAGTAATGGTGAGGACAGCCAGAAAGAAAATTCCCTCGTGTTGTATCTGGGTGTGGGGAGAGGGCCAGAGCTGACAGGACCAGGTGGGCCGGCCCTCAAGTGAGAGGGTGGGAAGCAGGTGGTGAGCATGCTTATCTATGGGACAGTGGGTATCTGCTTCATATCAGTGCCACTCACAGGGTCCAATGAAAATGTAGAGCCCCCTGAAGATGGAGGGGCAGTGTGCAGAGGAGGACCGTGTGATCTTTGGTCCAGCCTCACCATGCCACTCTTAGCTGTGTGACCTCAGGAGCAATCCCTAACCTCTCTGAGCCTGACTATAACATATCAGCTCCCTCCCCCAACCTTGAGATGGTAATTACAGTTTCTGCAGTACAGTTTACCAAACGAATGCAGACAGAAAGGAGCCACGGATGAATGGATAAGAAGTTATGATATATGTTACATGTATATTACATATATAATATATATTATATATGTAATATACACATTATATATGTGTGTGTGTGTGTGTGTGTGTGTGTGTGTATAATGGAATATTACCCAGCCTTAGAAAAGAAGCCTTAAAAGATATCTGGCTATTTGCAAAAACATGGATGAACCTGGAGGACTTTAAGCTAAGTGAAATAAACCAGCCATAGAAAGAAAAATATTGCATGATCTCATTCTTCTGAGGAATGTAAAAAAGTCAAATTCACAGAAGCAGAGCGTAGACTAGTGGTTACCAGAGCTAGGATGTAGAGGAAATGGGAAGGTGCTGGTCAAAGTACAAAATGGCAGTTACGTAGGATGAACACGTAAGTCCAGAAATCTGATGTACAGCGTGACGACTGTAGTTAGTGTATTGAATACTGGAAATTTGCTCACAGTGAATTTCAGGGACTTTCGCTGTGTGTACATGCACGTGTGTACATGTGTGTACACACACACACACACAAAGGTAACTGTGAGAAGGTGATATGTTAATTAGCTTTACTCTAGTAATCATTTCACTCTCTACATGTATTTGTATATAAGGTGTACGATCATCATGTTGTACACCTTAAATAGTATATACAATTTTTATTTTTATTTATTTATTTATTTTTTAAATTTTATTTTGTTAAATTTATTGGGGTGACAATTGTTAGTAAAATTACATAGATTTCAGGTGTACATTTCTGTATTACATCATCTGTAAATCCCATTGTGTGTTCATCACCCAGAGTCAGTTCTCCTTCCATCACCATATATTCGATCCCCCTTACCCTCATCTCCCACCCCTCACCCCCCACCCCCCTTACCCTCTGGCAAACAATTTTTATTTAAAAAAGAAAAGAAAGAAGGAGCCAGACTGAACCCAGACTGGGCAGTCCCATTTCCCAGGCTGGAGAACTGAGGCCTTGGAAAGTCTTCCCTTGCCCACTTGGCGCACTGGGGCCTGCTCCATCCCTGCTTGTGCGTCTTCATGTCACACTGTTGGCAGCGCCTGGCGGCCTTGTGTTGGCTGTTCCCGTCCCCTATCAGCTGTTGACATACAAATGCCCTGGTAAGGAAAATATTTTCATTCTTTTATAACAGCATTCTCGGGCCTGCTTAATCATATTTTTCTTTGTCTTTGAAAACAAGCTCCTGTGTGGTTTTTTATCTTCTTGCTGCTCTTCTCAGGACATTCTAGAACTGAATCTCACTGTTTGGTACTTAAGGCCTTTCCATCGTGTCACTGCCCTCTGGCTACTCTAGGGAGGTTTAGGGTGGGTAGGCGCTGAGCCCCTCCAAATGTCTCACACCACACTCAGCACTTTATATCCAGGGGCTCTCTTGTCATCCTAACTTCTACTCTGGGAGAAAGGGAGCACTTCACTTTGCAGAAGAAACTGATGTTCAGAGAGGTTTAATATCCTGCTCAAGGTCACACAGCCTTAAGTGGTAAAGCCAGGGTTTGAAATGGGAGTCAAACCAATTTAATTTCCAAATCAGGGATTATTCTGTGAATAAATCTGGTCTGCTAGCACTGTGATCCAATCTCTGATACCACCTGCTGTGGTGACCTCAAGCAAGTCCCTGAAACTCTATGCCCTCATCACATTCTCTGTGTGTGAGCCCATTATGAACACGGGGGAAAGAGGAGGATAATGATTGTCGACTGACTACATGAGCTGTTGTCAGTGCTTTGGGCAGACACTTATTGAGGGCTACTATGTGGCTACTGAAGCTGTAGGCTCCCCAACCAAACTATGAGGATGAGACCGTCCGCCCACCTGCATGGGTGGGTGGGGGAGATTCTTCATAGCAAGGAGGAGGAAGCAGGTCCTGAAGCCTGGCTGTGCTTGGGCCTGTTTCATCCTCCCACAGTCCTCTGAGGGAGCCACTGTTACTGCCCCGTTTTACAGATGAGAAAACAGAGCTGTGGTGACTTAAGAGCAGAGAACCAGCAGGTATGGAGCCTAAATGCAGATCTGCAAACTGCCAGAGCCTGGTCTTTCTTCACCCCTCCTGTGGTCCCCCTTTTGTTCTCTGTCAGTGCCTGAAAAATGAGGGGCTGTCCCCTCTCTGAGGGACTCAAGGGACCACATCCACGAAGGGAAGGAGGAGGTGAAATCACAGGCCCACAGGTGAAGAAGCATGTCTGGGGGCTGCGGAAGACCTCTAGGTCCCTTGAATACCTTCTTCAGCCCAGTTTTCCTCAATTGATTCTACCCAATCCCCAGAGGGCTTGGGATCAGAGAGAAACACAATTTTCAGAACTGTGTGGAGTAATCCAGGTCTAGGAGTCCATCCCAGAGCAGCTCTCCTCACTCTGTGGCCCTGAGCAAAGCCTTTCCCTGTCTGGCCGTTGTCTCCCCAGCACTGAAATGTGGGTCTGTCCCCGGGGTGATTTCACTGAGCTCCAGCTTCTCTGAGCATCCCGTCTGCTGCCCCTGCATCCTGACAGCTTCTCTGGGACCCCAGGCCTGGCCTTTCTCCCCCTTCCCTGTCAAACACTCCTGTCTGCAGACAGCGGCAGGACAGTAGAGAGTTACCATCTCCTGCTGCTGCCTTGCCTGCTGGAGCCCCCTCCTTGTGGCTGCTGGCTTTGGGGGCGCAAGTGTTCTGTGGAGGGAATGGAGGGGATGGGACTGTTTGCTGCACAAAATTCCTCTCGGTTGTCTTCTCTCTCTGATCAGTGGAGCCCAAAGGCCTGCCCTCTCATGTGGGGTCTCCATCAACCCCAGGTCCTTGGGTTTTGACATGGCTGATGCCCAGCACTGTCTCTGACCCTAGCTGGGCAGGAGAGTTGGTGAAAAGTGTGGGTCCTTTCTGTCTTCAGCCCTTCCCCTCATTCTCAAGGCCCTTTGGTTGTGAAGCAAGGCCTGGGGCCTTGACTGGCAAGGTTAGCACGGAGGTGGGGGCTCCCTCCTGCTCTCTGTGGTGAAAGCCAAGCGTACTTTCCTTCAGCCAGTTTCAGAAGCTGTACTATAGCCTGTAATTACTGACATGAAAATCCCCACATGGAGAGAGTTCTGGACAGGGCCTGCCATGGAAGCTGCCCCGGCCCAGGGAAGGGTTGGGAGTCAACAGGCCTGTGTTTGAATCCAGGTTCTGCCTCTCAATTAGCCATGTGTCTTTTGGCCCCTCTGGCCCTAGCTGCCTCATCTGTAAAATGGGATAACGCTGCTTACCTTTTAGTGTTGCCATGTGGATTCACTGGGCTGATGTGTATAAAATGTATAACATAGGGCCTCTCCTGGGCAATGCTATGTAAAGGTGACATGGATCTTCTGTGCATGATTTCCCTTTGTGCGCCCATGCCCAGCCTCTCAGCACCCTACTGTTCATTCCCCAGGCACCCAGGTTCTCACCTTTGCCAAGTCTCACTCAGGCTATCTTCTTCTTCCATCGCCCAGATCCACAGCCTTTCTTCCCCTGGGAGGATCCTCCTCCAAGCCCTCCTCTGAACTAGCTATCACTCTGGAAACTAACTGGCCAAACAAATTCCCACCAGTAGGTGAATAACTGATAATATCCTAGAGTTTAACTCTCCCATGGGTATTTGTATTTTAAAAGAATTTTTTCTAACTCCCACTTTTCCCAGCCTTGTATCTGGCTCATAGTAGGTGCTCATAAATGTTGGTTGATTGAATAAATGAAAGGACCTAAGGGACAGTGTTCTAATAGTAGAATTTCAGTCATCTATTCATGCATCAACCTCTCCGAAAGCATTTACTTTGTGTGCTCGACATGGGGATGTGTATTGGTGGATAAAACAGCCACAGTCCTTGCTTCTTTGGAGCTTTTGGTATAGTGGGGTAATCAGATAATAAGCCATCAAACACATTTCTGTTTACAAACTGTGCTAAATTCCTTGACTCAAATAATATTGCAGATTCCATGATATGGTATAACAGGTGATCCTAATTAAACTAAGGGAATCCTAATTCTTCTTAAGGGTGGGATTTGGGAAGACCTTTCAGAGGAGCTAAACTTTAAGATGAGAAGGAATCGGCCAGGAGGGGAAGGGCTCTGTGATAGTCCTTCAGAGGCTGGCCCAGGCCTCCAACTTGTGCCCTGGGTCCTGCCCACACGGTGCCCCCACTTCAGGGAGTCGTCACAGTGCAGCAGACCCCCCCGAGTCTCAGACTGCACATTCCGCCCTGGCCTGCCCATGACCTGGCCCAGCAGATGGCTCTGATACTTCAGAGGAAGAACGAGTTGTCCTCCATTCACCCAGGGGCTCTTTAAGCACTTGTCTGTCTGACGTTGGATGCCTGGCTTTGATTGCTGTCCTAGATAGCCAGATTCCATTCGGAGATCAAACCTCTTCGTTCAAGCCAAAATGGAGATATTTTAGATGACAGACTCATTACTTGAAAAAAAATGTCTTCATCACAGCCATCTTAGTGTTTAGCCTGAGATCATCGGCAGAGAATCTGAGGCTGAGATGTTTCTCCCAGCCTCTAGGGTCAGGCTGCTGCCACCTTTGGACACATTCTCGCTTCTGTGTGCCTGTCACAGCCTGTGGCCACATCACCTCCTCCAAGAGGTCTTCCAGGATCCTTCCTATTCTTGTTTGTGCTGCCTGTAGGCTACTCTATAAAAGTATGATCCTGATTATTTACCATCTGCTCTTCTCAAGCCTTTGTTAGTTCTTAGGTCTGAGCTGATAAGCATGGTATTTGAAGCCAGGTCTGGGCGCACATACTGTCTTGACCACTCACTAGCCTTGGAGGTGGTACAACAGGGTGACCATATAATTTATCATCTCAGCTGGTATGACACTTCCGAGAGTGAATTGAGCAGGGACAGCAGGCGTAACCCAGACTGTTGCCGGCAGTGGGTATCTCTTCACCCTTTACCACACACACAAAGGGGAAGCAGATTTCCAAGGTCAACTTTGTTGGGGGCAGGAGCTGGTCTGGTCTAGTCTAGCCCATGGTCACTTCCCAATTCCCTGTGCTGGTCACCGGGGCTCTGGGCTAAGTGGGCCTGGCCCCCTGCTCTCTTCTCCTTCACTCCACGCCAGCCTGGGCAGAGAGGGAGAAGGTGGAGTTGCTGGTCTGAGCACACTGCACCCGGGAACCCAGCATGTGAGGCGGCTTCTGGATGAACTCCCCAAGTGCCTCTTTGTGCCGAACGCGGAGGAGGTAGGAGAGAGGCAGCAGAAGGACATGAGCTGAGTTAACAGATGCGCCAGTTGAGGCTGGTTAAGGGAGCCGCTGATGCTGCAGAGAAAGTGTGGGGCCTGCCAGAGCCCAGAAGCTGGATGGCTGCTGTCCCTGCAGTGGGCTACATGAGATAAGGAAAGCCTGTGATCTTTTCCGTTCTCAGAGGTCGGCTGAAAGCAGGCTGGCACGGGTCCTTGACTTGGGGGAGGGGGATCCAGAGCAACCCTGCCTCCATCCGCTAATGCAGCCAGGCTCCCTTAGTTTCCCGTCCTATGGAGCGATATTCCCAAGGCCGAGGCCGGGCAGGGGGCTGAACCTCAGTCTGGATTTGAGCCTGTTTGGTATCTGGGGGCTGTGCCCAAGGCCCAGAGCTCACTTTGACCCCTGTGTCCAAAGGCAGGGCAGACTGAGCCTCTTCTTGGGGAGTTATCAATGGTAGAAGCTGCCACCCACGATTGTGGGGGCCAGAAGTGGGGGACGGGGACAACAGGACCAGCTGACTTCTCCCAAGTCTTTGGTCACTGTGGAAACACTTAGCCCGTGGGCCAGGAGGTGGGAAGGCTCAGCACTCTTCTAGGCAGACCTGCCTGCTTTCTCTTTGTGAGGTGGCAGGTCTGAAGCGCCGCCTCAGAGCACTCTTGGAGATGAAGACACACCAGGAAATTCACTCGGGAGGATGAAACTTTACTTATTCCTGTTCCTCTGCAAGGCAAGCCCTTTGTCGTGCTTTGGCCATCCTCATACATGCCATGTGCATTCCCACCTCCATGTCTTAGCGCTGGCTATACCACTTGCCTTAAATACCGTCCCCTTTTCTGCCTGTCCTTCAAGGCCCATCTCCAGGCGTGTCTCTCTGGAAAGCCTTTATACCTTTTCCAGCCCTTGAGACCTTTTTTTCACTCTGAGTTTCTCCTATAATGTGTGCCCAAAGGACACACCAGTCAGGCCCCTGGCTTGTGCAATTCAGCCACCATTTCACATGAAGGTCTAGCCTCTACCACCAGGCAGGAACCTGCAGTGCCAAGGTCACTTCCTCCCCAGCAGCCCACAGTGGTGAGCAGGCAGCAGACCCAGCCCTGGGTGCAGGCGTGTCTGAAGCCACAAGATCATGGGGGCCACAGGCAGAGGTATGGGCTGGGGTTTCCCCTAGATGGCGGTGAGGTACTCCATGCCACAAAAGCCTAGAGTTGCCAGATTGTTTTTATTCGACTTGACATTTTTCACTCAACCGGTTGGCCTGTGTGGTAGATAGCGAACATAATCCAGTGCACCGAGGACTGACCCCACCTTGTCTCAGTTCTCCAGGGAAGCAATTCGTCCTTCTGACCCTGTGTTTACATTGCCCCCATTGTGGTGATGGTGGCATCAAGCTGGCCAGCTACTCTGCCCTCGAGATGGTGGTCAGATCACAGGAACAAAGATCAGCCTTGTAAAGTGATGCTCTGGTTTTTACATTTCAGGGTTGCTTGGTGCAATGCTAGGGAATTAGATTCCCCTAGATAGAACACATCTATGCATATTTTCATGATTCTCCTGTTGTTGTTTTTTTTTTCCTGGCATTTATCAGCTGCCTCTTATTCATTGCCTTGATTTCTTTCCAAAAAAACAACTACATTCATTCCAAAATTCTAAGTTGGGCCCAAAATGTGAAAGGACGGGGCTCTGCCACGTGCCAAGCCATCCGACTGTGTCTTTGATCGTTCAGCAGGCTGGCCTTATAATGGCGAGCAGGGGTCCAGCCAGAACGCAGCACAGCTCCTGAGCCCCTCGTCTCAGAGTGTGAAATGTGTTTTCACCGGAAGAGTGCTTGGTGGAGTTGCTGTTCTTCGCAGGGCCACCGGAAGCATTTTCTGGAATAAGTACATCGGGGCCACCTAGAGCTCAGACTACCTGTGCCTGGTATCCTAACACCCCCTCCTTTCATGAGAATGGTCCCCTTTACAATTTGCCGCAAGTGTCTACATATGCCAGGCAAGCTCGGAATCCTGGCCTGGTTAGCTGGAGCACAGCCTTTTCTCCAGGCCTCACTTTATAGCAGTGGTTGGTGGGGATGGACGTACCCACTTGAAAGGCCAGCTGGAGCGGTAATTTTGTTCTGTCCATCACTGCTGCTGGTCCTTCTGGAATCCCAGGGTGTTACATTCAACGCACACCCCTAGACTAATTAGAGGACCACCGTGGACCACTTTTGGAGAAGGGAGGAAAGCACATTCCACACACCACTCTGGATATCAAAGTCTCTAGTGGACGGCTACCTTGGTTAGATTTCAGTTGCAGAGTTGAAGACATTTCACTCTGCAATGTTGTTAAAAAGCTTCAAAAAATCCTCTTGTGGTATGTTTCTAATTTAAGATTGAAAAAATATTTCTATTGTGCCATATATAGAGTAACCTAAAACCCAATAAAAGCTTCGAATTAGGGCTGGACAGAATGGTTTGAATTAAGCTCAGGTAGAGGCAAGGACACCGTATCTGTCGGCTGGGGCTGCCGGTTCTCGGGCCAAAACGCAGATTCAAACTGGGAGACCCGACCTTCTGCCAGATTCCGACACTCTTGGCCACTGGCCCATCGTGCTCTGATAATACTGTCATCTGCCCCCAGCCCAGGAAGGGCCTGATGATTGCTCTTTATGTCGTCTGGGTTGCTTTGCAGGTTTCTCATTGGGGCTTAGTTTATTTGATTTGTTGGTTAGTTATTTCTTTTCTGGAGGTACCGGGCAGCCTTTACCTAGCACCTCCCTTTGAGAAGCTGCTCGCAGGTTGCTCCCCCTCCCATACAGTGAGTGTGTGTTTTTCTGAGCGGAGGCGAGACGTCCTCACCTCAGTGTCCAGTGTTCCATTCAGTCTGGAGAGCAGCACATGCTCAGTGAATGCAAAGTGAATTCATAACTTTGAATGATCCAGTGAGTGACAAACATGATTTTTTTTTTTGTTATAAACAATGCTGGATGAAACATTTTGACATCTCTGTATATTATACATATAGAGCAGGTGCTTGAATAACTTGGTTTCATTTAAAGTCATTTCATTATAACATTGATGAACTGCTGTAGGACCTTAACTCTTGTTTATATTGAATAGTCTGTGGTAAAACTGGTTTCCTTATACATTGTTTTGCTGCAGTTCTAAGAACCAACAGATGATGTTAAGTGAGGGCTTAGTGTGTGTGTGTGTGTGTGTGTGTGTGTGTGTGTGTGTGTGTGTGTGTGTGTGTACAATACACCTCTTGACCCCACTCCCTTTTTACATCACACACTTCAGTTGCCATGTGCCCCAACCCTAACCATACTCCTCATCCCAACCTTCTGGGCCCAGTCCATAGCTGATTGGATAGGGAAGGTCACCTGTCTCCAAGGACCCACATCACAGGCTAGACTAAACCAGTCACATTTTCTCTTGAGATTTGAACTAAGACACACACAGAGAAAGGTGTGGGGTGCTTAAACTGGTAGGATACTAGACTCAAGAGCTGAGGCTAGATTCTGGTTGGCCATGATGGAGCCCTGTGTAAGCAGGTGAGTGAGCAGAAAAATGAGAGAGAGAGAGAGAGAGAGAGAGAGAGAGAGAGAGAGAGAGAGAGAGAGAGAGAGACTGGTATTGGCCTTCCCCTAGCTGGAGTTTGGGCCTAAGAAAGGTGGGAATGTGGGAGCAAGTGGATGGAAAGTAGAGGCAGCAGGCTGGGTGGGTCAGGGAGGAGGCACAGACCGAGCTGTCCCCTGGCCCTCTGGTCTGCGCACCACTGGGCTGGTGGGAGGGCACTCAGAAGGGGCCCTTACATTTTAACAAAGTGCGGGTAACAGGAGAGTGGAAGATTTGAATGAAGCTTGGTGGTTGGGGGAGAGGCTCCGCTGACAAAGCAGATACAGGCTTGGAGGCTTGGCTTGGGGCTGGGGAGAGAGAGGCAGCCATCAGCAGCCATTTGAGAGCAAGATCTCTGAGTGAGTGGCAGGTTCAGGGCTCCATCAGACCCGGCCTCCAAGCCCTCCTCAGCCCATGTGCTGAGAGGTACTGAGACCCAGAGAGGGGCAGGCCCTTCCCTAGGTCACACAGCCATTTCTGAGCACTGTTTGATGCTTCGTCCTCCTTCCCACAGGCAGGAAGAATAGCCAGGGCTTCATTTGTTCTGCAACAGGCTGAGTGGCTGGGTGTCATCCTGCCTTGTCTGGAGCCTCGGGCACTCTTCCATCTCTCCCTGCTCAGCCTCAGAAGTGTCCTGGGTCCCAGGGCTACCTTGTCCCTTAGCCTCCTTGCAAAAGCCCTCCATTTATGGCATCGTCCAGCCCCCAGGAAAGCCGCTAAGAGGGGGTAAGTCATGCTCCTGCTCATCTCAGAGTCCCCTGACATGATAAGTGACAGTATTTCTGTTGGGTCACACTGGTTGGAATATCCAAAGCAGAGATCATTAAGCTATAACAGATCTTCTTCCTATAGATTCTGAAAAGGCAAGGTGCAGTCCTCCTGGCTAGAACTTGTGTTATATTTAATTATTTAAAATGATGGTATCCTTCCACCCCCGCCCCCCAGAAGAGGAATGGGGGAGAGTCTCTAGTTGGGGGGAGGCAGAGGGATTGTCCAGGTGTTCCCACCCCTGTAGGAGTGAGTCCTATCCTGCCCTCTAGCAGATGGCCTTCCTGACCACCTCAAGCCATGACCTTCCTGGGTGCTGCTGGGCTTTCTGAGTCATCATGGATACAGCAGCCCAGTCAGGAAGCTGTTATTATTCTTCCAGTATACAGAAGAGTAAACTGAGTTTCAGGGACAGGAAACTGCAGAACTGGAGAATAAGTGAGGTAGAATATGGCTGGAGCCTTGCCCACATTTGTTGGAAATGTGTGTCTGAGTTGGAGATAGTGTTTTGGGGTAGAAGGTCCTGTAGCGGGGTCTCAGAGGGCAGGGCTCGGCCGGGCAATAGACATTTGGGTGTATAGGTCATAGGATGGTGGGAACAGGGGTCACTTAGCACCGTGTGGAGGTGGGAATTGAGTGGTGTGGTGAGAGATCCCAAGGTAGACAGAATCTCACCTCATCGCTTCTTTTGTATTCTTCCCCATAATTCAAAGCCACGACCTTCATGGCTCTGAGTCTAGAGACCGTCTCTCTGGGGCTCAGCAGGGAAACCTCTGAGGGCAGGACAGCCCCAGCTCCCACTAGGTGGCACTGTTGCAGGTCATTTCCTCCCAGAAGCCCTTCTTAGAGTGTATGTGTGAGAGTGTACGTGCTTGAATACCTGAGCTGGCTGTGGAGTGTGAGTGTGAGTGTGTGTGTGTGTGTGTGTGTGTGTGTGAGTGTGCGTGTGTGCGTGTGCGTGTGTTGGGCATCCTTGGCTTGGGTCTTGCAATGCCCCCGCCCACCTTTTGTGCCTCTGCTTCTGTGGAAGTTTTCCTTAGCACAGAAATGATTGCTTCTGAGCCATCCTTCCAGGGCTCCTAGGAGCTCTGGGATGTTGGCACCTGACCCCAGGGAGTTACAGAATAAGCAGGGTAGGCACAGCTCTCCTGATGGCTTACCCATCTGTGGGAGGCTGGTGAGTTGTCCTGAAATCTAAGCCCAGACGTAGTGAAGGACTCCTGCAGGCCTTACACTCTGGGTGGGCAGTATCGGGATTTGGATTGGGGGCAAGCGTTCAGGGGCTGGAATATCTCTAATGCAAATAGATTTTATTTTGTGTGTTAACTCTGGATGTGGGTGGTAGTAGCTACTACAGTGCTGTGTTGAGAAAGTTTCTGAGGCTGGGCCTGGTTCAGGAAGAAAGAATGCTATTGCCAGTCAGTGATGTCTGCCCGAGGCTTGGGGCAACGGTAGCACTCATGACATATTTTATTGATGCAAGAGGTCACTTGTCTATGAGCATGCACCTGTAAGTCAGAGAATCTTAGATTTTTATGACTTTAGAAATTATCCAACTCACTCGTTTATTTCATAGATGGAGAAACTGAGGCATACATAGACAGAATGCGTTGCCCATCGACACATGGCTGTTGATTGGGAGGCAGGTCTCTGACCACCAGTGCTATGTCATTCTTGACATACCCTGCCTTTCCAGTTGATCTAGTTTTGTGTTCAAACAAGGTCCCCAACACCACACTAACTTCTTTTGTCTGGTGTTTTGGAATCTTTAGACATGGCTGCCAAGAGAAAGCTCCAAATAATGCTCCTCTTTGTGTCTTTGTATTCTAGGTAGATTCTGGCTAGGGAAGATTGTAAGGCTGAATATTGGAAAATAAATCTTAAGAGAGAAGAAAGAAACCGAGGTTCTGTATATCTGAAAGAGAACACAGGGCAGCAAATTAGACATGGCTGTGACTCCTGTTAAACCCAAAGAGGCAGGCTGACAGAGAGCAGGAGGCTCTCCACTGAGACATGAGGAAGGATTGCCTGATGGTGGAAGGGGCTGCAGGCCATCACCTCAAGGCTGGGTCTGCCTGGGCTGCCTCACATGCCCATCTGCTCAAGCAGAACCAGTCGGTACCAGCAGAGCTCTGTGGAGTAGAGCAGGCACTCAGGAGCTGGAGCCAGGAGCAGCTTCTAGGCTCAGCTCCGTCACCAAATTAAATGTATCACATACTGTCCCTTTGCTTCACTGTTCCCACCTGGCGTATGGGGTTGGCTACCCAGTACCCCACAATGCACTGAGAATCAAAGGAGATAATGGCTATCAATCTCTGTGGGTGTAAGAAGTGGATTTAAAAGCAAGGGTGGAATGTTCTACTGAGGTCTCCATGAAGAGAACCACAAGCTCTGCTTAATAGTCTTTGTGTGTATAAACGTGGGGATGGGAACCTGTAGGCATACTATGAGTGAGAATCATATTAAATTATTGGGATGCTCTATTGGGAGTAGCCAGGACCTGCGCTGGGCTGTACTGGGCACTCCATTTTTTTTTTAACTCTCTTAATAATCCTATGAGACAGGTACTTTTATTAATCCCATTTTCCAGAAGAAGAAGCTGAGGCCAGAGACGTCAAATCACATATCCAAGAATATATACTCACTAAGTGGCAGAGTGTTTAATCAACCACCTGCCTGCCCTCAAGGAGGTTGACATCTGTAAATTAATCTGAGGGAGGGCTTGCTTGGGGCACCCATTTCTAACTGTATATGTTGTCTGGATGTATCACAGGTATCTTGGAGTGAATAAGGGCTTAAAGTATCCACGTAGGGTGGGGGTATTGTGTGTGTGTGTGTTAGTGTGTGTTTGTATACATGTGCACATGCGTTTCAGAAAATGATGCCCAAAGTACAATCCAGAAGATGGTGGCTCTTTAATGAAAGCAACACCATCCCCAGATGGTACCCAAGCTGGAGACCAGGCCTCCATCATCCTTGATGGACTGTATTAGTCAGGGTTCTCCAGAGAAGCCAACAGGGGATGAAAGTGTGTGTGTGTGTGTGTGTGTGTGTGTGTGTGTGTGTGTGACTTCCTCTTGCCCAGGGGACAGCTGGGCTGTACCCATCTGTTAGGAAGAAGAGACTCTCCCAGGGGCACACACACTCACATACATTATAGAGTTCTCAGGTAGGGGGTTTGGTGGAAGAAAGAGTCCCTCTGGATAAGCTGAGCAGCAAATGTGTTCCTCGGGAGCCCCTCTGTATTCATGGGAAGTACGAGGAGACTTCTGTGATTTGCAGCCTTTTCTGCTCCCCACAAAGCTTTAACAGCACATGGAATCTCTTCTTTCCAGAATATTCTCCAGCCTTTCCTATTGGTGGCTATGACTCTGCTAGAGTTCCTGGTGGGCACTAACCTGCAGACTCTAATTATCTTGTGGCGACTGACTGGAACCTCTCCATGTTCCTGGCCAGAGCCCCTCTAGGTAGGAGAGGATGGCCTAAGGAGTGGGGAGTAGCTTTAGCCATGGTGCCTGACTCCAGGGAGTGGGGAAGCCCTACAACCTAGCCTGCCCAGCCCAGCCCAGTGTTTTTAATTCTCTGAGCCCACTGAAGGCAGAATTGGGCGCACAGATGCCATGCCTTTGACCAAAGGCTCAACCATGTCCTCGTCTGGTCGAGACCATCACAGCCCACCATTCATTTGTTCCAGGGAGGGCCCTACCCCTGGAGCTCAACTCTTGAGGGCAGGGTTTGGTGGCCTTGGGGACCCTGAGAGCGTAGGAGGGAGGCACTGAGTGCAACCTAAGTGTTCAGGGAAGAACATTTGAGAAGAAGACATAAAGACAGCAGTAGTCAGGTGAAGTTGTGCATGTCTGAGTGTCTGTGCATCCTTTGCAAAGGCCCTGATGAAAGATAGAGCATGGCCCACTCAAGGCCCTGTAAGTTGTTCAGTGTGGTGGGAGCCTAGAGTTGTAGAGGAGAGAGGCAGAGGGAGGCAGGACAGAAGCTCTTAGGTGTGCGGGGTGTAAGCCAAAGGAGTTTAGACTCCATCTTATGTGCAGCAATACTGGCAGGTGTAAGTTTTTGAGTGCTCACGGTGTGGAGGGGATGGGGTGATGCTAGAGGCCAGTGGCCATGTGGCAGCTGTGGTGTCACCCAGGTGACTGAGAAGAGGACTGTGGCCACAGAGGTCTGGTTGAGGGGCCAGAGCTGGTCGTCATGGGTAGGATGCCATGAATGACTGAGCATGTGCAGCATGATGAGGCCAGAGGAGTTAAGGGTGATGGAGGCCTGGCCTCTAGCTTGGGTACCAGTGAGGGGATGGTGCTATTCTCATGGCAGGGCCACCATCTTCTTCAAGGGTGTTGGGCTCCCCTGCTCTCGGACACCTATCCTGTTCCCATGAGCCTTCTTACTTTAATAGCCCATCTCATGAACCTGAGCTTGGCTGGGATTGCTGAATGCCATTGTTATCTCCCTGGCAGATAGCCCCAAGGTCTGCCTGGGCCTAGGGGCCTGACTCAGGGGAGAGAGGGCTGGAATATGGTGCTGGGCAAGTTTACCTGTGTCTTTACAGCTCTGCCAGAGCCCTGGGGCCTGATACGGCTATCCTTCGAGGCACTCAGAGCATTTCTTGCCCCCTGAGCTGTTTCTTGCCCCAAGAGCTGTTGCATCTCCGAGGAAGGGGTCCCGCTGGTTAGGCAGAGATTTTCTAAGTTGCTACTTGTGGCTGGAGAGTCTTGGGGTTGGAAGTTGCATGTGAGGAAAATCTACGTGGAGCACCTACTATGTGCCTGGCCCTATGCTGAGTTCTGAGGGGGAGGGAGACCCAGTT
This sequence comes from Rhinolophus sinicus, assembly GCF_057876585.1. Lineage (NCBI taxonomy): Eukaryota > Metazoa > Chordata > Mammalia > Chiroptera > Rhinolophidae > Rhinolophus > Rhinolophus sinicus. The sequence continues at coordinate 37,499,191 of NC_142505.1, forward strand.
CTCATGCAAGACACATGAGGAGACCAACAGCTGACACCCCATGATCAGAAATTGGTTTGGTTGGCAGCTTAGTGAAGGGAGAGGGCAGTGTGGCCTAGGGGGTTAAAGATGCTTCAGACAGAAAGGACACCTGTGTCCAGTGCTCATCTAAAGGGAAGGAAGGGGGTTGTCCCTGATGGGGGAAGGTCAAGAGCAGAGGAAGGGCCAGGAGTGAGTGACAGGGAAAAGCTGGCTTTTAGAGTGAATCAGTGTGTATATGTGTGAAGGTGTAAATTGCACAGATCAGGCATTGTTTCTTTACATATATATTTAAAGTCTATAATGCACAAATTATAAATTTCTGGTCTTAAAGGGGGGGCAGTCAGGTACACCTTTCTCTTTGAAGCACAGTGGAGACAGACAGCTTTGGTACAGCACTTCTCATGGAGCCACAGGTGAGAGCAGGGATGGAGCGTGTGAAGGGTTCGTTGGTCCAGCTGACAGAACTGCCTCCACCCTGGCTCTGAAACCCGACTTCCCCCAAGGCCTCTCAGACCAGACCTGGTCTCTAGGGCTCCCCTGTCTCCACCGCAACATTCCAGGATCTGAGTATAATTAGGGGTACTCACAGGGACCTCAGAGAGGGGCTGAAGTCAGTAGATGGCCAGCCAAAAAGATCAACACCAGGGAACTGGTTTCTAGCACTGAGTCCACAGGTGGACAGTGTACAGCCTGGATGGCTGTGGACAGCAGTTGTCATCAGGCAGGAGCGGGGCTGACACCTGTGTGAGAGGCTGGCGGCTCACTCAGCCCATAGCAGTGGCAGGTGGGAGGAGAGCAAGGAGGGGCCTGGGTCATTTCTGAGATGGGAGAAGCTCTGGTCTGGCCATGACAGGGTGGACGACCCCGTCGGCTGAGAGGTTGTGGCCGGTCACATGGGGCCCACCCTGTGCTGTTTCCCACCTGTTTCCTGAGGCCCATCTCTAGTTCTCACCCAGGATGATGCGCCTGCAGCCTGGGCTTGTGCAGTTGGGCCATAGGACTGTAGAGAGAACCTGCCTTAGGAGGGAGGCCGGACAAGGGCTGCTGTACATCCAACTTGCCTCAGAGGTAACTTGATTGCTGGACATGAGACTTCCTCCATTTGTCAAATTGGTTTTCTCCTCTGGTTCTAGAGTGAAGATAAGCCTGGCCCAGCTGTCAGCAGGTCACTGGGCTTCCCTCTGCCTTGAATGGCTGCCTCTGCCTTCCCCCGGTACACCAGAGTCCCAAGTCTCACCTGTGCAGTCCTTTGTCCTCTCTGGCAGGAATCATCTTCCTAAACACGCACCTGAAGTGTGAGCTCTTTAACGTTGCAGCTAGCGACCTGGTCCTGCCACAGCTCCCGCCTTGTCACCTCTGAGCCTTTGCTCATCACATCCCATTGGCCCAGACACTTCTCTCCTGACCTTCTGTCCCCTCTTCCAGGAAGTTGTCCCTGGTCTCCCCTCTGTGCTCACCAAAGCATCAGTACACATGTCTCTCATTGCCCTGATCAGGAGGCCCTGGTATTGCCTGTCCATCACCTCCCTTCATAGTGAGCACCTGGAGAGCAGGGGCTTAGGTGGAATTTTCTGAACCAAACCTGTGGAGAATGGGACCCAGGAGAGGTGGGGGAAGCCCTCTGCAGCTGGTGATTGCTGAGTGGTCTGAGGAGAACGTTCTATATCTCAGCCCTTCTCCTTCCTGAGACCCCTAGCCAGACCAGGCCACTGAGGGGCCCCTAGACTCAAAACTCACAGTGGAGTGGGAAGGCAGGTGGCAGTAGCACTGAGCTTCCACACAGAGCACCTACCCTATGGCAGTACTGTTTTCCAATGTGTAACACATCTTCCCTCTAACCCTCACAGAGCCCTGGGAGGTAGGCAGTATAACAAAATATCCCCCCGATGAAGAAACAGGTTCAGAGAGGTGAAGCGACGTGCCCAGAGTCCCGCAGCTGGTAACAGTTGGAGTTGGAGGAGGGATTAGGTTTCATGTTGGTCTCATCTCAAAGTCCATTTCTTTCCATGACTCCACCCTGGCCCTTTGTAGGTCTGGCCTGTGGGAACAAGCCGGCTCTAGAAAGGTCCATTCCAGCCTGAAGAGCATGTGCTGTTTGTTTCTTACCCAGCATTCTGTCAGGGTTCCTGGCACAAGCATCTGACAAGTCATGTAAACTCTTACGGGCGTGAGCCCTGACGTCAGGGCCAGCTCCTCCTCTGTTAGTGTTTCCTAATTGGTATTATCTCAGCAGTTGCTTTAGAAATTGACTTTGATGAAAAAAATTTAATTACATAATGAATTACTCTCTGAGGAGCAGGCCGTTGTGTCATGGCTCAGCCACGTGTGGGGCAGGGAGCCGGCTGAAGGGGAGTGTTTGGGATGAGTTGACGTGCGTCCCCCCACAGCGTGCCTCTGCATTTTTCCGTGGTGACTACAAGATGGATTTGGGACTTGAATGGCCTGCAGGGATAACACACGAGTGTATGGGCCACGGAAACATCTGCGCCATTTTGCTCCAAACGGACCAGAGAAAGCTGAGTGCGTAAGAAGCCTTGTTTTGAAATGTGTTTTCAAAATAAAGGGTTTCATAACAACCACGATTGCAGAAACAACGGCTGATGGAAATAACTTCCTGGAAAGCAGAGGCCTCCATGAGAGTTGGGATTTAAAAGGCCAGGCCAAGTTTCAAAACAAGTCAACTTAATTGAAGCTCTTTGCACCCGCACATGCGCGTGCACTCACACATGTGGTGCCTCCCTCAGGCTTCAGCTTTGTTGTTAGCCTCTGATGCTCTGCCCAGGACCACTGAGCCTTTGTTTCGGGGTCTAGGGCAACATGGGGAGGGGGTAAGGTGGACTCCCCTTTCTCCCCTACTCCCAAGTCCCTGGACTAAATAGAGTGGCTAGAGGTAGTTCCTTCTGCATTAGTTGCCTAGAGCTGAACTATGTGTCCCTGCCCTCTGGCCACATGATTGGACCAGGGACTGAGGCTCAGCCAAAGGCAGCCTCTCATAGGCTAGCAAGTGGCCTATGGGGTACTCTGTTACTGGATGTTGTCCAATAGAGGCTCAGGATTTGGTATGATGACTCATAGGCCCAATCAGATCCTCTCCTCTGTGGGTACCAGAGGGGAGGGATAGATGCCAGCAGGCAGCAGAGAAAAGGCAGAAGTCAAGAGATTCTTAGAAGCCCTGGGACAGCAGGAGAGCAGAGGCTGCTGAGAAGGCAGTTGGCAACAGGAGGAGACCGAAGACTGGGTCATGAGAATGTCAGAGCCCTGGAGCCACAGTGGCTCCTGAAGGTAACTCCTGTTCCTCATGGCTGACCACCTACATGTCTCCACAGAGCCTTACTATACACACGCATCGCTGGAGGTCCCTTGAACCCGTTTAACTTCTTGCTCCCCAATGGACCCCAGCCAGCCAAGGGCCCACCTACGTTCTTGCCTGTGCAGATGGTTCTGTTGGGAGCCACAGACAAGCAACAAGAGAAGATTTTTGCCACGGGGAATCGCTAGCCTTGGTATCACCTTCATCGCACCTTTCATTGGACTTTTGGGCGGGGGAGGGTGGCTGTGGGACCCTCAGCTTCCTAGTCAGAAGAAAGTGGGTGCAGGTGCTGTGCTGAGGCTGGGGATGCTTGGCAGCCCCAGGAGACCTGCTTTCCAGACCAGAAGAGTTTCCCACAGAGTTGGAAGGACATGGTTCTGCTTTGGATTTGGAAAGGGTCTTGCTGCATTTTTCCAATGTTGGTTCAACGAAACTCAAAACCGTTTTTCCTAACGCTTCCCCCTCTTCATTTTTAAGTCATTCTATACGTGCAGAGAAAGGCACTACATGTGCTTTTGATTCTTTTACCCTGAAACCATCACTCTTTCTCCCTTGAGAAATCCCATGTCTCAAAAACTTTTGGAGACATTTAAGCCCTTTCACCCTCTCTTAAGTCCAGGACCCTGCAGGCTGCTAAAAGCAAGTGGATGTGGAGGATTTCAGTCAAAACCAAAGGCGTTCCTCTTTGCCAAATCCCAGTGTGGTCAAGGCCAACCTAAGTAAGCAGCAGCCACGTTCCTAGGAAGCAAGGCCTTGGAGAAATCAGCACCTGAGTGGAGACGTGAAGCCTATACAGAAGAATAATGGGTGTCAAGTGGTAAATGAATATCAAGGGTTGACTTGTGTATCCAGTCCTGTAGCTGCAACACACTGTCTTCTCTGCCCCCGCCCTGGGGACTGGAGACTCATGCCCTGCCTGCTGGCCCAGCAGAGGCTCCCAGCAGAGGCTCCAGGGGGACCTTGGGGTCTACCGTTCCTGCCTTGTGTCTTGAGGACAGCAGCTCCTTTTAGATAACCGATGGCGATGGTGATGGTGATGTGTAGGGGCGATGAGACAGGACAGCAGAGATGACAAGCTCTGCGCTTGAACTGCAGGAAACTCATCCTGGGCCAGTTCTTGGGAAGTGGGAGAAGAACGTGTTGCATTCTCCCGGGCCAAGAAATGGCTGCGTTCCTAAGAGGGGTGCAGTTTTGGGGTTCAGGGCACCGACTTGCTGCGTTCAAGTCCCAGCTCTGCCATTTACCAGCTTTGGGACCCTGGGTAGGTAGCGTTTGTTTCTGTGCTGTAACATCTCTGTCTGTAAGCTGGGGATAACAACAAGCCCCCCACGTCACGGTGACTGAAGATGTATGCGTGTGTGTTTGTCACGCTGTACCTGCCTGGCATCTAAGGAATGCTCTTCAAATGCTTGCTCTTATCAAGAATGCCATGTATGTGAATGCAGTGATGTGATGTCTCGGATTTTCTTTAAAATAATGTGGGAGCTGGGAAAGTGGGTTGGAGCACAGATGAAACAGGACTAGCCGTGAGCTGACAGTTGTTGGCGCTGGGTGACACGTACACAGTGGTTCATTATATTATTCTTTCTACCGTTGTTTGAAGTTTTTCATAATAAAAGGTAAGACAAAAATTTATAATAAAAGTTCCATGCATGTGTGTATATTTGTATATGAGAGAGAATAATGTTTATAGCAGAGCTTTACTAGATATGCTATGCAGTATGCAGTACACAAGCTGATTTTAAGTGACATGCCAATGAACTTTACAATGTTAATGATTATTTAAAATTTAATTATAGCAAGTGATATGGGCTATGATAGTGTTTCCTTTTAAAATAAAATTAAGTAGGAAAATTGAGTTAATTTGACGAAAGGCATTAAGACGATAATGTGAGTGGAAGAGATGTGCATATGGCAAACATAATGGAGGTAAACACTGAATTGCTAAAGTTTTGGGAGCTTCCGTAAAGTTCTGATGAGAAAGGACTCATGTTTATTACTCTGAGCACATGCTGTGTCAGCTTTATGGAGTCATTTATCTAGAAGATTTTAACATGGGGTTCACGGCAGCAAGAGGCAGGAGTAAGACTGTGGTCTATGGAGACACACAGACCTTTTTTCAGTTCCTGATTCTGCCACATAATGGCTGTGTGACATCAGGCAAATGACTTACCTGCTCTGGGCCTTGGTCCTCATATGCAAAACTGGGATGTTACTATACATCTTAAAATGTCCTTGTGAGAATTAAATGAGATGATGCCTGTGGTGCCCTTGGCATAGTGCCTGGCATGTAACAGGTGCTTAATTAATGGTGGTTTACTCAAGAAAGAAGTAGAAAAGGCCAGATGGAGGTCAGAGGCCATGTCCGAAGTCGGGGCATGGTCCTTACAGGTTCAGACCATTCAGAACAATTTTACTCCTACTTTGGACACAATTCTAAGGAGTGTGTTTTTTTGTTTGTTTTGCTGTTTTCCTAGTGGGTGTCTCCTGAGAAACGGACAGGAGACAGGTGGGGACATGCTGAGCAGGCAGAAGAGAGAAACCGTTGATTGACACAATCAACAAGTCATTAGCTGCGGAGCATTTTGTGTGGCTCCTTGGCTTGTTCCAATGTCATTATTGGCAGTTTAGTATTTCCGTTGCTTGAAACAGTTCCCACCCGTCAAGCCAAAATTTGCTATCTATGATTCACTAATAAGAGCTTTTATTGAGCGTTTACTGCATGTCAGGGATAATGCTAAGACCTCCACATTCATTTTCTGACTTAACCGCCCTGAGTGCCCTGCAAGGGAGGTGTCACAGTTCTCACAGCACAGCTGAGGACGCTGAGGCTGAAAGGACGTGGAGACTTCCTGAGGGTCCTGCAGCAAGCAAGAGGTAGGGCCAGGATAGAACCAGGTGTGATGCAAAGCCCGTGGGTTTGGTGGCAGGACTCCACGAGCCCTCTATCCGAGGGGTCCCGTGTACTTGTACAGAGCCCCTTGGTTCCTCAGGATTTGCACATCCTTCCAACCAGCATGGTGGCATAGGGCCTCATTAGGGCAGCTTGTGGGACATCTGCCTGGTAGCCTGGCGGAGGTGTTCCTCTCCCCAGTCTGGAGACCCTTTAGATATTTGCACTTAAAAGTGCAAGCTCTGCACATCTTCAGAGGAGATTTAATGACAAGCAGGCTTTGAACATTTGCAAACTGTGTTTTTAGGTCACAAGGACCTTCCCTTTTGTGTGATGGGGGGTAGGGATGGAAAACACATGTCTTGATTTCTGCCATTTGTGCCTGAAATCCCAAAGATAATGGTTGTTTGAACTTTACGGTAGTCTGTTAACAGATTTTCAAACAATTTTCCACTAATCCAGCAGTTCTTTATAGATACTCATAGGCATCTAACATTTCCAAAGAGAAAAACAGTAGCCCATGGTTTGGAAATGGTAATGTTCATTTATGGAATTCACATAGCTTCTAAATGGGACCATCTCCTGTAGAAAAAATGATTTTTCTATTAAAAATTTTTATAGAAAAAATACTGTCTATATTTCAATTTTTAAAAACATGAAAAAATTGTTGCTTCTGGCAGTCACACTAGGAGATACTCAATAAATATGATCATATTTACCCTTTTACCTGTGATCAGTATGTTGGGCTGGGTTTGGCTGACCTGAGCAGGGTTTGCTCATGCGTCTGTGGTCAGCTGATCCTGGCTGAGTTTGTTCATGTATCTAGGGAGCAGTTGTCTGAAGTCTGGTCTAGAATGGCATTGTCTGGAATACATGGAGGACTCAGCTGTTTGACTTGCGTTTCATCCTCCAGCAGGCTAACTGGGGCATATTCTCATGGTGATGGTGGAGGTATAAAGTAACCACAGAGTGTAGGTGCATTTCAAGTCTGTGTGTCATTTCTGCCAACATTCCATTGGCCAAAGCAAGTCATGTGGCAAAAGATATGGATACAGGTCCGGCCTGGTGGCTCACGTGTTTGGAGCACCGTGCTCTTAACGCCAAGGTCACTGGTTCCATTCCCACATGGGCCAGTGAGCTGCGCCCTCTACAGCTAAGATTGTGAACAACAGCTCTCCCTGGAGCTGGGCTGCCCTGAGCAGCCAGAGGTTGGTGTAAGCTTCCGTGGGCTGCGTGGGCTGCTGTGTGCTGCCAGGGCTACCGTGTGCTGTCATGAGTGGCTGGCAGCCATTGTGAGCGGCTGTCGGCCGGCGAGGGCTGCCGTGAGCTGCTGTGAGCGGTCAACCGATGACTGGCGACCGACTGCCTCAGCCGTGGGGAATGCAAGGCTCATAATACCTGCTTCGGCCAGGGAGCTGTGTCCTCAACAACTAGACTGAGAAACAACGGCTTGAACCAGAGTGGGAGGAGGGAGGCAGAAAAATAGGGGGAAAAAGATATGGATACAAGGAGAAGTAAAGAACTGTGACCTTTTTTTTTTGCCATCTATTACAGTGATTAAATTTGCCACCTATCACAGTGATTAAATTGGAACACGTTTTTGTTAGTGGCCTCAAACTCTTCACAATGATCTTGTGGGCAGTTAGTGAACTGCCCCAGACAAGAATTCCAGACAGTTGTTCGAGGAGACAGTTCCAAAAGATCTGTGACAACAGCAGCATCATTAGAAGGAAGGGTATGGCCTAGGAGGTGACTGCTGGGGAGGACAGTGCCCTTTTGGATGAAGAGCTGAGAATTTCATCTTGGGCTTGCTGGATTGCACTGAATTTTCATTGAAAATCTTACCTTGTAGATTAGTTTATCCAAATGATAAACCAGCCTTCGATGTGCGTATTGCTTTTTATTGCTCTCTGCAACAGCCAGCCCCTCAATAGTGAAAACTTACTCTTTCAATAACTCGCATTTCCTTGGCAATTTGAATTTTCTAGACTGTGGCAGCTGAACCATATTCTTTTCCACTTTGGCTGACCAATGGAACCTCTAAGGAGTGCAGTTATATAGGGTGCATGATTAATTTGTCACGCGTCTCCTGCACCCAGCTGCATTCGCTGAGCATCCTTCGTGCATCCTTGTGTCAGGCTCTGGGCATACAGGGACACACAGGAGGAGGAGGGGTGGGGAGGGGATGAAGATAAGAGGGAGAGAGGCCTTCATGGACCATTGATGATGAAGTTCCATGAAACTGAGAAGCACATTCATGCAGCCCTCAGCACCTGAGGTTACACACACACACACACACACACACACACACACACGCATGTACACAAAACATAGTGCCAAAGCCAGGTAAGAGATAGTCCCTGCGAAGCTCGGAGAATAGTGGGGGAGACACATGCACACGCACCAAACTTTTGCACTAGTGAGTGACAAAGAACATGAGAGAAGGCTAAGTATAGTAGTCAAAGGAGGTGCACCTAGCCCTGCCCAAGAGGGTCTAGGAGGGCTTCTCAGCAGAGGTGACTTTTGAACTGGGTCTCCAAGGATGACCAGGAATTCACAGGCAGAGACTGGGGACAACACTGTTGGCATATGCAGAGTTGTGAGAAAATAGGGCTCACTTAGGAGGTGGGAAGACTATGACAGAGAAGCAGAAGGTTTGGCATTTTATAGGAAGGAGATAAAGAGGTGACAAGATTGGAAGGGTGGGGGGAGGTAGGTTGGGATGGGAATCCAGTGACAGATGGTGAGGACTCTCCCAGGCAGGGGGCATTGGGAATTGAGAGAAGGAGACTGATGGGAGAGGAACTGGAGAGGTTGGTGGAACTCAAGGGCTGACCCAAGTCAGGGAGAGGTCACGGTCAAGGCTGTCACCTGGCTTTGAATAACTGAGGGAACTAAACAGGGGTGTGTGGAGGAGGTCTCATGCACAAGAAAGCAAGCAGTGATGGTCAGTTATAAGTGAAGTTTAAATGTAATTAGGGCAGTGTACCAGAAAGGTTTGGCGTTGGAGTCAGGGAGACGTGTGTTTGAATCCTGGTTTCACCACTGTGTGCCTTTAGGCAAGTTACTTAATGTCTGTCAGGTTCAATTGTCTTATCTGGAAAATGGAGTTAATGCACAGAGGACTCTTCCGTGTGCTAAATTATGTGGTGGGTTTAAAGCATCTGGCATAGTGCCCCGCCCATTTCAGGTGCTGAGTCAACCCAGATAGGCAGGCAGGAGAGGGCAGAGTGATTTGGGGAGATGGGGCTTACAACTGAGAACAATGGTTATAGCCATGTGATCTCCTATGTATGCCCTGAGCTGCACCTCGGCTTGGGCTGAGCAGGTGGGCACATGTGAGGCGGTCCAAAGGCTGATTGGGTGAAGAAGATAGGCCAGAGGAGTTCAAAGGCAGGGTGTGTGTGTGGTCCCTGTGAAAAAGACCATCTGAACAGGTCGTGTCAAGGGTTGCTACAACTTATGATGCTTCCAACGGTTCTCCTTGAAGTAGGCTCCTCACTCCATCTTCAAATCCCAGCCTGAAGCCAGAGAGATGCCTGGGGGTAGAATTTGGTCCTGAGGATGCACACTGAAGTATTCAATGAAGGCTGCGCAGCTCAGTGAGTCCCGCAGGCTATGATGCCTCCCAGCTCAGTGAAGCATACTCACGAAGCGTCATCATCCCCCTTCAGAACCCCAGGCTGCCGGGGACCAGAAATGCTGCTCAGCTGGCTTTGTCTCTGTGAATATGGATGGGACCCAGTGTCTAGAGAGGACCATCAAGGTAGGTGGGGAGGGGAGTGGGTGTAAGGGTTGGAGATGCCCCAAGACGGACAAATGGATAGACAGATGGACAGGCAAACAGATGTGCCAGATTCAGAATCCAAGACCTTGGTCATTTGAAGAGGAGGCGTACAGATGGCAGGTGTGGCATCTCCAGACAGAAGTTGCACTCATGGGCAAAGTGAACACTGCAGGAATTCCTCCAGGTTCCCCCCCCCCCCCCCGGCACTTGCCCCCCACCTCATACCTCAGGCACAGCCTTGACCTACAGAGAGGCAGCCAGGCTGGGCTCATGGACTCCAAGCAGCCACTGATGCAAAGACCAAGGTGTGAAGCATTTAGAAAAGCAGTAGCCATCTCTGCTGTGCCCTGGAGAGCCCGAGCAAGTTTACTGCAGGCAGGAGTGTCCTTAAGTATTTATTCAAAGGCTCTCCTGAGTACCTACTGTGTGCCCTACTGTATGCATGTGCCCAGTGCTCTGGGGATGACCTGAAGAAAGACCCAGCCTCAGTTTTCACCAAGGTGGTGGTCTGGCTGGGGGTCAACAACTACTGCATGAATTGACAGATAGCAGACAGAGAACAATAAAGGAGGGATTACCTACCATTCGCTCACTTGTTTATTCATTCACTCAGCAAATGTCTTACAGCTCCTTCTCTCTGCTAGGCCCAGGCTGGCCCTGGCTCTGCCTTTTTGGATCTCAGTCTGGTTTCAGGGCCTGGGGCACGAGTGGTGCCGGAGCAGACCAGAAGCACAGGTGCTTGTAGGCAAAGTCGACACAGCTTCTGGGGGTGACACTGAGTTGAACCTTAAAGGCAGAGCAGGATTTGGGGCAGGCTGCGAAGAGGGAGGGTGTTGGAGGGAGAGCAGTGATGGGTGCAGAGGATGGTGGTCTCCCTTGCCGAGGCCAACCCCACCCATGACCACTGCAAACAGGAATGAGAGTGGGAAGAGAGTAGGGGGTGAAAGTCCTATGTTCTGGGAAAACCCCTCAGTCCTGGACAGACTGGCGGTGGTCACCATGGCAAGGGCCCATGGGCTCCTCCTAAACCAGGCTGCAGGGCTTTGCTGAGCACTGCCCGAGCCATTAGGTGGTCAGGCAAGATCCACCAGAGAAGGAAGGAACAGGGCCTCAGTGCTGGGAGCTCACACGCTGACCAGGTGGTTTCCGGAGTGGGGAGAAGGGGAGACCAGAACAGGGCCTCAGCGCTGGTGCTGCTGCTCACTGCCTCAGGAGCAGCAGGCAAGTCGCTTCGCTCTCTGAACTTCAGTTCCTTTAGCTCTAACATGGGGCCAATTATAACTCTGACAGGATTGTTACAGGACTTGAATGAGGTCGTGTGTGTAGAGTGCCTAGCCCAGGGCCTGTGGGGAGGCGGACGTCACTGCCCACGCGCTGTATGAAGGCAGGACCTGTCATGCGGTAGGAGACGTGAAGGGAACCCAGACAGTGTTAGTCATAGCAGTGGGAGGGGCCCCTGAACCTGGGCCTTTTCACCCCTATTGCAGGCTCTGCAGGGAGGGGTTAGTGAAGGCAGCCTCTGTTCATCCTTGGGTGTGAGATGAGGGAGACAGACTCAGCGTCCTGCCCCTCACCTCTATTCTCCATCGCGATTGACCCGAGCGATGGACATTGCTTCTTTCTCGACCCAGTCCTGCCTTCCTCATTCTCTACTGATATCTTTCTCAAGAACACCGCCAGTAGAACTTCTGCACATAGCTGTTGGTCTCAGAGTCTGCTTTTAGGAAGCCCAGTCTAAGATAGTTGGTACCCAGAGGGGTCCTGAGACTCAGGCCCTAAAATGCGATCACATGCCAGCTGGCTGGCAGTGAGGCCCCCATCACTGGTGGGAGGTGAGCACAGAAGACCCTGGTGTGCTGGAGAACTGGGATGGGATACTGATGGGAGGCAATGCAGGCTGATGTATTAGCTCTGGCATTTAAGGGAAATAAGAGGGAAACGGTAACTGGGAGACTATAGAATTGGGTAGCTGTTGCTGAGTGCCATTGATTTGTTAAAAAGAGATAACAGCAGGCTCTGGGTAATTATTCACCAATTTAAGGCAAAATAGGAAGACAGGAGGCTTTGTTGGCATCATTAAGGAAACATTAATCTTACTCAGCCAGAGGACAGACAGAGAGGACTAGATTAATTGTAAGAGTAGAACTTCAGAGGCTGAGTTTTCAGCTCCAGTGAGCCCTCGTACACCAAGCCTAGGGCACTTGAGATGGGGATCGCTGGGCAGATACAACTGAGAACCTTGAATTTTCAGGTCCCCCTGAACCTGTTGGGCAGAAGCGGCCTGCTCCCCATTATTAGAAGATAGTTGTCCTCTCCCCACCCCTACTTGCCCATTTGAAGAGCATGTGAAGCCCTCAAATAAAAATAAGGCAGATGCTTTATAAAACAATGCTTACCTCCCTTGGGATTTATCCCCATTTCTCTTCCTGGCAACCAGACCAATAGCAAGATCAAATCCCAGAGGTCCTGACTGGGAAGGTGCTGGGCCTGCTGAGGGGGCCAGATCTGGCTAAGTGTTACACGACTAGAAGGAGTTGGGAGGGTGCATGGGGGATTGGATCAAGGTGTGTATCAAGGGAGGTGGAATATGAAGCTAGGTAGACGAGAGTTTATCGATATGGCAACACATAGAGGATTTAACATGGCAAGAACCCCAGGAGACTGGAAACTTGGCAAAAGGGACGGCCCACACGAAGTGAAATAGCCATGGCAGACTGCTGTGGCAGACAGCGCAGAAGGGATCGAAAGGCTTAGAGGACAGAGTGGATGTCCTGTGCGAGGCTGGCAAAAGTCAGCTGTGTTCCATGGGCAGGTCAAGGGGACAATCTGTTTCCCAGAGTGATGAGGAAAACACTGAGAGGGGCGCTGGTCTCACTGAGAAGCTCAGCGGACCGGGGCTGAAGTCAGTGAGAGACGTGGTTACAGTACAGGACTCACAGCAATGGGAATGACAGAGTCCCAAGTGCTAGGGGCCAAACGGCAGTACTGTAGTCTCAGAAGCAAGGCGGGCATAACTATGGTGACGAGCAGCAAAGTCTAAGTACAGCAGGAGGGCTCTACCTGCATAACACTATAGAGGCGGTTAAAGGAGCACAGTCTTCCATAGGAGACAGATGGGCAGCCAACAAGGGGAGGCTGGAACCCCTGAGGAAGGGGCCTGCAAGTCAGAAGCAACTGTGCTCGGTAATCATTACCCCAGGCCTTTCCCAAAGCTGCTTGTGGTCATTTACTCAGGTAGCCACACACAGGAGAGAATACTCAGACTTTATCAAAATCTGAGAAAACGGTTGGACTTTTCACAGAGTCTGAACTGACATCGATACCCAGAGACCCATGGTGCCATCATGGCTCTCCTAGAATGGGGCATATGAGGTCCATGCAATACGTGCGTCCTGGCCCAGATCTAGCTCACAGGGGATCCACTGGACCCATGGGTCTGCCTGATGCTCATTTCCCCAGGCCCCAAATCTACAGTTGGAATGAACTTGCTTGAGAGTTTGCAGATCGCTCACATTAGGTCCTTGACCTGTGGGGTAAGAATGATTGTAGCGAGAAAAGCCAAGTGGAAGGCTCTGAAACATCCCTCCTCCCTGACAAAGATACATAAAACAACAATACCTCATCCTGGGAGGGTTGGCAGAGATTCCTGCTACCCTCAAAAACCTAAAGCGTGTCATAGCCCTATGTAACTCACGCCTGGCACCTTCCATGCCTTGTTGGATTCTGATGGACAACACTGGACTACCCCATATTTAAACAATGGTAAACTGTGACCTGGCTAGTTAACCTGTCAACCTAGCCTGTTCATACTAGTCAGCCCTGGCTGGGTAGCATAACCCTGACCCGGACACATCACAAAGTGGGACACTATAATCCCAAGGCAGGGACCACAGATAGTCAGCAGAGGCACTTGGATGATGTAATCCTGAAACATTTACCATATGTACACCTCAAACCACTTCCAATGCGTGTACAGCAGAAAAGCCCAATTATTGCCAATCAGCGTCACCCAGACTTTGCTTTCCTAATATGGGACAGAAACAACTCTGTCTGCTGGCCTTGGTAAGACCGTCCCTAATTCTGTTTCCATCCTAAGAGCTTACCTAGAATTTGTGCTAGATTAGGTTCCCTGTTTGGCAGTGAAACCCTCCACTCAGCCATCAAGTTTCGGCCTTGAATAGCCTATCTTTTAACACCAGGAAGTAGCCCTATTGCAGCTGCTGAGCTAGGTGTGCTCTCCGTGTTGGAGAAGATCCATGGTCTCCAGCAGGTGACATAGGAACATCAGTCTGGCAGTTGTGTGCCATTCCTACCATGGAGAAGGCGCAGAACCAGTTTGGATTGGCATGGGGCAGACAACAGTATACATTTATGGTCTTGGCCCGGGATGATGTGATTTCTCTTACTTTATGTTACAGTATAGTGCAAAAGGACCTAGGCTTTCTGGACATTTGTAAGAATGTGGCTCACTGATTGATGAGAACATGTTAATTGAACTGGATGAGCAGGAAATGACATGTATTCTCCATATGGTTGGGGTAAATTCTATAAAGACACAAGGGCCTTCTAAGTCTGTGAAATTTTTAGGGGTTCAGCATGCCGGAATATCCCTTCCAAAGGACGATTATTGGATCTGGCCCCTCCCAGCAAAAGCAGCACAGTGCTTTGTAGGCGTCCATGGGTTCTGGAGGTAGCATACTAGTACTGCATGTGGCTACACCAGCCTGATTCATGTACGGGCCATAGCGAGAGTTGACAGGTTGTACGAGGGCCCAGAGTGTGATAGGACTTTGTAGCAGGTCCAGGCTGTGGTGCAGGGAGGTTGCCATTTAACCTGGTAGATGCTCTGAAACTAGCAGTTGGGCAGCCAATGGCAAAGGCTGGCTGCTGCAACATGGCCAAGTCATTCTGCCATTTGGTTGTCCAGTGATCCCCTGAGTTTGACACAGCCATGAACCCGGGCACTAGGTTTGGTAGTCAGAGCTCAGGTCTGACCCCAGGTTCCATTCCCCCTCTTGTTCAGAAACCCTTGGGAAGTACACCCAAGTACACTACTGTATCCTTTGAAAACAAACTCTAAACAGCCCTCTATTAGCAGTTTACCATGCCTCTGTAAGGGAGCTACAGCAGGGATCTGGGTTCCCACTTGGCAGATAAGAAAACTGGCATAACTGACTCGTAACGAAAATATTAAGGGTCTTGTTAAAGGTCATCCTTTATCCATAAAGGTCATTCATTTATCCATTCACCAGTTATTTATTGAGAAACTTATGAAACCACATTGTCCAACACCAGAGTATCCTGGCAAAGTGGACCCAGTTCCTGTTCTCAAAGAACTCAGTTTAGAGTGGGTGTAGGAGGAAGAGAAAGTGGGTGTCAACTGGTAATTCCAACACTGTGGAATAAGTGTTAGCAGAGGTGTAAGGGTAGGGTGCTGGGTGAACTTGGGAGTAGGCAGGTAGGAGGGGGTGTGGGGGGGAGAGATAGAAAAGAGGGGGAGAGAGAGAGAGAGAGAGAGGAGAGGAGAGGAGAGGAGAGGAGAGGAGAGGAGAGGAGAGGAGAGGAGAGGAGAGAAGAAATGAGAGGAGACGAGAGAGAACAGACTAGCAGAACTTTATGTGGTTCTGAGTGGCTGGATCCAGGCTGGGGGATACAGAAGGGTTTGGAAGGACAGTCCTTCAGGTTCCAGTCTCCTTCCTTGTCAATATCTCCGGCCCCCAGGGCCGCTGTCCCCAGAGCTACAACAGTGGGCAAGGCCCCAGGCCATTTCATTAGGAAGGTTTGTTTCCAGATTCATCCTCTAAGCCCTATTAAGTCTCTTACTTAGTGGGGAAGCAGCAAATCAAGATGACATTTCAAAAGCAGTGGCCCAGCTTGGTCCTGGAGGAACAGCTAAATCCTCACCCATATTAAATACCTTCTCCTCAATAGCGGCGGCTGGGCCATTTAGGAAAATTAAAAGGAGAAAGATGAACGGAGAGTAGGGAAATTAAAAACAAGTGTAATAGTGTTTCTAGTCCTATGGCAATTAAGAGACCTCACATATGGCCTTTTCACTTTATCCTTCTCTTGGCTTATTCAGAGGGTTGGTGATTATGAAAGTGGTTCTGCAAAGAGGTGCTCAGGTTTCTAGCTCTCTGTCACTAGGCCAGCTAGGTATCTGGCCGATGGCAGGCCCAAGCCTGCATGCTTCATAGCACACGTGCTGGAGACTTTGTACTGAAGAAAATCACCTTGTAGAAAGATTTCTATAAGGCAGCAGAATTCAGGGTTTGTCTTTACTCAGATAAAGCCAACATACAGCAAAGGAACTGGCTGACAAACTTGGGAAAGAAGGTCTACCATCACGGTTTCATCAAGTGGTGCTACATTAAAAGAACAGCGACATACCATTTTGAAGCCACAGGAATAACACAGATTAAGAAAAGAGAAAATGTAAATGCTACTTGAGGACATAGTGAAAACAACATGCTTGTGCATTGCTGGTGGAAGTATAAAATGATGCCAACTTTTTGGAGAGCACTTAGGCCACATGCATCAATATTTTTAATATGTATTAAGAATTCAAAAAATGTTGCAATAGTTGGTATAATAATTCTACTTCTAGAAATAGGTCCTAAGGAGATATCATAAGTGTAGACAAAGAATTGGGCAGGAATGGGTTCATTGCAATGTAATTCCTAGTATTAAAAAGAGAAATGTAGATGCCTAACAGTAAGGGATTACTTATGTCAAAAATGGTGCATCCATAAGAAGAAATCGTAGTTTCAAATAACCTTTATGAAAGATAAGCTTATGTGAAAACATTAAGTTAAAAAGGGGTACAGAATACTTTCCATTGTATGAATTCTTCCAACTCTGTGTCTCTCACATATACCTATACTTTCCCCAACCACACACACACATACCCACACCTACACAGTAAATCTGTCTTCACTGAACTGACCACTCAGTTGATTAATTAGATTAACTGGCACTCTTATTTTTTCTGTAAACAAAGCAGTTGATGCCCAGGGCTCTGGGAAAGATAGTAGCAAATCAGATTCTCATTTCTGTTTCTCCCAGCTCGGCTGTATGCTTACCAAGAGTCCATTTATTCTTCTCTTAATATTCTGCCAAATTCGATTTGATGATATATTATTGAGGAGTTCTGCTTCTATATTTAAAAGTGTGCTTAACCCCTTTTTTTGTGTGCTTGGGCAGATTTGGTGTAAGGGTTAAAGCTAGCCTTATAAAAGGGGCTGAGAAAATTTTCTTTACTATGCTCTGATTGTATAGCCTGAGAATAATCCATTGGCCGAAGGCTCACTCAGTACATACAAGTCGCCTTACATACTATTTTAACCTAGATTTATTTTTAGGGTCAATCATTAACTATTTTTTCTGTATCTTCTATGGATATAGGTCTATTAATGTCTTTTACATTTTCTTAAGCCAACTTTGTAGTTATATTTTACTAGAAAAACATAACATTGTTTGTTTACCTGGATTTTTATTTTACAATTATGTTATTCTGTACATTCTCCTAGGATTGCTTGTATTCTCAGAAAATGTGATTTTAAATCTTAGTAATAAAATATCTATTGTTAATAAGCAAACATTGTGCATCAGGCACTGAGATAAGTGGTTTAAATGCATTCGCCCTTAATAACAACCCAGTGGTGTAAGAACTATTATCATCTCTACTTTATAGATGAAAAAAGCTGGGGACAGTAATTGTCCAAGACCATGCAATTTGTAGGTGGTGGAGCCAGGATTTGAGCCTACGCTTGTCTGATTGTGAGCCTGTGTTCTTATCCACTAGGCTATGCTATTGAGAAAAATTTTGGACAAGTGGACAACAGACAAACAAAATCCCACTTTGCTGTGGGATCACCATGCAGTTGTAGGAATTTGGTCTTGTTCAGGCTCAGGCTCTGGATATTTTTGCATAGTCTTCCTTGGCCTGTTTCCTGAGCAGTAGCTGCCTGAGGCCTGTGCCAGCTGTCACATTACATGGACACTTTGTGTCCATCATTGTTAAGGCAAAACGTATTCTACGTGAGTGGCTATTTCCTAGAGAAGTGAAGCTCATTCCTGTAAGCACCCAAATACTTAGCCATTCTCGATGGAAATTTTAGAAAATCTTTTGTATAACTCTGCGTTTTCTTTTTGAAGTTGAGAATACAATTTATTTTTTTCCCTTTTTTAAATTGACATTTTTGGATAATTGTAGATTTAATCCCTTGTATACCTTGTCCAGTTCCCCCAGTGGTCACATTTTGCAAAACTATAGTATAATATCACAACCAGGATATTGACATTTATGTAATCCATCAATACTAATCAGATTTCCCCATTTTGTTTGTATTCATGTGTGTGTGTGTATGAAGTGCTATACAATTTTATCATCTGAGTAGGTTCATGTTTCCCCTTGAACAGCTCCAGCATCACAAGGATCCCTCATGTAGCCCTCTCACACCCTGTTTCCCCGAAAATAAGACCGAGCCGGACAATCAGCTCCAAGGCATCTTTTGGAGCAAAAATTAATATAAGACCTGGTCTTATTTTACTATAATATATGACTGGGTCTATAATATAATATAATATAATATAATATAATATAATATAATATAATATAATATAATATAATATAATATAATAATATAATATAATACTGAATCTTATATTAATTTTTGCTCCAAAAGACGCATTAGGACTGATTGTCCATCTAGGTCTTATTTTTGGGGAAACACGGTAACTACTCTCACCTTTATTTCTGCCCCATGTTTTCAATTACACAAATATACATCATCATCAGATTATGTTGTAAACTGATTAATTGGACTAGTATTAACCTGATTGTTAGAAGGATGAAGTAGGAATTAGTGGGGATGTTACTACCGTATATAACAAGACAATGTGTGTGCGCGTGCGCACGAACACGTTCATACATGCATCTACAGGAAGCATTATAGAATAGGTCTCACACTATTAAGTCTTAATGGGGGTCATATAAAAGGAGATTGCTCCAAAGTCAAATAACTTTGGAAAACTGTTCTGTGTCTCCCCCTTGGAGATCCACAAAGCACAATAGTATATTAAATTCTCTACGAAGTCCTATAGTGAAAAAACTTATTTGGTTCTTTGCAGCATTTCCAAAACTTGACTACAATAGAACCTTTGGTTATGAAGCTCTTATTTCATCTCTAAAAAGTTTTACATCAAACAAAGTCTTGGGAAAGGTGAAATAAGGGGAAAAGAACATGGGCATGGTTTGCAAGTAAAAGACTTGGTTCTGACTCACATTTAATAGTTATTTGACCCAGGCAAGTTACTTAAGGACCTATTGGAGTAGCCTTTGAACATGGGTATAAGCAAGAAGTGATGGCAACTTTCAGGTGTTTCTCAGAAGTAAAATGAAGTTATGAAAACAGTGTTTTTTAAAGTACCAGTAAGACATTTGTAAAACTTACATACACTGAGGCCTAAAGCAAATCTGAAAAATTTTAAAGGATTTAGTGTTTTTGACCACAATGCAATTGAGCTATAAATCAATAGTAAAAGGATAACTATATTTGGAAATTAACTAATGTTATTCTACACAAAATAAAATCTACAATGGAAATTAAATAAAATATCTTGAACTGAACGATAACAATATTTCATTCAAAACTTGTGGAAGGCAGTTAAACATCTATTTATAGAGAAATGTATTTCCTTAGAAGAATATAAAGAATGAAATTGATGAACTTAACATCTCAAGACACTAGGAAAACATAGTCATCAACAGCAACAACAAAATAAACCCAAGGAAGTAGAAAGAAAAGCTTGTATAGTAAAGATAAGAGTGGAAATTAATGAAAGAGACACCAAACATAAAATAGAAGGGGTCAGCAAAGCTAAATTTGGATATTGAAAAGACTAATAAACTTGATACTGCCCTAGTTTTTATGCAAGTACACATAAGCAATGTTAGGAATGAAAAAGAGGGTATCAACTTCAGAGCCACAGACATGAGAAGAAAAAAGAGGGAAGATATCATGAACAACTTTATGATAAAATATTTGAAAGTTTAAACAGAATGTATGAATTCTTATAAAAACACAACTTTTCAAAATGGATATAAGAAATAGAAATTCTAAGAGTCATATAATGATTTTAAAAATTGAATAAAAAATATTTCCATAAAGAAAACACCACAGACAATGTCTACCAAAAATTTAAGCAAGAAATTACATTAATCTTATGCAATCTCTTCCAGAGTATAGAAAAAGGGTGGAATCTCCAACTCATTTTAACAAGGCTAGCATAAACTTGATAGTAAAGCCTGACACACCATGAAAAATGAAAATAACAGGCTGATTCCACTAATAATCATAAATTAGAAAACTATAAAACGTAGTATTAGCAAACTGAGTCCAGCAATGTATAGTAAGCATAAAACATCTTGATGGAGTTGGGCTTATTCAAAAAATGCAACATTATTTTAAAATTTGAAAACCAGTCAATGTAATTCACTAAATTAACAGAAAAGAGGAAAACCATATGATTATCTCAATAGATACAGAAAAAAGCATTTGATAAAATTCCATTTATAATTTAAAAAACTATCAGCACACTAAGGGAACTCAATCTGATGGGAGGCATCTACTCAAACTCTTTAATAAACAGCATACTTAGTGATGAAATATTGAATCCTTTCATCCCCTTTCCCAAAGATCAGGAACGAGGCAAAGATATCCACTCTCCCCACTTCTATTCAACATTGTTTTGGAAGTCCTAGCCAGAGCAGTAGGGTAAGAAAATAAATAGAATGTATAAAAGGAATAAATAAAACTCAGTATTTAAAGAGGATAGGATTGTATATATAATATCCAAAAGAATCTGCAGGTGAAATATTAGACTTAATAACAGAGTTTAGTTGCCACAACGTACAAAAATTAATCATGTTTCTATATACCAGCAGCAAACAAAATGTAAAAAGATACTACTTTAAATGTATCAAGAAATATCAAATACCTAGAAGTAAATCTAACAAAATATGTGCAAAAACCTCTATAGAGAAAGCTGTAAAATATTATTGAAAGAAAATAAAGAAGTTCTAAATAGAGAGACATATAATATTGGAAGACGCAATATTGAAAAATTATTAGTTTTCAAAGTGATCTATAGATTTAATTCAATTCTAATGAAAGGCCTAAGCGTTTTGCTTTTGTGGTTCTAAAATGTATATGGAAATGCAAAGGGACAACAGCAACAAAGACTATCTTGGAGAAAAAACCCCAAGTATATAGTGCTTCCTCGAGCCTTATTATAGAGCTACTGATATTAAGACAATGTGGTACTGGCACGAGGATAGACAGATATAGTGATGGGAGAGATTTGAGACTGTGCATATGTGGACATTGATTTATGAAAAAGGTGGAGAAAGGTCTCTTCACAATAAACGGTGTTGGGAAAATTGGGTATTTATATGAAGGAAAAAAAGAGAAACTTTTACCTCATGTTATGCACAAAAATTAAATCCAGATGTGCTGTGTATCTAAATGAGAAATGTAAAACAATGAAGCTTTGGGAAGATAAGATAGGACAATGTCTTCATGAATTTGGGGATAGTGAGAGTTTTCTACATAGGCCATAAAAATCACTAAACATAAAGAAGAAGAGACTACATTAAAATTAAGGACTTCAGGGCTGTCCCCTGTCACCTCTGCTTTTCAACATAGTGTTGGAAGTCCTAGCCAGAGCAATCAGGCAAGAGAAAGAAATAAAAGGCATCCAAATTGGGAATGAAGAAGTTAAACTGTCACTTTTTGCAGATGACATGATGCTATATATAGAAAACCCTAAAGACTCCACCAAAAAGCTATTAGAAACAATAAGTGAATACAGTCAAGTTGCCGGCTACAAAATCAACGTACGAAAGTCCATTGCATTCCTAAATACTAACAATGAAATCTCAGAAAAAGAAATAACCCCCCCCCCAAATTCCTTTAGCAATTGCAACAAAAAGAATAAAATACCTAGGAATAAACTTAAAACTGAGGATGTGAAAGACTTATATACAGAAAACTATAAGACATTTTTAAAAGAAATTGAAGAAGACACAAAGAAATGGAAAGATATTCCGTGTTCATGGATTGGAAGAATCAACATAGTTAAATGGCCATATTACCCTAAGCGATATACAGATTTAATGCAATCCCCATCAAAATCCCAATGGCATTTTTTAAAGAAATAAAACACAAAATAATCAGATTTGTATGGAACCGCAAAAGACCCCGAATAGCCAAAGCAATCCTAAAAAAAAAAGAACAATGCTGGAGGTATCACACTCCCTGACTTTAGCTTGTACGACAGGGCAACAATAATCAAAACAGCATGGTATTGGCAGAAACACACACACACAGACCAATGGAATAGAATTGAGAACCCAGAAATAAACCCACATAAATATGGACAGATAACTTTCAACAAAGAAGCCGAAAACATACAATGGAGAAAAGACAGCCTCTTCAATAAATGGTGCTGGGAGAATTGGATAGCCACGTGCAAAAAAATGAAACTAGACTGCTGTCTGTTACCATGTACCAAAGTTAATTCAAAATGGATCAAAGACCTAAACATAAGACCTGAAACAATAAACTGCATGGAAGAAAACATAGGTACTAAACTTATGGACCTTGAGTTCAAGAGCATTTTATGAATTTGACCCCAAAGGCAAGGGAAGTAAAAGCTAAAATAAATGAATGGGAATATATCAAACTAAAAAGCTGCTGCACAGCAAAAGAAACCACTGACAAAATAAAGAGGCAATCAACTGAATGGGAGAAGATTTTTGCAAACAATGCCTCTGATAAGGGACTAATATCTAAAATATATAAGGAACTCATACAACTCAACAACAACAACAAAACAAACAATCCATTTAAAAAATGAGCAGAGGACCTGAAGGAACATTCCTCCAAAGAAGACATAGAAGTGGCAAATAGACATATGAAAAATGTTTAACATCACTAATCATCAGAGAAATGCAAATAAAAACCACAATGAGCTATCACCTCACCCCAGTCAGAATGGCTATCATCAACAAGAGAAATAGTAACAAGTGTTGGAGAGGCTGTGGAGTAAAAGGAACCCTCATACACTGTTGGTGGGAATGCAGACTGGTGCAGCCGTTATGGAAGGCAGTGTGGAGGTTCCTCAAAAAATTACGAATAGAATTACCATATGACCCAGCAATCCCTCTCCTGGGTGTCTACCCCCAAAATCTGAAAACACTTATCTGTAAAGACATATGTGCTCCAATGTTCATTGCAGCTTTATTTACAGTGGCCACAACATGGAAACAACCGAAGTGTCCCTCAGTAGATGATTGGATAATCATCTCCTTGCACTTGACCTCGCCCTTTATGCCTCTTCATCTGGCTATTCATTTGTATTTTTTACCATTTCTTTTATTTAGATAAACTGGTAACTATGTGTTGCCCTGAGTTCTGTGAGCCATTATAGCAAATTATTAGACCTGAGGAGGGGGTCTTGGTAACATTTGATTTGTAAATAAGTTGGACTAAGTGTGGGTAAGCTGGGGGACACACTATTTGCAATTAGCGTCTGAAGTGGGGACAGTCTCATGGGACTGAACCCTTCTAGTGTCAGAAGTGAATTGGATTGTAGGACGCCCAGCTGGTGTTGGAGAATTGGTTGCTGTGGGAAAAACACCTGCCTATTGGGTGGCCAGAAATGTTCCCTGAGTGTGTAGATGAAAAAGGGTTTCTGCTTTCACGGTGCTCTAGGGTAGATATAAGCATGCTTATTTACAGCTGTATAAGCAAATTGTGGTATAGTCACATACTGGGATATTATACAACAATGAGAATGAATGAAGTTATGTATAAGAAACAGAATCAATTTAAAACATACAAGGTGGTCGCTAGAAGCCATACGTACTGTATAATTCCATATATTAATACAGTTAGGGTGAATAAAAAGGAAGGCTATGATTGGAAAGTGATCTGTGGTGGTTTCTGAAGTCCAGGCAAGGTTCAACTTTTGGGTTTGGGGGAGGAACACATCGATCCTCACTTTATAGTAATTTGTTAAGTCAAACTTTGATGCTTTAAGCATTTCCTGAATGTGAGTCATATTTAACAATACAAACGTTTTAAAAGTCCCAGTATTTTAGAAATGCCTATTTGGTTGACTAAGCCAGGTGGATTGTAGAAAGTGAGAGGCTGGTGGATTGTAGGAGGTGGGGCCAGGGGATCTTGCACAAATTTGATCCTCACAACATCCTTATAAGCTGGGCATTGGCTGCCTGTTTTACAGGTGAGTTAACTGAGACTCAGAGAGGTTAAGTCACTTGTCTGAGTTCACACAGCTAGCTTGTAGCTGAAGCAGAATTTGAGTGTAGGTCTGGGTCTGTGCCAGTTCTGCTAAATAACACAAACTCCGCGAAGCCTCTGTTTACAAGTACCAACAGTTGCCAGGAATGTCATGACTGCAGTTGACTCAACCTCTGCTAATGGTAGGTGGTCTGACAGTGCTATCGTTGTCTGTAGCATCCGGGCTCGGTGGAGGTTCTGCCTTCTCTTTTCTACCCCGCCTGTGCCTGGTCTGTGGCAGGGCGCAGCGTGCCTCTCTGTCTCATTCCTCTCACTTCCCAGACTCAAGGTGAGAAACGTGCTGCCTTCCGAAATGGAGGCATCTTCCAATCCCCGTGGAGCCCCTACCTTCTAGAGCCTGTTGTTTTGGAGATCCAACCGACCATGTGTTTATAAACAACCTCGTGGCAGGTGGAGCCTCCCCTGGCTGGTGAGGCCTGCCTGACACGGATTATACCTGTACTTGCAACAACAGCTTCCTGCCCAGCAAAGCCTTCCACACAAACCCCTGCCCCTTGGCCCTTCTGTTTGTTTTGCTTTGCACTGACCTGAAATGGATACCTTCTTGGGTCCCTGCAGCAGGATGGACAGCAGTTGGGACTTGTGGGGACAATGGCTGTGCCCACCTGTAGGTCAGGGGTCAGGCTCAGCAGGGCAGCCCTGTCAGTATTTCAAAAGCTGGGGCCTCAGTCCTGTTGGGCTCCCCACAGGTGTGCCTGGCTATTCAAGCCCCTGTGACCAGGATGGGGGTGGGGCTGGCTGTGTGTGGTGGCTTATTGGGATTACAGCCCAGTCACAGGTGTCCACTCAATGCCAAGGCAGGGAGGTGGGGCTGGGGCCTCACATGGGTGAAGCAGTGTCGGGGAGCAGGCAGGGGAGCCTGGGTTTCCCCAGAAAGAACATCCACTTGTCACAGACTGTACCTGGGTGGCAGTTCATGGGACCACTTGCCAATTCTTGGTCAGTGTTTTTGAGATGAACTTCTGGAAACTTTATAAATTTGAATATATTCTCTTTAGTCTAATGAGTCAATACTTATGACGTGGTTCTTTTAGAAAAAGGGGAAGGAGAGGGTTGGAAGAGCCGTGTGTGTGTGTGTGTGTGTGTGTGTGTGTGTGTGTGTGTGTGTTTATGAGTCTGTATAGATTGGAAGGGGCTGGTGCTGAAAGAATCAGAGGCAAGGCCAGTGGAGAGACACCTTATTCATGTGTTCACACAAGAAACATTCACTGTGCCCCTACGAATTGCCAGGATTACTGAGGTACAGAGATCCTGCCATTCATTCATTCATTCATTTTGCCAAGGGACCAACCAACCAACCCGCATTTCTGAGTGACTTATGACCCAGCTTCTGGGGTAGGCACTGGTGATACAAAAAGAAACAGACAGTTGTAGCCCTCAAGGTGTCTCAGTCCTGTGGTAGAGAAAGAAAATATAAACAGATAATTGTAAGTGAGTATAAAACAGATCTATCAAGTGATAACACAGTGTCTGGGGAGGGGTGCCACAGAGTAGACCATAACTGAAGTAGGTCTTACAGGATGAAGACCTTTTCAGGGAGAAGGGCGCTGGAGGTAGAGTTGTATAGACTGGCACGTTGTGGGGAGCTGCTGGCTGGTGGTTAAGGTGGGAAGGAGACTGGGGGAGATTATGCAGTTGTTGGAAGGCTAGGAACGTGAGTCTAGAGCTGACCGTGTAGGGTTTGGAAAGTAGCTGTGCTTAAAGTTTGGACTTTATCTGGAGGGTAAGTGCAGGCAGGACTAGGTTTTAAGGATAGAAGTGACCTGGCTGTATTTGAATGTTGAATGTGGAAGACTCTCTCGGGCAGAGGTGGAGAGGATAGGTTGGAGGGGGGGCTGACTGCAAAGGGATTGAGAATTGTTGGAAAGCAGAATTTCTCCAGGGAATGATATCTTTTTAGACCCCTGGGTGAGAAGGTGAGGTAGCAACAGGATGGTCTGTGTAGTCTCTGAGGAGCAGACTTCTGAGGCCCATACGAAGGCCTGAGGCAGGCCGATCGGGTGAGAATAATTGTGTCTGCAGCTGAGGAGTCTGTGGGGACAAGTCGGTGACCCTGGAACCTTAATAGCCTTAACTGGGTCTGCTTTCCAGCCTCCAGGTAGGACAGAAGGTCACTGCCTGCTTTTCAGGTGCCTTTGGGACCTTGAGAAGCCCCATGCCACAGCAGGACCAGCCCGTCCCTTCTGCCGGGTGTTTCATTCAGCAGGCCCTTTGCTAAGCACTGGGGCTATGGAATGAGCAAGGTTAATAATTTCCTGACCGTATAGACTGGCAGTCTAATTAGAAATACAGGTAATTAAAGGAGTGATAATGCTAATGCTAATACTGAAATTCATTAAGTGCTTACTGTGTGCCAGGCAGAACTCTAAACACTTTATAAGAATTAATTTTAATCCTTATAATAACCCTTTGAGGTAAGTACTGTTATTATGCCCATTTTACAGATGAGGTAAGTAAGGCACAGAGTAACTTTCCCATGTTCACACAGTTTGTAGGTGGCACGAGCTAAGATATGAACCCCAGTCTGTCTTACCCAGAGTCTGTGGTCTTAACTGTTGTGCAACACTACCACTTCCTTGGGAACCACCCCACTTAAACTTCCCCAGTGTTCCCCAACAGCTTCAGACTGATGTGCAAATTCCTTACCTGCCCGCCTGCCCCAAGCGTCTTTATGATCCAACTGAGCCTGGAATTTCAACCTCACTCTGCTCCTCCTCACTCAGCCCTCCTCCTCTCTGCTCTTGGTTCCCCATGCCTGCCATACTGTTCCATACAGCCCTGCCTTCATCCATGCTATTCTCTCAGGAGGGAGTGAGAGGCAAGTGAATTCATCTTCCCAGGCCCAGCTCAAATATCCTGTCTCTGAGGAGGACCTACTGACCTCTCCGGTCAGAGTTAAGTCATCTCTTCCCTGAGTGCCAGCATGCTTGGTTCATTCATTGATTATAGCCCATTATGTAGATTTGCTGTGTCTTCCCCTATCAACTGTCAGCTTCGTGAAGGTAAGACAGAGTCTGACTTATCTCTGTATCCCACATGGGTTTCAGCAAGCTGCCAGGTAGCACATAATACTGAATAATTGCCGAATTAAATTAAACAATGAACATCTTTTTCCTGCGTGCCTACTGTGTACTCAGAAGAAATGACCACCCGATCGTCATGGACTTGTATGCATATTAAATAACTGATCAATCCTGGCACCTTGTTCTTCTAAGGGTTGTGGTGGCTGTGATCTTCCTGGGGGAAGATCTTTCTTACCTATGCCATTTTATAGGGAAGACGATTAAAGCACAGAAACCTTAACTAAAGCACACAGCTTGTCCTCTTTACACGCACACACACACACACACACACACACGTATATAAAATTAAATTTATTGGAATTCCATTGGTCAATAAAATTATATAGGTTTCAAGTGTACATTTCTATAATGCACCATCTGTATATCACATTGTGTGTTCACCACCCAGAGTCAAATCTTTTCTTCCTTCACCATATATTTGACCCACTTTACCCTTTTCTACCCCCCCCCCCAACTTTTCCCTCTGGTAAGCACTAAACTGTTGTCTGTTTGTTTGTCTTGTTCGTTTGTTGCTTTCAGTTTTATATCCCACATATGACTAAAATCATATGGTTCTTAACTTTTTCTGTCTGACTTATTTCCCTTAGTATGATAATCTCAAGATCCATTCATGTTGTTGCAAATGGTAGTATTTCATCTTATAGCTAATTTATGTGCCACATATTCTTTATTCAATCATCTATCAAAGGACACTTTAGTTGTTTCCATGTCTTGGCCACTGTGAATAATGCTGCAATGAACATAGGGGAAAATGTGTCTTTGTGGGTAAATGTTTTCATATTTTTTTGGGTAGATACCCAGAAGAGCGATGGCTGAGCCATATGGTAATTCTATTCTTAATTTTTTGGGGAACCTCCATACTGTTTTTCATAGTGCCTGTACCAATTTACATTCCCACCAGCATTGTATGAGGGTTCCTTTTTTTCTCCACAGCCTCTCCAACGCTTGTTATTACATGTCTTGTTGATGATAGCCATTCTAGCAGATATGAGACGGTATCTCATTGTGGTGTTGATTTGCATTTCCCTAATAATTACTGAAAATGAGCATTTTTTTTTAATATATTTGTTGGCCGTTCATGTATCTTTTTGGGAGATGTGTCTATTCAGGTCCTTTGCCCCTTTTTAAACTGGGTTTTTTTGTTGTTGAGTTGTATGAGTTCTTTATATATTTTGGATATCAGCTCCTTATCGGAGGTGTTGTTTGCAAATATCTTCTCCCATTTGATAGGTTGCTTCTTTGTTTTGTTGATGGTTTCTTCTGTTGTGCAGAAGCTTTTTAGTTTGATATAGTCCCATTCATTTATTTCAGCTTTTACTTCCCTTGCCTTTGAGGTCAAATTCATAAAATCCTCTCTGAAGCCAAGGTCCATAGGTTTAGTACCTATGTTTTCTTCTATATCCTCTTTCCTTTTGAAGCAGCACCTGCCCCGAGGTGGCCAGCAGTTATCTGGCATACAGTAGGTGCTCAAAAAAGTTGAGGTTGAGAAGATAACAGAATCTGTTCTCTTTGAGAAGATACTTTAATGTTGGAAAGCTCTCTTGGGCAGACATCTGGAGGATGGGATGGATGGGGCCTAACGGCCAAGGGATTGGGACTTGCCAGCTTGTTTGAACACTAGATGACAGACAAGCAGACGTTTCCCTGAGCAGATGATAGGACGGTGGCTTTGGGAGGACTGAAGAAGTGAAGGAGGGCCTCCTGGGAAGGCTCTTTCGGTGAACTCTGATGTTAACTCTGAGGTAGAAGAAAAGCAGGGCGAATGCTCAGAGCCCTTCTGCCTTGGGCTGGGCCACCCACTTGTATTCTCTTTCCTCTGTTACTGGAGGCAGCAGACATGGTTTGTGTCACACCCATATTCCTTGGGCCTTTCTAATGTCAGAGGGCTAGCAGGGACCAGACACTATAGGGCTTTGTAGGTCAAGGGTAGGGCTTTACTCTGAGATGGAAAGACTGGAGAGGTTTTGCGCAGAGAGGAATGATTGGGTGGGATTTATGTGTTTCTGTGTGGATTCACACTGCAGAGGTCAAGGGTGGAAGGAGGGAGAGCTGGTGGGGGCAATTATAGTGATCAGGTGAGAGTGCTGTGTCGCTTGGGCCAGTCTGGTGGTGACGGAGGTGGTAGCAAAGTGGTTAGAGTCTGGATATATTTAGAAGATAGAGCCAGTGGAATTTAATGATTTCAAGGTTTTTGGCCTTAGCAATGGAGAGGTTATTTTTTATTATTATTATTTTTAATTTATTGGGGTGACAATTGTTATTGAAATTACATATATTTCAGGTGTACAATTCTGTATTACATCATCTATAAATCCCATTGTGTGTTCACCACCCAGAGTGAGTTCTCCTTCCATCACCATATATTTGATCCCCCTTATCCTCATCTCCCACCCCCCACCCCCTACCCCCCTTACCCTCTGGTAACCACTAAACTATTGTCTGTGTCTATGAGTTTTTGTTTCTCATTTGTTTGTCTTGTTCTTTTGTTGTTTTTGGTTCATATACCACATATCAGTGAAATCATATGGTTCTCTGCTTTTTCTGTCTGACTTATTTCGCTTAGAATATACTCTCAAGATCCACCCATGTTGTCACAAATGTTCCTATATCATCTTTTCTTATGAGAGGTTATTAACTTAAGATGAAAAGACTATGGAAATAACATGTTAAATTTGAGCTACCAATCATCTCATCAAATCTTCATAACTTCCTGCCAAGCATAATTATTTTCATTTTGCCAACAAGGAACTCAGAATTCTATTTTTCTCCAGGTCACACAGCTAGGGGGTGTGGAGATGAGACATTTTAGGCCTGCTTCACGTCAAAGTCCCTGTACCAGCCACCATGTTTATTCTATTCTGTGGGAAGTTGGCTTTCCTATTATTTGTTCTAAATCTCCCTCTCTCAAGCTTCTTCTCCCACCCTAGAGCCCCCCACATTATGGAAAACCTCTCATTTTACGGTACTGCTGTTGTTTCTCCCACCTCACTTCTCAGTGGCTTTACCCACGTCTTGATGAGTTTGAGACTTCACAGGCAGAGTTTTGTTTCCACTACTTTACATGCCTATCGTTGTTCTGTCTGGCTTTTCCCACCTCATTATTGGGCATGGATTTCTTGTCTTTAGTTCCTGGTTCCAGCACAGGAACTCACCCTGATTCTAACATTGTTTGTGGGGGAAATGCCATTTCCATTGCCATGGTCTGTTTTGCACCCAGTATCCAGAAATGCCCCAGGGATAAATGAAGGGCACAGGGGTATACAGAATCTCCTAAAGAATCTCCCAAAGAGGGGCCATGACCTCTTGGAGTAATGGCTGATTCCGGGTCTGGGGCAGGAAATATACCAGATGATCCAGCATCATCTTACCACATCAGAAAGAAGGAAGGCATCAAAGATGAATGGAGTTGTGTCAAAAGTATAAATTAACATTTCAAATATTGCTATCAGGAAAGAAAGAAAAAATTCCTACGGTATGTGCTCCACTGGCTAATGGATAGGATGCTGTTGCAAAAAAATCTTAAAATTTGAAAACGTCAACTGAATTGCAGAGAACTGACATGCAAATGGACCTAGAGATTCAATTACACTCAGTTCCCCTGATCAACCCTCTTTATCCAACTCTGTAATTGCATTTTTATGGCAGCGATCATGGCAGTAAAATCATTTCTCAGCTGTGTCTTGCCGTTGTTGATTAAGAGTATTGAGCCTTGAAAAAGTATTCTAAATATAACATCTCTGAGGGCCACTTGTTGACACTTCAGTGAACAAAGGGTTTATTCACCTTAATGAGTTTTTTGCCCTTAGTCATGGCATGGTTGATATTTTCCTCTATGAAAACATCAACCTCAAGTTTGAAAACCTAGACCAACATCTTCTTCCTATTAACCAAGTACATATCTGTATGGTAAAGCAAACTTTCAAAACAACTGTTGATTTTATTGTAAGGTGGCCCTAAGAGACAAGTATTCAAACTGCTAAGTTTTCTATACTACGTTTCAGTGAAAACTTTACCACTTAGAACTCAAGAACAGATTTTTTAAAAGTACGCTCCATGTGTGACTCAGGTTCAAGAAATATTCGTTGTGTGCAATAGTCCACGGGGCCACTGTTTTCTGCTATTTTTCCCATCAGAGACTTGGCTCACCTGTTCCGGGATCTGAGCTGCTTATTTCCAGTTGATACTGATCTTTTCAGACCTACACATCTTGTTGAAGATACTTTCCCCTGTTATTTCACCATCAACCATTTTAGAAATTGACGTCTTCATGGACACTCAGAGTTATGGTGAACAAAAACAGTAAAAGGGCCAAATCATTCATATCTGTGTTTTCATAGCTGCAGTCTCCCCTAAGTCATTTAAACCTGTCTTTTTGAACCCACTAAAACACGTTGGTAGACTGTGCATCTCTGTAAGGATACCCTTTGTAATTCAGCTGTATCAGCAGTGTGGTCCTATCTCCAGTGAAGTACTTTCCCATCTCCTAGGACTCAAGCTGCAACTTCTGAGGCATTTCTGAAACAGACTAAAGAAATCTTTAGGCGACTCTTTAATTTGCTTTTTTAGTTGTGCTTTTCATTATATTGCTCTTAGTCAGGTCTTCTCTATTTTATGTTTTCAAATTATTTAGTGATTTGTTTTTTTTTTGCTTTGAAATTGCATACTTGACTTTTTTAATGTCATTGCAGTAGAGATGGTTTTATATCATTATTTCGTGTGCTCATCTGTAACTCCTCTAAAATAAAATTCCACTAAAGCAAAACCCACTTCAGCTCACTGTTCGGGTATTTTAGGGAGTTGCTCACTACCAGTTCACTAGATGTGGTTGAGGAGGAGCTCTGGCTCTGCTAGCTGTTGTGGTCACGTGGTGGGCCTCAAGGTCAATAGCTCATCTATTCTGAAATTGCCCCAATCGCTTCATATTTTCAATGGTTATAAGTGTATGCTTCAGATCTTCTATTTTTAACCACTGATTCATGTTCTAAGTTGAAAACATAACTTAAAAATTACTGTACTTTAAAATAAGAAATAAAACATAACCCAAACCTCCAAGACTTCTGGTTTCTTTGTGTTTGGGGAAAATTTGCTGTGGTGGAAAATGGAAAGATGCCCAGTGATGTTTGTAAAGAGAATCCGTGATCAAGAGGAACAATAACAGGTGACTGAACAGATTTGGGAGGACCGTGGGTTTTTAAAAAATTTTTTTTCCTGTAGTCAAAGTGAAAATAAAACTGGTTTCTAAGTTGGCAAATTCCTTTTTCCGGACTATTTCAAAGACTTGCTGAGAAAACACGTGCCCTGCCCAGCCCTAGCCTATGGCTGAGACATTGGCCAAATCTGTTGTTGCTGCAATAGTTCACTCAGTTCTATTTTAATGAGAAGGCATCGGCTTTCTTCATAACCAAGACAACTGAATTGTTGTAGCTCTTACTGCACATACAGCTTTCCTGTTACTACATAACCTTTGGGAAAAATGACATGGATCAACAGAGATCAGCGGTGTCTCGCTGATTTTACCTGTGCCTATACAAGGTGTGACAATTAAGTTGGTGAACTTTGTTGCAACGATGTTGATAAACTTTTTTTGATATCAGACGGATTATTCATTATGAATTTGTACCAACTGGACAAGCAGTTAACCAAGTTTACTATTTGGAAGTGCTGAAAGTCTGCGTGAAAAAGTTGGATGATTTGAACTTTTCGCCAACAGTTCATGGCTCTTGCATCACGACAATGCACTAGCTTACACGGCACTGTCTGTGAGGGAGTTTTTAGCCAGTAAACAACTAACTGTATTGGAACACCCTCCCTGCTCACCTGATCTGGCCCCCAGTGACTTCTTTCTTTACTTGAAGATAAAGGAAATATTGAAAGGAAGACATTTTGATGACATTCAGGACATCAAGGGTAATACAATGACAGCTCTGATGGCCATTCAGAAAGAGTTCCAAAATTGCTTTGAAGGGTGGACTAGGCGCTGGCGACGGTGCCTAGCTTCCCAAGGGGAGTACTTCGAAGGTGATCATAGTGATATTCAGCAATGAGGTATTTGCACTTTTTCTGGGATGAATTTGTGAACTTAATTGTCTGACCTCGTATGACACAAACTCTTTTATTTGGGAATTTGCTTTAAACACATTTAAAAAATTTTAAAAATAACACATGCTCATTGTGAAAACTCAAACAATACAAAACTCTATAAGCAAAAAATGGAAACTTTTTTTTGTCCCATTGCTTTAAACACATTTAAAAAATTAAAAAAATAACACACGCTCATTGTGAAAACTCAAACAATACAAAACTCTATAAGCAAAAAATGGAAACTTTTTTTTGTCCCATGTGTACTCCTTAGGATTAACCACTATAAATAATTTGCTATTTATTTTTCCAGATCTTTCTTTCTATTTCTCTTTTTAAGACACACAGAAACATGAAAGTATGTAATTTTAACTTAAAAAATAAGTATAGAGTCATATTATTATTATTATCATTTTTTTTTTAAAATAAATTTTATTGGGGAATATTGGGGAACAGTGTGTTTCTCCAGGGCCCATCAGCTCCAAGTCATTGTCCCTCAATCCAGCTGTGGAGGGGCGCAGCTCAACTCCAAGTCCAGTTTCCATTTTCAATCTTTAGTTGCAGGGGGCACAGCCCATGTGGGAATTGAACCAGCAAACTTGTTGAGAGCTCGCGTGCTAACCAACTGAGCCATCTGGCCACCTCTCCGGAAGCTCAGTGGCAGCTCGTTGTCTTCAATCTAGTTGTGGAGGGTGCAGCTCACTGGCCCATGTGGGAATCGAACCGGCAACCCTGTGGTTCAGAGCTTGCGCTCTAACCAACTGAGCCACCTGGCCGCCCTAGAGTCATATTATTTTGCAACTTGCTTTTTTTTACTCAACTTTATGTCTTGGCAACTCTTTTTATTATCTGATTTATATCAGTGTACCAAAATGTAACCATTTATTTACTCATGTACACTTCTTTCCAATTTTTTACTGTCACAAAAAAATCCCCCAGTGAACATCCTTTGCGTGTATGTTTTTATGCATTTTCCTGAACAGTTGTGTGGGGTAGAGTCCAAAAATGGAATTGCTGGGTCAATGCTTGCAGATTTAAAAAACTAATAGATGCTGCTAGATTTTCTTCTATTAGGTTGATGCAAAAATAATTACGGTTAAAAGATTAAAAATAATTGCAAAAACCGCAATTACTTTTGCACCAACCTAATAAAATAGTTGTATCTATTTATGTTCCCACCAACAAAGAATGATAACATCATTGTTCCCAAACCCTTGCCTTCCAGGGTTATTATCAATGTTTAATATCACCAATCTGATAAGAGAAAAATGACATTTTTTGTATTGTTATTTTAATTTGCAATTATCTGTTCATTCAGGAGGCTGAACCTATTTTCATATGTTTATTAGCAGTCCTCAACTTGGGATGACTATACCCTCCCCCTGCCCCCCCCCCAGGACATTTGGCAGTGGTTGGAGACATTTTTGATTGTTATAACCTGAGGGGTGGGTACTACTGACATTTGGTGTGTACAAAGGATTACTGGCCCCAAAAGTTAGTAGTGCTGAGGTTCAGAAATGCTGGTTTATTAGCCATTCGTGTTTTTTTTCTGTGAATTGCCTACTTCTCCCACACTATTTTTTAAAATTAAATTTATTGGGGTAACATTGATTAATAACATTATATAAATTTCAGCTGTACAACATTATAATTCTACATTTGTATAATCTATTGCATGCTCACTACCCAAAGTCTGTCTCCTTCCATCACCATGTATGTTCGACCCCCTTTACCTACTTTACCCTCCCCCAACCTCCATCCTTTCTGGTAACCATCATTCTGTTGTCTGTATCTAAGAGGTTTGTTTGTTTTGCTCATTTGTTGCTTTTGGTTTAATGTTCCACATCTGAGTGAAATCATATGGTTTTTGTTCTTTTCTGTCTGATTTATTTCACTTAGCTTAATACTCTCAAGATCCATTCATGTTGTCACAAATGTCAATATTTCATCTTTTTATGGCTGAGTAGTATTCCATTAGCTATGTACACTGCATCTTTTTTATCCAATCATCAATCAAAGGGCACTTGGGTTGTTTGCATGTCTTGGCTATTGTGAATAATGCTGCAATGAGTATATGGGTGCATATATCTTTACAAATAAGTGTTCATATTTTTGAAGTAAATATGTTGGGAACTGTTTAAATTCTGAAGACCTTAATCATTTTTTATTATGTATATTACAAACATTTCCCCCATCTGATATTTATACGTAATTCTGTTTTTGATATCTTTTGTACTAAAGAATTTAAAAATGTTATGTGGGCATATCTACTTGCTTTTTCCTTTAGGGCGTCTTAGTTTTGTACCATACTTGGAAAGTTTTCTTATCTCAAGCGTATCTAAATATACTCCTATATTTTTATTTTCGTATTTTCATAGTTTTATTTATTTCAATGTTTAGGTCTTTAATCTACCTGGAATTTGTTTTTGTGTAAGTATGACAAAACTTTTAAGAACTCTCTACTTAAAAACCTTTCCCTTTCAAATCTATAAGTAAGATAGAAGTATATTCTTATAAGTAAGTAAGAAGATAGGTTTATCCAATGGTGCCCTCTGAGTATACCTTCAGAGGGGACGAGTGAAGAACTAAGAGACAAATTTAAACTCTGAAGAAGAGCCTTGAAAGCCCTCCAAGATCTGTCTCCAAACCTTTTTTCTAATTCCTTCCTACTATCTCCTTCAGAAAGCCTTCCTGGATTCCCCAGCTTGCAAGGATGCTTTTTGCCTGTTGTCTCTCAGAGCACTTTATTAAGGCATGCTGCTTCCTGTTCCGCCCAGTCATTTTGCTTTGTTATTGTTATTTTTTAAGGAAACGCTTTCTGTTTCACCAGCCAGCCAGCTTCTGGGGGGCGGTTCCAGTGTATCCCACTTCAGTGCTCCTGCACATGGTAGGTGTTCAAACACATGTTTTCTTTCTCAATGTTTTCTTAAAATTGGCAGGACATCTGAGTTTGTGTGTTGGGGGAATGGGGAGCTAAGACCCCTTTTCTGTTTCTTTGAAGGAGGGAGGAGCTGGGAAGGGGTCAGTGGAGGAGCTCTAGCTGGTTTTGCCTTAACTCTCAGTATGGCCTTGGGAAGCCATTTCCCTCTTTGTTTCCTGCTCTGAAAAGGAAAAGGACTTGAGAGATGGTAAATGTGAACTTCAGGAGAGCTGGAACTGTGCCTCGTTTTCCTCCACAGTTTCCCTAGCCCCTGGTACAGCACTTGACAATTACTAATCATTTGCAGGATGGATGGATGGATGGATGGATGGATGGATGGATGGATGGATGGATGGATGGATAGGCGTGCCTCTTGTGCCTTCACGCCCTATCCCAATCCCCTGCCAGGCATTGCTTTTTTCCTTCTAATTCGGATGTGGCTCTGTGTGTGTGTGTGTGTGTGTGTGTGTGTGTGTGTGTGTGTGTGTGTGTGTGTGTTTATGGCTGCAATAGACCTTGATAATCAGTTAGTGTTGGTGCCAGAGAGGAAACCTGTGTGCCAGCTCTGGTCAGGAGTCTCCCAGTTCCTGCAGGGTCCTGCCCAGGAGGCAGGGGATTGTTTTGTGTGTTCTGTTCCCTGCTCCCCCAGAGGGTAGAGGTGTGGGTTGGCACACACTGTCCCAGGTGATTTTGCAGGTGGGTGCTGCTCATCCCAGCAGGGACCGCTTTTCTTTATGAGCTTGGATTTCTCACAAAATCAACTTGCTTCAAGGGGCCCCCAGGCCTGGGCTTTTTGTAAGGAAATGGGAACAATTAATGGGCTTATCTGATGAAAAGTAATGCTGCTAATGATTTATTAATTATCATGATCCTTATCTTTCCGCTTCTTATTAATCAAAGATGTCCTGGAGCTCTGGGGCTCCACATGAGGGGAGCAGACCTAGATGCAGCCTTGGGGAGGGGGTGTGGCCTGGAGCCAGGTGCCCCTAGCTTCCCTTGATCCTACTCTGGACCACTCCATCCTGGAGTTAGGCCCCCTTGTACTGTGGGCAAGGAGAGATGAGAGGGGCAAGGGAGGAGGGGCACCACATTGGATTGAGCACCTCCTGTGTGCCAGCCATCATGCAGGGTACTTTATATCTACATCCTCATTCCAAACCTACAAAGGAGGAATTATTGTTGTTATTGCTTTAGATGAGGAAACTGCGGCCAACAGATGGGAGGGAGGTTGCCCAAATTATACTGTTAGAAAGGGTGGAGCTGGGATTTGAACCTGGGTGTGTCTGAGCCCTGACTGATGCCTTTCAACTGGGAAGGCCTAGGTGAGAATATAATGTGTCTGGAGCAGCACCTCTGTGCAAAGCTGAGCTGAAGGGCCAGCTCAGCTCTGGGGTCACAAGAGGGTGGGGGTCGGACACAGTTCTTTCCTTGGGCCTCCAGCCTTTGCTATCTGATGAATGAATGAGACAAGATTCATCAGGTGTGCCCTGAGCCCACCGGCCCCCTGTGCTCAGGCGCCACTGTGCTCAGGGCACACCTGCATGGGTGACCACTCTTCCCAGGGTTCAAGCTTGTCCGCAGGAGGTCAGTGCTGGTGGCAATGCTTCCTGGGGACAGGGATGTGTTTGGATCTTGCAGGTTGAGTGGGATTGGATAGACGGGGCACTGTGAAGAGGGCAAGGGAAACAGCTTGACGAAAGTGAGACGGGGCAGAAATGACCATGCTCATTGAACAAAGAGGTAGCAAAGAGGAGCCCAGACTAACTGCCACTAGGGAAGGGAGGGAGTCCTGGGGGGAGGCAGCCATGGTAGGATGGGAGGAGGGTCCATTACCAAGTTGAGGCCTAGGAGCTGGCAGCTCCTGCCTCCTATGACCCTGTTCTGACTCCAGTGAAGCCAGCAGCAGATACATTATGTGGTCAAATGCTAACCTGTGAGGATGTGAGTGTGTGCGCGTGCGTGCGCACACATGCCTGAATGCTTACGTGTGTGAGTGTATGTATATGTGTGAGTACATGTGTTCATATGGATTCTATGCAAGCATTTGAATAACTGTGGGTGGGAATGTTTTATGTGTCTATGTGAATGTGCAAACGTGTGTGTTTGCAAGAGTGTGCATTTGGGTGTGTTTTGGTGTGAAAATAAGTGTTAGGGCGAGAGGGCACTCTGTGGATGTGTGTGAAAGTGTATGTGGATATGTTAGTGTCTGTCAGTCCTTGTTCTTGTATGAAGGTATCTTTGTGGTTTTGCTGTGGGCTTTGGGCAACATAAGTGCTTGTCTGTTGTGGCAGAAGAGGCAGGTGGAACTGCAGGTGGGCAAAGAGGAAAGTGAGAGGGCGCTGCGGGACCCTGGGGAGAGGAGCTAAGAGGCCTGCCCTTTATGGCACTTAGCTGACGGGTTGGACCTGGAGCCAGGGCAGTGCCACTCAGGCAGGGAGGACTTCAGGTGAGACCCCCTAGTCTGCCCGTGAACTGGGAGCCTCTGCGGCCTTGGCCTTCTGCTCGGCTGGTGGACACCCTGGGGGACCCCAGGGCAGGGAGAGAAGGCGACTCAGGTGCTCAGAACCACCATCTTTGGACTGTGACTCAAGCTAGCCCTCCCTCCCTCCCTGTCGGCCCGTGATGGCAGTGAGGCTCCCCTCCCTGCCTCTGTGGTGGGGTGTGAGTGACCACATGGCCTTCTTGGCAGAGGGGAGCTGTGTGGTGTTGGTGTGACGTGACACCCAGGACCCCTGGGTGGGGAGGTCAGCCATGGAACGGCGTGCTGGGTGATGTCCTCCTTAGCCTGCCTCAGTCCACCTGTGCTGGGTGACGGTCCTTCACTCCTGAGGTCACCTCTCTCAGCAAACCTCTGTCCCCCATGGAGGTCAGCTGGGCCAGACCCACATGGCTGAATCCCCCTTCCTCAGGAACACCAGTTGCCATAATGCCCAGCCATCAAAACATTCCCCAGGACAATAATCCCCTTTTATTCAGCAGAGTGCTTAAAAACTTCATGAGAACTCATCTTGTGGAGAAGTAGAAGGCGGGGTAAGAGAGGTGGTGGGAGCAGGACCCTGGGGCTTCTCCTCGTGGTCATGGGCAGGCCTGCCTTCTCTCCATCGAGGACCCTCTGGGCGTCTTTTCTTTCTTACCTCATCTGTCCTCCCTGCTGGCTCTGAGGCTGGCCCCGCACTTCTTGCATCCTGCTCTCAGCATTATTGACTCTGGTGGAGCGGCCCCATGGCCACTGATGTTCCCAGCCCAGGTCGGGTCCCCACCCCTGTAAGGCTCCCCACACTGCTTTGCCTCTGGCCCAGAGGTGGGGGTGGGAAGGGCTGCCGCCCCGCCTGCATCCGGGTGGGCCTGGCTCTCTTCAAGCAGTTGGGCTCCAGCTGCAAACTCCCAAACACATACTTTGGGAGGTCAGCCTAGCCTGCGGCTGGGGCATTCCATTATTCCGGTGACACATCTTTGAACATGCTGCAATTCCTGCACCCCCAGCTCCGGCCCCAGTCCCAGCCGCAAAGCCGTCTTAGTAGATACGAGCGGAGCGTCGGAGGAGTTCTTGGCCCTCGACTAGTTCCTGGGTAGAAACGGGAGGTGCCGGTGCAGGGGGACTGTGCCTGGAAGCCTCCCAGCACTGTCGTTTGGCCAAAGCACTGCCCTCACTTCTCATTTTCAAACACAGACATAGAGATTCTTAATACCTGAGCATGGGAGACATTTTCTATCATTTCCTCCAGTAGGGGGAAGACGAGGGAGCCCTGCAAAGGGATAAGCAGTACTGGCCTCCTCTATGATTTGTATTTTTATTTTTCCTTGATTCATCCCTATCTCTACTTCTGAGTCCAGCAGCCCTATCTATAAGAAGTCCTTTCCAGATGGTTACTTTGAAGTATTAAAAATGGCACCCAGATCGGGTGGCCAGGGAAAAGGATCCCGGATGAAGATCGTTAAGTCTGTTTTTAGCCCTGCCTGCTTTATTCTGGGGGGCAATCAACAAGCTCCTTAACCTCTCTGAACCCCAGTTCCTCAAGCTACCACATCACCACTGTCAAGTTCCCTTCCTGTCTGTGCCTTGGGCCTTTGTATGCCGTCTCTCTGCACTCATGGGGACAGGGTGTTTGGGGACCCTGCTGCCTGATGAGCGTGCAGATGTGCTGATGTGAGGATCGCCAGCCCCAGCCGTGAGCCCCTGGCCAGACTGGCTGCTCCTACATCCATGGGATGCAGAGCTGAGGCTGGTTGGGAAGCAGCTCCTTCCCCAAAAACTCATCATCTGTTGTCTAATAAAAGGGCTAGACTTCTGGAGTTGACTCACTACAGTGGAGATGGTGTCTTTCTTCTTTCAAGCAAAGGGAACTCATTTAATAAACACTTGCTATCTCTTGGGTGCTTTACATGCTCATTTCATCTTCATCACCAAACAGGTATTTGTGCTTTCAGTTCACACGTAAGGAAAGTGAGGTTAAATCATTTGCCTGACATTGTCCACGACGGAACTGGCTGGAATAGGATTTGAACCCAGATCTGTCTCACTTTGTCCCTCATTGCTTCTTTGGGACTCTCTGATACCCTATGAAGCTGTCCCTTGAGAAGAGAGAGAGCACTTCTGTCTGCTCCCATGGTGTCTTTGCCTTCTCCATCAGTGCTCTGTGAGCACCCATTCCAGCACCTCTTCGGTCCCAACACATTAGGGTTTCCTTGAGAGCTGGTCCGCTGGACTGGGAGAAGTGTTGGCCAACTTCCTCCCATGTGGAATTAGGGGAAGAGAGGTCATTTCTGCCCACAGGAGTAGCGTTTTAAAAGAAAAGTCTGAAGAAGAAGGTAATTCTTAATCTAGGAGCAAGATACTCTTTACTGGTAGAATTT
The DNA here is from genome assembly GCF_057876585.1 of Rhinolophus sinicus. Classification (NCBI taxonomy): domain Eukaryota; kingdom Metazoa; phylum Chordata; class Mammalia; order Chiroptera; family Rhinolophidae; genus Rhinolophus; species Rhinolophus sinicus. The sequence goes on from NC_142505.1 coordinate 37,540,524, forward strand.
TAGGCAGCAGAAAAGGCAAAAGGGATTGATTCAGACAATGTGACCTTCCGAGGCTGTCACCTCCATCTTCATGGAAAGCCAATCTATTCCTGAACAGACTGGGTTGGCTTCCTCTAACTGAGTTCCAGGAAACTTCTTTCCACTGTTTCTTTCCCACCTAGAATTCTCATTCACATGCAAAAGTCATAGTCAGTCTTAACAAATAAAAAAGGACACGGGGAAGTTAAACAATGCATATATCATCATTTATGTAGAGAGTTGGGTCCTAGTGCTGCTTCCCAGCTGGGATTCTGGTGGCTTTGGGCAGTGCTCGTCCCCTCTCTGGGCTTTAGTGTCTTCACATGTGAAATATGATGGTTGGACCATTCAGGACTGTCTTATTGGCAAGTGATAAAAATCCAACCGAAGTAGCCGAGGCAGAGAAGGGAATTGTATTGGTTTGTGTGAGTGAGAAGTCCAGGGTAGCTCCGGCTCCGTGCATGGGGAGACCCAGGGGCTCCCACATGTGATGGCGTCTCAGTTTTTGTGTCTCTGCTTCCCTTCAACTGCCTATCTTTTGAGAAGACCTAACAGAGAAGAGAGCACACTCTCCTTGTCACTCTAGCAGAAGCCTGGGGACTAGGTCTAATTGACTGTGCTTGGTCACTTATCTCTGAATCAATCTCTGGCCGGAGGTGGAACATGCTGATTGCCAGGCCTGGGTCATGTGCCCTCTATTGGCTGGGCAGAGATGGGGCCCTCCTCATTCAAACCACATAGCCTGAGGGGAAGGGAAGATTGTTGGCAGAAAAGAGAATGGGTGTTGGGCAGACCCCAACCACTGACACCCAGCACTGCTAGGTTAGTGGTTTTTTATCTCTGCTCTGGGATCCTAGACCTCTGAGGAGGAACTTGAGGGATTTTTATAAATAGTAAAGTATTTTCCAAAAGTCAATAAAGATTTAAATGATTGGAGGAACCTGTTTATCACTTTTGGCTGCTTTCATATTGAGAGTTCACTGAAGTTTTCACTTTGATAAATCTTTTTGATTTTGCTGATAAAAGAAGCCAAGAAACCATTGGGCTAGAGGATGTCTAAGGTTTCTCTTTAGAACTTTTGAGTGGATTTTATGCCAAACAGAGCACTTTTCTTCAGTGAGGGGCACATTTAAACAGTGGATCTCCAGGCCTGCTTCCCGCTCCCTTGAGTGTCTCCTCTCTTCTTCTGCTGAATGACCCTTCTGGCTTGATTAGCTTGCTGTTGAGGTAGAGACAAAACTGCCCTCCCACTTCCCCCAGGACTCACCTACTTCTTGCTTCACAAATGTTCTTGTAGATGCAACAGGAAAATACTTTCAGTATAAGAAAAAATAAGGTGCTGGTTTTTGCCTTTGTCGTTCTAACTGCCGAGTTACTTGGGTATAGATGTACTTTGTAAATGCCATTTTCTTGTCTGCATAGCATGGGGCCTAAAGAAAGGAGCTGTTGGGTGGGCCGCTTCTAACATATGGAGGCCTAGGGCAACAGTACAAATGGAGGTCCTTATACCACATATCTACATAGTTATGTTATAAATTTAGTTAACAAAGTTAAGTAAAATATGTTTTTTCCCCCTCTATCTTCATAAATGCTCCTTTGTAATGATCTAGAAGCTGGATTTGAAATTAGAATTCTCAGACTCCTAGGAATTCTGAATTGGAACATAGCAGCCTAGGGCGAGCCAGCCCCCATGGCCCACCCCTGTTCTCTTCCTACCTGGGCTTGGCCCTGCTCTAGGAGGGGTCTTGCATATAGGCATGTGGACACTCTAGTCGCTGTTCAGGCTCTGGAGACACCCTCACTAAACAGCCACTCTTGGTTATCTCACAGGCCAAGAGCTACACACACAAGGGGCTCATCTTGCCTTCAGAGGACAGAACCAGGGAAGAAGGTCACTCAGGCCCTGCAAGGAGGCTCAGGGAATTTCAAAGCAGAGACCTGGGGACGTGGAGCGTGCTCTAGAGGGGCATCCTGTGTGGGTGATCATGTCCTGTTGGACCTATGGACTCCTCGCTCTGGTATCAGGGGTACTGCCAGAGAAGGGCCAGAGCCGTGCCATCTAAAGTAGGGGGAATCAGGGTCCAGAGGAGGAGCCCCACTTGCCTGAGTCTTAGAGCAGTCTGCTCAGGTGGGTGGGAGGACTTGGGGTGACAGAGCCTCGCCCCTCAGAAAGCAGAGCCTCTGAAATGGAGACCCAGGAACTGTGATGACTGTCAATTTTGGGGGAGTGACCCCTGACTGTTGAGTGTTACCATTCATTGTTACCAGTTACATCCAGGGCTTGGATTGTGTATTTACAGCTGTCCACAGTAGCTGGGTCTAAGTGAGCTGCTAACAGTCGTAGAGGAACAAGATGGTAGATTGGTGGCTTCAGCTGAGGTGCCAAAATCAAATGGAGGTTAAATACCAAAGTAAGTGGTGAGGCAGTCCAGGATACGTATATGTTTTTCAAAGGGAATATGGAGACCTGGTTTCATATTCCATATTCATATGGAGACCTGGACTCTAAAAACTCTTCGTCCTGAAAGGAGTTAGAGAAGAAAGGTGTATTTTGGTGAGGAGGATTTTGGAGAAAGTCGCTGGAGTCAGTGAGCCCTGAGCGGGTTGGTGGGGGATGTCTGCCCTCACCTCAGACTGGTGGGAAGGGCTTCTAGGCTCACTCAAACAGCCCAGAAGGATCAGGTGGCCTGTGGCAGTAATTGGGGGGTTGTGTCTGGGAAATATCAGGTCAGGGTTTGTTAGTGCTTCCCATGGACTAGACTGGGTCACATGCACAGGAACCTGCCTGGAGCCATTTGGACTGCTGCCCAAGAGGTCTGCCTGAAAGAGGTCTCTGTAGCCAGCTTCACCACATGTGGAATCCAGACCATAATCCCCTCAACGTGTCTGTGGGCAGAGGCTGCTAGTTGCCGCCACTTTCCACTCCACCCTTATTCCACAGCGATAAGATTTGTAGCTGGGCATATGACTGGAGAGTATATCTCTTAGCTTCCCTTGCAGCTAAGGAGTGACCTTGTCACTAAGTTCTCACCAATGGATTGTGAGCAGAAAGGATGTGTGAGGGCTGTGCTGGTAATTGTTTAACAACCAGCTCTTTAGGGAAACTAAAGCGTAGTGTTTACCAGTGTTTATGGTGTAAATACTCTAACCACAGCTGCTTTCAAGCTACAAATATGAGTGGGGAAGAGATATGCACAATCATCTCTTGGGGCCAGTGGGCTCCAGCTCCAGCACATGACTGGAGCGACTTTTGGCTCATACCCTTGAAGGACATGGGTGTGCCCTCTTTGCCCCTTCTTCCTCCGTGATGGCTGAAATGCAGACATGGTAGGCAGCCATCTTGTGCCAAGCAGATGAGGGCAACCCTCCAGGGATGGCCGACCAACAGGAGAGAAAGAACTCAGGCCCTAGTGACTTTGGAGAGCAGAGAGGCTATTCCGGTTCAGACGTTTATATCAGAGCAAAATAAACATCTATCTGAAGTCATTTCGATTTTAGGGTCTTCACAAAACACAACTAAAATTATTTAATTCACACAGGAGCTCATACAGATGGAAAGAAAAGTTGTCTTTAAGTATGTCTGCTTCCGCCTAGCAACACACACCTCTCCTGAGAGTAGGAAGGGGACACCACGTTTAGGGGCCAGCATGCGAGAAGGGGAAATTGAATGAGAACAAAACATGGACTTTCTGTCTCAATAAGTCGTGTTGCCCTAATTGCTTGTAGATTATATTTCCACTAGGCTTTAGGTTTCTAGAGAGACTCTGATCCTCAGAAAGTGTACCTGGTCACACCCTAGTCATCAGAGATCAGTGACAGATGTGGGTTTGGCCTCATTTCGCTTCATGGTGAGAACAGGCTCGACCCTTTCTTTGTGTTAACAGAATTCAAGCGCTGTCCCTTTCCTGTCTGGGTCTGTCTTTTCCCCATGGGATGGCATTCTTGACTGAGGTCTCAGGGCAGCTCCACAAACACAGCTCACGTTCACCCAGCAACCCTGTGAGGTTGGAGGAGCACGGACCGTTCTTGCCACTTGGCAGATGAGCAAACCCAAGCTCAGACCATCCATCTTGCTCTGGCAATCTCTTGTTTAATAGTTTAACTTCCTTCACTGACTGTGGCAAGTGAAGATTGTGTTGGTGTGTTTGCTGTTAAGAGTCCCAGTGCCCAGCTCAATGCCTGCTTGGGGGCTGGCTCTCATGACTGTTCCCTGAATAAAATAAACCCTCGTTTGGTGGGGGGTGCAGGGGATTGCAGAGCTCAACCTAGAACTGTGGTTTGCAACCTGGTATGCTTTCAAATGCAAGAATTTTTGGCAGCATAGAGGAGATGTTCAGAGATTCAAAACAACGCTGAACAAGCCAGCAGTCATGGTGTCAGTTACTACAGCAGTGTCCTTGCAGGGCCCTGAGGCGCCCCGAGCAGATTGCTCTTGACATCTTTTGTGCCATGTTGCTTTATGGGTGTGCCTAATGGTGCCTGTAACTCACAGGCACACTTACTGTGGGGGTCAGTGGATGCTCCATCTTTCTTTCATGCCAGCCTGACAGACAACCTCCGCACCGCTTACAGCCCTTTCTACTTCTGGTCAGACAACCTACCCAATTCTGAACTAAACCAGAACTTTCTCTCTTTTTTATAATTGAGCTATTTCTTAAGCAGGTTATGGGTTAGACCGGTGGTTCTCAATTGGCGCTGATTTTGCCCTCCCAGGGGACATAATGTTGTTGAGACATTTTTGGTTGTCATACCTTGGGAGCAGGTGCTATTGGCTTCTAGTGGGTAGAGGCCAGAGATGCTGCTAAACATTCTATAATGTACAGGACAACCCCTACAACGAAGAATTGTTCATCCTGCAATGTCCATGTACAGAGGGTGACAGAGCCTGGGCTGGATTTGCAGCTGTCGGGGATGGGAGCCTCAGCAGAAGCTGCAGCAGCAGGGGCAGCAGCAGGCCCTTGGGTGGTCAGAACCAGCCCCTCCAAGCTCGGTCACGCGCGGACCTCCTTGCCAGGGCAATCCTGGGAACAGTCACCCTTAGTGGACAGTGGCTGACTCTGCTTTGGTTCAGGAAGTAGCCTGTAAGTGATTCTGACCTACCTGCAGCTGGTAGAAGTCTCTTTAGCACCACACTGCCTGCAAGACCATTTTGAAAGCTGTACCAAGAGGTGAAAAAATGAAACAAAACAAATAAACAAAAAATCCCCCAAACTACCTGCCCTTTGGACCAATAATTCCTTTTCTAGGAATAAAGCCAAAGTAAATAATTGGAGAAACACATAAAGATGTGCTGAGGGATAGTCATTGCATTGTTATTTATATTAGCAGTACATCTGTAGGGAATTTAAATATTACATTTCAATACCTCCGTGTGATAGAAGGCTATGCATTCATGGGCAGAGAGCTGAAAATGTGACTACTGTGGCTTTAACAGATGGGTTTATTTGTTACCCAATAACAAGAAGTCCATAAGTAGGCAATTCCAGGATGGTGCAGCCCAAGGATATTAAGAACCAAAATTTCACCTAGTTTTCTGTTTTCATCCTTAGGTCACAGGAGGGTTACTGCTCCTCCAGTATGACTCCAGCATCCCAGAAAGGAAGAAAGAAGAAAGGGCAAGAAAGGCATGAATGAGTCTCTTCCTTTTTATAAACTTTACCAGAAGACTCACCTAGTGAGTTGTGCTTTAGTCTATTGGCGAGAACTGTGTCACATGGCCATCCCTGGCTGCAAAGGACTGTGGGAAGGTAAGAATTTTTGCCTCTTTAATAAGGAAGTTAAGGGAGTAGGGGCTCATCAGACCAAATAACTATTGAGGAGACCGTCTGCTGTGTCTGCCACAGCGAAGAAGACTTTAGAAATTTTTAGGTAACATGAAAAATTTCAGGCAATGTGAAGTTTAGTGAAAAAAAAATTGGATACAAAACTGTAGCTACAATATTATTCCAATTTCTAAAACAAATGATATCTACTCCCCACAGTTTTATTGAGATATAATTAACACAAAACATTGTATTAATTTAAGGTATACAACATAATGATTTGATATGTGTATATATCATGATACGATCGCCTCAATAAGTTTAGTTAACATCCTTCACCTCACATAATTGCAAACTTTTTTTTGTGTGTAATGAGAGCTTTTAAGATCTACTCTCTTAGGAACTTTCAAATAAAAAGTTCAGTGTTATTAATTATAGTTCCCACGCTGTATATTACATCCCCAGGACTTATTTATCTTGAAACTGGAAGTTTGTACCTTTTGACCACCTTCAACCCTTTCACCCACCCCCAAACCCTACCTCTGGCTACCAACAATCTGTTCTCTGTTTCCATGAGTTCATTTTTTTTAGATTCCACATATAAATGAGATAATACAGTATTTGTCTTTCTCTGTCTGACTTAATTTACTTAGCATAATGTCCTCAAGGTCCATCCATGTTGTTTCAAATAGCAGGATTTCCTTCTTTTTGATGGTCAAGTAATATTCCATTATGTGTATATATCACATTTTTTTTTTATCCATTCATCTGTTGGTGGACATTTCAGTTGTTTCCATGTCTTGACTAGTGTTAACAATACCTGAATGAACATGGGGTGCAGATATCCTTTCGAGACAGTGATTTGATTTCCTTTGGGTATATACCCAGAAGTGGAATTGCTGGATCATATGGTAGTTCTAGTTTTAATTTCTTGAGGTTTACTTTTTATCATAGAACAAATCTGGAGAATTTACATGAAAATATTAAAGGGTGATTATGGGGATATATATACACACATACATATGTATGTGTGTGTGTGTATATATATATATATATATATATATATATATATATATATATATATTTAAATTACCTTTTAAAACAAAATGAGGTGTTTTTTTATTTTAATCCCAAACTGGCCAATCTTTTTTTTTTTTAATTAAAGTTTATTGGGGTGACAATTGTTAGTAAAGTTACATAGATTTCAGGTGTACAATTCTGTATTACAGCATCTATAAATCCCATTGTTTGTTCACCACCCAGAGTCAGTTCTCCTTCTATCACCATATATTTGAGCCCCCTTACCCTCATCTACCACCCCCTCCCCACTTACCCTCTGGTAACTACTAAACTATTGTCTGTGTCTATGAGTTTTTGTTTCTCATTTGTTTGTCTTGTTCTTTTGTTGTTTTTGGTTTATATACCACATATCAGTGAAATCACATGGTTCTCTGCTTTTTCTGTCTGACTTATTTCCCTTAGCACTATAATCTCAAGGTCCATCCATGTTGGCACAAATGGTCCTCTTTCATCTTTTCTTACCGCCGAATAGTATTCCATTATGTATATATACCACAAATTCTTTATCTGTTCATCTATCGAAGGACATTTTGGTTGTTTCCATGTCTTGGCCACCGTAAACAAAGCTGCAATGAACATTGGAGTCTTTATGCACACGTGTCTTTATGCATAAATATTTTCAGATTTTTTGGGTAGATACCCAGGAGAGGGATTGCTGGGTCATATGGTAATTCTATTCTTAATTTTTTGAGGAACCTCCACACTGCCTTTCATAATGGCTGCACCAATCTGCATTCCCACCAACAGTGTATGAGGGTTCCTTTTTCTCCACAGCCTCTCCAACACTTGTTACTATTTGTCTTGTTAATGATGGCCATTCTAACTGGGGTGAGGTGATATCTCATTGTGGTTTTTATTTGCATTTCTCTGATTATTAGTGATGTTGAGCATTTTTTCATATGTCTATTTGCCATTTGTATGTCCTCTTTGGAGAAACGTCTCTTCAGGTCTCTGCCCATTTTTCAATTGGGTTGGTTTTTTTGTTTGTTTGTTGAGTTGCATGAGTTCCTGTATGTTTGGGATATTAACCCCTTATCAGAGGCACTGTTTGCAAAAATCTTCTCCCATTCAGTTGGTGGCCTCTTTATTTTGTCGATGGTTTCTTTTGCTGTGCAGAAGCTTTTAAGTTTGATATAGTCCCATTCATCTATTTTAGCTTTTACTTCCCTTGTCTTTGGAGTCAAATTCATAAAATGTTCTTTGAACCCAAGGTCCATAAGTTTAGTACCTATGTTTTCTTCTATGCAGTTTATTGTGTCAGGTCTTATGCTTAAGTCTTTGATCCATTTTGAATTAATTTTGGTACATGGTGACAGATAGCAGTCCAGTTTCATTCTTTTGCACGTGGCTATCCAATTCTCCCAGCACCATTTATTGAGGAGTCTGTCTTTTTTCTGTTGTATGTTTCTTGCTTCTTTGTCAAAGATTATCTGTCCATATTTATGTGTTTTACTTCTGGGTCCTCAATTCTATTCCATTGATCTGTGTGTCTGTTTTTCTGCCAGTACCATGCTGTTTTGATTATTGTAGCCCTGTAGTACAAGCTAAAGTCAGGGAGTGTGATACCGCCAGCATTGTTCTTTTTTCTTAAGATTTCTTTGACCATTCAGGGTCTTTTGTGATTCCAAAAAAATCTTATGATTTTTTGTTCTATTTCTTTAAAAAATGCCATTGGGATTTTCATGGGGATTGCATTAAATCTTTGTATTGCTTTGGGTAATATGGCCATTTTAACTATGTTGATTCTTCCAATCCATGTGCACAGAATGTCTTTCCATTTCTTTGTGTCTTCTTCTACTTCTTTAAAAAATGTCTTAATAGTTTTCAGCGTATAGGTCTTTCACATCCTTGGTTAAGTTTATTCCTAGGTATTTTATTCTTTTTGCTGCAATTGCAAAAGGAATTGTTTTTTTAATTTTTTATTTCTTTTTCTGAGATTTCATTGTTAGTATATAGGAATGCAATGGACTTTTGTACGTTGCTTTTGTAGCCAGCAACTTTACTGTATTCGTTGATTGTTTCTAATAGCTTTTTGGTGGAGTCTTTAGGGTTTTCTATATATAGCATCATGTCATCTACAAAGAGTGACAGTTTAACTTCTTCATTCCCAATTTGGATGCCTTTTATTTCTTTCTCTTGCCTGATTGCTCTGGCGAGGACTTCCAACACTATGTTGAAGAGCAGAGGTGATAGGGGACAGCTCTGTCATGTTAAACTGACCAATCTTTACCAAAAAGTCTGAGACCATATGCCTTCCCAGACTCATGGACTGCTGGGATTTGGGGTGTTGGCTGTGGGCATCAACACTCTCAGGAGCTGGTCTGGTCTGGGGATTCCAGAAAACTCCTCCACCGCCTCTGTCCTGTGCTGCTCCTGGGATCTCTCGTGTAGAACTGCACCCCTTTATTCTGTCCACAGACTGATGTGCCCCCGTGGAAATGTCTCACACTAAGCTGTGCTCAGGCACTATATTAGAAGGAGTAGGAATCCTGCATCTCCTTGAGAGGTACGGGCCTTTGACCTCGGGAAGAGGGAGTGAGTCCCGGAGGAATGGAGAAATTTGAAGACCAGGAATGAGGAAAGCAGGCAGGTAATGAATTGCCCTTTTGGTCTTGGCTGGGGCTGCCTTGAGTTGAATGAATGGAGGAAGCAGCAGGCAGGAGAGGTGGGGTGGGCACTTACGTCAGGGTTGGAGACCTGGGTCTGAGCCTTAGTTGGAAGGGGAAAATAATAGCAATAATAGTGAGGTGAAGAGGTCGCTCTCATTGAACATGTCTCGATGTTGCATGAATTTCTCTGCTACTCATCTGATGTTCACAACTCCCTGAAAGGATGCTTTTTTAATTTCCATGTCAAATAGAAACTACACAAGGCAACAGAAAAATGGCCATGTGCTCTATAGTTGTGCCACCTGGGTTCAAGTTCCCCATTAGTAGTATGACTTGGAAAGTTACCAGACTGCTCTGTGCCTCAGTTTCCTCTCTGTCACACAGAGATAATAATGCATCTACTTTGCTGTGGATAATAACCACTTCATTCATTCCTGTATTTGATACATTATGAAACAGAATTTCCTGGCTTCTAGCAAAGACCAAGGTACATACAGTAAACCTTCCTAGAACATGTAAAGAAAGTCCAGGGGGGAACTTGGCAAAGCATCTGAGGGCAGGGGTCCCATACCACCCCAGGGTGGGAAATGGGCCCTAGGAAAGGCTGAGAAGGCACTTGCCTCCACATGGATGGACCCTTCCTTTCCCGAGGCCTCCCTCCCCCCCAATGCCTCCTTAGCTTCAGATGGACCTTCCCTGGGGACAGACCAGGTGTCTCTGAGCCATCCTAGACCTGGTCACTCCTGGAACGAAAGGAATGCTCCTTGCTGCCCTCAGGTCCCCCCAGTAGTTGCTGACTTTTGTTCTCCGCATCCTGTTCCCTTGGGCTCAGAGATGTTGGTCTGGATGACAGTCCCAGAGCCCCCCAACCTGGCCTTTCCCAGTGCCCTGGATAGGAAATCAGATGGAAAGGGACATTTAACAGTCATAGGCATCAAAGGTACCAAACTGATGGCGAGTGAGACAGCTCTGGGGAAGCCTGGGCTTGCCCCAGCCCGGTCCCAGGACTGAAGGCCACAGGGACAACTTCCTCTTGTAGGACACATGGCCACATGTGGGTCAGAGCTGCCATTCACAGTCTTAAATTGCCCTACAGGTGCTGGGCAGTCCCTGAGGTTGGTTAGACCAGGCCCAAGATGCTTTTGAGTTGAATGAAAATAAATGTGGTGGGAAACTGTTTTTTTTTTGCATTTTGAGAAGCTGATCAGAAAGCCAATGTTTAACCCAAATGAGGAGTACCAGGTTATCGAAGGCAGTTTGGCATTTGGCTGAAATAGTACCAACTCTGCATGGTCCGAGGGTTTAGCCTGTCATAGTCACCAGTGCTAATTAGTACTGATGCCATCCCGGACGTTGGGAGGAATAATAAGAAGGGCCCTTTATGCTGACAAGGTGATGACCCTTAGATTGAGTGACCCCTGAGATTCTTTCTGTTTCTGAGATTCTAGTACTGGTTCTGAGCTCTCTGAGGCACACACCTGAGCATGATGGGGTTCTAGAAACCAAGAGGTTAACATGACTCATCTGCCTCGGGTAGCATATATACCTGGGGATATCTGATTGAAAGTTAATTAACTGGTAAGTAATTAAAAACATGGTTTTTCTATTGAAACTTAACCCAAGTTCTACCTTGGATAGCTTGAAGACTTTGCCATTCTTTGTAAATGTACTGGCCCCTCATTTCCCCCCTAACCCCTTCAAAATTACCATAACAAAAAGATCTAGCTAATTCACATTGCATTTAACCCAAAGGAAAGAATTTTACATCATGGAATTTCATGCTCCCATCCCCTCCTTTTTGCAGACCAAGGTGGTGTGGTTCCCACTAGTTGGGGAGAAGCTGGATGCCCCCGTCTTCCGATGGTGGTCCCTGTGAACACTGAAGGCATTAGCTAAGGCATGGCAGCAGTGGACCGGATTCTCACTGTTGTCACAGCCCTGGTCCTTCCCCCTGCCGGTGTCTCCTCCTTCAAACTGGCTTCCTTTCCCAGCACGGGTTGAGGAGCTCTAGGTGACCCTGAGGCAGCTCCTGACACAGGTAGAGAAGATCTCTTCTGTTTCTGGTCATGATCGGGTTTGGATGTGCTGCCTGGGGTGATGGCAGCCATTTCTTGAGGCAGCTTCAGGACAAGGCAATGCCAAGAATGGATAAGCAGAGAATGCGAAAGCACCTGCTCCTTGATGTTGTGCTTTCCCACCTCCCCACATTTGCTCAGACCTTTCCTGCCACCTGGAATGCCATCCCTAGTCTCAGTTTGTTTAAAGCCTAGCCATGGTACAGATCTCAGTTCTAGTACTTTCTGACCTCCCAACAGAGGGGACCTCTGGGCTCCCCTACCACGGGCGTTCTCAGGAGGTCCATATCTAGATCTGATACCTTCCTGCATGCACTGAGACGTCCTGGAGGGCAGGGGCTCTCTAGCCCACTTTTCCTCTTTCCAAGGGACTGTATTTTATGTGACAACCCTACAGGGTGGGGAGGATGAGAGTGGCTGTCCCAGAGCAGGGGGTTTGGACTTATACTGGTGCTGTTGCCAGCCGGGGAGAAGGTACGCTAGAGGTGCTGGCTGCTATATTATTATGGGCCAGTGACTATAGCCTGGATGTTTGAGAAAGTGTTTGACTAGGGAATCTCTTCTCCTACTCCCAAGCCACTCTCCTGTCCCAGAGTCTGCCCATGGGCTCCAGGCAGGAGTACTGAGGTGCGTCCCAGCCTCCTCTGTGGCCCTAGCCGTAGCTGATGGGAGCTGACAGGCTGCCTAAAAACACGCAGCAGCCTGACGCCCCACTAATCTCCGCATCATCTGTGGGCGAACATTTCCAACAGAGGTGGAGGAGACGATAAAAGGAGCAGTGTTCTTGCACGCAGCACTTCTAGTGAAGCGTGTTTGCATGGTGATTCACATCAGCTCAGTTTTAATATCCATAAACCCATGCCGGCAAGGATGGGAGCAGCCTTGTGCCAAAGCTTTGCAAATGTTCTGGACTTAGGGGAGCGCGGCCAGTGAGCAGGCAGGCAGGCTGCCTTGCCGGCTGGATTCCTGCAGCTTTGTGCCAAATGCGATGTTTACACCGCACACCCTGTGGGGTTTCCTGAAGCCTCTGGCCCAGCTCCTCGAAGTTGCCACACCTAGGCAAAGTCTTATCCAAACAGCGACTCTTGGAGTTTGCTCCCAGGACAAAGTTGTTGGACTAACAGCTTCCCACTGCTTGATTGATGGGTCTGACAGTCAAAGGACCCTGCTGCCCAATGATAGTGGGTATCCACGGTGCTGGCCCGAAGGGCGTCCCAGGCATGATGAGGGGGCCAGGAGGGATCCAGGAGGCAGCGCTTACTCCATCATTCTCCCCATAATGTCCCCAGAAATGTTCAAGAAGCAGAAAGTGCTCCCTGAAACAGTAAAACCGATTCCTGGTCTCAAGGAGCACTCCGGCCAGTTGAGGTAATAAAGGATAAAACAAACGGAGAGGACAGTTGCAGGACAATATGTGGTGTGGGAAGAGAATGGCATGGTCTCTGAATTCAAGGAGTGGGTTGGTGCCCCACTGAGGTTATCAGAGAAGCTTTGTGGAGAGAGGGACATTTGAAGGATGGGCTATTTTCCAGTGTCGAGGTGGAGGGGTGGGGCAGCAACCAGGTGGGCCCTTGACCGCATGTGAGCCTGGGGTTGGGATCTGGGAGAAGGGATGGTGGTAACGGAGGAAAATGTCCAGCCCAAGGCTTTGAAGGTGGAAATATAGAACACATCTAGCAAGACTGTCAGCTCCAAGAGGAGCTGCTCATCCGGTTTGATGCAGTTTGGACATCACCCTCTTTCCTGTGACACGCAGGTAGGAGCCACCTCATCCAGGCATAGTACTTAGCAGTGTCTAGAGGGAGAAGCTCTTTAGGTTGAGACTTTACAAAGACCACAAATGGCACAGTTGCTGAACATACCGCAGTCCGCTATGGGATTAATTCCCAATGGCTCAAAGTGATTTTATGTCCACATTCAGACCTTCCTCACTAGGAACTGGTGGTGGCCTTGAACTAGCCAAGCCCAGAAAAGAACTCTGATCTGGTCTGGGCAGGAGGTCTTGTCCTTCAACTTCTGCTGATCCTCTTTGGTTGGTCCTGTGATAATTTGTGCCTAGATTGCAGCATCTGAAGGTGTTAGTATGTTTATTAGTTTCAGCAGATAATTCTCGAGCCCTGCTCATGAAGTTGTTTGAAGTTTCCTAAAGTATGGTGTGATCCCAGAGAAGAAAGGGTTCAGCTTCCTAGGTCTGGGCTGGGAGGGGCACCTTGTATGGTGGGCTTTCCTGGACTTCCACATTACTCAGCAAAACTCTCCACCCCAGTCTTGCCTTCCTTCCCCCCCATAAGTGATGTCCATCTTCTGTATCCGATTGTCGGTGGGAGGGAGGCGAGAGAGTAGGTGAATGGGGCCTGAAGGATCCATTCTGAAAGCTGAGGTGGCACCTGGAGGTCCTGGGGACCTGCTTGGAGGAAAGGGAGAGGAAGAGGAGGTCCTTTTCTGATTCTTTTCCAGGCACAGTTGAACCATCTGACGCTGGGGAGGCTGGCGATGGGGGGAGATCTGGGTTCCCAGAGAAGCCAGCAGCTTTTTTCACCAAGGGCAGGGAGACCAAGAAGTACAACTCTGGATTTAATGCCTAGGTAGCACCAACATTAGCACAAAATGGGTAAATAAAAACTGACACCAAGATAATAATACCTGAAATTTTTTGATTGGAAAAAGGACACTTCCTCTCAATCTCTGGCAAGCTAAGTTATTTCAGTAAAAGACCTTCTCTGACTCTCCACCAACCTCATCATATAGTGTTTCCGTTTCCACATAGACATTCCCAAGGGGTAATAACAATCCCCCGCATCTTTCATGTTAAGCACCCTCCAGAGCATTCACTGTGATGTGAATTGTGGGATTACTTGTGCTCAGTAGATATAGGAAAAGTATTTGATAAAATTCAGCATCTATTTATGATAAAAGCCCAAACTAAAAATGGAAAGAAATTTCCTCAATCTGATAAAGGTTATCTACAAAAATACCCATAGCTAATATAAAAAAACCCCTTTGAGATGTTGGAAACTTTCCTTTTGAGGTTGGAAGCAAGACAAGGATGTCCGCTATCACCATTTCTGTCACCATTGTACTGAGAGGCCTCGCCAGTGCAAGAAGACATAAGGATTGGAAAGCAAGAAGTAGACAGATCTTTGTTTGCAGATGAAATGATTGCATATTGGAAAACCCAAACGAATATATAAACTATTAATAACCATTAATATAATTCATAAGCACATTTAGTAAGACTGCTGGGTAAAAGGCAATATACAAAAATCATTTGTATTTCTATAGCTAGTAACCAGAAATTGGAAAATGAAATTTAGAAAGTGATACTGTTTATAATTGCATCAAAAATTAAATATATAGAATAAGTACAGTTAAAGATGTATAAGACCCCTACACTGATAACTATATAACAGTGTTGAGAAAACTTAAAGAAGAGCTAAATATTAATAAATGGAGAGATGTTTCATGTTTATGGATTAGAAAATTCATAGGCGGCCTGATGACTCAGTGGGTTAGAACGCGAGCTCTGAACAACAGAGTTGCTGGTTCGATTCCCACATGGGCCAGTGAGCTGCAGCCTCCACAACTAGACTGAAGACAACAAGCTGCCACTGAGCTTCCGGAGGGGCGGCGGGATGGCTCAGTTGGTTAGAGCGCAGCTCTCAACAACAAGGTTGCCGGTTCAATTCCCACATGGGATGGTGGGCCGCACCCCCTACAACTAAAGACTGAAAACGGCAACTGGACTTGGAGCTGAGCTGCGCTTTCCACAACTAGATTGAAGGACAATGACTTGGAGCTGATGGGCCCTGGAGAAACACACTGTTCCCCAATAAAAAAATAAAAGTAAATAAATAAATACCTTATTTAAAAGAAAAAAAAAAGCCCTGATTCCAGCGTTATAGCGATCTGGTCTCAAATCCTGCTCTACTATCGACCTCAGGCACGTTGCTTCAACAATCTGAGCCTGGCTTTTAAAAAAAAAAGTACACTTGAAACCTATATAATTTTACTAACTAATGTCGCCGCAATAAATTTAATAAAAGTTTTTTAAAATGCACAAAAAAGCACATTTGTCAAAAAAAACCCCACAAACAAACCAGCATTTAAAAAGCAAATAAACAAGACTTTGATTGGGAGAAGATATTCACAATACATATATTATATAATAAAGGATTTGTATCTGGAATAGATAAAGAACTCCTTTAAATCAATAACAAAAGATAGACAATCCAATTATAAAACGAGCAAGTCTGCCATGGCAGACAAAGAGACACAAACAACAACTTGATAATTCCAAGTATTGACAAGGTTGTGGAGTGAATGGACACCTCCTATACTGCTCGGTAGGAGTATTAATTGGTTCAACCACTTTGGAAAACTATTTAGCATTATCTGCAACAGCTAAACATACGCATATGTATGGCCAACAATTTTACTCCAAGTTACATACGCAAGTTAAAGACAAGTACAAGGTGTGATCAAAACATATGGTGAATGCAACTGCTGAGGGCCATCCAATGGAAAGGCAGGGATCTTCAATACTGGAAGTGGCACATCGAACCTTAGTAACAGTGTGTGACAAGTTTCAACTTGTTCAGTGCAGTCAGTGGGGTGTGAGCTACAGTTAAGAGAGGTGTGTTTTAAAGTGTGTCGTAAATCATGGATCATGAACAATGCGTTAACATGAAATGGGCAAACGGTTTCATCCATGTCACACGTCGCTTCTGGTACGGCAATTTCTGTCAAATAAAAACATTATGGTGTGTCCTCATCCACCTTATTCACTGGATCTGGCACTGTGTGACTTCTGGCTCTTCCCCAAAGTCAAAATGACCATGAAAGGTAAATGTTTTGAATCGATTCAGGACATCGAGGCAGCCACGACAGTGCAACTAAAGACACGCGTGAAAGAGGACTTCCAGAACTGCTTCAGAAAGTGGCAAGAATGATAAGTATGTTTGAAGCAAGGGGGAGTGTTTTGAGGGAGATTAATGGCAATGTGTCTTTTACTGTAATACATTTTTAAAAATTTAAATATTCACCATAGTTTTTGATCACACCTCATATAACAACATTCATATCATAACATTCATGATAGTGCAAAATTCAAAAAACCCCTAACTATCCATCTACAAAGAAGATGGATAAATGAATCATAATATATTCATACAATGAAATACCATACATCAATAAAAAGAGAATGAGCTATTGATACACACAACAGCGTGGATGAATCTCATAGACGTTACCTTGAGCAAAGAAGCCAGACATTAGCATCCATGCAGTATGATTTCTATGAATGTCAAAGAACAAGAAAAACTGCTCCATGGTGATAGAAATAAAAGTAGTAGGTAGCTCCACTGGGACAGGGAGTGCTAACTGGGACAGAGCACGAGAGAACTTTCTGGGATGCTGGAAATGTTTTATATCCCCATCTGGATGGTTGTTCCACTGGGTGGACAAAATTCAAGAATAATGAACTAATCCCAAGACTTGCATTGCCGATGACAAAGCTCCAGGATGATATATTTGGGTATATGTGTAGGGGTGGTGCTCATGCCTGACCATTATTCCAGGTACATGATCCATGGTTAATTTTCATTATTCATAAAAGTGAACTTCTAAAATGTTAATAGATAATATCCAATTACCCCCCCCCCCCCGCCACCCACAAAAGTCTACATATTTGCGCCTCCGCCTCCTGTGTGAGACTGGGTGACTCCAGTTAATAGTGATGATGCCTCGCTTAGGAGTGAACTGCCACAGGACTCCTGACAACATTCCTGATGGTTCATCTGCATGTGTGATCAGCCCCTGAGAGGGAATGAGGAAAGCAGGACAGGAATCAGACTCCATGGCCTGAAAATGTATCCCTTACATCAGTTTCAGATACATGAAACCTACATACCTGATGGATACCCCTAACAAGAAAGTGAGGGCTGGGCCTCTGAACAAAATGTCTCTTTGGGAAAGAAAAGCATTTTCTAAAGGGGAAAGAATGAAGAATGAGGGGTCACCCTTGGGATTAACAGAGATTTAAGCAAATGAAGAGTTTCGTTTATGTGTTTAAAGATTTACTTGCTCTCTTCTCAAAGAGACCTTAAACAATTTGACAAGATCTATTAAACTGAAAACTGCCTTTATCCATCAATTCAGGACTTCCATTTCTAAAAATACTTAAGGTGGTAAAATATATATACAAGTATGTATAGCATTTGTTGCAAAAATGAAAAGAACTTGAATAATCATAAATGTCCAACAATAGGAGAATAAATAAATAAATTTCAATACATCCATATACTGGAATACTATGCAACTATGAAAAATGTTGAAAAAATATTTGAAGTCAGGAAGTGGATGTCTTTAGTTTTGATCTTTCATAAGACTGATTTGGCTATTTATAGTCTTTTGTGGTTGAAATATGAATTGCCAAATTGCTTTTTTTCTATTTAAGAAATGCTGTTGGAATTTTGTAAGGATTGCATTGGATCTATAGAAATTTGGGTAGTATGGATATTTTAACAATATTAATTCTTGCAATCCATGAATGTGGGATGTCTTTCCATTTGTTTGTGTATTTTTTTATTTCTTTCATCAATATTTTATTGAAACAAGTTGTCCATGTTCTAGTCTTTCATTTCCTAGCTAAGTTTATTCCTATTTTATTCTTTTTGGTGCTATTGTAAATGAGATTGTTTTCCTAATTTCCTTTTCAGATAGTTTGTTGTTCATGTATAGAAATGTCAGTATATGTTGATTTTGTATCCTATGACTCTACTGAGTTCAACTATTAGTTCTAACATTTTTTTGGTGGAGTCTTTAGGGTTTTCTGTATATAGGACCATGCCATCTGTAAACAGGGACACTTTTACTTCTTCCTTTCCTATTTAGATGTCTTTTATTTCTTTTTCTTGACTAATTGCTCTGGCAAGGGTTTCCAGTACTATGTTGAATAGAAGTGATAAGAGTGGGCATACTTGCCTTGTTCCTGATCTTAGAGGAAAAGCTGAAAAATTTTCACCATTGAGTGTATGTTAGCTATGAGTTTTTCATACAGCCTTTATTATGTTGAGGTATTTAAAAAATATATTACAAAGCTACAGTAATCAGGACAGTGTGGTACTGACATATAGATCAGCGGAATACAGAGCCCAGAAATAAATCCACACATTTACAGTCAAATGATCTTCGACCAGGTGCCAAGAATACACAGTAGGGAAGGGATAGTATCTTAAACAAATGGTGCTGGGAAACTGTATATCCACATTCAAAAGAATGAAATTGACCTTTATCTTACACATACACAAAAATCAACTCAAAATGAATTAAAGACTTAAACATAAGACTTGAAACTAAAAATCTTAGAAAAAACATAAGGAAAATCTTCATGACATTGGTCTTGGCAGTGATTTCATGGATATGACCCCAAAAGTAAAGGTAACTAAAACAATAAAAAAAGTGGGGTTACAGAAAACTAAAAAGCTTTTGCACAGCAAAGGAAATAATCAACAAAGTAAAAAGGCAACCTACAGGATGGAAGAAAATATTTGCCAATTATATGTTTGATAAGGGATTTAATCTCCAAAATACATAAGGAACTCTTACAACTCAATAGCAACAAAACTAGTAACCTGATTAAAAAAATGGGTTCAGGACTTGAATAAACATTTCTCCGAAGAGGACATACGAATGGCCAACAGGTATACAAAAAGATGCTCAACATCACTAATTATCAGGGAAATGCATATCAAAATCACAATGAGGTATCACCTCACATTTGTCAGGATGGCTATCATCAAACAAAAGATAACAAGTATTGGCAAGGATGTGGAGAAAGTGGAACCCTTGCAAACTGTTGGTGGAAAGGCAAAATGGTGCAGCCACTATGGAAAACAGTATAGAGGTTTCTCAACATTTTAAAAAATAGAACCAGCAATCCAACTTATTTATTCAAAAGAAATGAAGTCAGGATCTCAAGGAGATATTAGCACTTCCATGTTCACTGCAGCCCTATTTGCAATATCCCAGACATGGAAACAATCTAAATGTCCATCCACAGGTAAATGGATAAAGAAAATGTGGTACACACATACAATGAAATACTATTCAGCCTTAAAAAAGAAGGAAATTCTGTAATACATGACAACATGGATGAACCTTGAGGATATTATACTAGGTGAAATAAGCCAGTCACAGAAAGAGAAACACTATATGATTCCACTTACATGAGGCATCTAAAATAGTCCAATTCATAGAATCCAAGAGTAGAATGGTGGTTGCTGGGGGCTGCGGGAAAAGGGATATGGGGAGTTGCTAATCAACGGGTATAAAGTTTCAGTTAAGCAAGATGAACAATTTTTAGAGATCTGCTGTATGACATTGTACCTATAGTCAACAATACTGTATTGCGCATTTAGAATTTTGTTAAGAGGCTAGATCTCAGGTTAAGTGTTCTTATCAAAATAAAAAAGCACACAGCTTTTGTTTTCAAAGGAACCCTAGGGAAAAACAGCATTCGGCGCCCCTGTTCTCCCAATCTGATGTCTCTGGGAATTGGGAATGTGGAAACCCTATGCTGATGACATCTGATTGAGAGTGTTCGGTTAGGTGGGAGAAAAGATGATGGCTCCCTGCCATCACCCCCAAAATCCTCCCACCTACAGAGGGAAAAATAAGAACCAGAGGCCCCAGGCACTCCCGGGAGGTCTGGTCCTGACAGCTTCCTCCCGGAACAGTGAGCTGACACTGGATAGTCTGCAATCACCCACCAGTTACTCTTCCGGTCCAGGCTCAATCAGCTTGTCAGGGCCCGGGAAATGAGGTGGTGTCTCTGGATATGCAGGTTCCGGCTGGACAACCTCAGAGTCCCTAAATGCATTCCAGCTCCCCAGGTTCTGAACCAATTGCTTTGCCCTCCTGTTTTTAGAGCGATGTTTAAAAAAAAGGTGGCCAACTGAGTTCGTTGGTTTCAATTTCCTTTGCCTAAAGATGTCATGTGTTGTGTTTATGCTGGTGGTCTCCAATGCTGGGGTGGCTGCGGTCACATGCTTGTTGGGAGAGAAGGGGCGACTACTGGAGAATGTCTGCCTTGCACTGCAGTTTAGTCTCTCTTCCCAAGGCTGATTTAAGCTGTTACATCATACTTCCTAACTCTCTGTCTGCTCTACGCTGGCTGCTGGAGACAGCAGTGAAGAGAAAATCCTTACCCTCCAAGAGCTCATAGTTGAGTGGAGATGAGCATGCCTGTATCACAAGCAATAGTAGGGGTGTGGGATAACACAATGGGATGAAATACTATTCAGCCTTAAACAAGAAGGAAATCCATCATATGTGACAACAGGGATGAACCTTGAGGACATTCTACTAAGTGAAATAAGCCAGTCACAGAAAGACAAATACTATATGATTCCACTTATATGAGGCATCTAAAATAGTCCAATTCTTAGAATCCAAGAGTGGAATGGTGGTTGGCACCTGCCTCTCTGCTTAGTGGGACAGAGCTCTGGCTGGGGCACAGGACTCCTGGATTGTAGACCTGCATCTGCTAGTTGTTGTACATCACTGTGCAAACTGGAACCAATCTCTTAAGTTCTGAAGGCCTCAGTTTTCAGCCATATAAAGTGGGAGAGAAGACTGTCTGTCCTTGCAAGCCCATAGAGCGATCATGAGGGCAGAAATCAGCTGTGCAGGTGCCTGGGGTAAGGGGGAAATGTGGCTTAGGTGCTGATGTTTGTGTTTGTTCTGTTTCCTGCTGCCAGTGAACAAAGGGCGATGACTTTGGTGTCGGACTTGCAGAAATCGTACTTTGAATTTCTTTGTTTTTCCTAGTAGACCCAGAGTCCTCTGAAGAGCACGCTAAACACTAACACAGCCCCACTGCAATTCAAGATAAAGGTGTGGCTGGGCAGTGCTGGCTGGTGCCCAGCTGTCCAGAGGGAGCCTTTCTGGGAGCAACAGGTACAAGTCCACATGGGTTCAGGCTTGATGGTGCCCATCACATGGATGGAAGCTGGGAGTGGGGTGGGAAGAGGCTTTGCAGTTGTACAGAATGAGTCCTAGCCTATAATTCTCCTATTTCATAGTAGAGCCTGCATTTGTTTCCCTGTTCCTCTCCCTGCACCTTGGATGAGTATTGCAATGGCCCTGCCTGGGTGCAGCAGTATTAGAGGAAGCTGGAGTTCTTGGGGTGAGCAACGCTCCTGAGGTAACAGGATGAGGACTGAGGCGGCCGGAAGAGGTTGACTCTCAGGTCACAGGGGTCAGGAGGCAGGGCCAGCTGCCCTTTCCCAGGACACTCTTCTGCAGCCATTGGAACCCATAGACTTGCTGTTCTGTACTTTTCTCTCTCTTCTCCTGGCCCCTCCTCTCTTCTTTCCCTTCCCTTTCTTTTCCCCCTTTCCTCTCTCTTTCTCTCCCCTCTCAATCCCAATGCTGCACAGGTGTCCCACCATCTCCAGGGACATCAGCCCAGAGGCAGCAGCACAAACATCTGTGCCCATCTCCATTCACGACTGCTGTCTTTTGTTTACATCGTTGATCATAAGCGTAATAACTGCTTTACAATATTTGTCTGCTCATTCCAGCATCTGGGTCTCCATTGTCTTTTCTCTGTTGAACCGGTCACCTTTTCCTGTTCTTCATGTACATTGTATAATACTTTTTTATCGTTTCCTGGACATTGTGAGTGAAATAATGTGGAGGCACTGGACTTTGTTATATTCTTATGGAGAGTGTTGGTTTTTGTTTTAGCTGGTAATGAACTTGGTTGGACTCAAATTGCAAACTCTGCTTCTGGGGCAGCAATGAGTTCTTTTATCCTAGCTGGGCAGCTTCAAGCCTGCTCTGGAAGGCATGGGTGGGCACTCACCAGAGGTTTGACAGCGTTGATGCATAGAATTCAGGGCTCCTTGTCTTCAGTTCTCTCCTTTCACTTTCTAGCAGCTAGGGTTTCCCCGAGCTTTATCCGTTGGTTCTTTAAGCTGGAAAAACTATGGGTTTTCGCCACCCCACTCGATGCTCCCTGCTTAGTGTCTGCTCGAGCTGGCTTTGAACTGTCTTCAAGCTAAAAGCTATAAAAATGGGAAAGAGCCTGTGTCCCATGCCTTCTTTCAAATGTCAACTCCCCTCCAGAATCTGCCTGCTTTTGTTCACTCTCTAGTGCCTTTAGATAGTTGTATTTTTACTTTTATCCAGAGTTAATAGTTATTATCACTGGGAAGTTTGGTCCAATAGGAGTTTACTTGGCCGTATCAAAAGTGGAACTTCCTTCTGTTTTTCTATTTCACCATTTTTTTAGAGTGTGGCCTTCTTTTTCCAGATTGTTTCATGGCTGCAAGATGGCTGCTGTGGCTCAAGCCATCATGTTAACATTCCAGGCTGGAAGAAAGATGAAGGAGGAAGGGCAACATGGGCTTTCCAACTACATCAGCCACCTTTTAAAAGGTTTTCACTTACCTTCCCCCTAACAACTTTCACCTACATCCTATTGGTCAGAATTTAATTGCAAGATTATGAATGAAACATAATTATTAAGCTGAGCACATTGCTTTTCCCAACAGAATTAGAGTTAAGCTGGTGGAAAAAACACACACGGGAGAATGGCTCTCAGGAAGGCAGCTAGAAGCTATCCCACGTCATAGGGATATTACGAAGATTAAACACGTTAATATGTGTTAACTACTTAGTACCACTCCTGGAACACAGGAACCACTACGTAAATGTTGGTTTTAGTCATACTATAATTTTCACAATAGACGTAAGCCCTGATCATGATGGAAATCACAAAGAGAGACACTTAGCCCAACTAGGCATGGAAGGGTGACAGGGAAACCTTCCTGGAGGCAGTGAACCTAAGCCAAATCTGAAAGACAGATAAACGTTAACCAGGTAAGAGAGGAGGGAGTCTCAGGCAGGAGGCGTGGCACTGAGTGAAGGCCTGGCCGTGAGCAACAGCCTGTCGTGTGTAGGATGTGCTAATATTCCATATAGAGTGCAGAATGGTGAGTGAAGAGGCCTGAGAGGTCATCAGGACAAGGGCATGGAAAGGAGTGGATTCATCTCCACTGTTCAAAACGGTGCCCAGAATATCGTGGGAGACAATTTTACATGTGGTCAGGTAGCCATCGAGTTGGAACATGGGCATGTGCATACACACACGCACACACGTACATACACACACGTACACACACGTACACGCACCTAAGATTTCTATAACCCTGCAGGCTTCCCGTGGGAGAGAGGCCCGGTAGGAGGTGAGCCCTGGGGCCCAAGCACTGCAGACCTTCCCCTCTCTGGGAGTTCAAGGCAGTGGTGCAGGGCTGTGGGCTGGTGGTCACTGTGCCCCACTCTGAGAGATTTGGACTTCCCCCTCCCCCATAACTCTTCCCAAAGATAGGGACTTTCAAAAACACACTTGACAAGTTTGGTCAAACAGGAAGGCAAGAGCTGATAGTGTGGGAAGGAGGCAAGGCTGGGGACTTTTTGCCTGGGCCCTTTCCAGCCTTCGCTTCCCGCCGTCAGTCTGGGTCTGGTGGAGAATGCGCAGGTGCCCTGAGTGTGGGCCTGAGAGCGATGTGAGCACCTGTGCAGCAGACGTGCTTGGGCCCCTAGGTGTCCCCTCTGCTTCTGCCCTTAGCTTAGGGACGAAGTAGCCCCAGAGTGCCAGCGAGGGACTTCCCCTCTCTTGCTCTCTTTCTGCTACAGGCTCCTCCTGGCTCATAGTCTTTCTCTGTCTCCTGGCCCCTCTCTGTATACTTTGCTTGATTCAGTTCCATTCCATTCACATTTACTGTGTACCTATGAGGTGCCAGGGGCCTGTCCTGGGCCTGGAAGAGCTCTGCCTGGGAGGTGTGGTATGTGCATGGCGATGTGTGCATGTGTGTGTGTATGTGTGTAGGGTGAGTATTTGATATTAGATATTTGATGCTGGAACATAGTAGACCTACCTTGTCTTCCTTTTTTACTGTGGAGAAATCTTCTGTGTTATGGTTAAACTGCACTTTCGCCTATTCTTTCATCAGTGAGTATGCAGGTTGTTTCTGGGGCTTTGCTCTTCACACAATGCTGCAGTAGCATGCCTGTTTGTACCCCCTTTGCACACATGTGCACATGGGCAAATGGCTCTAAGGGCCGGTCAGTGAGCGGGGAAGCCAATGGCAAGTGACCCTTTGGTGCAATTGCGCCAATTTACACTCAGGTGACCTGTGACTGTCGCAATGCTTTCCCCTATATTCTTGTCAACACTTGATCTTATCATGCATTTAAAGTGTCAGTAGAATAGTGTCCTTAGTTGCTTGCCCTCTGCATTCAGAGTCCCCTTGAGGAGACTCTGAGCTCCTCAAGGTCGGGGATTATTCATGTATTGCTTTACTTTGATTAAGATTTTTAAAAAATCCCATTTTCTTCCTCTATTGATTTAGAAAGTTTAACTTATCATTTTAGTGATTACTCTTAAAGTTTTAACAGGTACCTGTAATGTTTAAAGGTAATCACCCTCCTCCCATCTTCCATGACTTGCTGTTATCATTGTCCACTAATTTAGTTCCATATTATTTTTTATCCCAATCTGAGCCATTATTATCATTTAATAGAACTGATGCTTGTTCAGTATTGCCTACATGTTTACTATTGCCTTTGTTCTCAATTCCGACTTGTATACAAGATCTTTCTGGAACCATTTTCCTTCTTTTGGTCCTTTAATGAAGGCATGTAGTAGTAAACTCAGTTCTTTGTCTGATAGGCTATTGTCCTCTTATTCTTATTTTCCCCTAGTTTTACTGACGTATAATTCACAATTAAAAATTGTATATATTTAAGATGTACAACTTGATGATTCGATGTGTGTATACACTGAAGTATTTACCATCATCAAGCTATCGGACATAGCCATCATCTCACATAGTTACTGTGTGTGCGTGTGCGTGTGTGCGTGTGTGTGTGTGTGTGTGTGTGTGTGTGTGTGTGTGGATAACATTTAAGGTCTACTCTCAGCAAATTTTAAGTGTACAATACAATATTGTTAACTGTAGTCACATTGTTGTACATTAAATCTACAGAACTTACCTAGCGTAGTTGAAACTTTGTACCCCTTGACCAACGTTTCCCCATTTCTTCCTCCCTCCCAGCCCCTGGTAACCACCATTTTACTTTCTGTTTCTATGAGTTTGATTATTTTAGATTCCACATAAAAGTGAGATGATGCAGTATGTGTCTTTCTGTATAGGGCTTATTTCTCTTAGCGTAACGCCCTCTGGTGTCCTCCATGTTGTTGCACATGGCAGGATTTCCTTCCCTTTTTAAGGCTGAATAATATTCCCCTGTGTATATATATCCCACATCTCTTTTACCCATTTATCCATTGACAGTATTGCCCTCTTATTCTTGAGTGAGAGTTAGGCTGAGTTTAGAGTTCAGGTAGACAGTTCTTTGCCCTCAGCATACTGCAGAGGTCATTCCACAGCCTCTGGCTGAAGTGCTGGTTATTAGTCTGATTGTTGTTCTTTTCCCTTGGGCATTTTTAGAGACCTTACTGCCATTTCACTATCATGTGTCCACATGTGATTTCATTTTTATTTATCCTGCTGGACTTGATTGTGATACCCAAATCTCATGCTTCATGTCTTTTGTCAATTTTGAAAAATTCTTAGCCATTATTTTTCAAAGATTGCCTGTCCCTAAAGCTCATCTTCAAGATCTCCAATTAGACATAATTTAGACCTCCTCTTTCTATCCTCCATGTCTCTTAGTGTCTCTGATATTTTAATCTCTTCATCTCTGTGCTGCGCTACAAGTCATTTCTTTAAATCTGTCTTACATGGATTCTGTATTCAACTGTTTAACCAATTCCATTGGGCTTTCAATTTCAATGATTTGAGTTTCTGTTTTAAGAAGTTCTATCTATCTATCTATCTATCTATCTATCTATCTATCTATCTATCTATGCATCCAACAGGCCTCGTCATTTTTAATAGTCTGTTTCTTGTTTGAGTTTTCAGTTCCCTGTTTTACTTTGTTCAATATGTTAAACTTATTTCATATTCTGTGCCTATTCCAGTGTCTCAAGTCCTTCCGGGTATGATTCTACTATTGGTTGTTTCTGAAGATTTCCACTTACAGTTCCTCATGTGTCTTATGCCTTTTGGACGGTGAGCGCTATTTGACTGCTCTAAGCCTGTAGGGAACCTAAGGGGCCTGTGTTGATGGTGTGCTCCTCCAGAGACACTTTGCTTTTGCCTCTGCCAGGTGTTGCAGGACACTGCTGGCCTGGGGCCGCTTTCATTTTTTGACTTGGGGTTTCCGGGACTGAGCTGGCAGTGTAAATTTGAACCGAGACCTGCAGAGTGCAGAGGCTATGGTTATGAATTGTCAGTGGAGTCTTTATTATTTTATTTTCCTTTTCCCCACGTAGATCTGAACTTAAGGTCAAATCTTGGATGGAAGATGATCGAGTTTTCTTGTCTCCTTTGATGGTGGGCAGATTTTTTTTCTAGTCCGTCCTTTCACTGATGATGTAGCCCTTCAAAGGCCCCAACTTCTATGTATGGAAGAAGAGTGTAATAGAGATCCAGTCATATATATGCCCAAGGCCTTGTGTCCTCTGTGGCCGATAAACCCTGAGACTCCAGTGTGCTGATACCAGCAAATGCCCAGGAGCTGCCCTGGTGCAGCACTGGCTTTCCAGGCTGGAGGCCTGTCTCCTCTTCGCCTCTGACATTTGGAGAGTCCTTGTTTTACTCCAAGTTCAGCTCTGCATTTGAAAAGATTGTTTGGTGTATTGCATTCAGTTTTTTTTTTTAAACTAGATGTTTGTTAGTTAGTTTGTTTGTTTTAGAATATCGAATCTACAATACTGCTAGGAATAGAAATCCTTATCAGGATTTTGAAGTATGCGTAGGAGTTCAATACTGACTATGCCAGTCTAGCACCTAACCACTGCATCTGTAATTGTTTCATATTGCAGACACGTTGCTCAGCCTATTATAGCTCTTAGCGAATTCCTCAGACTTGGTGCCTGGTTCTAGGCCAAGCATGGCTTCCTGCTGCAGAGTGTTTGCATGG
Organism: Rhinolophus sinicus; assembly: GCF_057876585.1. Taxonomy (NCBI): domain Eukaryota; kingdom Metazoa; phylum Chordata; class Mammalia; order Chiroptera; family Rhinolophidae; genus Rhinolophus; species Rhinolophus sinicus. Next base: position 37,568,124 of record NC_142505.1, read on the forward strand.
CTCAGTTCATTCTGACCCTGTCCAAGGCTTCCCTGCCTGCATTTCCACTATTGGCACTATTGCCATCACTGTTCCAGGTGATGGTAAGTGGCCCCTCAGCACAGGGTTATGATGTCCTCATAGCTCGCCCAGCTGGCAAGGTCCTGTCCTCGTTCTGCCTCCTCTGTCTTTCTGGAGACATGAACCGTAACCTCAGGACCTTGGGTCCCTGCTGGAATGCCTGCCCTGCCTCCTTCCCACACCTTGGAGCCAGGCTAGCATCTTGAGATGTCAGGTAGCACTGGAGATATCATACTCAGAGGTTTGTTCTCTTAGAACCTTTCTAGAAAAGAGACCTTTCATCTTCTATTGACTATTAAGACTTCAGTGTGAATGAGCTTATCAGACACTGTGCTCATGGTAATAGCCAGTGTTTATCGAGTTCCTCCCTTGCATTAAGCATAGATCAAGATATGGTCTGGAGTCTAGAGCTGCCTAAAATGGGTTCCAGGGTGCAACAGGGTTCAGATAACCCTGCGGGCTTGGCAAGGGAAGTCATCACTAGCAGGGGAGGGGGACAGGTAGACTTCATCATTCATTCAGTAAACAAACACTCCTTGAGTACCTACTGAGTGCCAGGCTTGTGTTGGGTGCTGGGGATACAGATAAGAATGAGGACTGGCTTCAGGGAACGTAGAAGAGCCTAGCAAATCCCTGCACATCACCCAAGAACGTCTGCCCTCGGCCCCCACTCTACAGATGAGGTAACTGAGACCCAGAGGGGGTAGGGAACTGGCTTAGGGTTCCACAGCAAGTACCTGCATCACAGAGATCGTGAGGACCACCATGAGGAAGGAGTCTGAAGTGAGGGAGGCCCTGCAACTTTCCACTTGCCTGGAAGCCACCTGTCTGCAGGTGACCTGGGCTATAGTATGGAGGCCAGGAGCCAGCCACAGATTTGCTCCCTCACGGTCCTGTGGTGGGCACCTCTGTGGCTCGCAGAGGCTGCCAGGACGGGGGTGAGGCGGGGGTATCCATCCACTACCCTTCAGTCTCCAGGCAGGGAAGGCCCCTGGGGACCTGAGGAGAAGGCTCTGCTGCAGCATGGGGCCAGGGAGCCCTTCCTCTCCACCCCTTAGGAAACCCACGGGACAGAGCTGTCCTTATCAGACCCCAGCTGTGGCTGCCTTGGGCTTGCTGGGCTGTGAGTGAGGCTCAGGACGGGCTGACACAACCGAGAGGAGATAATTTCAATCTGCAGCCTCCAGATTGAGGGAGAAATGTAAACACAGGCTGCTGAGCCAGAAGCTGTGTGTGTGTGGGGGGGCTGTGTGGCCAGTGGGCACCCTGCTGGCTAGCCCTCCTCACAGAGCCCACTTTGTGGGGAACTTGAGTTGATTTTCCATGACCTGGTCCTTTGCAGGCATGCGAGGAGCAGTTGCTTTGGCCGCAGAGTTTCCTACCGGCAGAAGTCACCATCAGTGAGCCTAAGTGGGGAGAGTCCTGGCCTGACACCAGACAGAGCTCCATCCAACCCTAACTCTATTTCACAACTAGCTGTGGGACATCCTTCAGCAAGGCGCTGGAGTCCTCTATACCTCAGTTTCCTCATCTGTAAAATGGGGATCGTATTAGAACCAACCTCCTAAGTGCTTGATATTTATTCATTCTACAAATATTTATTGGGCATCACCTAAGTTTCAGACACTATTCTAGACATGGTGGATACAGCCATGAACAAAACGCAAAGCAGAGACTGAGAGTGAGGCTTCAATGAGATAATGTGGCACAGATGTTTGACACCAGCCCTGGCACAGAGAAAGTGCTCAAAAGATGTGGTAGTTGTCATCATTAGTTAATTCATTTGAGCCAGTGTAGCCTGGGTCCATCTCCCAACCTCCTCACTCCTCCACGAGGCTAACTCATACACAGCCTTTAGTAGTTAGGTGTTCCCTCCTACAAGAAGCCTTCCTTGATGTCCTGAGGCTGGATTATCCCCCTCCCCATTCCATCCACTTCCCGCTCCCCTCCTTCTCATGCTTCTTATGGCACTTATCAGAGACCATTGTCACCATCAGCTTCCCCCTCTGTGTCCAACCTGGCTATGTGCTCCTCAAGGCAGGACTGGGCCTTGTCCCATCTCTGGTTCCCCAGGACCTGGCACACTAGATGCCCATGAGATGTCTGTTGATTGAATGAATGATTGTGAGTCCTAACCACACTTCTGACTCTCAGGCACTTTGTTTGCCCCACAGAGTCAGGGAAGGGAACTTCTTAGCCCATAACTGAGAATCGCTTATGGGGAAATCACAGGTCGGCACTGCAAGTTTCTGTACATGTGGGTGTGTGACAATGACCACTGATATTTACTGAGTGCTCGCCACAGCTGGATACTGTCAGGAGCACTTTAGGTAGATTTAATCTTTAGCCCACTCCTAACAGACAAGAAATATTATTTTCCCCATTTTACAGATGAGGAAATGGAGGCCCAGAGGAGTAAAATATCTTGCCCAACGTCACGCAGCTAGTAAATGTGGGTGGAGTCAGGATTTGAACCCAAGTGCAGCGCTGCTAGGGCTGATGCTCTCGGCCCCTCATCCTATGATCTCCCAGGGCTGTGTGTGGGTTGTGGCGTGTGGACAGGTGGGCACGCCAACGTGTGGCTTGTTCCAAGTGTATCCTGAGCAACTCCTGTCACCCTGGATGTGTTCTGTCCCCGCACGGGCTTGTTGCTGGGTGTGGCAGAAAGGAAGGAGCTGTGGCTTTCGGTCCAAGTGACAGAAAAAGGTAGGCTGGAAGCATGGATTGTCATGAAACCATGAGTAATAGATGACTGGTGTGGGCTGAGAAGCCATCTGCCTGCCTCTGGGGGGACCCAGTGAGATGGGCTGGGAGCCCTCACGCCTGGAGGGGTGGGGGCTGCTCTGGGTCTGAGATGTCACAGGTTGGCATAGCATATTTATTTACTGGCTAATTTTAATAATTTTCAGGCAGGGAATCTCTGGGGACCCCAGTGACATGCTGACAGGCACAGTGTCTTTCACCAGTTCTTCAAGGTTTTGATTTTGTTTGTTTCATTTTTTTCCCAGCTATGGTCAAAATGATGCTTAGGAAATTGATGAATGCCTTTTGGCCAGAGGAGAGGCGCTCGTGTGAATTGTGGGTGTCGCCGTTTGGGTGCACGGATGTGTCACACTCAGGAAGTGCTCTTTGTGTGTCTGGCTTTACATATTCCTGGCAGGGGCTCTGCCTTCACTGCTCATAGAGAAAGAAGCTTCCTTGATGCAGACTGTCATTTGTTCATTCAGCTAACATTCCCAGAGAAGCTTCTGGGCCAAGCCCTGTGCTGGGCCTCTGGGATGGAATAGAGAATGAGAAGCGGGTCCTGCCCTCAGGAGCTGACAGTTTAGTGGGAGAGTCAAGTCAGGAAACAGATGATGGCAGCCCAGGACGTGGAGGGCTCTGCTGGAGGGACGCAGGGAGGGTGTGCTATGGAGCAACTCCTAATGCAGGCTGGAGAGGGGCAGCCTCAGAAAGCTTCTGGAGGAGGTGACAACTCGGCTGGGGTTTGAAGGATGCATTTAAAATAATTAGGGAAACTAAGTGGGGGAATGCTGTAATGGATGGCAGATAGTGTAAATTCCTGGTAGGGAGAGAGGGTCTGCTGTGTTCAGGAAATACTAGGTAAGTTTGGTTTAGATGGGGAGTCACGTGCGCGCGTGTGTGTCAGTATTTGTGTGTATGCATTTGTATATTGGGGAAGGTCGTGACTTAAGAGTTGTATTGAGTTGAGAAAGGTGAAGGGATTAGGAAGTACAAATTGGTAGTTACAAAATAGTCATATTTTGTAAAATACAGTATGGGATGTAAAATACAGTATAGGGAATATAGTCAATAATATTATAAAAAACTAAGTATGTACAGTGTCAGATGGGTACTAGACTTATCGGGGGGAATCACTTCATAAATTATATAAATGCCTAACCACTATGCGGTACACCTGAAATTAATATAAAATAATACTGAATGTCAACTGTAATTTAAAAAATATATAGTCACGGGATGTAAAGTACATGTAGGGAATATAGTCAATGGTACTGTAATAGCTGTGTACGGTGTCAGAGGCGTAGTAGACTTGTTGGGGTTATCACTTTGTAAGGGGTATAAAAGTCTAATCACTGTGTCGTTTTGTACCCCTGAAACTAAACAAAGCGAATTATATTGAAAATTTCTATTTGCATGTTTTCTGTGAAAAACTTTTCTGAAGTGTATGCATGGAGAACATTTGATCATTCACACTTTAGTGTAAACAAATTCTTTTTCGAAGAAGCTTGCACCCTTGAATGAGAATGGGTACTGAAAGACAGGGCAGGCCACCCTGTTTGCAGTTGTCACTCTCCCTACTGGGTCACATTCCATGCAACTCTCAAAACCCTTCTGGAACCTGTTGATGTTTTCAGCCTGTATCCCCTCTGAGGTGTAATAATCTTGTCTGCCCTGCACTGCAGGAAGCTGAGAAACCTGTTAGTGTCCCACACTCACCTCTGGCTTAACGCAGTGCGGAGGAAGGGACCCTTCTCACAGAGACGTGCCGTGGGCAGGACCCAAGGGTCCAGGGCCTGAGGGAGTGAGGGGAGGGCTGGGCAGGCTGCTGGCCAGAGCACAGACCACACGAGCCCAGCCCTTGCTCGCTGTCGCTGTATCCAGGCCTTGCCATGCTCCCAGCTCTGGTGCCCTTCCTTTGACAGATTAGAACAACAGATCACCCCATTCAGAGGGAGCTCCAATAGCCCAAACCTTGTGGGCTCCATGGTGGGGCAATGGTGTATGGGCTGAAAAGTATACTTTTGGGGGAGAGAGGAAGGTATGTGGAAGAGCCATGTCTGAGCAGCGTGAGTCCTGCCTGTGGAGGGTTCAGAGTCCACTGTGCTTGCCAGCCTAGCCCTTTCCACCCACTAGCCACTTGATCAGCTAACTGTCCAACCTCCTGGTAGACGTAGCTCTGGTCAACACTGGTGGGCCTGTGGCAGGCATGTCTCCAGGGTGAGTACTTGGAAGTTACAGCCCCTTGGCAGTAGCAGGAATAAAACCTCTCCAAGTGAGGCCACCTCTGTGAGGACCTGAAGGTTTCCGCTCCCTGGACAGCAAGCCTTGCTCTCAGAGTAGAGCCAGCCTTTTGAGGAGGCGGGGGGCTCAAGGCCAGGCCCTGAGCGCCTGAGGGCAGGGCCAGGATGGAAGCATGTTCTGTGCCAGGCAGGGTGGCTGCTTGCTGGGGACACAGTGGAGGATTCACTGTCAGGTTGGACTGTTGCAACAGACACATGAAGAAGCTGCTTTGGGCCCCACACCTTATAAGATACCTGTGCATACATTGTCCCTTTTGATCCTAGCACAAGCCTCAGTCGAATTAACTCATTACAAAAGGGAACTTGTCCAGGGTCACAGCTAGGAACTGGTGAAGGCAGCTTTTGAATCAAAGCCTAAGCCTGTTCTCCTCCATATATTAAGTCTTTGCTTCTAAGAGGCATTCACAGGCTGCTGGGGTTCAAAGCTTGTCTAGGCTACTTTTATGCAAAGTGAACTTGGGCCAATTACTTAACTTCTCTGTGCCTCAGTTCCAGCATTAACGATAGTACTTACCTATGGGATCCCAGTGAGGCTCCAACGATGTCACACCGGGAAGACCCAGAGCAAGGACCAGGTGATTGTGACTGCTCCCCCTGTGATGGCTGCCCGGGCTGTCAGTAGAATTGCTGAGGTTAACCTAGATGGTGGAAGAGCATGTTGGGGGCAGGTGTGGTCTTGGATTGGGTGGTGCAATGAGCCTGGGCTCTTGGGCCTCCCATAGGTCCCCACTCTTTTAAGTCCCAAGAGACAACTTAGACACTGGGATCCATCAGCCACTTTTCCAGAGTCACTCACCTGTCAGAAACAGTGAAGGGACGTTGAAAACATTGAGTAATTGATGCATGGCCGGAAGCTGGGTGTGGCTGTTCAGGGACCTGCCAGACCACCTGGCCTTGAGAGGTCAAGAGTCATCAGGGAAGGTCATTCTGAAGAGGTGGACTTAGTGTAGTTTTCATTAAAGAAGTGTCCTGTTACATTCCTGTGGTTGGGGAGCAGGGTCTCAGACCTCGAGTAGTCTGAGAATGGGGAACCATACATCCCGGGGGCCAGCATCGCCCTGGTTTTGCCTGTTGTCCCAGACTAATTATTATTAGTGTCCCTTTTACTGTTAAAGTGTCCTGATTTAGATAGTAAATTACACAGTCATCCTATTCTGAGCCACAGGCCAGACTTGATCCCTCAGAGCTGGCTGCCCACTGAGTGTGAAGGTGTGTTAGGGAAGCTCCCTTCTTCCCTGGCAAGGCCTGCTCCTGAAGGGCTCCCAGGACGTAGGCTGGATGAGGCTGGTCTGGGAGACGTCCAGTCACAGCACTTGGGAGCCTGGGCAGCACACCCCTTAAACCTGGAGAGTGAGGGTGGGTTGGTGGCGGGACAGAGTTCAGTCCAGCGCGCAGCTGGAGGCCTGGCCCGGCAGCTGGAGACCCACACTGCTTTGTCCCCTGGGTAGGAGTTGGGAGATGTTAGATGGAAGAGATATGAGATATTGGCTTAACTTTTCCATTTTCCTAACAGTAATGATAATAGTAATCATGAATACCTTTAAATAAGCCCCATCTAAGTACAAGGTGTGTGTGTGTGTACATGCACATACGTATAAAATATTAATATGTTATACATATTGTATGTAACATACAGTTGATCCTTGACTAACTTGGGGGTTAGGAGTGCTGACCCCTGGAGCAGTTGAAAATCTACCTATAACTTTTCACTCTCAATAGCCTACTGTCAACTAGAAGCCTTCCGATAACATAGTCAATTAACACATATCTTTTATGTTATATGTATTATATACTGTATTCTTACAATAAAGTAAGCTATAAAAAGAAAATGTGATGAAGAAAGTCATAAGGAAGAGAAAATACATGTACAGTATTTATTGAAAAAAATTCCCATATAAGTGGACCTGCTGAGTTCAAACTGTTGTTCAAGGGTCACCTGCATGTTACCGTGTTTCCCCGAAAATAAGACCGGGTCTTATACCATATTTCCCTGAAAATAAGACTGGGTTTTATATTAATTTTCACTCCAAAAGACGCATTAGAGCATATTTTCAGGGGATGTCTTATTTTTTCATGGACAACAATCTATATTTATTCAAATACATTCATGCCATCTTCTGGAACATTGTCATAATGTACTAAATGTGTCCGTCTGGCTGACGATCGTAACTGGGGCTTATTTTCAGGGTAGGTCTTATTTTTGGGGAAACACGGTAAACATACACAAACACACTTTTAAATAGTCCAGTGGTGCAGGGTGAGCCAAAGAAGGGAAGGGACATTCTTCACGTTACACCACTGGTAAGTGGCAGAGCAGGCTTCAGACCCAGGTCCATTTGACCTTGGAGCCAGTGCCCTTTGCCCATCCGCACACCACCCTCTGTGCATCAGAATTTGGCATGCCGCTTGCACAGCCCTGCAGGCCTGTCTGGGATTGGACGATTAGGATGTAGGGGAAGACAGACTTGCTGGGGGCCTTTCTGTCCCTGTCTGTCCCTTGCCCTCCTCGGCCAGCTCCACCAGGGAAAGGCCAAGCTCGAGGCCACATGAGGAGTTCCCAAGCTGTCTTTCATCTAGTCCCGCAGTGATTTGTTCAGCATGCAGTGCAAATTTCCCTGTCTCAAGACATGGAATCTGGTACAGCTTTGCCTGGATCAATGTCCAACCCCTTTCAAGTTTTGGAGAAAGTTACTCCTCTCCAAAGTTCAGACCTGCCAGACTCAATAACTCCACAAAAATGCTTGGATGAAAATTGCTCCAAGCAATCCCAGCGGAAAGCCAGCACCTCACCCCTCGTTTAAAGTTATGATCCTTATCGTAATTAATTCAATAAAGAAGTAATGTGCTTCAACCTAGGCAGAGAGAATAATTTTCTGTCCTGACTGGTATAAACTTTCAACTAGGGACATTTAAACTCTGGGTCTGAGCTCTCGCAGCAAGTAATAAATTGCAGACCCAGGCAGGGCTGCAGAACCCCGTTTAAACTGCAGTAAATAGGCTGCTATTGAAGAGAGGAAGATTTGGATTCGGGTGGGCAGCTCCAATAAATAGCAGAGTGTTGTTTATAAACCCTGTAGTCCTGGCTGGCCTCTGCTTTGAGACAGGCAGTAGCATTTGCTTGTTGAAAGCGCCAGAGCGTTTGATCCTCACACTCGGAGGACCCACCTTGAGTCTTGAATCTAAAATCCATTTCCTTTCGTAATTGAAAGGTAGGATTAGCCTGGCTTCTAAACAGACTAACACATTCTCAAGTGGAGATATTGACTTAGAGAGTATGCCAGCCCAGCCCACAGATGCATTTCCTATTCTTTCCTCGAGGTTGCAAGGATTAAAGTTCGTTCTGGGTTTGCGTTGAACATGTTCAGAGTAAAGAGGCTCCTGTACTGTCCCAGAAGCCCGTTAGGTACAGAAATGACAAGTTTAGCCATCGAAGTCTTGGGAAACAAGTTAAAATAGAAGGAAAGTCAATTTTAATCAAAAGAGCTTTCAGATTGCATATTATGGAAAGAGATGAATTCAATATCTATTGTTTTCAGAAAATAATTCAATGATGGGGAGGCAGGATTCTTTAAAGTGATTAAATTTGGGAATATCAAGGTGGTTGTCTCACTCTTTATTCTTTCGTTCCTGCCTTAAGGTTTTGGATACCTCCTTTGTAAACAGACAGCGAGCATGCATTCCAAAACTCAGGAGGGCCTTTCTTGTCCATTTTGTGGGGTTGAACATAATGGGGTGTTATGGGTCCGCATTTCTCTCTCTGGCCTCAAGCTTGTGCAAAGATGCACTGTGACCAGGCTCCCTGCTGTGGCAACCCTTCCAAACCACGCTGGTATGTAGAGCGCTCTATCCAAGACAAAGAGCTGGTTCTGGAGAAGTGAGCGAGCATGCTCATGGATGTTATCCATCAGAATACACAAGGTGCACACACACGAGACAGCCTAGACTCTTTCCATATCATAAAGAATAGGAAGGGCTGCCTCCGGGCAGGGAGGAGAAGCAGCCCTTTGAAACCTAAGTGGGGAGGAGAATCCAGGTGCGAGGATGGCCAGCTAAGTAAATATATCAGGTCTGGGTACCACCCTATGTCCTTTTTGGAGCATGGAGAAATAGAAATAAATATGTGGATAAATAATAATATAAGAGTAATAGTAATAATTCCGTGCCATACACATTGACCATTTTCTGTGGGTTTGCAAAGAAAAAAATATAACTTTGTGTGTCTTACTTGTATTAATGTCACCCGTTCAAGGCACAGAGTGTAAAACTTAAAGCTGATATTACTTCAGCTCTTGACATGGACAAATATGTTCAGTGCTGGTGATTCTGGATCTTTTTTTCCCAGTCAATGTTTTTTAAGTGAGGAAAACATCCAGTTTATGATTTGTAATGCTGGATGCATAATTTAAAAAAAAGAGCAACTCAACAATAGATAAGTACTCAAGGCTGCTTAGTGTCTGCGTTCTATTTCTGAGCATCCCACCCTGACTGCTCCTGGCCCTTTCGTGGTCCAGCCTGTCTGGGGTGAAAGAGCTGGAAGGACTGTTTTCCCTGGGTCTCCTAAGTGGCTCAGATGTCAGCAGTGTCTGGTGAGTTGTGCATCCCTGTCTCCCCAGTGAGAAGTGGCCTTAAAGATTTTCTGGGGCTTCCTCTCTTGAACCTGGGCCAGCACTACTCAACGATTTCAAACAAACCCAATAATGAGGCTGAAAATGGGCACAAGAAGGTACCCCGGGATAAAAATGCAGGTTAGAGCAGCAACTGAAATCCACAAAGCTGGGGCTCAGTTGCTTTCATGACACACGCATTTGAGCCAGCATGTTTGACCAACGCTCACAACCCCTGCCCGCGCCCCCTTCTACCCCCAATCCCTCTTGGATTGATTAAATTGGCTCAAGATGACACCAATAATTGGCTCAAGATGGGGCTTCGACAGGCCCAATGATCCATATCTTCGCATTCCCTAAAATCAGTCCTTTCAGCTCTGTGTTGGATTTAGGATGGTTTACATTGGCTCCGTCACAAACATTTTAATAAAGTCCCAGAGAAACCGCAAACGGGTGACATCATTGGATGGTGTTAAAAAAAAAAAAAAAAAGAGTCCCATTTTGTAAGAGAGAGGCTGGGCCTCTGGAGTGTGATCACGGTCTGTCCGCCCCGCTTGGTCATTTGACAATCATCCTCTGTAATTAGGACCATAATATTTAAAATGGGGTGCGGCAGGCGGGGGTTGGAAAACGGCTGGCAAAGGACATTAGCCTAATAAGTCAAAAACAAGTATGAATATTTTGACATAAAGTAGCTAAGAAGATGAATGGCCAGAGAGGGTGGGTGTGCCTCCTCAGGACTGAGGGGCTCGCAGCCTGGACGCGGGTAGAGGTCCTTGGAGTGTTAATGTAAGGACAGCCCCCGTCCCCTGTCCCAGGACACAGAGACAGGACGGCTGGGTCCTGGAGCTGAGGACTCAAGGGCTGGAGAGGGGAGAAGGCCAGAGCCCAGGGATTCTTGTTAGGAGGGCTTCTTCCTGAGGGGTAGACTAGAGGGGATTTTCATTTTCTGCTCTATTCTATTTATTTACCTTGAACTTTCACTAAGGGCTTATATGAGTTTTATAATAAAAAAAAATTCCACTATGCTTTTTCAAAAATTAATGTAGCAATTGTGGTTATGTCCAGTGATCATAATTATATCTTAGACCGAAAATGTGGGGACTAGGGAATAAAATGCACTATGAATGGTAGTAGTGGTTCTCTCCACGTGGTAGAACTAGGAAAGCCTTTTATCTTATACTCTTCTGGGAATTATTTTTATAGTAGATAAAAAATTTCAAAGGAAAGTGAAACACTGAAATCTGAAGAAAACGAATTGGACTCATTTGGATATGGATTAAAAGATACACGTGCCCCCCTTCCCTCTGCAAAAAATGCAAGCTGCTGTTTCAGGATTGTATTGTATTTTAAAAATACATTTCACTCGCATGATTATGAACTTACAAGCAGCAAGATATTTTTAAATGGCAGAATCCAGCTTCCTAGCTGAGGAAGGGACGTGTGCCGCTATCCCTGCTTGTCGGGACCACACTGTCCGAGGTGAGTAGGTGTGCTGGTGGGCGCCCCCACTCCTGCTGTTCTCTCAGAAAGGGCTGCAGCATTTGATGTGTGTCTCCCTGCCAGCCTGCCGGGTTGAAGTCATGTTATAGATTTCCCAGAATAATCGATCCATTATGGCCATCACAATTAATTGACTTTTCTGTGACTCAGGGTCAATCTGATGCCAGAACTTACCTTGATCACTTTTTCTAGTGAGAGATTTCAGGATTGTTTGTTTCATTTCCTTTGTAAACGTATCCATAGTTTTATGGATCACGCTGGAAGGGGGATCTGGGGACCTTAGAGTCCATGTAAAAAATAAAAGAGAAGAGTGAAACCTAGACTATATGATGTGTATGCAAGAGTGCATGCCTATACATGTGTGACTTTTATTTTTTTTTAATGTATCTTTTAAAGACTGAATTTGGCCACGTCTGCTTGCTAATGCCAGGCCTCACCTCACTGATTGGGGATAAGGCACATGGAAAATATCTGTTAGTTTAACTAAATATACCTAATATGAAAATTGTACCCTGTTCTTTGTGCTAAACAAATGCAGAAATTTGCAAATGTAAACTCACTGCTTTAACTCCTGTTTGACCCCAACATATCTCGGGGGTTATTCTTTCCCTCTTTTCCCTCAGCCTTATGTTTCTCAGAGAGAAAGTGGAAGGGAGAGTGGACTCCGGAATGAGACAACCCCATTTTCTGTTTCTTGCTGTGTGACCATGGGCAGGTCACCCAGCCTCTCCAAGATGGAGCTTCTCTCATCTGTAAAATGGAAATAACACCCATTTCTGAGGATCCTTTAAAAATTGTCTGACAGGACGGATGTAAAGCTCCTCGCACAGACTCTGTTTTGTCCAAGTGGATGGAGGAGGGTGATGTTCAGAAGCGGAGACTTTGTGGTGTAAGAGAAGAGCTTTGGATGGGGAGTAACGATCACTTTTAGTCACGGCTGATTCACGTTGGGAAAGTCTTCTCTCTGGAAGTCTGTTTTCCCACTTACGACATTTGGGAGGCAGAAGTATGGACTGTGTAGCGGAGGCAACAGCCTGGGTCAGGAGCCCAGCCACCCAGGTTCAAATCCTGGCTACGTGACCTTGGGTCCCTTCACTGCACTGTGTGAATTTCCTCTTCTGTAAAACAGAGTTGTGAGAATTGATGTGTGAATGTCCGTGCAGTAAGGCTTCCTGTGTGCTGAGTGTGCGCCAGTGTTAGCTTTGCCGTGATTCTTGCCATGATGTTCTCTTAGGTCCCTCTGGTTTGGTTCGTTTTTGATTTCTGTTTCCTTTGCCCTCAACATTTCAGGGAAAGGCTCATTTTTATTTTATTCTTCTACCTTAAGGTAACGGCAAACATATTGTTGAAAGAAAATAAAAGGTACTTTTCAGGCTTTAGTCTGTAATAACTTAGAGAAAAGGACCCAGAAAAAAAAAAAAATCAAGGATCCAGCACTGTCTTGATTCTGTACAAATGTTCGCCTCCTTCAAAGAGGCAAGAAGGCAAGTGCTGCCAGATCTGATTGTGCAGACCCGGAGGATCTGATCGCCCGTCACTAAGGCTACTAATCAAATTTCCATCCAATATGCTCACGCAGGATTTCCTGATCAAACACTTAAGCCTGCCCCTCTGCACCCCCAATAGCTAACATGTTTTATATGCAGAGGGGTCATCAAAAGTGTAATTGCCTTAAAGAAACTTAATCCTGCATTCTTGTCAACTCAAAGATAGCTAATAATTCTCTCTAGCTGATATTTTCCCAACATCAAGAGCACACCCGAAATTAGGGTCTTGTTCTTAATCTTCCTCACAGCAGATGTTGAAACCTAGGTGTACTGATATTTCACACGGGCCAGGTAAAAAAGATGACTTTTCTCTAAAATTAGTTGGCTTTTCTGGGAAAACAATAGGGCTGCCATAAAAATGCTAGAAGCCTGGAATAGGCTGTGAAGATCCAAGGCCAATGGTTTTTCAGAGTCGCTGTAACATTATTCTGGCCTCCAAGTTCAAACCTTACGTATGAATGTTTATGAGGATATTACATTTATTTTGTATCCATATTAATTCGATCAGCTAATATTTCGGCGTGCCTGCTAAAGAGGTTTGCTGGATGCCTGATGAGACAGTGCCTTACAAAGTGAAAGTACAGCCCCAGAAAGGGATTATGTGCTTATTGATTTTAATGGTAGCTCTTGGATATAATACAGGTAATTAAAACCATTATGTGATTGATACTGGTTATTAAGTGGATATATTCCAAACACATCATATGCCTACCGTTTCAGTATATTGTTGTGTTTTTATGACTTTTAATATTCTCGTTGGTTAGTTCATCAGGGAATTCTTTTCTTGAAAATTGAGATTTTTTTTACAGCTCTCTTTTCACAAAAGTGTTTCTCATATTTGAAGCTGATTTTCTGATTCCAGTTCAAATAATCACTAAAGGCAAATGTGTTTCAGGTTATCTTTGCTGTGTTTTTTCCCCGTTTTGTGAACAGGTTGAAACTAGCTTTCGCCTGAGAAACTCATGTTGTCATATCCATGTGCAGACCTGTGTGTCTGCATGCACACGTGTGCCTGCACACACACACACCCACAGAGACACACCAAGGATACCTTGCTGGGATTTGTGGTTTGAATGAGAAAGGGCCCCGGTCAGGCTCGGACAAGCAGGTCAGGAAATTTAACCTGACTCTTTCAACCCTTGTCATCATTGGCAGGGTCTGAAAAGGCCAGGTTTGTCAGGACTCAAGGATCCTTGGTGTCTGAGTGGCAAAACCGATTTGAGGTCCTGTCTGTTCCGTCCTAACATTTGCCCCGGACTCCTCCACCTGGCACTGACTCTACAGGGCTTCTGTGCACAGTGCCCTGGTTTCTCTTGACGGGGGTACAGGGTGAGTGTGATTACCCCTGACTCCACTCTGGAGTAAGGTCAGGGGTCACCTGCCTGGATTTACTGGACTGCTTCGGGAGGACAAAGAAAATGTGTTCCTTGTGTCTGTGGGGGAAAGCAGAGCCCGCCACGAGGTTCCTGGAGAGGCCAGTGTAAAGTAGGCCCATATAACAGAGATTTAGGTACAAGCCTGTGTGGCTCGTCAATGTCGTCAGGCTCTTTAGCAACCCCCACCCCAGTATAAAACCCAGCCCTGCCCACTACTCCACCCTGCCCGCTAAGGAAACACTGCGCGTTGGCACCCTGCAAAGAACACACACACGCACACAGTCACATCTGGGACATTGCGCTCATGACTTCAGTGTCTGCATGGGTTGGAGCTGTGCAGGCAGAAGGGAAAGATGTTTCCCCTCTGTCCTGGATACCTCTGGATGGGACACTGGGAGAAAGTCCTCAGACAGCACGGAATCAGTCCTCCTGGGAGGCATCAGAAGGTGGCTTGGGAAAAGGGCTTTCTTCTGAATTGCCATCAGCACCTCCCTCCCAACCACCAGGAGTGCAAGCTAAGTAGATAAATACATTAATTAAATGATAAAGAAAGAAATTACCGTTTAAGTCAATTTGTTGTCTTGCTGAGCAACTTTAGCTCTAAGATAAATCTCCTAGCCACCTCCCTGTCTTCTTAACAAATTTCCTCCCGATCCCTTTCTGTGTGAATGGTGAGGCAGCCTCAGCTAACAAGTGTGTAGATTGGCCATTTCAACATATTTATTCAATACAGTCAGTCTGCATTTTGTCAGGCCCTGATTTAGGTGCTGGGCACACAGAGGTGAATAAGACATGTCCTAGACCCTACCGGCTTTCAAGGAGGTTAAATGCTCAGGCCTGCCCTCGGGTTAAAAGGGTAGTTACAGGGTTCCCTACATCTGTATTTGCAGCAAAGACCTGCCGTGTGCTGAGCTACCATGAGAAAGCAATTTTTTTGCCTGTTTTCATTACAGAAGGGTATGTCTTTATTTATTCCTCAACATGATCAGGTCTTTGAATTGGGCTCATTCCAGGCTGGGTGGGAGGGAGGCAGAGAAACAGTTCATTTCGGGGCAGTTTGGGCTGCTTGTGGAAAACCGGTTGTTACTTGATTGTACTGGATGATCCACGTCTAATTTGAGAAATTACTCAGCAATTTGATATTTTGCTACCAAAAAAAAATAAATAAGTTCCATTAACAGTTGAATGTGAAACTCATTTGATATGTTAATATGCCATAAACATGGAGCATGTCTGTGCTTGAAGAGCCGCTTACGGTAGTGATCAACCTCCCCATTTCACAGATGGAGACCTTGAGGTCTGGAGCGTAAGGGACATGCCCAGAGTGGCAGTGTGAATCATCAGGCAACATATTATGAGTGTTTCTATTCCTGGGGCATTTTCCAATGAGTTTATTGCTACAAATAGAATGGTCTCAGTTACCCTAAGCAGCCACATAACTTGACACAGCTCAGGAAGTAATTCCAAAGTCAAGAGTTTCACATATTTTTCAACTTTGTTTTTACCAAAGCGCATCTGCTGTTCAGCAACATCCTCACGTCTTTTAGGAGAAACATCTCGAAAGGACAATGGGAATATTTTCTATTTTTATAATGATGTCTGATCTTTTACCTTTGGGAGATGTGTATTTAAACCAACTCAGCTTGCCAACTTCCCTTAAAGAAAAAGTCATTAAATTTCCAATTGGAAATCTGAGCATAAATGAGAGATTTCAAATGAAAACAGCAAGGAATTCTGCAAAGGCATCTGATCGTGCATCATAGTCCCAAATCTTCTTTAAATTAGCTCTATGTCAAAAGGCTATGTGGTAAGACCTTTTCTTTTGTCTGATAAAGGAAAAATTGGAACAATATCGCTTCACTTTAGGATCCAGGCGGTCATTTGGTTTCATTCCAAGGAGAGTTTTTTTTTTTTTTTTTAAACTTGGGTCTGTAACTGCACATGTGTATGACTTTAATCAGTTTCTCTCGTAGCTTTATTGCCATTTGTGCTTTCTCTACTTACTCACCTTCCCTCCAGTCAGATGGGTGAATCTTGTCTATGACGGGCATTTAGCTCCATTGCAGAGTAATATTTTAGCTGAATGTATATAACATTGCTTTGGCAGAAGAAAGTAAAGGTTCTTCTGAAAAGGCAGCTGGAGAGCAAGATGCGTTCATTGCCCCAGTGCCTCCTGGGGCTGTTCCTTATCAAAGTATGTGATTCCATATTAAAAAAAAAAAAAGTGACCATGGAGAAACACTTCAAGACCCACGTCCCCATTAGAATCTCCTCCAATTTCACCCATTGTTTTCTCCTGGGATCTCAATGACCAAGATCATTCTTTACCAAGACTTGGAGCCTGAGTCGACCCTCCCAGAGACGCTCTGACCCTACCAGCTTTAATGTCATCTCCCAGCCCAAGATCGGGCTGGCCCCTGGATCCCTCCAGTCATGTGAGTGTCTCTGATACAGGGCTTAAATCAGAGGGGACAAAGGTCTTCGTGTCACAGCCGTCCTGGGAACCAAAGACAGTTTAGGTTGCAGCCAAGCCGTTAGGCTATGTCACAGACTTGCTTCTGGAACCTGCGTCATTCCTTCCTCCACTTGTGCTACCAACAGACATTTACAGGCACTATTCTGTGTCCAGTCCATGTCAGGAACCAGGCACCAAGCCATGGAACCTCATGGCTTGTTAGCAAATGCAGTACGGAATAGACGTCACAGAACTGAGGAAAGGAGCCACCTTCTGAACGTCCAGAAATGGCCTAGTGTCCTTTCCATGAAGCAATGCCCTCCCTGTCACATCTGCCTCAGAATCTCAGTCGAGAAGTAATGAGACAATGTTTCAGACATTTAAACATTTAGAGCAGAACCCAAACTGTTAGATAATCATAGGTGCATTTCCTCAGAAAAATTCTCCCTAACAAGAAGACAGGTAGTGATAGGTGTGTGGGATAGAGCCCAACCCAATCTTTGTTTTTTTTCCTGTCAGTGTTTCAATAAATCTGTCTCCCCTCCCCTCCACTCCCTTCCCCTTCCCTTCCTCCTCTTCCTTCCCTTCCTCCTCCCCTCCGTCCATGCCCCTCTCTCCTTTCTTTTCCTATTGTGCTCTAGGAACAGAACAATCGCACATTAATATGATTTTTATTCCTGTATATAGTCTCTATTTTTCTCCTCTCTGATTGTATCTAGGAATAAAAAGAATTCTTCCTAAGACTATGAGGTATGAATTATTTGCCATTTATTATTTATCACTGATTCATTGATATTTATTTTCAGCCAACTTAGTACTTGGTTTATCTTTTTAATTTTGGGGTATTCAAATTTAGGAAATTATCTTCTACTATTTCTTTATTTTTTCTCTTTCTTTGAATTTCTGGTGAAGAGAGTTGAGTTTATCTTTCTCCTCAACTCATAGCCATTCATCCATAACTTCTCTCGTTCAATTTTACCATCTTTTTTTCTCTCATTGCTAATCTACACTTCCATTTCCTTGCTCTGTCCAGTGTATCTTTACTAGTGCTTTGGATATGTCCTCACCCTATACAGTGTTTTTGTTTATGTACATATTCTTCTTTTAATTTTTCTAGACCTCAAATGCAGAGAGTTCAGTTTATCAAACTCCTCAGTTCATGAACACTTTCATTATTTGTCTATTCTGGGTCCCTTTCTCCTTTTTTAAATTCCATTTTGTTTCCTCAACTACTGCATTCTCCTTTTTCCTTGTCCCTGGACATTTCTGTGTGCTCTTATAAAACAAATAGGGTTGTTTATCTGTGAAGATTTTATTATTATTATTATTATTATTACTATGTTTCACGTGTACAGAGCAACATAGTGATTAGACATTTATATACCTCACAAAGTGATAACCCCAACAAGTCTATTACCCATCTGACATTGAAGTTGTTTTCAGTTCATACATATGACACTTCACTGCAGAGCTTATATGTCTTATGCTTTTCACCAAGCACTGGCTTTTAAGGATCTGTCCATGTTGCTGTGTGAACATTCAGTCCTTAGACGTGGTACAAATGCCATTGCTTTACTTGCGACATAGCACCCCATCCCCCAATGAAGGACACCTAGGTTGCCTCTATCCCCACCCCACCTCCATCATCGTGATAATGAACATCCTTACACATGCCCCCTTGTGGTCCTCTGTGGGATTTTCTTGAAATATACAGAGGGTGCCAAAAACATGTACACACTTTTTAAGAAAGGAAATGACTATTAAAATTGTAATACTCAATATATACCGATAACAAAAGATGAATACAAGTCACGTTTGACTTCTGCAATTACCAGAGGTGCTCAGAGTGGTTACCATCAGCGTCGGACACTTCTGATTATGGTGAACTACTGCTTGAGCAACGTTGACCAAAGTGTCTACTTGTATACACTTTTTTGGCACCCTGGTATACCCAGGAGTCCGATTTTTGAATCATGGGGTTATAGACTTTCTTAGTTGAATTAACTAGTTCCAGACTTATGCCCCAAATGTGTGTCCCACTGCATACTCCTATCACCAGTGAATGGAAGTTGCTGTATCCTAACATTTTGTCAACATTGACATTATCCAGTTTTCTAATTTTTGTTAATCTAATAAGAATATAGGAATCTCTCTTGTTGTTTTATTTGTATTTCCCTGATCATTAAACATTTAAGTGATATCAGTTTTCTCTTTTTGATTGCCTGTTCAAGTGATTTTCCCATATATTCCTGGTGTTTCTGTTGATTTTTTTTTTTTTTTAGTTTTTGTTCCTTATACAGTCTAGAAATTAGATCCTTGTTAATTTGATGCATTGCAAATATATTCTTTCAATTTTCTGTCTATAATGTTGTGTGCGATGTCTGTCAGTGAAGAAAAATCCTTAGATTTTTATTCAGTCAAACTTTGATTTATTTACTTATTTATTTATTGCTTTTGTTTGTGATTTCTGAATTTTATTATCCTTCTCTAGAGTACAGAGGTTTGTTATCTACTACGTATGAACTTTATGGTTTTACATCTTGCTCCTGGGCCTTTAATTCATCTGAATTCCATTGCCATGCATTGTATTGGGTACAGATACAGTTTAAAAAATTCTCCAAAGTGAGTCCTTTCTCCATTTTCTAAAGAGGGCATTTAGAAGACCATCTTCTAAAGAGGGCATTTTTTCTGCATTAATTTGTGATGCCATCTTTATATCAAATTCTTATATAAACAAAGCCAGGTCTCTGATCTCTTTCATCTGTGCCAGTGTCCGTTTGTCCTTGTACCAGCAATGGAACGCTGTTACTGTTACAGCCTTGTAGTATGTCTTAATAGCTGGTTGGGTAATTTCAAAATAGTTTATTTATGGTCCTTTATTATTCCTGATATATTTCCAAATAAACTTATTACGCTTTTTAAGAAAACGTCTTAGAATTGTAGTTGTGATTACATGGCATTTTAGATTATTTAAGGGCAGCATCAACATCTGTATTATACTGGATGCTCCCATCCAAGAGTGTGTGATGTCTATTTATTCCAATCTTCTTTTATACCCTTCAGTAGCGGTATTGGGCATTCTTTTTATTTTCTAGATTAAAATGTGTTTATTTATTTATTTATATTAATCTTTATTAAATTTATTAAGGTGACACTGGTTAGTAAAATTATATAGTTTTCAAGCATACATTTCTATAATACATTGTCTGTATATTGCATTGTGTGTTCACCACCCAGAGTAAGTTCCCCTTCGATCACCATATATTTGACCCCCATTACCCTCTTCTAACACCTCCGCTCCCCCTTTACCCTCTGGTAACCACAGAACTGTTGTCTGTGTCTATGAGTTTTTGTTTGGGTATTGGACATTCTTTACTAAGATAATTCTCAGATGATAGTTTTATTGCAATCCTGATGGCAGTTTTGCCTTACATCTTCTAGTTATTTCTGGTTTAGAGGATGCTGTTGAGTTTTTGCAACTTGATATTATATCCGAGAACTTGCTAAACTCTCTTTCAGTTTTAATACTTGTCTATTTACTCTGTTGGTTCTTCTTGCCTGGTGCTTTTGAAAGTCCAGGTCTTTGAAATATTTAGCAGTTGTTGTGTGTTTGCGAGTGCATGTTTTAGATTTACATAAATGATGTGGTGCAGACTTCTTTGTGTTCCTTTCTTTTTTTGTCACTCAGCACAATGTTTCCAAACAATATCCCTGTTGTATCTTAACATGTTTCCTTTTGCTATCTGCATAGTGTGCCACCATGTTGTCTTTATTTTCTTAGTGATTAGATCCTAGGTTGGCCCCACTTCCTGCTGTGAAAAAAAATGCTGTGATAAGCATCCCTATAATGCTTCTTTATGGAGCTGTGTACTGATGTCTCTAGAGCAGTATCAGGACTGGAGTTGATAGATATAGAGAATATGTATACTGAATTTCACTAATTGCTTCCTGATTGTTCTCTAGCATTAATGTACAACTCTACCTACCCATAGGTATTAAAACAGGGTTTCATCCCTTGTTACGCCGTCACTGTCATTTGTTATTTTTTGATTTTATAATTTTTACTACTCTGATGGCTCTCTTATATTTTGTTTGATTGATGTTTTTCTAATTACGAATGAGGTCAAGTACCTTCAAAAAAGTGTTAGTCATTCAGGTTTGAACTGCCCTCCTTGATTTGCAAGGTTTCCTTTAAAATGCACATATAAAGTTTTGCAAAATCTCCTCCCAAACTGCCACTTGCCAATTCACTATGTCCAGGGTATCTTTTGTTGCGTATTGTTTTACCAGGATAATTCCTGGCTACTTTGTTCTTTCTTTCTTTCTTTCTTTCTTTCTTTCTTTCTTTCTTTCTTTCTTTCTTTCTTTTTTAATTAAAGTTTATTGGGGTGACAATTGTTAGTAAAGTTACATAGACTTCAGGTGTACAATTCTGTATTACATCATCTATAAATCCCATTGTGTGTTCACCACCCAGAGTCAGTTCTCCTTTCACCACCATATATTTGATCCCCTTTACCCTCATCTACCACCACCCCCCCACTTACCCTCTGGTAACCACTAAACCAGGGGTGTCAAAACTGCGGCCCGTGGGCCAACTGCGGTCCGCAATCCATTGTTAATTGGCCCGCAGCAAATTCCAAACATATCTTTAGTTTACTTAAATAAACCAGGTGAGGCAATACGTACTTCACCTCGAGTGAGTGGCCCGGCTATTTGTGTATTTTACCGCATACAGCCTGTGGTAAAAAACGTTGAAAAAAGTTTGGACACCCCTGCACTAAACTATTGTCTGTGTCTATGAGTTTTTGTTTCTCATTTGTTTGTCTTGTTCTTTTGTTGTTTTTGGTTTATATACCACATATCAGTGAAATCATATGGTTCTCTGCTTTTTCTGTCTGACTTATTTCGCTTAGCATTATAATCTCACGATCCATCCATGTTGTCACAAATGGTCCTGTTTCATCTTTTCTTCCCGCCGAATAGTATTCCATTGTGTATATATACCGCAACTTCTTTATCCATTCATCTATCGAAGGACATTTTAATTGTTTCCATGTCTTGGCCACCATAAATAAAGCTTCAATGAACATTGGAGCACACGTGTCTTTATGTATAAATGTTTTCAGATTTTTGGGGTAGACACCCAGGAGAGGGATTGCTGAGTCATATGATAATTCTATTCTTAATTTTTGAGGAACCTCCACACTGCCTTCCATAGCTACTTTGTTCTTTCTGCTACTACTATGAATGGCATCTTGTTTTCTGTTATGTCTTAGGTGGTTGTTGCTACTGTAGAGGATAGTATTGATTTTCGGAAATTGGTCTTATATCTGACAACCTTGCTAAACTCTTTTGTTATTTCTATTGTTTACCCAATTTTGTTGCACTTTCTATGTGGGTAATCAAATTGTGTTATATGCAAATAATGAGAATTTTGTTTTTTCCCCTTCCTATCTTTTACCTCTTATTTCTTTCCCTTGTTTTACTCTGCAGCCAGGGGGTGCTAGTTCTAGATTGAATGTAGTTAAAGCAGTCACTGTGGGCGTCATTAATTGGCTGCTGATGTTAGAGAGGATGTGTCTAAAGGTTTTCCATGGAGTGTGATGTTTACGCCATGTTTTAATCTATAGTCATTGTCAAGGTAAGGAAGATCCAGCTCTTCCTAGTTTTCTGAGGACTTTTATCTTAAATAGTTAGACTTTTATCATAAATAATTAGGTTGTACCTAATGATACAGTCGTGTGATTTTCTTCATTAGTCCATTAATGTGTGTATACATTAATTTTAAAGTTTTATTTCAATATAATGTATTCTTTTTAATACACTTTTGGATTCAGATCATAGCTGTTATTAAGGACATTATTTTCTTTCCTTATAAGGTCCTTATCTGGCTTTGGAATTATGGATAAATGATTGCAGCCTCATAAAATGAGTTGGACAGCCTTCCCTCTTTCTATTTTCTAGAACAACTTGTATAATACAGACTTTAATAATTTCTTAATTGTGTTGGCCTCGTTTTAAAGCCATCTAAGCCTCAGATTTTTCTTGGTACTTGAAGAGGGCAGTAGTGACAAGAGTAGTCATTCATTATCTCATTTCTATTTCTTTAATGGTCATTTTATTTCCAGTTTGTCTTTTTCCACATTTGGCACTGTAAATTCTTTCCAAAACTTTATCATTGCCCTATAGATTTTTCATAATTAAAAATTATTTTAATCTCTGTTGTAATTGTAATTATATTTTCTTTTTCATCCTACATTTTGGTCATAGTTTTCTTTTTTCCTTTATTAGTATTGATGAGTTTGTCAGTTTTATTAATGTCTTTGAAAAAACAGCTTAAATGTTTTGTCTCGTTTTATTTTGTTCTCTATTATTGACTTTTGCCTTTATTTTTTTCCCTCATACTATTTTCATTTTTCTTTTGGAGACTATATATACACACACACACACACACACACACACACACACACACACACACGCATATATATGTATATATATGCATATATACATATATACACATATATTTATGTATATATTGCTTATATATAATATATATGTTGTTATCCCTCAAGCTTCTTCATTTGAATGCCTACTTCATTTGTAGTCTGATAACTGTATTTAAAGCTGTACATTTTTTTTTCTAAGTACTGTTTTAGCTGTGCTCTATGGGTGTTAGCATGAAGTGCAATTCAGATGAAGTATTTCATAATATTTAACTGTAAATTTTAACCTTTAGTTGTGCTAATATTTTTTCTGCTTCATATGTTAGTTTCTGAGAAGGGTGTATCAAAATTGCCAACTGAAATTGTTAACTTGTCTATTTTTCCCCTTGCCCTTGTGAATCCCTGAGGGTATTAGTTACCTATACTGGTGAGGTGAGGAGTTAGGAATTGAGGAGAGAAGCATCTGTGCCTCTCCTGATGTGTTTGGACATCGGGAAGATGGGGTGGATGTATCTCAGAGTGCGGGAAGTCTGGAGTTAATGTCTCCATCTGTACCCTGGTACCGCTGATTTGTTAAGACCTGGTCCCCTCAAATGCTGCCAGCCCCTGGGTTGTGGCGGTGGGGAGGGGAGGAGAGGATGCAGACGTCAGCCAGTACTTCTTCAGCTGCTGTTAACTACTCCACATCCCAGTGGAACTTGAAGGCCGTCTTGGTAGTACCTGGCTGCTTTCTGCCTCACAGAAGTCAAGGGAAAGCCATGTTATTCTCAGAGCAATGTGGGAGAGAGAAGAGGGCAGTCCAAAACCTCTTCCCTACCCTGTCTCCCTTCCACGGTACTTGGTCATTTTATACTCCGAGGTGCCATTTCCCATCCTCCTTCTCCCAACACACTCACCGTGATAGAACTGCCCACGTATGTTGCCCTGAAGTGGTGCAGTAATCTCAGAGTTTATATATCAGTTTGGAAGTCTTAACACCCCTCTTTGACTTTTGGGGTTTCTCCAGGGATGGGTTCCAAAGAATGAACATGTGTCTGAGTTGGTTTGCCTCCTTACAAGGATGCTGTGTCTTTCACTTCCTCTATAATTCTTCCTTCCCACCTCCACCCCCTGTTTCTTTCTTCTGTTCACTTCTTCTATAATTCCTATTAGATACTGGAATTTATACATGTGTCTTTGTTATTCTTTTTAAAAAGTTGAGGTATAATTTACATACAACATGTTAGTTTCAGGTGTATAACATAAGATTCTATATTTGTATACATTGTGAAACAATCACCTCTATAAGTCTAGTAACATCCAGCACCTCACATAGTTAAAACATTTTTTTTCTTGTGATGAGAACTTTTAAGATATACATTCTTAGCAACTTTCAAATTTGCAATACAGTATATTAGCTTTAATAATTAACTATTAATTTTTTGCACTTTCTCATGATTTATGCTTCTGTCCTAAATTATGAAATCAGAATAATCTTTTAGCACAGTAATTTACTTCTCAGCTTTACCCTTTCTGAATTTAGTGTACTTATTGAAATTTAATAATTTGACAATCATATTTTTCATTTCCAAAACCTTTGATTGTCTTTTTTTGTTTACTTGTTTCACAGATGGGTATCCTTTGTTTTTCCTCTGAGGACATAAATATACTTTTTTTTTAATTGGGGAAGGGGAACAGAACTTTATTGGGGAACAGTGTGTACTTCCAGGACTTTTTTCCAAGTCAAGTTGTTGTCCTTTCAGTCTTAGTTGTGGAGGGTGCCATTCAGCTTCAAGTTGTTGTCCTTTCAGTCTTAGTTGTGGAGGGCGCAGCTTAGCTCCAGGTCCAGTTGCCGTTACTAGTTGCAGGGGGTGCAGCCCACCATCCCTTGCGGGAGTCGAGGAACTGGCAACCTTGTGGTTGAGAGCCCACTGGCCCATGTGGGAATCGAACCGGCAGCCTTCGGAGTTAGGAGCATGGAGTTCTAACCGCCTGAGCCACCGGGCCGGCCCATAAATATGCTTTTAAAGCTGATTTCCAATCGTCTGTTAATTCTCTTTCCTTAAATGTTGTACCTTTCAAATATATGGTGATGGAAGGAGAACTGACTCTGGGTGGTGAACACACAGTGGGATTTATAGATGATGTAATACAGAATTGTACACCTGAAATCTATGTAACTTTACTAACAATTGTCACCCCCAATAAACTTTAATAAAATAATAATAATATAATAATAATAATAATAATAATAAATGTTGTACCATTTGTTTAGTCTGGTGCCTTTCTTATGTTAGTGGCTCTGTAGAGTGTATTTTCCCTTGTTTTTAAGATTCCCTATCTATTGATCTTGAGATGCTGTTTGTGCTTCTCCTATGCCCATGAGCCTGCTTACTGTAATTTCTCTTTGGAGGGAGGAATAAGAGTGTGTGTGGGGTAGAGGGAGAGGTGTGTAAAAATGGAACGCACCACAGATAGGAATATCAAGACTCACCTTCTTACCTTGTCTGAGCTCCTGGCTTCAGCTTGGGGGCTAATGCTTCTGCTGCCTGAGGCTTGGCCCAATGGCTGGGGTAAGGGATCCACTTGCGTGGCTGCTCCAAATGTCACACCCCAAACAATCATTCTGATGGTCACTTCTTTCTGTTCCCTGTCCCAGAGCTACTTTTGAGCTTGGAGCATCCCCGGAGTTGTGCCGTATTTCACAGTGGTCCACAGGTGAGTGTCTTTGACTGGTGTTACTTCCATTGGTCTAATCCCATCTGTGTTTTCCCTTTCAAGAACTCTTCTTAATTTCTGTTGATCACTAGAACCACTTCTCATTCTTTACTGCTCTAATATGTGTGTGTGTGTGTGTGTGTGTGTGTGTGTGTGTGTATGTGTGTTGATCATTTTTAAGGATTTGTGGAGGGATAGGCTGACACATGTGCTCCATGCGCCATCTTGATACAATCTGCTTAGACTATTTCATTATTTTAAAAATGAATATATTATTTAAATACTTTTCTTGAATATCAAGTAGATAAAAATTGCACAGAAGAGCAACCCAGTAACTATTAAGTATGGACTAGCTATGAATTGATCTATAAAACTTGAGAACCAAGAAAGGTCACTTTTCATGGGTTGAGGCTCCGCCATCCTGAGAGGCGCAGGATCCCAGGACCCTGGCCACCCTGG
The DNA here is from genome assembly GCF_057876585.1 of Rhinolophus sinicus. Lineage (NCBI taxonomy): Eukaryota > Metazoa > Chordata > Mammalia > Chiroptera > Rhinolophidae > Rhinolophus > Rhinolophus sinicus. Next base: position 37,594,316 of record NC_142505.1, read on the forward strand.
AAGCTCATGGTGACAAGAGCTGTTGTCTGCAGTTTCCATGGCAGCTGCCCAGACAGCTCTGGGAAGACCCTCCAGATCTGTTCAAAGGCAGCAGCTCTGCAGACTCTATCAACTTCCTGCCATCTCTGCACAGCAAGCTTGGCCACAGGGATGTTCTCTGAGGCCGGCAAGGACACAGAACTGAGAACTCAGAGTGTGGGCAGCCCTATGGCGACCCCATGGCCTGTCACTTTCAGGGTTTCGTGCACCTGTGGACTTGAGTCCTCCCGCCCGCAGAACTCTGACCTCCCTCTCCCAGGATCTCTCCTCTCCCACCTTCTCTTCCTTGCCCTTCTCCTCCTGCTCTTCCTTCTTCTCTCTCTCCTCCAGCTCTTCTCCCTCTTCCCTTCCTCCCCTCCTCTGCCTTTCATCTTCTTGCTTCCTACCTCCCCCTCCCTCCTCTTCCTCATTATGTCTTGACTGTCCCCATAAATGTAGACCTTTAAGAACAAAGCTCATTTGATCTTGGCTCCAGGCAACTTCTCTCTTTATTTGTCCTACCACACAGCTCTAAAATCCTCATGGGAGAAGGCCAGCACTCCGAAGCCTAAGGCCTGGCTATCCGCCCATGAGAGGCGAAGGCAGCATTCCCTTCATTCTTTTGCTGATGGTTTCACCACAGCTGAGGTGGAGATATATGGCCCCCATTTCTCTATGACTCCCCTGCCACACTCCTGTTGCTGGTGTTGTTGCCATGGGTGTGCTTCAGGCTGCCCAATGCCACCCTGCCCGTGGGCACGAGGCTGTTTCCAGAGGCAGCAGACAGCCCAGAGGGGCCCAGCCTGCCCCTTTGTCTATTGTTGTCTGTCCCTATCTAGTCACTCAAGGATGAGGTCTCCCCTTCACCTCCCTTCTGGGATTCTGAGGGTCCATCCTGGCTCAACAGAATAGGTAGAGGCCTGGTGTAGTGGAAAGGGAGGAGAAGAAGAGAAAAGAGGGGCCAGCCTGAGGGAACAGGCCATCTTGGGGACACCCCAGGGCCTTACGACCTGCTGGCCTTTCCTTCCAGGACAGCCAATAGGGAAGGGCCTGCCGTCTTCACAGCTAGAGCATCCTGAGAGAAGAGCTGAAGAAGTCTCGCCTTTTTATGAGGGAAGAAGTATGACAGTCTGACATCCACTGAGTTGGGGCACTGATGGGTCTGGAGAGGTGCGAGGATCCAGGGTCAAAACTCCCCACTTCAGCCTTTGTCCCACTACCCTGGGCAGGTTGCTTTGCCCAGTAATGGCCAGAGATGACAATTGCTAGGATTGTGCTAACCAAGTCTTCAGAGAGCCGAGGTGGCTGGACCTCTGGGTCAGCAGTGGGCCTTGGACTCTCCATCTCCACAAACAGCATCTGATTATCTGGGCTCTAGGAGTTTGCTCTGTGGCCGTCCCTGCTGAGAAGCAAGCCTTAGGGCTCCTTCTGACCCCAGGCCCTTGAACCCATCTCAGTGGGGACCACACTGTTGGTCCTTCCCACTCCACATCACAGGCACACGGGGAGGGATTCCTCAGGGGACTCAAAGGCTTCTGATTATCAGTCTTGTGTCCCCCCGGCCTGACACAGGCTGTGATTCCCCAGTAGGCCTTGGCAGGTGTTTGATGGCACGTGATTGCTGAGCCCAGCTGAGCACGGAGCCCTGGGCCGTGGGAAACAGAGCAGAAGCCCAGAGCATGGTCGCTTGTGCCAGAAGGTACCCTCTCACAGGTGTGGCCTCTCAGCACCCCCTGGCTTCCTTCCATCCCACTGCTGCCCCAGCACCTCCCTTGGGGACAGCCCAGGCGGGGTCCATGGGAACGTGAGGCTCTCCTGGCTGTTGTTTGCCTCAGCTAATCTCAAGAATGCACTTGTTTTCCCTTCTGGTTTGGGAAGTCCTCAGCAGCTTCCCTTCATGTCGATAGAGATGAGGACGGAGGCCGTGGGAGCCAGAGGGCAGTGATCTCTGGCTCGTTCTCTCATTGGCTTCATTTCTCTCTTTACAATTGTTTCTGTTACCTCCCACCTCCATTTCAGCTTCTCAAAGTTCCCAGAAACCATGGAAATAAATGTGCTGAATTTTGGACATGTCAACCACCTCTCCTTCCTGTGAATCTTCTCACAGAGGACAATACCCAGGAGGTGTGATTATCTCCTTTTTACAGATGAGCCTGGAGCTCAGAGAGGCTGAATTATTGCTCATAGTCACACAGCAAGTAAGAGCAGAGCCAGAGTAGAACCCAGGGCCCTCCTCCCTCCACTCCAAGCTTCAGTTCCAGGGTGCTAACCTCACTGGACAGCTGCTGTCTGTTATTGGCCGTTTCCTTCACTGAACTGTTTGTTAGTTCCTTGAAAGAAGGGATCCTACAATATTCATCTTTCTATGTGCAGGCTTGGCCCAGTGTTTTGAAACAGAGGACACTCGTTGCCTTTGTGAGTCACAAGCTCACAAACATGTTGGTTGAATGACTGAATGACCAGTCCTGCAGATGCCTGTGCAGCCTCTTCACGCTCAGAACTGGTCTTTCTGGCTGTTCATCAGTTTCAGAGTGTGTCCTTCTCTGCCCAAACTCGGGTGCTGGGATTCCTTTGAGTGCTCCCCGAATTCCCTTCTCCTTGCTACCCCTTGTCTGGGTTATCACATTCCTAGCCCTGGGTTCAGTTACCCTCTATGTGCATGTGGCTCCCAAACCCATATTTCCAGCTCACACCTCTCCTCAGAGCTCCAGACCTTTATACGTTTCCACCTGAGTCTCTGGCAGACATCTCACCTCAACACTTCAAAAGCATTTATACCATTTCTTCCCCACCTTAGACACAGAGACTGGGGCCGTCACTTGCCCAGCTGCCCAAGCCTCAGACTCATCCTGGACAGTCTCTCAGCCTCACTTTCCCCATCTAGTTCTGCTTGGCTGGTCTCTATGTTCTGGTGCCACCCTTTGCTAATGCTCTGGATTACTCAGGAATTCCTACGTGATTCCATAAGCAGCAGTGTCCTCCTCCACTTCTACTCCATCCAATCTGCACAGAACAGTAGGAAAAGTCCTCTCAGCCACGTGTCTGACCATAGTACACCCCGTACCTAAAACTCCAGACTTCTGGAGAGAGCCCAGATCCTCCACGTGAGATCCAAGGTCCCGCAGGATCTAGCCCCTGCGGTCTTTTAATCTCAACTCTCTCCTACCCCAACTGACTGGACACTCAGCTGCTGAGCAGTCACCGCTCCTGAGGACTCTGGACATGGCGTCCCCCAGGCTGGGGTTCTCTTCCTTTACCTCTGCACCTGCCACCTTGTCAATTAGCCCTCAGGACCCAGCCTGGACATTGTGCCCTCCTGGAAATCAGTCCTGATCCTGAAAGCTGGGCATGGGGCCCCATCTGTGGGCTCCACTAGTCTTCGGGAGCCTCCCTCTATGCCTGGACTGTGGGCTTTGCCAGGGTGGGCACAATGTCTCCTGCATTTGTGGTGGTCCCAGTGCTTAGCCCAGGGCCTGGCCCAGGCAGCGTCCATGATTGTCCACTGATCAGGCATGAATTCTGGCTCATTGGAAGGAAAACATGACCTCCTCCGTTTATATCTTGGCTTGAGCCAGTTGGGTTCGTGATTCTGAACCCCACCCCCTAGCACCCCGTATCTCTGTACTCTGTTGTCACATCTGGCTTGTTCTGGGATAAGAATCCCCTCCTTGGGCACATTCCCCCCAGTTCACAGGGATCATCTCTTTCCTCAGGTCCTCAAGGACTATACCAGTGCTCAGTGGTTCCCGAGTCCCAATTCAGGGCCCTGGGAGAACTCTCCAAACTGTACCTGAGGCCCAAATTCGCTTCCTAGGACGTTTCACTGGACAGTTAAACATAAATAACAGATGTGAAATCCCTTGGAGAGAAAAAACATTTAGGTTCAGTTCACACTAAAGTGTAAATGGCCAACATAGTATACTTCCCTGGGAGTAGGTGTAGACAAGTGGGATATGGCCAGGAACAGAAATTCTCTGGCTGCATGAAAGGCGTAAGAACCCTTGAGAAAGGAAAGGAGCACTGTCAGGCTGCCTGGTCTATACCCTGTAGTGGAGCACTCAGTTCTCACTTGCGTTACCTACTGGTGTGTGTGTGTGTGTGTCCATCTCCTCGTACAACTCTTAGAAGGCGATCAAGTCTCTTGGTGGTCCCATCACCTCATCAAGGAGCTGGACACACAATGGGAGCCCAATAAATGCTTGTTGCTGGCCCAGGTCTTGGCCTATCAGTGGCTCCTGCTGGGGGCACCCCATCAGCCACCATCCCCAGGGGACTGGGAAGGGTGAGCAGCAGGAGGGGGATCCTTCCTGGTGTCTCTTGTGGCTCTGATGGGCTCCTTTCCCATGAACCTGCCCTCCAGTAGGCAGCCGCACTAATAATCTACTAGAGCAGCTCCCTAGGGGGTAGGGAGGCTCTGTGGGGAGCGGAAGCCGGGAGCCTCCAGGGTCTTGGCCACTTTCTGGGTCAGAGCCCTTCTGGGGAACTATGAATTTCCTGAGGCATCTTCTTCATTTTTTTTTTTTTCCCCTTCTTCCACCTTCGGTTCAAACCATTGTTTCTCAGTCTAGTTTAGTTGTGGACGACACAGCTCCCTGGCCCGTGCTGGTGTTATGAGGTATTATGCGCCTTGCCCTCCCCCTCACCCCTGGCAGTCGGTCGCTTGCTGTCAGGTGGCCGCTCACAGCAGGGCAGCTTCTTGTTAGCTCCCATTATCCCTGGGGACTGTACACTCATTCAACAAATGTTTATATATTACGTATGTGCGAAACACCAATCTGGCTGCTGGGGATGCTTCAGGAAACAGACAAAAATCTCTGTCCATACTGAGCTTATATTCTAGGTTTTTGTTTTGTTTTGTTTTGTTTTTGGTGGTGGGGAGGGCAGCAGTAAATGACAAAAAAGTAAAATGTAGTTATGTATTAGATAGTCATAAGCAGTAGGAAGAAAAAAATAAAACAAGGAGATCTGAAATATCTCATGGGGAAAGAGTAGGAATTTTAGAGAAGGTGACCAGGGAGAGCCTCAGGAGGTGATTTTAAAAATTTATTTGTTTTTACTGAGGTAAAATATACCTACCATAAAATTGACCATTTTAACCATTTGGAAGTGTACAGTTCAGTGGTATTCAGTGCATTCCCGTTACTGTGTAACCATCGCCACGCTCCGTCTCCAGAATGTCCTCATCATCTCGTGCTGAAACTCTGTGCCCGTCAAACAGTAACTCCCCACATTCCACTGTCTGAATTTACCACATTTTCTTTGTCCGCTTACCTGGAAATAGACATTTGGATTGTTTCCACCTTTGGCTATTGAGAATAATGCTGCTATGAACATGAGTGTACACATATCTCTTTGAGTTCCTGCTTTTCATTCTTTTACGTACATACGCCCAAGTGGAATTGCTAAATCATGGTAATTCTATGTTTATTTTTTTGAGGAACCGCTATACGGTTTTCCACAGTGCCTGCACTGTTTTACATTTCCACCAGCAACGCACAAAGGTCCCAGTTTCTCCACATCCTCGTCAACACTTGTTTCCTGTTTTTTACAAAGTATATATAATAGTCATCCTAATGAGTGTGAAGTACCGTGTTTCCCTGAAAATAAGGCCTAGCTGGACAGTCAGCTCTAGTGCATCTTTTGGAGCAAAAATTAATATAAGACCTGGTGTTATGTTATGTTATGTTATGTTATGTTATGTTATGTTATGTTATGTTATGTTATGTTATGTTATGTTATGTTATATAAGACCCATCTTATTTTACTATAGGACTGGGTCTTATATTAATTTTTGCTCCAAAAGATGAAGTAGAGCTGATTGTCCAGGGAAACATGGTAGGTTTTATAGTTTTGATTTGCATTTCCCTAATGATTAATGATATTGGCCATCTTTTCATGTGCTTATTTGGCCATTTTTGTATCTTCTTTAGGGACTGTCTATTCAAGTCCTTTGCCCATTTTTGAGTTAATATGTTTGCTATTTTGTTGCTGAGTTTTAGGAGTTCTTTACATATTCTTGATATTAATTCCTTATTAGATACATGATTTGCAAATATTTTCTCCCATTCTGTGGGTTGCCTTTTCACTCTATTGATAGTGTCCGTTGATGTACAAAAGTTTTTAATTTTGATGAAATCCAATTTATCTATTTTTTTGTTGTTGCCTATGTCATATCTGAGATCACTGCCAAATCCAATGTCATGAAGCTTTTCCCCTATATTTTCTTCTAAGAGTTTTATAGTTTTAGCTCTTATGCTTAAGTCTTTTGAGTTCATTTTTATATATGGTATTAGGTAAGAGTCCAACTTCATTTTTTCACATGTGGATACCCACTTTTCCCAGTACCATTTGTTGAAAAAACCGTTCTTTGCCCACTGCACAGTCTTGGGACCCTTGTTGAAAATCATGATCACATGAGGGAGAAGGTAAATTTTTAGTAAAGACCTAAAGAAAATGAGGAAACTAGTTGTGTGGATATTGGGGGAAGAGAGTCCATAATGGGGAACAGCCAGTGCAAAAGCCCTGAGGAAATAGAGTGGGTGAAGGGGTAAAGAGTATGAGATAAGGTCAGAGAGGTGGGGGGTGGGGGAGCAAATCATGGAAGGCCTGTGGGTCACAGAGAGGATTTTTTTTTTGCCTTGAGCACAATTGGAAAGCTACTTATGTTTCCACCCTGGCTCCCATATTGAGAATAGACTTACGGACCTGGGGCAAAAGCAAGAGAACCAGTAAGGAGACCTCGCAGGCAAGAGAAGATGGTGACCTGGGCCAGGGGGTGGCAAGTGGTGAAAATCTGGAGGATAAGATTTGATGATAGACGAAATATGGTGATGGCAGTGGTGGCAGCTGGGGCCAGGATTGGGGGTGAGGGGAAGGGAATGAGAGAGGTAGATAAGGATGATACCCAAAATTTCAATTTTAGGAATTGTAAAAGTGGAGTTAACATTAACCAGAAGGAAGGGGAAAGACTGTGGCAGGCACAGGTTTTGGGGAAAGATCACTATTATGGTTTTGGATGTGCTAAATTTGGAGCAACCATCAGACCTCCAGCTGAAGTGTCAGGTGGGAAGTGGGAGGTGGGTCTGGAGTTCAAGAGAGAGGTCTTGGCTGTGGTCATGGAGCAAGCAAGGAGGCCCTTACCTTGCTGTGTGACTGTAGTCCAACCCCTTTCCCTCTCTGGGCCCCAGTTTTCTCATGGACAAATAAGGTGGCTGGATTCGATGCTGTCTAAACAACACCTTCCAGCTCTGGTGTTTTCTGATTCTAATTGGAAAGAAATGGAGCCAGGAGCTTGAGGATGCCTGTATCTCCTCCACAGACCTATTTCCCCATCCCTAGATGATTTCCTCTTAAGATCACCTCCCCCAACAGATTCTGCCCAGCAACTAAGACCCAGGGTTCAAATCTTGGAGAACATTGTGGGGAAGGAGCACAGCTCAGTCCCAACTCCACCCAGGCACTTTCTGGCCACTCTAGGCTCCTTCAGAAAGACAATACAGGAGCCACATAGGGAAGGCATGTGGGTGAGAAAAGGCCAACTGTGTAGTGGGGTGATTTGAAGTGTGGGCCAAATCCCACCTTAACTTCTAACCACTTTTAGCTTCGAATCTTTGCTTGTGACCAAAGAGAAAAGGAGAATCCTTCCCAAACTACTGACTGTATCTTTATTTAGTTTTGTTTATTTGTCCCCATAATAAAAGTAATACCAGCTAATGACTGTAAGTGGTAACTGTGCTTGAGGCATTGTGCCGTGTTTGACTAGCATTTTCTTATTTAACCCTTACACCAGTACTGTGGAAGTTTGCATCCCTCTCCTCACTTTAGCATCCAGGAAGCAGGGGCTCAGAGAGGTAACTTAACTTTCTGCAGGTCACAAAGTAAGAAAATGTTAGAGTTGAGGTATGTATAGCAATATATTCAATCCAAAAGAATTTAATAAAAATATGTGAGGAAATTAGGGCTAAGGGGAAAATCAAGATAGGAACAGAAAACAAGGCCCTATAACATAAGGTCCTATATAGTTGCTGAGAGTTAAATGAATATTGACTGAGTTTCCTGGCAACCAAGGCAAAGAGGGAAATATGATCAGATATAGGATTCCTAATATCCACAATATTAAAAACGAATATTCCTGGTGTTGGCACTGAAAGGACTGTTGGAAGTCAGTTTCTGCTCCATGAGGACGGATGTGATGTGACAGATGATGATCTCAGCAACAACGTCCCTCAACAGTGACAGAAGGAAGTTTCGTGAGGAGACTTTTCACAGTGTCCTTTGGTGGAGGTTAAAACTCAGCTCAGTTAAAGCAACTGCAGGGAGGAATAAACAGGGTGGCCAGAGACAGATCCTTGTGAAGAGGCTGCCTGTGCTGCAAGGAGGCCATCTCATAACCTCAGGCATGCAGAGCGCCCCACCAGGGATTCCAGATACCCAAGCACTGATGGAATAGGGGGTTTGGGGAGGCTCTTACTGCTTTCACAACTCCTTGCAGCCCCCCAAAGGCCAGTCCACCCTCCCTTTCAGGGCAAGGCTGACGTCATTCCCTGGGAACAGATATTCCTGTGGGAACTCTGGGCTGTGTCCCTCATTCAGTGCAGGGGCTGAGGAGCCCCAGATCAGGGGCTGTTCGCATCCATGCCGACGGTGTGCAGCCTCTAGGATCCTGATGCCCACCGCTGCCTCTCAGGCACACCTTCCCTGGGAGGACTTCTCCAGAGAGCTCTGGGCTGGGAGACAGGCAGTGACTTTGTCCTTCTAAAGCATGGCAGGACAGAGCCAGGTACCACCTTGCAGACTACTACTCCATAAATAATCATTTGAGGAAGGAAGGAAGGAAAGAAGGAAGGAAGGAAGGAAAGAAGGAAGGAAGGAAGGAAGGAAGGAAGGAAGGAAGGAAGGAAAAGATCGTCAGAGGAGATTTTGCACATTGTCATGCTCTCTGGACCCTTCTCCATGAATGTGGGCTTCTAACTTTCTTCCTTCATGCTCACAGCTCAGAGCAGGTACACTGTCTCTGGGAAGGGGGGCTGGTATCTTGGGAAGGAGGGCTAGCCTCTAGTCCTCTGGGGCTGTGTGTAGGTGGGGTGAAGGGAAGGAGGAGGTAGAGTCAGCAGATCTGAGTTTGAACCTCACTCCATGTGTCAACTGAGAAGCTGTGGAGGGGAAATGCCATTTCTCTGGACTTTTGTTTTCTATAAAATGGGGATAGCACTACCTACTTCATGGGGGGCTGTTGTGGGGATTAAATGAGGTTCAGCCCCTCCCTGCCACAGCAGCAGGTCAATAAAAGATTATTCTTATTAGGTGGAAAATTCTGGCTCAGCCATTACAAATTGCGTGACCTTGAGATATCGCTTTACTTCTCTGAGCCTCAGTTTTCTCATCTGTAAAATAGGAATAATAACACTTACAGTACAGGACTGTTGGGAGGACTGGAAGAAATAGTGTATATAGCCCCTACCACGGTAGTGGCTGGCACATAGTTGGTGCTCAATAAAAGGTGGTTATAATTATTGTTATTATTGTTAGGGAACAAACTGTGTCTCATGGAGCGGACGTCTGGAGAAGAGACAGGTAACCGAAAGTCAGGGCAGTTATGAAACACTTCATGGACGAGGTGGCCCTGGTGCTCAGCCAGATCAGGTGGGGGTTATGAGGGTTTCAAGGAGAAAACTTTCACCCCAGGGCAGAGGGCATGTAAAGGGGCTCGGGGGGGCTGACCTAGAAGGGAAGGGAGCATTTGGAAAGAGAAGCAAGAACAAAAGTCTTTCTAGTCAGCTGTGGAAGCTCAGGAGGACCCAGAAAGGCTAGCAGAGAACAGGGGGTCGCTCAGGTGAGGCAAGAATTAACCCCATTCTACAGAGGTCAAAACTGAGGCCCAGGGTGGACGGATGGAATAACTTGCTGAAAATAGTGACGATCTTGGCACTGGAATGCAGGTCTCCTGAGGGCTGGTGCTTAGGGTATATACTTTCCTGGGTCTTTAAGTAACACAAAGACAGAGGCAGTGGTTGGGACCACTTAGCTGACTGGTGAAGAGAAACTGAACAACAGGGAGAGATTAGGAGGGGACGTGGAGACCAGCTAGGCTGTTTGGAAATGAACACAGATGAGACTGTCTCTCTTGGGCTGTTATGGAGATTAATAGTCACAGACAGGGCCCTCACGCATCACTAGGGAGAGGATTTCAAAGACCCTTAAAAATCATTGGGAAATATTTCAAAAGGAAACCACTCACAAAGCAACCAGAGGCCCGCCAAACAAGAGGGCGTAGAGCTCACCAGGCGATGCTTGTAATCTAATTGCCTATGAGCAAGAGTTTAAAACAATATTTACGATGTGGAAAAATAGCTCGTGATTTGATTTGTACAGAAGAAACATGCCTAAATGAGTAAATTAGATTTTGATCTTGCTGGCTCCGGTCCTGTGGGTGAAGCCTAGCCCTTTGGAGGGGAGAGGTTCTCTTGCCCTCCACCTTCCTCCCCACCTCTCACCTTCCTAGCATGGTCCTGAGACAGCCTGCACCCTAATATGACATGTGAGGCCAGTGCCGTTCCCCTGATGGCTGGGCGGAGCAGCTGGGAAACCTACCCCCCCTTTTTCTTGGGCCTGTGATTTCTTCAAGCTCCACTGCCCCTCCTTCCCGACTGCTCCAGCCTGCTCTCTTTTCATCCCCACTAGTTCTGAGTCTGTGGCGTACAGTTAGGCTTCAGTGAGATAGGGCTGGCTTATTTACACATTCGCTGGCTTGGATTACTTTTGCTTGGTGTGCTGTCTTCTGGGGCTGTTGCATGTTCCTTTCCAGCGTGGACTTGTTACTTTTTGGCCTTATTTAATGGAGGCTTCAGGACGGTATTAATTGCTTTTGCCTGCCCAGTGTCCATTCTCCTTCTTCTGGAAAGTACACCCCGATTTCCCTTGGGGTCACTACCCACCCCCTAGTCTCAGTCCCTGTGGTCTGGGCAGGGCTGACCAGGCTCCTTCCAGGCTTAGGCTCCAGAGTTGGGCACATGACTCAGGTCTGGCCAATCAGAGCACCACTCCCCTTGGCCACAGTCATTTGTTTAGGGATGGGCACATGACCCACACCAGGCCGATGAGAGGCTTCCTTGGGACGGCTGCTGGACCTACCAGGAGAGAGGCACATCTGTCCTTTGGAGTTGTTAAACTAGGAGAATCAAAGCCGGGAGCTCCTGGAGGCCATCTGGTCACTTCATGGGAAAACTGCCCTGAAAGTGAAGCCAATACATGTGAAATAGAGCTGAGGACTGTCGGTCCCTGGTCAAGCACCTGAATCCAGCCGTGGGTGATTCACACACATTTTATTCAGTACTTTATCCATTTTGTTTTGTTTCTGCCTGTTTGAGTTGGGTTCAGTCTTTTGCATGGAAACCAGTAGTTCTAACTTATACAGTCGGCATGGGACTGGGGTCCAGGAGTGATGAGGAGGTACTTCTAGAACTGAATGAAATTTGGAGATCATCACAATGGAAGATTTCTGGATATGATTCTGTGACTGAAGCCAGTGTGCCAGACTTTTCTTGACTGTCTGCTCTGTGTCGACTCTTGCTCTAGGTGCTGCGGACACAGAAAAGAATCGGAACCAAGCCAGCCCTGAGCAGCCCAGTCTTGGAGGGGAGGTAAGAGAGCAGCGTCTCATCACAGCCAGGGGCTAAGAGGAAGAAGTAGTTCCATGTGCTATGGAGAATCGCTCCAACCACAGGGCTCTGGGAGTTCCTTATGGTGGAGCAGGTACGAGATTAGGAGAGTGATAGGGTTTTATGGCCCCCCCCCAAGGAGGGTGACAGAGTGAATGGTGAAATTGGCGGCATTTTCAAGGCTGTCTGCTTGAGGAGCATTGAGGCCGCTTGCTCAGACCTCTGGGAAAGGGGCTCTGAAGCTGCTGCTTGGCACCGGACAGAGGTCTCCTGGCTGTCTCTCTTCCTGCCCACCCTGGCAGCCCCCTCAGCTGGGAGAGAAAGCACAACAGCACCGTGCTTGTCTGGGCACACGTGTGGGCATTCGGGGCCAGCTGAATGCGATGGGGCTTCCTAAGCACACGATGGGGCAGGGATGCAGGTGCCAATACTTATCTTCTGAGCCATTCACATTCACCATGAGTTCCTTACCCATGGCCTTTGTGGCACCAACAACAATTTTATGACGTTTGTTGGGTATTTCTGTGTGGCTGGCACTGTGCTGGGGGCTCTACACTCAACCTTTGTGTCTTCTGTTCACAGTGAATCACCTGCCTTGGCCTTAAAGGGAGGCTTAAAACCCTGAACCAATTGCAGGACTGTCTCACCCAAGTGAGATGGTCTGCTTGACATCTATGGTGATGGCTTACTGTAAAGTAAATCGAGCTGAACTCAACTGGTTCAGTCACCAAGTGCCCACTATTTACTGAGCCTGCTTCCCTCCCCACTCATCTGCCAAAGACAGAATAAGAAGCAGGTCATAGTTGGAAATACAGACACGTCCGCCATCATTTCATAGTGTGGGAGGCATGCAGTGATGTATGTAAGCATCCATCCATGACGAGGTACAGAAGCACACTCACAGAAGAGCAGGATTAATTCTGTCTTGGCAATCAGGAGAAGCATGCGGAGGTGTTGACGGCCAAGCAGGGCTTGAAGGCTGGGAATAAGAATTGTCCTTTGAACAGCAAGCTTATTGCATAGTAAAATCCTAACAGTATCAGGGCTGGCATTGAAAATGGCTCCCATCTGTCATCTCCCGAGAGGTAGATGTCATCACCCCATTTTACAGAGGAGGCAGTTGAGGCTCAGTATGCTTAAATAACTTGCCAAGGCACAGCAGGATTCAAACCCAGGCTGGGGAATGCAAAGTTGGGGCTATTTTCTCTATGCCTTACTTCCTTCTGGGTATAGGTGGCTTTTGTCATCCCATCGTTGAGTCTGCAAAATGGAACTTCTTCCTCTTTGCTGGGCTGCCACCTTCTGTTCCTCAGTAGATGCTGAGTGTCACATGCTGGGAGTGGTGGGAGAAGTACTCTCAAGCCTCCCCACCCCCACTCTACAGGTAGAAGGGAGGCAGGCTGGGGAGAGAGCCGGGCTCCTTTCTCTCCGGCCTGGCTCTCCACACTGTCACACTTCTCTGATTGCGGGGATGGATGTCAGACTTCAAAGGCAGCAGCGCACCATCTTTCCAGTCTCCAGCCCATGAGAAAGCGTCTAAGTCCCAGAACAAAGGCCATTCCAGACTCGTGTCACCTGCTCAGCACTTAGCATGGGGCTTAATTAAAGGAAACAGCTTCTTGGAGTGAGAGCGAGGAGTGAGTGAGAAAGTCGATAACACTAAAGACACCGCCATTAATAAAGCCAGACTTGCTGCTAATATCCCACTTGAATTCAAAACAGGACAAATAATTGGAAATCTGAGCAGGGTGAGTGGCGGGGCCAGTGGTACGGATGACAGAGGTCTGGCAGCTGTGGGAGACCTTCTGTGTGGGGCGTATGGCTGGGACGAAAGCTCCTAGAGGGAGTGATTCAGTCCTGGGGCCCAGTGTCTTGCTCTTTCTTATCCGATAGCCATAGGCTGACACCTGGAGAGTGGCAATAGCTCACACTGAATAGCACTCAAAATGTGCCAAGCACTGTTCTCAGTTTTTTTTTTTACAAATATTAAGTTAATCCTTAAAAAAATAATATATATACTGTATATTCTTTATATCTCCATCTGTCTATCGATCTATCTATCATTAATTAGCTACTATTCTTATCCCCATTTTACAGATGAGAAAACTGAAGCACAGGGGGTTAAGTAATTTGCCCAGGCTGAGATGGGATTTTGAGTCTATGTGCTATGACCTCAAAGTATATGTGTCTAACCATTAGACAATACTACCTCCTTTGAGTGAGCTGGCCTCTTATCCCTGGCTTGCCGGTTAACTTTAGGCAAAGACTGCCAGTCATTCAGGCAGTAAACATCTGTCAGGTGTACTGCAATCTTAGCATAATGATAATAACCACTGTGCACAGTTCCTATATGCCAGGCACTAAATACTTTGCGTGTGTTATCTCCCTTAATCCCCCTGATAACCCAGAGGTGGGTACCTTTACTGTCTCCATCTTACAGGGTGGGAACCTGAACTTCAGAGAGGCTAGGCGACTTCCCCTTGGTCCCATGGCTAGTTAGTAGCAGAGCCAGGATTCAAACCTACAACTTTTGGCTCAAAGCGCAGTCCCTAAACCACTGTTAGTATCCAGTGCTTATTCTCACAGAGTCCTCATGTAGAGCCTGGGCAGGTGTGCTCATAGGTAGTTACAACACTGGCTGATGGATACTGCACACACCTTGACACATGTGAGTATCCCCAGAGATGGGCAGGAACCAGATATAGCCCACGGAGTACCATTCACTTAAGTCCGCAGGCTATAACCCCAGGACACTATTTCCACTTACCCCCTTCTCTTCTTTGTCTTTATCCTGCCTGCTTGCCCACCTGTTCATTCCATAGCCTTAAAGCTAGGGTCCGCTACCTTGGGAATTCTGTGCATTCTGGACCCTGTGTGGAGGAATGGGATGTATTTTGCATAGGAACTTGGTGCATTGTGCTGACAGGAGACAGAATCCACACCTATTCAGGTGGCAGCAGAGTGGAATTAAAATGGCACAGACATTGGAGTCAGGCCTCAGTGTGACTCCTGATTCCTGAGCCTCAGTTTCCTTATCTGTGAAACGGGTCTGCAGGTCCAGAGAAAGGGTAGAGAAAGGCTGGCTCTATGGAGGCCAACTTTGCAACTAAGTTATCCAATTTGTTGGTATATGTTTGTTTGTAGTATTTCTTTTTTTTTTTTTTTTAATATTTTTAAATAAGTTTCAGGTGCACAAGACAAAGCTGTAGTATTTCTTATAATCCTCTTTGTTTCTGTAAGGTTGGTAGTGATGTCTCTTCTCTAATTTGTGATTTTAATTATTTGAGCCTTCTCTCTTTTTTTTCTTGGCCAGTCTAGCTAAAAGTTGGTCAATTTTGTGAATCTTTTCAAAGAATGACTTTTGGTTGTGTTGATTTTCTCTATCGTTTTTCTATTCTCTATTTTATTATATCCACTCTAGTCTTTATTTCCTTTCTTCTGCTTGCTTTGGGTTTAGTTTGCTCTTCTTTTTCTAGGAGAAACTACTGGAAAAACCCCTAAAAACTGTGTAACACAATATTGACTAGGGAGACTGGCTGAAGCCATGAAGCCAGTCTTTATAAAGTAAGATGCGAGCCACATATGCTTATTACTAAAAGGTAGCAGAAATAGTTCAGCAACTACTATCCCCCATCATTTGCCTCCAGCCTATGTAAAGGAATATAAAGATTTGAAAGGAATTCAGGAATCTTTGTGTCTTTCTGTATCCACTATTCCACGGAGAAGGGGAGGGGTTCTCCCCTCAATCAGGTTAATAGGACTTCAGAAGTACTTGCAATAATTGGGAGTGGACTGTCAGAAGGGAAGTCTGGCACTGGCCCCTGGCAGGATATTTGCTGAGCTGGAGAAACCTATGGGTTATCTTGCTGCATGAGCAGAGGGAAGGGCAGTAAGAGTGCTGATGGCACACGCAGCACTGGGGCTGATCATGAATATAGACTGCTGCCTGCTTCTTTCCAGGCACTCGAAGGGCTGGCTGGAGTGGCCCATGGTGGCAGGGGGAGAGGCAAGGGCAGTGGAAGTAGAGTAGCCTCACAGGAGAGTTTCCCGTAGGTCATGTGGACACCATGGGAGGTAGTAGGGCTCAAGCTGTCTCGATGGGACCTCCCTACTGGAGAGGGAGGCTGAGCAGTAAGAGGCTATGAGGTGGCTCACTTAAGCAGGTGCTGAGAAGGCGGTCAAAGAGGTCAGCCAGGGGTGCCTAGCCACCATTAGGGAGCTATACTGTACCGTGAGCAGGCATCTATAAGAGCCTACAAATGCATTCTCAGTGATCAATAGGATGGTCAGCATTTTGATGTCTGATACTGCAGAGGGCAAAACAGCCAGCCAGCCAGTGATGTCTTAGAGAGAACTGCAAACAGGGCTTTCTTCCTCCTTTCACTAGTCTCCTATGTGTGCCCCCAGGACATTCAGCCCCTTCAGTATCCAGGTAGGCTCTATGACAGTGCTGTCAAAACTGCGGCCCGCAGGCCAACTGCGGTCTGCAATCCATTGTTAATTGGCTGGCAGCACATTTCAAAAATATATTTAGTTTACTTAAATAAACCAGGAGAGGCAATACTTCACTTCGAGTGAGTGGGCCGGCTGTTTGTGTATTTTACCGCATATGGCCCTTGGTAAAAAACGTTGAAAAAAGTTTGGACACCCCTGCTCTATGACATAATCAGCAAGTCCTCGTATGAGCTCTGTGTGACAAAGGACATCACACATGTGGAGGTTGAGTCCTGCCATGCCGCATTTGCTGTGCCCCTACTCCACTGACGGGGAGTGATAAATTGGACATCCTTAGGGCCAGCCTCCCCACTCCAGTCAGGGCAACTAGGTCCCAGACGGGACAGGCTCTGCCCAGGATGATATGGGCAGGCTGTGTGAGAGGCTCCTGACCTCTCAGACTCCTGGAAATTAGGAAGCTGTGGCACTTCCCTATTCAGTCAACACAGGCAGCTCTAATTATAAAGGGACTCGGGGTGGGGGTGGGGGACAGGGAGAGGATGAAATGTAGATGCTCTGAATTTCATTTTCATCATCAGATGTTTCTCAGGGAAAATGAGAGTTCCAGCCTGGACAGGGAAGTGGAAATGGCCAAAGCTAATGTCTGGAAGTGGTGGAAAATGCTGTATTTTAACTCTGTTCCCCCAGAAGTTATACTCATCTGCTTGAAACTGCCAATCAACTTTCCAGCAAAGAAAAACACACACACACACCTCTGCACAAATGGCTTTGATTAGGCTTAGCTGTAGGTTTAAGAAAATTTAAT